>NC_141699.1:630496633-631704111 GCF_964263255.1 Lissotriton vulgaris | reverse complement strand
AATTGCCAAGACTGAAGCAAACAAAAAAAAAAGGAAGTCTTGTGGCATACTGCATCATTTTATCAATTTATGTGGTAAGTAAAACGCCCAATCATTCTTTTAGGCATTAAAAAGATGTTCATAGCATCGGAATGTCCTCACTACTTTATAGTGGGAGCCTGTGCCTGAATATAATTTCTGTTAAGAAAGAAGTAATATGGATCACATTATGTTGGTCATGATATTTAATAAAAGACTGACTGACTCGAACTCTACTAAAACCTGCTTTAGATCCTGGTGCTAGCAATGTTCCATTCGAGGAAATTGCTGTCTTTGAGGCTGAAATGCACCATCTCACTTATGAAAAGTAGTGTTAAATTCTCACGGTAGGAAGCTCATCTAACCTCTTCTCCAACACTCTATATGTTTGACTCTGATACTCAAGATGGATTGTTGTTAAGGATAGTCCGTCTATGTACCTCCATCCCACTTTCAAGAAGGACACAGTGCTTTGACTGGTTCAGATTCCTTTACCATTCCCTCTCCTACGTGGCTGGAAGTCATGAATACAGATAGTAAGCTACTGCATAACTTCTGATATCTCATCCTCCTGTGTGGTCAGCTTCCACAAGGACAATTGGTCCAGGGGTGTCTGACATCATAAAGCTAAAGCTAAAGCAAGAAGTTGTCTGACATGAGATGCCATTCTGTTGCCTAGCAGTCTGACATCATAAAGCTAAAGCAAGATGCTTTCTGACTAGAGGGCCACTCTGTTGCGTAGCAGCTGACATCATTAAGGTCAATCAAGATGTTGTCTGACATGAGAGCCGCTCGGTTGCCTAACAAGGAGTAGGATACATTTATCTAGGTAATTGTATGAGTTGCAGGATAGACAGGTTGCCCAACTGAAAGATGAGGTGGTAAGATGAAAGAAATTAGGACTTTATTTAGACTTATACATTTGTATGAACGGAAGTTTGAGCATAAAAGACTCAACTTCACTGTTGCTGAACTGGTAGGATTTGGCTAAAGAGAAGATGGAAATGATGCTATTCATAGTTTCTATTATTCCCGTTAACTGTAGCATAACCCTTAATCTCTCAACTTATCAGCTGGCTTCATTGCTACTGGTGTACCATATCCTAAAACAAAGGAAGTGAGAAGGGTGTGCTGCCTCTTGGCTGGCAAAAAGATCTAGGTCCTAATGTACATGCTACAATTGTTTAGAGAGTGTTAGCAAATGAGGCAAGGGAATGCAGAGAAGTATGGGAGGTTATAAACACAAATTGAGATTTGATTTTTTTTCTTCAGCTGTTGATTTTCACTATAAAACTGACTCCATAGTTTAGATCTGGTTACCCTTTATAAAAATCTAAACTTTTTGTATTGCTTATATTAAATGTACTAACAGTGGACTTTTCCATCTGCAGATTATACTGAATGACCAGCAGTGGCAGTGTTTCACAGCAGAGTTTCTCTGAATTGCCAAGACTGAAGCAAACAAAAAAAAAGGAAGTCTTGTGGCATACTGCATCATTTTATCAATTTATGTGGTAAGTAAAACGCCCAATCATTCTTTTAGGCATTAAAAAGATGTTCATAGCATCAGAATGTCCTCACTACTTTATAGTGGGAGCCTGTGCCTGAATATAATTTCTGTTAAGAAAGAAGTAATATGGATCACATTATGTTGGTCATGATATTTAATAAAAGACTGACTGACTCGAACTCTACTAAAACCTGCTTTAGATCCTGGTGCTAGCAATGTTCCATTCGAGGAAATTGCTGTCTTTGAGGCTGAAATGCACCATCTCACTTATGAAAAGTAGTGTTAAATTCTCACGGTAGGAAGCTCATCTAACCTCTTCTCCAACACTCTATATGTTTGACTCTGATACTCAAGATGGATTGTTGTTAAGGATAGTCTGTCTATGTACCTCCATCCCACTTTCAAGAAGGACACAGTGCTTTGACTGGTTCAGATTCCTTTACCATTCCCTCTCCTACGTGGCTGGAAGTCATGAATACAGATAGTAAGCTACTGCATAACTTCTGATATCTCATCCTCCTGTGTGGTCAGCTTCCACAAGGACAATTGGTCCAGGGGTGTCTGACATCATAAAGCTAAAGCTAAAGCAAGAAGTTGTCTGACATGAGATGCCATTCTGTTGCCTAGCAGTCTGAGATCATAAAGCTAAAGCAAGATGCTTTCTGACTAGAGGGCCACTCTGTTGCGTAGCAGCTGACATCATTAAGGTCAATCAAGATGTTGTCTGACATGAGAGCCGCTCGGTTGCCTAACAAGGAGTAGGATACATTTATCTAGGTAATTGTATGAGTTGCAGGATAGACAGGTTGCCCAACTGAAAGATGAGGTGGTAAGATGAAAGAAATTAGGACTTTATTTAGACTTATACATTTGTATGAACGGAAGTTTGAGCATAAAAGACTCAACTTCACTGTTGCTGAACTGGTAGGATTTGGCTAAAGAGAAGATGGAAATGATGCTATTCATAGTTTCTATTATTCCCGTTAACTGTAGCATAACCCTTAATCTCTCAACTTATCAGCTGGCTTCATTGCTACTGGTGTACCATATCCTAAAACAAAGGAAGTGAGAAGGGTGTGCTGCCTCTTGGCTGGCAAAAAGATCTAGGTCCTAATGTACATGCTACAATTGTTTAGAGAGTGTTAGCAAATGAGGCAAGGGAATGCAGAGAAGTATGGGAGGTTATAAACACAAATTGAGATTTGATTTTTTTTCTTCAGCTGTTGATTTTCACTATAAAACTGACTCCATAGTTTAGATCTGGTTACCCTTTATAAAAATCTAAACTTTTTGTATTGCTTATATTAAATGTACTAACAGTGGACTTTTCCATCTGCAGATTATACTGAATGACCAGCAGTGGCAGTGTTTCACAGCAGAGTTTCTCTGAATTGCCAAGACTGAAGCAAACAAAAAAAAAAGGAAGTCTTGTGGCATACTGCATCATTTTATCAATTTATGTGGTAAGTAAAACGCCCAATCATTCTTTTAGGCATTAAAAAGATGTTCATAGCATCGGAATGTCCTCACTACTTTATAGTGGGAGCCTGTGCCTGAATATAATTTCTGTTAAGAAAGAAGTAATATGGATCACATTATGTTGGTCATGATATTTAATAAAAGACTGACTGACTCGAACTCTACTAAAACCTGCTTTAGATCCTGGTGCTAGCAATGTTCCATTCGAGGAAATTGCTGTCTTTGAGGCTGAAATGCACCATCTCACTTATGAAAAGTAGTGTTAAATTCTCACGGTAGGAAGCTCATCTAACCTCTTCTCCAACACTCTATATGTTTGACTCTGATACTCAAGATGGATTGTTGTTAAGGATAGTCCGTCTATGTACCTCCATCCCACTTTCAAGAAGGACACAGTGCTTTGACTGGTTCAGATTCCTTTACCATTCCCTCTCCTACGTGGCTGGAAGTCATGAATACAGATAGTAAGCTACTGCATAACTTCTGATATCTCATCCTCCTGTGTGGTCAGCTTCCACAAGGACAATTGGTCCAGGGGTGTCTGACATCATAAAGCTAAAGCTAAAGCAAGAAGTTGTCTGACATGAGATGCCATTCTGTTGCCTAGCAGTCTGAGATCATAAAGCTAAAGCAAGATGCTTTCTGACTAGAGGGCCACTCTGTTGCGTAGCAGCTGACATCATTAAGGTCAATCAAGATGTTGTCTGACATGAGAGCCGCTCGGTTGCCTAACAAGGAGTAGCATACATTTATCTAGGTAATTGTATGAGTTGCAGGATAGACAGGTTGCCCAACTGAAAGATGAGGTGGTAAGATGAAAGAAATTAGGACTTTATTTAGACTTATACATTTGTATGAACGGAAGTTTGAGCATAAAAGACTCAACTTCACTGTTGCTGAACTGGTAGGATTTGGCTAAAGAGAAGATGGAAATGATGCTATTCATATTTTCTATTATTCCCGTTAACTGTAGCATAACCCTTAATCTCTCAACTTATCAGCTGGCTTCATTGCTACTGGTGTACCATATCCTAAAACAAAGGAAGTGAGAAGGGTGTGCTGCCTCTTGGCTGGCAAAAAGATCTAGGTCCTAATGTACATGCTACAATTGTTTAGAGAGTGTTAGCAAATGAGGCAAGGGAATGCAGAGAAGTATGGGAGGTTATAAACACAAATTGAGATTTGATTTTTTTTCTTCAGCTGTTGATTTTCACTATAAAACTGACTCCATAGTTTAGATCTGGTTACCCTTTATAAAAATCTAAACTTTTTGTATTGCTTATATTAAATGTACTAACAGTGGACTTTTCCATCTGCAGATTATACTGAATGACCAGCAGTGGCAGTGTTTCACAGCAGAGTTTCTCTGAATTGCCAAGACTGAAGCAAACAAAAAAAAAAGGAAGTCTTGTGGCATACTGCATCATTTTATCAATTTATGTGGTAAGTAAAACGCCCAATCATTCTTTTAGGCATTAAAAAGATGTTCATAGCATCGGAATGTCCTCACTACTTTATAGTGGGAGCCTGTGCCTGAATATAATTTCTGTTAAGAAAGAAGTAATATGGATCACATTATGTTGGTCATGATATTTAATAAAAGACTGACTGACTCGAACTCTACTAAAACCTGCTTTAGATCCTGGTGCTAGCAATGTTCCATTCGAGGAAATTGCTGTCTTTGAGGCTGAAATGCACCATCTCACTTATGAAAAGTAGTGTTAAATTCTCACGGTAGGAAGCTCATCTAACCTCTTCTCCAACACTCTATATGTTTGACTCTGATACTCAAGATGGATTGTTGTTAAGGATAGTCCGTCTATGTACCTCCATCCCACTTTCAGGAAGGACACAGTGCTTTGACTGGTTCAGATTCCTTTACCATTCCCTCTCCTACGTGGCTGGAAGTCATGAATACAGATAGTAAGCTACTGCATAACTTCTGATATCTCATCCTCCTGTGTGGTCAGCTTCCACAAGGACAATTGGTCCAGGGGTGTCTGACATCATAAAGCTAAAGCTAAAGCAAGAAGTTGTCTGACATGAGATGCCATTCTGTTGCCTAGCAGTCTGAGATCATAAAGCTAAAGCAAGATGCTTTCTGACTAGAGGGCCACTCTGTTGCGTAGCAGCTGACATCATTAAGGTCAATCAAGATGTTGTCTGACATGAGAGCCGCTCGGTTGCCTAACAAGGAGTAGCATACATTTATCTAGGTAATTGTATGAGTTGCAGGATAGACAGGTTGCCCAACTGAAAGATGAGGTGGTAAGATGAAAGAAATTAGGACTTTATTTAGACTTATACATTTGTATGAACGGAAGTTTGAGCATAAAAGACTCAACTTCACTGTTGCTGAACTGGTAGGATTTGGCTAAAGAGAAGATGGAAATGATGCTATTCATATTTTCTATTATTCCCGTTAACTGTAGCATAACCCTTAATCTCTCAACTTATCAGCTGGCTTCATTGCTACTGGTGTACCATATCCTAAAACAAAGGAAGTGAGAAGGGTGTGCTGCCTCTTGGCTGGCAAAAAGATCTAGGTCCTAATGTACATGCTACAATTGTTTAGAGAGTGTTAGCAAATGAGGCAAGGGAATGCAGAGAAGTATGGGAGGTTATAAACACAAATGAGATTTGATTTTTTTTATTCAGCTGTTGATTTTCACTATAAAACTGACTCCATAGTTTAGATCTGGTTACCCTTTATAAAAATCTAAACTTTTTGTATTGCTTATATTAAATGTACTAACAGTGGACTTTTCCATCTGCAGATTATACTGAATGACCAGCAGTGGCAGTGTTTCACAGCAGAGTTTCTCTGAATTGCCAAGACTGAAGCAAACAAAAGAAAAAAGGAAGTCTTGTGGCATACTGCATCATTTTATCAATTTATGTGGTAAGTAAAACGCCCAATCATTCTTTTAGGCATTAAAAAGATGTTCATAGCATCGGAATGTCCTCACTACTTTATAGTGGGAGCCTGTGCCTGAATATAATTTCTGTTAAGAAAGAAGTAATATGGATCACATTATGTTGGTCATGATATTTAATAAAAGACTGACTGACTCGAACTCTACTAAAACCTGCTTTAGATCCTGGTGCTAGCAATGTTCCATTCGAGGAAATTGCTGTCTTTGAGGCTGAAATGCACCATCTCACTTATGAAAAGTAGTGTTAAATTCTCACGGTAGGAAGCTCATCTAACCTCTTCTCCAACACTCTATATGTTTGACTCTGATACTCAAGATGGATTGTTGTTAAGGATAGTCCGTCTATGTACCTCCATCCCACTTTCAAGAAGGACACAGTGCTTTGACTGGTTCAGATTCCTTTACCATTGCCTCTCCTACGTGGCTGGAAGTCATGAATACAGATAGTAAGCTACTGCATAACTTCTGATATCTCATCCTCCTGTGTGGTCAGCTTCCACAAGGACAATTGGTCCAGGGGTGTCTGACATCATAAAGCTAAAGCTAAAGCAAGAAGTTGTCTGACATGAGATGCCATTCTGTTGCCTAGCAGTCTGACATCATAAAGCTAAAGCAAGATGCTTTCTGACTAGAGGGCCACTCTGTTGCGTAGCAGCTGACATCATTAAGGTCAATCAAGATGTTGTCTGACATGAGAGCCGCTCGGTTGCCTAACAAGGAGTAGGATACATTTATCTAGGTAATTGTATGAGTTGCAGGATAGACAGGTTGCCCAACTGAAAGATGAGGTGGTAAGATGAAAGAAATTAGGACTTTATTTAGACTTATACATTTGTATGAACGGAAGTTTGAGCATAAAAGACTCAACTTCACTGTTGCTGAACTGGTAGGATTTGGCTAAAGAGAAGATGGAAATGATGCTATTCATAGTTTCTATTATTCCCGTTAACTGTAGCATAACCCTTAATCTCTCAACTTATCAGCTGGCTTCATTGCTACTGGTGTACCATATCCTAAAACAAAGGAAGTGAGAGGGGTGTGCTGCCTCTTGGCTGGCAAAAAGATCTAGGTCCTAATGTACATGCTACAATTGTTTAGAGAGTGTTAGCAAATGAGGCAAGGGAATGCAGAGAAGTATGGGAGGTTATAAACACAAATTGAGATTTGATTTTTTTTATTCAGCTGTTGATTTTCACTATAAAACTGACTCCATAGTTTAGATCTGGTTACCCTTTATAAAAATCTAAACTTTTTGTATTGCTTATATTAAATGTACTAACAGTGGACTTTTCCATCTGCAGATTATACTGAATGACCAGCAGTGGCAGTGTTTCACAGCAGAGTTTCTCTGAATTGCCAAGACTGAAGCAAACAAAAAAAAAAGGAAGTCTTGTGGCATACTGCATCATTTTATCAATTTATGTGGTAAGTAAAACGCCCAATCATTCTTTTAGGCATTAAAAAGATGTTCATAGCATCGGAATGTCCTCACTACTTTATAGTGGGAGCCTGTGCCTGAATATAATTTCTGTTAAGAAAGAAGTAATATGGATCACATTATGTTGGTCATGATATTTAATAAAAGACTGACTGACTCGAACTCTACTAAAACCTGCTTTAGATCCTGGTGCTAGCAATGTTCCATTCGAGGAAATTGCTGTCTTTGAGGCTGAAATGCACCATCTCACTTATGAAAAGTAGTGTTAAATTCTCACGGTAGGAAGCTCATCTAACCTCTTCTCCAACACTCTATATGTTTGACTCTGATACTCAAGATGGATTGTTGTTAAGGATAGTCCGTCTATGTACCTCCATCCCACTTTCAAGAAGGACACAGTGCTTTGACTGGTTCAGATTCCTTTACCATTCCCTCTCCTACGTGGCTGGAAGTCATGAATACAGATAGTAAGCTACTGCATAACTTCTGATATCTCATCCTCCTGTGTGGTCAGCTTCCACAAGGACAATTGGTCCAGGGGTGTCTGACATCATAAAGCTAAAGCTAAAGCAAGAAGTTGTCTGACATGAGATGCCATTCTGTTGCCTAGCAGTCTGACATCATAAAGCTAAAGCAAGATGCTTTCTGACTAGAGGGCCACTCTGTTGCGTAGCAGCTGACATCATTAAGGTCAATCAAGATGTTGTCTGACATGAGAGCCGCTCGGTTGCCTAACAAGGAGTAGGATACATTTATCTAGGTAATTGTATGAGTTGCAGGATAGACAGGTTGCCCAACTGAAAGATGAGGTGGTAAGATGAAAGAAATTAGGACTTTATTTAGACTTATACATTTGTATGAACGGAAGTTTGAGCATAAAAGACTCAACTTCACTGTTGCTGAACTGGTAGGATTTGGCTAAAGAGAAGATGGAAATGATGCTATTCATAGTTTCTATTATTCCCGTTAACTGTAGCATAACCCTTAATCTCTCAACTTATCAGCTGGCTTCATTGCTACTGGTGTACCATATCCTAAAACAAAGGAAGTGAGAAGGGTGTGCTGCCTCTTGGCTGGCAAAAAGATCTAGGTCCTAATGTACATGCTACAATTGTTTAGAGAGTGTTAGCAAATGAGGCAAGGGAATGCAGAGAAGTATGGGAGGTTATAAACACAAATTGAGATTTGATTTTTTTTCTTCAGCTGTTGATTTTCACTATAAAACTGACTCCATAGTTTAGATCTGGTTACCCTTTATAAAAATCTAAACTTTTTGTATTGCTTATATTAAATGTACTAACAGTGGACTTTTCCATCTGCAGATTATACTGAATGACCAGCAGTGGCAGTGTTTCACAGCAGAGTTTCTCTGAATTGCCAAGACTGAAGCAAACAAAAAAAAAGGAAGTCTTGTGGCATACTGCATCATTTTATCAATTTATGTGGTAAGTAAAACGCCCAATCATTCTTTTAGGCATTAAAAAGATGTTCATAGCATCAGAATGTCCTCACTACTTTATAGTGGGAGCCTGTGCCTGAATATAATTTCTGTTAAGAAAGAAGTAATATGGATCACATTATGTTGGTCATGATATTTAATAAAAGACTGACTGACTCGAACTCTACTAAAACCTGCTTTAGATCCTGGTGCTAGCAATGTTCCATTCGAGGAAATTGCTGTCTTTGAGGCTGAAATGCACCATCTCACTTATGAAAAGTAGTGTTAAATTCTCACGGTAGGAAGCTCATCTAACCTCTTCTCCAACACTCTATATGTTTGACTCTGATACTCAAGATGGATTGTTGTTAAGGATAGTCCGTCTATGTACCTCCATCCCACTTTCAAGAAGGACACAGTGCTTTGACTGGTTCAGATTCCTTTACCATTCCCTCTCCTACGTGGCTGGAAGTCATGAATACAGATAGTAAGCTACTGCATAACTTCTGATATCTCATCCTCCTGTGTGGTCAGCTTCCACAAGGACAATTGGTCCAGGGGTGTCTGACATCATAAAGCTAAAGCTAAAGCAAGAAGTTGTCTGACATGAGATGCCATTCTGTTGCCTAGCAGTCTGAGATCATAAAGCTAAAGCAAGATGCTTTCTGACTAGAGGGCCACTCTGTTGCGTAGCAGCTGACATCATTAAGGTCAATCAAGATGTTGTCTGACATGAGAGCCGCTCGGTTGCCTAACAAGGAGTAGCATACATTTATCTAGGTAATTGTATGAGTTGCAGGATAGACAGGTTGCCCAACTGAAAGATGAGGTGGTAAGATGAAAGAAATTAGGACTTTATTTAGACTTATACATTTGTATGAACGGAAGTTTGAGCATAAAAGACTCAACTTCACTGTTGCTGAACTGGTAGGATTTGGCTAAAGAGAAGATGGAAATGATGCTATTCATAGTTTCTATTATTCCCGTTAACTGTAGCATAACCCTTAATCTCTCAACTTATCAGCTGGCTTCATTGCTACTGGTGTACCATATCCTAAAACAAAGGAAGTGAGAAGGGTGTGCTGCCTCTTGGCTGGCAAAAAGATCTAGGTCCTAATGTACATGCTACAATTGTTTAGAGAGTGTTAGCAAATGAGGCAAGGGAATGCAGAGAAGTATTGGAGGTTATAAACACAAATTGAGATTTGATTTTTTTTCTTCAGCTGTTGATTTTCACTATAAAACTGACTCCATAGTTTAGATCTGGTTACCCTTTATAAAAATGTAAACTTTTTGTATTGCTTATATTAAATGTACTAACAGTGGACTTTTCCATCTGCAGATTATACTGAATGACCAGCAGTGGCAGTGTTTCACAGCAGAGTTTCTCTGAATTGCCAAGACTGAAGCAAACAAAAAAAAAAGGAAGTCTTGTGGCATACTGCATCATTTTATCAATTTATGTGGTAAGTAAAACGCCCAATCATTCTTTTAGGCATAAAAAAGATGTTCATAGCATCGGAATGTCCTCACTACTTTATAGTGGGAGCCTGTGCCTGAATATAATTTCTGTTAAGAAAGAAGTAATATGGATCACATTATGTTGGTCATGATATTTAATAAAAGACTGACTGACTCGAACTCTACTAAAACCTGCTTTAGATCCTGGTGCTAGCAATGTTCCATTCGAGGAAATTGCTTTCTTTGAGGCTGAAATGCACCATCTCACTTATGAAAAGTAGTGTTAAATTCTCACGGTAGGAAGCTCATCTAACCTCTTCTCCAACACTCTATATGTTTGACTCTGATACTCAAGATGGATTGTTGTTAAGGATAGTCTGTCTATGTACCTCCATCCCACTTTCAAGAAGGACACAGTGCTTTGACTGGTTCAGATTCCTTTACCATTCCCTCTCCTACGTGGCTGGAAGTCATGAATACAGATAGTAAGCTACTGCATAACTTCTGATATCTCATCCTCCTGTGTGGTCAGCTTCCACAAGGACAATTGGTCCAGGGGTGTCTGACATCATAAAGCTAAAGCTAAAGCAAGAAGTTGTCTGACATGAGATGCCATTCTGTTGCCTAGCAGTCTGAGATCATAAAGCTAAAGCAAGATGCTTTCTGACTAGAGGGCCACTCTGTTGCGTAGCAGCTGACATCATTAAGGTCAATCAAGATGTTGTCTGACATGAGAGCCGCTCGGTTGCCTAACAAGGAGTAGGATACATTTATCTAGGTAATTGTATGAGTTGCAGGATAGACAGGTTGCCCAACTGAAAGATGAGGTGGTAAGATGAAAGAAATTAGGACTTTATTTAGACTTATACATTTGTATGAACGGAAGTTTGAGCATAAAAGACTCAACTTCACTGTTGCTGAACTGGTAGGATTTGGCTAAAGAGAAGATGGAAATGATGCTATTCATATTTTCTATTATTCCCGTTAACTGTAGCATAACCCTTAATCTCTCAACTTATCAGCTGGCTTCATTGCTACTGGTGTACCATATCCTAAAACAAAGGAAGTGAGAAGGGTGTGCTGCCTCTTGGCTGGCAAAAAGATCTAGGTCCTAATGTACATGCTACAATTGTTTAGAGAGTGTTAGCAAATGAGGCAAGGGAATGCAGAGAAGTATGGGAGGTTATAAACACAAATTGAGATTTGATTTTTTTTCTTCAGCTGTTGATTTTCACTATAAAACTGACTCCATAGTTTAGATCTGGTTACCCTTTATAAAAATCTAAACTTTTTGTATTGCTTATATTAAATGTACTAACAGTGGACTTTTCCATCTGCAGATTATACTGAATGACCAGCAGTGGCAGTGTTTCACAGCAGAGTTTCTCTGAATTGCCAAGACTGAAGCAAACAAAAAAAAAAGGAAGTCTTGTGGCATACTGCATCATTTTATCAATTTATGTGGTAAGTAAAACGCCCAATCATTCTTTTAGGCATTAAAAAGATGTTCATAGCATCGGAATGTCCTCACTACTTTATAGTGGGAGCCTGTGCCTGAATATAATTTCTGTTAAGAAAGAAGTAATATGGATCACATTATGTTGGTCATGATATTTAATAAAAGACTGACTGACTCGAACTCTACTAAAACCTGCTTTAGATCCTGGTGCTAGCAATGTTCCATTCGAGGAAATTGCTGTCTTTGAGGCTGAAATGCACCATCTCACTTATGAAAAGTAGTGTTAAATTCTCACGGTAGGAAGCTCATCTAACCTCTTCTCCAACACTCTATATGTTTGACTCTGATACTCAAGATGGATTGTTGTTAAGGATAGTCCGTCTATGTACCTCCATCCCACTTTCAGGAAGGACACAGTGCTTTGACTGGTTCAGATTCCTTTACCATTCCCTCTCCTACGTGGCTGGAAGTCATGAATACAGATAGTAAGCTACTGCATAACTTCTGATATCTCATCCTCCTGTGTGGTCAGCTTCCACAAGGACAATTGGTCCAGGGGTGTCTGACATCATAAAGCTAAAGCTAAAGCAAGAAGTTGTCTGACATGAGATGCCATTCTGT
Organism: Lissotriton vulgaris; assembly: GCF_964263255.1. Classification (NCBI taxonomy): domain Eukaryota; kingdom Metazoa; phylum Chordata; class Amphibia; order Caudata; family Salamandridae; genus Lissotriton; species Lissotriton vulgaris. Next base: position 631,691,751 of record NC_141699.1, on the reverse strand, counting down.
TGCCTAGCAGTCTGAGATCATAAAGCTAAAGCAAGATGCTTTCTGACTAGAGGGCCACTCTGTTGCGTAGCAGCTGACATCATTAAGGTCAATCAAGATGTTGTCTGACATGAGAGCCGCTCGGTTGCCTAACAAGGAGTAGCATACATTTATCTAGGTAATTGTATGAGTTGCAGGATAGACAGGTTGCCCAACTGAAAGATGAGGTGGTAAGATGAAAGAAATTAGGACTTTATTTAGACTTATACATTTGTATGAACGGAAGTTTGAGCATAAAAGACTCAACTTCACTGTTGCTGAACTGGTAGGATTTGGCTAAAGAGAAGATGGAAATGATGCTATTCATATTTTCTATTATTCCCGTTAACTGTAGCATAACCCTTAATCTCTCAACTTATCAGCTGGCTTCATTGCTACTGGTGTACCATATCCTAAAACAAAGGAAGTGAGAAGGGTGTGCTGCCTCTTGGCTGGCAAAAAGATCTAGGTCCTAATGTACATGCTACAATTGTTTAGAGAGTGTTAGCAAATGAGGCAAGGGAATGCAGAGAAGTATGGGAGGTTATAAACACAAATGAGATTTGATTTTTTTTATTCAGCTGTTGATTTTCACTATAAAACTGACTCCATAGTTTAGATCTGGTTACCCTTTATAAAAATCTAAACTTTTTGTATTGCTTATATTAAATGTACTAACAGTGGACTTTTCCATCTGCAGATTATACTGAATGACCAGCAGTGGCAGTGTTTCACAGCAGAGTTTCTCTGAATTGCCAAGACTGAAGCAAACAAAAGAAAAAAGGAAGTCTTGTGGCATACTGCATCATTTTATCAATTTATGTGGTAAGTAAAACGCCCAATCATTCTTTTAGGCATTAAAAAGATGTTCATAGCATCGGAATGTCCTCACTACTTTATAGTGGGAGCCTGTGCCTGAATATAATTTCTGTTAAGAAAGAAGTAATATGGATCACATTATGTTGGTCATGATATTTAATAAAAGACTGACTGACTCGAACTCTACTAAAACCTGCTTTAGATCCTGGTGCTAGCAATGTTCCATTCGAGGAAATTGCTGTCTTTGAGGCTGAAATGCACCATCTCACTTATGAAAAGTAGTGTTAAATTCTCACGGTAGGAAGCTCATCTAACCTCTTCTCCAACACTCTATATGTTTGACTCTGATACTCAAGATGGATTGTTGTTAAGGATAGTCCGTCTATGTACCTCCATCCCACTTTCAAGAAGGACACAGTGCTTTGACTGGTTCAGATTCCTTTACCATTGCCTCTCCTACGTGGCTGGAAGTCATGAATACAGATAGTAAGCTACTGCATAACTTCTGATATCTCATCCTCCTGTGTGGTCAGCTTCCACAAGGACAATTGGTCCAGGGGTGTCTGACATCATAAAGCTAAAGCTAAAGCAAGAAGTTGTCTGACATGAGATGCCATTCTGTTGCCTAGCAGTCTGACATCATAAAGCTAAAGCAAGATGCTTTCTGACTAGAGGGCCACTCTGTTGCGTAGCAGCTGACATCATTAAGGTCAATCAAGATGTTGTCTGACATGAGAGCCGCTCGGTTGCCTAACAAGGAGTAGGATACATTTATCTAGGTAATTGTATGAGTTGCAGGATAGACAGGTTGCCCAACTGAAAGATGAGGTGGTAAGATGAAAGAAATTAGGACTTTATTTAGACTTATACATTTGTATGAACGGAAGTTTGAGCATAAAAGACTCAACTTCACTGTTGCTGAACTGGTAGGATTTGGCTAAAGAGAAGATGGAAATGATGCTATTCATAGTTTCTATTATTCCCGTTAACTGTAGCATAACCCTTAATCTCTCAACTTATCAGCTGGCTTCATTGCTACTGGTGTACCATATCCTAAAACAAAGGAAGTGAGAAGGGTGTGCTGCCTCTTGGCTGGCAAAAAGATCTAGGTCCTAATGTACATGCTACAATTGTTTAGAGAGTGTTAGCAAATGAGGCAAGGGAATGCAGAGAAGTATGGGAGGTTATAAACACAAATTGAGATTTGATTTTTTTTCTTCAGCTGTTGATTTTCACTATAAAACTGACTCCATAGTTTAGATCTGGTTACCCTTTATAAAAATCTAAACTTTTTGTATTGCTTATATTAAATGTACTAACAGTGGACTTTTCCATCTGCAGATTATACTGAATGACCAGCAGTGGCAGTGTTTCACAGCAGAGTTTCTCTGAATTGCCAAGACTGAAGCAAACAAAAAAAAAGGAAGTCTTGTGGCATACTGCATCATTTTATCAATTTATGTGGTAAGTAAAACGCCCAATCATTCTTTTAGGCATTAAAAAGATGTTCATAGCATCAGAATGTCCTCACTACTTTATAGTGGGAGCCTGTGCCTGAATATAATTTCTGTTAAGAAAGAAGTAATATGGATCACATTATGTTGGTCATGATATTTAATAAAAGACTGACTGACTCGAACTCTACTAAAACCTGCTTTAGATCCTGGTGCTAGCAATGTTCCATTCGAGGAAATTGCTGTCTTTGAGGCTGAAATGCACCATCTCACTTATGAAAAGTAGTGTTAAATTCTCACGGTAGGAAGCTCATCTAACCTCTTCTCCAACACTCTATATGTTTGACTCTGATACTCAAGATGGATTGTTGTTAAGGATAGTCTGTCTATGTACCTCCATCCCACTTTCAAGAAGGACACAGTGCTTTGACTGGTTCAGATTCCTTTACCATTCCCTCTCCTACGTGGCTGGAAGTCATGAATACAGATAGTAAGCTACTGCATAACTTCTGATATCTCATCCTCCTGTGTGGTCAGCTTCCACAAGGACAATTGGTCCAGGGGTGTCTGACATCATAAAGCTAAAGCTAAAGCAAGAAGTTGTCTGACATGAGATGCCATTCTGTTGCCTAGCAGTCTGAGATCATAAAGCTAAAGCAAGATGCTTTCTGACTAGAGGGCCACTCTGTTGCGTAGCAGCTGACATCATTAAGGTCAATCAAGATGTTGTCTGACATGAGAGCCGCTCGGTTGCCTAACAAGGAGTAGGATACATTTATCTAGGTAATTGTATGAGTTGCAGGATAGACAGGTTGCCCAACTGAAAGATGAGGTGGTAAGATGAAAGAAATTAGGACTTTATTTAGACTTATACATTTGTATGAACGGAAGTTTGAGCATAAAAGACTCAACTTCACTGTTGCTGAACTGGTAGGATTTGGCTAAAGAGAAGATGGAAATGATGCTATTCATAGTTTCTATTATTCCCGTTAACTGTAGCATAACCCTTAATCTCTCAACTTATCAGCTGGCTTCATTGCTACTGGTGTACCATATCCTAAAACAAAGGAAGTGAGAAGGGTGTGCTGCCTCTTGGCTGGCAAAAAGATCTAGGTCCTAATGTACATGCTACAATTGTTTAGAGAGTGTTAGCAAATGAGGCAAGGGAATGCAGAGAAGTATGGGAGGTTATAAACACAAATTGAGATTTGATTTTTTTTCTTCAGCTGTTGATTTTCACTATAAAACTGACTCCATAGTTTAGATCTGGTTACCCTTTATAAAAATCTAAACTTTTTGTATTGCTTATATTAAATGTACTAACAGTGGACTTTTCCATCTGCAGATTATACTGAATGACCAGCAGTGGCAGTGTTTCACAGCAGAGTTTCTCTGAATTGCCAAGACTGAAGCAAACAAAAAAAAAAGGAAGTCTTGTGGCATACTGCATCATTTTATCAATTTATGTGGTAAGTAAAACGCCCAATCATTCTTTTAGGCATAAAAAAGATGTTCATAGCATCGGAATGTCCTCACTACTTTATAGTGGGAGCCTGTGCCTGAATATAATTTCTGTTAAGAAAGAAGTAATATGGATCACATTATGTTGGTCATGATATTTAATAAAAGACTGACTAACTCGAACTCTACTAAAACCTGCTTTAGATCCTGGTGCTAGCAATGTTCCATTCGAGGAAATTGCTGTCTTTGAGGCTGAAATGCACCATCTCACTTATGAAAAGTAGTGTTAAATTCTCACGGTAGGAAGCTCATCTAACCTCTTCTCCAACACTCTATATGTTTGACTCTGATACTCAAGATGGATTGTTGTTAAGGATAGTCTGTCTATGTACCTCCATCCCACTTTCAAGAAGGACACAGTGCTTTGACTGGTTCAGATTCCTTTACCATTCCCTCTCCTACGTGGCTGGAAGTCATGAATACAGATAGTAAGCTACTGCATAACTTCTGATATCTCATCCTCCTGTGTGGTCAGCTTCCACAAGGACAATTGGTCCAGGGGTGTCTGACATCATAAAGCTAAAGCTAAAGCAAGAAGTTGTCTGACATGAGATGCCATTCTGTTGCCTAGCAGTCTGAGATCATAAAGCTAAAGCAAGATGCTTTCTGACTAGAGGGCCACTCTGTTGCGTAGCAGCTGACATCATTAAGGTCAATCAAGATGTTGTCTGACATGAGAGCCGCTCGGTTGCCTAACAAGGAGTAGGATACATTTATCTAGGTAATTGTATGAGTTGCAGGATAGACAGGTTGCCCAACTGAAAGATGAGGTGGTAAGATGAAAGAAATTAGGACTTTATTTAGACTTATACATTTGTATGAACGGAAGTTTGAGCATAAAAGACTCAACTTCACTGTTGCTGAACTGGTAGGATTTGGCTAAAGAGAAGATGGAAATGATGCTATTCATAGTTTCTATTATTCCCGTTAACTGTAGCATAACCCTTAATCTCTCAACTTATCAGCTGGCTTCATTGCTACTGGTGTACCATATCCTAAAACAAAGGAAGTGAGAAGGGTGTGCTGCCTCTTGGCTGGCAAAAAGATCTAGGTCCTAATGTACATGCTACAATTGTTTAGAGAGTGTTAGCAAATGAGGCAAGGGAATGCAGAGAAGTATGGGAGGTTATAAACACAAATTGAGATTTGATTTTTTTTCTTCAGCTGTTGATTTTCACTATAAAACTGACTCCATAGTTTAGATCTGGTTACCCTTTATAAAAATCTAAACTTTTTGTATTGCTTATATTAAATGTACTAACAGTGGACTTTTCCATCTGCAGATTATACTGAATGACCAGCAGTGGCAGTGTTTCACAGCAGAGTTTCTCTGAATTGCCAAGACTGAAGCAAACAAAAAAAAAGGAAGTCTTGTGGCATACTGCATCATTTTATCAATTTATGTGGTAAGTAAAACGCCCAATCATTCTTTTAGGCATTAAAAAGATGTTCATAGCATCAGAATGTCCTCACTACTTTATAGTGGGAGCCTGTGCCTGAATATAATTTCTGTTAAGAAAGAAGTAATATGGATCACATTATGTTGGTCATGATATTTAATAAAAGACTGACTGACTCGAACTCTACTAAAACCTGCTTTAGATCCTGGTGCTAGCAATGTTCCATTCGAGGAAATTGCTGTCTTTGAGGCTGAAATGCACCATCTCACTTATGAAAAGTAGTGTTAAATTCTCACGGTAGGAAGCTCATCTAACCTCTTCTCCAACACTCTATATGTTTGACTCTGATACTCAAGATGGATTGTTGTTAAGGATAGTCCGTCTATGTACCTCCATCCCACTTTCAAGAAGGACACAGTGCTTTGACTGGTTCAGATTCCTTTACCATTCCCTCTCCTACGTGGCTGGAAGTCATGAATACAGATAGTAAGCTACTGCATAACTTCTGATATCTCATCCTCCTGTGTGGTCAGCTTCCACAAGGACAATTGGTCCAGGGGTGTCTGACATCATAAAGCTAAAGCTAAAGCAAGAAGTTGTCTGACATGAGATGCCATTCTGTTGCCTAGCAGTCTGAGATCATAAAGCTAAAGCAAGATGCTTTCTGACTAGAGGGCCACTCTGTTGCGTAGCAGCTGACATCATTAAGGTCAATCAAGATGTTGTCTGACATGAGAGCCGCTCGGTTGCCTAACAAGGAGTAGCATACATTTATCTAGGTAATTGTATGAGTTGCAGGATAGACAGGTTGCCCAACTGAAAGATGAGGTGGTAAGATGAAAGAAATTAGGACTTTATTTAGACTTATACATTTGTATGAACGGAAGTTTGAGCATAAAAGACTCAACTTCACTGTTGCTGAACTGGTAGGATTTGGCTAAAGAGAAGATGGAAATGATGCTATTCATAGTTTCTATTATTCCCGTTAACTGTAGCATAACCCTTAATCTCTCAACTTATCAGCTGGCTTCATTGCTACTGGTGTACCATATCCTAAAACAAAGGAAGTGAGAAGGGTGTGCTGCCTCTTGGCTGGCAAAAAGATCTAGGTCCTAATGTACATGCTACAATTGTTTAGAGAGTGTTAGCAAATGAGGCAAGGGAATGCAGAGAAGTATGGGAGGTTATAAACACAAATTGAGATTTGATTTTTTTTCTTCAGCTGTTGATTTTCACTATAAAACTGACTCCATAGTTTAGATCTGGTTACCCTTTATAAAAATCTAAACTTTTTGTATTGCTTATATTAAATGTACTAACAGTGGACTTTTCCATCTGCAGATTATACTGAATGACCAGCAGTGGCAGTGTTTCACAGCAGAGTTTCTCTGAATTGCCAAGACTGAAGCAAACAAAAAAAAAAGGAAGTCTTGTGGCATACTGCATCATTTTATCAATTTATGTGGTAAGTAAAACGCCCAATCATTCTTTTAGGCATTAAAAAGATGTTCATAGCATCAGAATGTCCTCACTACTTTATAGTGGGAGCCTGTGCCTGAATATAATTTCTGTTAAGAAAGAAGTAATATGGATCACATTATGTTGGTCATGATATTTAATAAAAGACTGACTGACTCGAACTCTACTAAAACCTGCTTTAGATCCTGGTGCTAGCAATGTTCCATTCGAGGAAATTGCTGTCTTTGAGGCTGAAATGCACCATCTCACTTATGAAAAGTAGTGTTAAATTCTCACGGTAGGAAGCTCATCTAACCTCTTCTCCAACACTCTATATGTTTGACTCTGATACTCAAGATGGATTGTTGTTAAGGATAGTCCGTCTATGTACCTCCATCCCACTTTCAAGAAGGACACAGTGCTTTGACTGGTTCAGATTCCTTTACCATTCCCTCTCCTACGTGGCTGGAAGTCATGAATACAGATAGTAAGCTACTGCATAACTTCTGATATCTCATCCTCCTGTGTGGTCAGCTTCCACAAGGACAATTGGTCCAGGGGTGTCTGACATCATAAAGCTAAAGCTAAAGCAAGAAGTTGTCTGACATGAGATGCCATTCTGTTGCCTAGCAGTCTGAGATCATAAAGCTAAAGCAAGATGCTTTCTGACTAGAGGGCCACTCTGTTGCGTAGCAGCTGACATCATTAAGGTCAATCAAGATGTTGTCTGACATGAGAGCCGCTCGGTTGCCTAACAAGGAGTAGCATACATTTATCTAGGTAATTGTATGAGTTGCAGGATAGACAGGTTGCCCAACTGAAAGATGAGGTGGTAAGATGAAAGAAATTAGGACTTTATTTAGACTTATACATTTGTATGAACGGAAGTTTGAGCATAAAAGACTCAACTTCACTGTTGCTGAACTGGTAGGATTTGGCTAAAGAGAAGATGGAAATGATGCTATTCATAGTTTCTATTATTCCCGTTAACTGTAGCATAACCCTTAATCTCTCAACTTATCAGCTGGCTTCATTGCTACTGGTGTACCATATCCTAAAACAAAGGAAGTGAGAAGGGTGTGCTGCCTCTTGGCTGGCAAAAAGATCTAGGTCCTAATGTACATGCTACAATTGTTTAGAGAGTGTTAGCAAATGAGGCAAGGGAATGCAGAGAAGTATTGGAGGTTATAAACACAAATTGAGATTTGATTTTTTTTCTTCAGCTGTTGATTTTCACTATAAAACTGACTCCATAGTTTAGATCTGGTTACCCTTTATAAAAATGTAAACTTTTTGTATTGCTTATATTAAATGTACTAACAGTGGACTTTTCCATCTGCAGATTATACTGAATGACCAGCAGTGGCAGTGTTTCACAGCAGAGTTTCTCTGAATTGCCAAGACTGAAGCAAACAAAAAAAAAAGGAAGTCTTGTGGCATACTGCATCATTTTATCAATTTATGTGGTAAGTAAAACGCCCAATCATTCTTTTAGGCATAAAAAAGATGTTCATAGCATCGGAATGTCCTCACTACTTTATAGTGGGAGCCTGTGCCTGAATATAATTTCTGTTAAGAAAGAAGTAATATGGATCACATTATGTTGGTCATGATATTTAATAAAAGACTGACTAACTCGAACTCTACTAAAACCTGCTTTAGATCCTGGTGCTAGCAATGTTCCATTCGAGGAAATTGCTGTCTTTGAGGCTGAAATGCACCATCTCACTTATGAAAAGTAGTGTTAAATTCTCACGGTAGGAAGCTCATCTAACCTCTTCTCCAACACTCTATATGTTTGACTCTGATACTCAAGATGGATTGTTGTTAAGGATAGTCTGTCTATGTACCTCCATCCCACTTTCAAGAAGGACACAGTGCTTTGACTGGTTCAGATTCCTTTACCATTCCCTCTCCTACGTGGCTGGAAGTCATGAATACAGATAGTAAGCTACTGCATAACTTCTGATATCTCATCCTCCTGTGTGGTCAGCTTCCACAAGGACAATTGGTCCAGGGGTGTCTGACATCATAAAGCTAAAGCTAAAGCAAGAAGTTGTCTGACATGAGATGCCATTCTGTTGCCTAGCAGTCTGAGATCATAAAGCTAAAGCAAGATGCTTTCTGACTAGAGGGCCACTCTGTTGCGTAGCAGCTGACATCATTAAGGTCAATCAAGATGTTGTCTGACATGAGAGCCGCTCGGTTGCCTAACAAGGAGTAGGATACATTTATCTAGGTAATTGTATGAGTTGCAGGATAGACAGGTTGCCCAACTGAAAGATGAGGTGGTAAGATGAAAGAAATTAGGACTTTATTTAGACTTATACATTTGTATGAACGGAAGTTTGAGCATAAAAGACTCAACTTCACTGTTGCTGAACTGGTAGGATTTGGCTAAAGAGAAGATGGAAATGATGCTATTCATAGTTTCTATTATTCCCGTTAACTGTAGCATAACCCTTAATCTCTCAACTTATCAGCTGGCTTCATTGCTACTGGTGTACCATATCCTAAAACAAAGGAAGTGAGAAGGGTGTGCTGCCTCTTGGCTGGCAAAAAGATCTAGGTCCTAATGTACATGCTACAATTGTTTAGAGAGTGTTAGCAAATGAGGCAAGGGAATGCAGAGAAGTATGGGAGGTTATAAACACAAATTGAGATTTGATTTTTTTTCTTCAGCTGTTGATTTTCACTATAAAACTGACTCCATAGTTTAGATCTGGTTACCCTTTATAAAAATCTAAACTTTTTGTATTGCTTATATTAAATGTACTAACAGTGGACTTTTCCATCTGCAGATTATACTGAATGACCAGCAGTGGCAGTGTTTCACAGCAGAGTTTCTCTGAATTGCCAAGACTGAAGCAAACAAAAAAAAAAGGAAGTCTTGTGGCATACTGCATCATTTTATCAATTTATGTGGTAAGTAAAACGCCCAATCATTCTTTTAGGCATAAAAAAGATGTTCATAGCATCGGAATGTCCTCACTACTTTATAGTGGGAGCCTGTGCCTGAATATAATTTCTGTTAAGAAAGAAGTAATATGGATCACATTATGTTGGTCATGATATTTAATAAAAGACTGACTAACTCGAACTCTACTAAAACCTGCTTTAGATCCTGGTGCTAGCAATGTTCCATTCGAGGAAATTGCTGTCTTTGAGGCTGAAATGCACCATCTCACTTATGAAAAGTAGTGTTAAATTCTCACGGTAGGAAGCTCATCTAACCTCTTCTCCAACACTCTATATGTTTGACTCTGATACTCAAGATGGATTGTTGTTAAGGATAGTCTGTCTATGTACCTCCATCCCACTTTCAAGAAGGACACAGTGCTTTGACTGGTTCAGATTCCTTTACCATTCCCTCTCCTACGTGGCTGGAAGTCATGAATACAGATAGTAAGCTACTGCATAACTTCTGATATCTCATCCTCCTGTGTGGTCAGCTTCCACAAGGACAATTGGTCCAGGGGTGTCTGACATCATAAAGCTAAAGCTAAAGCAAGAAGTTGTCTGACATGAGATGCCATTCTGTTGCCTAGCAGTCTGAGATCATAAAGCTAAAGCAAGATGCTTTCTGACTAGAGGGCCACTCTGTTGCGTAGCAGCTGACATCATTAAGGTCAATCAAGATGTTGTCTGACATGAGAGCCGCTCGGTTGCCTAACAAGGAGTAGGATACATTTATCTAGGTAATTGTATGAGTTGCAGGATAGACAGGTTGCCCAACTGAAAGATGAGGTGGTAAGATGAAAGAAATTAGGACTTTATTTAGACTTATACATTTGTATGAACGGAAGTTTGAGCATAAAAGACTCAACTTCACTGTTGCTGAACTGGTAGGATTTGGCTAAAGAGAAGATGGAAATGATGCTATTCATAGTTTCTATTATTCCCGTTAACTGTAGCATAACCCTTAATCTCTCAACTTATCAGCTGGCTTCATTGCTACTGGTGTACCATATCCTAAAACAAAGGAAGTGAGAAGGGTGTGCTGCCTCTTGGCTGGCAAAAAGATCTAGGTCCTAATGTACATGCTACAATTGTTTAGAGAGTGTTAGCAAATGAGGCAAGGGAATGCAGAGAAGTATGGGAGGTTATAAACACAAATTGAGATTTGATTTTTTTTCTTCAGCTGTTGATTTTCACTATAAAACTGACTCCATAGTTTAGATCTGGTTACCCTTTATAAAAATCTAAACTTTTTGTATTGCTTATATTAAATGTACTAACAGTGGACTTTTCCATCTGCAGATTATACTGAATGACCAGCAGTGGCAGTGTTTCACAGCAGAGTTTCTCTGAATTGCCAAGACTGAAGCAAACAAAAAAAAAGGAAGTCTTGTGGCATACTGCATCATTTTATCAATTTATGTGGTAAGTAAAACGCCCAATCATTCTTTTAGGCATTAAAAAGATGTTCATAGCATCAGAATGTCCTCACTACTTTATAGTGGGAGCCTGTGCCTGAATATAATTTCTGTTAAGAAAGAAGTAATATGGATCACATTATGTTGGTCATGATATTTAATAAAAGACTGACTGACTCGAACTCTACTAAAACCTGCTTTAGATCCTGGTGCTAGCAATGTTCCATTCGAGGAAATTGCTGTCTTTGAGGCTGAAATGCACCATCTCACTTATGAAAAGTAGTGTTAAATTCTCACGGTAGGAAGCTCATCTAACCTCTTCTCCAACACTCTATATGTTTGACTCTGATACTCAAGATGGATTGTTGTTAAGGATAGTCCGTCTATGTACCTCCATCCCACTTTCAAGAAGGACACAGTGCTTTGACTGGTTCAGATTCCTTTACCATTCCCTCTCCTACGTGGCTGGAAGTCATGAATACAGATAGTAAGCTACTGCATAACTTCTGATATCTCATCCTCCTGTGTGGTCAGCTTCCACAAGGACAATTGGTCCAGGGGTGTCTGACATCATAAAGCTAAAGCTAAAGCAAGAAGTTGTCTGACATGAGATGCCATTCTGTTGCCTAGCAGTCTGAGATCATAAAGCTAAAGCAAGATGCTTTCTGACTAGAGGGCCACTCTGTTGCGTAGCAGCTGACATCATTAAGGTCAATCAAGATGTTGTCTGACATGAGAGCCGCTCGGTTGCCTAACAAGGAGTAGCATACATTTATCTAGGTAATTGTATGAGTTGCAGGATAGACAGGTTGCCCAACTGAAAGATGAGGTGGTAAGATGAAAGAAATTAGGACTTTATTTAGACTTATACATTTGTATGAACGGAAGTTTGAGCATAAAAGACTCAACTTCACTGTTGCTGAACTGGTAGGATTTGGCTAAAGAGAAGATGGAAATGATGCTATTCATAGTTTCTATTATTCCCGTTAACTGTAGCATAACCCTTAATCTCTCAACTTATCAGCTGGCTTCATTGCTACTGGTGTACCATATCCTAAAACAAAGGAAGTGAGAAGGGTGTGCTGCCTCTTGGCTGGCAAAAAGATCTAGGTCCTAATGTACATGCTACAATTGTTTAGAGAGTGTTAGCAAATGAGGCAAGGGAATGCAGAGAAGTATTGGAGGTTATAAACACAAATTGAGATTTGATTTTTTTTCTTCAGCTGTTGATTTTCACTATAAAACTGACTCCATAGTTTAGATCTGGTTACCCTTTATAAAAATGTAAACTTTTTGTATTGCTTATATTAAATGTACTAACAGTGGACTTTTCCATCTGCAGATTATACTGAATGACCAGCAGTGGCAGTGTTTCACAGCAGAGTTTCTCTGAATTGCCAAGACTGAAGCAAACAAAAAAAAAAGGAAGTCTTGTGGCATACTGCATCATTTTATCAATTTATGTGGTAAGTAAAACGCCCAATCATTCTTTTAGGCATAAAAAAGATGTTCATAGCATCGGAATGTCCTCACTACTTTATAGTGGGAGCCTGTGCCTGAATATAATTTCTGTTAAGAAAGAAGTAATATGGATCACATTATGTTGGTCATGATATTTAATAAAAGACTGACTGACTCGAACTCTACTAAAACCTGCTTTAGATCCTGGTGCTAGCAATGTTCCATTCGAGGAAATTGCTTTCTTTGAGGCTGAAATGCACCATCTCACTTATGAAAAGTAGTGTTAAATTCTCACGGTAGGAAGCTCATCTAACCTCTTCTCCAACACTCTATATGTTTGACTCTGATACTCAAGATGGATTGTTGTTAAGGATAGTCTGTCTATGTACCTCCATCCCACTTTCAAGAAGGACACAGTGCTTTGACTGGTTCAGATTCCTTTACCATTCCCTCTCCTACGTGGCTGGAAGTCATGAATACAGATAGTAAGCTACTGCATAACTTCTGATATCTCATCCTCCTGTGTGGTCAGCTTCCACAAGGACAATTGGTCCAGGGGTGTCTGACATCATAAAGCTAAAGCTAAAGCAAGAAGTTGTCTGACATGAGATGCCATTCTGTTGCCTAGCAGTCTGAGATCATAAAGCTAAAGCAAGATGCTTTCTGACTAGAGGGCCACTCTGTTGCGTAGCAGCTGACATCATTAAGGTCAATCAAGATGTTGTCTGACATGAGAGCCGCTCGGTTGCCTAACAAGGAGTAGGATACATTTATCTAGGTAATTGTATGAGTTGCAGGATAGACAGGTTGCCCAACTGAAAGATGAGGTGGTAAGATGAAAGAAATTAGGACTTTATTTAGACTTATACATTTGTATGAACGGAAGTTTGAGCATAAAAGACTCAACTTCACTGTTGCTGAACTGGTAGGAATTGGCTAAAGAGAAGATGGAAATGATGCTATTCATAGTTTCTATTATTCCCGTTAACTGTAGCATAACCCTTAATCTCTCAACTTATCAGCTGGCTTCATTGCTACTGGTGTACCATATCCTAAAACAAAGGAAGTGAGAAGGGTGTGCTGCCTCTTGGCTGGCAAAAAGATCTAGGTCCTAATGTACATGCTACAATTGTTTAGAGAGTGTTAGCAAATGAGGCAAGGGAATGCAGAGAAGTATGGGAGGTTATAAACACAAATTGAGATTTGATTTTTTTTCTTCAGCTGTTGATTTTCACTATAAAACTGACTCCATAGTTTAGATCTGGTTACCCTTTATAAAAATCTAAACTTTTTGTATTGCTTATATTAAATGTACTAACAGTGGACTTTTCCATCTGCAGATTATACTGAATGACCAGCAGTGGCAGTGTTTCACAGCAGAGTTTCTCTGAATTGCCAAGACTGAAGCAAACAAAAAAAAAAGGAAGTCTTGTGGCATACTGCATCATTTTATCAATTTATGTGGTAAGTAAAACGCCCAATCATTCTTTTAGGCATAAAAAAGATGTTCATAGCATCGGAATGTCCTCACTACTTTATAGTGGGAGCCTGTGCCTGAATATAATTTCTGTTAAGAAAGAAGTAATATGGATCACATTATGTTGGTCATGATATTTAATAAAAGACTGACTAACTCGAACTCTACTAAAACCTGCTTTAGATCCTGGTGCTAGCAATGTTCCATTCGAGGAAATTGCTGTCTTTGAGGCTGAAATGCACCATCTCACTTATGAAAAGTAGTGTTAAATTCTCACGGTAGGAAGCTCATCTAACCTCTTCTCCAACACTCTATATGTTTGACTCTGATACTCAAGATGGATTGTTGTTAAGGATAGTCTGTCTATGTACCTCCATCCCACTTTCAAGAAGGACACAGTGCTTTGACTGGTTCAGATTCCTTTACCATTCCCTCTCCTACGTGGCTGGAAGTCATGAATACAGATAGTAAGCTACTGCATAACTTCTGATATCTCATCCTCCTGTGTGGTCAGCTTCCACAAGGACAATTGGTCCAGGGGTGTCTGACATCATAAAGCTAAAGCTAAAGCAAGAAGTTGTCTGACATGAGATGCCATTCTGTTGCCTAGCAGTCTGAGATCATAAAGCTAAAGCAAGATGCTTTCTGACTAGAGGGCCACTCTGTTGCGTAGCAGCAGACATCATTAAGGTCAATCAAGATGTTGTCTGACATGAGAGCCGCTCGGTTGCCTAACAAGGAGTAGGATACATTTATCTAGGTAATTGTATGAGTTGCAGGATAGACAGGTTGCCCAACTGAAAGATGAGGTGGTAAGATGAAAGAAATTAGGACTTTATTTAGACTTATACATTTGTATGAACGGAAGTTTGAGCATAAAAGACTCAACTTCACTGTTGCTGAACTGGTAGGATTTGGCTAAAGAGAAGATGGAAATGATGCTATTCATAGTTTCTATTATTCCCGTTAACTGTAGCATAACCCTTAATCTCTCAACTTATCAGCTGGCTTCATTGCTACTGGTGTACCATATCCTAAAACAAAGGAAGTGAGAAGGGTGTGCTGCCTCTTGGCTGGCAAAAAGATCTAGGTCCTAATGTACATGCTACAATTGTTTAGAGAGTGTTAGCAAATGAGGCAAGGGAATGCAGAGAAGTATGGGAGGTTATAAACACAAATTGAGATTTGATTTTTTTTCTTCAGCTGTTGATTTTCACTATAAAACTGACTCCATAGTTTAGATCTGGTTACCCTTTATAAAAATCTAAACTTTTTGTATTGCTTATATTAAATGTACTAACAGTGGACTTTTCCATCTGCAGATTATACTGAATGACCAGCAGTGGCAGTGTTTCACAGCAGAGTTTCTCTGAATTGCCAAGACTGAAGCAAACAAAAAAAAAGGAAGTCTTGTGGCATACTGCATCATTTTATCAATTTATGTGGTAAGTAAAACGCCCAATCATTCTTTTAGGCATTAAAAAGATGTTCATAGCATCAGAATGTCCTCACTACTTTATAGTGGGAGCCTGTGCCTGAATATAATTTCTGTTAAGAAAGAAGTAATATGGATCACATTATGTTGGTCATGATATTTAATAAAAGACTGACTGACTCGAACTCTACTAAAACCTGCTTTAGATCCTGGTGCTAGCAATGTTCCATTCGAGGAAATTGCTGTCTTTGAGGCTGAAATGCACCATCTCACTTATGAAAAGTAGTGTTAAATTCTCACGGTAGGAAGCTCATCTAACCTCTTCTCCAACACTCTATATGTTTGACTCTGATACTCAAGATGGATTGTTGTTAAGGATAGTCCGTCTATGTACCTCCATCCCACTTTCAAGAAGGACACAGTGCTTTGACTGGTTCAGATTCCTTTACCATTCCCTCTCCTACGTGGCTGGAAGTCATGAATACAGATAGTAAGCTACTGCATAACTTCTGATATCTCATCCTCCTGTGTGGTCAGCTTCCACAAGGACAATTGGTCCAGGGGTGTCTGACATCATAAAGCTAAAGCTAAAGCAAGAAGTTGTCTGACATGAGATGCCATTCTGTTGCCTAGCAGTCTGAGATCATAAAGCTAAAGCAAGATGCTTTCTGACTAGAGGGCCACTCTGTTGCGTAGCAGCTGACATCATTAAGGTCAATCAAGATGTTGTCTGACATGAGAGCCGCTCGGTTGCCTAACAAGGAGTAGCATACATTTATCTAGGTAATTGTATGAGTTGCAGGATAGACAGGTTGCCCAACTGAAAGATGAGGTGGTAAGATGAAAGAAATTAGGACTTTATTTAGACTTATACATTTGTATGAACGGAAGTTTGAGCATAAAAGACTCAACTTCACTGTTGCTGAACTGGTAGGATTTGGCTAAAGAGAAGATGGAAATGATGCTATTCATAGTTTCTATTATTCCCGTTAACTGTAGCATAACCCTTAATCTCTCAACTTATCAGCTGGCTTCATTGCTACTGGTGTACCATATCCTAAAACAAAGGAAGTGAGAAGGGTGTGCTGCCTCTTGGCTGGCAAAAAGATCTAGGTCCTAATGTACATGCTACAATTGTTTAGAGAGTGTTAGCAAATGAGGCAAGGGAATGCAGAGAAGTATGGGAGGTTATAAACACAAATTGAGATTTGATTTTTTTTCTTCAGCTGTTGATTTTCACTATAAAACTGACTCCATAGTTTAGATCTGGTTACCCTTTATAAAAATCTAAACTTTTTGTATTGCTTATATTAAATGTACTAACAGTGGACTTTTCCATCTGCAGATTATACTGAATGACCAGCAGTGGCAGTGTTTCACAGCAGAGTTTCTCTGAATTGCCAAGACTGAAGCAAACAAAAAAAAAAGGAAGTCTTGTGGCATACTGCATCATTTTATCAATTTATGTGGTAAGTAAAACGCCCAATCATTCTTTTAGGCATTAAAAAGATGTTCATAGCATCGGAATGTCCTCACTACTTTATAGTGGGAGCCTGTGCCTGAATATAATTTCTGTTAAGAAAGAAGTAATATGGATCACATTATGTTGGTCATGATATTTAATAAAAGACTGACTGACTCGAACTCTACTAAAACCTGCTTTAGATCCTGGTGCTAGCAATGTTCCATTCGAGGAAATTGCTGTCTTTGAGGCTGAAATGCACCATCTCACTTATGAAAAGTAGTGTTAAATTCTCACGGTAGGAAGCTCATCTAACCTCTTCTCCAACACTCTATATGTTTGACTCTGATACTCAAGATGGATTGTTGTTAAGGATAGTCCGTCTATGTACCTCCATCCCACTTTCAAGAAGGACACAGTGCTTTGACTGGCTCAGATTCCTTTACCATTCCCTCTCCTACGTGGCTGGAAGTCATGAATACAGATAGTAAGCTACTGCATAACTTCTGATATCTCATCCTCCTGTGTGGTCAGCTTCCACAAGGACAATTGGTCCAGGGGTGTCTGACATCATAAAGCTAAAGCTAAAGCAAGAAGTTGTCTGACATGAGATGCCATTCTGTTGCCTAGCAGTCTGACATCATAAAGCTAAAGCAAGATGCTTTCTGACTAGAGGGCCACTCTGTTGCGTAGCAGCTGACATCATTAAGGTCAATCAAGATGTTGTCTGACATGAGAGCCGCTCGGTTGCCTAACAAGGAGTAGGATACATTTATCTAGGTAATTGTATGAGTTGCAGGATAGACAGGTTGCCCAACTGAAAGATGAGGTGGTAAGATGAAAGAAATTAGGACTTTATTTAGACTTATACATTTGTATGAACGGAAGTTTGAGCATAAAAGACTCAACTTCACTGTTGCTGAACTGGTAGGATTTGGCTAAAGAGAAGATGGAAATGATGCTATTCATAGTTTCTATTATTCCCGTTAACTGTAGCATAACCCTTAATCTCTCAACTTATCAGCTGGCTTCATTGCTACTGGTGTACCATATCCTAAAACAAAGGAAGTGAGAGGGGTGTGCTGCCTCTTGGCTGGCAAAAAGATCTAGGTCCTAATGTACATGCTACAATTGTTTAGAGAGTGTTAGCAAATGAGGCAAGGGAATGCAGAGAAGTATGGGAGGTTATAAACACAAATTGAGATTTGATTTTTTTTATTCAGCTGTTGATTTTCACTATAAAACTGACTCCATAGTTTAGATCTGGTTACCCTTTATAAAAATCTAAACTTTTTGTATTGCTTATATTAAATGTACTAACAGTGGACTTTTCCATCTGCAGATTATACTGAATGACCAGCAGTGGCAGTGTTTCACAGCAGAGTTTCTCTGAATTGCCAAGACTGAAGCAAACAAAAAAAAAAGGAAGTCTTGTGGCATACTGCATCATTTTATCAATTTATGTGGTAAGTAAAACGCCCAATCATTCTTTTAGGCATTAAAAAGATGTTCATAGCATCGGAATGTCCTCACTACTTTATAGTGGGAGCCTGTGCCTGAATATAATTTCTGTTAAGAAAGAAGTAATATGGATCACATTATGTTGGTCATGATATTTAATAAAAGACTGACTGACTCGAACTCTACTAAAACCTGCTTTAGATCCTGGTGCTAGCAATGTTCCATTCGAGGAAATTGCTGTCTTTGAGGCTGAAATGCACCATCTCACTTATGAAAAGTAGTGTTAAATTCTCACGGTAGGAAGCTCATCTAACCTCTTCTCCAACACTCTATATGTTTGACTCTGATACTCAAGATGGATTGTTGTTAAGGATAGTCCGTCTATGTACCTCCATCCCACTTTCAAGAAGGACACAGTGCTTTGACTGGTTCAGATTCCTTTACCATTCCCTCTCCTACGTGGCTGGAAGTCATGAATACAGATAGTAAGCTACTGCATAACTTCTGATATCTCATCCTCCTGTGTGGTCAGCTTCCACAAGGACAATTGGTCCAGGGGTGTCTGACATCATAAAGCTAAAGCTAAAGCAAGAAGTTGTCTGACATGAGATGCCATTCTGTTGCCTAGCAGTCTGACATCATAAAGCTAAAGCAAGATGCTTTCTGACTAGAGGGCCACTCTGTTGCGTAGCAGCTGACATCATTAAGGTCAATCAAGATGTTGTCTGACATGAGAGCCGCTCGGTTGCCTAACAAGGAGTAGGATACATTTATCTAGGTAATTGTATGAGTTGCAGGATAGACAGGTTGCCCAACTGAAAGATGAGGTGGTAAGATGAAAGAAATTAGGACTTTATTTAGACTTATACATTTGTATGAACGGAAGTTTGAGCATAAAAGACTCAACTTCACTGTTGCTGAACTGGTAGGATTTGGCTAAAGAGAAGATGGAAATGATGCTATTCATAGTTTCTATTATTCCCGTTAACTGTAGCATAACCCTTAATCTCTCAACTTATCAGCTGGCTTCATTGCTACTGGTGTACCATATCCTAAAACAAAGGAAGTGAGAAGGGTGTGCTGCCTCTTGGCTGGCAAAAAGATCTAGGTCCTAATGTACATGCTACAATTGTTTAGAGAGTGTTAGCAAATGAGGCAAGGGAATGCAGAGAAGTATGGGAGGTTATAAACACAAATTGAGATTTGATTTTTTTTCTTCAGCTGTTGATTTTCACTATAAAACTGACTCCATAGTTTAGATCTGGTTACCCTTTATAAAAATCTAAACTTTTTGTATTGCTTATATTAAATGTACTAACAGTGGACTTTTCCATCTGCAGATTATACTGAATGACCAGCAGTGGCAGTGTTTCACAGCAGAGTTTCTCTGAATTGCCAAGACTGAAGCAAACAAAAAAAAAGGAAGTCTTGTGGCATACTGCATCATTTTATCAATTTATGTGGTAAGTAAAACGCCCAATCATTCTTTTAGGCATTAAAAAGATGTTCATAGCATCAGAATGTCCTCACTACTTTATAGTGGGAGCCTGTGCCTGAATATAATTTCTGTTAAGAAAGAAGTAATATGGATCACATTATGTTGGTCATGATATTTAATAAAAGACTGACTGACTCGAACTCTACTAAAACCTGCTTTAGATCCTGGTGCTAGCAATGTTCCATTCGAGGAAATTGCTGTCTTTGAGGCTGAAATGCACCATCTCACTTATGAAAAGTAGTGTTAAATTCTCACGGTAGGAAGCTCATCTAACCTCTTCTCCAACACTCTATATGTTTGACTCTGATACTCAAGATGGATTGTTGTTAAGGATAGTCCGTCTATGTACCTCCATCCCACTTTCAAGAAGGACACAGTGCTTTGACTGGTTCAGATTCCTTTACCATTCCCTCTCCTACGTGGCTGGAAGTCATGAATACAGATAGTAAGCTACTGCATAACTTCTGATATCTCATCCTCCTGTGTGGTCAGCTTCCACAAGGACAATTGGTCCAGGGGTGTCTGACATCATAAAGCTAAAGCTAAAGCAAGAAGTTGTCTGACATGAGATGCCATTCTGTTGCCTAGCAGTCTGAGATCATAAAGCTAAAGCAAGATGCTTTCTGACTAGAGGGCCACTCTGTTGCGTAGCAGCTGACATCATTAAGGTCAATCAAGATGTTGTCTGACATGAGAGCCGCTCGGTTGCCTAACAAGGAGTAGCATACATTTATCTAGGTAATTGTATGAGTTGCAGGATAGACAGGTTGCCCAACTGAAAGATGAGGTGGTAAGATGAAAGAAATTAGGACTTTATTTAGACTTATACATTTGTATGAACGGAAGTTTGAGCATAAAAGACTCAACTTCACTGTTGCTGAACTGGTAGGATTTGGCTAAAGAGAAGATGGAAATGATGCTATTCATAGTTTCTATTATTCCCGTTAACTGTAGCATAACCCTTAATCTCTCAACTTATCAGCTGGCTTCATTGCTACTGGTGTACCATATCCTAAAACAAAGGAAGTGAGAAGGGTGTGCTGCCTCTTGGCTGGCAAAAAGATCTAGGTCCTAATGTACATGCTACAATTGTTTAGAGAGTGTTAGCAAATGAGGCAAGGGAATGCAGAGAAGTATTGGAGGTTATAAACACAAATTGAGATTTGATTTTTTTTCTTCAGCTGTTGATTTTCACTATAAAACTGACTCCATAGTTTAGATCTGGTTACCCTTTATAAAAATGTAAACTTTTTGTATTGCTTATATTAAATGTACTAACAGTGGACTTTTCCATCTGCAGATTATACTGAATGACCAGCAGTGGCAGTGTTTCACAGCAGAGTTTCTCTGAATTGCCAAGACTGAAGCAAACAAAAAAAAAAGGAAGTCTTGTGGCATACTGCATCATTTTATCAATTTATGTGGTAAGTAAAACGCCCAATCATTCTTTTAGGCATAAAAAAGATGTTCATAGCATCGGAATGTCCTCACTACTTTATAGTGGGAGCCTGTGCCTGAATATAATTTCTGTTAAGAAAGAAGTAATATGGATCACATTATGTTGGTCATGATATTTAATAAAAGACTGACTGACTCGAACTCTACTAAAACCTGCTTTAGATCCTGGTGCTAGCAATGTTCCATTCGAGGAAATTGCTTTCTTTGAGGCTGAAATGCACCATCTCACTTATGAAAAGTAGTGTTAAATTCTCACGGTAGGAAGCTCATCTAACCTCTTCTCCAACACTCTATATGTTTGACTCTGATACTCAAGATGGATTGTTGTTAAGGATAGTCTGTCTATGTACCTCCATCCCACTTTCAAGAAGGACACAGTGCTTTGACTGGTTCAGATTCCTTTACCATTCCCTCTCCTACGTGGCTGGAAGTCATGAATACAGATAGTAAGCTACTGCATAACTTCTGATATCTCATCCTCCTGTGTGGTCAGCTTCCACAAGGACAATTGGTCCAGGGGTGTCTGACATCATAAAGCTAAAGCTAAAGCAAGAAGTTGTCTGACATGAGATGCCATTCTGTTGCCTAGCAGTCTGAGATCATAAAGCTAAAGCAAGATGCTTTCTGACTAGAGGGCCACTCTGTTGCGTAGCAGCTGACATCATTAAGGTCAATCAAGATGTTGTCTGACATGAGAGCCGCTCGGTTGCCTAACAAGGAGTAGGATACATTTATCTAGGTAATTGTATGAGTTGCAGGATAGACAGGTTGCCCAACTGAAAGATGAGGTGGTAAGATGAAAGAAATTAGGACTTTATTTAGACTTATACATTTGTATGAACGGAAGTTTGAGCATAAAAGACTCAACTTCACTGTTGCTGAACTGGTAGGATTTGGCTAAAGAGAAGATGGAAATGATGCTATTCATAGTTTCTATTATTCCCGTTAACTGTAGCATAACCCTTAATCTCTCAACTTATCAGCTGGCTTCATTGCTACTGGTGTACCATATCCTAAAACAAAGGAAGTGAGAAGGGTGTGCTGCCTCTTGGCTGGCAAAAAGATCTAGGTCCTAATGTACATGCTACAATTGTTTAGAGAGTGTTAGCAAATGAGGCAAGGGAATGCAGAGAAGTATGGGAGGTTATAAACACAAATTGAGATTTGATTTTTTTTCTTCAGCTGTTGATTTTCACTATAAAACTGACTCCATAGTTTAGATCTGGTTACCCTTTATAAAAATCTAAACTTTTTGTATTGCTTATATTAAATGTACTAACAGTGGACTTTTCCATCTGCAGATTATACTGAATGACCAGCAGTGGCAGTGTTTCACAGCAGAGTTTCTCTGAATTGCCAAGACTGAAGCAAACAAAAAAAAAAGGAAGTCTTGTGGCATACTGCATCATTTTATCAATTTATGTGGTAAGTAAAACGCCCAATCATTCTTTTAGGCATAAAAAAGATGTTCATAGCATCGGAATGTCCTCACTACTTTATAGTGGGAGCCTGTGCCTGAATATAATTTCTGTTAAGAAAGAAGTAATATGGATCACATTATGTTGGTCATGATATTTAATAAAAGACTGACTAACTCGAACTCTACTAAAACCTGCTTTAGATCCTGGTGCTAGCAATGTTCCATTCGAGGAAATTGCTGTCTTTGAGGCTGAAATGCACCATCTCACTTATGAAAAGTAGTGTTAAATTCTCACGGTAGGAAGCTCATCTAACCTCTTCTCCAACACTCTATATGTTTGACTCTGATACTCAAGATGGATTGTTGTTAAGGATAGTCTGTCTATGTACCTCCATCCCACTTTCAAGAAGGACACAGTGCTTTGACTGGTTCAGATTCCTTTACCATTCCCTCTCCTACGTGGCTGGAAGTCATGAATACAGATAGTAAGCTACTGCATAACTTCTGATATCTCATCCTCCTGTGTGGTCAGCTTCCACAAGGACAATTGGTCCAGGGGTGTCTGACATCATAAAGCTAAAGCTAAAGCAAGAAGTTGTCTGACATGAGATGCCATTCTGTTGCCTAGCAGTCTGAGATCATAAAGCTAAAGCAAGATGCTTTCTGACTAGAGGGCCACTCTGTTGCGTAGCAGCTGACATCATTAAGGTCAATCAAGATGTTGTCTGACATGAGAGCCGCTCGGTTGCCTAACAAGGAGTAGGATACATTTATCTAGGTAATTGTATGAGTTGCAGGATAGACAGGTTGCCCAACTGAAAGATGAGGTGGTAAGATGAAAGAAATTAGGACTTTATTTAGACTTATACATTTGTATGAACGGAAGTTTGAGCATAAAAGACTCAACTTCACTGTTGCTGAACTGGTAGGATTTGGCTAAAGAGAAGATGGAAATGATGCTATTCATAGTTTCTATTATTCCCGTTAACTGTAGCATAACCCTTAATCTCTCAACTTATCAGCTGGCTTCATTGCTACTGGTGTACCATATCCTAAAACAAAGGAAGTGAGAAGGGTGTGCTGCCTCTTGGCTGGCAAAAAGATCTAGGTCCTAATGTACATGCTACAATTGTTTAGAGAGTGTTAGCAAATGAGGCAAGGGAATGCAGAGAAGTATGGGAGGTTATAAACACAAATTGAGATTTGATTTTTTTTCTTCAGCTGTTGATTTTCACTATAAAACTGACTCCATAGTTTAGATCTGGTTACCCTTTATAAAAATCTAAACTTTTTGTATTGCTTATATTAAATGTACTAACAGTGGACTTTTCCATCTGCAGATTATACTGAATGACCAGCAGTGGCAGTGTTTCACAGCAGAGTTTCTCTGAATTGCCAAGACTGAAGCAAACAAAAAAAAAGGAAGTCTTGTGGCATACTGCATCATTTTATCAATTTATGTGGTAAGTAAAACGCCCAATCATTCTCTTAGGCATTAAAAAGATGTTCATAGCATCAGAATGTCCTCACTACTTTATAGTGGGAGCCTGTGCCTGAATATAATTTCTGTTAAGAAAGAAGTAATATGGATCACATTATGTTGGTCATGATATTTAATAAAAGACTGACTGACTCGAACTCTACTAAAACCTGCTTTAGATCCTGGTGCTAGCAATGTTCCATTCGAGGAAATTGCTGTCTTTGAGGCTGAAATGCACCATCTCACTTATGAAAAGTAGTGTTAAATTCTCACGGTAGGAAGCTCATCTAACCTCTTCTCCAACACTCTATATGTTTGACTCTGATACTCAAGATGGATTGTTGTTAAGGATAGTCCGTCTATGTACCTCCATCCCACTTTCAAGAAGGACACAGTGCTTTGACTGGTTCAGATTCCTTTACCATTCCCTCTCCTACGTGGCTGGAAGTCATGAATACAGATAGTAAGCTACTGCATAACTTCTGATATCTCATCCTCCTGTGTGGTCAGCTTCCACAAGGACAATTGGTCCAGGGGTGTCTGACATCATAAAGCTAAAGCTAAAGCAAGAAGTTGTCTGACATGAGATGCCATTCTGTTGCCTAGCAGTCTGAGATCATAAAGCTAAAGCAAGATGCTTTCTGACTAGAGGGCCACTCTGTTGCGTAGCAGCTGACATCATTAAGGTCAATCAAGATGTTGTCTGACATGAGAGCCGCTCGGTTGCCTAACAAGGAGTAGCATACATTTATCTAGGTAATTGTATGAGTTGCAGGATAGACAGGTTGCCCAACTGAAAGATGAGGTGGTAAGATGAAAGAAATTAGGACTTTATTTAGACTTATACATTTGTATGAACGGAAGTTTGAGCATAAAAGACTCAACTTCACTGTTGCTGAACTGGTAGGATTTGGCTAAAGAGAAGATGGAAATGATGCTATTCATAGTTTCTATTATTCCCGTTAACTGTAGCATAACCCTTAATCTCTCAACTTATCAGCTGGCTTCATTGCTACTGGTGTACCATATCCTAAAACAAAGGAAGTGAGAAGGGTGTGCTGCCTCTTGGCTGGCAAAAAGATCTAGGTCCTAATGTACATGCTACAATTGTTTAGAGAGTGTTAGCAAATGAGGCAAGGGAATGCAGAGAAGTATGGGAGGTTATAAACACAAATTGAGATTTGATTTTTTTTCTTCAGCTGTTGATTTTCACTATAAAACTGACTCCATAGTTTAGATCTGGTTACCCTTTATAAAAATCTAAACTTTTTGTATTGCTTATATTAAATGTACTAACAGTGGACTTTTCCATCTGCAGATTATACTGAATGACCAGCAGTGGCAGTGTTTCACAGCAGAGTTTCTCTGAATTGCCAAGACTGAAGCAAACAAAAAAAAAAGGAAGTCTTGTGGCATACTGCATCATTTTATCAATTTATGTGGTAAGTAAAACGCCCAATCATTCTTTTAGGCATTAAAAAGATGTTCATAGCATCGGAATGTCCTCACTACTTTATAGTGGGAGCCTGTGCCTGAATATAATTTCTGTTAAGAAAGAAGTAATATGGATCACATTATGTTGGTCATGATATTTAATAAAAGACTGACTGACTCGAACTCTACTAAAACCTGCTTTAGATCCTGGTGCTAGCAATGTTCCATTCGAGGAAATTGCTGTCTTTGAGGCTGAAATGCACCATCTCACTTATGGAAAGTAGTGTTAAATTCTCACGGTAGGAAGCTCATCTAACCTCTTCTCCAACACTCTATATGTTTGACTCTGATACTCAAGATGGATTGTTGTTAAGGATAGTCTGTCTATGTACCTCCATCCCACTTTCAAGAAGGACACAGTGCTTTGACTGGTTCAGATTCCTTTACCATTCCCTCTCCTACGTGGCTGGAAGTCATGAATACAGATAGTAAGCTACTGCATAACTTCTGATATCTCATCCTCCTGTGTGGTCAGCTTCCACAAGGACAATTGGTCCAGGGGTGTCTGACATCATAAAGCTAAAGCTAAAGCAAGAAGTTGTCTGACATGAGATGCCATTCTGTTGCCTAGCAGTCTGAGATCATAAAGCTAAAGCAAGATGCTTTCTGACTAGAGGGCCACTCTGTTGCGTAGCAGCTGACATCATTAAGGTCAATCAAGATGTTGTCTGACATGAGAGCCGCTCGGTTGCCTAACAAGGAGTAGCATACATTTATCTAGGTAATTGTATGAGTTGCAGGATAGACAGGTTGCCCAACTGAAAGATGAGGTGGTAAGATGAAAGAAATTAGGACTTTATTTAGACTTATACATTTGTATGAACGGAAGTTTGAGCATAAAAGACTCAACTTCACTGTTGCTGAACTGGTAGGATTTGGCTAAAGAGAAGATGGAAATGATGCTATTCATATTTTCTATTATTCCCGTTAACTGTAGCATAACCCTTAATCTCTCAACTTATCAGCTGGCTTCATTGCTACTGGTGTACCATATCCTAAAACAAAGGAAGTGAGAAGGGTGTGCTGCCTCTTGGCTGGCAAAAAGATCTAGGTCCTAATGTACATGCTACAATTGTTTAGAGAGTGTTAGCAAATGAGGCAAGGGAATGCAGAGAAGTATGGGAGGTTATAAACACAAATGAGATTTGATTTTTTTTATTCAGCTGTTGATTTTCACTATAAAACTGACTCCATAGTTTAGATCTGGTTACCCTTTATAAAAATCTAAACTTTTTGTATTGCTTATATTAAATGTACTAACAGTGGACTTTTCCATCTGCAGATTATACTGAATGACCAGCAGTGGCAGTGTTTCACAGCAGAGTTTCTCTGAATTGCCAAGACTGAAGCAAACAAAAGAAAAAAGGAAGTCTTGTGGCATACTGCATCATTTTATCAATTTATGTGGTAAGTAAAACGCCCAATCATTCTTTTAGGCATTAAAAAGATGTTCATAGCATCGGAATGTCCTCACTACTTTATAGTGGGAGCCTGTGCCTGAATATAATTTCTGTTAAGAAAGAAGCAATATGGATCACATTATGTTGGTCATGATATTTAATAAAAGACTGACTGACTCGAACTCTACTAAAACCTGCTTTAGATCCTGGTGCTAGCAATGTTCCATTCGAGGAAATTGCTGTCTTTGAGGCTGAAATGCACCATCTCACTTATGAAAAGTAGTGTTAAATTCTCACGGTAGGAAGCTCATCTAACCTCTTCTCCAACACTCTATATGTTTGACTCTGATACTCAAGATGGATTGTTGTTAAGGATAGTCCGTCTATGTACCTCCATCCCACTTTCAAGAAGGACACAGTGCTTTGACTGGTTCAGATTCCTTTACCATTCCCTCTCCTACGTGGCTGGAAGTCATGAATACAGATAGTAAGCTACTGCATAACTTCTGATATCTCATCCTCCTGTGTGGTCAGCTTCCACAAGGACAATTGGTCCAGGGGTGTCTGACATCATAAAGCTAAAGCTAAAGCAAGAAGTTGTCTGACATGAGATGCCATTCTGTTGCCTAGCAGTCTGACATCATAAAGCTAAAGCAAGATGCTTTCTGACTAGAGGGCCACTCTGTTGCGTAGCAGCTGACATCATTAAGGTCAATCAAGATGTTGTCTGACATGAGAGCCGCTCGGTTGCCTAACAAGGAGTAGGATACATTTATCTAGGTAATTGTATGAGTTGCAGGATAGACAGGTTGCCCAACTGAAAGATGAGGTGGTAAGATGAAAGAAATTAGGACTTTATTTAGACTTATACATTTGTATGAACGGAAGTTTGAGCATAAAAGACTCAACTTCACTGTTGCTGAACTGGTAGGATTTGGCTAAAGAGAAGATGGAAATGATGCTATTCATAGTTTCTATTATTCCCGTTAACTGTAGCATAACCCTTAATCTCTCAACTTATCAGCTGGCTTCATTGCTACTGGTGTACCATATCCTAAAACAAAGGAAGTGAGAGGGGTGTGCTGCCTCTTGGCTGGCAAAAAGATCTAGGTCCTAATGTACATGCTACAATTGTTTAGAGAGTGTTAGCAAATGAGGCAAGGGAATGCAGAGAAGTATGGGAGGTTATAAACACAAATTGAGATTTGATTTTTTTTATTCAGCTGTTGATTTTCACTATAAAACTGACTCCATAGTTTAGATCTGGTTACCCTTTATAAAAATCTAAACTTTTTGTATTGCTTATATTAAATGTACTAACAGTGGACTTTTCCATCTGCAGATTATACTGAATGACCAGCAGTGGCAGTGTTTCACAGCAGAGTTTCTCTGAATTGCCAAGACTGAAGCAAACAAAAGAAAAAAGGAAGTCTTGTGGCATACTGCATCATTTTATCAATTTATGTGGTAAGTAAAACGCCCAATCATTCTTTTAGGCATTAAAAAGATGTTCATAGCATCGGAATGTCCTCACTACTTTATAGTGGGAGCCTGTGCCTGAATATAATTTCTGTTAAGAAAGAAGTAATATGGATCACATTATGTTGGTCATGATATTTAATAAAAGACTGACTGACTCGAACTCTACTAAAACCTGCTTTAGATCCTGGTGCTAGCAATGTTCCATTCGAGGAAATTGCTGTCTTTGAGGCTGAAATGCACCATCTCACTTATGAAAAGTAGTGTTAAATTCTCACGGTAGGAAGCTCATCTAACCTCTTCTCCAACACTCTATATGTTTGACTCTGATACTCAAGATGGATTGTTGTTAAGGATAGTCCGTCTATGTACCTCCATCCCACTTTCAAGAAGGACACAGTGCTTTGACTGGTTCAGATTCCTTTACCATTCCCTCTCCTACGTGGCTGGAAGTCATGAATACAGATAGTAAGCTACTGCATAACTTCTGATATCTCATCCTCCTGTGTGGTCAGCTTCCACAAGGACAATTGGTCCAGGGGTGTCTGACATCATAAAGCTAAAGCTAAAGCAAGAAGTTGTCTGACATGAGATGCCATTCTGTTGCCTAGCAGTCTGACATCATAAAGCTAAAGCAAGATGCTTTCTGACTAGAGGGCCACTCTGTTGCGTAGCAGCTGACATCATTAAGGTCAATCAAGATGTTGTCTGACATGAGAGCCGCTCGGTTGCCTAACAAGGAGTAGTATACATTTATCTAGGTAATTGTATGAGTTGCAGGATAGACAGGTTGCCCAACTGAAAGATGAGGTGGTAAGATGAAAGAAATTAGGACTTTATTTAGACTTATACATTTGTATGAACGGAAGTTTGAGCATAAAAGACTCAACTTCACTGTTGCTGAACTGGTAGGATTTGGCTAAAGAGAAGATGGAAATGATGCTATTCATAGTTTCTATTATTCCCGTTAACTGTAGCATAACCCTTAATCTCTCAATTTATCAGCTGGCTTCATTGCTACTGGTGTACCATATCCTAAAACAAAGGAAGTGAGAGGGGTGTGCTGCCTCTTGGCTGGCAAAAAGATCTAGGTCCTAATGTACATGCTACAATTGTTTAGAGAGTGTTAGCAAATGAGGCAAGGGAATGCAGAGAAGTATGGGAGGTTATAAACACACATTGAGATTTGATTTTTTTTCTTCAGCTGTTGATTTTCACTATAAAACTGACTCCATAGTTTAGATCTGGTTACCCTTTATAAAAATCTAAACTTTTTGTATTGCTTATATTAAATGTACTAACAGTGGACTTTTCCATCTGCAGATTATACTGAATGACCAGCAGTGGCAGTGTTTCACAGCAGAGTTTCTCTGAATTGCCAAGACTGAAGCAAACAAAAAAAAAAGGAAGTCTTGTGGCATACTGCATCATTTTATCAATTTATGTGGTAAGTAAAACGCCCAATCATTCTTTTAGGCATTAAAAAGATGTTCATAGCATCGGAATGTCCTCACTACTTTATAGTGGGAGCCTGTGCCTGAATATAATTTCTGTTAAGAAAGAAGTAATATGGATCACATTATGTTGGTCATGATATTTAATAAAAGACTGACTGACTCGAACTCTACTAAAACCTGCTTTAGATCCTGGTGCTAGCAATGTTCCATTCGAGGAAATTGCTGTCTTTGAGGCTGAAATGCACCATCTCACTTATGAAAAGTAGTGTTAAATTCTCACGGTAGGAAGCTCATCTAACCTCTTCTCCAACACTCTATATGTTTGACTCTGATACTCAAGATGGATTGTTGTTAAGGATAGTCCGTCTATGTACCTCCATCCCACTTTCAAGAAGGACACAGTGCTTTGACTGGTTCAGATTCCTTTACCATTCCCTCTCCTACGTGGCTGGAAGTCATGAATACAGATAGTAAGCTACTGCATAACTTCTGATATCTCATCCTCCTGTGTGGTCAGCTTCCACAAGGACAATTGGTCCAGGGGTGTCTGACATCATAAAGCTAAAGCTAAAGCAAGAAGTTGTCTGACATGAGATGCCATTCTGTTGCCTAGCAGTCTGACATCATAAAGCTAAAGCAAGATGCTTTCTGACTAGAGGGCCACTCTGTTGCGTAGCAGCTGACATCATTAAGGTCAATCAAGATGTTGTCTGACATGAGAGCCGCTCGGTTGCCTAACAAGGAGTAGTATACATTTATCTAGGTAATTGTATGAGTTGCAGGATAGACAGGTTGCCCAACTGAAAGATGAGGTGGTAAGATGAAAGAAATTAGGACTTTATTTAGACTTATACATTTGTATGAACGGAAGTTTGAGCATAAAAGACTCAACTTCACTGTTGCTGAACTGGTAGGATTTGGCTAAAGAGAAGATGGAAATGATGCTATTCATAGTTTCTATTATTCCCGTTAACTGTAGCATAACCCTTAATCTCTCAATTTATCAGCTGGCTTCATTGCTTACTGGTGTACCATATCCTAAAACAAAGGAAGTGAGAGGGGTGTGCTGCCTCTTGGCTGGCAAAAAGATCTAGGTCCTAATGTACATGCTACAATTGTTTAGAGAGTGTTAGCAAATGAGGCAAGGGAATGCAGAGAAGTATGGGAGGTTATAAACACACATTGAGATTTGATTTTTTTTCTTCAGCTGTTGATTTTCACTATAAAACTGACTCCATAGTTTAGATCTGGTTACCCTTTATAAAAATCTAAACTTTTTGTATTGCTTATATTAAATGTACTAACAGTGGACTTTTCCATCTGCAGATTATACTGAATGACCAGCAGTGGCAGTGTTTCACAGCAGAGTTTCTCTGAATTGCCAAGACTGAAGCAAACAAAAAAAAAAGGAAGTCTTGTGGCATACTGCATCATTTTATCAATTTATGTGGTAAGTAAAACGCCCAATCATTCTTTTAGGCATTAAAAAGATGTTCATAGCATCAGAATGTCCTCACTACTTTATAGTGGGAGCCTGTGCCTGAATATAATTTCTGTTAAGAAAGAAGTAACATGGATCACATTATGTTGGTCATGATATTTAAAAAAAAACTGACTGACTCGAACTCTACTAAAACCTGCTTTAGATCCTGGTGCTAGCAATGTTCCATTCGAGGAAATAGCTGTCTTTGAGGCTGAAATGCACCATCTCACTTATGAAAAGTAGTGTTAAATTCTCACGGTAGGAAGCTCATCTAACCTCTTCTCCTGCACTCTATATGTTTGACTCTGATACTCAAGATGGATTGTTGTTAAGGATAGTCCGTCTATGTACCTCCATCCCACTTTCAAGAAGGACACAGTGCTTTGACTGGTTCAGATTCCTTTACCATTCCCTCTCCTACGTGGCTGGAAGTCATGAATACAGATAGTAAGCTACTGCATAACTTCTGATATCTCATCCTCCTGTGTGGTCAGCTTCCACAAGGACAATTGGTCCAGGGGTGTCTGACATCATAAAGCTAAAGCTAAAGCAAGAAGTTGTCTGACATGAGATGCCATTCTTTTGCCTAGCAGTCTGAGATCATAAAGCTAAAGCAAGATGCTTTCTGACTAGAGGGCCACTCTGTTGCGTAGCAGCTGACATCATTAAGGTCAATCAAGATGTTGTCTGACATGAGAGCCGCTCGGTTGCCTAACAAGGAGTAGCATACATTTATCTAGGTAATTGTATGAGTTGCAGGATAGACAGGTTGCCCAACTGAAAGATGAGGTGGTAAGATGAAAGAAATTAGGACTTTATTTAGACTTATACATTTGTATGAACGGAAGTTTGAGCATAAAAGACTCAACTTCACTGTTGCTGAACTGGTAGGATTTGGCTAAAGAGAAGATGGAAATGATGCTATTCATATTTTCTATTATTCCCGTTAACTGTAGCATAACCCTTAATCTCTCAACTTATCAGCTGGCTTCATTGCTACTGGTGTACCATATCCTAAAACAAAGGAAGTGAGAAGGGTGTGCTGCCTCTTGGCTGGCAAAAAGATCTAGGTCCTAATGTACATGCTACAATTGTTTAGAGAGTGTTAGCAAATGAGGCAAGGGAATGCAGAGAAGTATGGGAGGTTATAAACACAAATTGAGATTTGATTTTTTTTCTTCAGCTGTTGATTTTCACTATAAAACTGACTCCATAGTTTAGATCTGGTTACCCTTTATAAAAATCTAAACTTTTTGTATTGCTTATATTAAATGTACTAACAGTGGACTTTTCCATCTGCAGATTATACTGAATGACCAGCAGTGGCAGTGTTTCACAGCAGAGTTTCTCTGAATTGCCAAGACTGAAGCAAACAAAAAAAAAGGAAGTCTTGTGGCATACTGCATCATTTTATCAATTTATGTGGTAAGTAAAACGCCCAATCATTCTTTTAGGCATTAAAAAGATGTTCATAGCATCAGAATGTCCTCACTACTTTATAGTGGGAGCCTGTGCCTGAATATAATTTCTGTTAAGAAAGAAGTAATATGGATCACATTATGTTGGTCATGATATTTAATAAAAGACTGACTGACTCGAACTCTACTAAAACCTGCTTTAGATCCTGGTGCTAGCAATGTTCCATTCGAGGAAATTGCTGTCTTTGAGGCTGAAATGCACCATCTCACTTATGAAAAGTAGTGTTAAATTCTCACGGTAGGAAGCTCATCTAACCTCTTCTCCAACACTCTATATGTTTGACTCTGATACTCAAGATGGATTGTTGTTAAGGATAGTCCGTCTATGTACCTCCATCCCACTTTCAAGAAGGACACAGTGCTTTGACTGGTTCAGATTCCTTTACCATTCCCTCTCCTACGTGGCTGGAAGTCATGAATACAGATAGTAAGCTACTGCATAACTTCTGATATCTCATCCTCCTGTGTGGTCAGCTTCCACAAGGACAATTGGTCCAGGGGTGTCTGACATCATAAAGCTAAAGCTAAAGCAAGAAGTTGTCTGACATGAGATGCCATTCTGTTGCCTAGCAGTCTGAGATCATAAAGCTAAAGCAAGATGCTTTCTGACTAGAGGGCCACTCTGTTGCGTAGCAGCTGACATCATTAAGGTCAATCAAGATGTTGTCTGACATGAGAGCCGCTCGGTTGCCTAACAAGGAGTAGCATACATTTATCTAGGTAATTGTATGAGTTGCAGGATAGACAGGTTGCCCAACTGAAAGATGAGGTGGTAAGATGAAAGAAATTAGGACTTTATTTAGACTTATACATTTGTATGAACGGAAGTTTGAGCATAAAAGACTCAACTTCACTGTTGCTGAACTGGTAGGATTTGGCTAAAGAGAAGATGGAAATGATGCTATTCATAGTTTCTATTATTCCCGTTAACTGTAGCATAACCCTTAATCTCTCAACTTATCAGCTGGCTTCATTGCTACTGGTGTACCATATCCTAAAACAAAGGAAGTGAGAAGGGTGTGCTGCCTCTTGGCTGGCAAAAAGATCTAGGTCCTAATGTACATGCTACAATTGTTTAGAGAGTGTTAGCAAATGAGGCAAGGGAATGCAGAGAAGTATGAGAGTTATAAACACAAATGAGATTTGATTTTTTTTATTCAGCTGTTGATTTTCACTATAAAACTGACTCCATAGTTTAGATCTGGTTACCCTTTATAAAAATCTAAACTTTTTGTATTGCTTATATTAAATGTACTAACAGTGGACTTTTCCATCTGCAGATTATACTGAATGACCAGCAGTGGCAGTGTTTCACAGCAGAGTTTCTCTGAATTGCCAAGACTGAAGCAAACAAAAGAAAAAAGGAAGTCTTGTGGCATACTGCATCATTTTATCAATTTATGTGGTAAGTAAAACGCCCAATCATTCTTTTAGGCATTAAAAAGATGTTCATAGCATCGGAATGTCCTCACTACTTTATAGTGGGAGCCTGTGCCTGAATATAATTTCTGTTAAGAAAGAAGCAATATGGATCACATTATGTTGGTCATGATATTTAATAAAAGACTGACTGACTCGAACTCTACTAAAACCTGCTTTAGATCCTGGTGCTAGCAATGTTCCATTCGAGGAAATTGCTGTCTTTGAGGCTGAAATGCACCATCTCACTTATGAAAAGTAGTGTTAAATTCTCACGGTAGGAAGCTCATCTAACCTCTTCTCCAACACTCTATATGTTTGACTCTGATACTCAAGATGGATTGTTGTTAAGGATAGTCCGTCTATGTACCTCCATCCCACTTTCAAGAAGGACACAGTGCTTTGACTGGTTCAGATTCCTTTACCATTCCCTCTCCTACGTGGCTGGAAGTCATGAATACAGATAGTAAGCTACTGCATAACTTCTGATATCTCATCCTCCTGTGTGGTCAGCTTCCACAAGGACAATTGGTCCAGGGGTGTCTGACATCATAAAGCTAAAGCTAAAGCAAGAAGTTGTCTGACATGAGATGCCATTCTGTTGCCTAGCAGTCTGACATCATAAAGCTAAAGCAAGATGCTTTCTGACTAGAGGGCCACTCTGTTGCGTAGCAGCTGACATCATTAAGGTCAATCAAGATGTTGTCTGACATGAGAGCCGCTCGGTTGCCTAACAAGGAGTAGGATACATTTATCTAGGTAATTGTATGAGTTGCAGGATAGACAGGTTGCCCAACTGAAAGATGAGGTGGTAAGATGAAAGAAATTAGGACTTTATTTAGACTTATACATTTGTATGAACGGAAGTTTGAGCATAAAAGACTCAACTTCACTGTTGCTGAACTGGTAGGATTTGGCTAAAGAGAAGATGGAAATGATGCTATTCATAGTTTCTATTATTCCCGTTAACTGTAGCATAACCCTTAATCTCTCAACTTATCAGCTGGCTTCATTGCTACTGGTGTACCATATCCTAAAACAAAGGAAGTGAGAGGGGTGTGCTGCCTCTTGGCTGGCAAAAAGATCTAGGTCCTAATGTACATGCTACAATTGTTTAGAGAGTGTTAGCAAATGAGGCAAGGGAATGCAGAGAAGTATGGGAGGTTATAAACACAAATTGAGATTTGATTTTTTTTCTTCAGCTGTTGATTTTCACTATAAAACTGACTCCATAGTTTAGATCTGGTTACCCTTTATAAAAATCTAAACTTTTTGTATTGCTTATATTAAATGTACTAACAGTGGACTTTTCCATCTGCAGATTATACTGAATGACCAGCAGTGGCAGTGTTTCACAGCAGAGTTTCTCTGAATTGCCAAGACTGAAGCAAACAAAAGAAAAAAGGAAGTCTTGTGGCATACTGCATCATTTTATCAATTTATGTGGTAAGTAAAACGCCCAATCATTCTTTTAGGCATTAAAAAGATGTTCATAGCATCGGAATGTCCTCACTACTTTATAGTGGGAGCCTGTGCCTGAATATAATTTCTGTTAAGAAAGAAGTAATATGGATCACATTATGTTGGTCATGATATTTAATAAAAGACTGACTGACTCGAACTCTACTAAAACCTGCTTTAGATCCTGGTGCTAGCAATGTTCCATTCGAGGAAATTGCTGTCTTTGAGGCTGAAATGCACCATCTCACTTATGAAAAGTAGTGTTAAATTCTCACGGTAGGAAGCTCATCTAACCTCTTCTCCAACACTCTATATGTTTGACTCTGATACTCAAGATGGATTGTTGTTAAGGATAGTCCGTCTATGTACCTCCATCCCACTTTCAAGAAGGACACAGTGCTTTGACTGGTTCAGATTCCTTTACCATTCCCTCTCCTACGTGGCTGGAAGTCATGAATACAGATAGTAAGCTACTGCATAACTTCTGATATCTCATCCTCCTGTGTGGTCAGCTTCCACAAGGACAATTGGTCCAGGGGTGTCTGACATCATAAAGCTAAAGCTAAAGCAAGAAGTTGTCTGACATGAGATGCCATTCTGTTGCCTAGCAGTCTGACATCATAAAGCTAAAGCAAGATGCTTTCTGACTAGAGGGCCACTCTGTTGCGTAGCAGCTGACATCATTAAGGTCAATCAAGATGTTGTCTGACATGAGAGCCGCTCGGTTGCCTAACAAGGAGTAGTATACATTTATCTAGGTAATTGTATGAGTTGCAGGATAGACAGGTTGCCCAACTGAAAGATGAGGTGGTAAGATGAAAGAAATTAGGACTTTATTTAGACTTATACATTTGTATGAACGGAAGTTTGAGCATAAAAGACTCAACTTCACTGTTGCTGAACTGGTAGGATTTGGCTAAAGAGAAGATGGAAATGATGCTATTCATAGTTTCTATTATTCCCGTTAACTGTAGCATAACCCTTAATCTCTCAATTTATCAGCTGGCTTCATTGCTACTGGTGTACCATATCCTAAAACAAAGGAAGTGAGAGGGGTGTGCTGCCTCTTGGCTGGCAAAAAGATCTAGGTCCTAATGTACATGCTACAATTGTTTAGAGAGTGTTAGCAAATGAGGCAAGGGAATGCAGAGAAGTATGGGAGGTTATAAACACAAATTGAGATTTGATTTTTTTTCTTCAGCTGTTGATTTTCACTATAAAACTGACTCCATAGTTTAGATCTGGTTACCCTTTATAAAAATCTAAACTTTTTGTATTGCTTATATTAAATGTACTAACAGTGGACTTTTCCATCTGCAGATTATACTGAATGACCAGCAGTGGCAGTGTTTCACAGCAGAGTTTCTCTGAATTGCCAAGACTGAAGCAAACAAAAGAAAAAAGGAAGTCTTGTGGCATACTGCATCATTTTATCAATTTATGTGGTAAGTAAAACGCCCAATCATTCTTTTAGGCATTAAAAAGATGTTCATAGCATCGGAATGTCCTCACTACTTTATAGTGGGAGCCTGTGCCTGAATATAATTTCTGTTAAGAAAGAAGCAATATGGATCACATTATGTTGGTCATGATATTTAATAAAAGACTGACTGACTCGAACTCTACTAAAACCTGCTTTAGATCCTGGTGCTAGCAATGTTCCATTCGAGGAAATTGCTGTCTTTGAGGCTGAAATGCACCATCTCACTTATGAAAAGTAGTGTTAAATTCTCACGGTAGGAAGCTCATCTAACCTCTTCTCCAACACTCTATATGTTTGACTCTGATACTCAAGATGGATTGTTGTTAAGGATAGTCCGTCTATGTACCTCCATCCCACTTTCAAGAAGGACACAGTGCTTTGACTGGTTCAGATTCCTTTACCATTCCCTCTCCTACGTGGCTGGAAGTCATGAATACAGATAGTAAGCTACTGCATAACTTCTGATATCTCATCCTCCTGTGTGGTCAGCTTCCACAAGGACAATTGGTCCAGGGGTGTCTGACATCATAAAGCTAAAGCTAAAGCAAGAAGTTGTCTGACATGAGATGCCATTCTGTTGCCTAGCAGTCTGAGATCATAAAGCTAAAGCAAGATGCTTTCTGACTAGAGGGCCACTCTGTTGCGTAGCAGCTGACATCATTAAGGTCAATCAAGATGTTGTCTGACATGAGAGCCGCTCGGTTGCCTAACAAGGAGTAGCATACATTTATCTAGGTAATTGTATGAGTTGCAGGATAGACAGGTTGCCCAACTGAAAGATGAGGTGGTAAGATGAAAGAAATTAGGACTTTATTTAGACTTATACATTTGTATGAACGGAAGTTTGAGCATAAAAGACTCAACTTCACTGTTGCTGAACTGGTAGGATTTGGCTAAAGAGAAGATGGAAATGATGCTATTCATAGTTTCTATTATTCCCGTTAACTGTAGCATAACCCTTAATCTCTCAACTTATCAGCTGGCTTCATTGCTACTGGTGTACCATATCCTAAAACAAAGGAAGTGAGAAGGGTGTGCTGCCTCTTGGCTGGCAAAAAGATCTAGGTCCTAATGTACATGCTACAATTGTTTAGAGAGTGTTAGCAAATGAGGCAAGGGAATGCAGAGAAGTATGAGAGTTATAAACACAAATGAGATTTGATTTTTTTTATTCAGCTGTTGATTTTCACTATAAAACTGACTCCATAGTTTAGATCTGGTTACCCTTTATAAAAATCTAAACTTTTTGTATTGCTTATATTAAATGTACTAACAGTGGACTTTTCCATCTGCAGATTATACTGAATGACCAGCAGTGGCAGTGTTTCACAGCAGAGTTTCTCTGAATTGCCAAGACTGAAGCAAACAAAAGAAAAAAGGAAGTCTTGTGGCATACTGCATCATTTTATCAATTTATGTGGTAAGTAAAACGCCCAATCATTCTTTTAGGCATTAAAAAGATGTTCATAGCATCGGAATGTCCTCACTACTTTATAGTGGGAGCCTGTGCCTGAATATAATTTCTGTTAAGAAAGAAGCAATATGGATCACATTATGTTGGTCATGATATTTAATAAAAGACTGACTGACTCGAACTCTACTAAAACCTGCTTTAGATCCTGGTGCTAGCAATGTTCCATTCGAGGAAATTGCTGTCTTTGAGGCTGAAATGCACCATCTCACTTATGAAAAGTAGTGTTAAATTCTCACGGTAGGAAGCTCATCTAACCTCTTCTCCAACACTCTATATGTTTGACTCTGATACTCAAGATGGATTGTTGTTAAGGATAGTCCGTCTATGTACCTCCATCCCACTTTCAAGAAGGACACAGTGCTTTGACTGGTTCAGATTCCTTTACCATTCCCTCTCCTACGTGGCTGGAAGTCATGAATACAGATAGTAAGCTACTGCATAACTTCTGATATCTCATCCTCCTGTGTGGTCAGCTTCCACAAGGACAATTGGTCCAGGGGTGTCTGACATCATAAAGCTAAAGCTAAAGCAAGAAGTTGTCTGACATGAGATGCCATTCTGTTGCCTAGCAGTCTGACATCATAAAGCTAAAGCAAGATGCTTTCTGACTAGAGGGCCACTCTGTTGCGTAGCAGCTGACATCATTAAGGTCAATCAAGATGTTGTCTGACATGAGAGCCGCTCGGTTGCCTAACAAGGAGTAGGATACATTTATCTAGGTAATTGTATGAGTTGCAGGATAGACAGGTTGCCCAACTGAAAGATGAGGTGGTAAGATGAAAGAAATTAGGACTTTATTTAGACTTATACATTTGTATGAACGGAAGTTTGAGCATAAAAGACTCAACTTCACTGTTGCTGAACTGGTAGGATTTGGCTAAAGAGAAGATGGAAATGATGCTATTCATAGTTTCTATTATTCCCGTTAACTGTAGCATAACCCTTAATCTCTCAACTTATCAGCTGGCTTCATTGCTACTGGTGTACCATATCCTAAAACAAAGGAAGTGAGAGGGGTGTGCTGCCTCTTGGCTGGCAAAAAGATCTAGGTCCTAATGTACATGCTACAATTGTTTAGAGAGTGTTAGCAAATGAGGCAAGGGAATGCAGAGAAGTATGGGAGGTTATAAACACAAATTGAGATTTGATTTTTTTTATTCAGCTGTTGATTTTCACTATAAAACTGACTCCATAGTTTAGATCTGGTTACCCTTTATAAAAATCTAAACTTTTTGTATTGCTTATATTAAATGTACTAACAGTGGACTTTTCCATCTGCAGATTATACTGAATGACCAGCAGTGGCAGTGTTTCACAGCAGAGTTTCTCTGAATTGCCAAGACTGAAGCAAACAAAAGAAAAAAGGAAGTCTTGTGGCATACTGCATCATTTTATCAATTTATGTGGTAAGTAAAACGCCCAATCATTCTTTTAGGCATTAAAAAGATGTTCATAGCATCGGAATGTCCTCACTACTTTATAGTGGGAGCCTGTGCCTGAATATAATTTCTGTTAAGAAAGAAGTAATATGGATCACATTATGTTGGTCATGATATTTAATAAAAGACTGACTGACTCGAACTCTACTAAAACCTGCTTTAGATCCTGGTGCTAGCAATGTTCCATTCGAGGAAATTGCTGTCTTTGAGGCTGAAATGCACCATCTCACTTATGAAAAGTAGTGTTAAATTCTCACGGTAGGAAGCTCATCTAACCTCTTCTCCAACACTCTATATGTTTGACTCTGATACTCAAGATGGATTGTTGTTAAGGATAGTCCGTCTATGTACCTCCATCCCACTTTCAAGAAGGACACAGTGCTTTGACTGGTTCAGATTCCTTTACCATTCCCTCTCCTACGTGGCTGGAAGTCATGAATACAGATAGTAAGCTACTGCATAACTTCTGATATCTCATCCTCCTGTGTGGTCAGCTTCCACAAGGACAATTGGTCCAGGGGTGTCTGACATCATAAAGCTAAAGCTAAAGCAAGAAGTTGTCTGACATGAGATGCCATTCTGTTGCCTAGCAGTCTGACATCATAAAGCTAAAGCAAGATGCTTTCTGACTAGAGGGCCACTCTGTTGCGTAGCAGCTGACATCATTAAGGTCAATCAAGATGTTGTCTGACATGAGAGCCGCTCGGTTGCCTAACAAGGAGTAGTATACATTTATCTAGGTAATTGTATGAGTTGCAGGATAGACAGGTTGCCCAACTGAAAGATGAGGTGGTAAGATGAAAGAAATTAGGACTTTATTTAGACTTATACATTTGTATGAACGGAAGTTTGAGCATAAAAGACTCAACTTCACTGTTGCTGAACTGGTACGATTTGGCTAAAGAGAAGATGGAAATGATGCTATTCATAGTTTCTATTATTCCCGTTAACTGTAGCATAACCCTTAATCTCTCAATTTATCAGCTGGCTTCATTGCTACTGGTGTACCATATCCTAAAACAAAGGAAGTGAGAGGGGTGTGCTGCCTCTTGGCTGGCAAAAAGATCTAGGTCCTAATGTACATGCTACAATTGTTTAGAGAGTGTTAGCAAATGAGGCAAGGGAATGCAGAGAAGTATGGGAGGTTATAAACACACATTGAGATTTGATTTTTTTTCTTCAGCTGTTGATTTTCACTATAAAACTGACTCCATAGTTTAGATCTGGTTACCCTTTATAAAAATCTAAACTTTTTGTATTGCTTATATTAAATGTACTAACAGTGGACTTTTCCATCTGCAGATTATACTGAATGACCAGCAGTGGCAGTGTTTCACAGCAGAGTTTCTCTGAATTGCCAAGACTGAAGCAAACAAAAAAAAAAGGAAGTCTTGTGGCATACTGCATCATTTTATCAATTTATGTGGTAAGTAAAACGCCCAATCATTCTTTTAGGCATTAAAAAGATGTTCATAGCATCGGAATGTCCTCACTACTTTATAGTGGGAGCCTGTGCCTGAATATAATTTCTGTTAAGAAAGAAGTAATATGGATCACATTATGTTGGTCATGATATTTAATAAAAGACTGACTGACTCGAACTCTACTAAAACCTGCTTTAGATCCTGGTGCTAGCAATGTTCCATTCGAGGAAATTGCTGTCTTTGAGGCTGAAATGCACCATCTCACTTATGAAAAGTAGTGTTAAATTCTCACGGTAGGAAGCTCATCTAACCTCTTCTCCAACACTCTATATGTTTGACTCTGATACTCAAGATGGATTGTTGTTAAGGATAGTCCGTCTATGTACCTCCATCCCACTTTCAAGAAGGACACAGTGCTTTGACTGGTTCAGATTCCTTTACCATTCCCTCTCCTACGTGGCTGGAAGTCATGAATACAGATAGTAAGCTACTGCATAACTTCTGATATCTCATCCTCCTGTGTGGTCAGCTTCCACAAGGACAATTGGTCCAGGGGTGTCTGACATCATAAAGCTAAAGCTAAAGCAAGAAGTTGTCTGACATGAGATGCCATTCTGTTGCCTAGCAGTCTGACATCATAAAGCTAAAGCAAGATGCTTTCTGACTAGAGGGCCACTCTGTTGCGTAGCAGCTGACATCATTAAGGTCAATCAAGATGTTGTCTGACATGAGAGCCGCTCGGTTGCCTAACAAGGAGTAGCATACATTTATCTAGGTAATTGTATGAGTTGCAGGATAGACAGGTTGCCCAACTGAAAGATGAGGTGGTAAGATGAAAGAAATTAGGACTTTATTTAGACTTATACATTTGTATGAACGGAAGTTTGAGCATAAAAGACTCAACTTCACTGTTGCTGAACTGGTAGGATTTGGCTAAAGAGAAGATGGAAATGATGCTATTCATATTTTCTATTATTCCCGTTAACTGTAGCATAACCCTTAATCTCTCAACTTATCAGCTGGCTTCATTGCTACTGGTGTACCATATCCTAAAACAAAGGAAGTGAGAAGGGTGTGCTGCCTCTTGGCTGGCAAAAAGATCTAGGTCCTAATGTACATGCTACAATTGTTTAGAGAGTGTTAGCAAATGAGGCAAGGGAATGCAGAGAAGTATGGGAGGTTATAAACACAAATTGAGATTTGATTTTTTTTCTTCAGCTGTTGATTTTCACTATAAAACTGACTCCATAGTTTAGATCTGGTTACCCTTTATAAAAATCTAAACTTTTTGTATTGCTTATATTAAATGTACTAACAGTGGACTTTTCCATCTGCAGATTATACTGAATGACCAGCAGTGGCAGTGTTTCACAGCAGAGTTTCTCTGAATTGCCAAGACTGAAGCAAACAAAAAAAAAGGAAGTCTTGTGGCATACTGCATCATTTTATCAATTTATGTGGTAAGTAAAACGCCCAATCATTCTTTTAGGCATTAAAAAGATGTTCATAGCATCAGAATGTCCTCACTACTTTATAGTGGGAGCCTGTGCCTGAATATAATTT
The DNA here is from genome assembly GCF_964263255.1 of Lissotriton vulgaris. Classification (NCBI taxonomy): domain Eukaryota; kingdom Metazoa; phylum Chordata; class Amphibia; order Caudata; family Salamandridae; genus Lissotriton; species Lissotriton vulgaris. Next base: position 631,648,499 of record NC_141699.1, on the reverse strand, counting down.
CTGTTAAGAAAGAAGTAATATGGATCACATTATGTTGGTCATGATATTTAATAAAAGACTGACTGACTCGAACTCTACTAAAACCTGCTTTAGATCCTGGTGCTAGCAATGTTCCATTCGAGGAAATTGCTGTCTTTGAGGCTGAAATGCACCATCTCACTTATGAAAAGTAGTGTTAAATTCTCACGGTAGGAAGCTCATCTAACCTCTTCTCCAACACTCTATATGTTTGACTCTGATACTCAAGATGGATTGTTGTTAAGGATAGTCCGTCTATGTACCTCCATCCCACTTTCAAGAAGGACACAGTGCTTTGACTGGTTCAGATTCCTTTACCATTCCCTCTCCTACGTGGCTGGAAGTCATGAATACAGATAGTAAGCTACTGCATAACTTCTGATATCTCATCCTCCTGTGTGGTCAGCTTCCACAAGGACAATTGGTCCAGGGGTGTCTGACATCATAAAGCTAAAGCTAAAGCAAGAAGTTGTCTGACATGAGATGCCATTCTGTTGCCTAGCAGTCTGAGATCATAAAGCTAAAGCAAGATGCTTTCTGACTAGAGGGCCACTCTGTTGCGTAGCAGCTGACATCATTAAGGTCAATCAAGATGTTGTCTGACATGAGAGCCGCTCGGTTGCCTAACAAGGAGTAGCATACATTTATCTAGGTAATTGTATGAGTTGCAGGATAGACAGGTTGCCCAACTGAAAGATGAGGTGGTAAGATGAAAGAAATTAGGACTTTATTTAGACTTATACATTTGTATGAACGGAAGTTTGAGCATAAAAGACTCAACTTCACTGTTGCTGAACTGGTAGGATTTGGCTAAAGAGAAGATGGAAATGATGCTATTCATAGTTTCTATTATTCCCGTTAACTGTAGCATAACCCTTAATCTCTCAACTTATCAGCTGGCTTCATTGCTACTGATGTACCATATCCTAAAACAAAGGAAGTGAGAAGGGTGTGCTGCCTCTTGGCTGGCAAAAAGATCTAGGTCCTAATGTACATGCTACAATTGTTTAGAGAGTGTTAGCAAATGAGGCAAGGGAATGCAGAGAAGTATGGGAGGTTATAAACACAAATGAGATTTGATTTTTTTTATTCAGCTGTTGATTTTCACTATAAAACTGACTCCATAGTTTAGATCTGGTTACCCTTTATAAAAATCTAAACTTTTTGTATTGCTTATATTAAATGTACTAACAGTGGACTTTTCCATCTGCAGATTATACTGAATGACCAGCAGTGGCAGTGTTTCACAGCAGAGTTTCTCTGAATTGCCAAGACTGAAGCAAACAAAAGAAAAAAGGAAGTCTTGTGGCATACTGCATCATTTTATCAATTTATGTGGTAAGTAAAACGCCCAATCATTCTTTTAGGCATTAAAAAGATGTTCATAGCATCGGAATGTCCTCACTACTTTATAGTGGGAGCCTGTGCCTGAATATAATTTCTGTTAAGAAAGAAGCAATATGGATCACATTATGTTGGTCATGATATTTAATAAAAGACTGACTGACTCGAACTCTACTAAAACCTGCTTTAGATCCTGGTGCTAGCAATGTTCCATTCGAGGAAATTGCTGTCTTTGAGGCTGAAATGCACCATCTCACTTATGAAAAGTAGTGTTAAATTCTCACGGTAGGAAGCTCATCTAACCTCTTCTCCAACACTCTATATGTTTGACTCTGATACTCAAGATGGATTGTTGTTAAGGATAGTCCGTCTATGTACCTCCATCCCACTTTCAAGAAGGACACAGTGCTTTGACTGGTTCAGATTCCTTTACCATTCCCTCTCCTACGTGGCTGGAAGTCATGAATACAGATAGTAAGCTACTGCATAACTTCTGATATCTCATCCTCCTGTGTGGTCAGCTTCCACAAGGACAATTGGTCCAGGGGTGTCTGACATCATAAAGCTAAAGCTAAAGCAAGAAGTTGTCTGACATGAGATGCCATTCTGTTGCCTAGCAGTCTGACATCATAAAGCTAAAGCAAGATGCTTTCTGACTAGAGGGCCACTCTGTTGCGTAGCAGCTGACATCATTAAGGTCAATCAAGATGTTGTCTGACATGAGAGCCGCTCGGTTGCCTAACAAGGAGTAGGATACATTTATCTAGGTAATTGTATGAGTTGCAGGATAGACAGGTTGCCCAACTGAAAGATGAGGTGGTAAGATGAAAGAAATTAGGACTTTATTTAGACTTATACATTTGTATGAACGGAAGTTTGAGCATAAAAGACTCAACTTCACTGTTGCTGAACTGGTAGGATTTGGCTAAAGAGAAGATGGAAATGATGCTATTCATAGTTTCTATTATTCCCGTTAACTGTAGCATAACCCTTAATCTCTCAACTTATCAGCTGGCTTCATTGCTACTGGTGTACCATATCCTAAAACAAAGGAAGTGAGAGGGGTGTGCTGCCTCTTGGCTGGCAAAAAGATCTAGGTCCTAATGTACATGCTACAATTGTTTAGAGAGTGTTAGCAAATGAGGCAAGGGAATGCAGAGAAGTATGGGAGGTTATAAACACAAATTGAGATTTGATTTTTTTTATTCAGCTGTTGATTTTCACTATAAAACTGACTCCATAGTTTAGATCTGGTTACCCTTTATAAAAATCTAAACTTTTTGTATTGCTTATATTAAATGTACTAACAGTGGACTTTTCCATCTGCAGATTATACTGAATGACCAGCAGTGGCAGTGTTTCACAGCAGAGTTTCTCTGAATTGCCAAGACTGAAGCAAACAAAAGAAAAAAGGAAGTCTTGTGGCATACTGCATCATTTTATCAATTTATGTGGTAAGTAAAACGCCCAATCATTCTTTTAGGCATTAAAAAGATGTTCATAGCATCGGAATGTCCTCACTACTTTATAGTGGGAGCCTGTGCCTGAATATAATTTCTGTTAAGAAAGAAGTAATATGGATCACATTATGTTGGTCATGATATTTAATAAAAGACTGACTGACTCGAACTCTACTAAAACCTGCTTTAGATCCTGGTGCTAGCAATGTTCCATTCGAGGAAATTGCTGTCTTTGAGGCTGAAATGCACCATCTCACTTATGAAAAGTAGTGTTAAATTCTCACGGTAGGAAGCTCATCTAACCTCTTCTCCAACACTCTATATGTTTGACTCTGATACTCAAGATGGATTGTTGTTAAGGATAGTCCGTCTATGTACCTCCATCCCACTTTCAAGAAGGACACAGTGCTTTGACTGGTTCAGATTCCTTTACCATTCCCTCTCCTACGTGGCTGGAAGTCATGAATACAGATAGTAAGCTACTGCATAACTTCTGATATCTCATCCTCCTGTGTGGTCAGCTTCCACAAGGACAATTGGTCCAGGGGTGTCTGACATCATAAAGCTAAAGCTAAAGCAAGAAGTTGTCTGACATGAGATGCCATTCTGTTGCCTAGCAGTCTGACATCATAAAGCTAAAGCAAGATGCTTTCTGACTAGAGGGCCACTCTGTTGCGTAGCAGCTGACATCATTAAGGTCAATCAAGATGTTGTCTGACATGAGAGCCGCTCGGTTGCCTAACAAGGAGTAGTATACATTTATCTAGGTAATTGTATGAGTTGCAGGATAGACAGGTTGCCCAACTGAAAGATGAGGTGGTAAGATGAAAGAAATTAGGACTTTATTTAGACTTATACATTTGTATGAACGGAAGTTTGAGCATAAAAGACTCAACTTCACTGTTGCTGAACTGGTAGGATTTGGCTAAAGAGAAGATGGAAATGATGCTATTCATAGTTTCTATTATTCCCGTTAACTGTAGCATAACCCTTAATCTCTCAATTTATCAGCTGGCTTCATTGCTACTGGTGTACCATATCCTAAAACAAAGGAAGTGAGAGGGGTGTGCTGCCTCTTGGCTGGCAAAAAGATCTAGGTCCTAATGTACATGCTACAATTGTTTAGAGAGTGTTAGCAAATGAGGCAAGGGAATGCAGAGAAGTATGGGAGGTTATAAACACACATTGAGATTTGATTTTTTTTCTTCAGCTGTTGATTTTCACTATAAAACTGACTCCATAGTTTAGATCTGGTTACCCTTTATAAAAATCTAAACTTTTTGTATTGCTTATATTAAATGTACTAACAGTGGACTTTTCCATCTGCAGATTATACTGAATGACCAGCAGTGGCAGTGTTTCACAGCAGAGTTTCTCTGAATTGCCAAGACTGAAGCAAACAAAAAAAAAAGGAAGTCTTGTGGCATACTGCATCATTTTATCAATTTATGTGGTAAGTAAAACGCCCAATCATTCTTTTAGGCATTAAAAAGATGTTCATAGCATCGGAATGTCCTCACTACTTTATAGTGGGAGCCTGTGCCTGAATATAATTTCTGTTAAGAAAGAAGTAATATGGATCACATTATGTTGGTCATGATATTTAATAAAAGACTGACTGACTCGAACTCTACTAAAACCTGCTTTAGATCCTGGTGCTAGCAATGTTCCATTCGAGGAAATTGCTGTCTTTGAGGCTGAAATGCACCATCTCACTTATGAAAAGTAGTGTTAAATTCTCACGGTAGGAAGCTCATCTAACCTCTTCTCCAACACTCTATATGTTTGACTCTGATACTCAAGATGGATTGTTGTTAAGGATAGTCCGTCTATGTACCTCCATCCCACTTTCAAGAAGGACACAGTGCTTTGACTGGTTCAGATTCCTTTACCATTCCCTCTCCTACGTGGCTGGAAGTCATGAATACAGATAGTAAGCTACTGCATAACTTCTGATATCTCATCCTCCTGTGTGGTCAGCTTCCACAAGGACAATTGGTCCAGGGGTGTCTGACATCATAAAGCTAAAGCTAAAGCAAGAAGTTGTCTGACATGAGATGCCATTCTGTTGCCTAGCAGTCTGACATCATAAAGCTAAAGCAAGATGCTTTCTGACTAGAGGGCCACTCTGTTGCGTAGCAGCTGACATCATTAAGGTCAATCAAGATGTTGTCTGACATGAGAGCCGCTCGGTTGCCTAACAAGGAGTAGTATACATTTATCTAGGTAATTGTATGAGTTGCAGGATAGACAGGTTGCCCAACTGAAAGATGAGGTGGTAAGATGAAAGAAATTAGGACTTTATTTAGACTTATACATTTGTATGAACGGAAGTTTGAGCATAAAAGACTCAACTTCACTGTTGCTGAACTGGTAGGATTTGGCTAAAGAGAAGATGGAAATGATGCTATTCATAGTTTCTATTATTCCCGTTAACTGTAGCATAACCCTTAATCTCTCAATTTATCAGCTGGCTTCATTGCTTACTGGTGTACCATATCCTAAAACAAAGGAAGTGAGAGGGGTGTGCTGCCTCTTGGCTGGCAAAAAGATCTAGGTCCTAATGTACATGCTACAATTGTTTAGAGAGTGTTAGCAAATGAGGCAAGGGAATGCAGAGAAGTATGGGAGGTTATAAACACACATTGAGATTTGATTTTTTTTCTTCAGCTGTTGATTTTCACTATAAAACTGACTCCATAGTTTAGATCTGGTTACCCTTTATAAAAATCTAAACTTTTTGTATTGCTTATATTAAATGTACTAACAGTGGACTTTTCCATCTGCAGATTATACTGAATGACCAGCAGTGGCAGTGTTTCACAGCAGAGTTTCTCTGAATTGCCAAGACTGAAGCAAACAAAAAAAAAAGGAAGTCTTGTGGCATACTGCATCATTTTATCAATTTATGTGGTAAGTAAAACGCCCAATCATTCTTTTAGGCATTAAAAAGATGTTCATAGCATCGGAATGTCCTCACTACTTTATAGTGGGAGCCTGTGCCTGAATATAATTTCTGTTAAGAAAGAAGTAATATGGATCACATTATGTTGGTCATGATATTTAATAAAAGACTGACTGACTCGAACTCTACTAAAACCTGCTTTAGATCCTGGTGCTAGCAATGTTCCATTCGAGGAAATTGCTGTCTTTGAGGCTGAAATGCACCATCTCACTTATGAAAAGTAGTGTTAAATTCTCACGGTAGGAAGCTCATCTAACCTCTTCTCCAACACTCTATATGTTTGACTCTGATACTCAAGATGGATTGTTGTTAAGGATAGTCCGTCTATGTACCTCCATCCCACTTTCAAGAAGGACACAGTGCTTTGACTGGTTCAGATTCCTTTACCATTCCCTCTCCTACGTGGCTGGAAGTCATGAATACAGATAGTAAGCTACTGCATAACTTCTGATATCTCATCCTCCTGTGTGGTCAGCTTCCACAAGGACAATTGGTCCAGGGGTGTCTGACATCATAAAGCTAAAGCTAAAGCAAGAAGTTGTCTGACATGAGATGCCATTCTGTTGCCTAGCAGTCTGACATCATAAAGCTAAAGCAAGATGCTTTCTGACTAGAGGGCCACTCTGTTGCGTAGCAGCTGACATCATTAAGGTCAATCAAGATGTTGTCTGACATGAGAGCCGCTCGGTTGCCTAACAAGGAGTAGTATACATTTATCTAGGTAATTGTATGAGTTGCAGGATAGACAGGTTGCCCAACTGAAAGATGAGGTGGTAAGATGAAAGAAATTAGGACTTTATTTAGACTTATACATTTGTATGAACGGAAGTTTGAGCATAAAAGACTCAACTTCACTGTTGCTGAACTGGTAGGATTTGGCTAAAGAGAAGATGGAAATGATGCTATTCATAGTTTCTATTATTCCCGTTAACTGTAGCATAACCCTTAATCTCTCAATTTATCAGCTGGCTTCATTGCTTACTGGTGTACCATATCCTAAAACAAAGGAAGTGAGAGGGGTGTGCTGCCTCTTGGCTGGCAAAAAGATCTAGGTCCTAATGTACATGCTACAATTGTTTAGAGAGTGTTAGCAAATGAGGCAAGGGAATGCAGAGAAGTATGGGAGGTTATAAACACACATTGAGATTTGATTTTTTTTCTTCAGCTGTTGATTTTCACTATAAAACTGACTCCATAGTTTAGATCTGGTTACCCTTTATAAAAATCTAAACTTTTTGTATTGCTTATATTAAATGTACTAACAGTGGACTTTTCCATCTGCAGATTATACTGAATGACCAGCAGTGGCAGTGTTTCACAGCAGAGTTTCTCTGAATTGCCAAGACTGAAGCAAACAAAAAAAAAAGGAAGTCTTGTGGCATACTGCATCATTTTATCAATTTATGTGGTAAGTAAAACGCCCAATCATTCTTTTAGGCATTAAAAAGATGTTCATAGCATCAGAATGTCCTCACTACTTTATAGTGGGAGCCTGTGCCTGAATATAATTTCTGTTAAGAAAGAAGTAACATGGATCACATTATGTTGGTCATGATATTTAAAAAAAAACTGACTGACTCGAACTCTACTAAAACCTGCTTTAGATCCTGGTGCTAGCAATGTTCCATTCGAGGAAATAGCTGTCTTTGAGGCTGAAATGCACCATCTCACTTATGAAAAGTAGTGTTAAATTCTCACGGTAGGAAGCTCATCTAACCTCTTCTCCTGCACTCTATATGTTTGACTTTGATACTCAAGATGGATTGTTGTTAAGGATAGTCCGTCTATGTACCTCCATCCCACTTTCAAGAAGGACACAGTGCTTTGACTGGTTCAGATTCCTTTACCATTCCCTCTCCTACGTGGCTGGAAGTCATGAATACAGATAGTAAGCTACTGCATAACTTCTGATATCTCATCCTCCTGTGTGGTCAGCTTCCACAAGGACAATTGGTCCAGGGGTGTCTGACATCATAAAGCTAAAGCTAAAGCAAGAAGTTGTCTGACATGAGATGCCATTCTTTTGCCTAGCAGTCTGAGATCATAAAGCTAAAGCAAGATGCTTTCTGACTAGAGGGCCACTCTGTTGCGTAGCAGCTGACATCATTAAGGTCAATCAAGATGTTGTCTGACATGAGAGCCGCTCGGTTGCCTAACAAGGAGTAGCATACATTTATCTAGGTAATTGTATGAGTTGCAGGATAGACAGGTTGCCCAACTGAAAGATGAGGTGGTAAGATGAAAGAAATTAGGACTTTATTTAGACTTATACATTTGTATGAACGGAAGTTTGAGCATAAAAGACTCAACTTCACTGTTGCTGAACTGGTAGGATTTGGCTAAAGAGAAGATGGAAATGATGCTATTCATATTTTCTATTATTCCCGTTAACTGTAGCATAACCCTTAATCTCTCAACTTATCAGCTGGCTTCATTGCTACTGGTGTACCATATCCTAAAACAAAGGAAGTGAGAAGGGTGTGCTGCCTCTTGGCTGGCAAAAAGATCTAGGTCCTAATGTACATGCTACAATTGTTTAGAGAGTGTTAGCAAATGAGGCAAGGGAATGCAGAGAAGTATGGGAGGTTATAAACACAAATTGAGATTTGATTTTTTTTCTTCAGCTGTTGATTTTCACTATAAAACTGACTCCATAGTTTAGATCTGGTTACCCTTTATAAAAATCTAAACTTTTTGTATTGCTTATATTAAATGTACTAACAGTGGACTTTTCCATCTGCAGATTATACTGAATGACCAGCAGTGGCAGTGTTTCACAGCAGAGTTTCTCTGAATTGCCAAGACTGAAGCAAACAAAAAAAAAAGGAAGTCTTGTGGCATACTGCATCATTTTATCAATTTATGTGGTAAGTAAAACGCCCAATCATTCTTTTAGGCATTAAAAAGATGTTCATAGCATCGGAATGTCCTCACTACTTTATAGTGGGAGCCTGTGCCTGAATATAATTTCTGTTAAGAAAGAAGTAATATGGATCACATTATGTTGGTCATGATATTTAATAAAAGACTGACTGACTCGAACTCTACTAAAACCTGCTTTAGATCCTGGTGCTAGCAATGTTCCATTCGAGGAAATTGCTGTCTTTGAGGCTGAAATGCACCATCTCACTTATGAAAAGTAGTGTTAAATTCTCACGGTAGGAAGCTCATCTAACCTCTTCTCCAACACTCTATATGTTTGACTCTGATACTCAAGATGGATTGTTGTTAAGGATAGTCCGTCTATGTACCTCCATCCCACTTTCAAGAAGGACACAGTGCTTTGACTGGTTCAGATTCCTTTACCATTCCCTCTCCTACGTGGCTGGAAGTCATGAATACAGATAGTAAGCTACTGCATAACTTCTGATATCTCATCCTCCTGTGTGGTCAGCTTCCACAAGGACAATTGGTCCAGGGGTGTCTGACATCATAAAGCTAAAGCTAAAGCAAGAAGTTGTCTGACATGAGATGCCATTCTGTTGCCTAGCAGTCTGACATCATAAAGCTAAAGCAAGATGCTTTCTGACTAGAGGGCCACTCTGTTGCGTAGCAGCTGACATCATTAAGGTCAATCAAGATGTTGTCTGACATGAGAGCCGCTCGGTTGCCTAACAAGGAGTAGCATACATTTATCTAGGTAATTGTATGAGTTGCAGGATAGACAGGTTGCCCAACTGAAAGATGAGGTGGTAAGATGAAAGAAATTAGGACTTTATTTAGACTTATACATTTGTATGAACGGAAGTTTGAGCATAAAAGACTCAACTTCACTGTTGCTGAACTGGTAGGATTTGGCTAAAGAGAAGATGGAAATGATGCTATTCATATTTTCTATTATTCCCGTTAACTGTAGCATAACCCTTAATCTCTCAACTTATCAGCTGGCTTCATTGCTACTGGTGTACCATATCCTAAAACAAAGGAAGTGAGAAGGGTGTGCTGCCTCTTGGCTGGCAAAAAGATCTAGGTCCTAATGTACATGCTACAATTGTTTAGAGAGTGTTAGCAAATGAGGCAAGGGAATGCAGAGAAGTATGGGAGGTTATAAACACAAATTGAGATTTGATTTTTTTTCTTCAGCTGTTGATTTTCACTATAAAACTGACTCCATAGTTTAGATCTGGTTACCCTTTATAAAAATCTAAACTTTTTGTATTGCTTATATTAAATGTACTAACAGTGGACTTTTCCATCTGCAGATTATACTGAATGACCAGCAGTGGCAGTGTTTCACAGCAGAGTTTCTCTGAATTGCCAAGACTGAAGCAAACAAAAAAAAAGGAAGTCTTGTGGCATACTGCATCATTTTATCAATTTATGTGGTAAGTAAAACGCCCAATCATTCTTTTAGGCATTAAAAAGATGTTCATAGCATCAGAATGTCCTCACTACTTTATAGTGGGAGCCTGTGCCTGAATATAATTTCTGTTAAGAAAGAAGTAATATGGATCACATTATGTTGGTCATGATATTTAATAAAAGACTGACTGACTCGAACTCTACTAAAACCTGCTTTAGATCCTGGTGCTAGCAATGTTCCATTCGAGGAAATTGCTGTCTTTGAGGCTGAAATGCACCATCTCACTTATGAAAAGTAGTGTTAAATTCTCACGGTAGGAAGCTCATCTAACCTCTTCTCCAACACTCTATATGTTTGACTCTGATACTCAAGATGGATTGTTGTTAAGGATAGTCCGTCTATGTACCTCCATCCCACTTTCAAGAAGGACACAGTGCTTTGACTGGTTCAGATTCCTTTACCATTCCCTCTCCTACGTGGCTGGAAGTCATGAATACAGATAGTAAGCTACTGCATAACTTCTGATATCTCATCCTCCTGTGTGGTCAGCTTCCACAAGGACAATTGGTCCAGGGGTGTCTGACATCATAAAGCTAAAGCTAAAGCAAGAAGTTGTCTGACATGAGATGCCATTCTGTTGCCTAGCAGTCTGAGATCATAAAGCTAAAGCAAGATGCTTTCTGACTAGAGGGCCACTCTGTTGCGTAGCAGCTGACATCATTAAGGTCAATCAAGATGTTGTCTGACATGAGAGCCGCTCGGTTGCCTAACAAGGAGTAGCATACATTTATCTAGGTAATTGTATGAGTTGCAGGATAGACAGGTTGCCCAACTGAAAGATGAGGTGGTAAGATGAAAGAAATTAGGACTTTATTTAGACTTATACATTTGTATGAACGGAAGTTTGAGCATAAAAGACTCAACTTCACTGTTGCTGAACTGGTAGGATTTGGCTAAAGAGAAGATGGAAATGATGCTATTCATAGTTTCTATTATTCCCGTTAACTGTAGCATAACCCTTAATCTCTCAACTTATCAGCTGGCTTCATTGCTACTGGTGTACCATATCCTAAAACAAAGGAAGTGAGAAGGGTGTGCTGCCTCTTGGCTGGCAAAAAGATCTAGGTCCTAATGTACATGCTACAATTGTTTAGAGAGTGTTAGCAAATGAGGCAAGGGAATGCAGAGAAGTATGGGAGGTTATAAACACAAATGAGATTTGATTTTTTTTATTCAGCTGTTGATTTTCACTATAAAACTGACTCCATAGTTTAGATCTGGTTACCCTTTATAAAAATCTAAACTTTTTGTATTGCTTATATTAAATGTACTAACAGTGGACTTTTCCATCTGCAGATTATACTGAATGACCAGCAGTGGCAGTGTTTCACAGCAGAGTTTCTCTGAATTGCCAAGACTGAAGCAAACAAAAGAAAAAAGGAAGTCTTGTGGCATACTGCATCATTTTATCAATTTATGTGGTAAGTAAAACGCCCAATCATTCTTTTAGGCATTAAAAAGATGTTCATAGCATCGGAATGTCCTCACTACTTTATAGTGGGAGCCTGTGCCTGAATATAATTTCTGTTAAGAAAGAAGCAATATGGATCACATTATGTTGGTCATGATATTTAATAAAAGACTGACTGACTCGAACTCTACTAAAACCTGCTTTAGATCCTGGTGCTAGCAATGTTCCATTCGAGGAAATTGCTGTCTTTGAGGCTGAAATGCACCATCTCACTTATGAAAAGTAGTGTTAAATTCTCACGGTAGGAAGCTCATCTAACCTCTTCTCCAACACTCTATATGTTTGACTCTGATACTCAAGATGGATTGTTGTTAAGGATAGTCCGTCTATGTACCTCCATCCCACTTTCAAGAAGGACACAGTGCTTTGACTGGTTCAGATTCCTTTACCATTCCCTCTCCTACGTGGCTGGAAGTCATGAATACAGATAGTAAGCTACTGCATAACTTCTGATATCTCATCCTCCTGTGTGGTCAGCTTCCACAAGGACAATTGGTCCAGGGGTGTCTGACATCATAAAGCTAAAGCTAAAGCAAGAAGTTGTCTGACATGAGATGCCATTCTGTTGCCTAGCAGTCTGACATCATAAAGCTAAAGCAAGATGCTTTCTGACTAGAGGGCCACTCTGTTGCGTAGCAGCTGACATCATTAAGGTCAATCAAGATGTTGTCTGACATGAGAGCCGCTCGGTTGCCTAACAAGGAGTAGGATACATTTATCTAGGTAATTGTATGAGTTGCAGGATAGACAGGTTGCCCAACTGAAAGATGAGGTGGTAAGATGAAAGAAATTAGGACTTTATTTAGACTTATACATTTGTATGAACGGAAGTTTGAGCATAAAAGACTCAACTTCACTGTTGCTGAACTGGTAGGATTTGGCTAAAGAGAAGATGGAAATGATGCTATTCATAGTTTCTATTATTCCCGTTAACTGTAGCATAACCCTTAATCTCTCAACTTATCAGCTGGCTTCATTGCTACTGGTGTACCATATCCTAAAACAAAGGAAGTGAGAGGGGTGTGCTGCCTCTTGGCTGGCAAAAAGATCTAGGTCCTAATGTACATGCTACAATTGTTTAGAGAGTGTTAGCAAATGAGGCAAGGGAATGCAGAGAAGTATGGGAGGTTATAAACACAAATTGAGATTTGATTTTTTTTATTCAGCTGTTGATTTTCACTATAAAACTGACTCCATAGTTTAGATCTGGTTACCCTTTATAAAAATCTAAACTTTTTGTATTGCTTATATTAAATGTACTAACAGTGGACTTTTCCATCTGCAGATTATACTGAATGACCAGCAGTGGCAGTGTTTCACAGCAGAGTTTCTCTGAATTGCCAAGACTGAAGCAAACAAAAGAAAAAAGGAAGTCTTGTGGCATACTGCATCATTTTATCAATTTATGTGGTAAGTAAAACGCCCAATCATTCTTTTAGGCATTAAAAAGATGTTCATAGCATCGGAATGTCCTCACTACTTTATAGTGGGAGCCTGTGCCTGAATATAATTTCTGTTAAGAAAGAAGTAATATGGATCACATTATGTTGGTCATGATATTTAATAAAAGACTGACTGACTCGAACTCTACTAAAACCTGCTTTAGATCCTGGTGCTAGCAATGTTCCATTCGAGGAAATTGCTGTCTTTGAGGCTGAAATGCACCATCTCACTTATGAAAAGTAGTGTTAAATTCTCACGGTAGGAAGCTCATCTAACCTCTTCTCCAACACTCTATATGTTTGACTCTGATACTCAAGATGGATTGTTGTTAAGGATAGTCCGTCTATGTACCTCCATCCCACTTTCAAGAAGGACACAGTGCTTTGACTGGTTCAGATTCCTTTACCATTCCCTCTCCTACGTGGCTGGAAGTCATGAATACAGATAGTAAGCTACTGCATAACTTCTGATATCTCATCCTCCTGTGTGGTCAGCTTCCACAAGGACAATTGGTCCAGGGGTGTCTGACATCATAAAGCTAAAGCTAAAGCAAGAAGTTGTCTGACATGAGATGCCATTCTGTTGCCTAGCAGTCTGACATCATAAAGCTAAAGCAAGATGCTTTCTGACTAGAGGGCCACTCTGTTGCGTAGCAGCTGACATCATTAAGGTCAATCAAGATGTTGTCTGACATGAGAGCCGCTCGGTTGCCTAACAAGGAGTAGTATACATTTATCTAGGTAATTGTATGAGTTGCAGGATAGACAGGTTGCCCAACTGAAAGATGAGGTGGTAAGATGAAAGAAATTAGGACTTTATTTAGACTTATACATTTGTATGAACGGAAGTTTGAGCATAAAAGACTCAACTTCACTGTTGCTGAACTGGTAGGATTTGGCTAAAGAGAAGATGGAAATGATGCTATTCATAGTTTCTATTATTCCCGTTAACTGTAGCATAACCCTTAATCTCTCAATTTATCAGCTGGCTTCATTGCTACTGGTGTACCATATCCTAAAACAAAGGAAGTGAGAGGGGTGTGCTGCCTCTTGGCTGGCAAAAAGATCTAGGTCCTAATGTACATGCTACAATTGTTTAGAGAGTGTTAGCAAATGAGGCAAGGGAATGCAGAGAAGTATGGGAGGTTATAAACACACATTGAGATTTGATTTTTTTTCTTCAGCTGTTGATTTTCACTATAAAACTGACTCCATAGTTTAGATCTGGTTACCCTTTATAAAAATCTAAACTTTTTGTATTGCTTATATTAAATGTACTAACAGTGGACTTTTCCATCTGCAGATTATACTGAATGACCAGCAGTGGCAGTGTTTCACAGCAGAGTTTCTCTGAATTGCCAAGACTGAAGCAAACAAAAAAAAAAGGAAGTCTTGTGGCATACTGCATCATTTTATCAATTTATGTGGTAAGTAAAACGCCCAATCATTCTTTTAGGCATTAAAAAGATGTTCATAGCATCGGAATGTCCTCACTACTTTATAGTGGGAGCCTGTGCCTGAATATAATTTCTGTTAAGAAAGAAGTAATATGGATCACATTATGTTGGTCATGATATTTAATAAAAGACTGACTGACTCGAACTCTACTAAAACCTGCTTTAGATCCTGGTGCTAGCAATGTTCCATTCGAGGAAATTGCTGTCTTTGAGGCTGAAATGCACCATCTCACTTATGAAAAGTAGTGTTAAATTCTCACGGTAGGAAGCTCATCTAACCTCTTCTCCAACACTCTATATGTTTGACTCTGATACTCAAGATGGATTGTTGTTAAGGATAGTCCGTCTATGTACCTCCATCCCATTTTCAAGAAGGACACAGTGCTTTGACTGGTTCAGATTCCTTTACCATTCCCTCTCCTACGTGGCTGGAAGTCATGAATACAGATAGTAAGCTACTGCATAACTTCTGATATCTCATCCTCCTGTGTGGTCAGCTTCCACAAGGACAATTGGTCCAGGGGTGTCTGACATCATAAAGCTAAAGCTAAAGCAAGAAGTTGTCTGACATGAGATGCCATTCTGTTGCCTAGCAGTCTGACATCATAAAGCTAAAGCAAGATGCTTTCTGACTAGAGGGCCACTCTGTTGCGTAGCAGCTGACATCATTAAGGTCAATCAAGATGTTGTCTGACATGAGAGCCGCTCGGTTGCCTAACAAGGAGTAGTATACATTTATCTAGGTAATTGTATGAGTTGCAGGATAGACAGGTTGCCCAACTGAAAGATGAGGTGGTAAGATGAAAGAAATTAGGACTTTATTTAGACTTATACATTTGTATGAACGGAAGTTTGAGCATAAAAGACTCAACTTCACTGTTGCTGAACTGGTAGGATTTGGCTAAAGAGAAGATGGAAATGATGCTATTCATAGTTTCTATTATTCCCGTTAACTGTAGCATAACCCTTAATCTCTCAATTTATCAGCTGGCTTCATTGCTTACTGGTGTACCATATCCTAAAACAAAGGAAGTGAGAGGGGTGTGCTGCCTCTTGGCTGGCAAAAAGATCTAGGTCCTAATGTACATGCTACAATTGTTTAGAGAGTGTTAGCAAATGAGGCAAGGGAATGCAGAGAAGTATGGGAGGTTATAAACACACATTGAGATTTGATTTTTTTTCTTCAGCTGTTGATTTTCACTATAAAACTGACTCCATAGTTTAGATCTGGTTACCCTTTATAAAAATCTAAACTTTTTGTATTGCTTATATTAAATGTACTAACAGTGGACTTTTCCATCTGCAGATTATACTGAATGACCAGCAGTGGCAGTGTTTCACAGCAGAGTTTCTCTGAATTGCCAAGACTGAAGCAAACAAAAAAAAAAGGAAGTCTTGTGGCATACTGCATCATTTTATCAATTTATGTGGTAAGTAAAACGCCCAATCATTCTTTTAGGCATTAAAAAGATGTTCATAGCATCAGAATGTCCTCACTACTTTATAGTGGGAGCCTGTGCCTGAATATAATTTCTGTTAAGAAAGAAGTAACATGGATCACATTATGTTGGTCATGATATTTAAAAAAAAACTGACTGACTCGAACTCTACTAAAACCTGCTTTAGATCCTGGTGCTAGCAATGTTCCATTCGAGGAAATAGCTGTCTTTGAGGCTGAAATGCACCATCTCACTTATGAAAAGTAGTGTTAAATTCTCACGGTAGGAAGCTCATCTAACCTCTTCTCCTGCACTCTATATGTTTGACTTTGATACTCAAGATGGATTGTTGTTAAGGATAGTCCGTCTATGTACCTCCATCCCACTTTCAAGAAGGACACAGTGCTTTGACTGGTTCAGATTCCTTTACCATTCCCTCTCCTACGTGGCTGGAAGTCATGAATACAGATAGTAAGCTACTGCATAACTTCTGATATCTCATCCTCCTGTGTGGTCAGCTTCCACAAGGACAATTGGTCCAGGGGTGTCTGACATCATAAAGCTAAAGCTAAAGCAAGAAGTTGTCTGACATGAGATGCCATTCTTTTGCCTAGCAGTCTGAGATCATAAAGCTAAAGCAAGATGCTTTCTGACTAGAGGGCCACTCTGTTGCGTAGCAGCTGACATCATTAAGGTCAATCAAGATGTTGTCTGACATGAGAGCCGCTCGGTTGCCTAACAAGGAGTAGCATACATTTATCTAGGTAATTGTATGAGTTGCAGGATAGACAGGTTGCCCAACTGAAAGATGAGGTGGTAAGATGAAAGAAATTAGGACTTTATTTAGACTTATACATTTGTATGAACGGAAGTTTGAGCATAAAAGACTCAACTTCACTGTTGCTGAACTGGTAGGATTTGGCTAAAGAGAAGATGGAAATGATGCTATTCATATTTTCTATTATTCCCGTTAACTGTAGCATAACCCTTAATCTCTCAACTTATCAGCTGGCTTCATTGCTACTGGTGTACCATATCCTAAAACAAAGGAAGTGAGAAGGGTGTGCTGCCTCTTGGCTGGCAAAAAGATCTAGGTCCTAATGTACATGCTACAATTGTTTAGAGAGTGTTAGCAAATGAGGCAAGGGAATGCAGAGAAGTATGGGAGGTTATAAACACAAATTGAGATTTGATTTTTTTTCTTCAGCTGTTGATTTTCACTATAAAACTGACTCCATAGTTTAGATCTGGTTACCCTTTATAAAAATCTAAACTTTTTGTATTGCTTATATTAAATGTACTAACAGTGGACTTTTCCATCTGCAGATTATACTGAATGACCAGCAGTGGCAGTGTTTCACAGCAGAGTTTCTCTGAATTGCCAAGACTGAAGCAAACAAAAAAAAAGGAAGTCTTGTGGCATACTGCATCATTTTATCAATTTATGTGGTAAGTAAAACGCCCAATCATTCTTTTAGGCATTAAAAAGATGTTCATAGCATCAGAATGTCCTCACTACTTTATAGTGGGAGCCTGTGCCTGAATATAATTTCTGTTAAGAAAGAAGTAATATGGATCACATTATGTTGGTCATGATATTTAATAAAAGACTGACTGACTCGAACTCTACTAAAACCTGCTTTAGATCCTGGTGCTAGCAATGTTCCATTCGAGGAAATTGCTGTCTTTGAGGCTGAAATGCACCATCTCACTTATGAAAAGTAGTGTTAAATTCTCACGGTAGGAAGCTCATCTAACCTCTTCTCCAACACTCTATATGTTTGACTCTGATACTCAAGATGGATTGTTGTTAAGGATAGTCCGTCTATGTACCTCCATCCCACTTTCAAGAAGGACACAGTGCTTTGACTGGTTCAGATTCCTTTACCATTCCCTCTCCTACGTGGCTGGAAGTCATGAATACAGATAGTAAGCTACTGCATAACTTCTGATATCTCATCCTCCTGTGTGGTCAGCTTCCACAAGGACAATTGGTCCAGGGGTGTCTGACATCATAAAGCTAAAGCTAAAGCAAGAAGTTGTCTGACATGAGATGCCATTCTGTTGCCTAGCAGTCTGAGATCATAAAGCTAAAGCAAGATGCTTTCTGACTAGAGGGCCACTCTGTTGCGTAGCAGCTGACATCATTAAGGTCAATCAAGATGTTGTCTGACATGAGAGCCGCTCGGTTGCCTAACAAGGAGTAGCATACATTTATCTAGGTAATTGTATGAGTTGCAGGATAGACAGGTTGCCCAACTGAAAGATGAGGTGGTAAGATGAAAGAAATTAGGACTTTATTTAGACTTATACATTTGTATGAACGGAAGTTTGAGCATAAAAGACTCAACTTCACTGTTGCTGAACTGGTAGGATTTGGCTAAAGAGAAGATGGAAATGATGCTATTCATAGTTTCTATTATTCCCGTTAACTGTAGCATAACCCTTAATCTCTCAACTTATCAGCTGGCTTCATTGCTACTGGTGTACCATATCCTAAAACAAAGGAAGTGAGAAGGGTGTGCTGCCTCTTGGCTGGCAAAAAGATCTAGGTCCTAATGTACATGCTACAATTGTTTAGAGAGTGTTAGCAAATGAGGCAAGGGAATGCAGAGAAGTATGGGAGGTTATAAACACAAATGAGATTTGATTTTTTTTATTCAGCTGTTGATTTTCACTATAAAACTGACTCCATAGTTTAGATCTGGTTACCCTTTATAAAAATCTAAACTTTTTGTATTGCTTATATTAAATGTACTAACAGTGGACTTTTCCATCTGCAGATTATACTGAATGACCAGCAGTGGCAGTGTTTCACAGCAGAGTTTCTCTGAATTGCCAAGACTGAAGCAAACAAAAGAAAAAAGGAAGTCTTGTGGCATACTGCATCATTTTATCAATTTATGTGGTAAGTAAAACGCCCAATCATTCTTTTAGGCATTAAAAAGATGTTCATAGCATCGGAATGTCCTCACTACTTTATAGTGGGAGCCTGTGCCTGAATATAATTTCTGTTAAGAAAGAAGCAATATGGATCACATTATGTTGGTCATGATATTTAATAAAAGACTGACTGACTCGAACTCTACTAAAACCTGCTTTAGATCCTGGTGCTAGCAATGTTCCATTCGAGGAAATTGCTGTCTTTGAGGCTGAAATGCACCATCTCACTTATGAAAAGTAGTGTTAAATTCTCACGGTAGGAAGCTCATCTAACCTCTTCTCCAACACTCTATATGTTTGACTCTGATACTCAAGATGGATTGTTGTTAAGGATAGTCCGTCTATGTACCTCCATCCCACTTTCAAGAAGGACACAGTGCTTTGACTGGTTCAGATTCCTTTACCATTCCCTCTCCTACGTGGCTGGAAGTCATGAATACAGATAGTAAGCTACTGCATAACTTCTGATATCTCATCCTCCTGTGTGGTCAGCTTCCACAAGGACAATTGGTCCAGGGGTGTCTGACATCATAAAGCTAAAGCTAAAGCAAGAAGTTGTCTGACATGAGATGCCATTCTGTTGCCTAGCAGTCTGACATCATAAAGCTAAAGCAAGATGCTTTCTGACTAGAGGGCCACTCTGTTGCGTAGCAGCTGACATCATTAAGGTCAATCAAGATGTTGTCTGACATGAGAGCCGCTCGGTTGCCTAACAAGGAGTAGGATACATTTATCTAGGTAATTGTATGAGTTGCAGGATAGACAGGTTGCCCAACTGAAAGATGAGGTGGTAAGATGAAAGAAATTAGGACTTTATTTAGACTTATACATTTGTATGAACGGAAGTTTGAGCATAAAAGACTCAACTTCACTGTTGCTGAACTGGTAGGATTTGGCTAAAGAGAAGATGGAAATGATGCTATTCATAGTTTCTATTATTCCCGTTAACTGTAGCATAACCCTTAATCTCTCAACTTATCAGCTGGCTTCATTGCTACTGGTGTACCATATCCTAAAACAAAGGAAGTGAGAGGGGTGTGCTGCCTCTTGGCTGGCAAAAAGATCTAGGTCCTAATGTACATGCTACAATTGTTTAGAGAGTGTTAGCAAATGAGGCAAGGGAATGCAGAGAAGTATGGGAGGTTATAAACACAAATTGAGATTTGATTTTTTTTATTCAGCTGTTGATTTTCACTATAAAACTGACTCCATAGTTTAGATCTGGTTACCCTTTATAAAAATCTAAACTTTTTGTATTGCTTATATTAAATGTACTAACAGTGGACTTTTCCATCTGCAGATTATACTGAATGACCAGCAGTGGCAGTGTTTCACAGCAGAGTTTCTCTGAATTGCCAAGACTGAAGCAAACAAAAGAAAAAAGGAAGTCTTGTGGCATACTGCATCATTTTATCAATTTATGTGGTAAGTAAAACGCCCAATCATTCTTTTAGGCATTAAAAAGATGTTCATAGCATCGGAATGTCCTCACTACTTTATAGTGGGAGCCTGTGCCTGAATATAATTTCTGTTAAGAAAGAAGTAATATGGATCACATTATGTTGGTCATGATATTTAATAAAAGACTGACTGACTCGAACTCTACTAAAACCTGCTTTAGATCCTGGTGCTAGCAATGTTCCATTCGAGGAAATTGCTGTCTTTGAGGCTGAAATGCACCATCTCACTTATGAAAAGTAGTGTTAAATTCTCACGGTAGGAAGCTCATCTAACCTCTTCTCCAACACTCTATATGTTTGACTCTGATACTCAAGATGGATTGTTGTTAAGGATAGTCCGTCTATGTACCTCCATCCCACTTTCAAGAAGGACACAGTGCTTTGACTGGTTCAGATTCCTTTACCATTCCCTCTCCTACGTGGCTGGAAGTCATGAATACAGATAGTAAGCTACTGCATAACTTCTGATATCTCATCCTCCTGTGTGGTCAGCTTCCACAAGGACAATTGGTCCAGGGGTGTCTGACATCATAAAGCTAAAGCTAAAGCAAGAAGTTGTCTGACATGAGATGCCATTCTGTTGCCTAGCAGTCTGACATCATAAAGCTAAAGCAAGATGCTTTCTGACTAGAGGGCCACTCTGTTGCGTAGCAGCTGACATCATTAAGGTCAATCAAGATGTTGTCTGACATGAGAGCCGCTCGGTTGCCTAACAAGGAGTAGTATACATTTATCTAGGTAATTGTATGAGTTGCAGGATAGACAGGTTGCCCAACTGAAAGATGAGGTGGTAAGATGAAAGAAATTAGGACTTTATTTAGACTTATACATTTGTATGAACGGAAGTTTGAGCATAAAAGACTCAACTTCACTGTTGCTGAACTGGTAGGATTTGGCTAAAGAGAAGATGGAAATGATGCTATTCATAGTTTCTATTATTCCCGTTAACTGTAGCATAACCCTTAATCTCTCAATTTATCAGCTGGCTTCATTGCTACTGGTGTACCATATCCTAAAACAAAGGAAGTGAGAGGGGTGTGCTGCCTCTTGGCTGGCAAAAAGATCTAGGTCCTAATGTACATGCTACAATTGTTTAGAGAGTGTTAGCAAATGAGGCAAGGGAATGCAGAGAAGTATGGGAGGTTATAAACACACATTGAGATTTGATTTTTTTTCTTCAGCTGTTGATTTTCACTATAAAACTGACTCCATAGTTTAGATCTGGTTACCCTTTATAAAAATCTAAACTTTTTGTATTGCTTATATTAAATGTACTAACAGTGGACTTTTCCATCTGCAGATTATACTGAATGACCAGCAGTGGCAGTGTTTCACAGCAGAGTTTCTCTGAATTGCCAAGACTGAAGCAAACAAAAAAAAAAGGAAGTCTTGTGGCATACTGCATCATTTTATCAATTTATGTGGTAAGTAAAACGCCCAATCATTCTTTTAGGCATTAAAAAGATGTTCATAGCATCGGAATGTCCTCACTACTTTATAGTGGGAGCCTGTGCCTGAATATAATTTCTGTTAAGAAAGAAGTAATATGGATCACATTATGTTGGTCATGATATTTAATAAAAGACTGACTGACTCGAACTCTACTAAAACCTGCTTTAGATCCTGGTGCTAGCAATGTTCCATTCGAGGAAATTGCTGTCTTTGAGGCTGAAATGCACCATCTCACTTATGAAAAGTAGTGTTAAATTCTCACGGTAGGAAGCTCATCTAACCTCTTCTCCAACACTCTATATGTTTGACTCTGATACTCAAGATGGATTGTTGTTAAGGATAGTCCGTCTATGTACCTCCATCCCACTTTCAAGAAGGACACAGTGCTTTGACTGGTTCAGATTCCTTTACCATTCCCTCTCCTACGTGGCTGGAAGTCATGAATACAGATAGTAAGCTACTGCATAACTTCTGATATCTCATCCTCCTGTGTGGTCAGCTTCCACAAGGACAATTGGTCCAGGGGTGTCTGACATCATAAAGCTAAAGCTAAAGCAAGAAGTTGTCTGACATGAGATGCCATTCTGTTGCCTAGCAGTCTGACATCATAAAGCTAAAGCAAGATGCTTTCTGACTAGAGGGCCACTCTGTTGCGTAGCAGCTGACATCATTAAGGTCAATCAAGATGTTGTCTGACATGAGAGCCGCTCGGTTGCCTAACAAGGAGTAGTATACATTTATCTAGGTAATTGTATGAGTTGCAGGATAGACAGGTTGCCCAACTGAAAGATGAGGTGGTAAGATGAAAGAAATTAGGACTTTATTTAGACTTATACATTTGTATGAACGGAAGTTTGAGCATAAAAGACTCAACTTCACTGTTGCTGAACTGGTAGGATTTGGCTAAAGAGAAGATGGAAATGATGCTATTCATAGTTTCTATTATTCCCGTTAACTGTAGCATAACCCTTAATCTCTCAACTTATCAGCTGGCTTCATTGCTACTGGTGTACCATATCCTAAAACAAAGGAAGTGAGAAGGGTGTGCTGCCTCTTGGCTGGCAAAAAGATCTAGGTCCTAATGTACATGCTACAATTGTTTAGAGAGTGTTAGCAAATGAGGCAAGGGAATGCAGAGAAGTATGGGAGGTTATAAACACAAATTGAGATTTGATTTTTTTTCTTCAGCTGTTGATTTTCACTATAAAACTGACTCCATAGTTTAGATCTGGTTACCCTTTATAAAAATCTAAACTTTTTGTATTGCTTATATTAAATGTACTAACAGTGGACTTTTCCATCTGCAGATTATACTGAATGACCAGCAGTGGCAGTGTTTCACAGCAGAGTTTCTCTGAATTGCCAAGACTGAAGCAAACAAAAGAAAAAAGGAAGTCTTGTGGCATACTGCATCATTTTATCAATTTATGTGGTAAGTAAAACGCCCAATCATTCTTTTAGGCATTAAAAAGATGTTCATAGCATCGGAATGTCCTCACTACTTTATAGTGGGAGCCTGTGCCTGAATATAATTTCTGTTAAGAAAGAAGTAATATGGATCACATTATGTTGGTCATGATATTTAATAAAAGACTGACTGACTCGAACTCTACTAAAACCTGCTTTAGATCCTGGTGCTAGCAATGTTCCATTCGAGGAAATTGCTGTCTTTGAGGCTGAAATGCACCATCTCACTTATGAAAAGTAGTGTTAAATTCTCACGGTAGGAAGCTCATCTAACCTCTTCTCCAACACTCTATATGTTTGACTCTGATACTCAAGATGGATTGTTGTTAAGGATAGTCCGTCTATGTACCTCCATCCCACTTTCAAGAAGGACACAGTGCTTTGACTGGTTCAGATTCCTTTACCATTCCCTCTCCTACGTGGCTGGAAGTCATGAATACAGATAGTAAGCTACTGCATAACTTCTGATATCTCATCCTCCTGTGTGGTCAGCTTCCACAAGGACAATTGGTCCAGGGGTGTCTGACATCATAAAGCTAAAGCTAAAGCAAGAAGTTGTCTGACATGAGATGCCATTCTGTTGCCTAGCAGTCTGACATCATAAAGCTAAAGCAAGATGCTTTCTGACTAGAGGGCCACTCTGTTGCGTAGCAGCTGACATCATTAAGGTCAATCAAGATGTTGTCTGACATGAGAGCCGCTCGGTTGCCTAACAAGGAGTAGGATACATTTATCTAGGTAATTGTATGAGTTGCAGGATAGACAGGTTGCCCAACTGAAAGATGAGGTGGTAAGATGAAAGAAATTAGGACTTTATTTAGACTTATACATTTGTATGAACGGAAGTTTGAGCATAAAAGACTCAACTTCACTGTTGCTGAACTGGTAGGATTTGGCTAAAGAGAAGATGGAAATGATGCTATTCATAGTTTCTATTATTCCCGTTAACTGTAGCATAACCCTTAATCTCTCAACTTATCAGCTGGCTTCATTGCTACTGGTGTACCATATCCTAAAACAAAGGAAGTGAGAGGGGTGTGCTGCCTCTTGGCTGGCAAAAAGATCTAGGTCCTAATGTACATGCTACAATTGTTTAGAGAGTGTTAGCAAATGAGGCAAGGGAATGCAGAGAAGTATGGGAGGTTATAAACACACATTGAGATTTGATTTTTTTTCTTCAGCTGTTGATTTTCACTATAAAACTGACTCCATAGTTTAGATCTGGTTACCCTTTATAAAAATCTAAACTTTTTGTATTGCTTATATTAAATGTACTAACAGTGGACTTTTCCATCTGCAGATTATACTGAATGACCAGCAGTGGCAGTGTTTCACAGCAGAGTTTCTCTGAATTGCCAAGACTGAAGCAAACAAAAAAAAAAGGAAGTCTTGTGGCATACTGCATCATTTTATCAATTTATGTGGTAAGTAAAACGCCCAATCATTCTTTTAGGCATTAAAAAGATGTTCATAGCATCAGAATGTCCTCACTACTTTATAGTGGGAGCCTGTGCCTGAATATAATTTCTGTTAAGAAAGAAGTAACATGGATCACATTATGTTGGTCATGATATTTAAAAAAAAACTGACTGACTCGAACTCTACTAAAACCTGCTTTAGATCCTGGTGCTAGCAATGTTCCATTCGAGGAAATAGCTGTCTTTGAGGCTGAAATGCACCATCTCACTTATGAAAAGTAGTGTTAAATTCTCACGGTAGGAAGCTCATCTAACCTCTTCTCCTGCACTCTATATGTTTGACTCTGATACTCAAGATGGATTGTTGTTAAGGATAGTCCGTCTATGTACCTCCATCCCACTTTCAAGAAGGACACAGTGCTTTGACTGGTTCAGATTCCTTTACCATTCCCTCTCCTACGTGGCTGGAAGTCATGAATACAGATAGTAAGCTACTGCATAACTTCTGATATCTCATCCTCCTGTGTGGTCAGCTTCCACAAGGACAATTGGTCCAGGGGTGTCTGACATCATAAAGCTAAAGCTAAAGCAAGAAGTTGTCTGACATGAGATGCCATTCTGTTGCCTAGCAGTCTGACATCATAAAGCTAAAGCAAGATGCTTTTTGACTAGAGGGCCACTCTGTTGCGTAGCAGCTGACATCATTAAGGTCAATCAAGATGTTGTCTGACATGAGAGCCGCTCGGTTGCCTAACAAGGAGTAGGATACATTTATCTAGGTAATTGTATGAGTTGCAGGATAGACAGGTTGCCCAACTGAAAGATGAGGTGGTAAGATGAAAGAAATTAGGACTTTATTTAGACTTATACATTTGTATGAACGGAAGTTTGAGCATAAAAGACTCAACTTCACTGTTGCTGAACTGGTAGGATTTGGCTAAAGAGAAGATGGAAATGATGCTATTCATATTTTCTATTATTCCCGTTAACTGTAGCATAACCCTTAATCTCTCAACTTATCAGCTGGCTTCATTGCTACTGGTGTACCATATCCTAAAACAAAGGAAGTGAGAAGGGTGTGCTGCCTCTTGGCTGGCAAAAAGATCTAGGTCCTAATGTACATGCTACAATTGTTTAGAGAGTGTTAGCAAATGAGGCAAGGGAATGCAGAGAAGTATGGGAGGTTATAAACACAAATTGAGATTTGAATTTTTTTCTTCAGCTGTTGATTTTCACTATAAAACTGACTCCATAGTTTAGATCTGGTTACCCTTTATAAAAATCTAAACTTTTTGTATTGCTTATATTAAATGTACTAACAGTGGACTTTTCCATCTGCAGATTATACTGATTGACCAGCAGTGGCAGTGTTTCACAGCAGAGTTTCTCTGAATTGCCAAGACTGAAGCAAACAAAAAAAAAAGGAAGTCTTGTGGCATACTGCATCATTTTATCAATTTATGTGGTAAGTAAAACGCCCAATCATTCTTTTAGGCATTAAAAAGATGTTCATAGCATCGGAATGTCCTCACTACTTTATAGTGGGAGCCTGTGCCTGAATATAATTTCTGTTAGGAAAGAAGTAATATGGATCACATTATGTTGGTCATGATATTTAATAAAAGACTGACTGACTCGAACTCTACTAAAACCTGCTTTAGATCCTGGTGCTAGCAATGTTCCATTCGAGGAAATTGCTGTCTTTGAGGCTGAAATGCACCATCTCACTTATGAAAAGTAGTGTTAAATTCTCACGGTAGGAAGCTCATCTAACCTCTTCTCCAACACTCTATATGTTTGACTCTGATACTCAAGATGGATTGTTGTTAAGGATAGTCCGTCTATGTACCTCCATCCCACTTTCAAGAAGGACACAGTGCTTTGACTGGTTCAGATTCCTTTACCATTCCCTCTCCTACGTGGCTGGAAGTCATGAATACAGATAGTAAGCTACTGCATAACTTCTGATATCTCATCCTCCTGTGTGGTCAGCTTCCACAAGGACAATTGGTCCAGGGGTGTCTGACATCATGAAGCTAAAGCTAAAGCAAGAAGTTGTCTGACATGAGATGCCATTCTGTTGCCTAGCAGTCTGACATCATAAAGCTAAAGCAAGATGCTTTCTGACTAGAGGGCCACTCTGTTGCGTAGCAGCTGACATCATTAAGGTCAATCAAGATGTTGTCTGACATGAGAGCCGCTCGGTTGCCTAACAAGGAGTAGGATACATTTATCTAGGTAATTGTATGAGTTGCAGGATAGACAGGTTGCCCAACTGAAAGATGAGGTGGTAAGATGAAAGAAATTAGGACTTTATTTAGACTTATACATTTGTATGAACGGAAGTTTGAGCATAAAAGACTCAACTTCACTGTTGCTGAACTGGTAGGATTTGGCTAAAGAGAAGATGGAAATGATGCTATTCATAGTTTCTATTATTCCCGTTAACTGTAGCATAACCCTTAATCTCTCAACTTATCAGCTGGCTTCATTGCTACTGGTGTACCATATCCTAAAACAAAGGAAGTGAGAAGGGTGTGCTGCCTCTTGGCTGGCAAAAAGATCTAGGTCCTAATGTACATGCTACAATTGTTTAGAGAGTGTTAGCAAATGAGGCAAGGGAATGCAGAGAAGTATGGGAGGTTATAAACACAAATTGAGATTTGATTTTTTTTCTTCAGCTGTTGATTTTCACTATAAAACTGACTCCATAGTTTAGATCTGGTTACCCTTTATAAAAATCTAAACTTTTTGTATTGCTTATATTAAATGTACTAACAGTGGACTTTTCCATCTGCAGATTATACTGAATGACCAGCAGTGGCAGTGTTTCACAGCAGAGTTTCTCTGAATTGCCAAGACTGAAGCAAACAAAAGAAAAAAGGAAGTCTTGTGGCATACTGCATCATTTTATCAATTTATGTGGTAAGTAAAACGCCCAATCATTCTTTTAGGCATTAAAAAGATGTTCATAGCATCGGAATGTCCTCACTACTTTATAGTGGGAGCCTGTGCCTGAATATAATTTCTGTTAAGAAAGAAGTAATATGGATCACATTATGTTGGTCATGATATTTAATAAAAGACTGACTGACTCGAACTCTACTAAAACCTGCTTTAGATCCTGGTGCTAGCAATGTTCCATTCGAGGAAATTGCTGTCTTTGAGGCTGAAATGCACCATCTCACTTATGAAAAGTAGTGTTAAATTCTCACGGTAGGAAGCTCATCTAACCTCTTCTCCAACACTCTATATGTTTGACTCTGATACTCAAGATGGATTGTTGTTAAGGATAGTCCGTCTATGTACCTCCATCCCACTTTCAAGAAGGACACAGTGCTTTGACTGGTTCAGATTCCTTTACCATTCCCTCTCCTACGTGGCTGGAAGTCATGAATACAGATAGTAAGCTACTGCATAACTTCTGATATCTCATCCTCCTGTGTGGTCAGCTTCCACAAGGACAATTGGTCCAGGGGTGTCTGACATCATAAAGCTAAAGCTAAAGCAAGAAGTTGTCTGACATGAGATGCCATTCTGTTGCCTAGCAGTCTGACATCATAAAGCTAAAGCAAGATGCTTTCTGACTAGAGGGCCACTCTGTTGCGTAGCAGCTGACATCATTAAGGTCAATCAAGATGTTGTCTGACATGAGAGCCGCTCGGTTGCCTAACAAGGAGTAGGATACATTTATCTAGGTAATTGTATGAGTTGCAGGATAGACAGGTTGCCCAACTGAAAGATGAGGTGGTAAGATGAAAGAAATTAGGACTTTATTTAGACTTATACATTTGTATGAACGGAAGTTTGAGCATAAAAGACTCAACTTCACTGTTGCTGAACTGGTAGGATTTGGCTAAAGAGAAGATGGAAATGATGCTATTCATAGTTTCTATTATTCCCGTTAACTGTAGCATAACCCTTAATCTCTCAACTTATCAGCTGGCTTCATTGCTACTGGTGTACCATATCCTAAAACAAAGGAAGTGAGAGGGGTGTGCTGCCTCTTGGCTGGCAAAAAGATCTAGGTCCTAATGTACATGCTACAATTGTTTAGAGAGTGTTAGCAAATGAGGCAAGGGAATGCAGAGAAGTATGGGAGGTTATAAACACACATTGAGATTTGATTTTTTTTCTTCAGCTGTTGATTTTCACTATAAAACTGACTCCATAGTTTAGATCTGGTTACCCTTTATAAAAATCTAAACTTTTTGTATTGCTTATATTAAATGTACTAACAGTGGACTTTTCCATCTGCAGATTATACTGAATGACCAGCAGTGGCAGTGTTTCACAGCAGAGTTTCTCTGAATTGCCAAGACTGAAGCAAACAAAAAAAAAAGGAAGTCTTGTGGCATACTGCATCATTTTATCAATTTATGTGGTAAGTAAAACGCCCAATCATTCTTTTAGGCATTAAAAAGATGTTCATAGCATCAGAATGTCCTCACTACTTTATAGTGGGAGCCTGTGCCTGAATATAATTTCTGTTAAGAAAGAAGTAACATGGATCACATTATGTTGGTCATGATATTTAAAAAAAAACTGACTGACTCGAACTCTACTAAAACCTGCTTTAGATCCTGGTGCTAGCAATGTTCCATTCGAGGAAATAGCTGTCTTTGAGGCTGAAATGCACCATCTCACTTATGAAAAGTAGTGTTAAATTCTCACGGTAGGAAGCTCATCTAACCTCTTCTCCTGCACTCTATATGTTTGACTCTGATACTCAAGATGGATTGTTGTTAAGGATAGTCCGTCTATGTACCTCCATCCCACTTTCAAGAAGGACACAGTGCTTTGACTGGTTCAGATTCCTTTACCATTCCCTCTCCTACGTGGCTGGAAGTCATGAATACAGATAGTAAGCTACTGCATAACTTCTGATATCTCATCCTCCTGTGTGGTCAGCTTCCACAAGGACAATTGGTCCAGGGGTGTCTGACATCATAAAGCTAAAGCTAAAGCAAGAAGTTGTCTGACATGAGATGCCATTCTGTTGCCTAGCAGTCTGACATCATAAAGCTAAAGCAAGATGCTTTTTGACTAGAGGGCCACTCTGTTGCGTAGCAGCTGACATCATTAAGGTCAATCAAGATGTTGTCTGACATGAGAGCCGCTCGGTTGCCTAACAAGGAGTAGGATACATTTATCTAGGTAATTGTATGAGTTGCAGGATAGACAGGTTGCCCAACTGAAAGATGAGGTGGTAAGATGAAAGAAATTAGGACTTTATTTAGACTTATACATTTGTATGAACGGAAGTTTGAGCATAAAAGACTCAACTTCACTGTTGCTGAACTGGTAGGATTTGGCTAAAGAGAAGATGGAAATGATGCTATTCATATTTTCTATTATTCCCGTTAACTGAAGCATAACCCTTAATCTCTCAACTTATCAGCTGGCTTCATTGCTACTGGTGTACCATATCCTAAAACAAAGGAAGTGAGAAGGGTGTGCTGCCTCTTGGCTGGCAAAAAGATCTAGGTCCTAATGTACATGCTACAATTGTTTAGAGAGTGTTAGCAAATGAGGCAAGGGAATGCAGAGAAGTATGGGAGGTTATAAACACAAATTGAGATTTGAATTTTTTTCTTCAGCTGTTGATTTTCACTATAAAACTGACTCCATAGTTTAGATCTGGTTACCCTTTATAAAAATCTAAACTTTTTGTATTGCTTATATTAAATGTACTAACAGTGGACTTTTCCATCTGCAGATTATACTGATTGACCAGCAGTGGCAGTGTTTCACAGCAGAGTTTCTCTGAATTGCCAAGACTGAAGCAAACAAAAAAAAAAGGAAGTCTTGTGGCATACTGCATCATTTTATCAATTTATGTGGTAAGTAAAACGCCCAATCATTCTTTTAGGCATTAAAAAGATGTTCATAGCATCGGAATGTCCTCACTACTTTATAGTGGGAGCCTGTGCCTGAATATAATTTCTGTTAGGAAAGAAGTAATATGGATCACATTATGTTGGTCATGATATTTAATAAAAGACTGACTGACTCGAACTCTACTAAAACCTGCTTTAGATCCTGGTGCTAGCAATGTTCCATTCGAGGAAATTGCTGTCTTTGAGGCTGAAATGCACCATCTCACTTATGAAAAGTAGTGTTAAATTCTCACGGTAGGAAGCTCATCTAACCTCTTCTCCAACACTCTATATGTTTGACTCTGATACTCAAGATGGATTGTTGTTAAGGATAGTCCGTCTATGTACCTCCATCCCACTTTCAAGAAGGACACAGTGCTTTGACTGGTTCAGATTCCTTTACCATTCCCTCTCCTACGTGGCTGGAAGTCATGAATACAGATAGTAAGCTACTGCATAACTTCTGATATCTCATCCTCCTGTGTGGTCAGCTTCCACAAGGACAATTGGTCCAGGGGTGTCTGACATCATGAAGCTAAAGCTAAAGCAAGAAGTTGTCTGACATGAGATGCCATTCTGTTGCCTAGCAGTCTGACATCATAAAGCTAAAGCAAGATGCTTTCTGACTAGAGGGCCACTCTGTTGCGTAGCAGCTGACATCATTAAGGTCAATCAAGATGTTGTCTGACATGAGAGCCGCTCGGTTGCCTAACAAGGAGTAGGATACATTTATCTAGGTAATTGTATGAGTTGCAGGATAGACAGGTTGCCCAACTGAAAGATGAGGTGGTAAGATGAAAGAAATTAGGACTTTATTTAGACTTATACATTTGTATGAACGGAAGTTTGAGCATAAAAGACTCAACTTCACTGTTGCTGAACTGGTAGGATTTGGCTAAAGAGAAGATGGAAATGATGCTATTCATAGTTTCTATTATTCCCGTTAACTGTAGCATAACCCTTAATCTCTCAACTTATCAGCTGGCTTCATTGCTACTGGTGTACCATATCCTAAAACAAAGGAAGTGAGAAGGGTGTGCTGCCTCTTGGCTGGCAAAAAGATCTAGGTCCTAATGTACATGCTACAATTGTTTAGAGAGTGTTAGCAAATGAGGCAAGGGAATGCAGAGAAGTATGGGAGGTTATAAACACAAATTGAGATTTGATTTTTTTTCTTCAGCTGTTGATTTTCACTATAAAACTGACTCCATAGTTTAGATCTGGTTACCCTTTATAAAAATCTAAACTTTTTGTATTGCTTATATTAAATGTACTAACAGTGGACTTTTCCATCTGCAGATTATACTGAATGACCAGCAGTGGCAGTGTTTCACAGCAGAGTTTCTCTGAATTGCCAAGACTGAAGCAAACAAAAGAAAAAAGGAAGTCTTGTGGCATACTGCATCATTTTATCAATTTATGTGGTAAGTAAAACGCCCAATCATTCTTTTAGGCATTAAAAAGATGTTCATAGCATCGGAATGTCCTCACTACTTTATAGTGGGAGCCTGTGCCTGAATATAATTTCTGTTAAGAAAGAAGTAATATGGATCACATTATGTTGGTCATGATATTTAATAAAAGACTGACTGACTCGAACTCTACTAAAACCTGCTTTAGATCCTGGTGCTAGCAATGTTCCATTCGAGGAAATTGCTGTCTTTGAGGCTGAAATGCACCATCTCACTTATGAAAAGTAGTGTTAAATTCTCACGGTAGGAAGCTCATCTAACCTCTTCTCCAACACTCTATATGTTTGACTCTGATACTCAAGATGGATTGTTGTTAAGGATAGTCCGTCTATGTACCTCCATCCCACTTTCAAGAAGGACACAGTGCTTTGACTGGTTCAGATTCCTTTACCATTCCCTCTCCTACGTGGCTGGAAGTCATGAATACAGATAGTAAGCTACTGCATAACTTCTGATATCTCATCCTCCTGTGTGGTCAGCTTCCACAAGGACAATTGGTCCAGGGGTGTCTGACATCATAAAGCTAAAGCTAAAGCAAGAAGTTGTCTGACATGAGATGCCATTCTGTTGCCTAGCAGTCTGACATCATAAAGCTAAAGCAAGATGCTTTCTGACTAGAGGGCCACTCTGTTGCGTAGCAGCTGACATCATTAAGGTCAATCAAGATGTTGTCTGACATGAGAGCCGCTCGGTTGCCTAACAAGGAGTAGGATACATTTATCTAGGTAATTGTATGAGTTGCAGGATAGACAGGTTGCCCAACTGAAAGATGAGGTGGTAAGATGAAAGAAATTAGGACTTTATTTAGACTTATACATTTGTATGAACGGAAGTTTGAGCATAAAAGACTCAACTTCACTGTTGCTGAACTGGTAGGATTTGGCTAAAGAGAAGATGGAAATGATGCTATTCATAGTTTCTATTATTCCCGTTAACTGTAGCATAACCCTTAATCTCTCAACTTATCAGCTGGCTTCATTGCTACTGGTGTACCATATCCTAAAACAAAGGAAGTGAGAGGGGTGTGCTGCCTCTTGGCTGGCAAAAAGATCTAGGTCCTAATGTACATGCTACAATTGTTTAGAGAGTGTTAGCAAATGAGGCAAGGGAATGCAGAGAAGTATGGGAGGTTATAAACACACATTGAGATTTGATTTTTTTTCTTCAGCTGTTGATTTTCACTATAAAACTGACTCCATAGTTTAGATCTGGTTACCCTTTATAAAAATCTAAACTTTTTGTATTGCTTATATTAAATGTACTAACAGTGGACTTTTCCATCTGCAGATTATACTGAATGACCAGCAGTGGCAGTGTTTCACAGCAGAGTTTCTCTGAATTGCCAAGACTGAAGCAAACAAAAAAAAAAGGAAGTCTTGTGGCATACTGCATCATTTTATCAATTTATGTGGTAAGTAAAACGCCCAATCATTCTTTTAGGCATTAAAAAGATGTTCATAGCATCAGAATGTCCTCACTACTTTATAGTGGGAGCCTGTGCCTGAATATAATTTCTGTTAAGAAAGAAGTAACATGGATCACATTATGTTGGTCATGATATTTAAAAAAAAACTGACTGACTCGAACTCTACTAAAACCTGCTTTAGATCCTGGTGCTAGCAATGTTCCATTCGAGGAAATAGCTGTCTTTGAGGCTGAAATGCACCATCTCACTTATGAAAAGTAGTGTTAAATTCTCACGGTAGGAAGCTCATCTAACCTCTTCTCCTGCACTCTATATGTTTGACTCTGATACTCAAGATGGATTGTTGTTAAGGATAGTCCGTCTATGTACCTCCATCCCACTTTCAAGAAGGACACAGTGCTTTGACTGGTTCAGATTCCTTTACCATTCCCTCTCCTACGTGGCTGGAAGTCATGAATACAGATAGTAAGGTACTGCATAACTTCTGATATCTCATCCTCCTGTGTGGTCAGCTTCCACAAGGACAATTGGTCCAGGGGTGTCTGACATCATAAAGCTAAAGCTAAAGCAAGAAGTTGTCTGACATGAGATGCCATTCTGTTGCCTAGCAGTCTGAGATCATAAAGCTAAAGCAAGATGCTTTCTGACTAGAGGGCCACTCTGTTGCGTAGCAGCTGACATCATTAAGGTCAATCAAGATGTTGTCTGACATGAGAGCCGCTCGGTTGCCTAACAAGGAGTAGCATACATTTATCTAGGTAATTGTATGAGTTGCAGGATAGACAGGTTGCCCAACTGAAAGATGAGGTGGTAAGATGAAAGAAATTAGGACTTTATTTAGACTTATACATTTGTATGAACGGAAGTTTGAGCATAAAAGACTCAACTTCACTGTACTGAACTGGTAGGATTTGGCTAAAGAGAAGATGGAAATGATGCTATTCATATTTTCTATTATTCCCGTTAACTGTAGCATAACCCTTAATCTCTCAACTTATCAGCTGGCTTCATTGCTACTGGTGTACCATATCCTAAAACAAAGGAAGTGAGAAGGGTGTGCTGCCTCTTGGCTGGCAAAAAGATCTAGGTCCTAATGTACATGCTACAATTGTTTAGAGAGTGTTAGCAAATGAGGCAAGGGAATGCAGAGAAGTATGGGAGGTTATAAACACAAATTGAGATTTGATTTTTTTTCTTCAGCTGTTGATTTTCACTATAAAACTGACTCCATAGTTTAGATCTGGTTACCCTTTATAAAAATCTAAACTTTTTGTATTGCTTATATTAAATGTACTAACAGTGGACTTTTCCATCTGCAGATTATACTGAATGACCAGCAGTGGCAGTGTTTCACAGCAGAGTTTCTCTGAATTGCCAAGACTGAAGCAAACAAAAAAAAAAGGAAGTCTTGTGGCATACTGCATCATTTTATCAATTTATGTGGTAAGTAAAACGCCCAATCATTCTTTTAGGCATTAAAAAGATGTTCATAGCATCGGAATGTCCTCACTACTTTATAGTGGGAGC
Organism: Lissotriton vulgaris; assembly: GCF_964263255.1. Lineage (NCBI taxonomy): Eukaryota > Metazoa > Chordata > Amphibia > Caudata > Salamandridae > Lissotriton > Lissotriton vulgaris. The sequence goes on along the minus strand of NC_141699.1, from coordinate 631,613,496 downwards.
CTGTGCCTGAATATAATTTCTGTTAAGAAAGAAGTAATATGGATCACATTATGTTGGTCATGATATTTAATAAAAGACTGACTGACTCGAACTCTACTAAAACCTGCTTTAGATCCTGGTGCTAGCAATGTTCCATTCGAGGAAATTGCTGTCTTTGAGGCTGAAATGCACCATCTCACTTATGAAAAGTAGTGTTAAATTCTCACGGTAGGAAGCTCATCTAACCTCTTCTCCAACACTCTATATGTTTGACTCTGATACTCAAGATGGATTGTTGTTAAGGATAGTCCGTCTATGTACCTCCATCCCACTTTCAAGAAGGACACAGTGCTTTGACTGGTTCAGATTCCTTTACCATTCCCTCTCCTACGTGGCTGGAAGTCATGAATACAGATAGTAAGCTACTGCATAACTTCTGATATCTCATCCTCCTGTGTGGTCAGCTTCCACAAGGACAATTGGTCCAGGGGTGTCTGACATCATAAAGCTAAAGCTAAAGCAAGAAGTTGTCTGACATGAGATGCCATTCTGTTGCCTAGCAGTCTGACATCATAAAGCTAAAGCAAGATGCTTTCTGACTAGAGGGCCACTCTGTTGCGTAGCAGCTGACATCATTAAGGTCAATCAAGATGTTGTCTGACATGAGAGCCGCTCGGTTGCCTAACAAGGAGTAGGATACATTTATCTAGGTAATTGTATGAGTTGCAGGATAGACAGGTTGCCCAACTGAAAGATGAGGTGGTAAGATGAAAGAAATTAGGACTTTATTTAGACTTATACATTTGTATGAACGGAAGTTTGAGCATAAAAGACTCAACTTCACTGTTGCTGAACTGGTAGGATTTGGCTAAAGAGAAGATGGAAATGATGCTATTCATAGTTTCTATTATTCCCGTTAACTGTAGCATAACCCTTAATCTCTCAACTTATCAGCTGGCTTCATTGCTACTGGTGTACCATATCCTAAAACAAAGGAAGTGAGAGGGGTGTGCTGCCTCTTGGCTGGCAAAAAGATCTAGGTCCTAATGTACATGCTACAATTGTTTAGAGAGTGTTAGCAAATGAGGCAAGGGAATGCAGAGAAGTATGGGAGGTTATAAACACAAATTGAGATTTGATTTTTTTTATTCAGCTGTTGATTTTCACTATAAAACTGACTCCATAGTTTAGATCTGGTTACCCTTTATAAAAATCTAAACTTTTTGTATTGCTTATATTAAATGTACTAACAGTGGACTTTTCCATCTGCAGATTATACTGAATGACCAGCAGTGGCAGTGTTTCACAGCAGAGTTTCTCTGAATTGCCAAGACTGAAGCAAACAAAAGAAAAAAGGAAGTCTTGTGGCATACTGCATCATTTTATCAATTTATGTGGTAAGTAAAACGCCCAATCATTCTTTTAGGCATTAAAAAGATGTTCATAGCATCGGAATGTCCTCACTACTTTATAGTGGGAGCCTGTGCCTGAATATAATTTCTGTTAAGAAAGAAGTAATATGGATCACATTATGTTGGTCATGATATTTAATAAAAGACTGACTGACTCGAACTCTACTAAAACCTGCTTTAGATCCTGGTGCTAGCAATGTTCCATTCGAGGAAATTGCTGTCTTTGAGGTGAGGCTGAAATGCACCATCTCACTTATGAAAAGTAGTGTTAAATTCTCACGGTAGGAAGCTCATCTAACCTCTTCTCCAACACTCTATATGTTTGACTCTGATACTCAAGATGGATTGTTGTTAAGGATAGTCCGTCTATGTACCTCCATCCCACTTTCAAGAAGGACACAGTGCTTTGACTGGTTCAGATTCCTTTACCATTCCCTCTCCTACGTGGCTGGAAGTCATGAATACAGATAGTAAGCTACTGCATAACTTCTGATATCTCATCCTCCTGTGTGGTCAGCTTCCACAAGGACAATTGGTCCAAGGGTGTCTGACATCATAAAGCTAAAGCTAAAGCAAGAAGTTGTCTGACATGAGATGCCATTCTGTTGCCTAGCAGTCTGAGATCATAAAGCTAAAGCAAGATGCTTTCTGACTAGAGGGCCACTCTGTTGCGTAGCAGCTGACATCATTAAGGTCAATCAAGATGTTGTCTGACATGAGAGCCGCTCGGTTGCCTAACAAGGAGTAGCATACATTTATCTAGGTAATTGTATGAGTTGCAGGATAGACAGGTTGCCCAACTGAAAGATGAGGTGGTAAGATGAAAGAAATTAGGACTTTATTTAGACTTATACATTTGTATGAACGGAAGTTTGAGCATAAAAGACTCAACTTCACTGTTGCTGAACTGGTAGGATTTGGCTAAAGAGAAGATGGAAATGATGCTATTCATATTTTCTATTATTCCCGTTAACTGTAGCATAACCCTTAATCTCTCAACTTATCAGCTGGCTTCATTGCTACTGGTGTACCATATCCTAAAACAAAGGAAGTGAGAAGGGTGTGCTGCCTCTTGGCTGGCAAAAAGATCTAGGTCCTAATGTACATGCTACAATTGTTTAGAGAGTGTTAGCAAATGAGGCAAGGGAATGCAGAGAAGTATGGGAGGTTATAAACACAAATTGAGATTTGATTTTTTTTCTTCAGCTGTTGATTTTCACTATAAAACTGACTCCATAGTTTAGATCTGGTTACCCTTTATAAAAATCTAAACTTTTTGTATTGCTTATATTAAATGTACTAACAGTGGACTTTTCCATCTGCAGATTATACTGAATGACCAGCAGTGGCAGTGTTTCACAGCAGAGTTTCTCTGAATTGCCAAGACTGAAGCAAACAAAAGAAAAAAGGAAGTCTTGTGGCATACTGCATCATTTTATCAATTTATGTGGTAAGTAAAACGCCCAATCATTCTTTTAGGCATTAAAAAGATGTTCATAGCATCGGAATGTCCTCACTACTTTATAGTGGGAGCCTGTGCCTGAATATAATTTCTGTTAAGAAAGAAGTAATATGGATCACATTATGTTGGTCATGATATTTAATAAAAGACTGACTGACTCGAACTCTACTAAAACCTGCTTTAGATCCTGGTGCTAGCAATGTTCCATTCGAGGAAATTGCTGTCTTTGAGGCTGAAATGCACCATCTCACTTATGAAAAGTAGTGTTAAATTCTCACGGTAGGAAGCTCATCTAACCTCTTCTCCAACACTCTATATGTTTGACTCTGATACTCAAGATGGATTGTTGTTAAGGATAGTCCGTCTATGTACCTCCATCCCACTTTCAAGAAGGACACAGTGCTTTGACTGGTTCAGATTCCTTTACCATTCCCTCTCCTACGTGGCTGGAAGTCATGAATACAGATAGTAAGCTACTGCATAACTTCTGATATCTCATCCTCCTGTGTGGTCAGCTTCCACAAGGACAATTGGTCCAGGGGTGTCTGACATCATAAAGCTAAAGCTAAAGCAAGAAGTTGTCTGACATGAGATGCCATTCTGTTGCCTAGCAGTCTGACATCATAAAGCTAAAGCAAGATGCTTTCTGACTAGAGGGCCACTCTGTTGCGTAGCAGCTGACATCATTAAGGTCAATCAAGATGTTGTCTGACATGAGAGCCGCTCGGTTGCCTAACAAGGAGTAGGATACATTTATCTAGGTAATTGTATGAGTTGCAGGATAGACAGGTTGCCCAACTGAAAGATGAGGTGGTAAGATGAAAGAAATTAGGACTTTATTTAGACTTATACATTTGTATGAACGGAAGTTTGAGCATAAAAGACTCAACTTCACTGTTGCTGAACTGGTAGGATTTGGCTAAAGAGAAGATGGAAATGATGCTATTCATAGTTTCTATTATTCCCGTTAACTGTAGCATAACCCTTAATCTCTCAACTTATCAGCTGGCTTCATTGCTACTGGTGTACCATATCCTAAAACAAAGGAAGTGAGAGGGGTGTGCTGCCTCTTGGCTGGCAAAAAGATCTAGGTCCTAATGTACATGCTACAATTGTTTAGAGAGTGTTAGCAAATGAGGCAAGGGAATGCAGAGAAGTATGGGAGGTTATAAACACAAATTGAGATTTGATTTTTTTTATTCAGCTGTTGATTTTCACTATAAAACTGACTCCATAGTTTAGATCTGGTTACCCTTTATAAAAATCTAAACTTTTTGTATTGCTTATATTAAATGTACTAACAGTGGACTTTTCCATCTGCAGATTATACTGAATGACCAGCAGTGGCAGTGTTTCACAGCAGAGTTTCTCTGAATTGCCAAGACTGAAGCAAACAAAAGAAAAAAGGAAGTCTTGTGGCATACTGCATCATTTTATCAATTTATGTGGTAAGTAAAACGCCCAATCATTCTTTTAGGCATTAAAAAGATGTTCATAGCATCGGAATGTCCTCACTACTTTATAGTGGGAGCCTGTGCCTGAATATAATTTCTGTTAAGAAAGAAGTAATATGGATCACATTATGTTGGTCATGATATTTAATAAAAGACTGACTGACTCGAACTCTACTAAAACCTGCTTTAGATCCTGGTGCTAGCAATGTTCCATTCGAGGAAATTGCTGTCTTTGAGGTGAGGCTGAAATGCACCATCTCACTTATGAAAAGTAGTGTTAAATTCTCACGGTAGGAAGCTCATCTAACCTCTTCTCCAACACTCTATATGTTTGACTCTGATACTCAAGATGGATTGTTGTTAAGGATAGTCCGTCTATGTACCTCCATCCCACTTTCAAGAAGGACACAGTGCTTTGACTGGTTCAGATTCCTTTACCATTCCCTCTCCTACGTGGCTGGAAGTCATGAATACAGATAGTAAGCTACTGCATAACTTCTGATATCTCATCCTCCTGTGTGGTCAGCTTCCACAAGGACAATTGGTCCAAGGGTGTCTGACATCATAAAGCTAAAGCTAAAGCAAGAAGTTGTCTGACATGAGATGCCATTCTGTTGCCTAGCAGTCTGAGATCATAAAGCTAAAGCAAGATGCTTTCTGACTAGAGGGCCACTCTGTTGCGTAGCAGCTGACATCATTAAGGTCAATCAAGATGTTGTCTGACATGAGAGCCGCTCGGTTGCCTAACAAGGAGTAGCATACATTTATCTAGGTAATTGTATGAGTTGCAGGATAGACAGGTTGCCCAACTGAAAGATGAGGTGGTAAGATGAAAGAAATTAGGACTTTATTTAGACTTATACATTTGTATGAACGGAAGTTTGAGCATAAAAGACTCAACTTCACTGTTGCTGAACTGGTAGGATTTGGCTAAAGAGAAGATGGAAATGATGCTATTCATATTTTCTATTATTCCCGTTAACTGTAGCATAACCCTTAATCTCTCAACTTATCAGCTGGCTTCATTGCTACTGGTGTACCATATCCTAAAACAAAGGAAGTGAGAAGGGTGTGCTGCCTCTTGGCTGGCAAAAAGATCTAGGTCCTAATGTACATGCTACAATTGTTTAGAGAGTGTTAGCAAATGAGGCAAGGGAATGCAGAGAAGTATGGGAGGTTATAAACACAAATTGAGATTTGATTTTTTTTCTTCAGCTGTTGATTTTCACTATAAAACTGACTCCATAGTTTAGATCTGGTTACCCTTTATAAAAATCTAAACTTTTTGTATTGCTTATATTAAATGTACTAACAGTGGACTTTTCCATCTGCAGATTATACTGAATGACCAGCAGTGGCAGTGTTTCACAGCAGAGTTTCTCTGAATTGCCAAGACTGAAGCAAACAAAAGAAAAAAGGAAGTCTTGTGGCATACTGCATCATTTTATCAATTTATGTGGTAAGTAAAACGCCCAATCATTCTTTTAGGCATTAAAAAGATGTTCATAGCATCGGAATGTCCTCACTACTTTATAGTGGGAGCCTGTGCCTGAATATAATTTCTGTTAAGAAAGAAGTAATATGGATCACATTATGTTGGTCATGATATTTAATAAAAGACTGACTGACTCGAACTCTACTAAAACCTGCTTTAGATCCTGGTGCTAGCAATGTTCCATTCGAGGAAATTGCTGTCTTTGAGGCTGAAATGCACCATCTCACTTATGAAAAGTAGTGTTAAATTCTCACGGTAGGAAGCTCATCTAACCTCTTCTCCAACACTCTATATGTTTGACTCTGATACTCAAGATGGATTGTTGTTAAGGATAGTCCGTCTATGTACCTCCATCCCACTTTCAAGAAGGACACAGTGCTTTGACTGGTTCAGATTCCTTTACCATTCCCTCTCCTACGTGGCTGGAAGTCATGAATACAGATAGTAAGCTACTGCATAACTTCTGATATCTCATCCTCCTGTGTGGTCAGCTTCCACAAGGACAATTGGTCCAGGGGTGTCTGACATCATAAAGCTAAAGCTAAAGCAAGAAGTTGTCTGACATGAGATGCCATTCTGTTGCCTAGCAGTCTGACATCATAAAGCTAAAGCAAGATGCTTTCTGACTAGAGGGCCACTCTGTTGCGTAGCAGCTGACATCATTAAGGTCAATCAAGATGTTGTCTGACATGAGAGCCGCTCGGTTGCCTAACAAGGAGTAGGATACATTTATCTAGGTAATTGTATGAGTTGCAGGATAGACAGGTTGCCCAACTGAAAGATGAGGTGGTAAGATGAAAGAAATTAGGACTTTATTTAGACTTATACATTTGTATGAACGGAAGTTTGAGCATAAAAGACTCAACTTCACTGTTGCTGAACTGGTAGGATTTGGCTAAAGAGAAGATGGAAATGATGCTATTCATAGTTTCTATTATTCCCGTTAACTGTAGCATAACCCTTAATCTCTCAACTTATCAGCTGGCTTCATTGCTACTGGTGTACCATATCCTAAAACAAAGGAAGTGAGAGGGGTGTGCTGCCTCTTGGCTGGCAAAAAGATCTAGGTCCTAATGTACATGCTACAATTGTTTAGAGAGTGTTAGCAAATGAGGCAAGGGAATGCAGAGAAGTATGGGAGGTTATAAACACAAATTGAGATTTGATTTTTTTTATTCAGCTGTTGATTTTCACTATAAAACTGACTCCATAGTTTAGATCTGGTTACCCTTTATAAAAATCTAAACTTTTTGTATTGCTTATATTAAATGTACTAACAGTGGACTTTTCCATCTGCAGATTATACTGAATGACCAGCAGTGGCAGTGTTTCACAGCAGAGTTTCTCTGAATTGCCAAGACTGAAGCAAACAAAAGAAAAAAGGAAGTCTTGTGGCATACTGCATCATTTTATCAATTTATGTGGTAAGTAAAACGCCCAATCATTCTTTTAGGCATTAAAAAGATGTTCATAGCATCGGAATGTCCTCACTACTTTATAGTGGGAGCCTGTGCCTGAATATAATTTCTGTTAAGAAAGAAGTAATATGGATCACATTATGTTGGTCATGATATTTAATAAAAGACTGACTGACTCGAACTCTACTAAAACCTGCTTTAGATCCTGGTGCTAGCAATGTTCCATTCGAGGAAATTGCTGTCTTTGAGGTGAGGCTGAAATGCACCATCTCACTTATGAAAAGTAGTGTTAAATTCTCACGGTAGGAAGCTCATCTAACCTCTTCTCCAACACTCTATATGTTTGACTCTGATACTCAAGATGGATTGTTGTTAAGGATAGTCCGTCTATGTACCTCCATCCCACTTTCAAGAAGGACACAGTGCTTTGACTGGTTCAGATTCCTTTACCATTCCCTCTCCTACGTGGCTGGAAGTCATGAATACAGATAGTAAGCTACTGCATAACTTCTGATATCTCATCCTCCTGTGTGGTCAGCTTCCACAAGGACAATTGGTCCAGGGGTGTCTGACATCATAAAGCTAAAGCTAAAGCAAGAAGTTGTCTGACATGAGATGCCATTCTGTTGCCTAGCAGTCTGAGATCATAAAGCTAAAGCAAGATGCTTTCTGACTAGAGGGCCACTCTGTTGCGTAGCAGCTGACATCATTAAGGTCAATCAAGATGTTGTCTGACATGAGAGCCGCTCGGTTGCCTAACAAGGAGTAGGATACATTTATCTAGGTAATTGTATGAGTTGCAGGATAGACAGGTTGCCCAACTGAAAGATGAGGTGGTAAGATGAAAGAAATTAGGACTTTATTTAGACTTATACATTTGTATGAACGGAAGTTTGAGCATAAAAGACTCAACTTCACTGTTGCTGAACTGGTAGGATTTGGCTAAAGAGAAGATGGAAATGATGCTATTCATATTTTCTATTATTCCCGTTAACTGTAGCATAACCCTTAATCTCTCAACTTATCAGCTGGCTTCATTGCTACTGGTGTACCATATCCTAAAACAAAGGAAGTGAGAAGGGTGTGCTGCCTCTTGGCTGGCAAAAAGATCTAGGTCCTAATGTACATGCTACAATTGTTTAGAGAGTGTTAGCAAATGAGGCAAGGGAATGCAGAGAAGTATGGGAGGTTATAAACACAAATTGAGATTTGATTTTTTTTCTTCAGCTGTTGATTTTCACTATAAAACTGACTCCATAGTTTAGATCTGGTTACCCTTTATAAAAATCTAAACTTTTTGTATTGCTTATATTAAATGTACTAACAGTGGACTTTTCCATCTGCAGATTATACTGAATGACCAGCAGTGGCAGTGTTTCACAGCAGAGTTTCTCTGAATTGCCAAGACTGAAGCAAACAAAAGAAAAAAGGAAGTCTTGTGGCATACTGCATCATTTTATCAATTTATGTGGTAAGTAAAACGCCCAATCATTCTTTTAGGCATTAAAAAGATGTTCATAGCATCGGAATGTCCTCACTACTTTATAGTGGGAGCCTGTGCCTGAATATAATTTCTGTTAAGAAAGAAGTAATATGGATCACATTATGTTGGTCATGATATTTAATAAAAGACTGACTGACTCGAACTCTACTAAAACCTGCTTTAGATCCTGGTGCTAGCAATGTTCCATTCGAGGAAATTGCTGTCTTTGAGGCTGAAATGCACCATCTCACTTATGAAAAGTAGTGTTAAATTCTCACGGTAGGAAGCTCATCTAACCTCTTCTCCAACACTCTATATGTTTGACTCTGATACTCAAGATGGATTGTTGTTAAGGATAGTCCGTCTATGTACCTCCATCCCACTTTCAAGAAGGACACAGTGCTTTGACTGGTTCAGATTCCTTTACCATTCCCTCTCCTACGTGGCTGGAAGTCATGAATACAGATAGTAAGCTACTGCATAACTTCTGATATCTCATCCTCCTGTGTGGTCAGCTTCCACAAGGACAATTGGTCCAGGGGTGTCTGACATCATAAAGCTAAAGCTAAAGCAAGAAGTTGTCTGACATGAGATGCCATTCTGTTGCCTAGCAGTCTGACATCATAAAGCTAAAGCAAGATGCTTTCTGACTAGAGGGCCACTCTGTTGCGTAGCAGCTGACATCATTAAGGTCAATCAAGATGTTGTCTGACATGAGAGCCGCTCGGTTGCCTAACAAGGAGTAGGATACATTTATCTAGGTAATTGTATGAGTTGCAGGATAGACAGGTTGCCCAACTGAAAGATGAGGTGGTAAGATGAAAGAAATTAGGACTTTATTTAGACTTATACATTTGTATGAACGGAAGTTTGAGCATAAAAGACTCAACTTCACTGTTGCTGAACTGGTAGGATTTGGCTAAAGAGAAGATGGAAATGATGCTATTCATAGTTTCTATTATTCCCGTTAACTGTAGCATAACCCTTAATCTCTCAACTTATCAGCTGGCTTCATTGCTACTGGTGTACCATATCCTAAAACAAAGGAAGTGAGAGGGGTGTGCTGCCTCTTGGCTGGCAAAAAGATCTAGGTCCTAATGTACATGCTACAATTGTTTAGAGAGTGTTAGCAAATGAGGCAAGGGAATGCAGAGAAGTATGGGAGGTTATAAACACAAATTGAGATTTGATTTTTTTTATTCAGCTGTTGATTTTCACTATAAAACTGACTCCATAGTTTAGATCTGGTTACCCTTTATAAAAATCTAAACTTTTTGTATTGCTTATATTAAATGTACTAACAGTGGACTTTTCCATCTGCAGATTATACTGAATGACCAGCAGTGGCAGTGTTTCACAGCAGAGTTTCTCTGAATTGCCAAGACTGAAGCAAACAAAAGAAAAAAGGAAGTCTTGTGGCATACTGCATCATTTTATCAATTTATGTGGTAAGTAAAACGCCCAATCATTCTTTTAGGCATTAAAAAGATGTTCATAGCATCGGAATGTCCTCACTACTTTATAGTGGGAGCCTGTGCCTGAATATAATTTCTGTTAAGAAAGAAGTAATATGGATCACATTATGTTGGTCATGATATTTAATAAAAGACTGACTGACTCGAACTCTACTAAAACCTGCTTTAGATCCTGGTGCTAGCAATGTTCCATTCGAGGAAATTGCTGTCTTTGAGGTGAGGCTGAAATGCACCATCTCACTTATGAAAAGTAGTGTTAAATTCTCACGGTAGGAAGCTCATCTAACCTCTTCTCCAACACTCTATATGTTTGACTCTGATACTCAAGATGGATTGTTGTTAAGGATAGTCCGTCTATGTACCTCCATCCCACTTTCAAGAAGGACACAGTGCTTTGACTGGTTCAGATTCCTTTACCATTCCCTCTCCTACGTGGCTGGAAGTCATGAATACAGATAGTAAGCTACTGCATAACTTCTGATATCTCATCCTCCTGTGTGGTCAGCTTCCACAAGGACAATTGGTCCAAGGGTGTCTGACATCATAAAGCTAAAGCTAAAGCAAGAAGTTGTCTGACATGAGATGCCATTCTGTTGCCTAGCAGTCTGAGATCATAAAGCTAAAGCAAGATGCTTTCTGACTAGAGGGCCACTCTGTTGCGTAGCAGCTGACATCATTAAGGTCAATCAAGATGTTGTCTGACATGAGAGCCGCTCGGTTGCCTAACAAGGAGTAGCATACATTTATCTAGGTAATTGTATGAGTTGCAGGATAGACAGGTTGCCCAACTGAAAGATGAGGTGGTAAGATGAAAGAAATTAGGACTTTATTTAGACTTATACATTTGTATGAACGGAAGTTTGAGCATAAAAGACTCAACTTCACTGTTGCTGAACTGGTAGGATTTGGCTAAAGAGAAGATGGAAATGATGCTATTCATATTTTCTATTATTCCCGTTAACTGTAGCATAACCCTTAATCTCTCAACTTATCAGCTGGCTTCATTGCTACTGGTGTACCATATCCTAAAACAAAGGAAGTGAGAAGGGTGTGCTGCCTCTTGGCTGGCAAAAAGATCTAGGTCCTAATGTACATGCTACAATTGTTTAGAGAGTGTTAGCAAATGAGGCAAGGGAATGCAGAGAAGTATGGGAGGTTATAAACACAAATTGAGATTTGATTTTTTTTCTTCAGCTGTTGATTTTCACTATAAAACTGACTCCATAGTTTAGATCTGGTTACCCTTTATAAAAATCTAAACTTTTTGTATTGCTTATATTAAATGTACTAACAGTGGACTTTTCCATCTGCAGATTATACTGAATGACCAGCAGTGGCAGTGTTTCACAGCAGAGTTTCTCTGAATTGCCAAGACTGAAGCAAACAAAAGAAAAAAGGAAGTCTTGTGGCATACTGCATCATTTTATCAATTTATGTGGTAAGTAAAACGCCCAATCATTCTTTTAGGCATTAAAAAGATGTTCATAGCATCGGAATGTCCTCACTACTTTATAGTGGGAGCCTGTGCCTGAATATAATTTCTGTTAAGAAAGAAGTAATATGGATCACATTATGTTGGTCATGATATTTAATAAAAGACTGACTGACTCGAACTCTACTAAAACCTGCTTTAGATCCTGGTGCTAGCAATGTTCCATTCGAGGAAATTGCTGTCTTTGAGGCTGAAATGCACCATCTCACTTATGAAAAGTAGTGTTAAATTCTCACGGTAGGAAGCTCATCTAACCTCTTCTCCAACACTCTATATGTTTGACTCTGATACTCAAGATGGATTGTTGTTAAGGATAGTCCGTCTATGTACCTCCATCCCACTTTCAAGAAGGACACAGTGCTTTGACTGGTTCAGATTCCTTTACCATTCCCTCTCCTACGTGGCTGGAAGTCATGAATACAGATAGTAAGCTACTGCATAACTTCTGATATCTCATCCTCCTGTGTGGTCAGCTTCCACAAGGACAATTGGTCCAGGGGTGTCTGACATCATAAAGCTAAAGCTAAAGCAAGAAGTTGTCTGACATGAGATGCCATTCTGTTGCCTAGCAGTCTGACATCATAAAGCTAAAGCAAGATGCTTTCTGACTAGAGGGCCACTCTGTTGCGTAGCAGCTGACATCATTAAGGTCAATCAAGATGTTGTCTGACATGAGAGCCGCTCGGTTGCCTAACAAGGAGTAGGATACATTTATCTAGGTAATTGTATGAGTTGCAGGATAGACAGGTTGCCCAACTGAAAGATGAGGTGGTAAGATGAAAGAAATTAGGACTTTATTTAGACTTATACATTTGTATGAACGGAAGTTTGAGCATAAAAGACTCAACTTCACTGTTGCTGAACTGGTAGGATTTGGCTAAAGAGAAGATGGAAATGATGCTATTCATAGTTTCTATTATTCCCGTTAACTGTAGCATAACCCTTAATCTCTCAACTTATCAGCTGGCTTCATTGCTACTGGTGTACCATATCCTAAAACAAAGGAAGTGAGAGGGGTGTGCTGCCTCTTGGCTGGCAAAAAGATCTAGGTCCTAATGTACATGCTACAATTGTTTAGAGAGTGTTAGCAAATGAGGCAAGGGAATGCAGAGAAGTATGGGAGGTTATAAACACAAATTGAGATTTGATTTTTTTTATTCAGCTGTTGATTTTCACTATAAAACTGACTCCATAGTTTAGATCTGGTTACCCTTTATAAAAATCTAAACTTTTTGTATTGCTTATATTAAATGTACTAACAGTGGACTTTTCCATCTGCAGATTATACTGAATGACCAGCAGTGGCAGTGTTTCACAGCAGAGTTTCTCTGAATTGCCAAGACTGAAGCAAACAAAAGAAAAAAGGAAGTCTTGTGGCATACTGCATCATTTTATCAATTTATGTGGTAAGTAAAACGCCCAATCATTCTTTTAGGCATTAAAAAGATGTTCATAGCATCGGAATGTCCTCACTACTTTATAGTGGGAGCCTGTGCCTGAATATAATTTCTGTTAAGAAAGAAGTAATATGGATCACATTATGTTGGTCATGATATTTAATAAAAGACTGACTGACTCGAACTCTACTAAAACCTGCTTTAGATCCTGGTGCTAGCAATGTTCCATTCGAGGAAATTGCTGTCTTTGAGGTGAGGCTGAAATGCACCATCTCACTTATGAAAAGTAGTGTTAAATTCTCACGGTAGGAAGCTCATCTAACCTCTTCTCCAACACTCTATATGTTTGACTCTGATACTCAAGATGGATTGTTGTTAAGGATAGTCCGTCTATGTACCTCCATCCCACTTTCAAGAAGGACACAGTGCTTTGACTGGTTCAGATTCCTTTACCATTCCCTCTCCTACGTGGCTGGAAGTCATGAATACAGATAGTAAGCTACTGCATAACTTCTGATATCTCATCCTCCTGTGTGGTCAGCTTCCACAAGGACAATTGGTCCAGGGGTGTCTGACATCATAAAGCTAAAGCTAAAGCAAGAAGTTGTCTGACATGAGATGCCATTCTGTTGCCTAGCAGTCTGAGATCATAAAGCTAAAGCAAGATGCTTTCTGACTAGAGGGCCACTCTGTTGCGTAGCAGCTGACATCATTAAGGTCAATCAAGATGTTGTCTGACATGAGAGCCGCTCGGTTGCCTAACAAGGAGTAGGATACATTTATCTAGGTAATTGTATGAGTTGCAGGATAGACAGGTTGCCCAACTGAAAGATGAGGTGGTAAGATGAAAGAAATTAGGACTTTATTTAGACTTATACATTTGTATGAACGGAAGTTTGAGCATAAAAGACTCAACTTCACTGTTGCTGAACTGGTAGGATTTGGCTAAAGAGAAGATGGAAATGATGCTATTCATATTTTCTATTATTCCCGTTAACTGTAGCATAACCCTTAATCTCTCAACTTATCAGCTGGCTTCATTGCTACTGGTGTACCATATCCTAAAACAAAGGAAGTGAGAAGGGTGTGCTGCCTCTTGGCTGGCAAAAAGATCTAGGTCCTAATGTACATGCTACAATTGTTTAGAGAGTGTTAGCAAATGAGGCAAGGGAATGCAGAGAAGTATGGGAGGTTATAAACACAAATTGAGATTTGATTTTTTTTCTTCAGCTGTTGATTTTCACTATAAAACTGACTCCATAGTTTAGATCTGGTTACCCTTTATAAAAATCTAAACTTTTTGTATTGCTTATATTAAATGTACTAACAGTGGACTTTTCCATCTGCAGATTATACTGAATGACCAGCAGTGGCAGTGTTTCACAGCAGAGTTTCTCTGAATTGCCAAGACTGAAGCAAACAAAAGAAAAAAGGAAGTCTTGTGGCATACTGCATCATTTTATCAATTTATGTGGTAAGTAAAACGCCCAATCATTCTTTTAGGCATTAAAAAGATGTTCATAGCATCGGAATGTCCTCACTACTTTATAGTGGGAGCCTGTGCCTGAATATAATTTCTGTTAAGAAAGAAGTAATATGGATCACATTATGTTGGTCATGATATTTAATAAAAGACTGACTGACTCGAACTCTACTAAAACCTGCTTTAGATCCTGGTGCTAGCAATGTTCCATTCGAGGAAATTGCTGTCTTTGAGGCTGAAATGCACCATCTCACTTATGAAAAGTAGTGTTAAATTCTCACGGTAGGAAGCTCATCTAACCTCTTCTCCAACACTCTATATGTTTGACTCTGATACTTAAGATGGATTGTTGTTAAGGATAGTCCGTCTATGTACCTCCATCCCACTTTCAAGAAGGACACAGTGCTTTGACTGGTTCAGATTCCTTTACCATTCCCTCTCCTACGTGGCTGGAAGTCATGAATACAGATAGTAAGCTACTGCATAACTTCTGATATCTCATCCTCTTGTGTGGTCAGCTTCCACAAGGACAATTGGTCCAGGGGTGTCTGACATCATAAAGCTAAAGCTAAAGCAAGAAGTTGTCTGACATGAGATGCCATTCTGTTGCCTAGCAGTCTGACATCATAAAGCTAAAGCAAGATGCTTTCTGACTAGAGGGCCACTCTGTTGCGTAGCAGCTGACATCATTAAGGTCAATCAAGATGTTGTCTGACATGAGAGCCGCTCGGTTGCCTAACAAGGAGTAGGATACATTTATCTAGGTAATTGTATGAGTTGCAGGATAGACAGGTTGCCCAACTGAAAGATGAGGTGGTAAGATGAAAGAAATTAGGACTTTATTTAGACTTATACATTTGTATGAACGGAAGTTTGAGCATAAAAGACTCAACTTCACTGTTGCTGAACTGGTAGGATTTGGCTAAAGAGAAGATGGAAATGATGCTATTCATAGTTTCTATTATTCCCGTTAACTGTAGCATAACCCTTAATCTCTCAACTTATCAGCTGGCTTCATTGCTACTGGTGTACCATATCCTAAAACAAAGGAAGTGAGAGGGGTGTGCTGCCTCTTGGCTGGCAAAAAGATCTAGGTCCTAATGTACATGCTACAATTGTTTAGAGAGTGTTAGCAAATGAGGCAAGGGAATGCAGAGAAGTATGGGAGGTTATAAACACACATTGAGATTTGATTTTTTTTCTTCAGCTGTTGATTTTCACTATAAAACTGACTCCATAGTTTAGATCTGGTTACCCTTTATAAAAATCTAAACTTTTTGTATTGCTTATATTAAATGTACTAACAGTGGACTTTTCCATCTGCAGATTATACTGAATGACCAGCAGTGGCAGTGTTTCACAGCAGAGTTTCTCTGAATTGCCAAGACTGAAGCAAACAACAAAAAAAAGGAAGTCTTGTGGCATACTGCATCATTTTATCAATTTATGTGGTAAGTAAAACGCCCAATCATTCTTTTAGGCATTAAAAAGATGTTCATAGCATCAGAATGTCCTCACTACTTTATAGTGGGAGCCTGTGCCTGAATATAATTTCTGTTAAGAAAGAAGTAACATGGATCACATTATGTTGGTCATGATATTTAAAAAAAAACTGACTGACTCGAACTCTACTAAAACCTGCTTTAGATCCTGGTGCTAGCAATGTTCCATTCGAGGAAATAGCTGTCTTTGAGGCTGAAATGCACCATCTCACTTATGAAAAGTAGTGTTAAATTCTCACGGTAGGAAGCTCATCTAACCTCTTCTCCTGCACTCTATATGTTTGACTCTGATACTCAAGATGGATTGTTGTTAAGGATAGTCCGTCTATGTACCTCCATCCCACTTTCAAGAAGGACACAGTGCTTTGACTGGTTCAGATTCCTTTACCATTCCCTCTCCTACGTGGCTGGAAGTCATGAATACAGATAGTAAGCTACTGCATAACTTCTGATATCTCATCCTCCTGTGTGGTCAGCTTCCACAAGGACAATTGGTCCAGGGGTGTCTGACATCATAAAGCTAAAGCTAAAGCAAGAAGTTGTCTGACATGAGATGCCATTCTGTTGCCTAGCAGTCTGACATCATAAAGCTAAAGCAAGATGCTTTCTGACTAGAGGGCCACTCTGTTGCGTAGCAGCTGACATCATTAAGGTCAATCAAGATGTTGTCTGACATGAGAGCCGCTCGGTTGCCTAACAAGGAGTAGTATACATTTATCTAGGTAATTGTATGAGTTGCAGGATAGACAGGTTGCCCAACTGAAAGATGAGGTGGTAAGATGAAAGAAATTAGGACTTTATTTAGACTTATACATTTGTATGAACGGAAGTTTGAGCATAAAAGACTCAACTTCACTGTTGCTGAACTGGTAGGATTTGGCTAAAGAGAAGATGGAAATGATGCTATTCATAGTTTCTATTATTCCCGTTAACTGTAGCATAACCCTTAATCTCTCAACTTATCAGCTGGCTTCATTGCTACTGGTGTACCATATCCTAAAACAAAGGAAGTGAGAGGGGTGTGCTGCCTCTTGGCTGGCAAAAAGATCTAGGTCCTAATGTACATGCTACAATTGTTTAGAGAGTGTTAGCAAATGAGGCAAGGGAATGCAGAGAAGTATGGGAGGTTATAAACACACATTGAGATTTGATTTTTTTTCTTCAGCTGTTGATTTTCACTATAAAACTGACTCCATAGTTTAGATCTGGTTACCCTTTATAAAAATCTAAACTTTTTGTATTGCTTATATTAAATGTACTAACAGTGGACTTTTCCATCTGCAGATTATACTGAATGACCAGCAGTGGCAGTGTTTCACAGCAGAGTTTCTCTGAATTGCCAAGACTGAAGCAAACAAAAAAAAAAGGAAGTCTTGTGGCATACTGCATCATTTTATCAATTTATGTGGTAAGTAAAACGCCCAATCATTCTTTTAGGCATTAAAAAGATGTTCATAGCATCGGAATGTCCTCACTACTTTATAGTGGGAGCCTGTGCCTGAATATAATTTCTGTTAAGAAAGAAGTAATATGGATCACATTATGTTGGTCATGATATTTAATAAAAGACTGACTGACTCGAACTCTACTAAAACCTGCTTTAGATCCTGGTGCTAGCAATGTTCCATTCGAGGAAATTGCTGTCTTTGAGGCTGAAATGCACCATCTCACTTATGAAAAGTAGTGTTAAATTCTCACGGTAGGAAGCTCATCTAACCTCTTCTCCAACACTCTATATGTTTGACTCTGATACTCAAGATGGATTGTTGTTAAGGATAGTCCGTCTATGTACCTCCATCCCACTTTCAAGAAGGACACAGTGCTTTGACTGGTTCAGATTCCTTTACCATTCCCTCTCCTACGTGGCTGGAAGTCATGAATACAGATAGTAAGCTACTGCATAACTTCTGATATCTCATCCTCCTGTGTGGTCAGCTTCCACAAGGACAATTGGTCCAGGGGTGTCTGACATCATAAAGCTAAAGCTAAAGCAAGAAGTTGTCTGACATGAGATGCCATTCTGTTGCCTAGCAGTCTGACATCATAAAGCTAAAGCAAGATGCTTTTTGACTAGAGGGCCACTCTGTTGCGTAGCAGCTGACATCATTAAGGTCAATCAAGATGTTGTCTGACATGAGAGCCGCTCGGTTGCCTAACAAGGAGTAGGATACATTTATCTAGGTAATTGTATGAGTTGCAGGATAGACAGGTTGCCCAACTGAAAGATGAGGTGGTAAGATGAAAGAAATTAGGACTTTATTTAGACTTATACATTTGTATGAACGGAAGTTTGAGCATAAAAGACTCAACTTCACTGTTGCTGAACTGGTAGGATTTGGCTAAAGAGAAGATGGAAATGATGCTATTCATATTTTCTATTATTCCCGTTAACTGTAGCATAACCCTTAATCTCTCAACTTATCAGCTGGCTTCATTGCTACTGGTGTACCATATCCTAAAACAAAGGAAGTGAGAAGGGTGTGCTGCCTCTTGGCTGGCAAAAAGATCTAGGTCCTAATGTACATGCTACAATTGTTTAGAGAGTGTTAGCAAATGAGGCAAGGGAATGCAGAGAAGTATGGGAGGTTATAAACACAAATTGAGATTTGAATTTTTTTCTTCAGCTGTTGATTTTCACTATAAAACTGACTCCATAGTTTAGATCTGGTTACCCTTTATAAAAATCTAAACTTTTTGTATTGCTTATATTAAATGTACTAACAGTGGACTTTTCCATCTGCAGATTATACTGATTGACCAGCAGTGGCAGTGTTTCACAGCAGAGTTTCTCTGAATTGCCAAGACTGAAGCAAACAAAAAAAAAAGGAAGTCTTGTGGCATACTGCATCATTTTATCAATTTATGTGGTAAGTAAAACGCCCAATCATTCTTTTAGGCATTAAAAAGATGTTCATAGCATCGGAATGTCCTCACTACTTTATAGTGGGAGCCTGTGCCTGAATATAATTTCTGTTAAGAAAGAAGTAATATGGATCACATTATGTTGGTCATGATATTTAATAAAAGACTGACTGACTCGAACTCTACTAAAACCTGCTTTAGATCCTGGTGCTAGCAATGTTCCATTCGAGGAAATTGCTGTCTTTGAGGCTGAAATGCACCATCTCACTTATGAAAAGTAGTGTTAAATTCTCACGGTAGGAAGCTCATCTAACCTCTTCTCCAACACTCTATATGTTTGACTCTGATACTCAAGATGGATTGTTGTTAAGGATAGTCCGTCTATGTACCTCCATCCCACTTTCAAGAAGGACACAGTGCTTTGACTGGTTCAGATTCCTTTACCATTCCCTCTCCTACGTGGCTGGAAGTCATGAATACAGATAGTAAGCTACTGCATAACTTCTGATATCTCATCCTCCTGTGTGGTCAGCTTCCACAAGGACAATTGGTCCAGGGGTGTCTGACATCATGAAGCTAAAGCTAAAGCAAGAAGTTGTCTGACATGAGATGCCATTCTGTTGCCTAGCAGTCTGACATCATAAAGCTAAAGCAAGATGCTTTCTGACTAGAGGGCCACTCTGTTGCGTAGCAGCTGACATCATTAAGGTCAATCAAGATGTTGTCTGACATGAGAGCCGCTCGGTTGCCTAACAAGGAGTAGGATACATTTATCTAGGTAATTGTATGAGTTGCAGGATAGACAGGTTGCCCAACTGAAAGATGAGGTGGTAAGATGAAAGAAATTAGGACTTTATTTAGACTTATACATTTGTATGAACGGAAGTTTGAGCATAAAAGACTCAACTTCACTGTTGCTGAACTGGTAGGATTTGGCTAAAGAGAAGATGGAAATGATGCTATTCATAGTTTCTATTATTCCCGTTAACTGTAGCATAACCCTTAATCTCTCAACTTATCAGCTGGCTTCATTGCTACTGGTGTACCATATCCTAAAACAAAGGAAGTGAGAAGGGTGTGCTGCCTCTTGGCTGGCAAAAAGATCTAGGTCCTAATGTACATGCTACAATTGTTTAGAGAGTGTTAGCAAATGAGGCAAGGGAATGCAGAGAAGTATGGGAGGTTATAAACACAAATTGAGATTTGATTTTTTTTCTTCAGCTGTTGATTTTCACTATAAAACTGACTCCATAGTTTAGATCTGGTTACCCTTTATAAAAATCTAAACTTTTTGTATTGCTTATATTAAATGTACTAACAGTGGACTTTTCCATCTGCAGATTATACTGAATGACCAGCAGTGGCAGTGTTTCACAGCAGAGTTTCTCTGAATTGCCAAGACTGAAGCAAACAAAAAAAAAGGAAGTCTTGTGGCATACTGCATCATTTTATCAATTTATGTGGTAAGTAAAACGCCCAATCATTCTTTTAGGCATTAAAAAGATGTTCATAGCATCGGAATGTCCTCACTACTTTATAGTGGGAGCCTGTGCCTGAATATAATTTCTGTTAAGAAAGAAGTAATATGGATCACATTATGTTGGTCATGATATTTAATAAAAGACTGACTGACTCGAACTCTACTAAAACCTGCTTTAGATCCTGGTGCTAGCAATGTTCCATTCGAGGAAATTGCTGTCTTTGAGGTGAGGCTGAAATGCACCATCTCACTTATGAAAAGTAGTGTTAAATTCTCACGGTAGGAAGCTCATCTAACCTCTTCTCCAACACTCTATATGTTTGACTCTGATACTCAAGATGGATTGTTGTTAAGGATAGTCCGTCTATGTACCTCCATCCCACTTTCAAGAAGGACACAGTGCTTTGACTGGTTCAGATTCCTTTACCATTCCCTCTCCTACGTGGCTGGAAGTCATGAATACAGATAGTAAGCTACTGCATAACTTCTGATATCTCATCCTCCTGTGTGGTCAGCTTCCACAAGGACAATTGGTCCAGGGGTGTCTGACATCATAAAGCTAAAGCTAAAGCAAGAAGTTGTCTGACATGAGATGCCATTCTGTTGCCTAGCAGTCTGAGATCATAAAGCTAAAGCAAGATGCTTTCTGACTAGAGGGCCAATCTGTTGCGTAGCAGCTGACATCATTAAGGTCAATCAAGATGTTGTCTGACATGAGAGCCGCTCGGTTGCCTAACAAGGAGTAGCATACATTTATCTAGGTAATTGTATGAGTTGCAGGATAGACAGGTTGCCCAACTGAAAGATGAGGTGGTAAGATGAAAGAAATTAGGACTTTATTTAGACTTATACATTTGTATGAACGGAAGTTTGAGCATAAAAGACTCAACTTCACTGTTGCTGAACTGGTAGGATTTGGCTAAAGAGAAGATGGAAATGATGCTATTCATATTTTCTATTATTCCCGTTAACTGTAGCATAACCCTTAATCTCTCAACTTATCAGCTGGCTTCATTGCTACTGGTGTACCATATCCTAAAACAAAGGAAGTGAGAAGGGTGTGCTGCCTCTTGGCTGGCAAAAAGATCTAGGTCCTAATGTACATGCTACAATTGTTTAGAGAGTGTTAGCAAATGAGGCAAGGGAATGCAGAGAAGTATGGGAGGTTATAAACACAAATTGAGATTTGATTTTTTTTCTTCAGCTGTTGATTTTCACTATAAAACTGACTCCATAGTTTAGATCTGGTTACCCTTTATAAAAATCTAAACTTTTTGTATTGCTTATATTAAATGTACTAACAGTGGACTTTTCCATCTGCAGATTATACTGAATGACCAGCAGTGGCAGTGTTTCACAGCAGAGTTTCTCTGAATTGCCAAGACTGAAGCAAACAAAAGAAAAAAGGAAGTCTTGTGGCATACTGCATCATTTTATCAATTTATGTGGTAAGTAAAACGCCCAATCATTCTTTTAGGCATTAAAAAGATGTTCATAGCATCGGAATGTCCTCACTACTTTATAGTGGGAGCCTGTGCCTGAATATAATTTCTGTTAAGAAAGAAGTAATATGGATCACATTATGTTGGTCATGATATTTAATAAAAGACTGACTGACTCGAACTCTACTAAAACCTGCTTTAGATCCTGGTGCTAGCAATGTTCCATTCGAGGAAATTGCTGTCTTTGAGGCTGAAATGCACCATCTCACTTATGAAAAGTAGTGTTAAATTCTCACGGTAGGAAGCTCATCTAACCTCTTCTCCAACACTCTATATGTTTGACTCTGATACTTAAGATGGATTGTTGTTAAGGATAGTCCGTCTATGTACCTCCATCCCACTTTCAAGAAGGACACAGTGCTTTGACTGGTTCAGATTCCTTTACCATTCCCTCTCCTACGTGGCTGGAAGTCATGAATACAGATAGTAAGCTACTGCATAACTTCTGATATCTCATCCTCTTGTGTGGTCAGCTTCCACAAGGACAATTGGTCCAGGGGTGTCTGACATCATAAAGCTAAAGCTAAAGCAAGAAGTTGTCTGACATGAGATGCCATTCTGTTGCCTAGCAGTCTGACATCATAAAGCTAAAGCAAGATGCTTTCTGACTAGAGGGCCACTCTGTTGCGTAGCAGCTGACATCATTAAGGTCAATCAAGATGTTGTCTGACATGAGAGCCGCTCGGTTGCCTAACAAGGAGTAGGATACATTTATCTAGGTAATTGTATGAGTTGCAGGATAGACAGGTTGCCCAACTGAAAGATGAGGTGGTAAGATGAAAGAAATTAGGACTTTATTTAGACTTATACATTTGTATGAACGGAAGTTTGAGCATAAAAGACTCAACTTCACTGTTGCTGAACTGGTAGGATTTGGCTAAAGAGAAGATGGAAATGATGCTATTCATAGTTTCTATTATTCCCGTTAACTGTAGCATAACCCTTAATCTCTCAACTTATCAGCTGGCTTCATTGCTACTGGTGTACCATATCCTAAAACAAAGGAAGTGAGAGGGGTGTGCTGCCTCTTGGCTGGCAAAAAGATCTAGGTCCTAATGTACATGCTACAATTGTTTAGAGAGTGTTAGCAAATGAGGCAAGGGAATGCAGAGAAGTATGGGAGGTTATAAACACAAATTGAGATTTGATTTTTTTTCTTCAGCTGTTGATTTTCACTATAAAACTGACTCCATAGTTTAGATCTGGTTACCCTTTATAAAAATCTAAACTTTTTGTATTGCTTATATTAAATGTACTAACAGTGGACTTTTCCATCTGCAGATTATACTGAATGACCAGCAGTGGCAGTGTTTCACAGCAGAGTTTCTCTGAATTGCCAAGACTGAAGCAAACAAAAAAAAAAGGAAGTCTTGTGGCATACTGCATCATTTTATCAATTTATGTGGTAAGTAAAACGCCCAATCATTCTTTTAGGCATTAAAAAGATGTTCATAGCATCGGAATGTCCTCACTACTTTATAGTGGGAGCCTGTGCCTGAATATAATTTCTGTTAAGAAAGAAGTAATATGGATCACATTATGTTGGTCATGATATTTAATAAAAGACTGACTGACTCGAACTCTACTAAAACCTGCTTTAGATCCTGGTGCTAGCAATGTTCCATTCGAGGAAATTGCTGTCTTTGAGGCTGAAATGCACCATCTCACTTATGAAAAGTAGTGTTAAATTCTCACGGTAGGAAGCTCATCTAACCTCTTCTCCAACACTCTATATGTTTGACTCTGATACTCAAGATGGATTGTTGTTAAGGATAGTCCGTCTATGTACCTCCATCCCACTTTCAAGAAGGACACAGTGCTTTGACTGGTTCAGATTCCTTTACCATTCCCTCTCCTACGTGGCTGGAAGTCATGAATACAGATAGTAAGCTACTGCATAACTTCTGATATCTCATCCTCCTGTGTGGTCAGCTTCCACAAGGACAATTGGTCCAGGGGTGTCTGACATCATAAAGCTAAAGCTAAAGCAAGAAGTTGTCTGACATGAGATGCCATTCTGTTGCCTAGCAGTCTGACATCATAAAGCTAAAGCAAGATGCTTTCTGACTAGAGGGCCACTCTGTTGCGTAGCAGCTGACATCATTAAGGTCAATCAAGATGTTGTCTGACATGAGAGCCGCTCGGTTGCCTAACAAGGAGTAGTATACATTTATCTAGGTAATTGTATGAGTTGCAGGATAGACAGGTTGCCCAACTGAAAGATGAGGTGGTAAGATGAAAGAAATTAGGACTTTATTTAGACTTATACATTTGTATGAACGGAAGTTTGAGCATAAAAGACTCAACTTCACTGTTGCTGAACTGGTAGGATTTGGCTAAAGAGAAGATGGAAATGATGCTATTCATAGTTTCTATTATTCCCGTTAACTGTAGCATAACCCTTAATCTCTCAACTTATCAGCTGGCTTCATTGCTACTGGTGTACCATATCCTAAAACAAAGGAAGTGAGAGGGGTGTGCTGCCTCTTGGCTGGCAAAAAGATCTAGGTCCTAATGTACATGCTACAATTGTTTAGAGAGTGTTAGCAAATGAGGCAAGGGAATGCAGAGAAGTATGGGAGGTTATAAACACACATTGAGATTTGATTTTTTTCCTTCAGCTGTTGATTTTCACTATAAAACTGACTCCATAGTTTAGATCTGGTTACCCTTTATAAAAATCTAAACTTTTTGTATTGCTTATATTAAATGTACTAACAGTGGACTTTTCCATCTGCAGATTATACTGAATGACCAGCAGTGGCAGTGTTTCACAGCAGAGTTTCTCTGAATTGCCAAGACTGAAGCAAACAAAAAAAAAAGGAAGTCTTGTGGCATACTGCATCATTTTATCAATTTATGTGGTAAGTAAAACGCCCAATCATTCTTTTAGGCATTAAAAAGATGTTCATAGCATCAGAATGTCCTCACTACTTTATAGTGGGAGCCTGTGCCTGAATATAATTTCTGTTAAGAAAGAAGTAACATGGATCACATTATGTTGGTCATGATATTTAAAAAAAAACTGACTGACTCGAACTCTACTAAAACCTGCTTTAGATCCTGGTGCTAGCAATGTTCCATTCGAGGAAATAGCTGTCTTTGAGGCTGAAATGCACCATCTCACTTATGAAAAGTAGTGTTAAATTCTCACGGTAGGAAGCTCATCTAACCTCTTCTCCTGCACTCTATATGTTTGACTCTGATACTCAAGATGGATTGTTGTTAAGGATAGTCCGTCTATGTACCTCCATCCCACTTTCAAGAAGGACACAGTGCTTTGACTGGTTCAGATTCCTTTACCATTCCCTCTCCTACGTGGCTGGAAGTCATGAATACAGATAGTAAGCTACTGCATAACTTCTGATATCTCATCCTCCTGTGTGGTCAGCTTCCACAATGACAATTGGTCCAGGGGTGTCTGACATCATAAAGCTAAAGCTAAAGCAAGAAGTTGTCTGACATGAGATGCCATTCTGTTGCCTAGCAGTCTGACATCATAAAGCTAAAGCAAGATGCTTTCTGACTAGAGGGCCACTCTGTTGCGTAGCAGCTGACATCATTAAGGTCAATCAAGATGTTGTCTGACATGAGAGCCGCTCGGTTGCCTAACAAGGAGTAGCATACATTTATCTAGGTAATTGTATGAGTTGCAGGATAGACAGGTTGCCCAACTGAAAGATGAGGTGGTAAGATGAAAGAAATTAGGACTTTATTTAGACTTATACATTTGTATGAACGGAAGTTTGAGCATAAAAGACTCAACTTCACTGTTGCTGAACTGGTAGGATTTGGCTAAAGAGAAGATGGAAATGATGCTATTCATATTTTCTATTATTCCCGTTAACTGTAGCATAACCCTTAATCTCTCAACTTATCAGCTGGCTTCATTGCTACTGGTGTACCATATCCTAAAACAAAGGAAGTGAGAAGGGTGTGCTGCCTCTTGGCTGGCAAAAAGATCTAGGTCCTAATGTACATGCTACAATTGTTTAGAGAGTGTTAGCAAATGAGGCAAGGGAATGCAGAGAAGTATGGGAGGTTATAAACACAAATTGAGATTTGATTTTTTTTCTTCAGCTGTTGATTTTCACTATAAAACTGACTCCATAGTTTAGATCTGGTTACCCTTTATAAAAATCTAAACTTTTTGTATTGCTTATATTAAATGTACTAACAGTGGACTTTTCCATCTGCAGATTATACTGAATGACCAGCAGTGGCAGTGTTTCACAGCAGAGTTTCTCTGAATTGCCAAGACTGAAGCAAACAAAAAAAAAAGGAAGTCTTGTGGCATACTGCATCATTTTATCAATTTATGTGGTAAGTAAAACGCCCAATCATTCTTTTAGGCATTAAAAAGATGTTCATAGCATCGGAATGTCCTCACTACTTTATAGTGGGAGCCTGTGCCTGAATATAATTTCTGTTAAGAAAGAAGTAATATGGATCACATTATGTTGGTCATGATATTTAATAAAAGACTGACTGACTCGAACTCTACTAAAACCTGCTTTAGATCCTGGTGCTAGCAATGTTCCATTCGAGGAAATTGCTGTCTTTGAGGCTGAAATGCACCATCTCACTTATGAAAAGTAGTGTTAAATTCTCACGGTAGGAAGCTCATCTAACCTCTTCTCCAACACTCTATATGTTTGACTCTGATACTCAAGATGGATTGTTGTTAAGGATAGTCCGTCTATGTACCTCCATCCCACTTTCAAGAAGGACACAGTGCTTTGACTGGTTCAGATTCCTTTACCATTCCCTCTCCTACGTGGCTGGAAGTCATGAATACAGATAGTAAGCTACTGCATAACTTCTGATATCTCATCCTCCTGTGTGGTCAGCTTCCACAAGGACAATTGGTCCAGGGGTGTCTGACATCATGAAGCTAAAGCTAAAGCAAGAAGTTGTCTGACATGAGATGCCATTCTGTTGCCTAGCAGTCTGACATCATAAAGCTAAAGCAAGATGCTTTCTGACTAGAGGGCCACTCTGTTGCGTAGCAGCTGACATCATTAAGGTCAATCAAGATGTTGTCTGACATGAGAGCCGCTCGGTTGCCTAACAAGGAGTAGGATACATTTATCTAGGTAATTGTATGAGTTGCAGGATAGACAGGTTGCCCAACTGAAAGATGAGGTGGTAAGATGAAAGAAATTAGGACTTTATTTAGACTTATACATTTGTATGAACGGAAGTTTGAGCATAAAAGACTCAACTTCACTGTTGCTGAACTGGTAGGATTTGGCTAAAGAGAAGATGGAAATGATGCTATTCATAGTTTCTATTATTCCCGTTAACTGTAGCATAACCCTTAATCTCTCAACTTATCAGCTGGCTTCATTGCTACTGGTGTACCATATCCTAAAACAAAGGAAGTGAGAAGGGTGTGCTGCCTCTTGGCTGGCAAAAAGATCTAGGTCCTAATGTACATGCTACAATTGTTTAGAGAGTGTTAGCAAATGAGGCAAGGGAATGCAGAGAAGTATGGGAGGTTATAAACACAAATTGAGATTTGATTTTTTTTCTTCAGCTGTTGATTTTCACTATAAAACTGACTCCATAGTTTAGATCTGGTTACCCTTTATAAAAATCTAAACTTTTTGTATTGCTTATATTAAATGTACTAACAGTGGACTTTTCCATCTGCAGATTATACTGAATGACCAGCAGTGGCAGTGTTTCACAGCAGAGTTTCTCTGAATTGCCAAGACTGAAGCAAACAAAAGAAAAAAGGAAGTCTTGTGGCATACTGCATCATTTTATCAATTTATGTGGTAAGTAAAACGCCCAATCATTCTTTTAGGCATTAAAAAGATGTTCATAGCATCGGAATGTCCTCACTACTTTATAGTGGGAGCCTGTGCCTGAATATAATTTCTGTTAAGAAAGAAGTAATATGGATCACATTATGTTGGTCATGATATTTAATAAAAGACTGACTGACTCGAACTCTACTAAAACCTGCTTTAGATCCTGGTGCTAGCAATGTTCCATTCGAGGAAATTGCTGTCTTTGAGGCTGAAATGCACCATCTCACTTATGAAAAGTAGTGTTAAATTCTCACGGTAGGAAGCTCATCTAACCTCTTCTCCAACACTCTATATGTTTGACTCTGATACTCAAGATGGATTGTTGTTAAGGATAGTCCGTCTATGTACCTCCATCCCACTTTCAAGAAGGACACAGTGCTTTGACTGGTTCAGATTCCTTTACCATTCCCTCTCCTACGTGGCTGGAAGTCATGAATACAGATAGTAAGCTACTGCATAACTTCTGATATCTCATCCTCCTGTGTGGTCAGCTTCCACAAGGACAATTGGTCCAGGGGTGTCTGACATCATAAAGCTAAAGCTAAAGCAAGAAGTTGTCTGACATGAGATGCCATTCTGTTGCCTAGCAGTCTGACATCATAAAGCTAAAGCAAGATGCTTTCTGACTAGAGGGCCACTCTGTTGCGTAGCAGCTGACATCATTAAGGTCAATCAAGATGTTGTCTGACATGAGAGCCGCTCGGTTGCCTAACAAGGAGTAGGATACATTTATCTAGGTAATTGTATGAGTTGCAGGATAGACAGGTTGCCCAACTGAAAGATGAGGTGGTAAGATGAAAGAAATTAGGACTTTATTTAGACTTATACATTTGTATGAACGGAAGTTTGAGCATAAAAGACTCAACTTCACTGTTGCTGAACTGGTAGGATTTGGCTAAAGAGAAGATGGAAATGATGCTATTCATAGTTTCTATTATTCCCGTTAACTGTAGCATAACCCTTAATCTCTCAACTTATCAGCTGGCTTCATTGCTACTGGTGTACCATATCCTAAAACAAAGGAAGTGAGAGGGGTGTGCTGCCTCTTGGCTGGCAAAAAGATCTAGGTCCTAATGTACATGCTACAATTGTTTAGAGAGTGTTAGCAAATGAGGCAAGGGAATGCAGAGAAGTATGGGAGGTTATAAACACACATTGAGATTTGATTTTTTTTCTTCAGCTGTTGATTTTCACTATAAAACTGACTCCATAGTTTAGATCTGGTTACCCTTTATAAAAATCTAAACTTTTTGTATTGCTTATATTAAATGTACTAACAGTGGACTTTTCCATCTGCAGATTATACTGATTGACCAGCAGTGGCAGTGTTTCACAGCAGAGTTTCTCTGAATTGCCAAGACTGAAGCAAACAAAAAAAAAGGAAGTCTTGTGGCATACTGCATCATTTTATCAATTTATGTGGTAAGTAAAACGCCCAATCATTCTTTTAGGCATTAAAAAGATGTTCATAGCATCGGAATGTCCTCACTACTTTATAGTGGGAGCCTGTGCCTGAATATAATTTCTGTTAAGAAAGAAGTAATATGGATCACATTATGTTGGTCATGATATTTAATAAAAGACTGACTGACTCGAACTCTACTAAAACCTGCTTTAGATCCTGGTGCTAGCAATGTTCCATTCGAGGAAATTGCTGTCTTTGAGGCTGAAATGCACCATCTCACTTATGAAAAGTAGTGTTAAATTCTCACGGTAGGAAGCTCATCTAACCTCTTCTCCAACACTCTATATGTTTGACTCTGATACTCAAGATGGATTGTTGTTAAGGATAGTCCGTCTATGTACCTCCATCCCACTTTCAAGAAGGACACAGTGCTTTGACTGGTTCAGATTCCTTTACCATTCCCTCTCCTACGTGGCTGGAAGTCATGAATACAGATAGTAAGCTACTGCATAACTTCTGATATCTCATCCTCCTGTGTGGTCAGCTTCCACAAGGACAATTGGTCCAGGGGTGTCTGACATCATGAAGCTAAAGCTAAAGCAAGAAGTTGTCTGACATGAGATGCCATTCTGTTGCCTAGCAGTCTGACATCATAAAGCTAAAGCAAGATGCTTTCTGACTAGAGGGCCACTCTGTTGCGTAGCAGCTGACATCATTAAGGTCAATCAAGATGTTGTCTGACATGAGAGCCGCTCGGTTGCCTAACAAGGAGTAGGATACATTTATCTAGGTAATTGTATGAGTTGCAGGATAGACAGGTTGCCCAACTGAAAGATGAGGTGGTAAGATGAAAGAAATTAGGACTTTATTTAGACTTATACATTTGTATGAACGGAAGTTTGAGCATAAAAGACTCAACTTCACTGTTGCTGAACTGGTAGGATTTGGCTAAAGAGAAGATGGAAATGATGCTATTCATAGTTTCTATTATTCCCGTTAACTGTAGCATAACCCTTAATCTCTCAACTTATCAGCTGGCTTCATTGCTACTGGTGTACCATATCCTAAAACAAAGGAAGTGAGAAGGGTGTGCTGCCTCTTGGCTGGCAAAAAGATCTAGGTCCTAATGTACATGCTACAATTGTTTAGAGAGTGTTAGCAAATGAGGCAAGGGAATGCAGAGAAGTATGGGAGGTTATAAACACAAATTGAGATTTGATTTTTTTTCTTCAGCTGTTGATTTTCACTATAAAACTGACTCCATAGTTTAGATCTGGTTACCCTTTATAAAAATCTAAACTTTTTGTATTGCTTATATTAAATGTACTAACAGTGGACTTTTCCATCTGCAGATTATACTGATTGACCAGCAGTGGCAGTGTTTCACAGCAGAGTTTCTCTGAATTGCCAAGACTGAAGCAAACAAAAAAAAAGGAAGTCTTGTGGCATACTGCATCATTTTATCAATTTATGTGGTAAGTAAAACGCCCAATCATTCTTTTAGGCATTAAAAAGATGTTCATAGCATCGGAATGTCCTCACTACTTTATAGTGGGAGCCTGTGCCTGAATATAATTTCTGTTAAGAAAGAAGTAATATGGATCACATTATGTTGGTCATGATATTTAATAAAAGACTGACTGACTCGAACTCTACTAAAACCTGCTTTAGATCCTGGTGCTAGCAATGTTCCATTCGAGGAAATTGCTGTCTTTGAGGCTGAAATGCACCATCTCACTTATGAAAAGTAGTGTTAAATTCTCACGGTAGGAAGCTCATCTAACCTCTTCTCCAACACTCTATATGTTTGACTCTGATACTCAAGATGGATTGTTGTTAAGGATAGTCCGTCTATGTACCTCCATCCCACTTTCAAGAAGGACACAGTGCTTTGACTGGTTCAGATTCCTTTACCATTCCCTCTCCTACGTGGCTGGAAGTCATGAATACAGATAGTAAGCTACTGCATAACTTCTGATATCTCATCCTCCTGTGTGGTCAGCTTCCACAAGGACAATTGGTCCAGGGGTGTCTGACATCATGAAGCTAAAGCTAAAGCAAGAAGTTGTCTGACATGAGATGCCATTCTGTTGCCTAGCAGTCTGACATCATAAAGCTAAAGCAAGATGCTTTCTGACTAGAGGGCCACTCTGTTGCGTAGCAGCTGACATCATTAAGGTCAATCAAGATGTTGTCTGACATGAGAGCCGCTCGGTTGCCTAACAAGGAGTAGGATACATTTATCTAGGTAATTGTATGAGTTGCAGGATAGACAGGTTGCCCAACTGAAAGATGAGGTGGTAAGATGAAAGAAATTAGGACTTTATTTAGACTTATACATTTGTATGAACGGAAGTTTGAGCATAAAAGACTCAACTTCACTGTTGCTGAACTGGTAGGATTTGGCTAAAGAGAAGATGGAAATGATGCTATTCATAGTTTCTATTATTCCCGTTAACTGTAGCATAACCCTTAATCTCTCAACTTATCAGCTGGCTTCATTGCTACTGGTGTACCATATCCTAAAACAAAGGAAGTGAGAAGGGTGTGCTGCCTCTTGGCTGGCAAAAAGATCTAGGTCCTAATGTACATGCTACAATTGTTTAGAGAGTGTTAGCAAATGAGGCAAGGGAATGCAGAGAAGTATGGGAGGTTATAAACACAAATTGAGATTTGATTTTTTTTCTTCAGCTGTTGATTTTCACTATAAAACTGACTCCATAGTTTAGATCTGGTTACCCTTTATAAAAATCTAAACTTTTTGTATTGCTTATATTAAATGTACTAACAGTGGACTTTTCCATCTGCAGATTATACTGAATGACCAGCAGTGGCAGTGTTTCACAGCAGAGTTTCTCTGAATTGCCAAGACTGAAGCAAACAAAAGAAAAAAGGAAGTCTTGTGGCATACTGCATCATTTTATCAATTTATGTGGTAAGTAAAACGCCCAATCATTCTTTTAGGCATTAAAAAGATGTTCATAGCATCGGAATGTCCTCACTACTTTATAGTGGGAGCCTGTGCCTGAATATAATTTCTGTTAAGAAAGAAGTAATATGGATCACATTATGTTGGTCATGATATTTAATAAAAGACTGACTGACTCGAACTCTACTAAAACCTGCTTTAGATCCTGGTGCTAGCAATGTTCCATTCGAGGAAATTGCTGTCTTTGAGGCTGAAATGCACCATCTCACTTATGAAAAGTAGTGTTAAATTCTCACGGTAGGAAGCTCATCTAACCTCTTCTCCAACACTCTATATGTTTGACTCTGATACTCAAGATGGATTGTTGTTAAGGATAGTCCGTCTATGTACCTCCATCCCACTTTCAAGAAGGACACAGTGCTTTGACTGGTTCAGATTCCTTTACCATTCCCTCTCCTACGTGGCTGGAAGTCATGAATACAGATAGTAAGCTACTGCATAACTTCTGATATCTCATCCTCCTGTGTGGTCAGCTTCCACAAGGACAATTGGTCCAGGGGTGTCTGACATCATAAAGCTAAAGCTAAAGCAAGAAGTTGTCTGACATGAGATGCCATTCTGTTGCCTAGCAGTCTGACATCATAAAGCTAAAGCAAGATGCTTTCTGACTAGAGGGCCACTCTGTTGCGTAGCAGCTGACATCATTAAGGTCAATCAAGATGTTGTCTGACATGAGAGCCGCTCGGTTGCCTAACAAGGAGTAGGATACATTTATCTAGGTAATTGTATGAGTTGCAGGATAGACAGGTTGCCCAACTGAAAGATGAGGTGGTAAGATGAAAGAAATTAGGACTTTATTTAGACTTATACATTTGTATGAACGGAAGTTTGAGCATAAAAGACTCAACTTCACTGTTGCTGAACTGGTAGGATTTGGCTAAAGAGAAGATGGAAATGATGCTATTCATAGTTTCTATTATTCCCGTTAACTGTAGCATAACCCTTAATCTCTCAACTTATCAGCTGGCTTCATTGCTACTGGTGTACCATATCCTAAAACAAAGGAAGTGAGAGGGGTGTGCTGCCTCTTGGCTGGCAAAAAGATCTAGGTCCTAATGTACATGCTACAATTGTTTAGAGAGTGTTAGCAAATGAGGCAAGGGAATGCAGAGAAGTATGGGAGGTTATAAACACACATTGAGATTTGATTTTTTTTCTTCAGCTGTTGATTTTCACTATAAAACTGACTCCATAGTTTAGATCTGGTTACCCTTTATAAAAATCTAAACTTTTTGTATTGCTTATATTAAATGTACTAACAGTGGACTTTTCCATCTGCAGATTATACTGATTGACCAGCAGTGGCAGTGTTTCACAGCAGAGTTTCTCTGAATTGCCAAGACTGAAGCAAACAAAAAAAAAGGAAGTCTTGTGGCATACTGCATCATTTTATCAATTTATGTGGTAAGTAAAACGCCCAATCATTCTTTTAGGCATTAAAAAGATGTTCATAGCATCGGAATGTCCTCACTACTTTATAGTGGGAGCCTGTGCCTGAATATAATTTCTGTTAAGAAAGAAGTAATATGGATCACATTATGTTGGTCATGATATTTAATAAAAGACTGACTGACTCGAACTCTACTAAAACCTGCTTTAGATCCTGGTGCTAGCAATGTTCCATTCGAGGAAATTGCTGTCTTTGAGGCTGAAATGCACCATCTCACTTATGAAAAGTAGTGTTAAATTCTCACGGTAGGAAGCTCATCTAACCTCTTCTCCAACACTCTATATGTTTGACTCTGATACTCAAGATGGATTGTTGTTAAGGATAGTCCGTCTATGTACCTCCATCCCACTTTCAAGAAGGACACAGTGCTTTGACTGGTTCAGATTCCTTTACCATTCCCTCTCCTACGTGGCTGGAAGTCATGAATACAGATAGTAAGCTACTGCATAACTTCTGATATCTCATCCTCCTGTGTGGTCAGCTTCCACAAGGACAATTGGTCCAGGGGTGTCTGACATCATGAAGCTAAAGCTAAAGCAAGAAGTTGTCTGACATGAGATGCCATTCTGTTGCCTAGCAGTCTGACATCATAAAGCTAAAGCAAGATGCTTTCTGACTAGAGGGCCACTCTGTTGCGTAGCAGCTGACATCATTAAGGTCAATCAAGATGTTGTCTGACATGAGAGCCGCTCGGTTGCCTAACAAGGAGTAGCATACATTTATCTAGGTAATTGTATGAGTTGCAGGATAGACAGGTTGCCCAACTGAAAGATGAGGTGGTAAGATGAAAGAAATTAGGACTTTATTTAGACTTATACATTTGTATGAACGGAAGTTTGAGCATAAAAGACTCAACTTCACTGTACTGAACTGGTAGGATTTGGCTAAAGAGAAGATGGAAATGATGCTATTCATATTTTCTATTATTCCCGTTAACTGTAGCATAACCCTTAATCTCTCAACTTATCAGCTGGCTTCATTGCTACTGGTGTACCATATCCTAAAACAAAGGAAGTGAGAAGGGTGTGCTGCCTCTTGGCTGGCAAAAAGATCTAGGTCCTAATGTACATGCTACAATTGTTTAGAGAGTGTTAGCAAATGAGGCAAGGGAATGCAGAGAAGTATGGGAGGTTATAAACACAAATTGAGATTTGATTTTTTTTCTTTAGCTGTTGATTTTCACTATAAAACTGACTCCATAGTTTAGATCTGGTTACCCTTTATAAAAATCTAAACTTTTTGTATTGCTTATATTAAATGTACTAACAGTGGACTTTTCCATCTGCAGATTATACTGAATGACCAGCAGTGGCAGTGTTTCACAGCAGAGTTTCTCTGAATTGCCAAGACTGAAGCAAACAAAAAAAAAGGAAGTCTTGTGGCATACTGCATCATTTTATCAATTTATGTGGTAAGTAAAACGCCCAATCATTCTTTTAGGCATTAAAAAGATGTTCATAGCATCGGAATGTCCTCACTACTTTATAGTGGGAGCCTGTGCCTGAATATAATTTCTGTTAAGAAAGAAGTAATATGGATCACATTATGTTGGTCATGATATTTAATAAAAGACTGACTGACTCGAACTCTACTAAAACCTGCTTTAGATCCTGGTGCTAGCAATGTTCCATTCGAGGAAATTGCTGTCTTTGAGGCTGAAATGCACCATCTCACTTATGAAAAGTAGTGTTAAATTCTCACGGTAGGAAGCTCATCTAACCTCTTCTCCAACACTCTATATGTTTGACTCTGATACTCAAGATGGATTGTTGTTAAGGATAGTCCGTCTATGTACCTCCATCCCACTTTCAAGAAGGACACAGTGCTTTGACTGGTTCAGATTCCTTTACCATTCCCTCTCCTACGTGGCTGGAAGTCATGAATACAGATAGTAAGCTACTGCATAACTTCTGATATCTCATCCTCCTGTGTGGTCAGCTTCCACAAGGACAATTGGTCCAGGGGTGTCTGACATCATAAAGCTAAAGCTAAAGCAAGAAGTTGTCTGACATGAGATGCCATTCTGTTGCCTAGCAGTCTGACATCATAAAGCTAAAGCAAGATGCTTTCTGACTAGAGGGCCACTCTGTTGCGTAGCAGCTGACATCATTAAGGTCAATCAAGATGTTGTCTGACATGAGAGCCGCTCGGTTGCCTAACAAGGAGTAGCATACATTTATCTAGGTAATTGTATGAGTTGCAGGATAGACAGGTTGCCCAACTGAAAGATGAGGTGGTAAGATGAAAGAAATTAGGACTTTATTTAGACTTATACATTTGTATGAACGGAAGTTTGAGCATAAAAGACTCAACTTCACTGTTGCTGAACTGGTAGGATTTGGCTAAAGAGAAGATGGAAATGATGCTATTCATAGTTTCTATTATTCCCGTTAACTGTAGCATAACCCTTAATCTCTCAACTTATCAGCTGGCTTCATTGCCACTGGTGTACCATATCCTAAAACAAAGGAAGTGAGAGGGGTGTGCTGCCTCTTGGCTGGCAAAAAGATCTAGGTCCTAATGTACATGCTACAATTGTTTAGAGAGTGTTAGCAAATGAGGCAAGGGAATGCAGAGAAGTATGGGAGGTTATAAACACAAATTGAGATTTGATTTTTTTTATTCAGCTGTTGATTTTCACTATAAAACTGACTCCATAGTTTAGATCTGGTTACCCTTTATAAAAATCTAAACTTTTTGTATTGCTTATATTAAATGTACTAACAGTGGACTTTTCCATCTGCAGATTATACTGAATGACCAGCAGTGGCAGTGTTTCAC
The DNA here is from genome assembly GCF_964263255.1 of Lissotriton vulgaris. Lineage (NCBI taxonomy): Eukaryota > Metazoa > Chordata > Amphibia > Caudata > Salamandridae > Lissotriton > Lissotriton vulgaris. The sequence continues at coordinate 631,577,156 of NC_141699.1, read as the reverse complement.
AGCAGAGTTTCTCTGAATTGCCAAGACTGAAGCAAACAAAAAAAAAGGAAGTCTTGTGGCATACTGCATCATTTTATCAATTTATGTGGTAAGTAAAACGCCCAATCATTCTTTTAGGCATTAAAAAGATGTTCATAGCATCGGAATGTCCTCACTACTTTATAGTGGGAGCCTGTGCCTGAATATAATTTCTGTTAAGAAAGAAGTAATATGGATCACATTATGTTGGTCATGATATTTAATAAAAGACTGACTGACTCGAACTCTACTAAAACCTGCTTTAGATCCTGGTGCTAGCAATGTTCCATTCGAGGAAATTGCTGTCTTTGAGGTGAGGCTGAAATGCACCATCTCACTTATGAAAAGTAGTGTTAAATTCTCACGGTAGGAAGCTCATCTAACCTCTTCTCCAACACTCTATATGTTTGACTCTGATACTCAAGATGGATTGTTGTTAAGGATAGTCCGTCTATGTACCTCCATCCCACTTTCAAGAAGGACACAGTGCTTTGACTGGTTCAGATTCCTTTACCATTCCCTCTCCTACGTGGCTGGAAGTCATGAATACAGATAGTAAGCTACTGCATAACTTCTGATATCTCATCCTCCTGTGTGGTCAGCTTCCACAAGGACAATTGGTCCAGGGGTGTCTGACATCATAAAGCTAAAGCTAAAGCAAGAAGTTGTCTGACATGAGATGCCATTCTGTTGCCTAGCAGTCTGAGATCATAAAGCTAAAGCAAGATGCTTTCTGACTAGAGGGCCACTCTGTTGCGTAGCAGCTGACATCATTAAGGTCAATCAAGATGTTGTCTGACATGAGAGCCGCTCGGTTGCCTAACAAGGAGTAGCATACATTTATCTAGGTAATTGTATGAGTTGCAGGATAGACAGGTTGCCCAACTGAAAGATGAGGTGGTAAGATGAAAGAAATTAGGACTTTATTTAGACTTATACATTTGTATGAACGGAAGTTTGAGCATAAAAGACTCAACTTCACTGTTGCTGAACTGGTAGGATTTGGCTAAAGAGAAGATGGAAATGATGCTATTCATATTTTCTATTATTCCCGTTAACTGTAGCATAACCCTTAATCTCTCAACTTATCAGCTGGCTTCATTGCTACTGGTGTACCATATCCTAAAACAAAGGAAGTGAGAAGGGTGTGCTGCCTCTTGGCTGGCAAAAAGATCTAGGTCCTAATGTACATGCTACAATTGTTTAGAGAGTGTTAGCAAATGAGGCAAGGGAATGCAGAGAAGTATGGGAGGTTATAAACACAAATTGAGATTTGAATTTTTTTCTTCAGCTGTTGATTTTCACTATAAAACTGACTCCATAGTTTAGATCTGGTTACCCTTTATAAAAATCTAAACTTTTTGTATTGCTTATATTAAATGTACTAACAGTGGACTTTTCCATCTGCAGATTATACTGATTGACCAGCAGTGGCAGTGTTTCACAGCAGAGTTTCTCTGAATTGCCAAGACTGAAGCAAACAAAAAAAAAAGGAAGTCTTGTGGCATACTGCATCATTTTATCAATTTATGTGGTAAGTAAAACGCCCAATCATTCTTTTAGGCATTAAAAAGATGTTCATAGCATCGGAATGTCCTCACTACTTTATAGTGGGAGCCTGTGCCTGAATATAATTTCTGTTAAGAAAGAAGTAATATGGATCACATTATGTTGGTCATGATATTTAATAAAAGACTGACTGACTCGAACTCTACTAAAACCTGCTTTAGATCCTGGTGCTAGCAATGTTCCATTCGAGGAAATTGCTGTCTTTGAGGCTGAAATGCACCATCTCACTTATGAAAAGTAGTGTTAAATTCTCACGGTAGGAAGCTCATCTAACCTCTTCTCCAACACTCTATATGTTTGACTCTGATACTCAAGATGGATTGTTGTTAAGGATAGTCCGTCTATGTACCTCCATCCCACTTTCAAGAAGGACACAGTGCTTTGACTGGTTCAGATTCCTTTACCATTCCCTCTCCTACGTGGCTGGAAGTCATGAATACAGATAGTAAGCTACTGCATAACTTCTGATATCTCATCCTCCTGTGTGGTCAGCTTCCACAAGGACAATTGGTCCAGGGGTGTCTGACATCATGAAGCTAAAGCTAAAGCAAGAAGTTGTCTGACATGAGATGCCATTCTGTTGCCTAGCAGTCTGACATCATAAAGCTAAAGCAAGATGCTTTCTGACTAGAGGGCCACTCTGTTGCGTAGCAGCTGACATCATTAAGGTCAATCAAGATGTTGTCTGACATGAGAGCCGCTCGGTTGCCTAACAAGGAGTAGGATACATTTATCTAGGTAATTGTATGAGTTGCAGGATAGACAGGTTGCCCAACTGAAAGATGAGGTGGTAAGATGAAAGAAATTAGGACTTTATTTAGACTTATACATTTGTATGAACGGAAGTTTGAGCATAAAAGACTCAACTTCACTGTTGCTGAACTGGTAGGATTTGGCTAAAGAGAAGATGGAAATGATGCTATTCATAGTTTCTATTATTCCCGTTAACTGTAGCATAACCCTTAATCTCTCAACTTATCAGCTGGCTTCATTGCTACTGGTGTACCATATCCTAAAACAAAGGAAGTGAGAAGGGTGTGCTGCCTCTTGGCTGGCAAAAAGATCTAGGTCCTAATGTACATGCTACAATTGTTTAGAGAGTGTTAGCAAATGAGGCAAGGGAATGCAGAGAAGTATGGGAGGTTATAAACACAAATTGAGATTTGATTTTTTTTCTTCAGCTGTTGATTTTCACTATAAAACTGACTCCATAGTTTAGATCTGGTTACCCTTTATAAAAATCTAAACTTTTTGTATTGCTTATATTAAATGTACTAACAGTGGACTTTTCCATCTGCAGATTATACTGAATGACCAGCAGTGGCAGTGTTTCACAGCAGAGTTTCTCTGAATTGCCAAGACTGAAGCAAACAAAAGAAAAAAGGAAGTCTTGTGGCATACTGCATCATTTTATCAATTTATGTGGTAAGTAAAACGCCCAATCATTCTTTTAGGCATTAAAAAGATGTTCATAGCATCGGAATGTCCTCACTACTTTATAGTGGGAGCCTGTGCCTGAATATAATTTCTGTTAAGAAAGAAGTAATATGGATCACATTATGTTGGTCATGATATTTAATAAAAGACTGACTGACTCGAACTCTACTAAAACCTGCTTTAGATCCTGGTGCTAGCAATGTTCCATTCGAGGAAATTGCTGTCTTTGAGGCTGAAATGCACCATCTCACTTATGAAAAGTAGTGTTAAATTCTCACGGTAGGAAGCTCATCTAACCTCTTCTCCAACACTCTATATGTTTGACTCTGATACTCAAGATGGATTGTTGTTAAGGATAGTCCGTCTATGTACCTCCATCCCACTTTCAAGAAGGACACAGTGCTTTGACTGGTTCAGATTCCTTTACCATTCCCTCTCCTACGTGGCTGGAAGTCATGAATACAGATAGTAAGCTACTGCATAACTTCTGATATCTCATCCTCCTGTGTGGTCAGCTTCCACAAGGACAATTGGTCCAGGGGTGTCTGACATCATAAAGCTAAAGCTAAAGCAAGAAGTTGTCTGACATGAGATGCCATTCTGTTGCCTAGCAGTCTGACATCATAAAGCTAAAGCAAGATGCTTTCTGACTAGAGGGCCACTCTGTTGCGTAGCAGCTGACATCATTAAGGTCAATCAAGATGTTGTCTGACATGAGAGCCGCTCGGTTGCCTAACAAGGAGTAGGATACATTTATCTAGGTAATTGTATGAGTTGCAGGATAGACAGGTTGCCCAACTGAAAGATGAGGTGGTAAGATGAAAGAAATTAGGACTTTATTTAGACTTATACATTTGTATGAACGGAAGTTTGAGCATAAAAGACTCAACTTCACTGTTGCTGAACTGGTAGGATTTGGCTAAAGAGAAGATGGAAATGATGCTATTCATAGTTTCTATTATTCCCGTTAACTGTAGCATAACCCTTAATCTCTCAACTTATCAGCTGGCTTCATTGCTACTGGTGTACCATATCCTAAAACAAAGGAAGTGAGAGGGGTGTGCTGCCTCTTGGCTGGCAAAAAGATCTAGGTCCTAATGTACATGCTACAATTGTTTAGAGAGTGTTAGCAAATGAGGCAAGGGAATGCAGAGAAGTATGGGAGGTTATAAACACACATTGAGATTTGATTTTTTTTCTTCAGCTGTTGATTTTCACTATAAAACTGACTCCATAGTTTAGATCTGGTTACCCTTTATAAAAATCTAAACTTTTTGTATTGCTTATATTAAATGTACTAACAGTGGACTTTTCCATCTGCAGATTATACTGATTGACCAGCAGTGGCAGTGTTTCACAGCAGAGTTTCTCTGAATTGCCAAGACTGAAGCAAACAAAAAAAAAGGAAGTCTTGTGGCATACTGCATCATTTTATCAATTTATGTGGTAAGTAAAACGCCCAATCATTCTTTTAGGCATTAAAAAGATGTTCATAGCATCGGAATGTCCTCACTACTTTATAGTGGGAGCCTGTGCCTGAATATAATTTCTGTTAAGAAAGAAGTAATATGGATCACATTATGTTGGTCATGATATTTAATAAAAGACTGACTGACTCGAACTCTACTAAAACCTGCTTTAGATCCTGGTGCTAGCAATGTTCCATTCGAGGAAATTGCTGTCTTTGAGGCTGAAATGCACCATCTCACTTATGAAAAGTAGTGTTAAATTCTCACGGTAGGAAGCTCATCTAACCTCTTCTCCAACACTCTATATGTTTGACTCTGATACTCAAGATGGATTGTTGTTAAGGATAGTCCGTCTATGTACCTCCATCCCACTTTCAAGAAGGACACAGTGCTTTGACTGGTTCAGATTCCTTTACCATTCCCTCTCCTACGTGGCTGGAAGTCATGAATACAGATAGTAAGCTACTGCATAACTTCTGATATCTCATCCTCCTGTGTGGTCAGCTTCCACAAGGACAATTGGTCCAGGGGTGTCTGACATCATGAAGCTAAAGCTAAAGCAAGAAGTTGTCTGACATGAGATGCCATTCTGTTGCCTAGCAGTCTGACATCATAAAGCTAAAGCAAGATGCTTTCTGACTAGAGGGCCACTCTGTTGCGTAGCAGCTGACATCATTAAGGTCAATCAAGATGTTGTCTGACATGAGAGCCGCTCGGTTGCCTAACAAGGAGTAGCATACATTTATCTAGGTAATTGTATGAGTTGCAGGATAGACAGGTTGCCCAACTGAAAGATGAGGTGGTAAGATGAAAGAAATGAGGACTTTATTTAGACTTATACATTTGTATGAACGGAAGTTTGAGCATAAAAGACTCAACTTCACTGTACTGAACTGGTAGGATTTGGCTAAAGAGAAGATGGAAATGATGCTATTCATATTTTCTATTATTCCCGTTAACTGTAGCATAACCCTTAATCTCTCAACTTATCAGCTGGCTTCATTGCTACTGGTGTACCATATCCTAAAACAAAGGAAGTGAGAAGGGTGTGCTGCCTCTTGGCTGGCAAAAAGATCTAGGTCCTAATGTACATGCTACAATTGTTTAGAGAGTGTTAGCAAATGAGGCAAGGGAATGCAGAGAAGTATGGGAGGTTATAAACACAAATTGAGATTTGATTTTTTTTCTTTAGCTGTTGATTTTCACTATAAAACTGACTCCATAGTTTAGATCTGGTTACCCTTTATAAAAATCTAAACTTTTTGTATTGCTTATATTAAATGTACTAACAGTGGACTTTTCCATCTGCAGATTATACTGAATGACCAGCAGTGGCAGTGTTTCACAGCAGAGTTTCTCTGAATTGCCAAGACTGAAGCAAACAAAAAAAAAGGAAGTCTTGTGGCATACTGCATCATTTTATCAATTTATGTGGTAAGTAAAACGCCCAATCATTCTTTTAGGCATTAAAAAGATGTTCATAGCATCGGAATGTCCTCACTACTTTATAGTGGGAGCCTGTGCCTGAATATAATTTCTGTTAAGAAAGAAGTAATATGGATCACATTATGTTGGTCATGATATTTAATAAAAGACTGACTGACTCGAACTCTACTAAAACCTGCTTTAGATCCTGGTGCTAGCAATGTTCCATTCGAGGAAATTGCTGTCTTTGAGGCTGAAATGCACCATCTCACTTATGAAAAGTAGTGTTAAATTCTCACGGTAGGAAGCTCATCTAACCTCTTCTCCAACACTCTATATGTTTGACTCTGATACTCAAGATGGATTGTTGTTAAGGATAGTCCGTCTATGTACCTCCATCCCACTTTCAAGAAGGACACAGTGCTTTGACTGGTTCAGATTCCTTTACCATTCCCTCTCCTACGTGGCTGGAAGTCATGAATACAGATAGTAAGCTACTGCATAACTTCTGATATCTCATCCTCCTGTGTGGTCAGCTTCCACAAGGACAATTGGTCCAGGGGTGTCTGACATCATAAAGCTAAAGCTAAAGCAAGAAGTTGTCTGACATGAGATGCCATTCTGTTGCCTAGCAGTCTGACATCATAAAGCTAAAGCAAGATGCTTTCTGACTAGAGGGCCACTCTGTTGCGTAGCAGCTGACATCATTAAGGTCAATCAAGATGTTGTCTGACATGAGAGCCGCTCGGTTGCCTAACAAGGAGTAGCATACATTTATCTAGGTAATTGTATGAGTTGCAGGATAGACAGGTTGCCCAACTGAAAGATGAGGTGGTAAGATGAAAGAAATTAGGACTTTATTTAGACTTATACATTTGTATGAACGGAAGTTTGAGCATAAAAGACTCAACTTCACTGTTGCTGAACTGGTAGGATTTGGCTAAAGAGAAGATGGAAATGATGCTATTCATAGTTTCTATTATTCCCGTTAACTGTAGCATAACCCTTAATCTCTCAACTTATCAGCTGGCTTCATTGCCACTGGTGTACCATATCCTAAAACAAAGGAAGTGAGAGGGGTGTGCTGCCTCTTGGCTGGCAAAAAGATCTAGGTCCTAATGTACATGCTACAATTGTTTAGAGAGTGTTAGCAAATGAGGCAAGGGAATGCAGAGAAGTATGGGAGGTTATAAACACAAATTGAGATTTGATTTTTTTTATTCAGCTGTTGATTTTCACTATAAAACTGACTCCATAGTTTAGATCTGGTTACCCTTTATAAAAATCTAAACTTTTTGTATTGCTTATATTAAATGTACTAACAGTGGACTTTTCCATCTGCAGATTATACTGAATGACCAGCAGTGGCAGTGTTTCACAGCAGAGTTTCTCTGAATTGCCAAGACTGAAGCAAACAAAAAAAAAGGAAGTCTTGTGGCATACTGCATCATTTTATCAATTTATGTGGTAAGTAAAACGCCCAATCATTCTTTTAGGCATTAAAAAGATGTTCATAGCATCGGAATGTCCTCACTACTTTATAGTGGGAGCCTGTGCCTGAATATAATTTCTGTTAAGAAAGAAGTAATATGGATCACATTATGTTGGTCATGATATTTAATAAAAGACTGACTGACTCGAACTCTACTAAAACCTGCTTTAGATCCTGGTGCTAGCAATGTTCCATTCGAGGAAATTGCTGTCTTTGAGGTGAGGCTGAAATGCACCATCTCACTTATGAAAAGTAGTGTTAAATTCTCACGGTAGGAAGCTCATCTAACCTCTTCTCCAACACTCTATATGTTTGACTCTGATACTCAAGATGGATTGTTGTTAAGGATAGTCCGTCTATGTACCTCCATCCCACTTTCAAGAAGGACACAGTGCTTTGACTGGTTCAGATTCCTTTACCATTCCCTCTCCTACGTGGCTGGAAGTCATGAATACAGATAGTAAGCTACTGCATAACTTCTGATATCTCATCCTCCTGTGTGGTCAGCTTCCACAAGGACAATTGGTCCAGGGGTGTCTGACATCATAAAGCTAAAGCTAAAGCAAGAAGTTGTCTGACATGAGATGCCATTCTGTTGCCTAGCAGTCTGAGATCATAAAGCTAAAGCAAGATGCTTTCTGACTAGAGGGCCACTCTGTTGCGTAGCAGCTGACATCATTAAGGTCAATCAAGATGTTGTCTGACATGAGAGCCGCTCGGTTGCCTAACAAGGAGTAGCATACATTTATCTAGGTAATTGTATGAGTTGCAGGATAGACAGGTTGCCCAACTGAAAGATGAGGTGGTAAGATGAAAGAAATTAGGACTTTATTTAGACTTATACATTTGTATGAACGGAAGTTTGAGCATAAAAGACTCAACTTCACTGTTGCTGAACTGGTAGGATTTGGCTAAAGAGAAGATGGAAATGATGCTATTCATATTTTCTATTATTCCCGTTAACTGTAGCATAACCCTTAATCTCTCAACTTATCAGCTGGCTTCATTGCTACTGGTGTACCATATCCTAAAACAAAGGAAGTGAGAAGGGTGTGCTGCCTCTTGGCTGGCAAAAAGATCTAGGTCCTAATGTACATGCTACAATTGTTTAGAGAGTGTTAGCAAATGAGGCAAGGGAATGCAGAGAAGTATGGGAGGTTATAAACACAAATTGAGATTTGAATTTTTTTCTTCAGCTGTTGATTTTCACTATAAAACTGACTCCATAGTTTAGATCTGGTTACCCTTTATAAAAATCTAAACTTTTTGTATTGCTTATATTAAATGTACTAACAGTGGACTTTTCCATCTGCAGATTATACTGATTGACCAGCAGTGGCAGTGTTTCACAGCAGAGTTTCTCTGAATTGCCAAGACTGAAGCAAACAAAAAAAAAAGGAAGTCTTGTGGCATACTGCATCATTTTATCAATTTATGTGGTAAGTAAAACGCCCAATCATTCTTTTAGGCATTAAAAAGATGTTCATAGCATCGGAATGTCCTCACTACTTTATAGTGGGAGCCTGTGCCTGAATATAATTTCTGTTAAGAAAGAAGTAATATGGATCACATTATGTTGGTCATGATATTTAATAAAAGACTGACTGACTCGAACTCTACTAAAACCTGCTTTAGATCCTGGTGCTAGCAATGTTCCATTCGAGGAAATTGCTGTCTTTGAGGCTGAAATGCACCATCTCACTTATGAAAAGTAGTGTTAAATTCTCACGGTAGGAAGCTCATCTAACCTCTTCTCCAACACTCTATATGTTTGACTCTGATACTCAAGATGGATTGTTGTTAAGGATAGTCCGTCTATGTACCTCCATCCCACTTTCAAGAAGGACACAGTGCTTTGACTGGTTCAGATTCCTTTACCATTCCCTCTCCTACGTGGCTGGAAGTCATGAATACAGATAGTAAGCTACTGCATAACTTCTGATATCTCATCCTCCTGTGTGGTCAGCTTCCACAAGGACAATTGGTCCAGGGGTGTCTGACATCATGAAGCTAAAGCTAAAGCAAGAAGTTGTCTGACATGAGATGCCATTCTGTTGCCTAGCAGTCTGACATCATAAAGCTAAAGCAAGATGCTTTCTGACTAGAGGGCCACTCTGTTGCGTAGCAGCTGACATCATTAAGGTCAATCAAGATGTTGTCTGACATGAGAGCCGCTCGGTTGCCTAACAAGGAGTAGGATACATTTATCTAGGTAATTGTATGAGTTGCAGGATAGACAGGTTGCCCAACTGAAAGATGAGGTGGTAAGATGAAAGAAATTAGGACTTTATTTAGACTTATACATTTGTATGAACGGAAGTTTGAGCATAAAAGACTCAACTTCACTGTTGCTGAACTGGTAGGATTTGGCTAAAGAGAAGATGGAAATGATGCTATTCATAGTTTCTATTATTCCCGTTAACTGTAGCATAACCCTTAATCTCTCAACTTATCAGCTGGCTTCATTGCTACTGGTGTACCATATCCTAAAACAAAGGAAGTGAGAAGGGTGTGCTGCCTCTTGGCTGGCAAAAAGATCTAGGTCCTAATGTACATGCTACAATTGTTTAGAGAGTGTTAGCAAATGAGGCAAGGGAATGCAGAGAAGTATGGGAGGTTATAAACACAAATTGAGATTTGATTTTTTTTCTTCAGCTGTTGATTTTCACTATAAAACTGACTCCATAGTTTAGATCTGGTTACCCTTTATAAAAATCTAAACTTTTTGTATTGCTTATATTAAATGTACTAACAGTGGACTTTTCCATCTGCAGATTATACTGAATGACCAGCAGTGGCAGTGTTTCACAGCAGAGTTTCTCTGAATTGCCAAGACTGAAGCAAACAAAAGAAAAAAGGAAGTCTTGTGGCATACTGCATCATTTTATCAATTTATGTGGTAAGTAAAACGCCCAATCATTCTTTTAGGCATTAAAAAGATGTTCATAGCATCGGAATGTCCTCACTACTTTATAGTGGGAGCCTGTGCCTGAATATAATTTCTGTTAAGAAAGAAGTAATATGGATCACATTATGTTGGTCATGATATTTAATAAAAGACTGACTGACTCGAACTCTACTAAAACCTGCTTTAGATCCTGGTGCTAGCAATGTTCCATTCGAGGAAATTGCTGTCTTTGAGGCTGAAATGCACCATCTCACTTATGAAAAGTAGTGTTAAATTCTCACGGTAGGAAGCTCATCTAACCTCTTCTCCAACACTCTATATGTTTGACTCTGATACTCAAGATGGATTGTTGTTAAGGATAGTCCGTCTATGTACCTCCATCCCACTTTCAAGAAGGACACAGTGCTTTGACTGGTTCAGATTCCTTTACCATTCCCTCTCCTACGTGGCTGGAAGTCATGAATACAGATAGTAAGCTACTGCATAACTTCTGATATCTCATCCTCCTGTGTGGTCAGCTTCCACAAGGACAATTGGTCCAGGGGTGTCTGACATCATAAAGCTAAAGCTAAAGCAAGAAGTTGTCTGACATGAGATGCCATTCTGTTGCCTAGCAGTCTGACATCATAAAGCTAAAGCAAGATGCTTTCTGACTAGAGGGCCACTCTGTTGCGTAGCAGCTGACATCATTAAGGTCAATCAAGATGTTGTCTGACATGAGAGCCGCTCGGTTGCCTAACAAGGAGTAGGATACATTTATCTAGGTAATTGTATGAGTTGCAGGATAGACAGGTTGCCCAACTGAAAGATGAGGTGGTAAGATGAAAGAAATTAGGACTTTATTTAGACTTATACATTTGTATGAACGGAAGTTTGAGCATAAAAGACTCAACTTCACTGTTGCTGAACTGGTAGGATTTGGCTAAAGAGAAGATGGAAATGATGCTATTCATAGTTTCTATTATTCCCGTTAACTGTAGCATAACCCTTAATCTCTCAACTTATCAGCTGGCTTCATTGCTACTGGTGTACCATATCCTAAAACAAAGGAAGTGAGAGGGGTGTGCTGCCTCTTGGCTGGCAAAAAGATCTAGGTCCTAATGTACATGCTACAATTGTTTAGAGAGTGTTAGCAAATGAGGCAAGGGAATGCAGAGAAGTATGGGAGGTTATAAACACACATTGAGATTTGATTTTTTTTCTTCAGCTGTTGATTTTCACTATAAAACTGACTCCATAGTTTAGATCTGGTTACCCTTTATAAAAATCTAAACTTTTTGTATTGCTTATATTAAATGTACTAACAGTGGACTTTTCCATCTGCAGATTATACTGAATGACCAGCAGTGGCAGTGTTTCACAGCAGAGTTTCTCTGAATTGCCAAGACTGAAGCAAACAAAAAAAAAAGGAAGTCTTGTGGCATACTGCATCATTTTATCAATTTATGTGGTAAGTAAAACGCCCAATCATTCTTTTAGGCATTAAAAAGATGTTCATAGCATCAGAATGTCCTCACTACTTTATAGTGGGAGCCTGTGCCTGAATATAATTTCTGTTAAGAAAGAAGTAACATGGATCACATTATGTTGGTCATGATATTTAAAAAAAAACTGACTGACTCGAACTCTACTAAAACCTGCTTTAGATCCTGGTGCTAGCAATGTTCCATTCGAGGAAATAGCTGTCTTTGAGGCTGAAATGCACCATCTCACTTATGAAAAGTAGTGTTAAATTCTCACGGTAGGAAGCTCATCTAACCTCTTCTCCTGCACTCTATATGTTTGACTCTGATACTCAAGATGGATTGTTGTTAAGGATAGTCCGTCTATGTACCTCCATCCCACTTTCAAGAAGGACACAGTGCTTTGACTGGTTCAGATTCCTTTACCATTCCCTCTCCTACGTGGCTGGAAGTCATGAATACAGATAGTAAGCTACTGCATAACTTCTGATATCTCATCCTCCTGTGTGGTCAGCTTCCACAAGGACAATTGGTCCAGGGGTGTCTGACATCATAAAGCTAAAGCTAAAGCAAGAAGTTGTCTGACATGAGATGCCATTCTGTTGCCTAGCAGTCTGAGATCATAAAGCTAAAGCAAGATGCTTTCTGACTAGAGGGCCACTCTGTTGCGTAGCAGCTGACATCATTAAGGTCAATCAAGATGTTGTCTGACATGAGAGCCGCTCGGTTGCCTAACAAGGAGTAGCATACATTTATCTAGGTAATTGTATGAGTTGCAGGATAGACAGGTTGCCCAACTGAAAGATGAGGTGGTAAGATGAAAGAAATTAGGACTTTATTTAGACTTATACATTTGTATGAACGGAAGTTTGAGCATAAAAGACTCAACTTCACTGTACTGAACTGGTAGGATTTGGCTAAAGAGAAGATGGAAATGATGCTATTCATATTTTCTATTATTCCCGTTAACTGTAGCATAACCCTTAATCTCTCAACTTATCAGCTGGCTTCATTGCTACTGGTGTACCATATCCTAAAACAAAGGAAGTGAGAAGGGTGTGCTGCCTCTTGGCTGGCAAAAAGATCTAGGTCCTAATGTACATGCTACAATTGTTTAGAGAGTGTTAGCAAATGAGGCAAGGGAATGCAGAGAAGTATGGGAGGTTATAAACACAAATTGAGATTTGATTTTTTTTCTTTAGCTGTTGATTTTCACTATAAAACTGACTCCATAGTTTAGATCTGGTTACCCTTTATAAAAATCTAAACTTTTTGTATTGCTTATATTAAATGTACTAACAGTGGACTTTTCCATCTGCAGATTATACTGAATGACCAGCAGTGGCAGTGTTTCACAGCAGAGTTTCTCTGAATTGCCAAGACTGAAGCAAACAAAAAAAAAGGAAGTCTTGTGGCATACTGCATCATTTTATCAATTTATGTGGTAAGTAAAACGCCCAATCATTCTTTTAGGCATTAAAAAGATGTTCATAGCATCGGAATGTCCTCACTACTTTATAGTGGGAGCCTGTGCCTGAATATAATTTCTGTTAAGAAAGAAGTAATATGGATCACATTATGTTGGTCATGATATTTAATAAAAGACTGACTGACTCGAACTCTACTAAAACCTGCTTTAGATCCTGGTGCTAGCAATGTTCCATTCGAGGAAATTGCTGTCTTTGAGGCTGAAATGCACCATCTCACTTATGAAAAGTAGTGTTAAATTCTCACGGTAGGAAGCTCATCTAACCTCTTCTCCAACACTCTATATGTTTGACTCTGATACTCAAGATGGATTGTTGTTAAGGATAGTCCGTCTATGTACCTCCATCCCACTTTCAAGAAGGACACAGTGCTTTGACTGGTTCAGATTCCTTTACCATTCCCTCTCCTACGTGGCTGGAAGTCATGAATACAGATAGTAAGCTACTGCATAACTTCTGATATCTCATCCTCCTGTGTGGTCAGCTTCCACAAGGACAATTGGTCCAGGGGTGTCTGACATCATAAAGCTAAAGCTAAAGCAAGAAGTTGTCTGACATGAGATGCCATTCTGTTGCCTAGCAGTCTGACATCATAAAGCTAAAGCAAGATGCTTTCTGACTAGAGGGCCACTCTGTTGCGTAGCAGCTGACATCATTAAGGTCAATCAAGATGTTGTCTGACATGAGAGCCGCTCGGTTGCCTAACAAGGAGTAGCATACATTTATCTAGGTAATTGTATGAGTTGCAGGATAGACAGGTTGCCCAACTGAAAGATGAGGTGGTAAGATGAAAGAAATTAGGACTTTATTTAGACTTATACATTTGTATGAACGGAAGTTTGAGCATAAAAGACTCAACTTCACTGTTGCTGAACTGGTAGGATTTGGCTAAAGAGAAGATGGAAATGATGCTATTCATAGTTTCTATTATTCCCGTTAACTGTAGCATAACCCTTAATCTCTCAACTTATCAGCTGGCTTCATTGCTACTGGTGTACCATATCCTAAAACAAAGGAAGTGAGAGGGGTGTGCTGCCTCTTGGCTGGCAAAAAGATCTAGGTCCTAATGTACATGCTACAATTGTTTAGAGAGTGTTAGCAAATGAGGCAAGGGAATGCAGAGAAGTATGGGAGGTTATAAACACAAATTGAGATTTGATTTTTTTTCTTCAGCTGTTGATTTTCACTATAAAACTGACTCCATAGTTTAGATCTGGTTACCCTTTATAAAAATCTAAACTTTTTGTATTGCTTATATTAAATGTACTAACAGTGGACTTTTCCATCTGCAGATTATACTGAATGACCAGCAGTGGCAGTGTTTCACAGCAGAGTTTCTCTGAATTGCCAAGACTGAAGCAAACAAAAGAAAAAAGGAAGTCTTGTGGCATACTGCATCATTTTATCAATTTATGTGGTAAGTAAAACGCCCAATCATTCTTTTAGGCATTAAAAAGATGTTCATAGCATCGGAATGTCCTCACTACTTTATAGTGGGAGCCTGTGCCTGAATATAATTTCTGTTAAGAAAGAAGTAATATGGATCACATTATGTTGGTCATGATATTTAATAAAAGACTGACTGACTCGAACTCTACTAAAACCTGCTTTAGATCCTGGTGCTAGCAATGTTCCATTCGAGGAAATTGCTGTCTTTGAGGCTGAAATGCACCATCTCACTTATGAAAAGTAGTGTTAAATTCTCACGGTAGGAAGCTCATCTAACCTCTTCTCCAACACTCTATATGTTTGACTCTGATACTTAAGATGGATTGTTGTTAAGGATAGTCCGTCTATGTACCTCCATCCCACTTTCAAGAAGGACACAGTGCTTTGACTGGTTCAGATTCCTTTACCATTCCCTCTCCTACGTGGCTGGAAGTCATGAATACAGATAGTAAGCTACTGCATAACTTCTGATATCTCATCCTCTTGTGTGGTCAGCTTCCACAAGGACAATTGGTCCAGGGGTGTCTGACATCATAAAGCTAAAGCTAAAGCAAGAAGTTGTCTGACATGAGATGCCATTCTGTTGCCTAGCAGTCTGACATCATAAAGCTAAAGCAAGATGCTTTCTGACTAGAGGGCCACTCTGTTGCGTAGCAGCTGACATCATTAAGGTCAATCAAGATGTTGTCTGACATGAGAGCCGCTCGGTTGCCTAACAAGGAGTAGGATACATTTATCTAGGTAATTGTATGAGTTGCAGGATAGACAGGTTGCCCAACTGAAAGATGAGGTGGTAAGATGAAAGAAATTAGGACTTTATTTAGACTTATACATTTGTATGAACGGAAGTTTGAGCATAAAAGACTCAACTTCACTGTTGCTGAACTGGTAGGATTTGGCTAAAGAGAAGATGGAAATGATGCTATTCATAGTTTCTATTATTCCCGTTAACTGTAGCATAACCCTTAATCTCTCAACTTATCAGCTGGCTTCATTGCTACTGGTGTACCATATCCTAAAACAAAGGAAGTGAGAGGGGTGTGCTGCCTCTTGGCTGGCAAAAAGATCTAGGTCCTAATGTACATGCTACAATTGTTTAGAGAGTGTTAGCAAATGAGGCAAGGGAATGCAGAGAAGTATGGGAGGTTATAAACACAAATTGAGATTTGATTTTTTTTCTTCAGCTGTTGATTTTCACTATAAAACTGACTCCATAGTTTAGATCTGGTTACCCTTTATAAAAATCTAAACTTTTTGTATTGCTTATATTAAATGTACTAACAGTGGACTTTTCCATCTGCAGATTATACTGAATGACCAGCAGTGGCAGTGTTTCACAGCAGAGTTTCTCTGAATTGCCAAGACTGAAGCAAACAAAAAAAAAAGGAAGTCTTGTGGCATACTGCATCATTTTATCAATTTATGTGGTAAGTAAAACGCCCAATCATTCTTTTAGGCATTAAAAAGATGTTCATAGCATCGGAATGTCCTCACTACTTTATAGTGGGAGCCTGTGCCTGAATATAATTTCTGTTAAGAAAGAAGTAATATGGATCACATTATGTTGGTCATGATATTTAATAAAAGACTGACTGACTCGAACTCTACTAAAACCTGCTTTAGATCCTGGTGCTAGCAATGTTCCATTCGAGGAAATTGCTGTCTTTGAGGCTGAAATGCACCATCTCACTTATGAAAAGTAGTGTTAAATTCTCACGGTAGGAAGCTCATCTAACCTCTTCTCCAACACTCTATATGTTTGACTCTGATACTCAAGATGGATTGTTGTTAAGGATAGTCCGTCTATGTACCTCCATCCCACTTTCAAGAAGGACACAGTGCTTTGACTGGTTCAGATTCCTTTACCATTCCCTCTCCTACGTGGCTGGAAGTCATGAATACAGATAGTAAGCTACTGCATAACTTCTGATATCTCATCCTCCTGTGTGGTCAGCTTCCACAAGGACAATTGGTCCAGGGGTGTCTGACATCATAAAGCTAAAGCTAAAGCAAGAAGTTGTCTGACATGAGATGCCATTCTGTTGCCTAGCAGTCTGACATCATAAAGCTAAAGCAAGATGCTTTCTGACTAGAGGGCCACTCTGTTGCGTAGCAGCTGACATCATTAAGGTCAATCAAGATGTTGTCTGACATGAGAGCCGCTCGGTTGCCTAACAAGGAGTAGTATACATTTATCTAGGTAATTGTATGAGTTGCAGGATAGACAGGTTGCCCAACTGAAAGATGAGGTGGTAAGATGAAAGAAATTAGGACTTTATTTAGACTTATACATTTGTATGAACGGAAGTTTGAGCATAAAAGACTCAACTTCACTGTTGCTGAACTGGTAGGATTTGGCTAAAGAGAAGATGGAAATGATGCTATTCATAGTTTCTATTATTCCCGTTAACTGTAGCATAACCCTTAATCTCTCAACTTATCAGCTGGCTTCATTGCTACTGGTGTACCATATCCTAAAACAAAGGAAGTGAGAGGGGTGTGCTGCCTCTTGGCTGGCAAAAAGATCTAGGTCCTAATGTACATGCTACAATTGTTTAGAGAGTGTTAGCAAATGAGGCAAGGGAATGCAGAGAAGTATGGGAGGTTATAAACACACATTGAGATTTGATTTTTTTCCTTCAGCTGTTGATTTTCACTATAAAACTGACTCCATAGTTTAGATCTGGTTACCCTTTATAAAAATCTAAACTTTTTGTATTGCTTATATTAAATGTACTAACAGTGGACTTTTCCATCTGCAGATTATACTGAATGACCAGCAGTGGCAGTGTTTCACAGCAGAGTTTCTCTGAATTGCCAAGACTGAAGCAAACAAAAAAAAAAGGAAGTCTTGTGGCATACTGCATCATTTTATCAATTTATGTGGTAAGTAAAACGCCCAATCATTCTTTTAGGCATTAAAAAGATGTTCATAGCATCAGAATGTCCTCACTACTTTATAGTGGGAGCCTGTGCCTGAATATAATTTCTGTTAAGAAAGAAGTAACATGGATCACATTATGTTGGTCATGATATTTAAAAAAAAACTGACTGACTCGAACTCTACTAAAACCTGCTTTAGATCCTGGTGCTAGCAATGTTCCATTCGAGGAAATAGCTGTCTTTGAGGCTGAAATGCACCATCTCACTTATGAAAAGTAGTGTTAAATTCTCACGGTAGGAAGCTCATCTAACCTCTTCTCCTGCACTCTATATGTTTGACTCTGATACTCAAGATGGATTGTTGTTAAGGATAGTCCGTCTATGTACCTCCATCCCACTTTCAAGAAGGACACAGTGCTTTGACTGGTTCAGATTCCTTTACCATTCCCTCTCCTACGTGGCTGGAAGTCATGAATACAGATAGTAAGCTACTGCATAACTTCTGATATCTCATCCTCCTGTGTGGTCAGCTTCCACAATGACAATTGGTCCAGGGGTGTCTGACATCATAAAGCTAAAGCTAAAGCAAGAAGTTGTCTGACATGAGATGCCATTCTGTTGCCTAGCAGTCTGACATCATAAAGCTAAAGCAAGATGCTTTCTGACTAGAGGGCCACTCTGTTGCGTAGCAGCTGACATCATTAAGGTCAATCAAGATGTTGTCTGACATGAGAGCCGCTCGGTTGCCTAACAAGGAGTAGCATACATTTATCTAGGTAATTGTATGAGTTGCAGGATAGACAGGTTGCCCAACTGAAAGATGAGGTGGTAAGATGAAAGAAATTAGGACTTTATTTAGACTTATACATTTGTATGAACGGAAGTTTGAGCATAAAAGACTCAACTTCACTGTTGCTGAACTGGTAGGATTTGGCTAAAGAGAAGATGGAAATGATGCTATTCATATTTTCTATTATTCCCGTTAACTGTAGCATAACCCTTAATCTCTCAACTTATCAGCTGGCTTCATTGCTACTGGTGTACCATATCCTAAAACAAAGGAAGTGAGAAGGGTGTGCTGCCTCTTGGCTGGCAAAAAGATCTAGGTCCTAATGTACATGCTACAATTGTTTAGAGAGTGTTAGCAAATGAGGCAAGGGAATGCAGAGAAGTATGGGAGGTTATAAACACAAATTGAGATTTGATTTTTTTTCTTCAGCTGTTGATTTTCACTATAAAACTGACTCCATAGTTTAGATCTGGTTACCCTTTATAAAAATCTAAACTTTTTGTATTGCTTATATTAAATGTACTAACAGTGGACTTTTCCATCTGCAGATTATACTGAATGACCAGCAGTGGCAGTGTTTCACAGCAGAGTTTCTCTGAATTGCCAAGACTGAAGCAAACAAAAAAAAAAGGAAGTCTTGTGGCATACTGCATCATTTTATCAATTTATGTGGTAAGTAAAACGCCCAATCATTCTTTTAGGCATTAAAAAGATGTTCATAGCATCGGAATGTCCTCACTACTTTATAGTGGGAGCCTGTGCCTGAATATAATTTCTGTTAAGAAAGAAGTAATATGGATCACATTATGTTGGTCATGATATTTAATAAAAGACTGACTGACTCGAACTCTACTAAAACCTGCTTTAGATCCTGGTGCTAGCAATGTTCCATTCGAGGAAATTGCTGTCTTTGAGGCTGAAATGCACCATCTCACTTATGAAAAGTAGTGTTAAATTCTCACGGTAGGAAGCTCATCTAACCTCTTCTCCAACACTCTATATGTTTGACTCTGATACTCAAGATGGATTGTTGTTAAGGATAGTCCATCTATGTACCTCCATCCCACTTTCAAGAAGGACACAGTGCTTTGACTGGTTCAGATTCCTTTACCATTCCCTCTCCTACGTGGCTGGAAGTCATGAATACAGATAGTAAGCTACTGCATAACTTCTGATATCTCATCCTCCTGTGTGGTCAGCTTCCACAAGGACAATTGGTCCAGGGGTGTCTGACATCATAAAGCTAAAGCTAAAGCAAGAAGTTGTCTGACATGAGATGCCATTCTGTTGCCTAGCAGTCTGACATCATAAAGCTAAAGCAAGATGCTTTTTGACTAGAGGGCCACTCTGTTGCGTAGCAGCTGACATCATTAAGGTCAATCAAGATGTTGTCTGACATGAGAGCCGCTCGGTTGCCTAACAAGGAGTAGGATACATTTATCTAGGTAATTGTATGAGTTGCAGGATAGACAGGTTGCCCAACTGAAAGATGAGGTGGTAAGATGAAAGAAATTAGGACTTTATTTAGACTTATACATTTGTATGAACGGAAGTTTGAGCATAAAAGACTCAACTTCACTGTTGCTGAACTGGTAGGATTTGGCTAAAGAGAAGATGGAAATGATGCTATTCATATTTTCTATTATTCCCGTTAACTGTAGCATAACCCTTAATCTCTCAACTTATCAGCTGGCTTCATTGCTACTGGTGTACCATATCCTAAAACAAAGGAAGTGAGAAGGGTGTGCTGCCTCTTGGCTGGCAAAAAGATCTAGGTCCTAATGTACATGCTACAATTGTTTAGAGAGTGTTAGCAAATGAGGCAAGGGAATGCAGAGAAGTATGGGAGGTTATAAACACAAATTGAGATTTGAATTTTTTTCTTCAGCTGTTGATTTTCACTATAAAACTGACTCCATAGTTTAGATCTGGTTACCCTTTATAAAAATCTAAACTTTTTGTATTGCTTATATTAAATGTACTAACAGTGGACTTTTCCATCTGCAGATTATACTGATTGACCAGCAGTGGCAGTGTTTCACAGCAGAGTTTCTCTGAATTGCCAAGACTGAAGCAAACAAAAAAAAAGGAAGTCTTGTGGCATACTGCATCATTTTATCAATTTATGTGGTAAGTAAAACGCCCAATCATTCTTTTAGGCATTAAAAAGATGTTCATAGCATCGGAATGTCCTCACTACTTTATAGTGGGAGCCTGTGCCTGAATATAATTTCTGTTAAGAAAGAAGTAATATGGATCACATTATGTTGGTCATGATATTTAATAAAAGACTGACTGACTCGAACTCTACTAAAACCTGCTTTAGATCCTGGTGCTAGCAATGTTCCATTCGAGGAAATTGCTGTCTTTGAGGCTGAAATGCACCATCTCACTTATGAAAAGTAGTGTTAAATTCTCACGGTAGGAAGCTCATCTAACCTCTTCTCCAACACTCTATATGTTTGACTCTGATACTCAAGATGGATTGTTGTTAAGGATAGTCCGTCTATGTACCTCCATCCCACTTTCAAGAAGGACACAGTGCTTTGACTGGTTCAGATTCCTTTACCATTCCCTCTCCTACGTGGCTGGAAGTCATGAATACAGATAGTAAGCTACTGCATAACTTCTGATATCTCATCCTCCTGTGTGGTCAGCTTCCACAAGGACAATTGGTCCAGGGGTGTCTGACATCATGAAGCTAAAGCTAAAGCAAGAAGTTGTCTGACATGAGATGCCATTCTGTTGCCTAGCAGTCTGACATCATAAAGCTAAAGCAAGATGCTTTCTGACTAGAGGGCCACTCTGTTGCGTAGCAGCTGACATCATTAAGGTCAATCAAGATGTTGTCTGACATGAGAGCCGCTCGGTTGCCTAACAAGGAGTAGGATACATTTATCTAGGTAATTGTATGAGTTGCAGGATAGACAGGTTGCCCAACTGAAAGATGAGGTGGTAAGATGAAAGAAATTAGGACTTTATTTAGACTTATACATTTGTATGAACGGAAGTTTGAGCATAAAAGACTCAACTTCACTGTTGCTGAACTGGTAGGATTTGGCTAAAGAGAAGATGGAAATGATGCTATTCATAGTTTCTATTATTCCCGTTAACTGTAGCATAACCCTTAATCTCTCAACTTATCAGCTGGCTTCATTGCTACTGGTGTACCATATCCTAAAACAAAGGAAGTGAGAAGGGTGTGCTGCCTCTTGGCTGGCAAAAAGATCTAGGTCCTAATGTACATGCTACAATTGTTTAGAGAGTGTTAGCAAATGAGGCAAGGGAATGCAGAGAAGTATGGGAGGTTATAAACACAAATTGAGATTTGATTTTTTTTCTTCAGCTGTTGATTTTCACTATAAAACTGACTCCATAGTTTAGATCTGGTTACCCTTTATAAAAATCTAAACTTTTTGTATTGCTTATATTAAATGTACTAACAGTGGACTTTTCCATCTGCAGATTATACTGAATGACCAGCAGTGGCAGTGTTTCACAGCAGAGTTTCTCTGAATTGCCAAGACTGAAGCAAACAAAAGAAAAAAGGAAGTCTTGTGGCATACTGCATCATTTTATCAATTTATGTGGTAAGTAAAACGCCCAATCATTCTTTTAGGCATTAAAAAGATGTTCATAGCATCGGAATGTCCTCACTACTTTATAGTGGGAGCCTGTGCCTGAATATAATTTCTGTTAAGAAAGAAGTAATATGGATCACATTATGTTGGTCATGATATTTAATAAAAGACTGACTGACTCGAACTCTACTAAAACCTGCTTTAGATCCTGGTGCTAGCAATGTTCCATTCGAGGAAATTGCTGTCTTTGAGGCTGAAATGCACCATCTCACTTATGAAAAGTAGTGTTAAATTCTCACGGTAGGAAGCTCATCTAACCTCTTCTCCAACACTCTATATGTTTGACTCTGATACTCAAGATGGATTGTTGTTAAGGATAGTCCGTCTATGTACCTCCATCCCACTTTCAAGAAGGACACAGTGCTTTGACTGGTTCAGATTCCTTTACCATTCCCTCTCCTACGTGGCTGGAAGTCATGAATACAGATAGTAAGCTACTGCATAACTTCTGATATCTCATCCTCCTGTGTGGTCAGCTTCCACAAGGACAATTGGTCCAGGGGTGTCTGACATCATAAAGCTAAAGCTAAAGCAAGAAGTTGTCTGACATGAGATGCCATTCTGTTGCCTAGCAGTCTGACATCATAAAGCTAAAGCAAGATGCTTTCTGACTAGAGGGCCACTCTGTTGCGTAGCAGCTGACATCATTAAGGTCAATCAAGATGTTGTCTGACATGAGAGCCGCTCGGTTGCCTAACAAGGAGTAGGATACATTTATCTAGGTAATTGTATGAGTTGCAGGATAGACAGGTTGCCCAACTGAAAGATGAGGTGGTAAGATGAAAGAAATTAGGACTTTATTTAGACTTATACATTTGTATGAACGGAAGTTTGAGCATAAAAGACTCAACTTCACTGTTGCTGAACTGGTAGGATTTGGCTAAAGAGAAGATGGAAATGATGCTATTCATAGTTTCTATTATTCCCGTTAACTGTAGCATAACCCTTAATCTCTCAACTTATCAGCTGGCTTCATTGCTACTGGTGTACCATATCCTAAAACAAAGGAAGTGAGAAGGGTGTGCTGCCTCTTGGCTGGCAAAAAGATCTAGGTCCTAATGTACATGCTACAATTGTTTAGAGAGTGTTAGCAAATGAGGCAAGGGAATGCAGAGAAGTATGGGAGGTTATAAACACAAATTGAGATTTGATTTTTTTTCTTCAGCTGTTGATTTTCACTATAAAACTGACTCCATAGTTTAGATCTGGTTACCCTTTATAAAAATCTAAACTTTTTGTATTGCTTATATTAAATGTACTAACAGTGGACTTTTCCATCTGCAGATTATACTGAATGACCAGCAGTGGCAGTGTTTCACAGCAGAGTTTCTCTGAATTGCCAAGACTGAAGCAAACAAAAGAAAAAAGGAAGTCTTGTGGCATACTGCATCATTTTATCAATTTATGTGGTAAGTAAAACGCCCAATCATTCTTTTAGGCATTAAAAAGATGTTCATAGCATCGGAATGTCCTCACTACTTTATAGTGGGAGCCTGTGCCTGAATATAATTTCTGTTAAGAAAGAAGTAATATGGATCACATTATGTTGGTCATGATATTTAATAAAAGACTGACTGACTCGAACTCTACTAAAACCTGCTTTAGATCCTGGTGCTAGCAATGTTCCATTCGAGGAAATTGCTGTCTTTGAGGCTGAAATGCACCATCTCACTTATGAAAAGTAGTGTTAAATTCTCACGGTAGGAAGCTCATCTAACCTCTTCTCCAACACTCTATATGTTTGACTCTGATACTCAAGATGGATTGTTGTTAAGGATAGTCCGTCTATGTACCTCCATCCCACTTTCAAGAAGGACACAGTGCTTTGACTGGTTCAGATTCCTTTACCATTCCCTCTCCTACGTGGCTGGAAGTCATGAATACAGATAGTAAGCTACTGCATAACTTCTGATATCTCATCCTCCTGTGTGGTCAGCTTCCACAAGGACAATTGGTCCAGGGGTGTCTGACATCATAAAGCTAAAGCTAAAGCAAGAAGTTGTCTGACATGAGATGCCATTCTGTTGCCTAGCAGTCTGACATCATAAAGCTAAAGCAAGATGCTTTCTGACTAGAGGGCCACTCTGTTGCGTAGCAGCTGACATCATTAAGGTCAATCAAGATGTTGTCTGACATGAGAGCCGCTCGGTTGCCTAACAAGGAGTAGGATACATTTATCTAGGTAATTGTATGAGTTGCAGGATAGACAGGTTGCCCAACTGAAAGATGAGGTGGTAAGATGAAAGAAATTAGGACTTTATTTAGACTTATACATTTGTATGAACGGAAGTTTGAGCATAAAAGACTCAACTTCACTGTTGCTGAACTGGTAGGATTTGGCTAAAGAGAAGATGGAAATGATGCTATTCATAGTTTCTATTATTCCCGTTAACTGTAGCATAACCCTTAATCTCTCAACTTATCAGCTGGCTTCATTGCTACTGGTGTACCATATCCTAAAACAAAGGAAGTGAGAGGGGTGTGCTGCCTCTTGGCTGGCAAAAAGATCTAGGTCCTAATGTACATGCTACAATTGTTTAGAGAGTGTTAGCAAATGAGGCAAGGGAATGCAGAGAAGTATGGGAGGTTATAAACACACATTGAGATTTGATTTTTTTTCTTCAGCTGTTGATTTTCACTATAAAACTGACTCCATAGTTTAGATCTGGTTACCCTTTATAAAAATCTAAACTTTTTGTATTGCTTATATTAAATGTACTAACAGTGGACTTTTCCATCTGCAGATTATACTGATTGACCAGCAGTGGCAGTGTTTCACAGCAGAGTTTCTCTGAATTGCCAAGACTGAAGCAAACAAAAAAAAAGGAAGTCTTGTGGCATACTGCATCATTTTATCAATTTATGTGGTAAGTAAAACGCCCAATCATTCTTTTAGGCATTAAAAAGATGTTCATAGCATCGGAATGTCCTCACTACTTTATAGTGGGAGCCTGTGCCTGAATATAATTTCTGTTAAGAAAGAAGTAATATGGATCACATTATGTTGGTCATGATATTTAATAAAAGACTGACTGACTCGAACTCTACTAAAACCTGCTTTAGATCCTGGTGCTAGCAATGTTCCATTCGAGGAAATTGCTGTCTTTGAGGCTGAAATGCACCATCTCACTTATGAAAAGTAGTGTTAAATTCTCACGGTAGGAAGCTCATCTAACCTCTTCTCCAACACTCTATATGTTTGACTCTGATACTCAAGATGGATTGTTGTTAAGGATAGTCCGTCTATGTACCTCCATCCCACTTTCAAGAAGGACACAGTGCTTTGACTGGTTCAGATTCCTTTACCATTCCCTCTCCTACGTGGCTGGAAGTCATGAATACAGATAGTAAGCTACTGCATAACTTCTGATATCTCATCCTCCTGTGTGGTCAGCTTCCACAAGGACAATTGGTCCAGGGGTGTCTGACATCATAAAGCTAAAGCTAAAGCAAGAAGTTGTCTGACATGAGATGCCATTCTGTTGCCTAGCAGTCTGAGATCATAAAGCTAAAGCAAGATGCTTTCTGACTAGAGGGCCACTCTGTTGCGTAGCAGCTGACATCATTAAGGTCAATCAAGATGTTGTCTGACATGAGAGCCGCTCGGTTGCCTAACAAGGAGTAGGATACATTTATCTAGGTAATTGTATGAGTTGCAGGATAGACAGGTTGCCCAACTGAAAGATGAGGTGGTAAGATGAAAGAAATTAGGACTTTATTTAGACTTATACATTTGTATGAACGGAAGTTTGAGCATAAAAGACTCAACTTCACTGTTGCTGAACTGGTAGGATTTGGCTAAAGAGAAGATGGAAATGATGCTATTCATAGTTTCTATTATTCCCGTTAACTGTAGCATAACCCTTAATCTCTCAACTTATCAGCTGGCTTCATTGCTACTGGTGTACCATATCCTAAAACAAAGGAAGTGAGAAGGGTGTGCTGCCTCTTGGCTGGCAAAAAGATCTAGGTCCTAATGTACATGCTACAATTGTTTAGAGAGTGTTAGCAAATGAGGCAAGGGAATGCAGAGAAGTATGGGAGGTTATAAACACAAATTGAGATTTGATTTTTTTTCTTCAGCTGTTGATTTTCACTATAAAACTGACTCCATAGTTTAGATCTGGTTACCCTTTATAAAAATCTAAACTTTTTGTATTGCTTATATTAAATGTACTAACAGTGGACTTTTCCATCTGCAGATTATACTGATTGACCAGCAGTGGCAGTGTTTCACAGCAGAGTTTCTCTGAATTGCCAAGACTGAAGCAAACAAAAAAAAAGGAAGTCTTGTGGCATACTGCATCATTTTATCAATTTATGTGGTAAGTAAAACGCCCAATCATTCTTTTAGGCATTAAAAAGATGTTCATAGCATCGGAATGTCCTCACTACTTTATAGTGGGAGCCTGTGCCTGAATATAATTTCTGTTAAGAAAGAAGTAATATGGATCACATTATGTTGGTCATGATATTTAATAAAAGACTGACTGACTCGAACTCTACTAAAACCTGCTTTAGATCCTGGTGCTAGCAATGTTCCATTCGAGGAAATTGCTGTCTTTGAGGCTGAAATGCACCATCTCACTTATGAAAAGTAGTGTTAAATTCTCACGGTAGGAAGCTCATCTAACCTCTTCTCCAACACTCTATATGTTTGACTCTGATACTCAAGATGGATTGTTGTTAAGGATAGTCCGTCTATGTACCTCCATCCCACTTTCAAGAAGGACACAGTGCTTTGACTGGTTCAGATTCCTTTACCATTCCCTCTCCTACGTGGCTGGAAGTCATGAATACAGATAGTAAGCTACTGCATAACTTCTGATATCTCATCCTCCTGTGTGGTCAGCTTCCACAAGGACAATTGGTCCAGGGGTGTCTGACATCATGAAGCTAAAGCTAAAGCAAGAAGTTGTCTGACATGAGATGCCATTCTGTTGCCTAGCAGTCTGACATCATAAAGCTAAAGCAAGATGCTTTCTGACTAGAGGGCCACTCTGTTGCGTAGCAGCTGACATCATTAAGGTCAATCAAGATGTTGTCTGACATGAGAGCCGCTCGGTTGCCTAACAAGGAGTAGGATACATTTATCTAGGTAATTGTATGAGTTGCAGGATAGACAGGTTGCCCAACTGAAAGATGAGGTGGTAAGATGAAAGAAATTAGGACTTTATTTAGACTTATACATTTGTATGAACGGAAGTTTGAGCATAAAAGACTCAACTTCACTGTTGCTGAACTGGTAGGATTTGGCTAAAGAGAAGATGGAAATGATGCTATTCATAGTTTCTATTATTCCCGTTAACTGTAGCATAACCCTTAATCTCTCAACTTATCAGCTGGCTTCATTGCTACTGGTGTACCATATCCTAAAACAAAGGAAGTGAGAAGGGTGTGCTGCCTCTTGGCTGGCAAAAAGATCTAGGTCCTAATGTACATGCTACAATTGTTTAGAGAGTGTTAGCAAATGAGGCAAGGGAATGCAGAGAAGTATGGGAGGTTATAAACACAAATTGAGATTTGATTTTTTTTCTTCAGCTGTTGATTTTCACTATAAAACTGACTCCATAGTTTAGATCTGGTTACCCTTTATAAAAATCTAAACTTTTTGTATTGCTTATATTAAATGTACTAACAGTGGACTTTTCCATCTGCAGATTATACTGAATGACCAGCAGTGGCAGTGTTTCACAGCAGAGTTTCTCTGAATTGCCAAGACTGAAGCAAACAAAAGAAAAAAGGAAGTCTTGTGGCATACTGCATCATTTTATCAATTTATGTGGTAAGTAAAACGCCCAATCATTCTTTTAGGCATTAAAAAGATGTTCATAGCATCGGAATGTCCTCACTACTTTATAGTGGGAGCCTGTGCCTGAATATAATTTCTGTTAAGAAAGAAGTAATATGGATCACATTATGTTGGTCATGATATTTAATAAAAGACTGACTGACTCGAACTCTACTAAAACCTGCTTTAGATCCTGGTGCTAGCAATGTTCCATTCGAGGAAATTGCTGTCTTTGAGGCTGAAATGCACCATCTCACTTATGAAAAGTAGTGTTAAATTCTCACGGTAGGAAGCTCATCTAACCTCTTCTCCAACACTCTATATGTTTGACTCTGATACTCAAGATGGATTGTTGTTAAGGATAGTCCGTCTATGTACCTCCATCCCACTTTCAAGAAGGACACAGTGCTTTGACTGGTTCAGATTCCTTTACCATTCCCTCTCCTACGTGGCTGGAAGTCATGAATACAGATAGTAAGCTACTGCATAACTTCTGATATCTCATCCTCCTGTGTGGTCAGCTTCCACAAGGACAATTGGTCCAGGGGTGTCTGACATCATAAAGCTAAAGCTAAAGCAAGAAGTTGTCTGACATGAGATGCCATTCTGTTGCCTAGCAGTCTGACATCATAAAGCTAAAGCAAGATGCTTTCTGACTAGAGGGCCACTCTGTTGCGTAGCAGCTGACATCATTAAGGTCAATCAAGATGTTGTCTGACATGAGAGCCGCTCGGTTGCCTAACAAGGAGTAGGATACATTTATCTAGGTAATTGTATGAGTTGCAGGATAGACAGGTTGCCCAACTGAAAGATGAGGTGGTAAGATGAAAGAAATTAGGACTTTATTTAGACTTATACATTTGTATGAACGGAAGTTTGAGCATAAAAGACTCAACTTCACTGTTGCTGAACTGGTAGGATTTGGCTAAAGAGAAGATGGAAATGATGCTATTCATAGTTTCTATTATTCCCGTTAACTGTAGCATAACCCTTAATCTCTCAACTTATCAGCTGGCTTCATTGCTACTGGTGTACCATATCCTAAAACAAAGGAAGTGAGAGGGGTGTGCTGCCTCTTGGCTGGCAAAAAGATCTAGGTCCTAATGTACATGCTACAATTGTTTAGAGAGTGTTAGCAAATGAGGCAAGGGAATGCAGAGAAGTATGGGAGGTTATAAACACACATTGAGATTTGATTTTTTTTCTTCAGCTGTTGATTTTCACTATAAAACTGACTCCATAGTTTAGATCTGGTTACCCTTTATAAAAATCTAAACTTTTTGTATTGCTTATATTAAATGTACTAACAGTGGACTTTTCCATCTGCAGATTATACTGATTGACCAGCAGTGGCAGTGTTTCACAGCAGAGTTTCTCTGAATTGCCAAGACTGAAGCAAACAAAAAAAAAGGAAGTCTTGTGGCATACTGCATCATTTTATCAATTTATGTGGTAAGTAAAACGCCCAATCATTCTTTTAGGCATTAAAAAGATGTTCATAGCATCGGAATGTCCTCACTACTTTATAGTGGGAGCCTGTGCCTGAATATAATTTCTGTTAAGAAAGAAGTAATATGGATCACATTATGTTGGTCATGATATTTAATAAAAGACTGACTGACTCGAACTCTACTAAAACCTGCTTTAGATCCTGGTGCTAGCAATGTTCCATTCGAGGAAATTGCTGTCTTTGAGGCTGAAATGCACCATCTCACTTATGAAAAGTAGTGTTAAATTCTCACGGTAGGAAGCTCATCTAACCTCTTCTCCAACACTCTATATGTTTGACTCTGATACTCAAGATGGATTGTTGTTAAGGATAGTCCGTCTATGTACCTCCATCCCACTTTCAAGAAGGACACAGTGCTTTGACTGGTTCAGATTCCTTTACCATTCCCTCTCCTACGTGGCTGGAAGTCATGAATACAGATAGTAAGCTACTGCATAACTTCTGATATCTCATCCTCCTGTGTGGTCAGCTTCCACAAGGACAATTGGTCCAGGGGTGTCTGACATCATGAAGCTAAAGCTAAAGCAAGAAGTTGTCTGACATGAGATGCCATTCTGTTGCCTAGCAGTCTGACATCATAAAGCTAAAGCAAGATGCTTTCTGACTAGAGGGCCACTCTGTTGCGTAGCAGCTGACATCATTAAGGTCAATCAAGATGTTGTCTGACATGAGAGCCGCTCGGTTGCCTAACAAGGAGTAGCATACATTTATCTAGGTAATTGTATGAGTTGCAGGATAGACAGGTTGCCCAACTGAAAGATGAGGTGGTAAGATGAAAGAAATTAGGACTTTATTTAGACTTATACATTTGTATGAACGGAAGTTTGAGCATAAAAGACTCAACTTCACTGTACTGAACTGGTAGGATTTGGCTAAAGAGAAGATGGAAATGATGCTATTCATATTTTCTATTATTCCCGTTAACTGTAGCATAACCCTTAATCTCTCAACTTATCAGCTGGCTTCATTGCTACTGGTGTACCATATCCTAAAACAAAGGAAGTGAGAAGGGTGTGCTGCCTCTTGGCTGGCAAAAAGATCTAGGTCCTAATGTACATGCTACAATTGTTTAGAGAGTGTTAGCAAATGAGGCAAGGGAATGCAGAGAAGTATGGGAGGTTATAAACACAAATTGAGATTTGATTTTTTTTCTTTAGCTGTTGATTTTCACTATAAAACTGACTCCATAGTTTAGATCTGGTTACCCTTTATAAAAATCTAAACTTTTTGTATTGCTTATATTAAATGTACTAACAGTGGACTTTTCCATCTGCAGATTATACTGAATGACCAGCAGTGGCAGTGTTTCACAGCAGAGTTTCTCTGAATTGCCAAGACTGAAGCAAACAAAAAAAAAGGAAGTCTTGTGGCATACTGCATCATTTTATCAATTTATGTGGTAAGTAAAACGCCCAATCATTCTTTTAGGCATTAAAAAGATGTTCATAGCATCGGAATGTCCTCACTACTTTATAGTGGGAGCCTGTGCCTGAATATAATTTCTGTTAAGAAAGAAGTAATATGGATCACATTATGTTGGTCATGATATTTAATAAAAGACTGACTGACTCGAACTCTACTAAAACCTGCTTTAGATCCTGGTGCTAGCAATGTTCCATTCGAGGAAATTGCTGTCTTTGAGGCTGAAATGCACCATCTCACTTATGAAAAGTAGTGTTAAATTCTCACGGTAGGAAGCTCATCTAACCTCTTCTCCAACACTCTATATGTTTGACTCTGATACTCAAGATGGATTGTTGTTAAGGATAGTCCGTCTATGTACCTCCATCCCACTTTCAAGAAGGACACAGTGCTTTGACTGGTTCAGATTCCTTTACCATTCCCTCTCCTACGTGGCTGGAAGTCATGAATACAGATAGTAAGCTACTGCATAACTTCTGATATCTCATCCTCCTGTGTGGTCAGCTTCCACAAGGACAATTGGTCCAGGGGTGTCTGACATCATAAAGCTAAAGCTAAAGCAAGAAGTTGTCTGACATGAGATGCCATTCTGTTGCCTAGCAGTCTGACATCATAAAGCTAAAGCAAGATGCTTTCTGACTAGAGGGCCACTCTGTTGCGTAGCAGCTGACATCATTAAGGTCAATCAAGATGTTGTCTGACATGAGAGCCGCTCGGTTGCCTAACAAGGAGTAGCATACATTTATCTAGGTAATTGTATGAGTTGCAGGATAGACAGGTTGCCCAACTGAAAGATGAGGTGGTAAGATGAAAGAAATTAGGACTTTATTTAGACTTATACATTTGTATGAACGGAAGTTTGAGCATAAAAGACTCAACTTCACTGTTGCTGAACTGGTAGGATTTGGCTAAAGAGAAGATGGAAATGATGCTATTCATAGTTTCTATTATTCCCGTTAACTGTAGCATAACCCTTAATCTCTCAACTTATCAGCTGGCTTCATTGCCACTGGTGTACCATATCCTAAAACAAAGGAAGTGAGAGGGGTGTGCTGCCTCTTGGCTGGCAAAAAGATCTAGGTCCTAATGTACATGCTACAATTGTTTAGAGAGTGTTAGCAAATGAGGCAAGGGAATGCAGAGAAGTATGGGAGGTTATAAACACAAATTGAGATTTGATTTTTTTTATTCAGCTGTTGATTTTCACTATAAAACTGACTCCATAGTTTAGATCTGGTTACCCTTTATAAAAATCTAAACTTTTTGTATTGCTTATATTAAATGTACTAACAGTGGACTTTTCCATCTGCAGATTATACTGAATGACCAGCAGTGGCAGTGTTTCACAGCAGAGTTTCTCTGAATTGCCAAGACTGAAGCAAACAAAAAAAAAGGAAGTCTTGTGGCATACTGCATCATTTTATCAATTTATGTGGTAAGTAAAACGCCCAATCATTCTTTTAGGCATTAAAAAGATGTTCATAGCATCGGAATGTCCTCACTACTTTATAGTGGGAGCCTGTGCCTGAATATAATTTCTGTTAAGAAAGAAGTAATATGGATCACATTATGTTGGTCATGATATTTAATAAAAGACTGACTGACTCGAACTCTACTAAAACCTGCTTTAGATCCTGGTGCTAGCAATGTTCCATTCGAGGAAATTGCTGTCTTTGAGGTGAGGCTGAAATGCACCATCTCACTTATGAAAAGTAGTGTTAAATTCTCACGGTAGGAAGCTCATCTAACCTCTTCTCCAACACTCTATATGTTTGACTCTGATACTCAAGATGGATTGTTGTTAAGGATAGTCCGTCTATGTACCTCCATCCCACTTTCAAGAAGGACACAGTGCTTTGACTGGTTCAGATTCCTTTACCATTCCCTCTCCTACGTGGCTGGAAGTCATGAATACAGATAGTAAGCTACTGCATAACTTCTGATATCTCATCCTCCTGTGTGGTCAGCTTCCACAAGGACAATTGGTCCAGGGGTGTCTGACATCATAAAGCTAAAGCTAAAGCAAGAAGTTGTCTGACATGAGATGCCATTCTGTTGCCTAGCAGTCTGAGATCATAAAGCTAAAGCAAGATGCTTTCTGACTAGAGGGCCACTCTGTTGCGTAGCAGCTGACATCATTAAGGTCAATCAAGATGTTGTCTGACATGAGAGCCGCTCGGTTGCCTAACAAGGAGTAGCATACATTTATCTAGGTAATTGTATGAGTTGCAGGATAGACAGGTTGCCCAACTGAAAGATGAGGTGGTAAGATGAAAGAAATTAGGACTTTATTTAGACTTATACATTTGTATGAACGGAAGTTTGAGCATAAAAGACTCAACTTCACTGTTGCTGAACTGGTAGGATTTGGCTAAAGAGAAGATGGAAATGATGCTATTCATATTTTCTATTATTCCCGTTAACTGTAGCATAACCCTTAATCTCTCAACTTATCAGCTGGCTTCATTGCTACTGGTGTACCATATCCTAAAACAAAGGAAGTGAGAAGGGTGTGCTGCCTCTTGGCTGGCAAAAAGATCTAGGTCCTAATGTACATGCTACAATTGTTTAGAGAGTGTTAGCAAATGAGGCAAGGGAATGCAGAGAAGTATGGGAGGTTATAAACACAAATTGAGATTTGAATTTTTTTCTTCAGCTGTTGATTTTCACTATAAAACTGACTCCATAGTTTAGATCTGGTTACCCTTTATAAAAATCTAAACTTTTTGTATTGCTTATATTAAATGTACTAACAGTGGACTTTTCCATCTGCAGATTATACTGATTGACCAGCAGTGGCAGTGTTTCACAGCAGAGTTTCTCTGAATTGCCAAGACTGAAGCAAACAAAAAAAAAAGGAAGTCTTGTGGCATACTGCATCATTTTATCAATTTATGTGGTAAGTAAAACGCCCAATCATTCTTTTAGGCATTAAAAAGATGTTCATAGCATCGGAATGTCCTCACTACTTTATAGTGGGAGCCTGTGCCTGAATATAATTTCTGTTAAGAAAGAAGTAATATGGATCACATTATGTTGGTCATGATATTTAATAAAAGACTGACTGACTCGAACTCTACTAAAACCTGCTTTAGATCCTGGTGCTAGCAATGTTCCATTCGAGGAAATTGCTGTCTTTGAGGCTGAAATGCACCATCTCACTTATGAAAAGTAGTGTTAAATTCTCACGGTAGGAAGCTCATCTAACCTCTTCTCCAACACTCTATATGTTTGACTCTGATACTCAAGATGGATTGTTGTTAAGGATAGTCCGTCTATGTACCTCCATCCCACTTTCAAGAAGGACACAGTGCTTTGACTGGTTCAGATTCCTTTACCATTCCCTCTCCTACGTGGCTGGAAGTCATGAATACAGATAGTAAGCTACTGCATAACTTCTGATATCTCATCCTCCTGTGTGGTCAGCTTCCACAAGGACAATTGGTCCAGGGGTGTCTGACATCATGAAGCTAAAGCTAAAGCAAGAAGTTGTCTGACATGAGATGCCATTCTGTTGCCTAGCAGTCTGACATCATAAAGCTAAAGCAAGATGCTTTCTGACTAGAGGGCCACTCTGTTGCGTAGCAGCTGACATCATTAAGGTCAATCAAGATGTTGTCTGACATGAGAGCCGCTCGGTTGCCTAACAAGGAGTAGGATACATTTATCTAGGTAATTGTATGAGTTGCAGGATAGACAGGTTGCCCAACTGAAAGATGAGGTGGTAAGATGAAAGAAATTAGGACTTTATTTAGACTTATACATTTGTATGAACGGAAGTTTGAGCATAAAAGACTCAACTTCACTGTTGCTGAACTGGTAGGATTTGGCTAAAGAGAAGATGGAAATGATGCTATTCATAGTTTCTATTATTCCCGTTAACTGTAGCATAACCCTTAATCTCTCAACTTATCAGCTGGCTTCATTGCTACTGGTGTACCATATCCTAAAACAAAGGAAGTGAGAAGGGTGTGCTGCCTCTTGGCTGGCAAAAAGATCTAGGTCCTAATGTACATGCTACAATTGTTTAGAGAGTGTTAGCAAATGAGGCAAGGGAATGCAGAGAAGTATGGGAGGTTATAAACACAAATTGAGATTTGATTTTTTTTCTTCAGCTGTTGATTTTCACTATAAAACTGACTCCATAGTTTAGATCTGGTTACCCTTTATAAAAATCTAAACTTTTTGTATTGCTTATATTAAATGTACTAACAGTGGACTTTTCCATCTGCAGATTATACTGAATGACCAGCAGTGGCAGTGTTTCACAGCAGAGTTTCTCTGAATTGCCAAGACTGAAGCAAACAAAAGAAAAAAGGAAGTCTTGTGGCATACTGCATCATTTTATCAATTTATGTGGTAAGTAAAACGCCCAATCATTCTTTTAGGCATTAAAAAGATGTTCATAGCATCGGAATGTCCTCACTACTTTATAGTGGGAGCCTGTGCCTGAATATAATTTCTGTTAAGAAAGAAGTAATATGGATCACATTATGTTGGTCATGATATTTAATAAAAGACTGACTGACTCGAACTCTACTAAAACCTGCTTTAGATCCTGGTGCTAGCAATGTTCCATTCGAGGAAATTGCTGTCTTTGAGGCTGAAATGCACCATCTCACTTATGAAAAGTAGTGTTAAATTCTCACGGTAGGAAGCTCATCTAACCTCTTCTCCAACACTCTATATGTTTGACTCTGATACTCAAGATGGATTGTTGTTAAGGATAGTCCGTCTATGTACCTCCATCCCACTTTCAAGAAGGACACAGTGCTTTGACTGGTTCAGATTCCTTTACCATTCCCTCTCCTACGTGGCTGGAAGTCATGAATACAGATAGTAAGCTACTGCATAACTTCTGATATCTCATCCTCCTGTGTGGTCAGCTTCCACAAGGACAATTGGTCCAGGGGTGTCTGACATCATAAAGCTAAAGCTAAAGCAAGAAGTTGTCTGACATGAGATGCCATTCTGTTGCCTAGCAGTCTGACATCATAAAGCTAAAGCAAGATGCTTTCTGACTAGAGGGCCACTCTGTTGCGTAGCAGCTGACATCATTAAGGTCAATCAAGATGTTGTCTGACATGAGAGCCGCTCGGTTGCCTAACAAGGAGTAGGATACATTTATCTAGGTAATTGTATGAGTTGCAGGATAGACAGGTTGCCCAACTGAAAGATGAGGTGGTAAGATGAAAGAAATTAGGACTTTATTTAGACTTATACATTTGTATGAACGGAAGTTTGAGCATAAAAGACTCAACTTCACTGTTGCTGAACTGGTAGGATTTGGCTAAAGAGAAGATGGAAATGATGCTATTCATAGTTTCTATTATTCCCGTTAACTGTAGCATAACCCTTAATCTCTCAACTTATCAGCTGGCTTCATTGCTACTGGTGTACCATATCCTAAAACAAAGGAAGTGAGAGGGGTGTGCTGCCTCTTGGCTGGCAAAAAGATCTAGGTCCTAATGTACATGCTACAATTGTTTAGAGAGTGTTAGCAAATGAGGCAAGGGAATGCAGAGAAGTATGGGAGGTTATAAACACACATTGAGATTTGATTTTTTTTCTTCAGCTGTTGATTTTCACTATAAAACTGACTCCATAGTTTAGATCTGGTTACCCTTTATAAAAATCTAAACTTTTTGTATTGCTTATATTAAATGTACTAACAGTGGACTTTTCCATCTGCAGATTATACTGAATGACCAGCAGTGGCAGTGTTTCACAGCAGAGTTTCTCTGAATTGCCAAGACTGAAGCAAACAAAAAAAAAAGGAAGTCTTGTGGCATACTGCATCATTTTATCAATTTATGTGGTAAGTAAAACGCCCAATCATTCTTTTAGGCATTAAAAAGATGTTCATAGCATCAGAATGTCCTCACTACTTTATAGTGGGAGCCTGTGCCTGAATATAATTTCTGTTAAGAAAGAAGTAACATGGATCACATTATGTTGGTCATGATATTTAAAAAAAAACTGACTGACTCGAACTCTACTAAAACCTGCTTTAGATCCTGGTGCTAGCAATGTTCCATTCGAGGAAATAGCTGTCTTTGAGGCTGAAATGCACCATCTCACTTATGAAAAGTAGTGTTAAATTCTCACGGTAGGAAGCTCATCTAACCTCTTCTCCTGCACTCTATATGTTTGACTCTGATACTCAAGATGGATTGTTGTTAAGGATAGTCCGTCTATGTACCTCCATCCCACTTTCAAGAAGGACACAGTGCTTTGACTGGTTCAGATTCCTTTACCATTCCCTCTCCTACGTGGCTGGAAGTCATGAATACAGATAGTAAGCTACTGCATAACTTCTGATATCTCATCCTCCTGTGTGGTCAGCTTCCACAAGGACAATTGGTCCAGGGGTGTCTGACATCATAAAGCTAAAGCTAAAGCAAGAAGTTGTCTGACATGAGATGCCATTCTGTTGCCTAGCAGTCTGAGATCATAAAGCTAAAGCAAGATGCTTTCTGACTAGAGGGCCACTCTGTTGCGTAGCAGCTGACATCATTAAGGTCAATCAAGATGTTGTCTGACATGAGAGCCGCTCGGTTGCCTAACAAGGAGTAGCATACATTTATCTAGGTAATTGTATGAGTTGCAGGATAGACAGGTTGCCCAACTGAAAGATGAGGTGGTAAGATGAAAGAAATTAGGACTTTATTTAGACTTATACATTTGTATGAACGGAAGTTTGAGCATAAAAGACTCAACTTCACTGTACTGAACTGGTAGGATTTGGCTAAAGAGAAGATGGAAATGATGCTATTCATATTTTCTATTATTCCCGTTAACTGTAGCATAACCCTTAATCTCTCAACTTATCAGCTGGCTTCATTGCTACTGGTGTACCATATCCTAAAACAAAGGAAGTGAGAAGGGTGTGCTGCCTCTTGGCTGGCAAAAAGATCTAGGTCCTAATGTACATGCTACAATTGTTTAGAGAGTGTTAGCAAATGAGGCAAGGGAATGCAGAGAAGTATGGGAGGTTATAAACACACATTGAGATTTGATTTTTTTTCTTCAGCTGTTGATTTTCACTATAAAACTGACTCCATAGTTTAGATCTGGTTACCCTTTATAAAAATCTAAACTTTTTGTATTGCTTATATTAAATGTACTAACAGTGGACTTTTCCATCTGCAGATTATACTGAATGAC
Organism: Lissotriton vulgaris; assembly: GCF_964263255.1. Taxonomy (NCBI): domain Eukaryota; kingdom Metazoa; phylum Chordata; class Amphibia; order Caudata; family Salamandridae; genus Lissotriton; species Lissotriton vulgaris. Next base: position 631,539,235 of record NC_141699.1, on the reverse strand, counting down.
CAGCAGTGGCAGTGTTTCACAGCAGAGTTTCTCTGAATTGCCAAGACTGAAGCAAACAAAAAAAAAGGAAGTCTTGTGGCATACTGCATCATTTTATCAATTTATGTGGTAAGTAAAACGCCCAATCATTCTTTTAGGCATTAAAAAGATGTTCATAGCATCGGAATGTCCTCACTACTTTATAGTGGGAGCCTGTGCCTGAATATAATTTCTGTTAAGAAAGAAGTAATATGGATCACATTATGTTGGTCATGATATTTAATAAAAGACTGACTGACTCGAACTCTACTAAAACCTGCTTTAGATCCTGGTGCTAGCAATGTTCCATTCGAGGAAATTGCTGTCTTTGAGGCTGAAATGCACCATCTCACTTATGAAAAGTAGTGTTAAATTCTCACGGTAGGAAGCTCATCTAACCTCTTCTCCAACACTCTATATGTTTGACTCTGATACTCAAGATGGATTGTTGTTAAGGATAGTCCGTCTATGTACCTCCATCCCACTTTCAAGAAGGACACAGTGCTTTGACTGGTTCAGATTCCTTTACCATTCCCTCTCCTACGTGGCTGGAAGTCATGAATACAGATAGTAAGCTACTGCATAACTTCTGATATCTCATCCTCCTGTGTGGTCAGCTTCCACAAGGACAATTGGTCCAGGGGTGTCTGACATCATAAAGCTAAAGCTAAAGCAAGAAGTTGTCTGACATGAGATGCCATTCTGTTGCCTAGCAGTCTGACATCATAAAGCTAAAGCAAGATGCTTTCTGACTAGAGGGCCACTCTGTTGCGTAGCAGCTGACATCATTAAGGTCAATCAAGATGTTGTCTGACATGAGAGCCGCTCGGTTGCCTAACAAGGAGTAGCATACATTTATCTAGGTAATTGTATGAGTTGCAGGATAGACAGGTTGCCCAACTGAAAGATGAGGTGGTAAGATGAAAGAAATTAGGACTTTATTTAGACTTATACATTTGTATGAACGGAAGTTTGAGCATAAAAGACTCAACTTCACTGTTGCTGAACTGGTAGGATTTGGCTAAAGAGAAGATGGAAATGATGCTATTCATAGTTTCTATTATTCCCGTTAACTGTAGCATAACCCTTAATCTCTCAACTTATCAGCTGGCTTCATTGCTACTGGTGTACCATATCCTAAAACAAAGGAAGTGAGAGGGGTGTGCTGCCTCTTGGCTGGCAAAAAGATCTAGGTCCTAATGTACATGCTACAATTGTTTAGAGAGTGTTAGCAAATGAGGCAAGGGAATGCAGAGAAGTATGGGAGGTTATAAACACAAATTGAGATTTGATTTTTTTTATTCAGCTGTTGATTTTCACTATAAAACTGACTCCATAGTTTAGATCTGGTTACCCTTTATAAAAATCTAAACTTTTTGTATTGCTTATATTAAATGTACTAACAGTGGACTTTTCCATCTGCAGATTATACTGAATGACCAGCAGTGGCAGTGTTTCACAGCAGAGTTTCTCTGAATTGCCAAGACTGAAGCAAACAAAAAAAAAGGAAGTCTTGTGGCATACTGCATCATTTTATCAATTTATGTGGTAAGTAAAACGCCCAATCATTCTTTTAGGCATTAAAAAGATGTTCATAGCATCGGAATGTCCTCACTACTTTATAGTGGGAGCCTGTGCCTGAATATAATTTCTGTTAAGAAAGAAGTAATATGGATCACATTATGTTGGTCATGATATTTAATAAAAGACTGACTGACTCGAACTCTACTAAAACCTGCTTTAGATCCTGGTGCTAGCAATGTTCCATTCGAGGAAATTGCTGTCTTTGAGGTGAGGCTGAAATGCACCATCTCACTTATGAAAAGTAGTGTTAAATTCTCACGGTAGGAAGCTCATCTAACCTCTTCTCCAACACTCTATATGTTTGACTCTGATACTCAAGATGGATTGTTGTTAAGGATAGTCCGTCTATGTACCTCCATCCCACTTTCAAGAAGGACACAGTGCTTTGACTGGTTCAGATTCCTTTACCATTCCCTCTCCTACGTGGCTGGAAGTCATGAATACAGATAGTAAGCTACTGCATAACTTCTGATATCTCATCCTCCTGTGTGGTCAGCTTCCACAAGGACAATTGGTCCAGGGGTGTCTGACATCATGAAGCTAAAGCTAAAGCAAGAAGTTGTCTGACATGAGATGCCATTCTGTTGCCTAGCAGTCTGACATCATAAAGCTAAAGCAAGATGCTTTCTGACTAGAGGGCCACTCTGTTGCGTAGCAGCTGACATCATTAAGGTCAATCAAGATGTTGTCTGACATGAGAGCCGCTCGGTTGCCTAACAAGGAGTAGGATACATTTATCTAGGTAATTGTATGAGTTGCAGGATAGACAGGTTGCCCAACTGAAAGATGAGGTGGTAAGATGAAAGAAATTAGGACTTTATTTAGACTTATACATTTGTATGAACGGAAGTTTGAGCATAAAAGACTCAACTTCACTGTTGCTGAACTGGTAGGATTTGGCTAAAGAGAAGATGGAAATGATGCTATTCATAGTTTCTATTATTCCCGTTAACTGTAGCATAACCCTTAATCTCTCAACTTATCAGCTGGCTTCATTGCTACTGGTGTACCATATCCTAAAACAAAGGAAGTGAGAAGGGTGTGCTGCCTCTTGGCTGGCAAAAAGATCTAGGTCCTAATGTACATGCTACAATTGTTTAGAGAGTGTTAGCAAATGAGGCAAGGGAATGCAGAGAAGTATGGGAGGTTATAAACACAAATTGAGATTTGATTTTTTTTCTTCAGCTGTTGATTTTCACTATAAAACTGACTCCATAGTTTAGATCTGGTTACCCTTTATAAAAATCTAAACTTTTTGTATTGCTTATATTAAATGTACTAACAGTGGACTTTTCCATCTGCAGATTATACTGAATGACCAGCAGTGGCAGTGTTTCACAGCAGAGTTTCTCTGAATTGCCAAGACTGAAGCAAACAAAAAAAAAGGAAGTCTTGTGGCATACTGCATCATTTTATCAATTTATGTGGTAAGTAAAACGCCCAATCATTCTTTTAGGCATTAAAAAGATGTTCATAGCATCGGAATGTCCTCACTACTTTATAGTGGGAGCCTGTGCCTGAATATAATTTCTGTTAAGAAAGAAGTAATATGGATCACATTATGTTGGTCATGATATTTAATAAAAGACTGACTGACTCGAACTCTACTAAAACCTGCTTTAGATCCTGGTGCTAGCAATGTTCCATTCGAGGAAATTGCTGTCTTTGAGGTGAGGCTGAAATGCACCATCTCACTTATGAAAAGTAGTGTTAAATTCTCACGGTAGGAAGCTCATCTAACCTCTTCTCCAACACTCTATATGTTTGACTCTGATACTCAAGATGGATTGTTGTTAAGGATAGTCCGTCTATGTACCTCCATCCCACTTTCAAGAAGGACACAGTGCTTTGACTGGTTCAGATTCCTTTACCATTCCCTCTCCTACGTGGCTGGAAGTCATGAATACAGATAGTAAGCTACTGCATAACTTCTGATATCTCATCCTCCTGTGTGGTCAGCTTCCACAAGGACAATTGGTCCAGGGGTGTCTGACATCATGAAGCTAAAGCTAAAGCAAGAAGTTGTCTGACATGAGATGCCATTCTGTTGCCTAGCAGTCTGACATCATAAAGCTAAAGCAAGATGCTTTCTGACTAGAGGGCCACTCTGTTGCGTAGCAGCTGACATCATTAAGGTCAATCAAGATGTTGTCTGACATGAGAGCCGCTCGGTTGCCTAACAAGGAGTAGGATACATTTATCTAGGTAATTGTATGAGTTGCAGGATAGACAGGTTGCCCAACTGAAAGATGAGGTGGTAAGATGAAAGAAATTAGGACTTTATTTAGACTTATACATTTGTATGAACGGAAGTTTGAGCATAAAAGACTCAACTTCACTGTTGCTGAACTGGTAGGATTTGGCTAAAGAGAAGATGGAAATGATGCTATTCATAGTTTCTATTATTCCCGTTAACTGTAGCATAACCCTTAATCTCTCAACTTATCAGCTGGCTTCATTGCTACTGGTGTACCATATCCTAAAACAAAGGAAGTGAGAAGGGTGTGCTGCCTCTTGGCTGGCAAAAAGATCTAGGTCCTAATGTACATGCTACAATTGTTTAGAGAGTGTTAGCAAATGAGGCAAGGGAATGCAGAGAAGTATGGGAGGTTATAAACACAAATTGAGATTTGATTTTTTTTCTTCAGCTGTTGATTTTCACTATAAAACTGACTCCATAGTTTAGATCTGGTTACCCTTTATAAAAATCTAAACTTTTTGTATTGCTTATATTAAATGTACTAACAGTGGACTTTTCCATCTGCAGATTATACTGAATGACCAGCAGTGGCAGTGTTTCACAGCAGAGTTTCTCTGAATTGCCAAGACTGAAGCAAACAAAAGAAAAAAGGAAGTCTTGTGGCATACTGCATCATTTTATCAATTTATGTGGTAAGTAAAACGCCCAATCATTCTTTTAGGCATTAAAAAGATGTTCATAGCATCGGAATGTCCTCACTACTTTATAGTGGGAGCCTGTGCCTGAATATAATTTCTGTTAAGAAAGAAGTAATATGGATCACATTATGTTGGTCATGATATTTAATAAAAGACTGACTGACTCGAACTCTACTAAAACCTGCTTTAGATCCTGGTGCTAGCAATGTTCCATTCGAGGAAATTGCTGTCTTTGAGGCTGAAATGCACCATCTCACTTATGAAAAGTAGTGTTAAATTCTCACGGTAGGAAGCTCATCTAACCTCTTCTCCAACACTCTATATGTTTGACTCTGATACTCAAGATGGATTGTTGTTAAGGATAGTCCGTCTATGTACCTCCATCCCACTTTCAAGAAGGACACAGTGCTTTGACTGGTTCAGATTCCTTTACCATTCCCTCTCCTACGTGGCTGGAAGTCATGAATACAGATAGTAAGCTACTGCATAACTTCTGATATCTCATCCTCCTGTGTGGTCAGCTTCCACAAGGACAATTGGTCCAGGGGTGTCTGACATCATAAAGCTAAAGCTAAAGCAAGAAGTTGTCTGACATGAGATGCCATTCTGTTGCCTAGCAGTCTGACATCATAAAGCTAAAGCAAGATGCTTTCTGACTAGAGGGCCACTCTGTTGCGTAGCAGCTGACATCATTAAGGTCAATCAAGATGTTGTCTGACATGAGAGCCGCTCGGTTGCCTAACAAGGAGTAGGATACATTTATCTAGGTAATTGTATGAGTTGCAGGATAGACAGGTTGCCCAACTGAAAGATGAGGTGGTAAGATGAAAGAAATTAGGACTTTATTTAGACTTATACATTTGTATGAACGGAAGTTTGAGCATAAAAGACTCAACTTCACTGTTGCTGAACTGGTAGGATTTGGCTAAAGAGAAGATGGAAATGATGCTATTCATAGTTTCTATTATTCCCGTTAACTGTAGCATAACCCTTAATCTCTCAACTTATCAGCTGGCTTCATTGCTACTGGTGTACCATATCCTAAAACAAAGGAAGTGAGAGGGGTGTGCTGCCTCTTGGCTGGCAAAAAGATCTAGGTCCTAATGTACATGCTACAATTGTTTAGAGAGTGTTAGCAAATGAGGCAAGGGAATGCAGAGAAGTATGGGAGGTTATAAACACACATTGAGATTTGATTTTTTTTCTTCAGCTGTTGATTTTCACTATAAAACTGACTCCATAGTTTAGATCTGGTTACCCTTTATAAAAATCTAAACTTTTTGTATTGCTTATATTAAATGTACTAACAGTGGACTTTTCCATCTGCAGATTATACTGAATGACCAGCAGTGGCAGTGTTTCACAGCAGAGTTTCTCTGAATTGCCAAGACTGAAGCAAACAAAAAAAAAAGGAAGTCTTGTGGCATACTGCATCATTTTATCAATTTATGTGGTAAGTAAAACGCCCAATCATTCTTTTAGGCATTAAAAAGATGTTCATAGCATCAGAATGTCCTCACTACTTTATAGTGGGAGCCTGTGCCTGAATATAATTTCTGTTAAGAAAGAAGTAACATGGATCACATTATGTTGGTCATGATATTTAAAAAAAAACTGACTGACTCGAACTCTACTAAAACCTGCTTTAGATCCTGGTGCTAGCAATGTTCCATTCGAGGAAATAGCTGTCTTTGAGGCTGAAATGCACCATCTCACTTATGAAAAGTAGTGTTAAATTCTCACGGTAGGAAGCTCATCTAACCTCTTCTCCTGCACTCTATATGTTTGACTCTGATACTCAAGATGGATTGTTGTTAAGGATAGTCCGTCTATGTACCTCCATCCCACTTTCAAGAAGGACACAGTGCTTTGACTGGTTCAGATTCCTTTACCATTCCCTCTCCTACGTGGCTGGAAGTCATGAATACAGATAGTAAGCTACTGCATAACTTCTGATATCTCATCCTCCTGTGTGGTCAGCTTCCACAAGGACAATTGGTCCAGGGGTGTCTGACATCATAAAGCTAAAGCTAAAGCAAGAAGTTGTCTGACATGAGATGCCATTCTGTTGCCTAGCAGTCTGAGATCATAAAGCTAAAGCAAGATGCTTTCTGACTAGAGGGCCACTCTGTTGCGTAGCAGCTGACATCATTAAGGTCAATCAAGATGTTGTCTGACATGAGAGCCGCTCGGTTGCCTAACAAGGAGTAGCATACATTTATCTAGGTAATTGTATGAGTTGCAGGATAGACAGGTTGCCCAACTGAAAGATGAGGTGGTAAGATGAAAGAAATTAGGACTTTATTTAGACTTATACATTTGTATGAACGGAAGTTTGAGCATAAAAGACTCAACTTCACTGTACTGAACTGGTAGGATTTGGCTAAAGAGAAGATGGAAATGATGCTATTCATATTTTCTATTATTCCCGTTAACTGTAGCATAACCCTTAATCTCTCAACTTATCAGCTGGCTTCATTGCTACTGGTGTACCATATCCTAAAACAAAGGAAGTGAGAAGGGTGTGCTGCCTCTTGGCTGGCAAAAAGATCTAGGTCCTAATGTACATGCTACAATTGTTTAGAGAGTGTTAGCAAATGAGGCAAGGGAATGCAGAGAAGTATGGGAGGTTATAAACACAAATTGAGATTTGATTTTTTTTCTTTAGCTGTTGATTTTCACTATAAAACTGACTCCATAGTTTAGATCTGGTTACCCTTTATAAAAATCTAAACTTTTTGTATTGCTTATATTAAATGTACTAACAGTGGACTTTTCCATCTGCAGATTATACTGAATGACCAGCAGTGGCAGTGTTTCACAGCAGAGTTTCTCTGAATTGCCAAGACTGAAGCAAACAAAAAAAAAAGGAAGTCTTGTGGCATACTGCATCATTTTATCAATTTATGTGGTAAGTAAAACGCCCAATCATTCTTTTAGGCATTAAAAAGATGTTCATAGCATCGGAATGTCCTCACTACTTTATAGTGGGAGCCTGTGCCTGAATATAATTTCTGTTAAGAAAGAAGTAATATGGATCACATTATGTTGGTCATGATATTTAATAAAAGACTGACTGACTCGAACTCTACTAAAACCTGCTTTAGATCCTGGTGCTAGCAATGTTCCATTCGAGGAAATTGCTGTCTTTGAGGCTGAAATGCACCATCTCACTTATGAAAAGTAGTGTTAAATTCTCACGGTAGGAAGCTCATCTAACCTCTTCTCAAACACTCTATATGTTTGACTCTGATACTCAAGATGGATTGTTGTTAAGGATAGTCCGTCTATGTACCTCCATCCCACTTTCAAGAAGGACACAGTGCTTTGACTGGTTCAGATTCCTTTACCATTCCCTCTCCTACGTGGCTGGAAGTCATGAATACAGATAGTAAGCTACTGCATAACTTCTGATATCTCATCCTCCTGTGTGGTCAGCTTCCACAAGGACAATTGGTCCAGGGGTGTCTGACATCATAAAGCTAAAGCTAAAGCAAGAAGTTGTCTGACATGAGATGCCATTCTGTTGCCTAGCAGTCTGACATCATAAAGCTAAAGCAAGATGCTTTCTGACTAGAGGGCCACTCTGTTGCGTAGCAGCTGACATCATTAAGGTCAATCAAGATGTTGTCTGACATGAGAGCCGCTCGGTTGCCTAACAAGGAGTAGCATACATTTATCTAGGTAATTGTATGAGTTGCAGGATAGACAGGTTGCCCAACTGAAAGATGAGGTGGTAAGATGAAAGAAATTAGGACTTTATTTAGACTTATACATTTGTATGAACGGAAGTTTGAGCATAAAAGACTCAACTTCACTGTTGCTGAACTGGTAGGATTTGGCTAAAGAGAAGATGGAAATGATGCTATTCATAGTTTCTATTATTCCCGTTAACTGTAGCATAACCCTTAATCTCTCAACTTATCAGCTGGCTTCATTGCTACTGGTGTACCATATCCTAAAACAAAGGAAGTGAGAGGGGTGTGCTGCCTCTTGGCTGGCAAAAAGATCTAGGTCCTAATGTACATGCTACAATTGTTTAGAGAGTGTTAGCAAATGAGGCAAGGGAATGCAGAGAAGTATGGGAGGTTATAAACACAAATTGAGATTTGATTTTTTTTATTCAGCTGTTGATTTTCACTATAAAACTGACTCCATAGTTTAGATCTGGTTACCCTTTATAAAAATCTAAACTTTTTGTATTGCTTATATTAAATGTACTAACAGTGGACTTTTCCATCTGCAGATTATACTGAATGACCAGCAGTGGCAGTGTTTCACAGCAGAGTTTCTCTGAATTGCCAAGACTGAAGCAAACAAAAAAAAAGGAAGTCTTGTGGCATACTGCATCATTTTATCAATTTATGTGGTAAGTAAAACGCCCAATCATTCTTTTAGGCATTAAAAAGATGTTCATAGCATCGGAATGTCCTCACTACTTTATAGTGGGAGCCTGTGCCTGAATATAATTTCTGTTAAGAAAGAAGTAATATGGATCACATTATGTTGGTCATGATATTTAATAAAAGACTGACTGACTCGAACTCTACTAAAACCTGCTTTAGATCCTGGTGCTAGCAATGTTCCATTCGAGGAAATTGCTGTCTTTGAGGTGAGGCTGAAATGCACCATCTCACTTATGAAAAGTAGTGTTAAATTCTCACGGTAGGAAGCTCATCTAACCTCTTCTCCAACACTCTATATGTTTGACTCTGATACTCAAGATGGATTGTTGTTAAGGATAGTCCGTCTATGTACCTCCATCCCACTTTCAAGAAGGACACAGTGCTTTGACTGGTTCAGATTCCTTTACCATTCCCTCTCCTACGTGGCTGGAAGTCATGAATACAGATAGTAAGCTACTGCATAACTTCTGATATCTCATCCTCCTGTGTGGTCAGCTTCCACAAGGACAATTGGTCCAGGGGTGTCTGACATCATAAAGCTAAAGCTAAAGCAAGAAGTTGTCTGACATGAGATGCCATTCTGTTGCCTAGCAGTCTGAGATCATAAAGCTAAAGCAAGATGCTTTCTGACTAGAGGGCCACTCTGTTGCGTAGCAGCTGACATCATTAAGGTCAATCAAGATGTTGTCTGACATGAGAGCCGCTCGGTTGCCTAACAAGGAGTAGCATACATTTATCTAGGTAATTGTATGAGTTGCAGGATAGACAGGTTGCCCAACTGAAAGATGAGGTGGTAAGATGAAAGAAATTAGGACTTTATTTAGACTTATACATTTGTATGAACGGAAGTTTGAGCATAAAAGACTCAACTTCACTGTTGCTGAACTGGTAGGATTTGGCTAAAGAGAAGATGGAAATGATGCTATTCATATTTTCTATTATTCCCGTTAACTGTAGCATAACCCTTAATCTCTCAACTTATCAGCTGGCTTCATTGCTACTGGTGTACCATATCCTAAAACAAAGGAAGTGAGAAGGGTGTGCTGCCTCTTGGCTGGCAAAAAGATCTAGGTCCTAATGTACATGCTACAATTGTTTAGAGAGTGTTAGCAAATGAGGCAAGGGAATGCAGAGAAGTATGGGAGGTTATAAACACAAATTGAGATTTGAATTTTTTTCTTCAGCTGTTGATTTTCACTATAAAACTGACTCCATAGTTTAGATCTGGTTACCCTTTATAAAAATCTAAACTTTTTGTATTGCTTATATTAAATGTACTAACAGTGGACTTTTCCATCTGCAGATTATACTGATTGACCAGCAGTGGCAGTGTTTCACAGCAGAGTTTCTCTGAATTGCCAAGACTGAAGCAAACAAAAAAAAAAGGAAGTCTTGTGGCATACTGCATCATTTTATCAATTTATGTGGTAAGTAAAACGCCCAATCATTCTTTTAGGCATTAAAAAGATGTTCATAGCATCGGAATGTCCTCACTACTTTATAGTGGGAGCCTGTGCCTGAATATAATTTCTGTTAAGAAAGAAGTAATATGGATCACATTATGTTGGTCATGATATTTAATAAAAGACTGACTGACTCGAACTCTACTAAAACCTGCTTTAGATCCTGGTGCTAGCAATGTTCCATTCGAGGAAATTGCTGTCTTTGAGGCTGAAATGCACCATCTCACTTATGAAAAGTAGTGTTAAATTCTCACGGTAGGAAGCTCATCTAACCTCTTCTCCAACACTCTATATGTTTGACTCTGATACTCAAGATGGATTGTTGTTAAGGATAGTCCGTCTATGTACCTCCATCCCACTTTCAAGAAGGACACAGTGCTTTGACTGGTTCAGATTCCTTTACCATTCCCTCTCCTACGTGGCTGGAAGTCATGAATACAGATAGTAAGCTACTGCATAACTTCTGATATCTCATCCTCCTGTGTGGTCAGCTTCCACAAGGACAATTGGTCCAGGGGTGTCTGACATCATGAAGCTAAAGCTAAAGCAAGAAGTTGTCTGACATGAGATGCCATTCTGTTGCCTAGCAGTCTGACATCATAAAGCTAAAGCAAGATGCTTTCTGACTAGAGGGCCACTCTGTTGCGTAGCAGCTGACATCATTAAGGTCAATCAAGATGTTGTCTGACATGAGAGCCGCTCGGTTGCCTAACAAGGAGTAGGATACATTTATCTAGGTAATTGTATGAGTTGCAGGATAGACAGGTTGCCCAACTGAAAGATGAGGTGGTAAGATGAAAGAAATTAGGACTTTATTTAGACTTATACATTTGTATGAACGGAAGTTTGAGCATAAAAGACTCAACTTCACTGTTGCTGAACTGGTAGGATTTGGCTAAAGAGAAGATGGAAATGATGCTATTCATAGTTTCTATTATTCCCGTTAACTGTAGCATAACCCTTAATCTCTCAACTTATCAGCTGGCTTCATTGCTACTGGTGTACCATATCCTAAAACAAAGGAAGTGAGAAGGGTGTGCTGCCTCTTGGCTGGCAAAAAGATCTAGGTCCTAATGTACATGCTACAATTGTTTAGAGAGTGTTAGCAAATGAGGCAAGGGAATGCAGAGAAGTATGGGAGGTTATAAACACAAATTGAGATTTGATTTTTTTTCTTCAGCTGTTGATTTTCACTATAAAACTGACTCCATAGTTTAGATCTGGTTACCCTTTATAAAAATCTAAACTTTTTGTATTGCTTATATTAAATGTACTAACAGTGGACTTTTCCATCTGCAGATTATACTGAATGACCAGCAGTGGCAGTGTTTCACAGCAGAGTTTCTCTGAATTGCCAAGACTGAAGCAAACAAAAGAAAAAAGGAAGTCTTGTGGCATACTGCATCATTTTATCAATTTATGTGGTAAGTAAAACGCCCAATCATTCTTTTAGGCATTAAAAAGATGTTCATAGCATCGGAATGTCCTCACTACTTTATAGTGGGAGCCTGTGCCTGAATATAATTTCTGTTAAGAAAGAAGTAATATGGATCACATTATGTTGGTCATGATATTTAATAAAAGACTGACTGACTCGAACTCTACTAAAACCTGCTTTAGATCCTGGTGCTAGCAATGTTCCATTCGAGGAAATTGCTGTCTTTGAGGTGAGGCTGAAATGCACCATCTCACTTATGAAAAGTAGTGTTAAATTCTCACGGTAGGAAGCTCATCTAACCTCTTCTCCAACACTCTATATGTTTGACTCTGATACTCAAGATGGATTGTTGTTAAGGATAGTCCGTCTATGTACCTCCATCCCACTTTCAAGAAGGACACAGTGCTTTGACTGGTTCAGATTCCGTTACCATTCCCTCTCCTACGTGGCTGGAAGTCATGAATACAGATAGTAAGCTACTGCATAACTTCTGATATCTCATCCTCCTGTGTGGTCAGCTTCCACAAGGACAATTGGTCCAGGGGTGTCTGACATCATAAAGCTAAAGCTAAAGCAAGAAGTTGTCTGACATGAGATGCCATTCTGTTGCCTAGCAGTCTGAGATCATAAAGCTAAAGCAAGATGCTTTCTGACTAGAGGGCCACTCTGTTGCGTAGCAGCTGACATCATTAAGGTCAATCAAGATGTTGTCTGACATGAGAGCCGCTCGGTTGCCTAACAAGGAGTAGCATACATTTATCTAGGTAATTGTATGAGTTGCAGGATAGACAGGTTGCCCAACTGAAAGATGAGGTGGTAAGATGAAAGAAATTAGGACTTTATTTAGACTTATACATTTGTATGAACGGAAGTTTGAGCATAAAAGACTCAACTTCACTGTTGCTGAACTGGTAGGATTTGGCTAAAGAGAAGATGGAAATGATGCTATTCATAGTTTCTATTATTCCCGTTAACTGTAGCATAACCCTTAATCTCTCAACTTATCAGCTGGCTTCATTGCTACTGGTGTACCATATCCTAAAACAAAGGAAGTGAGAAGGGTGTGCTGCCTCTTGGCTGGCAAAAAGATCTAGGTCCTAATGTACATGCTACAATTGTTTAGAGAGTGTTAGCAAATGAGGCAAGGGAATGCAGAGAAGTATGGGAGGTTATAAACACAAATTGAGATTTGATTTTTTTTCTTTAGCTGTTGATTTTCACTATAAAACTGACTCCATAGTTTAGATCTGGTTACCCTTTATAAAAATCTAAACTTTTTGTATTGCTTATATTAAATGTACTAACAGTGGACTTTTCCATCTGCAGATTATACTGAATGACCAGCAGTGGCAGTGTTTCACAGCAGAGTTTCTCTGAATTGCCAAGACTGAAGCAAACAAAAAAAAAAGGAAGTCTTGTGGCATACTGCATCATTTTATCAATTTATGTGGTAAGTAAAACGCCCAATCATTCTTTTAGGCATTAAAAAGATGTTCATAGCATCGGAATGTCCTCACTACTTTATAGTGGGAGCCTGTGCCTGAATATAATTTCTGTTAAGAAAGAAGTAATATGGATCACATTATGTTGGTCATGATATTTAATAAAAGACTGACTGACTCGAACTCTACTAAAACCTGCTTTAGATCCTGGTGCTAGCAATGTTCCATTCGAGGAAATTGCTGTCTTTGAGGCTGAAATGCACCATCTCACTTATGAAAAGTAGTGTTAAATTCTCACGGTAGGAAGCTCATCTAACCTCTTCTCCAACACTCTATATGTTTGACTCTGATACTCAAGATGGATTGTTGTTAAGGATAGTCCGTCTATGTACCTCCATCCCACTTTCAAGAAGGACACAGTGCTTTGACTGGTTCAGATTCCTTTACCATTCCCTCTCCTACGTGGCTGGAAGTCATGAATACAGATAGTAAGCTACTGCATAACTTCTGATATCTCATCCTCCTGTGTGGTCAGCTTCCACAAGGACAATTGGTCCAGGGGTGTCTGACATCATAAAGCTAAAGCTAAAGCAAGAAGTTGTCTGACATGAGATGCCATTCTGTTGCCTAGCAGTCTGACATCATAAAGCTAAAGCAAGATGCTTTCTGACTAGAGGGCCACTCTGTTGCGTAGCAGCTGACATCATTAAGGTCAATCAAGATGTTGTCTGACATGAGAGCCGCTCGGTTGCCTAACAAGGAGTAGCATACATTTATCTAGGTAATTGTATGAGTTGCAGGATAGACAGGTTGCCCAACTGAAAGATGAGGTGGTAAGATGAAAGAAATTAGGACTTTATTTAGACTTATACATTTGTATGAACGGAAGTTTGAGCATAAAAGACTCAACTTCACTGTTGCTGAACTGGTAGGATTTGGCTAAAGAGAAGATGGAAATGATGCTATTCATAGTTTCTATTATTCCCGTTAACTGTAGCATAACCCTTAATCTCTCAACTTATCAGCTGGCTTCATTGCTACTGGTGTACCATATCCTAAAACAAAGGAAGTGAGAGGGGTGTGCTGCCTCTTGGCTGGCAAAAAGATCTAGGTCCTAATGTACATGCTACAATTGTTTAGAGAGTGTTAGCAAATGAGGCAAGGGAATGCAGAGAAGTATGGGAGGTTATAAACACAAATTGAGATTTGATTTTTTTTATTCAGCTGTTGATTTTCACTATAAAACTGACTCCATAGTTTAGATCTGGTTACCCTTTATAAAAATCTAAACTTTTTGTATTGCTTATATTAAATGTACTAACAGTGGACTTTTCCATCTGCAGATTATACTGAATGACCAGCAGTGGCAGTGTTTCACAGCAGAGTTTCTCTGAATTGCCAAGACTGAAGCAAACAAAAAAAAAGGAAGTCTTGTGGCATACTGCATCATTTTATCAATTTATGTGGTAAGTAAAACGCCCAATCATTCTTTTAGGCATTAAAAAGATGTTCATAGCATCGGAATGTCCTCACTACTTTATAGTGGGAGCCTGTGCCTGAATATAATTTCTGTTAAGAAAGAAGTAATATGGATCACATTATGTTGGTCATGATATTTAATAAAAGACTGACTGACTCGAACTCTACTAAAACCTGCTTTAGATCCTGGTGCTAGCAATGTTCCATTCGAGGAAATTGCTGTCTTTGAGGTGAGGCTGAAATGCACCATCTCACTTATGAAAAGTAGTGTTAAATTCTCACGGTAGGAAGCTCATCTAACCTCTTCTCCAACACTCTATATGTTTGACTCTGATACTCAAGATGGATTGTTGTTAAGGATAGTCCGTCTATGTACCTCCATCCCACTTTCAAGAAGGACACAGTGCTTTGACTGGTTCAGATTCCTTTACCATTCCCTCTCCTACGTGGCTGGAAGTCATGAATACAGATAGTAAGCTACTGCATAACTTCTGATATCTCATCCTCCTGTGTGGTCAGCTTCCACAAGGACAATTGGTCCAGGGGTGTCTGACATCATAAAGCTAAAGCTAAAGCAAGAAGTTGTCTGACATGAGATGCCATTCTGTTGCCTAGCAGTCTGAGATCATAAAGCTAAAGCAAGATGCTTTCTGACTAGAGGGCCACTCTGTTGCGTAGCAGCTGACATCATTAAGGTCAATCAAGATGTTGTCTGACATGAGAGCCGCTCGGTTGCCTAACAAGGAGTAGCATACATTTATCTAGGTAATTGTATGAGTTGCAGGATAGACAGGTTGCCCAACTGAAAGATGAGGTGGTAAGATGAAAGAAATTAGGACTTTATTTAGACTTATACATTTGTATGAACGGAAGTTTGAGCATAAAAGACTCAACTTCACTGTTGCTGAACTGGTAGGATTTGGCTAAAGAGAAGATGGAAATGATGCTATTCATATTTTCTATTATTCCCGTTAACTGTAGCATAACCCTTAATCTCTCAACTTATCAGCTGGCTTCATTGCTACTGGTGTACCATATCCTAAAACAAAGGAAGTGAGAAGGGTGTGCTGCCTCTTGGCTGGCAAAAAGATCTAGGTCCTAATGTACATGCTACAATTGTTTAGAGAGTGTTAGCAAATGAGGCAAGGGAATGCAGAGAAGTATGGGAGGTTATAAACACAAATTGAGATTTGAATTTTTTTCTTCAGCTGTTGATTTTCACTATAAAACTGACTCCATAGTTTAGATCTGGTTACCCTTTATAAAAATCTAAACTTTTTGTATTGCTTATATTAAATGTACTAACAGTGGACTTTTCCATCTGCAGATTATACTGATTGACCAGCAGTGGCAGTGTTTCACAGCAGAGTTTCTCTGAATTGCCAAGACTGAAGCAAACAAAAAAAAAAGGAAGTCTTGTGGCATACTGCATCATTTTATCAATTTATGTGGTAAGTAAAACGCCCAATCATTCTTTTAGGCATTAAAAAGATGTTCATAGCATCGGAATGTCCTCACTACTTTATAGTGGGAGCCTGTGCCTGAATATAATTTCTGTTAAGAAAGAAGTAATATGGATCACATTATGTTGGTCATGATATTTAATAAAAGACTGACTGACTCGAACTCTACTAAAACCTGCTTTAGATCCTGGTGCTAGCAATGTTCCATTCGAGGAAATTGCTGTCTTTGAGGCTGAAATGCACCATCTCACTTATGAAAAGTAGTGTTAAATTCTCACGGTAGGAAGCTCATCTAACCTCTTCTCCAACACTCTATATGTTTGACTCTGATACTCAAGATGGATTGTTGTTAAGGATAGTCCGTCTATGTACCTCCATCCCACTTTCAAGAAGGACACAGTGCTTTGACTGGTTCAGATTCCTTTACCATTCCCTCTCCTACGTGGCTGGAAGTCATGAATACAGATAGTAAGCTACTGCATAACTTCTGATATCTCATCCTCCTGTGTGGTCAGCTTCCACAAGGACAATTGGTCCAGGGGTGTCTGACATCATAAAGCTAAAGCTAAAGCAAGAAGTTGTCTGACATGAGATGCCATTCTGTTGCCTAGCAGTCTGACATCATAAAGCTAAAGCAAGATGCTTTCTGACTAGAGGGCCACTCTGTTGCGTAGCAGCTGACATCATTAAGGTCAATCAAGATGTTGTCTGACATGAGAGCCGCTCGGTTGCCTAACAAGGAGTAGGATACATTTATCTAGGTAATTGTATGAGTTGCAGGATAGACAGGTTGCCCAACTGAAAGATGAGGTGGTAAGATGAAAGAAATTAGGACTTTATTTAGACTTATACATTTGTATGAACGGAAGTTTGAGCATAAAAGACTCAACTTCACTGTTGCTGAACTGGTAGGATTTGGCTAAAGAGAAGATGGAAATGATGCTA
The DNA here is from genome assembly GCF_964263255.1 of Lissotriton vulgaris. NCBI lineage: Eukaryota > Metazoa > Chordata > Amphibia > Caudata > Salamandridae > Lissotriton > Lissotriton vulgaris. The sequence goes on along the minus strand of NC_141699.1, from coordinate 631,522,099 downwards.
TTCATAGTTTCTATTATTCCCGTTAACTGTAGCATAACCCTTAATCTCTCAACTTATCAGCTGGCTTCATTGCTACTGGTGTACCATATCCTAAAACAAAGGAAGTGAGAGGGGTGTGCTGCCTCTTGGCTGGCAAAAAGATCTAGGTCCTAATGTACATGCTACAATTGTTTAGAGAGTGTTAGCAAATGAGGCAAGGGAATGCAGAGAAGTATGGGAGGTTATAAACACACATTGAGATTTGATTTTTTTTCTTCAGCTGTTGATTTTCACTATAAAACTGACTCCATAGTTTAGATCTGGTTACCCTTTATAAAAATCTAAACTTTTTGTATTGCTTATATTAAATGTACTAACAGTGGACTTTTCCATCTGCAGATTATACTGAATGACCAGCAGTGGCAGTGTTTCACAGCAGAGTTTCTCTGAATTGCCAAGACTGAAGCAAACAAAAAAAAAAGGAAGTCTTGTGGCATACTGCATCATTTTATCAATTTATGTGGTAAGTAAAACGCCCAATCATTCTTTTAGGCATTAAAAAGATGTTCATAGCATCAGAATGTCCTCACTACTTTATAGTGGGAGCCTGTGCCTGAATATAATTTCTGTTAAGAAAGAAGTAACATGGATCACATTATGTTGGTCATGATATTTAAAAAAAAACTGACTGACTCGAACTCTACTAAAACCTGCTTTAGATCCTGGTGCTAGCAATGTTCCATTCGAGGAAATAGCTGTCTTTGAGGCTGAAATGCACCATCTCACTTATGAAAAGTAGTGTTAAATTCTCACGGTAGGAAGCTCATCTAACCTCTTCTCCTGCACTCTATATGTTTGACTCTGATACTCAAGATGGATTGTTGTTAAGGATAGTCCGTCTATGTACCTCCATCCCACTTTCAAGAAGGACACAGTGCTTTGACTGGTTCAGATTCCTTTACCATTCCCTCTCCTACGTGGCTGGAAGTCATGAATACAGATAGTAAGCTACTGCATAACTTCTGATATCTCATCCTCCTGTGTGGTCAGCTTCCACAAGGACAATTGGTCCAGGGGTGTCTGACATCATAAAGCTAAAGCTAAAGCAAGAAGTTGTCTGACATGAGATGCCATTCTGTTGCCTAGCAGTCTGAGATCATAAAGCTAAAGCAAGATGCTTTCTGACTAGAGGGCCACTCTGTTGCGTAGCAGCTGACATCATTAAGGTCAATCAAGATGTTGTCTGACATGAGAGCCGCTCGGTTGCCTAACAAGGAGTAGCATACATTTATCTAGGTAATTGTATGAGTTGCAGGATAGACAGGTTGCCCAACTGAAAGATGAGGTGGTAAGATGAAAGAAATTAGGACTTTATTTAGACTTATACATTTGTATGAACGGAAGTTTGAGCATAAAAGACTCAACTTCACTGTACTGAACTGGTAGGATTTGGCTAAAGAGAAGATGGAAATGATGCTATTCATATTTTCTATTATTCCCGTTAACTGTAGCATAACCCTTAATCTCTCAACTTATCAGCTGGCTTCATTGCTACTGGTGTACCATATCCTAAAACAAAGGAAGTGAGAAGGGTGTGCTGCCTCTTGGCTGGCAAAAAGATCTAGGTCCTAATGTACATGCTACAATTGTTTAGAGAGTGTTAGCAAATGAGGCAAGGGAATGCAGAGAAGTATGGGAGGTTATAAACACAAATTGAGATTTGAATTTTTTTCTTCAGCTGTTGATTTTCACTATAAAACTGACTCCATAGTTTAGATCTGGTTACCCTTTATAAAAATCTAAACTTTTTGTATTGCTTATATTAAATGTACTAACAGTGGACTTTTCCATCTGCAGATTATACTGAATGACCAGCAGTGGCAGTGTTTCACAGCAGAGTTTCTCTGAATTGCCAAGACTGAAGCAAACAAAAAAAAAAGGAAGTCTTGTGGCATACTGCATCATTTTATCAATTTATGTGGTAAGTAAAACGCCCAATCATTCTTTTAGGCATTAAAAAGATGTTCATAGCATCGGAATGTCCTCACTACTTTATAGTGGGAGCCTGTGCCTGAATATAATTTCTGTTAAGAAAGAAGTAATATGGATCACATTATGTTGGTCATGATATTTAATAAAAGACTGACTGACTCGAACTCTACTAAAACCTGCTTTAGATCCTGGTGCTAGCAATGTTCCATTCGAGGAAATTGCTGTCTTTGAGGTGAGGCTGAAATGCACCATCTCACTTATGAAAAGTAGTGTTAAATTCTCACGGTAGGAAGCTCATCTAACCTCTTCTCCAACACTCTATATGTTTGACTCTGATACTCAAGATGGATTGTTGTTAAGGATAGTCCGTCTATGTACCTCCATCCCACTTTCAAGAAGGACACAGTGCTTTGACTGGTTCAGATTCCTTTACCATTCCCTCTCCTACGTGGCTGGAAGTCATGAATACAGATAGTAAGCTACTGCATAACTTCTGATATCTCATCCTCCTGTGTGGTCAGCTTCCACAAGGACAATTGGTCCAGGGGTGTCTGACATCATAAAGCTAAAGCTAAAGCAAGAAGTTGTCTGACATGAGATGCCATTCTGTTGCCTAGCAGTCTGAGATCATAAAGCTAAAGCAAGATGCTTTCTGACTAGAGGGCCACTCTGTTGCGTAGCAGCTGACATCATTAAGGTCAATCAAGATGTTGTCTGACATGAGAGCCGCTCGGTTGCCTAACAAGGAGTAGCATACATTTATCTAGGTAATTGTATGAGTTGCAGGATAGACAGGTTGCCCAACTGAAAGATGAGGTGGTAAGATGAAAGAAATTAGGACTTTATTTAGACTTATACATTTGTATGAACGGAAGTTTGAGCATAAAAGACTCAACTTCACTGTTGCTGAACTGGTAGGATTTGGCTAAAGAGAAGATGGAAATGATGCTATTCATATTTTCTATTATTCCCGTTAACTGTAGCATAACCCTTAATCTCTCAACTTATCAGCTGGCTTCATTGCTACTGGTGTACCATATCCTAAAACAAAGGAAGTGAGAAGGGTGTGCTGCCTCTTGGCTGGCAAAAAGATCTAGGTCCTAATGTACATGCTACAATTGTTTAGAGAGTGTTAGCAAATGAGGCAAGGGAATGCAGAGAAGTATGGGAGGTTATAAACACAAATTGAGATTTGATTTTTTTTCTTCAGCTGTTGATTTTCACTATAAAACTGACTCCATAGTTTAGATCTGGTTACCCTTTATAAAAATCTAAACTTTTTGTATTGCTTATATTAAATGTACTAACAGTGGACTTTTCCATCTGCAGATTATACTGAATGACCAGCAGTGGCAGTGTTTCACAGCAGAGTTTCTCTGAATTGCCAAGACTGAAGCAAACAAAAAAAAAAGGAAGTCTTGTGGCATACTGCATCATTTTATCAATTTATGTGGTAAGTAAAACGCCCAATCATTCTTTTAGGCATTAAAAAGATGTTCATAGCATCGGAATGTCCTCACTACTTTATAGTGGGAGCCTGTGCCTGAATATAATTTCTGTTAAGAAAGAAGTAATATGGATCACATTATGTTGGTCATGATATTTAATAAAAGACTGACTGACTCGAACTCTACTAAAACCTGCTTTAGATCCTGGTGCTAGCAATGTTCCATTCGAGGAAATTGCTGTCTTTGAGGCTGAAATGCACCATCTCACTTATGAAAAGTAGTGTTAAATTCTCACGGTAGGAAGCTCATCTAACCTCTTCTCCAACACTCTATATGTTTGACTCTGATACTCAAGATGGATTGTTGTTAAGGATAGTCCGTCTATGTACCTCCATCCCACTTTCAAGAAGGACACAGTGCTTTGACTGGTTCAGATTCCTTTACCATTCCCTCTCCTACGTGGCTGGAAGTCATGAATACAGATAGTAAGCTACTGCATAACTTCTGATATCTCATCCTCCTGTGTGGTCAGCTTCCACAAGGACAATTGGTCCAGGGGTGTCTGACATCATAAAGCTAAAGCTACAGCAAGAAGTTGTCTGACATGAGATGCCATTCTGTTGCCTAGCAGTCTGACATCATAAAGCTAAAGCAAGATGCTTTCTGACTAGAGGGCCACTCTGTTGCGTAGCAGCTGACATCATTAAGGTCAATCAAGATGTTGTCTGACATGAGAGCCGCTCGGTTGCCTAACAAGGAGTAGCATACATTTATCTAGGTAATTGTATGAGTTGCAGGATAGACAGGTTGCCCAACTGAAAGATGAGGTGGTAAGATGAAAGAAATTAGGACTTTATTTAGACTTATACATTTGTATGAACGGAAGTTTGAGCATAAAAGACTCAACTTCACTGTTGCTGAACTGGTAGGATTTGGCTAAAGAGAAGATGGAAATGATGCTATTCATAGTTTCTATTATTCCCGTTAACTGTAGCATAACCCTTAATCTCTCAACTTATCAGCTGGCTTCATTGCTACTGGTGTACCATATCCTAAAACAAAGGAAGTGAGAAGGGTGTGCTGCCTCTTGGCTGGCAAAAAGATCTAGGTCCTAATGTACATGCTACAATTGTTTAGAGAGTGTTAGCAAATGAGGCAAGGGAATGCAGAGAAGTATGGGAGGTTATAAACACAAATTGAGATTTGATTTTTTTTCTTCAGCTGTTGATTTTCACTATAAAACTGACTCCATAGTTTAGATCTGGTTACCCTTTATAAAAATCTAAACTTTTTGTATTGCTTATATTAAATGTACTAACAGTGGACTTTTCCATCTGCAGATTATACTGAATGACCAGCAGTGGCAGTGTTTCACAGCAGAGTTTCTCTGAATTGCCAAGACTGAAGCAAACAAAAGAAAAAAGGAAGTCTTGTGGCATACTGCATCATTTTATCAATTTATGTGGTAAGTAAAACGCCCAATCATTCTTTTAGGCATTAAAAAGATGTTCATAGCATCGGAATGTCCTCACTACTTTATAGTGGGAGCCTGTGCCTGAATATAATTTCTGTTAAGAAAGAAGTAATATGGATCACATTATGTTGGTCATGATATTTAATAAAAGACTGACTGACTCGAACTCTACTAAAACCTGCTTTAGATCCTGGTGCTAGCAATGTTCCATTCGAGGAAATTGCTGTCTTTGAGGCTGAAATGCACCATCTCACTTATGAAAAGTAGTGTTAAATTCTCACGGTAGGAAGCTCATCTAACCTCTTCTCCAACACTCTATATGTTTGACTCTGATACTCAAGATGGATTGTTGTTAAGGATAGTCCGTCTATGTACCTCCATCCCACTTTCAAGAAGGACACAGTGCTTTGACTGGTTCAGATTCCTTTACCATTCCCTCTCCTACGTGGCTGGAAGTCATGAATACAGATAGTAAGCTACTGCATAACTTCTGATATCTCATCCTCCTGTGTGGTCAGCTTCCACAAGGACAATTGGTCCAGGGGTGTCTGACATCATAAAGCTAAAGCTAAAGCAAGAAGTTGTCTGACATGAGATGCCATTCTGTTGCCTAGCAGTCTGACATCATAAAGCTAAAGCAAGATGCTTTCTGACTAGAGGGCCACTCTGTTGCGTAGCAGCTGACATCATTAAGGTCAATCAAGATGTTGTCTGACATGAGAGCCGCTCGGTTGCCTAACAAGGAGTAGGATACATTTATCTAGGTAATTGTATGAGTTGCAGGATAGACAGGTTGCCCAACTGAAAGATGAGGTGGTAAGATGAAAGAAATTAGGACTTTATTTAGACTTATACATTTGTATGAACGGAAGTTTGAGCATAAAAGACTCAACTTCACTGTTGCTGAACTGGTAGGATTTGGCTAAAGAGAAGATGGAAATGATGCTATTCATAGTTTCTATTATTCCCGTTAACTGTAGCATAACCCTTAATCTCTCAACTTATCAGCTGGCTTCATTGCTACTGGTGTACCATATCCTAAAACAAAGGAAGTGAGAAGGGTGTGCTGCCTCTTGGCTGGCAAAAAGATCTAGGTCCTAATGTACATGCTACAATTGTTTAGAGAGTGTTAGCAAATGAGGCAAGGGAATGCAGAGAAGTATGGGAGGTTATAAACACAAATTGAGATTTGATTTTTTTTCTTCAGCTGTTGATTTTCACTATAAAACTGACTCCATAGTTTAGATCTGGTTACCCTTTATAAAAATCTAAACTTTTTGTATTGCTTATATTAAATGTACTAACAGTGGACTTTTCCATCTGCAGATTATACTGAATGACCAGCAGTGGCAGTGTTTCACAGCAGAGTTTCTCTGAATTGCCAAGACTGAAGCAAACAAAAAAAAAAGGAAGTCTTGTGGCATACTGCATCATTTTATCAATTTATGTGGTAAGTAAAACGCCCAATCATTCTTTTAGGCATTAAAAAGATGTTCATAGCATCAGAATGTCCTCACTACTTTATAGTGGGAGCCTGTGCCTGAATATAATTTCTGTTAAGAAAGAAGTAACATGGATCACATTATGTTGGTCATGATATTTAAAAAAAAACTGACTGACTCGAACTCTACTAAAACCTGCTTTAGATCCTGGTGCTAGCAATGTTCCATTCGAGGAAATAGCTGTCTTTGAGGCTGAAATGCACCATCTCACTTATGAAAAGTAGTGTTAAATTCTCACGGTAGGAAGCTCATCTAACCTCTTCTCCTGCACTCTATATGTTTGACTCTGATACTCAAGATGGATTGTTGTTAAGGATAGTCCGTCTATGTACCTCCATCCCACTTTCAAGAAGGACACAGTGCTTTGACTGGTTCAGATTCCTTTACCATTCCCTCTCCTACGTGGCTGGAAGTCATGAATACAGATAGTAAGCTACTGCATAACTTCTGATATCTCATCCTCCTGTGTGGTCAGCTTCCACAAGGACAATTGGTCCAGGGGTGTCTGACATCATAAAGCTAAAGCTAAAGCAAGAAGTTGTCTGACATGAGATGCCATTCTGTTGCCTAGCAGTCTGAGATCATAAAGCTAAAGCAAGATGCTTTCTGACTAGAGGGCCACTCTGTTGCGTAGCAGCTGACATCATTAAGGTCAATCAAGATGTTGTCTGACATGAGAGCCGCTCGGTTGCCTAACAAGGAGCAGCATACATTTATCTAGGTAATTGTATGAGTTGCAGGATAGACAGGTTGCCCAACTGAAAGATGAGGTGGTAAGATGAAAGAAATTAGGACTTTATTTAGACTTATACATTTGTATGAACGGAAGTTTGAGCATAAAAGACTCAACTTCACTGTACTGAACTGGTAGGATTTGGCTAAAGAGAAGATGGAAATGATGCTATTCATATTTTCTATTATTCCCGTTAACTGTAGCATAACCCTTAATCTCTCAACTTATCAGCTGGCTTCATTGCTACTGGTGTACCATATCCTAAAACAAAGGAAGTGAGAAGGGTGTGCTGCCTCTTGGCTGGCAAAAAGATCTAGGTCCTAATGTACATGCTACAATTGTTTAGAGAGTGTTAGCAAATGAGGCAAGGGAATGCAGAGAAGTATGGGAGGTTATAAACACAAATTGAGATTTGAATTTTTTTCTTCAGCTGTTGATTTTCACTATAAAACTGACTCCATAGTTTAGATCTGGTTACCCTTTATAAAAATCTAAACTTTTTGTATTGCTTATATTAAATGTACTAACAGTGGACTTTTCCATCTGCAGATTATACTGAATGACCAGCAGTGGCAGTGTTTCACAGCAGAGTTTCTCTGAATTGCCAAGACTGAAGCAAACAAAAAAAAAAGGAAGTCTTGTGGCATACTGCATCATTTTATCAATTTATGTGGTAAGTAAAACGCCCAATCATTCTTTTAGGCATTAAAAAGATGTTCATAGCATCGGAATGTCCTCACTACTTTATAGTGGGAGCCTGTGCCTGAATATAATTTCTGTTAAGAAAGAAGTAATATGGATCACATTATGTTGGTCATGATATTTAATAAAAGACTGACTGACTCGAACTCTACTAAAACCTGCTTTAGATCCTGGTGCTAGCAATGTTCCATTCGAGGAAATTGCTGTCTTTGAGGCTGAAATGCACCATCTCACTTATGAAAAGTAGTGTTAAATTCTCACGGTAGGAAGCTCATCTAACCTCTTCTCCAACACTCTATATGTTTGACTCTGATACTCAAGATGGATTGTTGTTAAGGATAGTCCGTCTATGTACCTCCATCCCACTTTCAAGAAGGACACAGTGCTTTGACTGGTTCAGATTCCTTTACCATTCCCTCTCCTACGTGGCTGGAAGTCATGAATACAGATAGTAAGCTACTGCATAACTTCTGATATCTCATCCTCCTGTGTGGTCAGCTTCCACAAGGACAATTGGTCCAGGGGTGTCTGACATCATAAAGCTAAAGCTAAAGCAAGAAGTTGTCTGACATGAGATGCCATTCTGTTGCCTAGCAGTCTGACATCATAAAGCTAAAGCAAGATGCTTTCTGACTAGAGGGCCACTCTGTTGCGTAGCAGCTGACATCATTAAGGTCAATCAAGATGTTGTCTGACATGAGAGCCGCTCGGTTGCCTAACAAGGAGTAGGATACATTTATCTAGGTAATTGTATGAGTTGCAGGATAGACAGGTTGCCCAACTGAAAGATGAGGTGGTAAGATGAAAGAAATTAGGACTTTATTTAGACTTATACATTTGTATGAACGGAAGTTTGAGCATAAAAGACTCAACTTCACTGTTGCTGAACTGGTAGGATTTGGCTAAAGAGAAGATGGAAATGATGCTATTCATAGTTTCTATTATTCCCGTTAACTGTAGCATAACCCTTAATCTCTCAACTTATCAGCTGGCTTCATTGCTACTGGTGTACCATATCCTAAAACAAAGGAAGTGAGAGGGGTGTGCTGCCTCTTGGCTGGCAAAAAGATCTAGGTCCTAATGTACATGCTACAATTGTTTAGAGAGTGTTAGCAAATGAGGCAAGGGAATGCAGAGAAGTATGGGAGGTTATAAACACAAATTGAGATTTGATTTTTTTTATTCAGCTGTTGATTTTCACTATAAAACTGACTCCATAGTTTAGATCTGGTTACCCTTTATAAAAATCTAAACTTTTTGTATTGCTTATATTAAATGTACTAACAGTGGACTTTTCCATCTGCAGATTATACTGAATGACCAGCAGTGGCAGTGTTTCACAGCAGAGTTTCTCTGAATTGCCAAGACTGAAGCAAACAAAAAAAAAGGAAGTCTTGTGGCATACTGCATCATTTTATCAATTTATGTGGTAAGTAAAACGCCCAATCATTCTTTTAGGCATTAAAAAGATGTTCATAGCATCGGAATGTCCTCACTACTTTATAGTGGGAGCCTGTGCCTGAATATAATTTCTGTTAAGAAAGAAGTAATATGGATCACATTATGTTGGTCATGATATTTAATAAAAGACTGACTGACTCGAACTCTACTAAAACCTGCTTTAGATCCTGGTGCTAGCAATGTTCCATTCGAGGAAATTGCTGTCTTTGAGGTGAGGCTGAAATGCACCATCTCACTTATGAAAAGTAGTGTTAAATTCTCACGGTAGGAAGCTCATCTAACCTCTTCTCCAACACTCTATATGTTTGACTCTGATACTCAAGATGGATTGTTGTTAAGGATAGTCCGTCTATGTACCTCCATCCCACTTTCAAGAAGGACACAGTGCTTTGACTGGTTCAGATTCCTTTACCATTCCCTCTCCTACGTGGCTGGAAGTCATGAATACAGATAGTAAGCTACTGCATAACTTCTGATATCTCATCCTCCTGTGTGGTCAGCTTCCACAAGGACAATTGGTCCAGGGGTGTCTGACATCATAAAGCTAAAGCTAAAGCAAGAAGTTGTCTGACAAGAGATGCCATTCTGTTGCCTAGCAGTCTGAGATCATAAAGCTAAAGCAAGATGCTTTCTGACTAGAGGGCCACTCTGTTGCGTAGCAGCTGACATCATTAAGGTCAATCAAGATGTTGTCTGACATGAGAGCCGCTCGGTTGCCTAACAAGGAGTAGCATACATTTATCTAGGTAATTGTATGAGTTGCAGGATAGACAGGTTGCCCAACTGAAAGATGAGGTGGTAAGATGAAAGAAATTAGGACTTTATTTAGACTTATACATTTGTATGAACGGAAGTTTGAGCATAAAAGACTCAACTTCACTGTTGCTGAACTGGTAGGATTTGGCTAAAGAGAAGATGGAAATGATGCTATTCATATTTTCTATTATTCCCGTTAACTGTAGCATAACCCTTAATCTCTCAACTTATCAGCTGGCTTCATTGCTACTGGTGTACCATATCCTAAAACAAAGGAAGTGAGAAGGGTGTGCTGCCTCTTGGCTGGCAAAAAGATCTAGGTCCTAATGTACATGCTACAATTGTTTAGAGAGTGTTAGCAAATGAGGCAAGTGAATGCAGAGAAGTATGGGAGGTTATAAACACAAATTGAGATTTGATTTTTTTTCTTCAGCTGTTGATTTTCACTATAAAACTGACTCCATAGTTTAGATCTGGTTACCCTTTATAAAAATCTAAACTTTTTGTATTGCTTATATTAAATGTACTAACAGTGGACTTTTCCATCTGCAGATTATACTGAATGACCAGCAGTGGCAGTGTTTCACAGCAGAGTTTCTCTGAATTGCCAAGACTGAAGCAAACAAAAAAAAAAGGAAGTCTTGTGGCATACTGCATCATTTTATCAATTTATGTGGTAAGTAAAACGCCCAATCATTCTTTTAGGCATTAAAAAGATGTTCATAGCATCGGAATGTCCTCACTACTTTATAGTGGGAGCCTGTGCCTGAATATAATTTCTGTTAAGAAAGAAGTAATATGGATCACATTATGTTGGTCATGATATTTAATAAAAGACTGACTGACTCGAACTCTACTAAAACCTGCTTTAGATCCTGGTGCTAGCAATGTTCCATTCGAGGAAATTGCTGTCTTTGAGGCTGAAATGCACCATCTCACTTATGAAAAGTAGTGTTAAATTCTCACGGTAGGAAGCTCATCTAACCTCTTCTCCAACACTCTATATGTTTGACTCTGATACTCAAGATGGATTGTTGTTAAGGATAGTCCGTCTATGTACCTCCATCCCACTTTCAAGAAGGACACAGTGCTTTGACTGGTTCAGATTCCTTTACCATTCCCTCTCCTACGTGGCTGGAAGTCATGAATACAGATAGTAAGCTACTGCATAACTTCTGATATCTCATCCTCCTGTGTGGTCAGCTTCCACAAGGACAATTGGTCCAGGGGTGTCTGACATCATAAAGCTAAAGCTACAGCAAGAAGTTGTCTGACATGAGATGCCATTCTGTTGCCTAGCAGTCTGACATCATAAAGCTAAAGCAAGATGCTTTCTGACTAGAGGGCCACTCTGTTGCGTAGCAGCTGACATCATTAAGGTCAATCAAGATGTTGTCTGACATGAGAGCCGCTCGGTTGCCTAACAAGGAGTAGCATACATTTATCTAGGTAATTGTATGAGTTGCAGGATAGACAGGTTGCCCAACTGAAAGATGAGGTGGTAAGATGAAAGAAATTAGGACTTTATTTAGACTTATACATTTGTATGAACGGAAGTTTGAGCATAAAAGACTCAACTTCACTGTTGCTGAACTGGTAGGATTTGGCTAAAGAGAAGATGGAAATGATGCTATTCATAGTTTCTATTATTCCCGTTAACTGTAGCATAACCCTTAATCTCTCAACTTATCAGCTGGCTTCATTGCTACTGGTGTACCATATCCTAAAACAAAGGAAGTGAGAAGGGTGTGCTGCCTCTTGGCTGGCAAAAAGATCTAGGTCCTAATGTACATGCTACAATTGTTTAGAGAGTGTTAGCAAATGAGGCAAGGGAATGCAGAGAAGTATGGGAGGTTATAAACACAAATTGAGATTTGATTTTTTTTCTTCAGCTGTTGATTTTCACTATAAAACTGACTCCATAGTTTAGATCTGGTTACCCTTTATAAAAATCTAAACTTTTTGTATTGCTTATATTAAATGTACTAACAGTGGACTTTTCCATCTGCAGATTATACTGAATGACCAGCAGTGGCAGTGTTTCACAGCAGAGTTTCTCTGAATTGCCAAGACTGAAGCAAACAAAAGAAAAAAGGAAGTCTTGTGGCATACTGCATCATTTTATCAATTTATGTGGTAAGTAAAACGCCCAATCATTCTTTTAGGCATTAAAAAGATGTTCATAGCATCGGAATGTCCTCACTACTTTATAGTGGGAGCCTGTGCCTGAATATAATTTCTGTTAAGAAAGAAGTAATATGGATCACATTATGTTGGTCATGATATTTAATAAAAGACTGACTGACTCGAACTCTACTAAAACCTGCTTTAGATCCTGGTGCTAGCAATGTTCCATTCGAGGAAATTGCTGTCTTTGAGGCTGAAATGCACCATCTCACTTATGAAAAGTAGTGTTAAATTCTCACGGTAGGAAGCTCATCTAACCTCTTCTCCAACACTCTATATGTTTGACTCTGATACTCAAGATGGATTGTTGTTAAGGATAGTCCGTCTATGTACCTCCATCCCACTTTCAAGAAGGACACAGTGCTTTGACTGGTTCAGATTCCTTTACCATTCCCTCTCCTACGTGGCTGGAAGTCATGAATACAGATAGTAAGCTACTGCATAACTTCTGATATCTCATCCTCCTGTGTGGTCAGCTTCCACAAGGACAATTGGTCCAGGGGTGTCTGACATCATAAAGCTAAAGCTAAAGCAAGAAGTTGTCTGACATGAGATGCCATTCTGTTGCCTAGCAGTCTGACATCATAAAGCTAAAGCAAGATGCTTTCTGACTAGAGGGCCACTCTGTTGCGTAGCAGCTGACATCATTAAGGTCAATCAAGATGTTGTCTGACATGAGAGCCGCTCGGTTGCCTAACAAGGAGTAGGATACATTTATCTAGGTAATTGTATGAGTTGCAGGATAGACAGGTTGCCCAACTGAAAGATGAGGTGGTAAGATGAAAGAAATTAGGACTTTATTTAGACTTATACATTTGTATGAACGGAAGTTTGAGCATAAAAGACTCAACTTCACTGTTGCTGAACTGGTAGGATTTGGCTAAAGAGAAGATGGAAATGATGCTATTCATAGTTTCTATTATTCCCGTTAACTGTAGCATAACCCTTAATCTCTCAACTTATCAGCTGGCTTCATTGCTACTGGTGTACCATATCCTAAAACAAAGGAAGTGAGAAGGGTGTGCTGCCTCTTGGCTGGCAAAAAGATCTAGGTCCTAATGTACATGCTACAATTGTTTAGAGAGTGTTAGCAAATGAGGCAAGGGAATGCAGAGAAGTATGGGAGGTTATAAACACAAATTGAGATTTGATTTTTTTTCTTCAGCTGTTGATTTTCACTATAAAACTGACTCCATAGTTTAGATCTGGTTACCCTTTATAAAAATCTAAACTTTTTGTATTGCTTATATTAAATGTACTAACAGTGGACTTTTCCATCTGCAGATTATACTGAATGACCAGCAGTGGCAGTGTTTCACAGCAGAGTTTCTCTGAATTGCCAAGACTGAAGCAAACAAAAAAAAAAGGAAGTCTTGTGGCATACTGCATCATTTTATCAATTTATGTGGTAAGTAAAACGCCCAATCATTCTTTTAGGCATTAAAAAGATGTTCATAGCATCAGAATGTCCTCACTACTTTATAGTGGGAGCCTGTGCCTGAATATAATTTCTGTTAAGAAAGAAGTAACATGGATCACATTATGTTGGTCATGATATTTAAAAAAAAACTGACTGACTCGAACTCTACTAAAACCTGCTTTAGATCCTGGTGCTAGCAATGTTCCATTCGAGGAAATAGCTGTCTTTGAGGCTGAAATGCACCATCTCACTTATGAAAAGTAGTGTTAAATTCTCACGGTAGGAAGCTCATCTAACCTCTTCTCCTGCACTCTATATGTTTGACTCTGATACTCAAGATGGATTGTTGTTAAGGATAGTCCGTCTATGTACCTCCATCCCACTTTCAAGAAGGACACAGTGCTTTGACTGGTTCAGATTCCTTTACCATTCCCTCTCCTACGTGGCTGGAAGTCATGAATACAGATAGTAAGCTACTGCATAACTTCTGATATCTCATCCTCCTGTGTGGTCAGCTTCCACAAGGACAATTGGTCCAGGGGTGTCTGACATCATAAAGCTAAAGCTAAAGCAAGAAGTTGTCTGACATGAGATGCCATTCTGTTGCCTAGCAGTCTGAGATCATAAAGCTAAAGCAAGATGCTTTCTGACTAGAGGGCCACTCTGTTGCGTAGCAGCTGACATCATTAAGGTCAATCAAGATGTTGTCTGACATGAGAGCCGCTCGGTTGCCTAACAAGGAGCAGCATACATTTATCTAGGTAATTGTATGAGTTGCAGGATAGACAGGTTGCCCAACTGAAAGATGAGGTGGTAAGATGAAAGAAATTAGGACTTTATTTAGACTTATACATTTGTATGAACGGAAGTTTGAGCATAAAAGACTCAACTTCACTGTACTGAACTGGTAGGATTTGGCTAAAGAGAAGATGGAAATGATGCTATTCATATTTTCTATTATTCCCGTTAACTGTAGCATAACCCTTAATCTCTCAACTTATCAGCTGGCTTCATTGCTACTGGTGTACCATATCCTAAAACAAAGGAAGTGAGAAGGGTGTGCTGCCTCTTGGCTGGCAAAAAGATCTAGGTCCTAATGTACATGCTACAATTGTTTAGAGAGTGTTAGCAAATGAGGCAAGGGAATGCAGAGAAGTATGGGAGGTTATAAACACAAATTGAGATTTGAATTTTTTTCTTCAGCTGTTGATTTTCACTATAAAACTGACTCCATAGTTTAGATCTGGTTACCCTTTATAAAAATCTAAACTTTTTGTATTGCTTATATTAAATGTACTAACAGTGGACTTTTCCATCTGCAGATTATACTGAATGACCAGCAGTGGCAGTGTTTCACAGCAGAGTTTCTCTGAATTGCCAAGACTGAAGCAAACAAAAAAAAAAGGAAGTCTTGTGGCATACTGCATCATTTTATCAATTTATGTGGTAAGTAAAACGCCCAATCATTCTTTTAGGCATTAAAAAGATGTTCATAGCATCGGAATGTCCTCACTACTTTATAGTGGGAGCCTGTGCCTGAATATAATTTCTGTTAAGAAAGAAGTAATATGGATCACATTATGTTGGTCATGATATTTAATAAAAGACTGACTGACTCGAACTCTACTAAAACCTGCTTTAGATCCTGGTGCTAGCAATGTTCCATTCGAGGAAATTGCTGTCTTTGAGGCTGAAATGCACCATCTCACTTATGAAAAGTAGTGTTAAATTCTCACGGTAGGAAGCTCATCTAACCTCTTCTCCAACACTCTATATGTTTGACTCTGATACTCAAGATGGATTGTTGTTAAGGATAGTCCGTCTATGTACCTCCATCCCACTTTCAAGAAGGACACAGTGCTTTGACTGGTTCAGATTCCTTTACCATTCCCTCTCCTACGTGGCTGGAAGTCATGAATACAGATAGTAAGCTACTGCATAACTTCTGATATCTCATCCTCCTGTGTGGTCAGCTTCCACAAGGACAATTGGTCCAGGGGTGTCTGACATCATAAAGCTAAAGCTAAAGCAAGAAGTTGTCTGACATGAGATGCCATTCTGTTGCCTAGCAGTCTGACATCATAAAGCTAAAGCAAGATGCTTTCTGACTAGAGGGCCACTCTGTTGCGTAGCAGCTGACATCATTAAGGTCAATCAAGATGTTGTCTGACATGAGAGCCGCTCGGTTGCCTAACAAGGAGTAGGATACATTTATCTAGGTAATTGTATGAGTTGCAGGATAGACAGGTTGCCCAACTGAAAGATGAGGTGGTAAGATGAAAGAAATTAGGACTTTATTTAGACTTATACATTTGTATGAACGGAAGTTTGAGCATAAAAGACTCAACTTCACTGTTGCTGAACTGGTAGGATTTGGCTAAAGAGAAGATGGAAATGATGCTATTCATAGTTTCTATTATTCCCGTTAACTGTAGCATAACCCTTAATCTCTCAACTTATCAGCTGGCTTCATTGCTACTGGTGTACCATATCCTAAAACAAAGGAAGTGAGAGGGGTGTGCTGCCTCTTGGCTGGCAAAAAGATCTAGGTCCTAATGTACATGCTACAATTGTTTAGAGAGTGTTAGCAAATGAGGCAAGGGAATGCAGAGAAGTATGGGAGGTTATAAACACAAATTGAGATTTGATTTTTTTTATTCAGCTGTTGATTTTCACTATAAAACTGACTCCATAGTTTAGATCTGGTTACCCTTTATAAAAATCTAAACTTTTTGTATTGCTTATATTAAATGTACTAACAGTGGACTTTTCCATCTGCAGATTATACTGAATGACCAGCAGTGGCAGTGTTTCACAGCAGAGTTTCTCTGAATTGCCAAGACTGAAGCAAACAAAAAAAAAGGAAGTCTTGTGGCATACTGCATCATTTTATCAATTTATGTGGTAAGTAAAACGCCCAATCATTCTTTTAGGCATTAAAAAGATGTTCATAGCATCGGAATGTCCTCACTACTTTATAGTGGGAGCCTGTGCCTGAATATAATTTCTGTTAAGAAAGAAGTAATATGGATCACATTATGTTGGTCATGATATTTAATAAAAGACTGACTGACTCGAACTCTACTAAAACCTGCTTTAGATCCTGGTGCTAGCAATGTTCCATTCGAGGAAATTGCTGTCTTTGAGGTGAGGCTGAAATGCACCATCTCACTTATGAAAAGTAGTGTTAAATTCTCACGGTAGGAAGCTCATCTAACCTCTTCTCCAACACTCTATATGTTTGACTCTGATACTCAAGATGGATTGTTGTTAAGGATAGTCCGTCTATGTACCTCCATCCCACTTTCAAGAAGGACACAGTGCTTTGACTGGTTCAGATTCCTTTACCATTCCCTCTCCTACGTGGCTGGAAGTCATGAATACAGATAGTAAGCTACTGCATAACTTCTGATATCTCATCCTCCTGTGTGGTCAGCTTCCACAAGGACAATTGGTCCAGGGGTGTCTGACATCATAAAGCTAAAGCTAAAGCAAGAAGTTGTCTGACAAGAGATGCCATTCTGTTGCCTAGCAGTCTGAGATCATAAAGCTAAAGCAAGATGCTTTCTGACTAGAGGGCCACTCTGTTGCGTAGCAGCTGACATCATTAAGGTCAATCAAGATGTTGTCTGACATGAGAGCCGCTCGGTTGCCTAACAAGGAGTAGCATACATTTATCTAGGTAATTGTATGAGTTGCAGGATAGACAGGTTGCCCAACTGAAAGATGAGGTGGTAAGATGAAAGAAATTAGGACTTTATTTAGACTTATACATTTGTATGAACGGAAGTTTGAGCATAAAAGACTCAACTTCACTGTTGCTGAACTGGTAGGATTTGGCTAAAGAGAAGATGGAAATGATGCTATTCATATTTTCTATTATTCCCGTTAACTGTAGCATAACCCTTAATCTCTCAACTTATCAGCTGGCTTCATTGCTACTGGTGTACCATATCCTAAAACAAAGGAAGTGAGAAGGGTGTGCTGCCTCTTGGCTGGCAAAAAGATCTAGGTCCTAATGTACATGCTACAATTGTTTAGAGAGTGTTAGCAAATGAGGCAAGTGAATGCAGAGAAGTATGGGAGGTTATAAACACAAATTGAGATTTGATTTTTTTTCTTCAGCTGTTGATTTTCACTATAAAACTGACTCCATAGTTTAGATCTGGTTACCCTTTATAAAAATCTAAACTTTTTGTATTGCTTATATTAAATGTACTAACAGTGGACTTTTCCATCTGCAGATTATACTGAATGACCAGCAGTGGCAGTGTTTCACAGCAGAGTTTCTCTGAATTGCCAAGACTGAAGCAAACAAAAAAAAAAGGAAGTCTTGTGGCATACTGCATCATTTTATCAATTTATGTGGTAAGTAAAACGCCCAATCATTCTTTTAGGCATTAAAAAGATGTTCATAGCATCGGAATGTCCTCACTACTTTATAGTGGGAGCCTGTGCCTGAATATAATTTCTGTTAAGAAAGAAGTAATATGGATCACATTATGTTGGTCATGATATTTAATAAAAGACTGACTGACTCGAACTCTACTAAAACCTGCTTTAGATCCTGGTGCTAGCAATGTTCCATTCGAGGAAATTGCTGTCTTTGAGGCTGAAATGCACCATCTCACTTATGAAAAGTAGTGTTAAATTCTCACGGTAGGAAGCTCATCTAACCTCTTCTCCAACACTCTATATGTTTGACTCTGATACTCAAGATGGATTGTTGTTAAGGATAGTCCGTCTATGTACCTCCATCCCACTTTCAAGAAGGACACAGTGCTTTGACTGGTTCAGATTCCTTTACCATTCCCTCTCCTACGTGGCTGGAAGTCATGAATACAGATAGTAAGCTACTGCATAACTTCTGATATCTCATCCTCCTGTGTGGTCAGCTTCCACAAGGACAATTGGTCCAGGGGTGTCTGACATCATAAAGCTAAAGCTACAGCAAGAAGTTGTCTGACATGAGATGCCATTCTGTTGCCTAGCAGTCTGACATCATAAAGCTAAAGCAAGATGCTTTCTGACTAGAGGGCCACTCTGTTGCGTAGCAGCTGACATCATTAAGGTCAATCAAGATGTTGTCTGACATGAGAGCCGCTCGGTTGCCTAACAAGGAGTAGCATACATTTATCTAGGTAATTGTATGAGTTGCAGGATAGACAGGTTGCCCAACTGAAAGATGAGGTGGTAAGATGAAAGAAATTAGGACTTTATTTAGACTTATACATTTGTATGAACGGAAGTTTGAGCATAAAAGACTCAACTTCACTGTTGCTGAACTGGTAGGATTTGGCTAAAGAGAAGATGGAAATGATGCTATTCATAGTTTCTATTATTCCCGTTAACTGTAGCATAACCCTTAATCTCTCAACTTATCAGCTGGCTTCATTGCTACTGGTGTACCATATCCTAAAACAAAGGAAGTGAGAAGGGTGTGCTGCCTCTTGGCTGGCAAAAAGATCTAGGTCCTAATGTACATGCTACAATTGTTTAGAGAGTGTTAGCAAATGAGGCAAGGGAATGCAGAGAAGTATGGGAGGTTATAAACACAAATTGAGATTTGATTTTTTTTCTTCAGCTGTTGATTTTCACTATAAAACTGACTCCATAGTTTAGATCTGGTTACCCTTTATAAAAATCTAAACTTTTTGTATTGCTTATATTAAATGTACTAACAGTGGACTTTTCCATCTGCAGATTATACTGAATGACCAGCAGTGGCAGTGTTTCACAGCAGAGTTTCTCTGAATTGCCAAGACTGAAGCAAACAAAAGAAAAAAGGAAGTCTTGTGGCATACTGCATCATTTTATCAATTTATGTGGTAAGTAAAACGCCCAATCATTCTTTTAGGCATTAAAAAGATGTTCATAGCATCGGAATGTCCTCACTACTTTATAGTGGGAGCCTGTGCCTGAATATAATTTCTGTTAAGAAAGAAGTAATATGGATCACATTATGTTGGTCATGATATTTAATAAAAGACTGACTGACTCGAACTCCACTAAAACCTGCTTTAGATCCTGGTGCTAGCAATGTTCCATTCGAGGAAATTGCTGTCTTTGAGGCTGAAATGCACCATCTCACTTATGAAAAGTAGTGTTAAATTCTCACGGTAGGAAGCTCATCTAACCTCTTCTCCAACACTCTATATGTTTGACTCTGATACTCAAGATGGATTGTTGTTAAGGATAGTCCGTCTATGTACCTCCATCCCACTTTCAAGAAGGACACAGTGCTTTGACTGGTTCAGATTCCTTTACCATTCCCTCTCCTACGTGGCTGGAAGTCATGAATACAGATAGTAAGCTACTGCATAACTTCTGATATCTCATCCTCCTGTGTGGTCAGCTTCCACAAGGACAATTGGTCCAGGGGTGTCTGACATCATAAAGCTAAAGCTAAAGCAAGAAGTTGTCTGACATGAGATGCCATTCTGTTGCCTAGCAGTCTGACATCATAAAGCTAAAGCAAGATGCTTTCTGACTAGAGGGCCACTCTGTTGCGTAGCAGCTGACATCATTAAGGTCAATCAAGATGTTGTCTGACATGAGAGCCGCTCGGTTGCCTAACAAGGAGTAGGATACATTTATCTAGGTAATTGTATGAGTTGCAGGATAGACAGGTTGCCCAACTGAAAGATGAGGTGGTAAGATGAAAGAAATTAGGACTTTATTTAGACTTATACATTTGTATGAACGGAAGTTTGAGCATAAAAGACTCAACTTCACTGTTGCTGAACTGGTAGGATTTGGCTAAAGAGAAGATGGAAATGATGCTATTCATAGTTTCTATTATTCCCGTTAACTGTAGCATAACCCTTAATCTCTCAACTTATCAGCTGGCTTCATTGCTACTGGTGTACCATATCCTAAAACAAAGGAAGTGAGAAGGGTGTGCTGCCTCTTGGCTGGCAAAAAGATCTAGGTCCTAATGTACATGCTACAATTGTTTAGAGAGTGTTAGCAAATGAGGCAAGGGAATGCAGAGAAGTATGGGAGGTTATAAACACAAATTGAGATTTGATTTTTTTTCTTCAGCTGTTGATTTTCACTATAAAACTGACTCCATAGTTTAGATCTGGTTACCCTTTATAAAAATCTAAACTTTTTGTATTGCTTATATTAAATGTACTAACAGTGGACTTTTCCATCTGCAGATTATACTGAATGACCAGCAGTGGCAGTGTTTCACAGCAGAGTTTCTCTGAATTGCCAAGACTGAAGCAAACAAAAAAAAAAGGAAGTCTTGTGGCATACTGCATCATTTTATCAATTTATGTGGTAAGTAAAACGCCCAATCATTCTTTTAGGCATTAAAAAGATGTTCATAGCATCAGAATGTCCTCACTACTTTATAGTGGGAGCCTGTGCCTGAATATAATTTCTGTTAAGAAAGAAGTAACATGGATCACATTATGTTGGTCATGATATTTAAAAAAAAACTGACTGACTCGAACTCTACTAAAACCTGCTTTAGATCCTGGTGCTAGCAATGTTCCATTCGAGGAAATAGCTGTCTTTGAGGCTGAAATGCACCATCTCACTTATGAAAAGTAGTGTTAAATTCTCACGGTAGGAAGCTCATCTAACCTCTTCTCCTGCACTCTATATGTTTGACTCTGATACTCAAGATGGATTGTTGTTAAGGATAGTCCGTCTATGTACCTCCATCCCACTTTCAAGAAGGACACAGTGCTTTGACTGGTTCAGATTCCTTTACCATTCCCTCTCCTACGTGGCTGGAAGTCATGAATACAGATAGTAAGCTACTGCATAACTTCTGATATCTCATCCTCCTGTGTGGTCAGCTTCCACAAGGACAATTGGTCCAGGGGTGTCTGACATCATAAAGCTAAAGCTAAAGCAAGAAGTTGTCTGACATGAGATGCCATTCTGTTGCCTAGCAGTCTGAGATCATAAAGCTAAAGCAAGATGCTTTCTGACTAGAGGGCCACTCTGTTGCGTAGCAGCTGACATCATTAAGGTCAATCAAGATGTTGTCTGACATGAGAGCCGCTCGGTTGCCTAACAAGGAGCAGCATACATTTATCTAGGTAATTGTATGAGTTGCAGGATAGACAGGTTGCCCAACTGAAAGATGAGGTGGTAAGATGAAAGAAATTAGGACTTTATTTAGACTTATACATTTGTATGAACGGAAGTTTGAGCATAAAAGACTCAACTTCACTGTACTGAACTGGTAGGATTTGGCTAAAGAGAAGATGGAAATGATGCTATTCATATTTTCTATTATTCCCGTTAACTGTAGCATAACCCTTAATCTCTCAACTTATCAGCTGGCTTCATTGCTACTGGTGTACCATATCCTAAAACAAAGGAAGTGAGAAGGGTGTGCTGCCTCTTGGCTGGCAAAAAGATCTAGGTCCTAATGTACATGCTACAATTGTTTAGAGAGTGTTAGCAAATGAGGCAAGGGAATGCAGAGAAGTATGGGAGGTTATAAACACAAATTGAGATTTGAATTTTTTTCTTCAGCTGTTGATTTTCACTATAAAACTGACTCCATAGTTTAGATCTGGTTACCCTTTATAAAAATCTAAACTTTTTGTATTGCTTATATTAAATGTACTAACAGTGGACTTTTCCATCTGCAGATTATACTGAATGACCAGCAGTGGCAGTGTTTCACAGCAGAGTTTCTCTGAATTGCCAAGACTGAAGCAAACAAAAAAAAAAGGAAGTCTTGTGGCATACTGCATCATTTTATCAATTTATGTGGTAAGTAAAACGCCCAATCATTCTTTTAGGCATTAAAAAGATGTTCATAGCATCGGAATGTCCTCACTACTTTATAGTGGGAGCCTGTGCCTGAATATAATTTCTGTTAAGAAAGAAGTAATATGGATCACATTATGTTGGTCATGATATTTAATAAAAGACTGACTGACTCGAACTCTACTAAAACCTGCTTTAGATCCTGGTGCTAGCAATGTTCCATTCGAGGAAATTGCTGTCTTTGAGGCTGAAATGCACCATCTCACTTATGAAAAGTAGTGTTAAATTCTCACGGTAGGAAGCTCATCTAACCTCTTCTCCAACACTCTATATGTTTGACTCTGATACTCAAGATGGATTGTTGTTAAGGATAGTCCGTCTATGTACCTCCATCCCACTTTCAAGAAGGACACAGTGCTTTGACTGGTTCAGATTCCTTTACCATTCCCTCTCCTACGTGGCTGGAAGTCATGAATACAGATAGTAAGCTACTGCATAACTTCTGATATCTCATCCTCCTGTGTGGTCAGCTTCCACAAGGACAATTGGTCCAGGGGTGTCTGACATCATAAAGCTAAAGCTAAAGCAAGAAGTTGTCTGACATGAGATGCCATTCTGTTGCCTAGCAGTCTGACATCATAAAGCTAAAGCAAGATGCTTTCTGACTAGAGGGCCACTCTGTTGCGTAGCAGCTGACATCATTAAGGTCAATCAAGATGTTGTCTGACATGAGAGCCGCTCGGTTGCCTAACAAGGAGCAGCATACATTTATCTAGGTAATTGTATGAGTTGCAGGATAGACAGGTTGCCCAACTGAAAGATGAGGTGGTAAGATGAAAGAAATTAGGACTTTATTTAGACTTATACATTTGTATGAACGGAAGTTTGAGCATAAAAGACTCAACTTCACTGTACTGAACTGGTAGGATTTGGCTAAAGAGAAGATGGAAATGATGCTATTCATATTTTCTATTATTCCCGTTAACTGTAGCATAACCCTTAATCTCTCAACTTATCAGCTGGCTTCATTGCTACTGGTGTACCATATCCTAAAACAAAGGAAGTGAGAAGGGTGTGCTGCCTCTTGGCTGGCAAAAAGATCTAGGTCCTAATGTACATGCTACAATTGTTTAGAGAGTGTTAGCAAATGAGGCAAGGGAATGCAGAGAAGTATGGGAGGTTATAAACACAAATTGAGATTTGAATTTTTTTCTTCAGCTGTTGATTTTCACTATAAAACTGACTCCATAGTTTAGATCTGGTTACCCTTTATAAAAATCTAAACTTTTTGTATTGCTTATATTAAATGTACTAACAGTGGACTTTTCCATCTGCAGATTATACTGAATGACCAGCAGTGGCAGTGTTTCACAGCAGAGTTTCTCTGAATTGCCAAGACTGAAGCAAACAAAAAAAAAAGGAAGTCTTGTGGCATACTGCATCATTTTATCAATTTATGTGGTAAGTAAAACGCCCAATCATTCTTTTAGGCATTAAAAAGATGTTCATAGCATCGGAATGTCCTCACTACTTTATAGTGGGAGCCTGTGCCTGAATATAATTTCTGTTAAGAAAGAAGTAATATGGATCACATTATGTTGGTCATGATATTTAATAAAAGACTGACTGACTCGAACTCTACTAAAACCTGCTTTAGATCCTGGTGCTAGCAATGTTCCATTCGAGGAAATTGCTGTCTTTGAGGCTGAAATGCACCATCTCACTTATGAAAAGTAGTGTTAAATTCTCACGGTAGGAAGCTCATCTAACCTCTTCTCCAACACTCTATATGTTTGACTCTGATACTCAAGATGGATTGTTGTTAAGGATAGTCCGTCTATGTACCTCCATCCCACTTTCAAGAAGGACACAGTGCTTTGACTGGTTCAGATTCCTTTACCATTCCCTCTCCTACGTGGCTGGAAGTCATGAATACAGATAGTAAGCTACTGCATAACTTCTGATATCTCATCCTCCTGTGTGGTCAGCTTCCACAAGGACAATTGGTCCAGGGGTGTCTGACATCATAAAGCTAAAGCTAAAGCAAGAAGTTGTCTGACATGAGATGCCATTCTGTTGCCTAGCAGTCTGACATCATAAAGCTAAAGCAAGATGCTTTCTGACTAGAGGGCCACTCTGTTGCGTAGCAGCTGACATCATTAAGGTCAATCAAGATGTTGTCTGACATGAGAGCCGCTCGGTTGCCTAACAAGGAGTAGGATACATTTATCTAGGTAATTGTATGAGTTGCAGGATAGACAGGTTGCCCAACTGAAAGATGAGGTGGTAAGATGAAAGAAATTAGGACTTTATTTAGACTTATACATTTGTATGAACGGAAGTTTGAGCATAAAAGACTCAACTTCACTGTTGCTGAACTGGTAGGATTTGGCTAAAGAGAAGATGGAAATGATGCTATTCATAGTTTCTATTATTCCCGTTAACTGTAGCATAACCCTTAATCTCTCAACTTATCAGCTGGCTTCATTGCTACTGGTGTACCATATCCTAAAACAAAGGAAGTGAGAGGGGTGTGCTGCCTCTTGGCTGGCAAAAAGATCTAGGTCCTAATGTACATGCTACAATTGTTTAGAGAGTGTTAGCAAATGAGGCAAGGGAATGCAGAGAAGTATGGGAGGTTATAAACACAAATTGAGATTTGATTTTTTTTATTCAGCTGTTGATTTTCACTATAAAACTGACTCCATAGTTTAGATCTGGTTACCCTTTATAAAAATCTAAACTTTTTGTATTGCTTATATTAAATGTACTAACAGTGGACTTTTCCATCTGCAGATTATACTGAATGACCAGCAGTGGCAGTGTTTCACAGCAGAGTTTCTCTGAATTGCCAAGACTGAAGCAAACAAAAAAAAAGGAAGTCTTGTGGCATACTGCATCATTTTATCAATTTATGTGGTAAGTAAAACGCCCAATCATTCTTTTAGGCATTAAAAAGATGTTCATAGCATCGGAATGTCCTCACTACTTTATAGTGGGAGCCTGTGCCTGAATATAATTTCTGTTAAGAAAGAAGTAATATGGATCACATTATGTTGGTCATGATATTTAATAAAAGACTGACTGACTCGAACTCTACTAAAACCTGCTTTAGATCCTGGTGCTAGCAATGTTCCATTCGAGGAAATTGCTGTCTTTGAGGTGAGGCTGAAATGCACCATCTCACTTATGAAAAGTAGTGTTAAATTCTCACGGTAGGAAGCTCATCTAACCTCTTCTCCAACACTCTATATGTTTGACTCTGATACTCAAGATGGATTGTTGTTAAGGATAGTCCGTCTATGTACCTCCATCCCACTTTCAAGAAGGACACAGTGCTTTGACTGGTTCAGATTCCTTTACCATTCCCTCTCCTACGTGGCTGGAAGTCATGAATACAGATAGTAAGCTACTGCATAACTTCTGATATCTCATCCTCCTGTGTGGTCAGCTTCCACAAGGACAATTGGTCCAGGGGTGTCTGACATCATAAAGCTAAAGCTAAAGCAAGAAGTTGTCTGACAAGAGATGCCATTCTGTTGCCTAGCAGTCTGAGATCATAAAGCTAAAGCAAGATGCTTTCTGACTAGAGGGCCACTCTGTTGCGTAGCAGCTGACATCATTAAGGTCAATCAAGATGTTGTCTGACATGAGAGCCGCTCGGTTGCCTAACAAGGAGTAGCATACATTTATCTAGGTAATTGTATGAGTTGCAGGATAGACAGGTTGCCCAACTGAAAGATGAGGTGGTAAGATGAAAGAAATTAGGACTTTATTTAGACTTATACATTTGTATGAACGGAAGTTTGAGCATAAAAGACTCAACTTCACTGTTGCTGAACTGGTAGGATTTGGCTAAAGAGAAGATGGAAATGATGCTATTCATATTTTCTATTATTCCCGTTAACTGTAGCATAACCCTTAATCTCTCAACTTATCAGCTGGCTTCATTGCTACTGGTGTACCATATCCTAAAACAAAGGAAGTGAGAAGGGTGTGCTGCCTCTTGGCTGGCAAAAAGATCTAGGTCCTAATGTACATGCTACAATTGTTTAGAGAGTGTTAGCAAATGAGGCAAGTGAATGCAGAGAAGTATGGGAGGTTATAAACACAAATTGAGATTTGATTTTTTTTCTTCAGCTGTTGATTTTCACTATAAAACTGACTCCATAGTTTAGATCTGGTTACCCTTTATAAAAATCTAAACTTTTTGTATTGCTTATATTAAATGTACTAACAGTGGACTTTTCCATCTGCAGATTATACTGAATGACCAGCAGTGGCAGTGTTTCACAGCAGAGTTTCTCTGAATTGCCAAGACTGAAGCAAACAAAAAAAAAAGGAAGTCTTGTGGCATACTGCATCATTTTATCAATTTATGTGGTAAGTAAAACGCCCAATCATTCTTTTAGGCATTAAAAAGATGTTCATAGCATCGGAATGTCCTCACTACTTTATAGTGGGAGCCTGTGCCTGAATATAATTTCTGTTAAGAAAGAAGTAATATGGATCACATTATGTTGGTCATGATATTTAATAAAAGACTGACTGACTCGAACTCTACTAAAACCTGCTTTAGATCCTGGTGCTAGCAATGTTCCATTCGAGGAAATTGCTGTCTTTGAGGCTGAAATGCACCATCTCACTTATGAAAAGTAGTGTTAAATTCTCACGGTAGGAAGCTCATCTAACCTCTTCTCCAACACTCTATATGTTTGACTCTGATACTCAAGATGGATTGTTGTTAAGGATAGTCCGTCTATGTACCTCCATCCCACTTTCAAGAAGGACACAGTGCTTTGACTGGTTCAGATTCCTTTACCATTCCCTCTCCTACGTGGCTGGAAGTCATGAATACAGATAGTAAGCTACTGCATAACTTCTGATATCTCATCCTCCTGTGTGGTCAGCTTCCACAAGGACAATTGGTCCAGGGGTGTCTGACATCATAAAGCTAAAGCTACAGCAAGAAGTTGTCTGACATGAGATGCCATTCTGTTGCCTAGCAGTCTGACATCATAAAGCTAAAGCAAGATGCTTTCTGACTAGAGGGCCACTCTGTTGCGTAGCAGCTGACATCATTAAGGTCAATCAAGATGTTGTCTGACATGAGAGCCGCTCGGTTGCCTAACAAGGAGTAGCATACATTTATCTAGGTAATTGTATGAGTTGCAGGATAGACAGGTTGCCCAACTGAAAGATGAGGTGGTAAGATGAAAGAAATTAGGACTTTATTTAGACTTATACATTTGTATGAACGGAAGTTTGAGCATAAAAGACTCAACTTCACTGTTGCTGAACTGGTAGGATTTGGCTAAAGAGAAGATGGAAATGATGCTATTCATAGTTTCTATTATTCCCGTTAACTGTAGCATAACCCTTAATCTCTCAACTTATCAGCTGGCTTCATTGCTACTGGTGTACCATATCCTAAAACAAAGGAAGTGAGAAGGGTGTGCTGCCTCTTGGCTGGCAAAAAGATCTAGGTCCTAATGTACATGCTACAATTGTTTAGAGAGTGTTAGCAAATGAGGCAAGGGAATGCAGAGAAGTATGGGAGGTTATAAACACAAATTGAGATTTGATTTTTTTTCTTCAGCTGTTGATTTTCACTATAAAACTGACTCCATAGTTTAGATCTGGTTACCCTTTATAAAAATCTAAACTTTTTGTATTGCTTATATTAAATGTACTAACAGTGGACTTTTCCATCTGCAGATTATACTGAATGACCAGCAGTGGCAGTGTTTCACAGCAGAGTTTCTCTGAATTGCCAAGACTGAAGCAAACAAAAGAAAAAAGGAAGTCTTGTGGCATACTGCATCATTTTATCAATTTATGTGGTAAGTAAAACGCCCAATCATTCTTTTAGGCATTAAAAAGATGTTCATAGCATCGGAATGTCCTCACTACTTTATAGTGGGAGCCTGTGCCTGAATATAATTTCTGTTAAGAAAGAAGTAATATGGATCACATTATGTTGGTCATGATATTTAATAAAAGACTGACTGACTCGAACTCCACTAAAACCTGCTTTAGATCCTGGTGCTAGCAATGTTCCATTCGAGGAAATTGCTGTCTTTGAGGCTGAAATGCACCATCTCACTTATGAAAAGTAGTGTTAAATTCTCACGGTAGGAAGCTCATCTAACCTCTTCTCCAACACTCTATATGTTTGACTCTGATACTCAAGATGGATTGTTGTTAAGGATAGTCCGTCTATGTACCTCCATCCCACTTTCAAGAAGGACACAGTGCTTTGACTGGTTCAGATTCCTTTACCATTCCCTCTCCTACGTGGCTGGAAGTCATGAATACAGATAGTAAGCTACTGCATAACTTCTGATATCTCATCCTCCTGTGTGGTCAGCTTCCACAAGGACAATTGGTCCAGGGGTGTCTGACATCATAAAGCTAAAGCTAAAGCAAGAAGTTGTCTGACATGAGATGCCATTCTGTTGCCTAGCAGTCTGACATCATAAAGCTAAAGCAAGATGCTTTCTGACTAGAGGGCCACTCTGTTGCGTAGCAGCTGACATCATTAAGGTCAATCAAGATGTTGTCTGACATGAGAGCCGCTCGGTTGCCTAACAAGGAGTAGGATACATTTATCTAGGTAATTGTATGAGTTGCAGGATAGACAGGTTGCCCAACTGAAAGATGAGGTGGTAAGATGAAAGAAATTAGGACTTTATTTAGACTTATACATTTGTATGAACGGAAGTTTGAGCATAAAAGACTCAACTTCACTGTTGCTGAACTGGTAGGATTTGGCTAAAGAGAAGATGGAAATGATGCTATTCATAGTTTCTATTATTCCCGTTAACTGTAGCATAACCCTTAATCTCTCAACTTATCAGCTGGCTTTATTGCTACTGGTGTACCATATCCTAAAACAAAGGAAGTGAGAGGGGTGTGCTGCCTCTTGGCTGGCAAAAAGATCTAGGTCCTAATGTACATGCTACAATTGTTTAGAGAGTGTTAGCAAATGAGGCAAGGGAATGCAGAGAAGTATGGGAGGTTATAAACACAAATTGAGATTTGATTTTTTTTATTCAGCTGTTGATTTTCACTATAAAACTGACTCCATAGTTTAGATCTGGTTACCCTTTATAAAAATCTAAACTTTTTGTATTGCTTATATTAAATGTACTAACAGTGGACTTTTCCATCTGCAGATTATACTGAATGACCAGCAGTGGCAGTGTTTCACAGCAGAGTTTCTCTGAATTGCCAAGACTGAAGCAAACAAAAAAAAAGGAAGTCTTGTGGCATACTGCATCATTTTATCAATTTATGTGGTAAGTAAAACGCCCAATCATTCTTTTAGGCATTAAAAAGATGTTCATAGCATCGGAATGTCCTCACTACTTTATAGTGGGAGCCTGTGCCTGAATATAATTTCTGTTAAGAAAGAAGTAATATGGATCACATTATGTTGGTCATGATATTTAATAAAAGACTGACTGACTCGAACTCTACTAAAACCTGCTTTAGATCCTGGTGCTAGCAATGTTCCATTCGAGGAAATTGCTGTCTTTGAGGTGAGGCTGAAATGCACCATCTCACTTATGAAAAGTAGTGTTAAATTCTCACGGTAGGAAGCTCATCTAACCTCTTCTCCAACACTCTATATGTTTGACTCTGATACTCAAGATGGATTGTTGTTAAGGATAGTCCGTCTATGTACCTCCATCCCACTTTCAAGAAGGACACAGTGCTTTGACTGGTTCAGATTCCTTTACCATTCCCTCTCCTACGTGGCTGGAAGTCATGAATACAGATAGTAAGCTACTGCATAACTTCTGATATCTCATCCTCCTGTGTGGTCAGCTTCCACAAGGACAATTGGTCCAGGGGTGTCTGACATCATAAAGCTAAAGCTAAAGCAAGAAGTTGTCTGACAAGAGATGCCATTCTGTTGCCTAGCAGTCTGAGATCATAAAGCTAAAGCAAGATGCTTTCTGACTAGAGGGCCACTCTGTTGCGTAGCAGCTGACATCATTAAGGTCAATCAAGATGTTGTCTGACATGAGAGCCGCTCGGTTGCCTAACAAGGAGTAGCATACATTTATCTAGGTAATTGTATGAGTTGCAGGATAGACAGGTTGCCCAACTGAAAGATGAGGTGGTAAGATGAAAGAAATTAGGACTTTATTTAGACTTATACATTTGTATGAACGGAAGTTTGAGCATAAAAGACTCAACTTCACTGTTGCTGAACTGGTAGGATTTGGCTAAAGAGAAGATGGAAATGATGCTATTCATATTTTCTATTATTCCCGTTAACTGTAGCATAACCCTTAATCTCTCAACTTATCAGCTGGCTTCATTGCTACTGGTGTACCATATCCTAAAACAAAGGAAGTGAGAAGGGTGTGCTGCCTCTTGGCTGGCAAAAAGATCTAGGTCCTAATGTACATGCTACAATTGTTTAGAGAGTGTTAGCAAATGAGGCAAGTGAATGCAGAGAAGTATGGGAGGTTATAAACACAAATTGAGATTTGATTTTTTTTCTTCAGCTGTTGATTTTCACTATAAAACTGACTCCATAGTTTAGATCTGGTTACCCTTTATAAAAATCTAAACTTTTTGTATTGCTTATATTAAATGTACTAACAGTGGACTTTTCCATCTGCAGATTATACTGAATGACCAGCAGTGGCAGTGTTTCACAGCAGAGTTTCTCTGAATTGCCAAGACTGAAGCAAACAAAAAAAAAAGGAAGTCTTGTGGCATACTGCATCATTTTATCAATTTATGTGGTAAGTAAAACGCCCAATCATTCTTTTAGGCATTAAAAAGATGTTCATAGCATCGGAATGTCCTCACTACTTTATAGTGGGAGCCTGTGCCTGAATATAATTTCTGTTAAGAAAGAAGTAATATGGATCACATTATGTTGGTCATGATATTTAATAAAAGACTGACTGACTCGAACTCTACTAAAACCTGCTTTAGATCCTGGTGCTAGCAATGTTCCATTCGAGGAAATTGCTGTCTTTGAGGCTGAAATGCACCATCTCACTTATGAAAAGTAGTGTTAAATTCTCACGGTAGGAAGCTCATCTAACCTCTTCTCCAACACTCTATATGTTTGACTCTGATACTCAAGATGGATTGTTGTTAAGGATAGTCCGTCTATGTACCTCCATCCCACTTTCAAGAAGGACACAGTGCTTTGACTGGTTCAGATTCCTTTACCATTCCCTCTCCTACGTGGCTGGAAGTCATGAATACAGATAGTAAGCTACTGCATAACTTCTGATATCTCATCCTCCTGTGTGGTCAGCTTCCACAAGGACAATTGGTCCAGGGGTGTCTGACATCATAAAGCTAAAGCTACAGCAAGAAGTTGTCTGACATGAGATGCCATTCTGTTGCCTAGCAGTCTGACATCATAAAGCTAAAGCAAGATGCTTTCTGACTAGAGGGCCACTCTGTTGCGTAGCAGCTGACATCATTAAGGTCAATCAAGATGTTGTCTGACATGAGAGCCGCTCGGTTGCCTAACAAGGAGTAGCATACATTTATCTAGGTAATTGTATGAGTTGCAGGATAGACAGGTTGCCCAACTGAAAGATGAGGTGGTAAGATGAAAGAAATTAGGACTTTATTTAGACTTATACATTTGTATGAACGGAAGTTTGAGCATAAAAGACTCAACTTCACTGTTGCTGAACTGGTAGGATTTGGCTAAAGAGAAGATGGAAATGATGCTATTCATAGTTTCTATTATTCCCGTTAACTGTAGCATAACCCTTAATCTCTCAACTTATCAGCTGGCTTCATTGCTACTGGTGTACCATATCCTAAAACAAAGGAAGTGAGAAGGGTGTGCTGCCTCTTGGCTGGCAAAAAGATCTAGGTCCTAATGTACATGCTACAATTGTTTAGAGAGTGTTAGCAAATGAGGCAAGGGAATGCAGAGAAGTATGGGAGGTTATAAACACAAATTGAGATTTGATTTTTTTTCTTCAGCTGTTGATTTTCACTATAAAACTGACTCCATAGTTTAGATCTGGTTACCCTTTATAAAAATCTAAACTTTTTGTATTGCTTATATTAAATGTACTAACAGTGGACTTTTCCATCTGCAGATTATACTGAATGACCAGCAGTGGCAGTGTTTCACAGCAGAGTTTCTCTGAATTGCCAAGACTGAAGCAAACAAAAGAAAAAAGGAAGTCTTGTGGCATACTGCATCATTTTATCAATTTATGTGGTAAGTAAAACGCCCAATCATTCTTTTAGGCATTAAAAAGATGTTCATAGCATCGGAATGTCCTCACTACTTTATAGTGGGAGCCTGTGCCTGAATATAATTTCTGTTAAGAAAGAAGTAATATGGATCACATTATGTTGGTCATGATATTTAATAAAAGACTGACTGACTCGAACTCCACTAAAACCTGCTTTAGATCCTGGTGCTAGCAATGTTCCATTCGAG
This sequence comes from Lissotriton vulgaris, assembly GCF_964263255.1. Classification (NCBI taxonomy): domain Eukaryota; kingdom Metazoa; phylum Chordata; class Amphibia; order Caudata; family Salamandridae; genus Lissotriton; species Lissotriton vulgaris. The sequence goes on along the minus strand of NC_141699.1, from coordinate 631,489,253 downwards.
GAAATTGCTGTCTTTGAGGCTGAAATGCACCATCTCACTTATGAAAAGTAGTGTTAAATTCTCACGGTAGGAAGCTCATCTAACCTCTTCTCCAACACTCTATATGTTTGACTCTGATACTCAAGATGGATTGTTGTTAAGGATAGTCCGTCTATGTACCTCCATCCCACTTTCAAGAAGGACACAGTGCTTTGACTGGTTCAGATTCCTTTACCATTCCCTCTCCTACGTGGCTGGAAGTCATGAATACAGATAGTAAGCTACTGCATAACTTCTGATATCTCATCCTCCTGTGTGGTCAGCTTCCACAAGGACAATTGGTCCAGGGGTGTCTGACATCATAAAGCTAAAGCTAAAGCAAGAAGTTGTCTGACATGAGATGCCATTCTGTTGCCTAGCAGTCTGACATCATAAAGCTAAAGCAAGATGCTTTCTGACTAGAGGGCCACTCTGTTGCGTAGCAGCTGACATCATTAAGGTCAATCAAGATGTTGTCTGACATGAGAGCCGCTCGGTTGCCTAACAAGGAGTAGGATACATTTATCTAGGTAATTGTATGAGTTGCAGGATAGACAGGTTGCCCAACTGAAAGATGAGGTGGTAAGATGAAAGAAATTAGGACTTTATTTAGACTTATACATTTGTATGAACGGAAGTTTGAGCATAAAAGACTCAACTTCACTGTTGCTGAACTGGTAGGATTTGGCTAAAGAGAAGATGGAAATGATGCTATTCATAGTTTCTATTATTCCCGTTAACTGTAGCATAACCCTTAATCTCTCAACTTATCAGCTGGCTTCATTGCTACTGGTGTACCATATCCTAAAACAAAGGAAGTGAGAAGGGTGTGCTGCCTCTTGGCTGGCAAAAAGATCTAGGTCCTAATGTACATGCTACAATTGTTTAGAGAGTGTTAGCAAATGAGGCAAGGGAATGCAGAGAAGTATGGGAGGTTATAAACACAAATTGAGATTTGATTTTTTTTCTTCAGCTGTTGATTTTCACTATAAAACTGACTCCATAGTTTAGATCTGGTTACCCTTTATAAAAATCTAAACTTTTTGTATTGCTTATATTAAATGTACTAACAGTGGACTTTTCCATCTGCAGATTATACTGAATGACCAGCAGTGGCAGTGTTTCACAGCAGAGTTTCTCTGAATTGCCAAGACTGAAGCAAACAAAAAAAAAAGGAAGTCTTGTGGCATACTGCATCATTTTATCAATTTATGTGGTAAGTAAAACGCCCAATCATTCTTTTAGGCATTAAAAAGATGTTCATAGCATCAGAATGTCCTCACTACTTTATAGTGGGAGCCTGTGCCTGAATATAATTTCTGTTAAGAAAGAAGTAACATGGATCACATTATGTTGGTCATGATATTTAAAAAAAAACTGACTGACTCGAACTCTACTAAAACCTGCTTTAGATCCTGGTGCTAGCAATGTTCCATTCGAGGAAATAGCTGTCTTTGAGGCTGAAATGCACCATCTCACTTATGAAAAGTAGTGTTAAATTCTCACGGTAGGAAGCTCATCTAACCTCTTCTCCTGCACTCTATATGTTTGACTCTGATACTCAAGATGGATTGTTGTTAAGGATAGTCCGTCTATGTACCTCCATCCCACTTTCAAGAAGGACACAGTGCTTTGACTGGTTCAGATTCCTTTACCATTCCCTCTCCTACGTGGCTGGAAGTCATGAATACAGATAGTAAGCTACTGCATAACTTCTGATATCTCATCCTCCTGTGTGGTCAGCTTCCACAAGGACAATTGGTCCAGGGGTGTCTGACATCATAAAGCTAAAGCTAAAGCAAGAAGTTGTCTGACATGAGATGCCATTCTGTTGCCTAGCAGTCTGAGATCATAAAGCTAAAGCAAGATGCTTTCTGACTAGAGGGCCACTCTGTTGCGTAGCAGCTGACATCATTAAGGTCAATCAAGATGTTGTCTGACATGAGAGCCGCTCGGTTGCCTAACAAGGAGCAGCATACATTTATCTAGGTAATTGTATGAGTTGCAGGATAGACAGGTTGCCCAACTGAAAGATGAGGTGGTAAGATGAAAGAAATTAGGACTTTATTTAGACTTATACATTTGTATGAACGGAAGTTTGAGCATAAAAGACTCAACTTCACTGTACTGAACTGGTAGGATTTGGCTAAAGAGAAGATGGAAATGATGCTATTCATATTTTCTATTATTCCCGTTAACTGTAGCATAACCCTTAATCTCTCAACTTATCAGCTGGCTTCATTGCTACTGGTGTACCATATCCTAAAACAAAGGAAGTGAGAAGGGTGTGCTGCCTCTTGGCTGGCAAAAAGATCTAGGTCCTAATGTACATGCTACAATTGTTTAGAGAGTGTTAGCAAATGAGGCAAGGGAATGCAGAGAAGTATGGGAGGTTATAAACACAAATTGAGATTTGAATTTTTTTCTTCAGCTGTTGATTTTCACTATAAAACTGACTCCATAGTTTAGATCTGGTTACCCTTTATAAAAATCTAAACTTTTTGTATTGCTTATATTAAATGTACTAACAGTGGACTTTTCCATCTGCAGATTATACTGAATGACCAGCAGTGGCAGTGTTTCACAGCAGAGTTTCTCTGAATTGCCAAGACTGAAGCAAACAAAAAAAAAAGGAAGTCTTGTGGCATACTGCATCATTTTATCAATTTATGTGGTAAGTAAAACGCCCAATCATTCTTTTAGGCATTAAAAAGATGTTCATAGCATCGGAATGTCCTCACTACTTTATAGTGGGAGCCTGTGCCTGAATATAATTTCTGTTAAGAAAGAAGTAATATGGATCACATTATGTTGGTCATGATATTTAATAAAAGACTGACTGACTCGAACTCTACTAAAACCTGCTTTAGATCCTGGTGCTAGCAATGTTCCATTCGAGGAAATTGCTGTCTTTGAGGCTGAAATGCACCATCTCACTTATGAAAAGTAGTGTTAAATTCTCACGGTAGGAAGCTCATCTAACCTCTTCTCCAACACTCTATATGTTTGACTCTGATACTCAAGATGGATTGTTGTTAAGGATAGTCCGTCTATGTACCTCCATCCCACTTTCAAGAAGGACACAGTGCTTTGACTGGTTCAGATTCCTTTACCATTCCCTCTCCTACGTGGCTGGAAGTCATGAATACAGATAGTAAGCTACTGCATAACTTCTGATATCTCATCCTCCTGTGTGGTCAGCTTCCACAAGGACAATTGGTCCAGGGGTGTCTGACATCATAAAGCTAAAGCTAAAGCAAGAAGTTGTCTGACATGAGATGCCATTCTGTTGCCTAGCAGTCTGACATCATAAAGCTAAAGCAAGATGCTTTCTGACTAGAGGGCCACTCTGTTGCGTAGCAGCTGACATCATTAAGGTCAATCAAGATGTTGTCTGACATGAGAGCCGCTCGGTTGCCTAACAAGGAGTAGGATACATTTATCTAGGTAATTGTATGAGTTGCAGGATAGACAGGTTGCCCAACTGAAAGATGAGGTGGTAAGATGAAAGAAATTAGGACTTTATTTAGACTTATACATTTGTATGAACGGAAGTTTGAGCATAAAAGACTCAACTTCACTGTTGCTGAACTGGTAGGATTTGGCTAAAGAGAAGATGGAAATGATGCTATTCATAGTTTCTATTATTCCCGTTAACTGTAGCATAACCCTTAATCTCTCAACTTATCAGCTGGCTTTATTGCTACTGGTGTACCATATCCTAAAACAAAGGAAGTGAGAGGGGTGTGCTGCCTCTTGGCTGGCAAAAAGATCTAGGTCCTAATGTACATGCTACAATTGTTTAGAGAGTGTTAGCAAATGAGGCAAGGGAATGCAGAGAAGTATGGGAGGTTATAAACACAAATTGAGATTTGATTTTTTTTATTCAGCTGTTGATTTTCACTATAAAACTGACTCCATAGTTTAGATCTGGTTACCCTTTATAAAAATCTAAACTTTTTGTATTGCTTATATTAAATGTACTAACAGTGGACTTTTCCATCTGCAGATTATACTGAATGACCAGCAGTGGCAGTGTTTCACAGCAGAGTTTCTCTGAATTGCCAAGACTGAAGCAAACAAAAAAAAAGGAAGTCTTGTGGCATACTGCATCATTTTATCAATTTATGTGGTAAGTAAAACGCCCAATCATTCTTTTAGGCATTAAAAAGATGTTCATAGCATCGGAATGTCCTCACTACTTTATAGTGGGAGCCTGTGCCTGAATATAATTTCTGTTAAGAAAGAAGTAATATGGATCACATTATGTTGGTCATGATATTTAATAAAAGACTGACTGACTCGAACTCTACTAAAACCTGCTTTAGATCCTGGTGCTAGCAATGTTCCATTCGAGGAAATTGCTGTCTTTGAGGTGAGGCTGAAATGCACCATCTCACTTATGAAAAGTAGTGTTAAATTCTCACGGTAGGAAGCTCATCTAACCTCTTCTCCAACACTCTATATGTTTGACTCTGATACTCAAGATGGATTGTTGTTAAGGATAGTCCGTCTATGTACCTCCATCCCACTTTCAAGAAGGACACAGTGCTTTGACTGGTTCAGATTCCTTTACCATTCCCTCTCCTACGTGGCTGGAAGTCATGAATACAGATAGTAAGCTACTGCATAACTTCTGATATCTCATCCTCCTGTGTGGTCAGCTTCCACAAGGACAATTGGTCCAGGGGTGTCTGACATCATAAAGCTAAAGCTAAAGCAAGAAGTTGTCTGACAAGAGATGCCATTCTGTTGCCTAGCAGTCTGAGATCATAAAGCTAAAGCAAGATGCTTTCTGACTAGAGGGCCACTCTGTTGCGTAGCAGCTGACATCATTAAGGTCAATCAAGATGTTGTCTGACATGAGAGCCGCTCGGTTGCCTAACAAGGAGTAGCATACATTTATCTAGGTAATTGTATGAGTTGCAGGATAGACAGGTTGCCCAACTGAAAGATGAGGTGGTAAGATGAAAGAAATTAGGACTTTATTTAGACTTATACATTTGTATGAACGGAAGTTTGAGCATAAAAGACTCAACTTCACTGTTGCTGAACTGGTAGGATTTGGCTAAAGAGAAGATGGAAATGATGCTATTCATATTTTCTATTATTCCCGTTAACTGTAGCATAACCCTTAATCTCTCAACTTATCAGCTGGCTTCATTGCTACTGGTGTACCATATCCTAAAACAAAGGAAGTGAGAAGGGTGTGCTGCCTCTTGGCTGGCAAAAAGATCTAGGTCCTAATGTACATGCTACAATTGTTTAGAGAGTGTTAGCAAATGAGGCAAGGGAATGCAGAGAAGTATGGGAGGTTATAAACACAAATTGAGATTTGATTTTTTTTCTTCAGCTGTTGATTTTCACTATAAAACTGACTCCATAGTTTAGATCTGGTTACCCTTTATAAAAATCTAAACTTTTTGTATTGCTTATATTAAATGTACTAACAGTGGACTTTTCCATCTGCAGATTATACTGAATGACCAGCAGTGGCAGTGTTTCACAGCAGAGTTTCTCTGAATTGCCAAGACTGAAGCAAACAAAAAAAAAAGGAAGTCTTGTGGCATACTGCATCATTTTATCAATTTATGTGGTAAGTAAAACGCCCAATCATTCTTTTAGGCATTAAAAAGATGTTCATAGCATCGGAATGTCCTCACTACTTTATAGTGGGAGCCTGTGCCTGAATATAATTTCTGTTAAGAAAGAAGTAATATGGATCACATTATGTTGGTCATGATATTTAATAAAAGACTGACTGACTCGAACTCTACTAAAACCTGCTTTAGATCCTGGTGCTAGCAATGTTCCATTCGAGGAAATTGCTGTCTTTGAGGCTGAAATGCACCATCTCACTTATGAAAAGTAGTGTTAAATTCTCACGGTAGGAAGCTCATCTAACCTCTTCTCCAACACTCTATATGTTTGACTCTGATACTCAAGATGGATTGTTGTTAAGGATAGTCCGTCTATGTACCTCCATCCCACTTTCAAGAAGGACACAGTGCTTTGACTGGTTCAGATTCCTTTACCATTCCCTCTCCTACGTGGCTGGAAGTCATGAATACAGATAGTAAGCTACTGCATAACTTCTGATATCTCATCCTCCTGTGTGGTCAGCTTCCACAAGGACAATTGGTCCAGGGGTGTCTGACATCATAAAGCTAAAGCTAAAGCAAGAAGTTGTCTGACATGAGATGCCATTCTGTTGCCTAGCAGTCTGACATCATAAAGCTAAAGCAAGATGCTTTCTGACTAGAGGGCCACTCTGTTGCGTAGCAGCTGACATCATTAAGGTCAATCAAGATGTTGTCTGACATGAGAGCCGCTCGGTTGCCTAACAAGGAGTAGCATACATTTATCTAGGTAATTGTATGAGTTGCAGGATAGACAGGTTGCCCAACTGAAAGATGAGGTGGTAAGATGAAAGAAATTAGGACTTTATTTAGACTTATACATTTGTATGAACGGAAGTTTGAGCATAAAAGACTCAACTTCACTGTTGCTGAACTGGTAGGATTTGGCTAAAGAGAAGATGGAAATGATGCTATTCATAGTTTCTATTATTCCCGTTAACTGTAGCATAACCCTTAATCTCTCAACTTATCAGCTGGCTTCATTGCTACTGGTGTACCATATCCTAAAACAAAGGAAGTGAGAGGGGTGTGCTGCCTCTTGGCTGGCAAAAAGATCTAGGTCCTAATGTACATGCTACAATTGTTTAGAGAGTGTTAGCAAATGAGGCAAGGGAATGCAGAGAAGTATGGGAGGTTATAAACACACATTGAGATTTGATTTTTTTTCTTCAGCTGTTGATTTTCACTATAAAACTGACTCCATAGTTTAGATCTGGTTACCCTTTATAAAAATCTAAACTTTTTGTATTGCTTATATTAAATGTACTAACAGTGGACTTTTCCATCTGCAGATTATACTGAATGACCAGCAGTGGCAGTGTTTCACAGCAGAGTTTCTCTGAATTGCCAAGACTGAAGCAAACAAAAAAAAAGGAAGTCTTGTGGCATACTGCATCATTTTATCAATTTATGTGGTAAGTAAAACGCCCAATCATTCTTTTAGGCATTAAAAAGATGTTCATAGCATCGGAATGTCCTCACTACTTTATAGTGGGAGCCTGTGCCTGAATATAATTTCTGTTAAGAAAGAAGTAATATGGATCACATTATGTTGGTCATGATATTTAATAAAAGACTGACTGACTCGAACTCTACTAAAACCTGCTTTAGATCCTGGTGCTAGCAATGTTCCATTCGAGGAAATTGCTGTCTTTGAGGTGAGGCTGAAATGCACCATCTCACTTATGAAAAGTAGTGTTAAATTCTCACGGTAGGAAGCTCATCTAACCTCTTCTCCAACACTCTATATGTTTGACTCTGATACTCAAGATGGATTGTTGTTAAGGATAGTCCGTCTATGTACCTCCATCCCACTTTCAAGAAGGACACAGTGCTTTGACTGGTTCAGATTCCTTTACCATTCCCTCTCCTACGTGGCTGGAAGTCATGAATACAGATAGTAAGCTACTGCATAACTTCTGATATCTCATCCTCCTGTGTGGTCAGCTTCCACAAGGACAATTGGTCCAGGGGTGTCTGACATCATAAAGCTAAAGCTAAAGCAAGAAGTTGTCTGACAAGAGATGCCATTCTGTTGCCTAGCAGTCTGAGATCATAAAGCTAAAGCAAGATGCTTTCTGACTAGAGGGCCACTCTGTTGCGTAGCAGCTGACATCATTAAGGTCAATCAAGATGTTGTCTGACATGAGAGCCGCTCGGTTGCCTAACAAGGAGTAGCATACATTTATCTAGGTAATTGTATGAGTTGCAGGATAGACAGGTTGCCCAACTGAAAGATGAGGTGGTAAGATGAAAGAAATTAGGACTTTATTTAGACTTATACATTTGTATGAACGGAAGTTTGAGCATAAAAGACTCAACTTCACTGTTGCTGAACTGGTAGGATTTGGCTAAAGAGAAGATGGAAATGATGCTATTCATAGTTTCTATTATTCCCGTTAACTGTAGCATAACCCTTAATCTCTCAACTTATCAGCTGGCTTCATTGCTACTGGTGTACCATATCCTAAAACAAAGGAAGTGAGAAGGGTGTGCTGCCTCTTGGCTGGCAAAAAGATCTAGGTCCTAATGTACATGCTACAATTGTTTAGAGAGTGTTAGCAAATGAGGCAAGGGAATGCAGAGAAGTATGGGAGGTTATAAACACAAATTGAGATTTGATTTTTTTTCTTCAGCTGTTGATTTTCACTATAAAACTGACTCCATAGTTTAGATCTGGTTACCCTTTATAAAAATCTAAACTTTTTGTATTGCTTATATTAAATGTACTAACAGTGGACTTTTCCATCTGCAGATTATACTGAATGACCAGCAGTGGCAGTGTTTCACAGCAGAGTTTCTCTGAATTGCCAAGACTGAAGCAAACAAAAAAAAAAGGAAGTCTTGTGGCATACTGCATCATTTTATCAATTTATGTGGTAAGTAAAACGCCCAATCATTCTTTTAGGCATTAAAAAGATGTTCATAGCATCGGAATGTCCTCACTACTTTATAGTGGGAGCCTGTGCCTGAATATAATTTCTGTTAAGAAAGAAGTAATATGGATCACATTATGTTGGTCATGATATTTAATAAAAGACTGACTGACTCGAACTCTACTAAAACCTGCTTTAGATCCTGGTGCTAGCAATGTTCCATTCGAGGAAATTGCTGTCTTTGAGGCTGAAATGCACCATCTCACTTATGAAAAGTAGTGTTAAATTCTCACGGTAGGAAGCTCATCTAACCTCTTCTCCAACACTCTATATGTTTGACTCTGATACTCAAGATGGATTGTTGTTAAGGATAGTCCGTCTATGTACCTCCATCCCACTTTCAAGAAGGACACAGTGCTTTGACTGGTTCAGATTCCTTTACCATTCCCTCTCCTACGTGGCTGGAAGTCATGAATACAGATAGTAAGCTACTGCATAACTTCTGATATCTCATCCTCCTGTGTGGTCAGCTTCCACAAGGACAATTGGTCCAGGGGTGTCTGACATCATAAAGCTAAAGCTAAAGCAAGAAGTTGTCTGACATGAGATGCCATTCTGTTGCCTAGCAGTCTGACATCATAAAGCTAAAGCAAGATGCTTTCTGACTAGAGGGCCACTCTGTTGCGTAGCAGCTGACATCATTAAGGTCAATCAAGATGTTGTCTGACATGAGAGCCGCTCGGTTGCCTAACAAGGAGTAGCATACATTTATCTAGGTAATTGTATGAGTTGCAGGATAGACAGGTTGCCCAACTGAAAGATGAGGTGGTAAGATGAAAGAAATTAGGACTTTATTTAGACTTATACATTTGTATGAACGGAAGTTTGAGCATAAAAGACTCAACTTCACTGTTGCTGAACTGGTAGGATTTGGCTAAAGAGAAGATGGAAATGATGCTATTCATAGTTTCTATTATTCCCGTTAACTGTAGCATAACCCTTAATCTCTCAACTTATCAGCTGGCTTCATTGCTACTGGTGTACCATATCCTAAAACAAAGGAAGTGAGAAGGGTGTGCTGCCTCTTGGCTGGCAAAAAGATCTAGGTCCTAATGTACATGCTACAATTGTTTAGAGAGTGTTAGCAAATGAGGCAAGGGAATGCAGAGAAGTATGGGAGGTTATAAACACAAATTGAGATTTGATTTTTTTTCTTCAGCTGTTGATTTTCACTATAAAACTGACTCCATAGTTTAGATCTGGTTACCCTTTATAAAAATCTAAACTTTTTGTATTGCTTATATTAAATGTACTAACAGTGGACTTTTCCATCTGCAGATTATACTGAATGACCAGCAGTGGCAGTGTTTCACAGCAGAGTTTCTCTGAATTGCCAAGACTGAAGCAAACAAAAGAAAAAAGGAAGTCTTGTGGCATACTGCATCATTTTATCAATTTATGTGGTAAGTAAAACGCCCAATCATTCTTTTAGGCATTAAAAAGATGTTCATAGCATCGGAATGTCCTCACTACTTTATAGTGGGAGCCTGTGCCTGAATATAATTTCTGTTAAGAAAGAAGTAATATGGATCACATTATGTTGGTCATGATATTTAATAAAAGACTGACTGACTCGAACTCTACTAAAACCTGCTTTAGATCCTGGTGCTAGCAATGTTCCATTCGAGGAAATTGCTGTCTTTGAGGCTGAAATGCACCATCTCACTTATGAAAAGTAGTGTTAAATTCTCACGGTAGGAAGCTCATCTAACCTCTTCTCCAACACTCTATATGTTTGACTCTGATACTCAAGATGGATTGTTGTTAAGGATAGTCCGTCTATGTACCTCCATCCCACTTTCAAGAAGGACACAGTGCTTTGACTGGTTCAGATTCCTTTACCATTCCCTCTCCTACGTGGCTGGAAGTCATGAATACAGATAGTAAGCTACTGCATAACTTCTGATATCTCATCCTCCTGTGTGGTCAGCTTCCACAAGGACAATTGGTCCAGGGGTGTCTGACATCATAAAGCTAAAGCTAAAGCAAGAAGTTGTCTGACATGAGATGCCATTCTGTTGCCTAGCAGTCTGACATCATAAAGCTAAAGCAAGATGCTTTCTGACTAGAGGGCCACTCTGTTGCGTAGCAGCTGACATCATTAAGGTCAATCAAGATGTTGTCTGACATGAGAGCCGCTCGGTTGCCTAACAAGGAGTAGGATACATTTATCTAGGTAATTGTATGAGTTGCAGGATAGACAGGTTGCCCAACTGAAAGATGAGGTGGTAAGATGAAAGAAATTAGGACTTTATTTAGACTTATACATTTGTATGAACGGAAGTTTGAGCATAAAAGACTCAACTTCACTGTTGCTGAACTGGTAGGATTTGGCTAAAGAGAAGATGGAAATGATGCTATTCATAGTTTCTATTATTCCCGTTAACTGTAGCATAACCCTTAATCTCTCAACTTATCAGCTGGCTTCATTGCTACTGGTGTACCATATCCTAAAACAAAGGAAGTGAGAAGGGTGTGCTGCCTCTTGGCTGGCAAAAAGATCTAGGTCCTAATGTACATGCTACAATTGTTTAGAGAGTGTTAGCAAATGAGGCAAGGGAATGCAGAGAAGTATGGGAGGTTATAAACACAAATTGAGATTTGATTTTTTTTCTTCAGCTGTTGATTTTCACTATAAAACTGACTCCATAGTTTAGATCTGGTTACCCTTTATAAAAATCTAAACTTTTTGTATTGCTTATATTAAATGTACTAACAGTGGACTTTTCCATCTGCAGATTATACTGAATGACCAGCAGTGGCAGTGTTTCACAGCAGAGTTTCTCTGAATTGCCAAGACTGAAGCAAACAAAAAAAAAAGGAAGTCTTGTGGCATACTGCATCATTTTATCAATTTATGTGGTAAGTAAAACGCCCAATCATTCTTTTAGGCATTAAAAAGATGTTCATAGCATCAGAATGTCCTCACTACTTTATAGTGGGAGCCTGTGCCTGAATATAATTTCTGTTAAGAAAGAAGTAACATGGATCACATTATGTTGGTCATGATATTTAAAAAAAAACTGACTGACTCGAACTCTACTAAAACCTGCTTTAGATCCTGGTGCTAGCAATGTTCCATTCGAGGAAATAGCTGTCTTTGAGGCTGAAATGCACCATCTCACTTATGAAAAGTAGTGTTAAATTCTCACGGTAGGAAGCTCATCTAACCTCTTCTCCTGCACTCTATATGTTTGACTCTGATACTCAAGATGGATTGTTGTTAAGGATAGTCCGTCTATGTACCTCCATCCCACTTTCAAGAAGGACACAGTGCTTTGACTGGTTCAGATTCCTTTACCATTCCCTCTCCTACGTGGCTGGAAGTCATGAATACAGATAGTAAGCTACTGCATAACTTCTGATATCTCATCCTCCTGTGTGGTCAGCTTCCACAAGGACAATTGGTCCAGGGGTGTCTGACATCATAAAGCTAAAGCTAAAGCAAGAAGTTGTCTGACATGAGATGCCATTCTGTTGCCTAGCAGTCTGAGATCATAAAGCTAAAGCAAGATGCTTTCTGACTAGAGGGCCACTCTGTTGCGTAGCAGCTGACATCATTAAGGTCAATCAAGATGTTGTCTGACATGAGAGCCGCTCGGTTGCCTAACAAGGAGCAGCATACATTTATCTAGGTAATTGTATGAGTTGCAGGATAGACAGGTTGCCCAACTGAAAGATGAGGTGGTAAGATGAAAGAAATTAGGACTTTATTTAGACTTATACATTTGTATGAACGGAAGTTTGAGCATAAAAGACTCAACTTCACTGTACTGAACTGGTAGGATTTGGCTAAAGAGAAGATGGAAATGATGCTATTCATATTTTCTATTATTCCCGTTAACTGTAGCATAACCCTTAATCTCTCAACTTATCAGCTGGCTTCATTGCTACTGGTGTACCATATCCTAAAACAAAGGAAGTGAGAAGGGTGTGCTGCCTCTTGGCTGGCAAAAAGATCTAGGTCCTAATGTACATGCTACAATTGTTTAGAGAGTGTTAGCAAATGAGGCAAGGGAATGCAGAGAAGTATGGGAGGTTATAAACACAAATTGAGATTTGAATTTTTTTCTTCAGCTGTTGATTTTCACTATAAAACTGACTCCATAGTTTAGATCTGGTTACCCTTTATAAAAATCTAAACTTTTTGTATTGCTTATATTAAATGTACTAACAGTGGACTTTTCCATCTGCAGATTATACTGAATGACCAGCAGTGGCAGTGTTTCACAGCAGAGTTTCTCTGAATTGCCAAGACTGAAGCAAACAAAAAAAAAAGGAAGTCTTGTGGCATACTGCATCATTTTATCAATTTATGTGGTAAGTAAAACGCCCAATCATTCTTTTAGGCATTAAAAAGATGTTCATAGCATCGGAATGTCCTCACTACTTTATAGTGGGAGCCTGTGCCTGAATATAATTTCTGTTAAGAAAGAAGTAATATGGATCACATTATGTTGGTCATGATATTTAATAAAAGACTGACTGACTCGAACTCTACTAAAACCTGCTTTAGATCCTGGTGCTAGCAATGTTCCATTCGAGGAAATTGCTGTCTTTGAGGCTGAAATGCACCATCTCACTTATGAAAAGTAGTGTTAAATTCTCACGGTAGGAAGCTCATCTAACCTCTTCTCCAACACTCTATATGTTTGACTCTGATACTCAAGATGGATTGTTGTTAAGGATAGTCCGTCTATGTACCTCCATCCCACTTTCAAGAAGGACACAGTGCTTTGACTGGTTCAGATTCCTTTACCATTCCCTCTCCTACGTGGCTGGAAGTCATGAATACAGATAGTAAGCTACTGCATAACTTCTGATATCTCATCCTCCTGTGTGGTCAGCTTCCACAAGGACAATTGGTCCAGGGGTGTCTGACATCATAAAGCTAAAGCTAAAGCAAGAAGTTGTCTGACATGAGATGCCATTCTGTTGCCTAGCAGTCTGACATCATAAAGCTAAAGCAAGATGCTTTCTGACTAGAGGGCCACTCTGTTGCGTAGCAGCTGACATCATTAAGGTCAATCAAGATGTTGTCTGACATGAGAGCCGCTCGGTTGCCTAACAAGGAGTAGGATACATTTATCTAGGTAATTGTATGAGTTGCAGGATAGACAGGTTGCCCAACTGAAAGATGAGGTGGTAAGATGAAAGAAATTAGGACTTTATTTAGACTTATACATTTGTATGAACGGAAGTTTGAGCATAAAAGACTCAACTTCACTGTTGCTGAACTGGTAGGATTTGGCTAAAGAGAAGATGGAAATGATGCTATTCATAGTTTCTATTATTCCCGTTAACTGTAGCATAACCCTTAATCTCTCAACTTATCAGCTGGCTTTATTGCTACTGGTGTACCATATCCTAAAACAAAGGAAGTGAGAGGGGTGTGCTGCCTCTTGGCTGGCAAAAAGATCTAGGTCCTAATGTACATGCTACAATTGTTTAGAGAGTGTTAGCAAATGAGGCAAGGGAATGCAGAGAAGTATGGGAGGTTATAAACACAAATTGAGATTTGATTTTTTTTATTCAGCTGTTGATTTTCACTATAAAACTGACTCCATAGTTTAGATCTGGTTACCCTTTATAAAAATCTAAACTTTTTGTATTGCTTATATTAAATGTACTAACAGTGGACTTTTCCATCTGCAGATTATACTGAATGACCAGCAGTGGCAGTGTTTCACAGCAGAGTTTCTCTGAATTGCCAAGACTGAAGCAAACAAAAAAAAAGGAAGTCTTGTGGCATACTGCATCATTTTATCAATTTATGTGGTAAGTAAAACGCCCAATCATTCTTTTAGGCATTAAAAAGATGTTCATAGCATCGGAATGTCCTCACTACTTTATAGTGGGAGCCTGTGCCTGAATATAATTTCTGTTAAGAAAGAAGTAATATGGATCACATTATGTTGGTCATGATATTTAATAAAAGACTGACTGACTCGAACTCTACTAAAACCTGCTTTAGATCCTGGTGCTAGCAATGTTCCATTCGAGGAAATTGCTGTCTTTGAGGTGAGGCTGAAATGCACCATCTCACTTATGAAAAGTAGTGTTAAATTCTCACGGTAGGAAGCTCATCTAACCTCTTCTCCAACACTCTATATGTTTGACTCTGATACTCAAGATGGATTGTTGTTAAGGATAGTCCGTCTATGTACCTCCATCCCACTTTCAAGAAGGACACAGTGCTTTGACTGGTTCAGATTCCTTTACCATTCCCTCTCCTACGTGGCTGGAAGTCATGAATACAGATAGTAAGCTACTGCATAACTTCTGATATCTCATCCTCCTGTGTGGTCAGCTTCCACAAGGACAATTGGTCCAGGGGTGTCTGACATCATAAAGCTAAAGCTAAAGCAAGAAGTTGTCTGACAAGAGATGCCATTCTGTTGCCTAGCAGTCTGAGATCATAAAGCTAAAGCAAGATGCTTTCTGACTAGAGGGCCACTCTGTTGCGTAGCAGCTGACATCATTAAGGTCAATCAAGATGTTGTCTGACATGAGAGCCGCTCGGTTGCCTAACAAGGAGTAGCATACATTTATCTAGGTAATTGTATGAGTTGCAGGATAGACAGGTTGCCCAACTGAAAGATGAGGTGGTAAGATGAAAGAAATTAGGACTTTATTTAGACTTATACATTTGTATGAACGGAAGTTTGAGCATAAAAGACTCAACTTCACTGTTGCTGAACTGGTAGGATTTGGCTAAAGAGAAGATGGAAATGATGCTATTCATATTTTCTATTATTCCCGTTAACTGTAGCATAACCCTTAATCTCTCAACTTATCAGCTGGCTTCATTGCTACTGGTGTACCATATCCTAAAACAAAGGAAGTGAGAAGGGTGTGCTGCCTCTTGGCTGGCAAAAAGATCTAGGTCCTAATGTACATGCTACAATTGTTTAGAGAGTGTTAGCAAATGAGGCAAGGGAATGCAGAGAAGTATGGGAGGTTATAAACACAAATTGAGATTTGATTTTTTTTCTTCAGCTGTTGATTTTCACTATAAAACTGACTCCATAGTTTAGATCTGGTTACCCTTTATAAAAATCTAAACTTTTTGTATTGCTTATATTAAATGTACTAACAGTGGACTTTTCCATCTGCAGATTATACTGAATGACCAGCAGTGGCAGTGTTTCACAGCAGAGTTTCTCTGAATTGCCAAGACTGAAGCAAACAAAAAAAAAAGGAAGTCTTGTGGCATACTGCATCATTTTATCAATTTATGTGGTAAGTAAAACGCCCAATCATTCTTTTAGGCATTAAAAAGATGTTCATAGCATCGGAATGTCCTCACTACTTTATAGTGGGAGCCTGTGCCTGAATATAATTTCTGTTAAGAAAGAAGTAATATGGATCACATTATGTTGGTCATGATATTTAATAAAAGACTGACTGACTCGAACTCTACTAAAACCTGCTTTAGATCCTGGTGCTAGCAATGTTCCATTCGAGGAAATTGCTGTCTTTGAGGCTGAAATGCACCATCTCACTTATGAAAAGTAGTGTTAAATTCTCACGGTAGGAAGCTCATCTAACCTCTTCTCCAACACTCTATATGTTTGACTCTGATACTCAAGATGGATTGTTGTTAAGGATAGTCCGTCTATGTACCTCCATCCCACTTTCAAGAAGGACACAGTGCTTTGACTGGTTCAGATTCCTTTACCATTCCCTCTCCTACGTGGCTGGAAGTCATGAATACAGATAGTAAGCTACTGCATAACTTCTGATATCTCATCCTCCTGTGTGGTCAGCTTCCACAAGGACAATTGGTCCAGGGGTGTCTGACATCATAAAGCTAAAGCTAAAGCAAGAAGTTGTCTGACATGAGATGCCATTCTGTTGCCTAGCAGTCTGACATCATAAAGCTAAAGCAAGATGCTTTCTGACTAGAGGGCCACTCTGTTGCGTAGCAGCTGACATCATTAAGGTCAATCAAGATGTTGTCTGACATGAGAGCCGCTCGGTTGCCTAACAAGGAGTAGCATACATTTATCTAGGTAATTGTATGAGTTGCAGGATAGACAGGTTGCCCAACTGAAAGATGAGGTGGTAAGATGAAAGAAATTAGGACTTTATTTAGACTTATACATTTGTATGAACGGAAGTTTGAGCATAAAAGACTCAACTTCACTGTTGCTGAACTGGTAGGATTTGGCTAAAGAGAAGATGGAAATGATGCTATTCATAGTTTCTATTATTCCCGTTAACTGTAGCATAACCCTTAATCTCTCAACTTATCAGCTGGCTTCATTGCTACTGGTGTACCATATCCTAAAACAAAGGAAGTGAGAGGGGTGTGCTGCCTCTTGGCTGGCAAAAAGATCTAGGTCCTAATGTACATGCT
Source organism: Lissotriton vulgaris (assembly GCF_964263255.1). Taxonomy (NCBI): domain Eukaryota; kingdom Metazoa; phylum Chordata; class Amphibia; order Caudata; family Salamandridae; genus Lissotriton; species Lissotriton vulgaris. Next base: position 631,472,298 of record NC_141699.1, on the reverse strand, counting down.
ACAATTGTTTAGAGAGTGTTAGCAAATGAGGCAAGGGAATGCAGAGAAGTATGGGAGGTTATAAACACACATTGAGATTTGATTTTTTTTCTTCAGCTGTTGATTTTCACTATAAAACTGACTCCATAGTTTAGATCTGGTTACCCTTTATAAAAATCTAAACTTTTTGTATTGCTTATATTAAATGTACTAACAGTGGACTTTTCCATCTGCAGATTATACTGAATGACCAGCAGTGGCAGTGTTTCACAGCAGAGTTTCTCTGAATTGCCAAGACTGAAGCAAACAAAAAAAAAGGAAGTCTTGTGGCATACTGCATCATTTTATCAATTTATGTGGTAAGTAAAACGCCCAATCATTCTTTTAGGCATTAAAAAGATGTTCATAGCATCGGAATGTCCTCACTACTTTATAGTGGGAGCCTGTGCCTGAATATAATTTCTGTTAAGAAAGAAGTAATATGGATCACATTATGTTGGTCATGATATTTAATAAAAGACTGACTGACTCGAACTCTACTAAAACCTGCTTTAGATCCTGGTGCTAGCAATGTTCCATTCGAGGAAATTGCTGTCTTTGAGGTGAGGCTGAAATGCACCATCTCACTTATGAAAAGTAGTGTTAAATTCTCACGGTAGGAAGCTCATCTAACCTCTTCTCCAACACTCTATATGTTTGACTCTGATACTCAAGATGGATTGTTGTTAAGGATAGTCCGTCTATGTACCTCCATCCCACTTTCAAGAAGGACACAGTGCTTTGACTGGTTCAGATTCCTTTACCATTCCCTCTCCTACGTGGCTGGAAGTCATGAATACAGATAGTAAGCTACTGCATAACTTCTGATATCTCATCCTCCTGTGTGGTCAGCTTCCACAAGGACAATTGGTCCAGGGGTGTCTGACATCATAAAGCTAAAGCTAAAGCAAGAAGTTGTCTGACAAGAGATGCCATTCTGTTGCCTAGCAGTCTGAGATCATAAAGCTAAAGCAAGATGCTTTCTGACTAGAGGGCCACTCTGTTGCGTAGCAGCTGACATCATTAAGGTCAATCAAGATGTTGTCTGACATGAGAGCCGCTCGGTTGCCTAACAAGGAGTAGCATACATTTATCTAGGTAATTGTATGAGTTGCAGGATAGACAGGTTGCCCAACTGAAAGATGAGGTGGTAAGATGAAAGAAATTAGGACTTTATTTAGACTTATACATTTGTATGAACGGAAGTTTGAGCATAAAAGACTCAACTTCACTGTTGCTGAACTGGTAGGATTTGGCTAAAGAGAAGATGGAAATGATGCTATTCATAGTTTCTATTATTCCCGTTAACTGTAGCATAACCCTTAATCTCTCAACTTATCAGCTGGCTTCATTGCTACTGGTGTACCATATCCTAAAACAAAGGAAGTGAGAAGGGTGTGCTGCCTCTTGGCTGGCAAAAAGATCTAGGTCCTAATGTACATGCTACAATTGTTTAGAGAGTGTTAGCAAATGAGGCAAGGGAATGCAGAGAAGTATGGGAGGTTATAAACACAAATTGAGATTTGATTTTTTTTCTTCAGCTGTTGATTTTCACTATAAAACTGACTCCATAGTTTAGATCTGGTTACCCTTTATAAAAATCTAAACTTTTTGTATTGCTTATATTAAATGTACTAACAGTGGACTTTTCCATCTGCAGATTATACTGAATGACCAGCAGTGGCAGTGTTTCACAGCAGAGTTTCTCTGAATTGCCAAGACTGAAGCAAACAAAAAAAAAAGGAAGTCTTGTGGCATACTGCATCATTTTATCAATTTATGTGGTAAGTAAAACGCCCAATCATTCTTTTAGGCATTAAAAAGATGTTCATAGCATCGGAATGTCCTCACTACTTTATAGTGGGAGCCTGTGCCTGAATATAATTTCTGTTAAGAAAGAAGTAATATGGATCACATTATGTTGGTCATGATATTTAATAAAAGACTGACTGACTCGAACTCTACTAAAACCTGCTTTAGATCCTGGTGCTAGCAATGTTCCATTCGAGGAAATTGCTGTCTTTGAGGCTGAAATGCACCATCTCACTTATGAAAAGTAGTGTTAAATTCTCACGGTAGGAAGCTCATCTAACCTCTTCTCCAACACTCTATATGTTTGACTCTGATACTCAAGATGGATTGTTGTTAAGGATAGTCCGTCTATGTACCTCCATCCCACTTTCAAGAAGGACACAGTGCTTTGACTGGTTCAGATTCCTTTACCATTCCCTCTCCTACGTGGCTGGAAGTCATGAATACAGATAGTAAGCTACTGCATAACTTCTGATATCTCATCCTCCTGTGTGGTCAGCTTCCACAAGGACAATTGGTCCAGGGGTGTCTGACATCATAAAGCTAAAGCTAAAGCAAGAAGTTGTCTGACATGAGATGCCATTCTGTTGCCTAGCAGTCTGACATCATAAAGCTAAAGCAAGATGCTTTCTGACTAGAGGGCCACTCTGTTGCGTAGCAGCTGACATCATTAAGGTCAATCAAGATGTTGTCTGACATGAGAGCCGCTCGGTTGCCTAACAAGGAGTAGCATACATTTATCTAGGTAATTGTATGAGTTGCAGGATAGACAGGTTGCCCAACTGAAAGATGAGGTGGTAAGATGAAAGAAATTAGGACTTTATTTAGACTTATACATTTGTATGAACGGAAGTTTGAGCATAAAAGACTCAACTTCACTGTTGCTGAACTGGTAGGATTTGGCTAAAGAGAAGATGGAAATGATGCTATTCATAGTTTCTATTATTCCCGTTAACTGTAGCATAACCCTTAATCTCTCAACTTATCAGCTGGCTTCATTGCTACTGGTGTACCATATCCTAAAACAAAGGAAGTGAGAGGGGTGTGCTGCCTCTTGGCTGGCAAAAAGATCTAGGTCCTAATGTACATGCTACAATTGTTTAGAGAGTGTTAGCAAATGAGGCAAGGGAATGCAGAGAAGTATGGGAGGTTATAAACACACATTGAGATTTGATTTTTTTTCTTCAGCTGTTGATTTTCACTATAAAACTGACTCCATAGTTTAGATCTGGTTACCCTTTATAAAAATCTAAACTTTTTGTATTGCTTATATTAAATGTACTAACAGTGGACTTTTCCATCTGCAGATTATACTGAATGACCAGCAGTGGCAGTGTTTCACAGCAGAGTTTCTCTGAATTGCCAAGACTGAAGCAAACAAAAAAAAAGGAAGTCTTGTGGCATACTGCATCATTTTATCAATTTATGTGGTAAGTAAAACGCCCAATCATTCTTTTAGGCATTAAAAAGATGTTCATAGCATCGGAATGTCCTCACTACTTTATAGTGGGAGCCTGTGCCTGAATATAATTTCTGTTAAGAAAGAAGTAATATGGATCACATTATGTTGGTCATGATATTTAATAAAAGACTGACTGACTCGAACTCTACTAAAACCTGCTTTAGATCCTGGTGCTAGCAATGTTCCATTCGAGGAAATTGCTGTCTTTGAGGCTGAAATGCACCATCTCACTTATGAAAAGTAGTGTTAAATTCTCACGGTAGGAAGCTCATCTAACCTCTTCTCCAACACTCTATATGTTTGACTCTGATACTCAAGATGGATTGTTGTTAAGGATAGTCCGTCTATGTACCTCCATCCCACTTTCAAGAAGGACACAGTGCTTTGACTGGTTCAGATTCCTTTACCATTCCCTCTCCTACGTGGCTGGAAGTCATGAATACAGATAGTAAGCTACTGCATAACTTCTGATATCTCATCCTCCTGTGTGGTCAGCTTCCACAAGGACAATTGGTCCAGGGGTGTCTGACATCATAAAGCTAAAGCTAAAGCAAGAAGTTGTCTGACATGAGATGCCATTCTGTTGCCTAGCAGTCTGACATCATAAAGCTAAAGCAAGATGCTTTCTGACTAGAGGGCCACTCTGTTGCGTAGCCGCTGACATCATTAAGGTCAATCAAGATGTTGTCTGACATGAGAGCCGCTCGGTTGCCTAACAAGGAGTAGCATACATTTATCTAGGTAATTGTATGAGTTGCAGGATAGACAGGTTGCCCAACTGAAAGATGAGGTGGTAAGATGAAAGAAATTAGGACTTTATTTAGACTTATACATTTGTATGAACGGAAGTTTGAGCATAAAAGACTCAACTTCACTGTTGCTGAACTGGTAGGATTTGGCTAAAGAGAAGATGGAAATGATGCTATTCATAGTTTCTATTATTCCCGTTAACTGTAGCATAACCCTTAATCTCTCAACTTATCAGCTGGCTTCATTGCTACTGGTGTACCATATCCTAAAACAAAGGAAGTGAGAGGGGTGTGCTGCCTCTTGGCTGGCAAAAAGATCTAGGTCCTAATGTACATGCTACAATTGTTTAGAGAGTGTTAGCAAATGAGGCAAGGGAATGCAGAGAAGTATGGGAGGTTATAAACACACATTGAGATTTGATTTTTTTTCTTCAGCTGTTGATTTTCACTATAAAACTGACTCCATAGTTTAGATCTGGTTACCCTTTATAAAAATCTAAACTTTTTGTATTGCTTATATTAAATGTACTAACAGTGGACTTTTCCATCTGCAGATTATACTGAATGACCAGCAGTGGCAGTGTTTCACAGCAGAGTTTCTCTGAATTGCCAAGACTGAAGCAAACAAAAAAAAAAGGAAGTCTTGTGGCATACTGCATCATTTTATCAATTTATGTGGTAAGTAAAACGCCCAATCATTCTTTTAGGCATTAAAAAGATGTTCATAGCATCAGAATGTCCTCACTACTTTATAGTGGGAGCCTGTGCCTGAATATAATTTCTGTTAAGAAAGAAGTAACATGGATCACATTATGTTGGTCATGATATTTAAAAAAAAACTGACTGACTCGAACTCTACTAAAACCTGCTTTAGATCCTGGTGCTAGCAATGTTCCATTCGAGGAAATAGCTGTCTTTGAGGCTGAAATGCACCATCTCACTTATGAAAAGTAGTGTTAAATTCTCACGGTAGGAAGCTCATCTAACCTCTTCTCCTGCACTCTATATGTTTGACTCTGATACTCAAGATGGATTGTTGTTAAGGATAGTCCGTCTATGTACCTCCATCCCACTTTCAAGAAGGACACAGTGCTTTGACTGGTTCAGATTCCTTTACCATTCCCTCTCCTACGTGGCTGGAAGTCATGAATACAGATAGTAAGCTACTGCATAACTTCTGATATCTCATCCTCCTGTGTGGTCAGCTTCCACAATGACAATTGGTCCAGGGGTGTCTGACATCATAAAGCTAAAGCTAAAGCAAGAAGTTGTCTGACATGAGATGCCATTCTGTTGCCTAGCAGTCTGAGATCATAAAGCTAAAGCAAGATGCTTTCTGACTAGAGGGCCACTCTGTTGCGTAGCAGCTGACATCATTAAGGTCAATCAAGATGTTGTCTGACATGAGAGCCGCTCGGTTGCCTAACAAGGAGTAGCATACATTTATCTAGGTAATTGTATGAGTTGCAGGATAGACAGGTTGCCCAACTGAAAGATGAGGTGGTAAGATGAAAGAAATTAGGACTTTATTTAGATTTATACATTTGTATGAACGGAAGTTTGAGCATAAAAGACTCAACTTCACTGTTGCTGAACTGGTAGGATTTGGCTAAAGAGAAGATGGAAATGATGCTATTCATATTTTCTATTATTCCCGTTAACTGTAGCATAACCCTTAATCTCTCAACTTATCAGCTGGCTTCATTGCTACTGGTGTACCATATCCTAAAACAAAGGAAGTGAGAAGGGTGTGCTGCCTCTTGGCTGGCAAAAAGATCTAGGTCCTAATGTACATGCTACAATTGTTTAGAGAGTGTTAGCAAATGAGGCAAGGGAATGCAGAGAAGTATGGGAGGTTATAAACACAAATTGAGATTTGATTTTTTTTCTTCAGCTGTTGATTTTCACTATAAAACTGACTCCATAGTTTAGATCTGGTTACCCTTTATAAAAATCTAAACTTTTTGTATTGCTTATATTAAATGTACTAACAGTGGACTTTTCCATCTGCAGATTATACTGAATGACCAGCAGTGGCAGTGTTTCACAGCAGAGTTTCTCTGAATTGCCAAGACTGAAGCAAACAAAAAAAAAAGGAAGTCTTGTGGCATACTGCATCATTTTATCAATTTATGTGGTAAGTAAAATGCCCAATCATTCTTTTAGGCATTAAAAAGATGTTCATAGCATCGGAATGTCCTCACTACTTTATAGTGGGAGCCTGTGCCTGAATATAATTTCTGTTAAGAAAGAAGTAATATGGATCACATTATGTTGGTCATGATATTTAATAAAAGACTGACTGACTCGAACTCTACTAAAACCTGCTTTAGATCCTGGTGCTAGCAATGTTCCATTCGAGGAAATTGCTGTCTTTGAGGCTGAAATGCACCATCTCACTTATGAAAAGTAGTGTTAAATTCTCACGGTAGGAAGCTCATCTAACCTCTTCTCCAACACTCTATATGTTTGACTCTGATACTCAAGATGGATTGTTGTTAAGGATAGTCCGTCTATGTACCTCCATCCCACTTTCAAGAAGGACACAGTGCTTTGACTGGTTCAGATTCCTTTACCATTCCCTCTCCTACGTGGCTGGAAGTCATGAATACAGATAGTAAGCTACTGCATAACTTCTGATATCTCATCCTCCTGTGTGGTCAGCTTCCACAAGGACAATTGGTCCAGGGGTGTCTGACATCATAAAGCTAAAGCTAAAGCAAGAAGTTGTCTGACATGAGATGCCATTCTGTTGCCTAGCAGTCTGACATCATAAAGCTAAAGCAAGATGCTTTCTGACTAGAGGGCCACTCTGTTGCGTAGCAGCTGACATCATTAAGGTCAATCAAGATGTTGTCTGACATGAGAGCCGCTCGGTTGCCTAACAAGGAGTAGGATACATTTATCTAGGTAATTGTATGAGTTGCAGGATAGACAGGTTGCCCAACTGAAAGATGAGGTGGTAAGATGAAAGAAATTAGGACTTTATTTAGACTTATACATTTGTATGAACGGAAGTTTGAGCATAAAAGACTCAACTTCACTGTTGCTGAACTGGTAGGATTTGGCTAAAGAGAAGATGGAAATGATGCTATTCATATTTTCTATTATTCCCGTTAACTGTAGCATAACCCTTAATCTCTCAACTTATCAGCTGGCTTCATTGCTACTGGTGTACCATATCCTAAAACAAAGGAAGTGAGAAGGGTGTGCTGCCTCTTGGCTGGCAAAAAGATCTAGGTCCTAATGTACATGCTACAATTGTTTAGAGAGTGTTAGCAAATGAGGCAAGGGAATGCAGAGAAGTATGGGAGGTTATAAACACAAATTGAGATTTGATTTTTTTTCTTCAGCTGTTGATTTTCACTATAAAACTGACTCCATAGTTTAGATCTGGTTACCCTTTATAAAAATCTAAACTTTTTGTATTGCTTATATTAAATGTACTAACAGTGGACTTTTCCATCTGCAGATTATACTGAATGACCAGCAGTGGCAGTGTTTCACAGCAGAGTTTCTCTGAATTGCCAAGACTGAAGCAAACAAAAAAAAAAGGAAGTCTTGTGGCATACTGCATCATTTTATCAATTTATGTGGTAAGTAAAACGCCCAATCATTCTTTTAGGCATTAAAAAGATGTTCATAGCATCGGAATGTCCTCACTACTTTATAGTGGGAGCCTGTGCCTGAATATAATTTCTGTTAAGAAAGAAGTAATATGGATCACATTATGTTGGTCATGATATTTAATAAAAGACTGACTGACTCGAACTCTACTAAAACCTGCTTTAGATCCTGGTGCTAGCAATGTTCCATTCGAGGAAATTGCTGTCTTTGAGGCTGAAATGCACCATCTCACTTATGAAAAGTAGTGTTAAATTCTCACGGTAGGAAGCTCATCTAACCTCTTCTCCAACACTCTATATGTTTGACTCTGATACTCAAGATGGATTGTTGTTAAGGATAGTCCGTCTATGTACCTCCATCCCACTTTCAAGAAGGACACAGTGCTTTGACTGGTTCAGATTCCTTTACCATTCCCTCTCCTACGTGGCTGGAAGTCATGAATACAGATAGTAAGCTACTGCATAACTTCTGATATCTCATCCTCCTGTGTGGTCAGCTTCCACAAGGACAATTGGTCCAGGGGTGTCTGACATCATAAAGCTAAAGCTAAAGCAAGAAGTTGTCTGACATGAGATGCCATTCTGTTGCCTAGCAGTCTGACATCATAAAGCTAAAGCAAGATGCTTTCTGACTAGAGGGCCACTCTGTTGCGTAGCAGCTGACATCATTAAGGTCAATCAAGATGTTGTCTGACATGAGAGCCGCTCGGTTGCCTAACAAGGAGTAGGATACATTTATCTAGGTAATTGTATGAGTTGCAGGATAGACAGGTTGCCCAACTGAAAGATGAGGTGGTAAGATGAAAGAAATTAGGACTTTATTTAGACTTATACATTTGTATGAACGGAAGTTTGAGCATAAAAGACTCAACTTCACTGTTGCTGAACTGGTAGGATTTGGCTAAAGAGAAGATGGAAATGATGCTATTCATAGTTTCTATTATTCCCGTTAACTGTAGCATAACCCTTAATCTCTCAACTTATCAGCTGGCTTCATTGCTACTGGTGTACCATATCCTAAAACAAAGGAAGTGAGAGGGGTGTGCTGCCTCTTGGCTGGCAAAAAGATCTAGGTCCTAATGTACATGCTACAATTGTTTAGAGAGTGTTAGCAAATGAGGCAAGGGAATGCAGAGAAGTATGGGAGGTTATAAACACAAATTGAGATTTGATTTTTTTTATTCAGCTGTTGATTTTCACTATAAAACTGACTCCATAGTTTAGATCTGGTTACCCTTTATAAAAATCTAAACTTTTTGTATTGCTTATATTAAATGTACTAACAGTGGACTTTTCCATCTGCAGATTATACTGAATGACCAGCAGTGGCAGTGTTTCACAGCAGAGTTTCTCTGAATTGCCAAGACTGAAGCAAACAAAAAAAAAGGAAGTCTTGTGGCATACTGCATCATTTTATCAATTTATGTGGTAAGTAAAACGCCCAATCATTCTTTTAGGCATTAAAAAGATGTTCATAGCATCGGAATGTCCTCACTACTTTATAGTGGGAGCCTGTGCCTGAATATAATTTCTGTTAAGAAAGAAGTAATATGGATCACATTATGTTGGTCATGATATTTAATAAAAGACTGACTGACTCGAACTCTACTAAAACCTGCTTTAGATCCTGGTGCTAGCAATGTTCCATTCGAGGAAATTGCTGTCTTTGAGGCTGAAATGCACCATCTCACTTATGAAAAGTAGTGTTAAATTCTCACGGTAGGAAGCTCATCTAACCTCTTCTCCAACACTCTATATGTTTGACTCTGATACTCAAGATGGATTGTTGTTAAGGATAGTCCGTCTATGTACCTCCATCCCACTTTCAAGAAGGACACAGTGCTTTGACTGGTTCAGATTCCTTTACCATTCCCTCTCCTACGTGGCTGGAAGTCATGAATACAGATAGTAAGCTACTGCATAACTTCTGATATCTCATCCTCCTGTGTGGTCAGCTTCCACAAGGACAATTGGTCCAGGGGTGTCTGACATCATAAAGCTAAAGCTAAAGCAAGAAGTTGTCTGACATGAGATGCCATTCTGTTGCCTAGCAGTCTGAGATCATAAAGCTAAAGCAAGATGCTTTCTGACTAGAGGGCCACTCTGTTGCGTAGCAGCTGACATCATTAAGGTCAATCAAGATGTTGTCTGACATGAGAGCCGCTCGGTTGCCTAACAAGGAGTAGCATACATTTATCTAGGTAATTGTATGAGTTGCAGGATAGACAGGTTGCCCAACTGAAAGATGAGGTGGTAAGATGAAAGAAATTAGGACTTTATTTAGACTTATACATTTGTATGAACGGAAGTTTGAGCATAAAAGACTCAACTTCACTGTTGCTGAACTGGTAGGATTTGGCTAAAGAGAAGATGGAAATGATGCTATTCATATTTTCTATTATTCCCGTTAACTGTAGCATAACCCTTAATCTCTCAACTTATCAGCTGGCTTCATTGCTACTGGTGTACCATATCCTAAAACAAAGGAAGTGAGAAGGGTGTGCTGCCTCTTGGCTGGCAAAAAGATCTAGGTCCTAATGTACATGCTACAATTGTTTAGAGAGTGTTAGCAAATGAGGCAAGGGAATGCAGAGAAGTATGGGAGGTTATAAACACAAATTGAGATTTGATTTTTTTTCTTCAGCTGTTGATTTTCACTATAAAACTGACTCCATAGTTTAGATCTGGTTACCCTTTATAAAAATCTAAACTTTTTGTATTGCTTATATTAAATGTACTAACAGTGGACTTTTCCATCTGCAGATTATACTGAATGACCAGCAGTGGCAGTGTTTCACAGCAGAGTTTCTCTGAATTGCCAAGACTGAAGCAAACAAAAAAAAAAGGAAGTCTTGTGGCATACTGCATCATTTTATCAATTTATGTGGTAAGTAAAACGCCCAATCATTCTTTTAGGCATTAAAAAGATGTTCATAGCATCAGAATGTCCTCACTACTTTATAGTGGGAGCCTGTGCCTGAATATAATTTCTGTTAAGAAAGAAGTAACATGGATCACATTATGTTGGTCATGATATTTAAAAAAAAACTGACTGACTCGAACTCTACTAAAACCTGCTTTAGATCCTGGTGCTAGCAATGTTCCATTCGAGGAAATAGCTGTCTTTGAGGCTGAAATGCACCATCTCACTTATGAAAAGTAGTGTTAAATTCTCACGGTAGGAAGCTCATCTAACCTCTTCTCCTGCACTCTATATGTTTGACTCTGATACTCAAGATGGATTGTTGTTAAGGATAGTCCGTCTATGTACCTCCATCCCACTTTCAAGAAGGACACAGTGCTTTGACTGGTTCAGATTCCTTTACCATTCCCTCTCCTACGTGGCTGGAAGTCATGAATACAGATAGTAAGCTACTGCATAACTTCTGATATCTCATCCTCCTGTGTGGTCAGCTTCCACAAGGACAATTGGTCCAGGGGTGTCTGACATCATAAAGCTAAAGCTAAAGCAAGAAGTTGTCTGACATGAGATGCCATTCTGTTGCCTAGCAGTCTGAGATCATAAAGCTAAAGCAAGATGCTTTCTGACTAGAGGGCCACTCTGTTGCGTAGCAGCTGACATCATTAAGGTCAATCAAGATGTTGTCTGACATGAGAGCCGCTCGGTTGCCTAACAAGGAGTAGCATACATTTATCTAGGTAATTGTATGAGTTGCAGGATAGACAGGTTGCCCAACTGAAAGATGAGGTGGTAAGATGAAAGAAATTAGGACTTTATTTAGACTTATACATTTGTATGAACGGAAGTTTGAGCATAAAAGACTCAACTTCACTGTTGCTGAACTGGTAGGATTTGGCTAAAGAGAAGATGGAAATGATGCTATTCATATTTTCTATTATTCCCGTTAACTGTAGCATAACCCTTAATCTCTCAACTTATCAGCTGGCTTCATTGCTACTGGTGTACCATATCCTAAAACAAAGGAAGTGAGAAGGGTGTGCTGCCTCTTGGCTGGCAAAAAGATCTAGGTCCTAATGTACATGCTACAATTGTTTAGAGAGTGTTAGCAAATGAGGCAAGGGAATGCAGAGAAGTATGGGAGGTTATAAACACAAATTGAGATTTGATTTTTTTTCTTCAGCTGTTGATTTTCACTATAAAACTGACTCCATAGTTTAGATCTGGTTACCCTTTATAAAAATCTAAACTTTTTGTATTGCTTATATTAAATGTACTAACAGTGGACTTTTCCATCTGCAGATTATACTGAATGACCAGCAGTGGCAGTGTTTCACAGCAGAGTTTCTCTGAATTGCCAAGACTGAAGCAAACAAAAAAAAAAGGAAGTCTTGTGGCATACTGCATCATTTTATCAATTTATGTGGTAAGTAAAACGCCCAATCATTCTTTTAGGCATTAAAAAGATGTTCATAGCATCGGAATGTCCTCACTACTTTATAGTGGGAGCCTGTGCCTGAATATAATTTCTGTTAAGAAAGAAGTAATATGGATCACATTATGTTGGTCATGATATTTAATAAAAGACTGACTGACTCGAACTCTACTAAAACCTGCTTTAGATCCTGGTGCTAGCAATGTTCCATTCGAGGAAATTGCTGTCTTTGAGGCTGAAATGCACCATCTCACTTATGAAAAGTAGTGTTAAATTCTCACGGTAGGAAGCTCATCTAACCTCTTCTCCAACACTCTATATGTTTGACTCTGATACTCAAGATGGATTGTTGTTAAGGATAGTCCGTCTATGTACCTCCATCCCACTTTCAAGAAGGACACAGTGCTTTGACTGGTTCAGATTCCTTTACCATTCCCTCTCCTACGTGGCTGGAAGTCATGAATACAGATAGTAAGCTACTGCATAACTTCTGATATCTCATCCTCCTGTGTGGTCAGCTTCCACAAGGACAATTGGTCCAGGGGTGTCTGACATCATAAAGCTAAAGCTAAAGCAAGAAGTTGTCTGACATGAGATGCCATTCTGTTGCCTAGCAGTCTGACATCATAAAGCTAAAGCAAGATGCTTTCTGACTAGAGGGCCACTCTGTTGCGTAGCAGCTGACATCATTAAGGTCAATCAAGATGTTGTCTGACATGAGAGCCGCTCGGTTGCCTAACAAGGAGTAGGATACATTTATCTAGGTAATTGTATGAGTTGCAGGATAGACAGGTTGCCCAACTGAAAGATGAGGTGGTAAGATGAAAGAAATTAGGACTTTATTTAGACTTATACATTTGTATGAACGGAAGTTTGAGCATAAAAGACTCAACTTCACTGTTGCTGAACTGGTAGGATTTGGCTAAAGAGAAGATGGAAATGATGCTATTCATAGTTTCTATTATTCCCGTTAACTGTAGCATAACCCTTAATCTCTCAACTTATCAGCTGGCTTCATTGCTACTGGTGTACCATATCCTAAAACAAAGGAAGTGAGAGGGGTGTGCTGCCTCTTGGCTGGCAAAAAGATCTAGGTCCTAATGTACATGCTACAATTGTTTAGAGAGTGTTAGCAAATGAGGCAAGGGAATGCAGAGAAGTATGGGAGGTTATAAACACAAATTGAGATTTGATTTTTTTTATTCAGCTGTTGATTTTCACTATAAAACTGACTCCATAGTTTAGATCTGGTTACCCTTTATAAAAATCTAAACTTTTTGTATTGCTTATATTAAATGTACTAACAGTGGACTTTTCCATCTGCAGATTATACTGAATGACCAGCAGTGGCAGTGTTTCACAGCAGAATTTCTCTGAATTGCCAAGACTGAAGCAAAAAAAAAAAAAAAGGAAGTCTTGTGGCATACTGCATCATTTTATCAATTTATGTGGTAAGTAAAACGCCCAATCATTCTTTTAGGCATTAAAAAGATGTTCATAGCATCAGAATGTCCTCACTACTTTATAGTGGGAGCCTGTGCCTGAATATAATTTCTGTTAAGAAAGAAGTAATATGGATCACATTATGTTGGTCATGATATTTAATAAAAGACTGACTGACTCGAACTCTACTAAAACCTGCTTTAGATCCTGGTGCTAGCAATGTTCCATTCGAGGAAATTGCTGTCTTTGAGGCTGAAATGCACCATCTCACTTATGAAAAGTAGTGTTAAATTCTCACGGTAGGAAGCTCATCTAACCTCTTCTCCAACACTCTATATGTTTGACTCTGATACTCAAGATGGATTGTTGTTAAGGATAGTCCGTCTATGTACCTCCATCCCACTTTCAAGAAGGACACAGTGCTTTGACTGGTTCAGATTCCTTTACCATTCCCTCTCCTACGTGGCTGGAAGTCATGAATACAGATAGTAAGCTACTGCATAACTTCTGATATCTCATCCTCCTGTGTGGTCAGCTTCCACAAGGACAATTGGTCCAGGGGTGTCTGACATCATAAAGCTAAAGCTAAAGCAAGAAGTTGTCTGACATGAGATGCCATTCTGTTGCCTAGCAGTCTGACATCATAAAGCTAAAGCAAGATGCTTTCTGACTAGAGGGCCACTCTGTTGCGTAGCAGCTGACATCATTAAGGTCAATCAAGATGTTGTCTGACATGAGAGCCGCTCGGTTGCCTAACAAGGAGTAGGATACATTTATCTAGGTAATTGTATGAGTTGCAGGATAGACAGGTTGCCCAACTGAAAGATGAGGTGGTAAGATGAAAGAAATTAGGACTTTATTTAGACTTATACATTTGTATGAACGGAAGTTTGAGCATAAAAGACTCAACTTCACTGTTGCTGAACTGGTAGGATTTGGCTAAAGAGAAGATGGAAATGATGCTATTCATAGTTTCTATTATTCCCGTTAACTGTAGCATAACCCTTAATCTCTCAACTTATCAGCTGGCTTCATTGCTACTGGTGTACCATATCCTAAAACAAAGGAAGTGAGAGGGGTGTGCTGCCTCTTGGCTGGCAAAAAGATCTAGGTCCTAATGTACATGCTACAATTGTTTAGAGAGTGTTAGCAAATGAGGCAAGGGAATGCAGAGAAGTATGGGAGGTTATAAACACAAATTGAGATTTGATTTTTTTTATTCAGCTGTTGATTTTCACTATAAAACTGACTCCATAGTTTAGATCTGGTTACCCTTTATAAAAATCTAAACTTTTTGTATTGCTTATATTAAATGTACTAACAGTGGACTTTTCCATCTGCAGATTATACTGAATGACCAGCAGTGGCAGTGTTTCACAGCAGAGTTTCTCTGAATTGCCAAGACTGAAGCAAACAAAAAAAAAGGAAGTCTTGTGGCATACTGCATCATTTTATCAATTTATGTGGTAAGTAAAACGCCCAATCATTCTTTTAGGCATTAAAAAGATGTTCATAGCATCGGAATGTCCTCACTACTTTATAGTGGGAGCCTGTGCCTGAATATAATTTCTGTTAAGAAAGAAGTAATATGGATCACATTATGTTGGTCATGATATTTAATAAAAGACTGACTGACTCGAACTCTACTAAAACCTGCTTTAGATCCTGGTGCTAGCAATGTTCCATTCGAGGAAATTGCTGTCTTTGAGGCTGAAATGCACCATCTCACTTATGAAAAGTAGTGTTAAATTCTCACGGTAGGAAGCTCATCTAACCTCTTCTCCAACACTCTATATGTTTGACTCTGATACTCAAGATGGATTGTTGTTAAGGATAGTCCGTCTATGTACCTCCATCCCACTTTCAAGAAGGACACAGTGCTTTGACTGGTTCAGATTCCTTTACCATTCCCTCTCCTACGTGGCTGGAAGTCATGAATACAGATAGTAAGCTACTGCATAACTTCTGATATCTCATCCTCCTGTGTGGTCAGCTTCCACAAGGACAATTGGTCCAGGGGTGTCTGACATCATAAAGCTAAAGCTAAAGCAAGAAGTTGTCTGACATGAGATGCCATTCTGTTGCCTAGCAGTCTGACATCATAAAGCTAAAGCAAGATGCTTTCTGACTAGAGGGCCACTCTGTTGCGTAGCAGCTGACATCATTAAGGTCAATCAAGATGTTGTCTGACATGAGAGCCGCTCGGTTGCCTAACAAGGAGTAGCATACATTTATCTAGGTAATTGTATGAGTTGCAGGATAGACAGGTTGCCCAACTGAAAGATGAGGTGGTAAGATGAAAGAAATTAGGACTTTATTTAGACTTATACATTTGTATGAACGGAAGTTTGAGCATAAAAGACTCAACTTCACTGTTGCTGAACTGGTAGGATTTGGCTAAAGAGAAGATGGAAATGATGCTATTCATATTTTCTATTATTCCCGTTAACTGTAGCATAACCCTTAATCTCTCAACTTATCAGCTGGCTTCATTGCTACTGGTGTACCATATCCTAAAACAAAGGAAGTGAGAAGGGTGTGCTGCCTCTTGGCTGGCAAAAAGATCTAGGTCCTAATGTACATGCTACAATTGTTTAGAGAGTGTTAGCAAATGAGGCAAGGGAATGCAGAGAAGTATGGGAGGTTATAAACACAAATTGAGATTTGATTTTTTTTCTTCAGCTGTTGATTTTCACTATAAAACTGACTCCATAGTTTAGATCTGGTTACCCTTTATAAAAATCTAAACTTTTTGTATTGCTTATATTAAATGTACTAACAGTGGACTTTTCCATCTGCAGATTATACTGAATGACCAGCAGTGGCAGTGTTTCACAGCAGAGTTTCTCTGAATTGCCAAGACTGAAGCAAACAAAAAAAAAAGGAAGTCTTGTGGCATACTGCATCATTTTATCAATTTATGTGGTAAGTAAAACGCCCAATCATTCTTTTAGGCATTAAAAAGATGTTCATAGCATCAGAATGTCCTCACTACTTTATAGTGGGAGCCTGTGCCTGAATATAATTTCTGTTAAGAAAGAAGTAACATGGATCACATTATGTTGGTCATGATATTTAAAAAAAAACTGACTGACTCGAACTCTACTAAAACCTGCTTTAGATCCTGGTGCTAGCAATGTTCCATTCGAGGAAATAGCTGTCTTTGAGGCTGTGAGAAGTTGGCCTGGTATATAATGCTCACTAATTCTAGTGATCACTTTGTACCATGCCAAGCAACCCTTATGATGATGGTTGTAATTCAACCTTGTAGACCAGTTATCCTAGTGGTAACGTGGACAAAGCAGTCTTAGGCTAAACTCTGAAAGGCATGTGAAGCCAGCTGTTATACCATACACAACCCCCTTGAATACCAAATGAAAGGGACACCACACAGATATATATTGAAAATATATATTGATTTATTAACTATAAAATCCCCTGGACTCTTTATGAGCACAGAAGCACAAGCGTAAAATCACAAGACAGTTTAAAATACACAAAAGTTGCACAATATGGATGAGCCCTAGGGGCCACCTAAACCATATACTAAATAAGTGGTATAAGAGATACCTAAAGGAAAGTGAAGAGGCCTAGGGCCTGGGGAATCGCTGGAGCTATTCGAGACTGGAGTTAACTAAGTCGGGAAAGGCCCACGGGACTCGGGTGCAGTGTTCAAAGTGCACGCACTTCTCAATACAAAGTCTATGGTGCGTAAAAAGCACAAAGTTAGAAAGTTAGGAACCTTCCGAGTGACCTACGGAGCTGAAACTTAAAACACAGGCCCTTGGGATGTGTACCAGTGCAGGAGCACCGGCGGAGCTGAGTTACCTCACCCACAGGAAGCGGGTGCACAGGGTCGAAGATGTGTCGGGTTTCGTCACGCTGGTCGATGGTGCTTGGAGCAGGAGATGCTGCAGGCGGCTCGATGAGAAGAGTTCCGGTGGATCCAAGGGTGGATCTGTAGATGTGAAGACCTGAAAGCAGAGGGGACAGTGTTCAAAGTCACTAGCCAGTGACTGCCGTGGAACCAGAGTGGAACCAGGTGATGTCGGGTGCAAACAGGCGTTGTCGGGTAGCTTCTTTCTGCAGCCACGTGGATACCCGGGGTCGAGGACGTCCAGGAGTCGGTCACGAGCTGTCCCACGTAGGCTTCTCGCTGTTGGCGGTGTCGGCGACCTGATCGGAGCAAACAGGCCTTGGCAAATGCAAGCCACGCAGAAGTCGAAAGATGCTGTTCACTCGGACCAGCAAGGTCAGAGCGGGTGCTCCTTTTCACAGGAGCTTGGGTAGGTCTGGAGCAACCAGACCTGCTGTTTAAATCTTCGGGTTCGTCGCCAAGATGGCCGCTGGCCGCGTGGCTAGTGGCCGGGATGGCGCGTCGAGTGGCACAGTGCAAAAGGGCCCCACGCAGATCGTGGAGATGCTGGGGGGCTGATCTTCGGTGCAAGGGCTGCTCGGTGGTGGGGGTTCTCAGTCCCCAAAGCACAACATCGAGGATGCCTCAGAAGCTGCGCAGTCAGCTTTACGAGTGTCTTCCAAGAGGTCCGGTCCCACGTCACTCGGTGCCTCCACGGGTCCCTTCTTTGCAGGGACTGTGGATCGGGCTCTGAGAGGTCTGGGAATCTGGTTCTTGTCGGGCTCTGGGCTCGGGCTCCGGCGGGAGGCGGCGGCAAAGCAGACGTCGAGTTGCTGGTTGGTGCCTGTGTTCACAGGGTGGTCACTCCTTGGCCACAAGGGAGATTCTTCTTCAGTCTTCTGTGCAGCAGAATGTCGAAGTCCAGTCTTCTTCTTAGTTTAAGTTGATTTCGGGATGATCTGCTGTGCAATGGCACTGCTCCCCCTCTTATTCCAATCTAGGGGGTGGATCACCTACTAGGTCCCTCCTCTGGGAGGAACCAGGAAGGGGGGCGGTTACACCCCCTTTCCTTTGTCCAGCTCCGCGCCAGGACTGGGGCTGGAAGGCCCCAGAACCGGTTTGGGCTGGCCTATGCACGGGGACACCTTGTGTGCCCCGGGCATGTCTGATTCTTTTCAGCCCTGTCCTACCTAATACACAAAATCCTGTCTGGGGTGGTGCTCGCACCTCCCAAGGCAGGAAACCCTTTGTCCAGGCCACCATCTGCCGAGTTTCGGTCAGCAGCAGGAGGCCAGACTTGTGTCTGTGGTGGCAGCGTCCATTTTGTGGAGCTGAGGCTCTGTTTAACTTTAACCGGGGTTAAGGCTACACACATGTCGTGTCCCTCTAGAAGGGTGGAATGCTATCCCCGTCGCCAGAACTGGCGAGGGGATAGTATTCCAATTCGTATGACACCTTACTCGACATGTTTTGATAAAGCCAAACCAAAGATAGCATTTAACCGCGAGGATTATAATGCACTTAAGAGTATATGGTATGGCAATATCCCGGAACAGCTTAGGGAGTGGTTCCCGACAGCTGCAGACAGGCTCAGCTCATGCTAGAGCACCATCTCACATATTTCCAAGCACTCTGCCTCCAGGATTGATGAGGCCTTCCATAGGAGTGGCTGATAGGAACATATGTGTCCAGTTTAGGGTTAGGCACAGGCATACTGTACCTAAGTAAGAGGTGGTTACACCGACTTACCCCAGCTGAGTGTTCAGCCAGTTGTGTCAAAGATGGAGGCCAGGCCAGGGGTGGCACAATACGTGCTGCAGCCCCTGGTAGGCCTTGGATACACCTATGCCCTGGGCACCTAGGGTGCACTATTACAGGGGCTCATAAGGTGAACCAGTTCCAATTCGTAATGCACCTAGAGTGCATTGGCATCAATTTAGAGAGAGAACAGCAGGCTGTGGGTCTGATTAGCAGGCCCACAGCCACATTAAGTCAGAAACCAGTGAAGCAAAAAGCAAAAATTTGGGGTGACCATAGGATAGCAGACCCTACTCTCCTACATAACCCCCCCCCAAACGCAGGGACATTAGACTAACCTTGACCAGTTGTGTCTTCATGTTCTAAGTGGAAGTACCTGGAGAGACCATCTGCGTTGCCATGGTCAGTCCCTGGGCGGTGCTCCACTGTAAAGTCCATCCCCTGTAGGGAAATGGACCACCTGAGTAGTTTGGGGTTTTCACCCTTCATCTGATTAAGCCATAGGAGGGGCTTATGGTCGGTCTGAATCTTGAAGTGAGTGCCAAATAAGTATGGTCTCAACTTCTTCAGGGCCCACACCACAGCAAAGGCCTCCCTCTCTATAGCTGACCAACGTTTCTCTCTGGGGGTCAGCCTTCTGCTAATGAAAGCAATGGGCTGGTCCTGGCCATCTACATTAAGCTGTGAAAGCACTGCTCCCACTCCCAACTCAGAAGCATCTGTTTGGACAATGAACTCTCTTGAGTAGTCAGGACTCTTCAGGATAGGTGCAGAGCACATGGCCTTCTTCAGGTCATCAAATGCCTTTTGACAGATTTCTGTCCACTGAACCTTTTTGGGCATCTTCTTGGATGTCAGATCATTAAGAGGAGTCACAATGGACCCATAGTTCTTAACAAACTTCCTGTAGTACCCAGTCAGGCCCAAGAAAGCTCTGACCTGAGTCTGGGTAGTTGGAGGGGACCAGTCCTTGATGGTCTGGATCTTACTCTCCAGTGGTTGAACTTGGCCTCCACCCACAAGGTGGCCCAGGTATACAACCTTGCTCTGCCCTATCTGGCACTTTGTTGCCTTGATAGTGAGGCCTGCCTTCTGCAGAGCCTCAAGCACTTCCTTCAGGTGGATCAGGTGATCCTCCCAGGTGGAGCTAAAGACAGCAATATCGTCCAGATAAGCTGCACAAAAGTCATCCAACCCAGTGAGGACTTGGTTCACCAACCTTTGGAAGGTGGCAGGTGCATTTTTCAAACCAAAGGGCATCACCACAAACTGATAATGCCCACTAGGGGTAGAAAATGCTGTCTTGGCTTTAGACTCCTCAGCTAACCTGATTTGCCAGTAGCCAGCTGTTAAGTCAAATGTGCTCAAATATTTGGCAGAAGCCAACTTGTCAATGAGCTCATCTGCCCTTGGAATAGGGTGTGCATCTGTCCTGGTGACAGCATTGAGTCCTCTGTAATCCACACAGAACCTCATCTCTCTCTTGCCATCTTTGGTGTGAGGTTTGGGGACCAGAACCACTGGGCTAGCCCAGGGGCTCTCTGAAGGCTCAATGACACCTAATTCCAGCATCTTTTGCACCTCAGTCTTTATACAGTCCCTGACGTGGTCAGGTTGCCTGTAAATCTTGCTCTTTACAGGAAGACTGTCACCAGTGTCCACCACATGGGTACACCAGTTAGTCTGACTGGGGGTCAAGGAGAACATATGCCTGTATGCCTGTAGAACTTGTCTGCAGTCATGTTGCTGATGTTCAGTGAGGCTGCCACCTAAGGCCACACCATCAACTGAGCCATCCTCAGGGTTCTGAGTGAGCAGGTCTGGGAGAGGGTCACTCTCTTCCTCCTGTCCCTCATCTGTAGCCATGAGCAAGCCCATGTCTGCCCTGCTGACATATGCCTTCAATCTGTTCACATGGAGCACCCTGTGGGGGCTCCTGGGAGTTCCTAGGTCCACCAAGTAGGTAACCTCTCCCTTCTTTTCCAGAATTGTATGGGGTCCAGACCATTTGTCTTGGAGTGCTGCTGGGGCCACTGGCTCCAACACCCATACCTTCTGTCCAGGCTGAAATTCAACAAGGACAGCCTTTTGGTCATGCCAAGCTTTTTGTAATTCTTGGCTAGCCTCAAGGTTTTTGGATGCCTTTTCCATGTACTCTGCCATCCTGGAGCGGAGACCAAGTACATAGTCCACTATGTCCTGTTTAGGCTTTTTGAGAGGTAACTCCCATCCTTCCTTCACAAGACACAGGGGTCCTCTTACAGGGTGCCCAAACAACAATTCAAAGGGGCTGAATCCAACCCCCTTTTGAGGGACCTCTCTGTAAGCGAACAAAAGGCAGGGCAGAAGGATGTCCCATCTTCGCCTGAGCTTTTCAGGTAATCCTTTAATCATGCCCTTTAGGGTCTTGTTAAATCTCTCAACAAGCCCATTGCATTGTGGGTGATAAGGAGTGGTGAACTTGTAGTTTACACCACATTCCTTCCACATAGCTGTCAAATATCCAGACATGAAGTTGGTACCTCTATCTGATATTACCTCCTTAGGAAACCCCACTCTGGAGAAAACTCCAAGTAAGGCCCTGGCCACAACAGGAGCTGTTGTGGTCCTAAGGGGAATTGCCTCTGGGTACCTGGTGGCATGATCCACTACCACCAGTATGAATCTGTGCCCAGATGCTGTAGGGGGATCCATTGGACCAACAATATCAATCCCCACTCTCTCAAAGGGAACCCCCACCACAGGTAGTGGTATCAGGGGGGCCTTTGTTGTTCCACCTGCTTTACCACTGGCTTGGCAGGTTTCACAGGAGCGACAAAACTCCTTGGTGTCTTCAGACATGTGAGGCCAGTGAAAGTGAGGGACAAGCCTGTCCCAAGTCTTGTTCTGGCCTAGGTGTCCTGCTAAAGGAATATCATGGGCCAAGGTGAGTAGGAAGCCCCTAAATTGCAGAGGTATAACCAACCTCCTGGTAGCACCAGGCTTGGGGTCTCTAGCCTCTGAATAAAGGAGTCCATCGTCCCAATATACTTTATGGGCACCTTGAGCATTCCCAGCAGCCTCAGCAGCAGCCTGCTGTCTGAGGGGTTCAAGAGAAGGACAGGTTAACTGAGCCTGCCCCAAGTCTGCCCTAGAAGGTCCCCCTGTCCCCAGAAACTCAACCTGATCAGGTTCAAGTTCTTCAGGGACAGTTCCTTCAGGGGTCTCTAGATCAGTTTCCTGTGAAGCCTGATCCTCACTTGTAGGCAGTTGGGAAGGCACAGCCTTAACCCTCCTGTTCTTCTTCTTGGGAGGTACTTGGTCCATTGTTCCAGGATCCAAGACCTGAGGTTCAGAGAGGCACTTTTTGGCCTGTGACCTGGTCACAGCAAGGACATGTGATGATATCCCTAACATCTCTGCATGAGTCCTGTACTCAACTTCTGACCATAGAGAGTTCTCCAGGTCATTGCCCAACAAACATTCTACTGGGAGATCAGCACTAACCACAACTTTCTTTAGGCCAGTTACCCCTCCCCAGGAAAAGTTAACAAGTGCCACACTATGTGTAGTAGTGACATTGCTGGCATTGGTCACCAGGTAATCATCGCCTGGCATGTATTGTCCAGGGTCCACAAAGTTAGGTGTCACCATAGTGACACTGGCACATGTGTCCCTGTAAGCTTGAGCCACTTTGTTGTTAATCAAAGGTGTCTGTCTGTATTTGCCCAGGTTACTGGGACTTATGTCAGGGGTCAAATCTATGTCCCCTTCACAAACCAGAACAGCCTGTGTAAGGGTTCTGACTAGGTCAGAATCTCCTTCAGTTCCCAAAGTGATTCCCACTAAACCCTTGGCTTGAGGACCAACACTGCTAACTGTACTAGTGGGTGCAGGTGCCTTAGGGGCTGCAGTGTTGGGGGCTCCACCCTTTTTACACTCACTTGTCCAGTGAGAGGTGTTCTTACAAGTTTTACACCAGGGTTTCTTCTGACCTTCTTTCTTCTTCTTCTTGGAAGTTTGGGACCCACCCTCTGTCTCAGTTTGGGGCCCTGTTGAAGACTTCTGGTCTTTAGCTTTCTGCTCCCCACCCTTCTGGTCTGTTTTCTTCTGGTCACCACCCTGGTTCTGGTTCTGGTTCTTTTGCTTAACTCTGGTTCTTACCCATTTATCTGCCCTCTTTCCCAATTCTTGGGGAGAGGTCAAATCTGAGTCAACCAAATGTTGATGCAACTGCTGGTTCTGACAATTATTTAAAATTTGTTCTCTCATCAGCAAATTGTACAATCCTTCATAGTCTGTAACCTTGCTTCCCAGCAACCATCCCTCCAGAGCCTTAGTGGCACACTCAACAAATTCAGACCAGTCCTGAGTCTGTGTCTTCTGGGTATCTCTGAACATTAACCTGTACTGTTCAGTGGTTAAGCCTAACCCATCAATCAGAGCACTCTTCAGGACCAGGTAGTTTCTAGAATCCCCATCACTAACTGTGAGGAGTCTGTCTCGGCCTCTACCTTCAAAGGAGAGCCACAAGATTGCTGCCCACTGCTCCTGAGGGATCTGCTGTACTCTGCAGGCTCTCTCCATTGCAGTAATCCATTTATGGATGTCATCCCCAGCTTTGTAGGGGGGCACAATCTTACTCAGGTTTCTATTATCAAAAGACCTGTCTTTATCCTTGTGGATATTGCTGCCACCAGTGGGTTCTATTACCCCACTCTCTCTAGGCTGTCTTGCTCTAGCAAGTTTCTCCTTAGCCAGGGCAACCTCTAACTCTTGCCTCTGGATCCTAAGCTCAGCCTCTCTCATCTTGGCCTCATGTTCCCTTCTCTGAGGGCTAGTCATCTCCTTTCTGGAGTGACCATGAGAGCCTCTAGAGACATGGGAGGTGTTGGATTCACCTGAGTGATGCCTTCTCCTCCTATGGCCCTGGTTAAGTCCACCTGGGGGTCTGAATGGGTTGTTACCTGATTCATTCCCAAGTTGACTTAAGTTAGCCTGGTTCAGTCTACTGACCAGCACCTGACTATCTCTGTCATCATCTGACTCACTGCTTTCCACCTCCTCCTCCTCTTCTTCTTCTTCCTCTTCATCTACCTGAGGAGCTCCAGTGGTGGAGGCTTCCTCATCTACTAGGATGATAGGGGTAGGGGTGTCTACAGTGTCATCCTCTGAAGGATGGCCTCCTTCAGCATTCCCTGTGGGGTTTGCTTTAGAGGTCTTTAGAGCCTCAGACTGATCCAAGAGCTCTCTTAGGTGGTCTGTAGTAGGGGTAGGCCCTGTCTTCAGACCCCTTAAGACACAAAGCTGTCTTAATTCCTTAAAGGGAAAAATAGCAAACTGGGATGGTGCCCTTGGAGGGTCACTCTCAACAGGAGTAAGTCCACTGGACCCCTCTGTTCCAGACATTGCTCTAGTGTGGGTGGATGTGTTGCAATCTACCTACACTGGTGTTTTCCTACTAAACCTATCTAGTAGTTGTAGCTAGGGTGTGCTACTCCCTTTGCTCTACAACAACTAAGTTCAGTAGAACTTAAGTATACTAGTCTTGTTTTATATGTACCTAGCAGGTACCTGTATGATCTTTCAAATGATAATCTCAAAGATTGTAATGGTAAAACAACAGCAAGCTCAGATCCCAATCCGCTGCTCACCAATGTGAGAAGTTGGCCTGGTATATAATGCTCACTAATTCTAGTGATCACTTTGTACCATGCCAAGCAACCCTTATGATGATGGTTGTAATTCAACCTTGTAGACCAGTTATCCTAGTGGTAACGTGGACAAAGCAGTCTTAGGCTAAACTCTGAAAGGCATGTGAAGCCAGCTGTTATACCATACACAACCCCCTTGAATACCAAATGAAAGGGACACCACACAGATATATATTGAAAATATATATTGATTTATTAACTATAAAATCCCCTGGACTCTTTATGAGCACAGAAGCACAAGCGTAAAATCACAAGACAGTTTAAAATACACAAAAGTTGCACAATATGGATGAGCCCTAGGGGCCACCTAAACCATATACTAAATAAGTGGTATAAGAGATACCTAAAGGAAAGTGAAGAGGCCTAGGGCCTGGGGAATCGCTGGAGCTATTCGAGACTGGAGTTAACTAAGTCGGGAAAGGCCCACGGGACTCGGGTGCAGTGTTCAAAGTGCACGCACTTCTCAATACAAAGTCTATGGTGCGTAAAAAGCACAAAGTTAGAAAGTTAGGAACCTTCCGAGTGACCTACGGAGCTGAAACTTAAAACACAGGCCCTTGGGATGTGTACCAGTGCAGGAGCACCGGCGGAGCTGAGTTACCTCACCCACAGGAAGCGGGTGCACAGGGTCGAAGATGTGTCGGGTTTCGTCACGCTGGTCGATGGTGCTTGGAGCAGGAGATGCTGCAGGCGGCTCGATGAGAAGAGTTCCGGTGGATCCAAGGGTGGATCTGTAGATGTGAAGACCTGAAAGCAGAGGGGACAGTGTTCAAAGTCACTAGCCAGTGACTGCCGTGGAACCAGAGTGGAACCAGGTGATGTCGGGTGCAAACAGGCGTTGTCGGGTAGCTTCTTTCTGCAGCCACGTGGATACCCGGGGTCGAGGACGTCCAGGAGTCGGTCACGAGCTGTCCCACGTAGGCTTCTCGCTGTTGGCGGTGTCGGCGACCTGATCGGAGCAAACAGGCCTTGGCAAATGCAAGCCACGCAGAAGTCGAAAGATGCTGTTCACTCGGACCAGCAAGGTCAGAGCGGGTGCTCCTTTTCACAGGAGCTTGGGTAGGTCTGGAGCAACCAGACCTGCTGTTTAAATCTTCGGGTTCGTCGCCAAGATGGCCGCTGGCCGCGTGGCTAGTGGCCGGGATGGCGCGTCGAGTGGCACAGTGCAAAAGGGCCCCACGCAGATCGTGGAGATGCTGGGGGGCTGATCTTCGGTGCAAGGGCTGCTCGGTGGTGGGGGTTCTCAGTCCCCAAAGCACAACGTCGAGGATGCCTCAGAAGCTGCGCAGTCAGCTTTACGAGTGTCTTCCAAGAGGTCCGGTCCCACGTCACTCGGTGCCTCCACGGGTCCCTTCTTTGCAGGGACTGTGGATCGGGCTCTGAGAGGTCTGGGAATCTGGTTCTTGTCGGGCTCTGGGCTCGGGCTCCGGCGGGAGGCGGCGGCAAAGCAGACGTCGAGTTGCTGGTTGGTGCCTGTGTTCACAGGGTGGTCACTCCTTGGCCACAAGGGAGATTCTTCTTCAGTCTTCTGTGCAGCAGAATGTCGAAGTCCAGTCTTCTTCTTAGTTTAAGTTGATTTCGGGATGATCTGCTGTGCAATGGCACTGCTCCCCCTCTTATTCCAATCTAGGGGGTGGATCACCTACTAGGTCCCTCCTCTGGGAGGAACCAGGAAGGGGGGCGGTTACACCCCCTTTCCTTTGTCCAGCTCCGCGCCAGGACTGGGGCTGGAAGGCCCCAGAACCGGTTTGGGCTGGCCTATGCACGGGGACACCTTGTGTGCCCCGGGCATGTCTGATTCTTTTCAGCCCTGTCCTACCTAATACACAAAATCCTGTCTGGGGTGGTGCTCGCACCTCCCAAGGCAGGAAACCCTTTGTCCAGGCCACCATCTGCCGAGTTTCGGTCAGCAGCAGGAGGCCAGACTTGTGTCTGTGGTGGCAGCGTCCATTTTGTGGAGCTGAGGCTCTGTTTAACTTTAACCGGGGTTAAGGCTACACACATGTCGTGTCCCTCTAGAAGGGTGGAATGCTATCCCCGTCGCCAGAACTGGCGAGGGGATAGTATTCCAATTCGTATGACACCTTACTCGACATGTTTTGATAAAGCCAAACCAAAGATAGCATTTAACCGCGAGGATTATAATGCACTTAAGAGTATATGGTATGGCAATATCCCGGAACAGCTTAGGGAGTGGTTCCCGACAGCTGCAGACAGGCTCAGCTCATGCTAGAGCACCATCTCACATATTTCCAAGCACTCTGCCTCCAGGATTGATGAGGCCTTCCATAGGAGTGGCTGATAGGAACATATGTGTCCAGTTTAGGGTTAGGCACAGGCATACTGTACCTAAGTAAGAGGTGGTTACACCGACTTACCCCAGCTGAGTGTTCAGCCAGTTGTGTCAAAGATGGAGGCCAGGCCAGGGGTGGCACAATACGTGCTGCAGCCCCTGGTAGGCCTTGGATACACCTATGCCCTGGGCACCTAGGGTGCACTATTACAGGGGCTCATAAGGTGAACCAGTTCCAATTCGTAATGCACCTAGAGTGCATTGGCATCAATTTAGAGAGAGAACAGCAGGCTGTGGGTCTGATTAGCAGGCCCACAGCCACATTAAGTCAGAAACCAGTGAAGCAAAAAGCAAAAATTTGGGGTGACCATAGGATAGCAGACCCTACTCTCCTACAGAGGCTGAAATGCACCATCTCACTTATGAAAAGTAGTGTTAAATTCTCACGGTAGGAAGCTCATCTAACCTCTTCTCCTGCACTCTATATGTTTGACTCTGATACTCAAGATGGATTGTTGTTAAGGATAGTCCGTCTATGTACCTCCATCCCACTTTCAAGAAGGACACAGTGCTTTGACTGGTTCAGATTCCTTTACCATTCCCTCTCCTACGTGGCTGGAAGTCATGAATACAGATAGTAAGCTACTGCATAACTTCTGATATCTCATCCTCCTGTGTGGTCAGCTTCCACAAGGACAATTGGTCCAGGGGTGTCTGACATCATAAAGCTAAAGCTAAAGCAAGAAGTTGTCTGACATGAGATGCCATTCTGTTGCCTAGCAGTCTGAGATCATAAAGCTAAAGCAAGATGCTTTCTGACTAGAGGGCCACTCTGTTGCGTAGCAGCTGACATCATTAAGGTCAATCAAGATGTTGTCTGACATGAGAGCCGCTCGGTTGCCTAACAAGGAGTAGCATACATTTATCTAGGTAATTGTATGAGTTGCAGGATAGACAGGTTGCCCAACTGAAAGATGAGGTGGTAAGATGAAAGAAATTAGGACTTTATTTAGACTTATACATTTGTATGAACGGAAGTTTGAGCATAAAAGACTCAACTTCACTGTTGCTGAACTGGTAGGATTTGGCTAAAGAGAAGATGGAAATGATGCTATTCATATTTTCTATTATTCCCGTTAACTGTAGCATAACCCTTAATCTCTCAACTTATCAGCTGGCTTCATTGCTACTGGTGTACCATATCCTAAAACAAAGGAAGTGAGAAGGGTGTGCTGCCTCTTGGCTGGCAAAAAGATCTAGGTCCTAATGTACATGCTACAATTGTTTAGAGAGTGTTAGCAAATGAGGCAAGGGAATGCAGAGAAGTATGGGAGGTTATAAACACAAATTGAGATTAGATTTTTTTTCTTCAGCTGTTGATTTTCACTATAAAACTGACTCCATAGTTTAGATCTGGTTACCCTTTATAAAAATCTAAACTTTTTGTATTGCTTATATTAAATGTACTAACAGTGGACTTTTCCATCTGCAGATTATACTGAATGACCAGCAGTGGCAGTGTTTCACAGCAGAGTTTCTCTGAATTGCCAAGACTGAAGCAAACAAAAAAAAAAGGAAGTCTTGTGGCATACTGCATCATTTTATCAATTTATGTGGTAAGTAAAACGCCCAATCATTCTTTTAGGCATTAAAAAGATGTTCATAGCATCGGAATGTCCTCACTACTTTATAGTGGGAGCCTGTGCCTGAATATAATTTCTGTTAAGAAAGAAGTAATATGGATCACATTATGTTGGTCATGATATTTAATAAAAGACTGACGGACTCGAACTCTACTAAAACCTGCTTTAGATCCTGGTGCTAGCAATGTTCCATTCGAGGAAATTGCTGTCTTTGAGGCTGAAATGCACCATCTCACTTATGAAAAGTAGTGTTAAATTCTCACGGTAGGAAGCTCATCTAACCTCTTCTCCAACACTCTATATGTTTGACTCTGATACTCAAGATGGATTGTTGTTAAGGATAGTCCGTCTATGTACCTCCATCCCACTTTCAAGAAGGACACAGTGCTTTGACTGGTTCAGATTCCTTTACCATTCCCTCTCCTACGTGGCTGGAAGTCATGAATACAGATAGTAAGTGTAGGAGAGTAGGGTCTGCTATCCTATGGTCACCCCAAATTTTTGCTTTTTGCTTCACTGGTTTCTGACTTAATGTGGCTGTGGGCCTGCTAATCAGACCCACAGCCTGCTGTTCTCTCTCTAAATTACTGCCAATGCACTCTAGGTGCATTACGAATTGGAACTGGTTCACCTTATGAGCCCCTGTATAAGTGCACCCTAGGTGCCCAGGGCATAGGTGTATCCAAGGCCTACCAGGGGCTGCAGCATATATTATGCCACCCCTGGCCTGGCCTCCATATTTGACACAACTGGCTGATCACTCAGCTGGGGTAAGTCGGTGTACCCACCTCTTACTTAGGTACAGTATGTCTGTGCCTAACCCTAAACTGGACACATATGTTCCTATCAGCCACTCCTATGGAAGGCCTCATCAATCCTGGAGGCAGAGTGCTTGGAAATATGTGAGATGGTGCTCTAGCATGAGCTGAGCCTGTCTGCAGCTGTCGGGAACAACTCCCTAAGCTGTTCCGGGATATTGCCATACCATATACTCTTAAGTGCATTATAATCCTCGCGGTTAAATGCTATCTTTGGTTTGGCTTTATCAAAACATGTCGAGTAAGGTGTCATACGAATTGGAATACTATCCCCTCGCCAATTCTGGCGACGGGGATAGCATTCCACCCTTCTAGAGGGACACGACATGTGCGTAGCCTTAACCCCGGTTAAAGTTAAACAGAGCCTCAGCTTCACAAAATGGACGCTGCCACCACAGACACAAGTCTGGCCTCCTGCTGCTGACCGAAACTCGGCAGATGGTGGCCTGGACAAAGGGTTTCCTGCCTTGGGAGGTGCGAGCACCACCCCAGACAGGATTTTGTGTATTAGGTAGGACAGGGCTGAAAAGAATCAGACATGCCCGGGGCACACAAGGTGTCCCCGTGCATAGGCCAGTCCAAACCGGTTCTGGGGCCTTCCAGCCCCAGTCCTGGCGCGGAGCTGGACAAAGGAAAGGGGGTGTAACCGCCCCCCTTCCTGGTTCCTCCCAGAGGAGGGACCTAGTAGGTGATCCACCCCCTAGATTGGAATAAGAGGGGGAGCAGTGCCATTGCACAGCAGATCATCCCGAAATCAACTTAAACTAAGAAGAAGACTGGACTTCGACATTCTGCTGCACAGAAGACTGAAGAAGAATCTCCCTTGTGGTCAAGGAGTGACCACCCTGTGAACACAGGTACCAACCAGCAACTCGACGTCTGCTTTGCCGCCGCCTCCCGCCGGAGCCCGAGCCCAGAGCCCGACAAGAACCAGATTCCCAGACCTCTCAGAGCCCGATCCACAGTCCCTGCAAAGAAGGGACCCGTGGAGGCACAGAGTGACGTGGGACCGGACCTCTTGAAAGACACCCGAAAAGCTGACTGCGCAGCTTCTGAGGCATCCTCGACGTTGTGCTTTGGGGATTGAGAACCCCCACCACCGAGCAGCCCTTGCACCGAAGATCAGCCCTCCAGCATCTCCACGATCTGCGTGGGGCCCTTTTGCATTGTGCCACTCGACGCGCCATCCCGGCCACTAGCCACGCGGCCAGCGGCCATCTTGGCGACGAACCCGAAGATTTAAACAGCAGGTCTGGTTGCTCCAGACCTACCCAAGCTCCTGTGAAAAGGAGCACCCGCTCTGACCTTGCTGGTCCGAGTGAACAGCATCTTTTAACTTCTGCGTGGCTTGCATTTGCCAAGGCCTGTTTGCTCCGATCAGGTCGCCGACACCGCCAACAGCGAGAAGCCTACGTGGGACAGCTCGTGACCGACTCCTGGACGTCCTCGACCCCGGGTATCCACGTGGCTGCTGAAAGAAGCTACCCGACAACGCCTGTTTGCACCCGACATCACCTGGTTCCACTCTGGTTCCACGGCAGTCACTGGCTAGTGACTTTGAACACTGTCCCCTCTGCTTTCAGGTCTTCACATCTACAGATCCACCCTTGGATCCACCGGAACTCTTCTCATCGAGCCGCCTGCAGCATCTCCTGCTCCCAGCACCATCGACCAGCGTGACGAAACCCGACACATCTTCGACCCTGTGCACCCGCTTCCTGTGGGTGAGGTAACTCAGCTCCGCCGGTGCTCCTGCACTGGTACACATCCCAAGGGCCTGTGTTTTAAGTTTCAGCTCCGTAGGTCACTCGGAAGGTTCCTAACTTTCTAACTTTGTGCTTTTTACGCACCATAGACTTTGTATTGAGAAGTGCGTGCACTTTGGACACTGCACCCGAGTCCCGTGGGCCTTTCCCGACTTAGCTAACTCCAGTCTCGAATAGCTCCAGCGATTCCCAAGGCCCTAGGCCTCTTCACTTTCCTCCTGGTATCCCTTATACCACTTATTTAGTACATGGTTTAGGTGGCCCCTAGGGCTCATCCATATTGTGCAACTTTTGTGTATTTTAAACTGTCTTGTGATTTAACGCTTGTGCTTCTGTGCTCATAAAGAGTCCAGGGGATTTTAATAGTTAATAAATCAATATATATTTTCAATATATATCTGTGTGGTGTCCCTTTCATTTGGTATTCAAGGGGGTTGTGTATGGTATAACAGCTGGCTTCACATGCCTTTCAGAGTTTAGCCTAAGACTGCTTTGTCCACGTTACCACTAGGATAACTGGTCTACAAGGTTGAATTACAACCATCATCATAAGGGTTGCTTGGCATGGTACAAAGTGATCACTAGAATTAGTGAGCATTATATACCAGGCCAACTTCTCACATTGGTGAGCAGCGGATTGGGATCTGAGCTTGCTGTTGTTTTACCATTACAATCTTTGAGATTATCATTTGAAAGATCATACAGGTACCTGCTAGGTACATATAAAACAAGACTAGTATACTTAAGTTCTACTGAACTTAGTTGTTGTAGAGCAAAGGGAGTAGCACACCCTAGCTACAACTACTAGATAGGTTTAGTAGGTAAACACCAGTGTAGGTAGATTGCAACACATCCACCCACACTAGAGCAATGTCTGGAACAGAGGGGTCCAGTGGACTTACTCCTGTTGAGAGTGACCCTCCAAGGGCACCATCCCAGTTTGCTATTTTTCCCTTTAAGGAATTAAGACAGCTTTGTGTCTTAAGGGGTCTGAAGACAGGGCCTACCCCTACTACAGACCACCTAAGAGAGCTCTTGGATCAGTCTGAGGCTCTAAAGACCTCTAAAGCAAACCCCACAGGGAATGCTGAAGGAGGCCATCCTTCAGAGGATGACACTGTAGACACCCCTACCCCTATCATCCTAGTAGATGAGGAAGCCTCCACCACTGGAGCTCCTCAGGTAGATGAAGAGGAAGAAGAAGAAGAGGAGGAGGAGGTGGAAAGCAGTGAGTCAGATGATGACAGAGATAGTCAGGTGCTGGTCAGTAGACTGAACCAGGCTAACTTAAGTCAACTTGGGAATGAATCAGGTAACAACCCATTCAGACCCCCAGGTGGACTTAACCAGGGCCATAGGAGGAGAAGGCATCACTCAGGTGAATCCAACACCTCCCATGTCTCTAGAGGCTCTCATGGTCACTCCAGAAAGGAGATGACTAGCCCTCAGAGAAGGGAGCATGAGGCCAAGATGAGAGAGGCTGAGCTTAGGATCCAGAGGCAAGAGTTAGAGGTTGCCCTGGCTAAGGAGAAACTTGCTAGAGCAAGACAGCCTAGAGAGAGTGGGGTAATAGAACCCACTGGTGGCAGCAATATCCACAAGGATAAAGACAGGTCTTTTGATAATAGAAACCTGAGTAAGATTGTGCCCCCCTACAAAGCTGGGGATGACATCCATAAATGGATTACTGCAATGGAGAGAGCCTGCAGAGTACAGCAGATCCCTCAGGAGCAGTGGGCAGCAATCTTGTGGCTCTCCTTTGAAGGTAGAGGCCGAGACAGACTCCTCACAGTTAGTGATGGGGATTCTAGAAACTACCTGGTCCTGAAGAGTGCTCTGATTGATGGGTTAGGCTTAACCACTGAACAGTACAGGTTAATGTTCAGAGATACCCAGAAGACACAGACTCAGGACTGGTCTGAATTTGTTGAGTGTGCCACTAAGGCTCTGGAGGGATGGTTGCTGGGAAGCAAGGTTACAGACTATGAAGGATTGTACAATTTGCTGATGAGAGAACAAATTTTAAATAATTGTCAGAACCAGCAGTTGCATCAACATTTGGTTGACTCAGATTTGACCTCTCCCCAAGAATTGGGAAAGAGGGCAGATAAATGGGTAAGAACCAGAGTTAAGCAAAAGAACCAGAACCAGAACCAGGGTGGTGACCAGAAGAAAACAGACCAGAAGGGTGGGGAGCAGAAAGCTAAAGACCAGAAGTCTTCAACAGGGCCCCAAACTGAGACAGAGGGTGGGTCCCAAACTTCCAAGAAGAAGAAGAAAGAAGGTCAGAAGAAACCCTGGTGTAAAACTTGTAAGAACACCTCTCACTGGACAAGTGAGTGTAAAAAGGGTGGAGCCCCCAGCACTGCAGCCCCTAAGGCACCTGCACCCACTAGTACAGTTAGCAGTGTTGGTCCTCAAGCCAAGGGTTTAGTGGGAATCACTTTGGGAACTGAAGGAGATTCTGACCTAGTCAGAACCCTTACACAGGCTGTTCTGGTTTGTGAAGGGGACATAGATTTGACCCCTGACATAAGTCCCAGTAACCTGGGCAAATACAGACAGACACCTTTGATTAACAACAAAGTGGCTCAAGCTTACAGGGACACATGTGCCAGTGTCACTATGGTGACACCTAACTTTGTGGACCCTGGACAATACATGCCAGGCGATGATTACCTGGTGACCAATGCCAGCAATGTCACTACTACACATAGTGTGGCACTTGTTAACTTTTCCTGGGGAGGGGTAACTGGCCTAAAGAAAGTTGTGGTTAGTGCTGATCTCCCAGTAGAATGTTTGTTGGGCAATGACCTGGAGAACTCTCTATGGTCAGAAGTTGAGTACAGGACTCATGCAGAGATGTTAGGGATATCATCACATGTCCTTGCTGTGACCAGGTCACAGGCCAAAAAGTGCCTCTCTGAACCTCAGGTCTTGGATCCTGGAACAATGGACCAAGTACCTCCCAAGAAGAAGAACAGGAGGGTTAAGGCTGTGCCTTCCCAACTGCCTACAAGTGAGGATCAGGCTTCACAGGAAACTGATCTAGAGACCCCTGAAGGAACTGTCCCTGAAGAACTTGAACCTGATCAGGTTGAGTTTCTGGGGACAGGGGGACCTTCTAGGGCAGACTTGGGGCAGGCTCAGTTAACCTGTCCTTCTCTTGAACCCCTCAGACAGCAGGCTGCTGCTGAGGCTGCTGGGAATGCTCAAGGTGCCCATAAAGTATATTGGGACGATGGACTCCTTTATTCAGAGGCTAGAGACCCCAAGCCTGGTGCTACCAGGAGGTTGGTTATACCTCTGCAATTTAGGGGCTTCCTACTCACCTTGGCCCATGATATTCCTTTAGCAGGACACCTAGGCCAGAACAAGACTTGGGACAGGCTTGTCCCTCACTTTCACTGGCCTCACATGTCTGAAGACACCAAGGAGTTTTGTCGCTCCTGTGAAACCTGCCAAGCCAGTGGTAAAGCAGGTGGAACAACAAAGGCCCCCCTGATACCACTACCTGTGGTGGGGGTTCCCTTTGAGAGAGTGGGGATTGATATTGTTGGTCCAATGGATCCCCCTACAGCATCTGGGCACAGATTCATACTGGTGGTAGTGGATCATGCCACCAGGTACCCAGAGGCAATTCCCCTTAGGACCACAACAGCTCCTGTTGTGGCCAGGGCCCTACTTGGAGTTTTCTCCAGAGTGGGGTTTCCTAAGGAGGTAATATCAGATAGAGGTACCAACTTCATGTCTGGATATTTGACAGCTATGTGGAAGGAATGTGGTGTAAACTACAAGTTCACCACTCCTTATCACCCACAATGCAATGGGCTTGTTGAGAGATTTAACAAGACCCTAAAGGGCATGATTAAAGGATTACCTGAAAAGCTCAGGCGAAGATGGGACATCCTTCTGCCCTGCCTTTTGTTCGCTTACAGAGAGGTCCCTCAAAAGGGGGTTGGCTTCAGCCCCTTTGAATTGTTGTTTGGGCACCCTGTAAGAGGACCCCTGTGTCTTGTGAAGGAAGGATGGGAGTTACCTCTCAAAAAGCCTAAACAGGACATAGTGGACTATGTACTTGGTCTCCGCTCCAGGATGGCAGAGTACATGGAAAAGGCATCCAAAAACCTTGAGGCTAGCCAAGAATTACAAAAAGCTTGGCATGACCAAAAGGCTGTCCTTGTTGAATTTCAGCCTGGACAGAAGGTATGGGTGTTGGAGCCAGTGGCCCCAGCAGCACTCCAAGACAAATGGTCTGGACCCCATACAATTCTGGAAAAGAAGGGAGAGGTTACCTACTTGGTGGACCTAGGAACTCCCAGGAGCCCCCACAGGGTGCTCCATGTGAACAGATTGAAGGCATATGTCAGCAGGGCAGACATGGGCTTGCTCATGGCTACAGATGAGGGACAGGAGGAAGAGAGTGACCCTCTCCCAGACCTGCTCACTCAGAACCCTGAGGATGGCTCAGTTGATGGTGTGGCCTTAGGTGGCAGCCTCACTGAACATCAGCAACATGACTGCAGACAAGTTCTACAGGCATACAGGCATATGTTCTCCTTGACCCCCAGTCAGACTAACTGGTGTACCCATGTGGTGGACACTGGTGACAGTCTTCCTGTAAAGAGCAAGATTTACAGGCAACCTGACCACGTCAGGGACTGTATAAAGACTGAGGTGCAAAAGATGCTGGAATTAGGTGTCATTGAGCCTTCAGAGAGCCCCTGGGCTAGCCCAGTGGTTCTGGTCCCCAAACCTCACACCAAAGATGGCAAGAGAGAGATGAGGTTCTGTGTGGATTACAGAGGACTCAATGCTGTCACCAGGACAGATGCACACCCTATTCCAAGGGCAGATGAGCTCATTGACAAGTTGGCTTCTGCCAAATATTTGAGCACATTTGACTTGACAGCTGGCTACTGGCAAATCAGGTTAGCTGAGGAGTCTAAAGCCAAGACAGCATTTTCTACCCCTAGTGGGCATTATCAGTTTGTGGTGATGCCCTTTGGTTTGAAAAATGCACCTGCCACCTTCCAAAGGTTGGTGAACCAAGTCCTCACTGGGTTGGATGACTTTTGTGCAGCTTATCTGGACGATATTGCTGTCTTTAGCTCCACCTGGGAGGATCACCTGATCCACCTGAAGGAAGTGCTTGAGGCTCTGCAGAAGGCAGGCCTCACTATCAAGGCAACAAAGTGCCAGATAGGGCAGAGCAAGGTTGTATACCTGGGCCACCTTGTAGGTGGAGGCCAAGTTCAACCACTGGAGAGTAAGATCCAGACCATCAAGGACTGGTCCCCTCCAACTACCCAGACTCAGGTCAGAGCTTTCTTGGGCCTGACTGGGTACTACAGGAAGTTTGTTAAGAACTATGGGTCCATTGTGACTCCTCTTAATGATCTAACATCCAAGAAGATGCCCAAAAAGGTTCAGTGGACAGAAATCTGTCAAAAGGCATTTGATGACCTGAAGAAGGCCATGTGCTCTGCACCTATCCTGAAGAGTCCTGACTACTCAAGAGAGTTCATTGTCCAAACAGATGCTTCTGAGTTGGGAGTGGGAGCAGTGCTTTCACAGCTTAATGTAGATGGCCAGGACCAGCCCATTGCTTTCATTAGCAGAAGGCTGACCCCCAGAGAGAAACGTTGGTCAGCTATAGAGAGGGAGGCCTTTGCTGTGGTGTGGGCCCTGAAGAAGTTGAGACCATACTTATTTGGCACTCACTTCAAGATTCAGACCGACCATAAGCCCCTCCTATGGCTTAATCAGATGAAGGGTGAAAACCCCAAACTACTCAGGTGGTCCATTTCCCTACAGGGGATGGACTTTACAGTGGAGCACCGCCCAGGGACTGACCATGGCAACGCAGATGGTCTCTCCAGGTACTTCCACTTAGAACATGAAGACACAACTGGTCAAGGTTAGTCTAATGTCCCTGCGTTTGGGGGGGGGTTATGTAGGAGAGTAGGGTCTGCTATCCTATGGTCACCCCAAATTTTTGCTTTTTGCTTCACTGGTTTCTGACTTAATGTGGCTGTGGGCCTGCTAATCAGACCCACAGCCTGCTGTTCTCTCTCTAAATTACTGCCAATGCACTCTAGGTGCATTACGAATTGGAACTGGTTCACCTTATGAGCCCCTGTATAAGTGCACCCTAGGTGCCCAGGGCATAGGTGTATCCAAGGCCTACCAGGGGCTGCAGCATATATTATGCCACCCCTGGCCTGGCCTCCATATTTGACACAACTGGCTGATCACTCAGCTGGGGTAAGTCGGTGTACCCACCTCTTACTTAGGTACAGTATGTCTGTGCCTAACCCTAAACTGGACACATATGTTCCTATCAGCCACTCCTATGGAAGGCCTCATCAATCCTGGAGGCAGAGTGCTTGGAAATATGTGAGATGGTGCTCTAGCATGAGCTGAGCCTGTCTGCAGCTGTCGGGAACAACTCCCTAAGCTGTTCCGGGATATTGCCATACCATATACTCTTAAGTGCATTATAATCCTCGCGGTTAAATGCTATCTTTGGTTTGGCTTTATCAAAACATGTCGAGTAAGGTGTCATACGAATTGGAATACTATCCCCTCGCCAATTCTGGCGACGGGGATAGCATTCCACCCTTCTAGAGGGACACGACATGTGCGTAGCCTTAACCCCGGTTAAAGTTAAACAGAGCCTCAGCTTCACAAAATGGACGCTGCCACCACAGACACAAGTCTGGCCTCCTGCTGCTGACCGAAACTCGGCAGATGGTGGCCTGGACAAAGGGTTTCCTGCCTTGGGAGGTGCGAGCACCACCCCAGACAGGATTTTGTGTATTAGGTAGGACAGGGCTGAAAAGAATCAGACATGCCCGGGGCACACAAGGTGTCCCCGTGCATAGGCCAGTCCAAACCGGTTCTGGGGCCTTCCAGCCCCAGTCCTGGCGCGGAGCTGGACAAAGGAAAGGGGGTGTAACCGCCCCCCTTCCTGGTTCCTCCCAGAGGAGGGACCTAGTAGGTGATCCACCCCCTAGATTGGAATAAGAGGGGGAGCAGTGCCATTGCACAGCAGATCATCCCGAAATCAACTTAAACTAAGAAGAAGACTGGACTTCGACATTCTGCTGCACAGAAGACTGAAGAAGAATCTCCCTTGTGGTCAAGGAGTGACCACCCTGTGAACACAGGTACCAACCAGCAACTCGACGTCTGCTTTGCCGCCGCCTCCCGCCGGAGCCCGAGCCCAGAGCCCGACAAGAACCAGATTCCCAGACCTCTCAGAGCCCGATCCACAGTCCCTGCAAAGAAGGGACCCGTGGAGGCACAGAGTGACGTGGGACCGGACCTCTTGAAAGACACCCGAAAAGCTGACTGCGCAGCTTCTGAGGCATCCTCGACGTTGTGCTTTGGGGATTGAGAACCCCCACCACCGAGCAGCCCTTGCACCGAAGATCAGCCCTCCAGCATCTCCACGATCTGCGTGGGGCCCTTTTGCATTGTGCCACTCGACGCGCCATCCCGGCCACTAGCCACGCGGCCAGCGGCCATCTTGGCGACGAACCCGAAGATTTAAACAGCAGGTCTGGTTGCTCCAGACCTACCCAAGCTCCTGTGAAAAGGAGCACCCGCTCTGACCTTGCTGGTCCGAGTGAACAGCATCTTTTAACTTCTGCGTGGCTTGCATTTGCCAAGGCCTGTTTGCTCCGATCAGGTCGCCGACACCGCCAACAGCGAGAAGCCTACGTGGGACAGCTCGTGACCGACTCCTGGACGTCCTCGACCCCGGGTATCCACGTGGCTGCTGAAAGAAGCTACCCGACAACGCCTGTTTGCACCCGACATCACCTGGTTCCACTCTGGTTCCACGGCAGTCACTGGCTAGTGACTTTGAACACTGTCCCCTCTGCTTTCAGGTCTTCACATCTACAGATCCACCCTTGGATCCACCGGAACTCTTCTCATCGAGCCGCCTGCAGCATCTCCTGCTCCCAGCACCATCGACCAGCGTGACGAAACCCGACACATCTTCGACCCTGTGCACCCGCTTCCTGTGGGTGAGGTAACTCAGCTCCGCCGGTGCTCCTGCACTGGTACACATCCCAAGGGCCTGTGTTTTAAGTTTCAGCTCCGTAGGTCACTCGGAAGGTTCCTAACTTTCTAACTTTGTGCTTTTTACGCACCATAGACTTTGTATTGAGAAGTGCGTGCACTTTGGACACTGCACCCGAGTCCCGTGGGCCTTTCCCGACTTAGCTAACTCCAGTCTCGAATAGCTCCAGCGATTCCCAAGGCCCTAGGCCTCTTCACTTTCCTCCTGGTATCCCTTATACCACTTATTTAGTACATGGTTTAGGTGGCCCCTAGGGCTCATCCATATTGTGCAACTTTTGTGTATTTTAAACTGTCTTGTGATTTAACGCTTGTGCTTCTGTGCTCATAAAGAGTCCAGGGGATTTTAATAGTTAATAAATCAATATATATTTTCAATATATATCTGTGTGGTGTCCCTTTCATTTGGTATTCAAGGGGGTTGTGTATGGTATAACAGCTGGCTTCACATGCCTTTCAGAGTTTAGCCTAAGACTGCTTTGTCCACGTTACCACTAGGATAACTGGTCTACAAGGTTGAATTACAACCATCATCATAAGGGTTGCTTGGCATGGTACAAAGTGATCACTAGAATTAGTGAGCATTATATACCAGGCCAACTTCTCACAGTAAGCTACTGCATAACTTCTGATATCTCATCCTCCTGTGTGGTCAGCTTCCACAAGGACAATTGGTCCAGGGGTGTCTGACATCATAAAGCTAAAGCTAAAGCAAGAAGTTGTCTGACATGAGATGCCATTCTGTTGCCTAGCAGTCTGACATCATAAAGCTAAAGCAAGATGCTTTCTGACTAGAGGGCCACTCTGTTGCGTAGCAGCTGACATCATTAAGGTCAATCAAGATGTTGTCTGACATGAGAGCCGCTCGGTTGCCTAACAAGGAGTAGGATACATTTATCTAGGTAATTGTATGAGTTGCAGGATAGACAGGTTGCCCAACTGAAAGATGAGGTGGTAAGATGAAAGAAATTAGGACTTTATTTAGACTTATACATTTGTATGAACGGAAGTTTGAGCATAAAAGACTCAACTTCACTGTTGCTGAACTGGTAGGATTTGGCTAAAGAGAAGATGGAAATGATGCTATTCATAGTTTCTATTATTCCCGTTAACTGTAGCATAACCCTTAATCTCTCAACTTATCAGCTGGCTTCATTGCTACTGGTGTACCATATCCTAAAACAAAGGAAGTGAGAGGGGTGTGCTGCCTCTTGGCTGGCAAAAAGATCTAGGTCCTAATGTACATGCTACAATTGTTTAGAGAGTGTTAGCAAATGAGGCAAGGGAATGCAGAGAAGTATGGGAGGTTATAAACACAAATTGAGATTTGATTTTTTTTATTCAGCTGTTGATTTTCACTATAAAACTGACTCCATAGTTTAGATCTGGTTACCCTTTATAAAAATCTAAACTTTTTGTATTGCTTATATTAAATGTACTAACAGTGGACTTTTCCATCTGCAGATTATACTGAATGACCAGCAGTGGCAGTGTTTCACAGCAGAGTTTCTCTGAATTGCCAAGACTGAAGCAAACAAAAAAAAAGGAAGTCTTGTGGCATACTGCATCATTTTATCAATTTATGTGGTAAGTAAAACGCCCAATCATTCTTTTAGGCATTAAAAAGATGTTCATAGCATCGGAATGTCCTCACTACTTTATAGTGGGAGCCTGTGCCTGAATATAATTTCTGTTAAGAAAGAAGTAATATGGATCACATTATGTTGGTCATGATATTTAATAAAAGACTGACTGACTCGAACTCTACTAAAACCTGCTTTAGATCCTGGTGCTAGCAATGTTCCATTCGAGGAAATTGCTGTCTTTGAGGCTGAAATGCACCATCTCACTTATGAAAAGTAGTGTTAAATTCTCACGGTAGGAAGCTCATCTAACCTCTTCTCCAACACTCTATATGTTTGACTCTGATACTCAAGATGGATTGTTGTTAAGGATAGTCCGTCTATGTACCTCCATCCCACTTTCAAGAAGGACACAGTGCTTTGACTGGTTCAGATTCCTTTACCATTCCCTCTCCTACGTGGCTGGAAGTCATGAATACAGATAGTAAGCTACTGCATAACTTCTGATATCTCATCCTCCTGTGTGGTCAGCTTCCACAAGGACAATTGGTCCAGGGGTGTCTGACATCATAAAGCTAAAGCTAAAGCAAGAAGTTGTCTGACATGAGATGCCATTCTGTTGCCTAGCAGTCTGAGATCATAAAGCTAAAGCAAGATGCTTTCTGACTAGAGGGCCACTCTGTTGCGTAGCAGCTGACATCATTAAGGTCAATCAAGATGTTGTCTGACATGAGAGCCGCTCGGTTGCCTAACAAGGAGTAGCATACATTTATCTAGGTAATTGTATGAGTTGCAGGATAGACAGGTTGCCCAACTGAAAGATGAGGTGGTAAGATGAAAGAAATTAGGACTTTATTTAGACTTATACATTTGTATGAACGGAAGTTTGAGCATAAAAGACTCAACTTCACTGTTGCTGAACTGGTAGGATTTGGCTAAAGAGAAGATGGAAATGATGCTATTCATATTTTCTATTATTCCCGTTAACTGTAGCATAACCCTTAATCTCTCAACTTATCAGCTGGCTTCATTGCTACTGGTGTACCATATCCTAAAACAAAGGAAGTGAGAAGGGTGTGCTGCCTCTTGGCTGGCAAAAAGATCTAGGTCCTAATGTACATGCTACAATTGTTTAGAGAGTGTTAGCAAATGAGGCAAGGGAATGCAGAGAAGTATGGGAGGTTATAAACACAAATTGAGATTTGATTTTTTTTCTTCAGCTGTTGATTTTCACTATAAAACTGACTCCATAGTTTAGATCTGGTTACCCTTTATAAAAATCTAAACTTTTTGTATTGCTTATATTAAATGTACTAACAGTGGACTTTTCCATCTGCAGATTATACTGAATGACCAGCAGTGGCAGTGTTTCACAGCAGAGTTTCTCTGAATTGCCAAGACTGAAGCAAACAAAAAAAAAGGAAGTCTTGTGGCATACTGCATCAT
Source organism: Lissotriton vulgaris (assembly GCF_964263255.1). Classification (NCBI taxonomy): domain Eukaryota; kingdom Metazoa; phylum Chordata; class Amphibia; order Caudata; family Salamandridae; genus Lissotriton; species Lissotriton vulgaris. The sequence continues at coordinate 631,429,883 of NC_141699.1, read as the reverse complement.
TTTATCAATTTATGTGGTAAGTAAAACGCCCAATCATTCTTTTAGGCATTAAAAAGATGTTCATAGCATCGGAATGTCCTCACTACTTTATAGTGGGAGCCTGTGCCTGAATATAATTTCTGTTAAGAAAGAAGTAATATGGATCACATTATGTTGGTCATGATATTTAATAAAAGACTGACTGACTCGAACTCTACTAAAACCTGCTTTAGATCCTGGTGCTAGCAATGTTCCATTCGTGGAAATTGCTGTCTTTGAGGCTGAAATGCACCATCTCACTTATGAAAAGTAGTGTTAAATTCTCACGGTAGGAAGCTCATCTAACCTCTTCTCCAACACTCCATATGTTTGACTCTGATACTCAAGATGGATTGTTGTTAAGGATAGTCCGTCTATGTACCTCCATCCCACTTTCAAGAAGGACACAGTGCTTTGACTGGTTCAGATTCCTTTACCATTCCCTCTCCTACGTGGCTGGAAGTCATGAATACAGATAGTAAGCTACTGCATAACTTCTGATATCTCATCCTCCTGTGTGGTCAGCTTCCACAAGGACAATTGGTCCAGGGGTGTCTGACATCATAAAGCTAAAGCTAAAGCAAGAAGTTGTCTGACATGAGATGCCATTCTGTTGCCTAGCAGTCTGAGATCATAAAGCTAAAGCAAGATGCTTTCTGACTAGAGGGCCACTCTGTTGCGTAGCAGCTGACATCATTAAGGTCAATCAAGATGTTGTCTGACATGAGAGCCGCTCGGTTGCCTAACAAGGAGTAGCATACATTTATCTAGGTAATTGTATGAGTTGCAGGATAGACAGGTTGCCCAACTGAAAGATGAGGTGGTAAGATGAAAGAAATTAGGACTTTATTTAGACTTATACATTTGTATGAACGGAAGTTTGAGCATAAAAGACTCAACTTCACTGTTGCTGAACTGGTAGGATTTGGCTAAAGAGAAGATGGAAATGATGCTATTCATATTTTCTATTATTCCCGTTAACTGTAGCATAACCCTTAATCTCTCAACTTATCAGCTGGCTTCATTGCTACTGGTGTACCATATCCTAAAACAAAGGAAGTGAGAAGGGTGTGCTGCCTCTTGGCTGGCAAAAAGATCTAGGTCCTAATGTACATGCTACAATTGTTTAGAGAGTGTTAGCAAATGAGGCAAGGGAATGCAGAGAAGTATGGGAGGTTATAAACACAAATTGAGATTTGATTTTTTTTCTTCAGCTGTTGATTTTCACTATAAAACTGACTCCATAGTTTAGATCTGGTTACCCTTTATAAAAATCTAAACTTTTTGTATTGCTTATATTAAATGTACTAACAGTGGACTTTTCCATCTGCAGATTATACTGAATGACCAGCAGTGGCAGTGTTTCACAGCAGAGTTTCTCTGAATTGCCAAGACTGAAGCAAACAAAAAAAAAAGGAAGTCTTGTGGCATACTGCATCATTTTATCAATTTATGTGGTAAGTAAAACGCCCAATCATTCTTTTAGGCATTAAAAAGATGTTCATAGCATCAGAATGTCCTCACTACTTTATAGTGGGAGCCTGTGCCTGAATATAATTTCTGTTAAGAAAGAAGTAACATGGATCACATTATGTTGGTCATGATATTTAAAAAAAAACTGACTGACTCGAACTCTACTAAAACCTGCTTTAGATCCTGGTGCTAGCAATGTTCCATTCGAGGAAATAGCTGTCTTTGAGGCTGAAATGCACCATCTCACTTATGAAAAGTAGTGTTAAATTCTCACGGTAGGAAGCTCATCTAACCTCTTCTCCTGCACTCTATATGTTTGACTCTGATACTCAAGATGGATTGTTGTTAAGGATAGTCCGTCTATGTACCTCCATCCCACTTTCAAGAAGGACACAGTGCTTTGACTGGTTCAGATTCCTTTACCATTCCCTCTCCTACGTGGCTGGAAGTCATGAATACAGATAGTAAGCTACTGCATAACTTCTGATATCTCATCCTCCTGTGTGGTCAGCTTCCACAAGGACAATTGGTCCAGGGGTGTCTGACATCATAAAGCTAAAGCTAAAGCAAGAAGTTGTCTGACATGAGATGCCATTCTGTTGCCTAGCAGTCTGAGATCATAAAGCTAAAGCAAGATGCTTTCTGACTAGAGGGCCACTCTGTTGCGTAGCAGCTGACATCATTAAGGTCAATCAAGATGTTGTCTGACATGAGAGCCGCTCGGTTGCCTAACAAGGAGTAGCATACATTTATCTAGGTAATTGTATGAGTTGCAGGATAGACAGGTTGCCCAACTGAAAGATGAGGTGGTAAGATGAAAGAAATTAGGACTTTATTTAGACTTATACATTTGTATGAACGGAAGTTTGAGCATAAAAGACTCAACTTCACTGTTGCTGAACTGGTAGGATTTGGCTAAAGAGAAGATGGAAATGATGCTATTCATATTTTCTATTATTCCCGTTAACTGTAGCATAACCCTTAATCTCTCAACTTATCAGCTGGCTTCATTGCTACTGGTGTACCATATCCTAAAACAAAGGAAGTGAGAGGGGTGTGCTGCCTCTTGGCTGGCAAAAAGATCTAGGTCCTAATGTACATGCTACAATTGTTTAGAGAGTGTTAGCAAATGAGGCAAGGGAATGCAGAGAAGTATGGGAGGTTATAAACACAAATTGAGATTTGATTTTTTTTATTCAGCTGTTGATTTTCACTATAAAACTGACTCCATAGTTTAGATCTGGTTACCCTTTATAAAAATCTAAACTTTTTGTATTGCTTATATTAAATGTACTAACAGTGGACTTTTCCATCTGCAGATTATACTGAATGACCAGCAGTGGCAGTGTTTCACAGCAGAGTTTCTCTGAATTGCCAAGACTGAAGCAAACAAAAAAAAAGGAAGTCTTGTGGCATACTGCATCATTTTATCAATTTATGTGGTAAGTAAAACGCCCAATCATTCTTTTAGGCATTAAAAAGATGTTCATAGCATCGGAATGTCCTCACTACTTTATAGTGGGAGCCTGTGCCTGAATATAATTTCTGTTAAGAAAGAAGTAATATGGATCACATTATGTTGGTCATGATATTTAATAAAAGACTGACTGACTCGAACTCTACTAAAACCTGCTTTAGATCCTGGTGCTAGCAATGTTCCATTCGAGGAAATTGCTGTCTTTGAGGCTGAAATGCACCATCTCACTTATGAAAAGTAGTGTTAAATTCTCACGGTAGGAAGCTCATCTAACCTCTTCTCCAACACTCTATATGTTTGACTCTGATACTCAAGATGGATTGTTGTTAAGGATAGTCCGTCTATGTACCTCCATCCCACTTTCAAGAAGGACACAGTGCTTTGACTGGTTCAGATTCCTTTACCATTCCCTCTCCTACGTGGCTGGAAGTCATGAATACAGATAGTAAGCTACTGCATAACTTCTGATATCTCATCCTCCTGTGTGGTCAGCTTCCACAAGGACAATTGGTCCAGGGGTGTCTGACATCATAAAGCTAAAGCTAAAGCAAGAAGTTGTCTGACATGAGATGCCATTCTGTTGCCTAGCAGTCTGAGATCATAAAGCTAAAGCAAGATGCTTTCTGACTAGAGGGCCACTCTGTTGCGTAGCAGCTGACATCATTAAGGTCAATCAAGATGTTGTCTGACATGAGAGCCGCTCGGTTGCCTAACAAGGAGTAGCATACATTTATCTAGGTAATTGTATGAGTTGCAGGATAGACAGGTTGCCCAACTGAAAGATGAGGTGGTAAGATGAAAGAAATTAGGACTTTATTTAGACTTATACATTTGTATGAACGGAAGTTTGAGCATAAAAGACTCAACTTCACTGTTGCTGAACTGGTAGGATTTGGCTAAAGAGAAGATGGAAATGATGCTATTCATATTTTCTATTATTCCCGTTAACTGTAGCATAACCCTTAATCTCTCAACTTATCAGCTGGCTTCATTGCTACTGGTGTACCATATCCTAAAACAAAGGAAGTGAGAAGGGTGTGCTGCCTCTTGGCTGGCAAAAAGATCTAGGTCCTAATGTACATGCTACAATTGTTTAGAGAGTGTTAGCAAATGAGGCAAGGGAATGCAGAGAAGTATGGGAGGTTATAAACACAAATTGAGATTTGATTTTTTTTCTTCAGCTGTTGATTTTCACTATAAAACTGACTCCATAGTTTAGATCTGGTTACCCTTTATAAAAATCTAAACTTTTTGTATTGCTTATATTAAATGTACTAACAGTGGACTTTTCCATCTGCAGATTATACTGAATGACCAGCAGTGGCAGTGTTTCACAGCAGAGTTTCTCTGAATTGCCAAGACTGAAGCAAACAAAAAAAAAGGAAGTCTTGTGGCATACTGCATCATTTTATCAATTTATGTGGTAAGTAAAACGCCCAATCATTCTTTTAGGCATTAAAAAGATGTTCATAGCATCGGAATGTCCTCACTACTTTATAGTGGGAGCCTGTGCCTGAATATAATTTCTGTTAAGAAAGAAGTAATATGGATCACATTATGTTGGTCATGATATTTAATAAAAGACTGACTGACTCGAACTCTACTAAAACCTGCTTTAGATCCTGGTGCTAGCAATGTTCCATTCGAGGAAATTGCTGTCTTTGAGGCTGAAATGCACCATCTCACTTATGAAAAGTAGTGTTAAATTCTCACGGTAGGAAGCTCATCTAACCTCTTCTCCAACACTCCATATGTTTGACTCTGATACTCAAGATGGATTGTTGTTAAGGATAGTCCGTCTATGTACCTCCATCCCACTTTCAAGAAGGACACAGTGCTTTGACTGGTTCAGATTCCTTTACCATTCCCTCTCCTACGTGGCTGGAAGTCATGAATACAGATAGTAAGCTACTGCATAACTTCTGATATCTCATCCTCCTGTGTGGTCAGCTTCCACAAGGACAATTGGTCCAGGGGTGTCTGACATCATAAAGCTAAAGCTAAAGCAAGAAGTTGTCTGACATGAGATGCCATTCTGTTGCCTAGCAGTCTGAGATCATAAAGCTAAAGCAAGATGCTTTCTGACTAGAGGGCCACTCTGTTGCGTAGCAGCTGACATCATTAAGGTCAATCAAGATGTTGTCTGACATGAGAGCCGCTCGGTTGCCTAACAAGGAGTAGCATACATTTATCTAGGTAATTGTATGAGTTGCAGGATAGACAGGTTGCCCAACTGAAAGATGAGGTGGTAAGATGAAAGAAATTAGGACTTTATTTAGACTTATACATTTGTATGAACGGAAGTTTGAGCATAAAAGACTCAACTTCACTGTTGCTGAACTGGTAGGATTTGGCTAAAGAGAAGATGGAAATGATGCTATTCATATTTTCTATTATTCCCGTTAACTGTAGCATAACCCTTAATCTCTCAACTTATCAGCTGGCTTCATTGCTACTGGTGTACCATATCCTAAAACAAAGGAAGTGAGAAGGGTGTGCTGCCTCTTGGCTGGCAAAAAGATCTAGGTCCTAATGTACATGCTACAATTGTTTAGAGAGTGTTAGCAAATGAGGCAAGGGAATGCAGAGAAGTATGGGAGGTTATAAACACAAATTGAGATTTGATTTTTTTTCTTCAGCTGTTGATTTTCACTATAAAACTGACTCCATAGTTTAGATCTGGTTACCCTTTATAAAAATCTAAACTTTTTGTATTGCTTATATTAAATGTACTAACAGTGGACTTTTCCATCTGCAGATTATACTGAATGACCAGCAGTGGCAGTGTTTCACAGCAGAGTTTCTCTGAATTGCCAAGACTGAAGCAAACAAAAAAAAAGGAAGTCTTGTGGCATACTGCATCATTTTATCAATTTATGTGGTAAGTAAAACGCCCAATCATTCTTTTAGGCATTAAAAAGATGTTCATAGCATCAGAATGTCCTCACTACTTTATAGTGGGAGCCTGTGCCTGAATATAATTTCTGTTAAGAAAGAAGTAACATGGATCACATTATGTTGGTCATGATATTTAAAAAAAAACTGACTGACTCGAACTCTACTAAAACCTGCTTTAGATCCTGGTGCTAGCAATGTTCCATTCGAGGAAATAGCTGTCTTTGAGGCTGAAATGCACCATCTCACTTATGAAAAGTAGTGTTAAATTCTCACGGTAGGAAGCTCATCTAACCTCTTCTCCTGCACTCTATATGTTTGACTCTGATACTCAAGATGGATTGTTGTTAAGGATAGTCCGTCTATGTACCTCCATCCCACTTTCAAGAAGGACACAGTGCTTTGACTGGTTCAGATTCCTTTACCATTCCCTCTCCTACGTGGCTGGAAGTCATGAATACAGATAGTAAGCTACTGCATAACTTCTGATATCTCATCCTCCTGTGTGGTCAGCTTCCACAAGGACAATTGGTCCAGGGGTGTCTGACATCATAAAGCTAAAGCTAAAGCAAGAAGTTGTCTGACATGAGATGCCATTCTGTTGCCTAGCAGTCTGAGATCATAAAGCTAAAGCAAGATGCTTTCTGACTAGAGGGCCACTCTGTTGCGTAGCAGCTGACATCATTAAGGTCAATCAAGATGTTGTCTGACATGAGAGCCGCTCGGTTGCCTAACAAGGAGTAGGATACATTTATCTAGGTAATTGTATGAGTTGCAGGATAGACAGGTTGCCCAACTGAAAGATGAGGTGGTAAGATGAAAGAAATTAGGACTTTATTTAGACTTATACATTTGTATGAACGGAAGTTTGAGCATAAAAGACTCAACTTCACTGTTGCTGAACTGGTAGGATTTGGCTAAAGAGAAGATGGAAATGATGCTATTCATATTTTCTATTATTCCCGTTAACTGTAGCATAACCCTTAATCTCTCAACTTATCAGCTGGCTTCATTGCTACTGGTGTACCATATCCTAAAACAAAGGAAGTGAGAAGGGTGTGCTGCCTCTTGGCTGGCAAAAAGATCTAGGTCCTAATGTACATGCTACAATTGTTTAGAGAGTGTTAGCAAATGAGGCAAGGGAATGCAGAGAAGTATGGGAGGTTATAAACACAAATTGAGATTTGATTTTTTTTCTTCAGCTGTTGATTTTCACTATAAAACTGACTCCATAGTTTAGATCTGGTTACCCTTTATAAAAATCTAAACTTTTTGTATTGCTTATATTAAATGTACTAACAGTGGACTTTTCCATCTGCAGATTATACTGAATGACCAGCAGTGGCAGTGTTTCACAGCAGAGTTTCTCTGAATTGCCAAGACTGAAGCAAACAAAAAAAAAAGGAAGTCTTGTGGCATACTGCATCATTTTATCAATTTATGTGGTAAGTAAAACGCCCAATCATTCTTTTAGGCATTAAAAAGATGTTCATAGCATCAGAATGTCCTCACTACTTTATAGTGGGAGCCTGTGCCTGAATATAATTTCTGTTAAGAAAGAAGTAACATGGATCACATTATGTTGGTCATGATATTTAAAAAAAAACTGACTGACTCGAACTCTACTAAAACCTGCTTTAGATCCTGGTGCTAGCAATGTTCCATTCGAGGAAATAGCTGTCTTTGAGGCTGAAATGCACCATCTCACTTATGAAAAGTAGTGTTAAATTCTCACGGTAGGAAGCTCATCTAACCTCTTCTCCTGCACTCTATATGTTTGACTCTGATACTCAAGATGGATTGTTGTTAAGGATAGTCCGTCTATGTACCTCCATCCCACTTTCAAGAAGGACACAGTGCTTTGACTGGTTCAGATTCCTTTACCATTCCCTCTCCTACGTGGCTGGAAGTCATGAATACAGATAGTAAGCTACTGCATAACTTCTGATATCTCATCCTCCTGTGTGGTCAGCTTCCACAAGGACAATTGGTCCAGGGGTGTCTGACATCATAAAGCTAAAGCTAAAGCAAGAAGTTGTCTGACATGAGATGCCATTCTGTTGCCTAGCAGTCTGAGATCATAAAGCTAAAGCAAGATGCTTTCTGACTAGAGGGCCACTCTGTTGCGTAGCAGCTGACATCATTAAGGTCAATCAAGATGTTGTCTGACATGAGAGCCGCTCGGTTGCCTAACAAGGAGTAGCATACATTTATCTAGGTAATTGTATGAGTTGCAGGATAGACAGGTTGCCCAACTGAAAGATGAGGTGGTAAGATGAAAGAAATTAGGACTTTATTTAGACTTATACATTTGTATGAACGGAAGTTTGAGCATAAAAGACTCAACTTCACTGTTGCTGAACTGGTAGGATTTGGCTAAAGAGAAGATGGAAATGATGCTATTCATATTTTCTATTATTCCCGTTAACTGTAGCATAACCCTTAATCTCTCAACTTATCAGCTGGCTTCATTGCTACTGGTGTACCATATCCTAAAACAAAGGAAGTGAGAGGGGTGTGCTGCCTCTTGGCTGGCAAAAAGATCTAGGTCCTAATGTACATGCTACAATTGTTTAGAGAGTGTTAGCAAATGAGGCAAGGGAATGCAGAGAAGTATGGGAGGTTATAAACACAAATTGAGATTTGATTTTTTTTATTCAGCTGTTGATTTTCACTATAAAACTGACTCCATAGTTTAGATCTGGTTACCCTTTATAAAAATCTAAACTTTTTGTATTGCTTATATTAAATGTACTAACAGTGGACTTTTCCATCTGCAGATTATACTGAATGACCAGCAGTGGCAGTGTTTCACAGCAGAGTTTCTCTGAATTGCCAAGACTGAAGCAAACAAAAAAAAAGGAAGTCTTGTGGCATACTGCATCATTTTATCAATTTATGTGGTAAGTAAAACGCCCAATCATTCTTTTAGGCATTAAAAAGATGTTCATAGCATCGGAATGTCCTCACTACTTTATAGTGGGAGCCTGTGCCTGAATATAATTTCTGTTAAGAAAGAAGTAATATGGATCACATTATGTTGGTCATGATATTTAATAAAAGACTGACTGACTCGAACTCTACTAAAACCTGCTTTAGATCCTGGTGCTAGCAATGTTCCATTCGAGGAAATTGCTGTCTTTGAGGCTGAAATGCACCATCTCACTTATGAAAAGTAGTGTTAAATTCTCACGGTAGGAAGCTCATCTAACCTCTTCTCCAACACTCTATATGTTTGACTCTGATACTCAAGATGGATTGTTGTTAAGGATAGTCCGTCTATGTACCTCCATCCCACTTTCAAGAAGGACACAGTGCTTTGACTGGTTCAGATTCCTTTACCATTCCCTCTCCTACGTGGCTGGAAGTCATGAATACAGATAGTAAGCTACTGCATAACTTCTGATATCTCATCCTCCTGTGTGGTCAGCTTCCACAAGGACAATTGGTCCAGGGGTGTCTGACATCATAAAGCTAAAGCTAAAGCAAGAAGTTGTCTGACATGAGATGCCATTCTGTTGCCTAGCAGTCTGAGATCATAAAGCTAAAGCAAGATGCTTTCTGACTAGAGGGCCACTCTGTTGCGTAGCAGCTGACATCATTAAGGTCAATCAAGATGTTGTCTGACATGAGAGCCGCTCGGTTGCCTAACAAGGAGTAGCATACATTTATCTAGGTAATTGTATGAGTTGCAGGATAGACAGGTTGCCCAACTGAAAGATGAGGTGGTAAGATGAAAGAAATTAGGACTTTATTTAGACTTATACATTTGTATGAACGGAAGTTTGAGCATAAAAGACTCAACTTCACTGTTGCTGAACTGGTAGGATTTGGCTAAAGAGAAGATGGAAATGATGCTATTCATATTTTCTATTATTCCCGTTAACTGTAGCATAACCCTTAATCTCTCAACTTATCAGCTGGCTTCATTGCTACTGGTGTACCATATCCTAAAACAAAGGAAGTGAGAAGGGTGTGCTGCCTCTTGGCTGGCAAAAAGATCTAGGTCCTAATGTACATGCTACAATTGTTTAGAGAGTGTTAGCAAATGAGGCAAGGGAATGCAGAGAAGTATGGGAGGTTATAAACACAAATTGAGATTTGATTTTTTTTCTTCAGCTGTTGATTTTCACTATAAAACTGACTCCATAGTTTAGATCTGGTTACCCTTTATAAAAATCTAAACTTTTTGTATTGCTTATATTAAATGTACTAACAGTGGACTTTTCCATCTGCAGATTATACTGAATGACCAGCAGTGGCAGTGTTTCACAGCAGAGTTTCTCTGAATTGCCAAGACTGAAGCAAACAAAAAAAAAGGAAGTCTTGTGGCATACTGCATCATTTTATCAATTTATGTGGTAAGTAAAACGCCCAATCATTCTTTTAGGCATTAAAAAGATGTTCATAGCATCGGAATGTCCTCACTACTTTATAGTGGGAGCCTGTGCCTGAATATAATTTCTGTTAAGAAAGAAGTAATATGGATCACATTATGTTGGTCATGATATTTAATAAAAGACTGACTGACTCGAACTCTACTAAAACCTGCTTTAGATCCTGGTGCTAGCAATGTTCCATTCGAGGAAATTGCTGTCTTTGAGGCTGAAATGCACCATCTCACTTATGAAAAGTAGTGTTAAATTCTCACGGTAGGAAGCTCATCTAACCTCTTCTCCAACACTCCATATGTTTGACTCTGATACTCAAGATGGATTGTTGTTAAGGATAGTCCGTCTATGTACCTCCATCCCACTTTCAAGAAGGACACAGTGCTTTGACTGGTTCAGATTCCTTTACCATTCCCTCTCCTACGTGGCTGGAAGTCATGAATACAGATAGTAAGCTACTGCATAACTTCTGATATCTCATCCTCCTGTGTGGTCAGCTTCCACAAGGACAATTGGTCCAGGGGTGTCTGACATCATAAAGCTAAAGCTAAAGCAAGAAGTTGTCTGACATGAGATGCCATTCTGTTGCCTAGCAGTCTGAGATCATAAAGCTAAAGCAAGATGCTTTCTGACTAGAGGGCCACTCTGTTGCGTAGCAGCTGACATCATTAAGGTCAATCAAGATGTTGTCTGACATGAGAGCCGCTCGGTTGCCTAACAAGGAGTAGCATACATTTATCTAGGTAATTGTATGAGTTGCAGGATAGACAGGTTGCCCAACTGAAAGATGAGGTGGTAAGATGAAAGAAATTAGGACTTTATTTAGACTTATACATTTGTATGAACGGAAGTTTGAGCATAAAAGACTCAACTTCACTGTTGCTGAACTGGTAGGATTTGGCTAAAGAGAAGATGGAAATGATGCTATTCATATTTTCTATTATTCCCGTTAACTGTAGCATAACCCTTAATCTCTCAACTTATCAGCTGGCTTCATTGCTACTGGTGTACCATATCCTAAAACAAAGGAAGTGAGAAGGGTGTGCTGCCTCTTGGCTGGCAAAAAGATCTAGGTCCTAATGTACATGCTACAATTGTTTAGAGAGTGTTAGCAAATGAGGCAAGGGAATGCAGAGAAGTATGGGAGGTTATAAACACAAATTGAGATTTGATTTTTTTTCTTCAGCTGTTGATTTTCACTATAAAACTGACTCCATAGTTTAGATCTGGTTACCCTTTATAAAAATCTAAACTTTTTGTATTGCTTATATTAAATGTACTAACAGTGGACTTTTCCATCTGCAGATTATACTGAATGACCAGCAGTGGCAGTGTTTCACAGCAGAGTTTCTCTGAATTGCCAAGACTGAAGCAAACAAAAAAAAAAGGAAGTCTTGTGGCATACTGCATCATTTTATCAATTTATGTGGTAAGTAAAACGCCCAATCATTCTTTTAGGCATTAAAAAGATGTTCATAGCATCAGAATGTCCTCACTACTTTATAGTGGGAGCCTGTGCCTGAATATAATTTCTGTTAAGAAAGAAGTAACATGGATCACATTATGTTGGTCATGATATTTAAAAAAAAACTGACTGACTCGAACTCTACTAAAACCTGCTTTAGATCCTGGTGCTAGCAATGTTCCATTCGAGGAAATAGCTGTCTTTGAGGCTGAAATGCACCATCTCACTTATGAAAAGTAGTGTTAAATTCTCACGGTAGGAAGCTCATCTAACCTCTTCTCCTGCACTCTATATGTTTGACTCTGATACTCAAGATGGATTGTTGTTAAGGATAGTCCGTCTATGTACCTCCATCCCACTTTCAAGAAGGACACAGTGCTTTGACTGGTTCAGATTCCTTTACCATTCCCTCTCCTACGTGGCTGGAAGTCATGAATACAGATAGTAAGCTACTGCATAACTTCTGATATCTCATCCTCCTGTGTGGTCAGCTTCCACAAGGACAATTGGTCCAGGGGTGTCTGACATCATAAAGCTAAAGCTAAAGCAAGAAGTTGTCTGACATGAGATGCCATTCTGTTGCCTAGCAGTCTGAGATCATAAAGCTAAAGCAAGATGCTTTCTGACTAGAGGGCCACTCTGTTGCGTAGCAGCTGACATCATTAAGGTCAATCAAGATGTTGTCTGACATGAGAGCCGCTCGGTTGCCTAACAAGGAGTAGCATACATTTATCTAGGTAATTGTATGAGTTGCAGGATAGACAGGTTGCCCAACTGAAAGATGAGGTGGTAAGATGAAAGAAATTAGGACTTTATTTAGACTTATACATTTGTATGAACGGAAGTTTGAGCATAAAAGACTCAACTTCACTGTTGCTGAACTGGTAGGATTTGGCTAAAGAGAAGATGGAAATGATGCTATTCATATTTTCTATTATTCCCGTTAACTGTAGCATAACCCTTAATCTCTCAACTTATCAGCTGGCTTCATTGCTACTGGTGTACCATATCCTAAAACAAAGGAAGTGAGAAGGGTGTGCTGCCTCTTGGCTGGCAAAAAGATCTAGGTCCTAATGTACATGCTACAATTGTTTAGAGAGTGTTAGCAAATGAGGCAAGGGAATGCAGAGAAGTATGGGAGGTTATAAACACAAATTGAGATTTGATTTTTTTTTCTTCAGCTGTTGATTTTCACTATAAAACTGACTCCATAGTTTAGATCTGGTTACCCTTTATAAAAATCTAAACTTTTTGTATTGCTTATATTAAATGTACTAACAGTGGACTTTTCCATCTGCAGATTATACTGAATGAACAGCAGTGGCAGTGTTTCACAGCAGAGTTTCTCTGAATTGCCAAGACTGAAGCAAACAAAAAAAAAAGGAAGTCTTGTGGCATACTGCATCATTTTATCAATTTATGTGGTAAGTAAAACGCCCAATCATTCTTTTAGGCATTAAAAAGATGTTCATAGCATCGGATTGTCCTCACTACTTTATAGTGGGAGCCTGTGCCTGAATATAATTTCTGTTAAGAAAGAAGTAATATGGATCACATTATGTTGGTCATGATATTTAATAAAAGACTGACTGACTCGAACTCTACTAAAACCTGCTTTAGATCCTGGTGCTAGCAATGTTCCATTCGAGGAAATTGCTGTCTTTGAGGCTGAAATGCACCATCTCACTTATGAAAAGTAGTGTTAAATTCTCACGGTAGGAAGCTCATCTAACCTCTTCTCCAACACTCTATATGTTTGACTCTGATACTCAAGATGGATTGTTGTTAAGGATAGTCCGTCTATGTACCTCCATCCCACTTTCAAGAAGGACACAGTGCTTTGACTGGTTCAGATTCCTTTACCATTCCCTCTCCTACGTGGCTGGAAGTCATGAATACAGATAGTAAGCTACTGCATAACTTCAGATATCTCATCCTCCTGTGTGGTCAGCTTCCACAAGGACAATTGGTCCAGGGGTGTCTGACATCATAAAGCTAAAGCTAAAGCAAGAAGTTGTCTGACATGAGATGCCATTCTGTTGCCTAGCAGTCTGAGATCATAAAGCTAAAGCAAGATGCTTTCTGACTAGAGGGCCACTCTGTTGCGTAGCAGCTGACATCATTAAGGTCAATCAAGATGTTGTCTGACATGAGAGCCGCTCGGTTGCCTAACAAGGAGTAGCATACATTTATCTAGGTAATTGTATGAGTTGCAGGATAGACAGGTTGCCCAACTGAAAGATGAGGTGGTAAGATGAAAGAAATTAGGACTTTATTTAGACTTATACATTTGTATGAACGGAAGTTTGAGCATAAAAGACTCAACTTCACTGTTGCTGAACTGGTAGGATTTGGCTAAAGAGAAGATGGAAATGATGCTATTCATATTTTCTATTATTCCCGTTAACTGTAGCATAACCCTTAATCTCTCAACTTATCAGCTGGCTTCATTGCTACTGGTGTACCATATCCTAAAACAAAGGAAGTGAGAAGGGTGTGCTGCCTCTTGGCTGGCAAAAAGATCTAGGTCCTAATGTACATGCTACAATTGTTTAGAGAGTGTTAGCAAATGAGGCAAGGGAATGCAGAGAAGTATGGGAGGTTATAAACACAAATTGAGATTTGATTTTTTTTCTTCAGCTGTTGATTTTCACTATAAAACTGACTCCATAGTTTAGATCTGGTTACCCTTTATAAAAATCTAAACTTTTTGTATTGCTTATATTAAATGTACTAACAGTGGACTTTTCCATCTGCAGATTATACTGAATGACCAGCAGTGGCAGTGTTTCACAGCAGAGTTTCTCTGAATTGCCAAGACTGAAGCAAACAAAAAAAAAGGAAGTCTTGTGGCATACTGCATCATTTTATCAATTTATGTGGTAAGTAAAACGCCCAATCATTCTTTTAGGCATTAAAAAGATGTTCATAGCATCGGAATGTCCTCACTACTTTATAGTGGGAGCCTGTGCCTGAATATAATTTCTGTTAAGAAAGAAGTAATATGGATCACATTATGTTGGTCATGATATTTAATAAAAGACTGACTGACTCGAACTCTACTAAAACCTGCTTTAGATCCTGGTGCTAGCAATGTTCCATTCGAGGAAATTGCTGTCTTTGAGGCTGAAATGCACCATCTCACTTATGAAAAGTAGTGTTAAATTCTCACGGTAGGAAGCTCATCTAACCTCTTCTCCAACACTCCATATGTTTGACTCTGATACTCAAGATGGATTGTTGTTAAGGATAGTCCGTCTATGTACCTCCATCCCACTTTCAAGAAGGACACAGTGCTTTGACTGGTTCAGATTCCTTTACCATTCCCTCTCCTACGTGGCTGGAAGTCATGAATACAGATAGTAAGCTACTGCATAACTTCTGATATCTCATCCTCCTGTGTGGTCAGCTTCCACAAGGACAATTGGTCCAGGGGTGTCTGACATCATAAAGCTAAAGCTAAAGCAAGAAGTTGTCTGACATGAGATGCCATTCTGTTGCCTAGCAGTCTGAGATCATAAAGCTAAAGCAAGATGCTTTCTGACTAGAGGGCCACTCTGTTGCGTAGCAGCTGACATCATTAAGGTCAATCAAGATGTTGTCTGACATGAGAGCCGCTCGGTTGCCTAACAAGGAGTAGCATACATTTATCTAGGTAATTGTATGAGTTGCAGGATAGACAGGTTGCCCAACTGAAAGATGAGGTGGTAAGATGAAAGAAATTAGGACTTTATTTAGACTTATACATTTGTATGAACGGAAGTTTGAGCATAAAAGACTCAACTTCACTGTTGCTGAACTGGTAGGATTTGGCTAAAGAGAAGATGGAAATGATGCTATTCATATTTTCTATTATTCCCGTTAACTGTAGCATAACCCTTAATCTCTCAACTTATCAGCTGGCTTCATTGCTACTGGTGTACCATATCCTAAAACAAAGGAAGTGAGAAGGGTGTGCTGCCTCTTGGCTGGCAAAAAGATCTAGGTCCTAATGTACATGCTACAATTGTTTAGAGAGTGTTAGCAAATGAGGCAAGGGAATGCAGAGAAGTATGGGAGGTTATAAACACAAATTGAGATTTGATTTTTTTTCTTCAGCTGTTGATTTTCACTATAAAACTGACTCCATAGTTTAGATCTGGTTACCCTTTATAAAAATCTAAACTTTTTGTATTGCTTATATTAAATGTACTAACAGTGGACTTTTCCATCTGCAGATTATACTGAATGACCAGCAGTGGCAGTGTTTCACAGCAGAGTTTCTCTGAATTGCCAAGACTGAAGCAAACAAAAAAAAAGGAAGTCTTGTGGCATACTGCATCATTTTATCAATTTATGTGGTAAGTAAAACGCCCAATCATTCTTTTAGGCATTAAAAAGATGTTCATAGCATCAGAATGTCCTCACTACTTTATAGTGGGAGCCTGTGCCTGAATATAATTTCTGTTAAGAAAGAAGTAACATGGATCACATTATGTTGGTCATGATATTTAAAAAAAAACTGACTGACTCGAACTCTACTAAAACCTGCTTTAGATCCTGGTGCTAGCAATGTTCCATTCGAGGAAATAGCTGTCTTTGAGGCTGAAATGCACCATCTCACTTATGAAAAGTAGTGTTAAATTCTCACGGTAGGAAGCTCATCTAACCTCTTCTCCTGCACTCTATATGTTTGACTCTGATACTCAAGATGGATTGTTGTTAAGGATAGTCCGTCTATGTACCTCCATCCCACTTTCAAGAAGGACACAGTGCTTTGACTGGTTCAGATTCCTTTACCATTCCCTCTCCTACGTGGCTGGAAGTCATGAATACAGATAGTAAGCTACTGCATAACTTCTGATATCTCATCCTCCTGTGTGGTCAGCTTCCACAAGGACAATTGGTCCAGGGGTGTCTGACATCATAAAGCTAAAGCTAAAGCAAGAAGTTGTCTGACATGAGATGCCATTCTGTTGCCTAGCAGTCTGAGATCATAAAGCTAAAGCAAGATGCTTTCTGACTAGAGGGCCACTCTGTTGCGTAGCAGCTGACATCATTAAGGTCAATCAAGATGTTGTCTGACATGAGAGCCGCTCGGTTGCCTAACAAGGAGTAGCATACATTTATCTAGGTAATTGTATGAGTTGCAGGATAGACAGGTTGCCCAACTGAAAGATGAGGTGGTAAGATGAAAGAAATTAGGACTTTATTTAGACTTATACATTTGTATGAACGGAAGTTTGAGCATAAAAGACTCAACTTCACTGTTGCTGAACTGGTAGGATTTGGCTAAAGAGAAGATGGAAATGATGCTATTCATATTTTCTATTATTCCCGTTAACTGTAGCATAACCCTTAATCTCTCAATTTATCAGCTGGCTTCATTGCTACTGGTGTACCATATCCTAAAACAAAGGAAGTGAGAAGGGTGTGCTGCCTCTTGGCTGGCAAAAAGATCTAGGTCCTAATGTACATGCTACAATTGTTTAGAGAGTGTTAGCAAATGAGGCAAGGGAATGCAGAGAAGTATGGGAGGTTATAAACACAAATTGAGATTTGATTTTTTTTCTTCAGCTGTTGATTTTCACTATAAAACTGACTCCATAGTTTAGATCTGGTTACCCTTTATAAAAATCTAAACTTTTTGTATTGCTTATATTAAATGTACTAACAGTGGACTTTTCCATCTGCAGATTATACTGAATGACCAGCAGTGGCAGTGTTTCACAGCAGAGTTTCTCTGAATTGCCAAGACTGAAGCAAACAAAAAAAAAAGGAAGTCTTGTGGCATACTGCATCATTTTATCAATTTATGTGGTAAGTAAAACGCCCAATCATTCTTTTAGGCATTAAAAAGATGTTCATAGCATCAGAATGTCCTCACTACTTTATAGTGGGAGCCTGTGCCTGAATATAATTTCTGTTAAGAAAGAAGTAACATGGATCACATTATGTTGGTCATGATATTTAAAAAAAAACTGACTGACTCGAACTCTACTAAAACCTGCTTTAGATCCTGGTGCTAGCAATGTTCCATTCGAGGAAATAGCTGTCTTTGAGGCTGAAATGCACCATCTCACTTATGAAAAGTAGTGTTAAATTCTCACGGTAGGAAGCTCATCTAACCTCTTCTCCTGCACTCTATATGTTTGACTCTGATACTCAAGATGGATTGTTGTTAAGGATAGTCCGTCTATGTACCTCCATCCCACTTTCAAGAAGGACACAGTGCTTTGACTGGTTCAGATTCCTTTACCATTCCCTCTCCTACGTGGCTGGAAGTCATGAATACAGATAGTAAGCTACTGCATAACTTCTGATATCTCATCCTCCTGTGTGGTCAGCTTCCACAAGGACAATTGGTCCAGGGGTGTCTGACATCATAAAGCTAAAGCTAAAGCAAGAAGTTGTCTGACATGAGATGCCATTCTGTTGCCTAGCAGTCTGAGATCATAAAGCTAAAGCAAGATGCTTTCTGACTAGAGGGCCACTCTGTTGCGTAGCAGCTGACATCATTAAGGTCAATCAAGATGTTGTCTGACATGAGAGCCGCTCGGTTGCCTAACAAGGAGTAGCATACATTTATCTAGGTAATTGTATGAGTTGCAGGATAGACAGGTTGCCCAACTGAAAGATGAGGTGGTAAGATGAAAGAAATTAGGACTTTATTTAGACTTATACATTTGTATGAACGGAAGTTTGAGCATAAAAGACTCAACTTCACTGTTGCTGAACTGGTAGGATTTGGCTAAAGAGAAGATGGAAATGATGCTATTCATATTTTCTATTATTCCCGTTAACTGTAGCATAACCCTTAATCTCTCAACTTATCAGCTGGCTTCATTGCTACTGGTGTACCATATCCTAAAACAAAGGAAGTGAGAGGGGTGTGCTGCCTCTTGGCTGGCAAAAAGATCTAGGTCCTAATGTACATGCTACAATTGTTTAGAGAGTGTTAGCAAATGAGGCAAGGGAATGCAGAGAAGTATGGGAGGTTATAAACACAAATTGAGATTTGATTTTTTTTATTCAGCTGTTGATTTTCACTATAAAACTGACTCCATAGTTTAGATCTGGTTACCCTTTATAAAAATCTAAACTTTTTGTATTGCTTATATTAAATGTACTAACAGTGGACTTTTCCATCTGCAGATTATACTGAATGACCAGCAGTGGCAGTGTTTCACAGCAGAGTTTCTCTGAATTGCCAAGACTGAAGCAAACAAAAAAAAAGGAAGTCTTGTGGCATACTGCATCATTTTATCAATTTATGTGGTAAGTAAAACGCCCAATCATTCTTTTAGGCATTAAAAAGATGTTCATAGCATCGGAATGTCCTCACTACTTTATAGTGGGAGCCTGTGCCTGAATATAATTTCTGTTAAGAAAGAAGTAATATGGATCACATTATGTTGGTCATGATATTTAATAAAAGACTGACTGACTCGAACTCTACTAAAACCTGCTTTAGATCCTGGTGCTAGCAATGTTCCATTCGAGGAAATTGCTGTCTTTGAGGCTGAAATGCACCATCTCACTTATGAAAAGTAGTGTTAAATTCTCACGGTAGGAAGCTCATCTAACCTCTTCTCCAACACTCTATATGTTTGACTCTGATACTCAAGATGGATTGTTGTTAAGGATAGTCCGTCTATGTACCTCCATCCCACTTTCAAGAAGGACACAGTGCTTTGACTGGTTCAGATTCCTTTACCATTCCCTCTCCTACGTGGCTGGAAGTCATGAATACAGATAGTAAGCTACTGCATAACTTCTGATATCTCATCCTCCTGTGTGGTCAGCTTCCACAAGGACAATTGGTCCAGGGGTGTCTGACATCATAAAGCTAAAGCTAAAGCAAGAAGTTGTCTGACATGAGATGCCATTCTGTTGCCTAGCAGTCTGAGATCATAAAGCTAAAGCAAGATGCTTTCTGACTAGAGGGCCACTCTGTTGCGTAGCAGCTGACATCATTAAGGTCAATCAAGATGTTGTCTGACATGAGAGCCGCTCGGTTGCCTAACAAGGAGTAGCATACATTTATCTAGGTAATTGTATGAGTTGCAGGATAGACAGGTTGCCCAACTGAAAGATGAGGTGGTAAGATGAAAGAAATTAGGACTTTATTTAGACTTATACATTTGTATGAACGGAAGTTTGAGCATAAAAGACTCAACTTCACTGTTGCTGAACTGGTAGGATTTGGCTAAAGAGAAGATGGAAATGATGCTATTCATATTTTCTATTATTCCCGTTAACTGTAGCATAACCCTTAATCTCTCAACTTATCAGCTGGCTTCATTGCTACTGGTGTACCATATCCTAAAACAAAGGAAGTGAGAAGGGTGTGCTGCCTCTTGGCTGGCAAAAAGATCTAGGTCCTAATGTACATGCTACAATTGTTTAGAGAGTGTTAGCAAATGAGGCAAGGGAATGCAGAGAAGTATGGGAGGTTATAAACACAAATTGAGATTTGATTTTTTTTCTTCAGCTGTTGATTTTCACTATAAAACTGACTCCATAGTTTAGATCTGGTTACCCTTTATAAAAATCTAAACTTTTTGTATTGCTTATATTAAATGTACTAACAGTGGACTTTTCCATCTGCAGATTATACTGAATGACCAGCAGTGGCAGTGTTTCACAGCAGAGTTTCTCTGAATTGCCAAGACTGAAGCAAACAAAAAAAAAGGAAGTCTTGTGGCATACTGCATCATTTTATCAATTTATGTGGTAAGTAAAACGCCCAATCATTCTTTTAGGCATTAAAAAGATGTTCATAGCATCGGAATGTCCTCACTACTTTATAGTGGGAGCCTGTGCCTGAATATAATTTCTGTTAAGAAAGAAGTAATATGGATCACATTATGTTGGTCATGATATTTAATAAAAGACTGACTGACTCGAACTCTACTAAAACCTGCTTTAGATCCTGGTGCTAGCAATGTTCCATTCGAGGAAATTGCTGTCTTTGAGGCTGAAATGCACCATCTCACTTATGAAAAGTAGTGTTAAATTCTCACGGTAGGAAGCTCATCTAACCTCTTCTCCAACACTCCATATGTTTGACTCTGATACTCAAGATGGATTGTTGTTAAGGATAGTCCGTCTATGTACCTCCATCCCACTTTCAAGAAGGACACAGTGCTTTGACTGGTTCAGATTCCTTTACCATTCCCTCTCCTACGTGGCTGGAAGTCATGAATACAGATAGTAAGCTACTGCATAACTTCTGATATCTCATCCTCCTGTGTGGTCAGCTTCCACAAGGACAATTGGTCCAGGGGTGTCTGACATCATAAAGCTAAAGCTAAAGCAAGAAGTTGTCTGACATGAGATGCCATTCTGTTGCCTAGCAGTCTGAGATCATAAAGCTAAAGCAAGATGCTTTCTGACTAGAGGGCCACTCTGTTGCGTAGCAGCTGACATCATTAAGGTCAATCAAGATGTTGTCTGACATGAGAGCCGCTCGGTTGCCTAACAAGGAGTAGCATACATTTATCTAGGTAATTGTATGAGTTGCAGGATAGACAGGTTGCCCAACTGAAAGATGAGGTGGTAAGATGAAAGAAATTAGGACTTTATTTAGACTTATACATTTGTATGAACGGAAGTTTGAGCATAAAAGACTCAACTTCACTGTTGCTGAACTGGTAGGATTTGGCTAAAGAGAAGATGGAAATGATGCTATTCATATTTTCTATTATTCCCGTTAACTGTAGCATAACCCTTAATCTCTCAACTTATCAGCTGGCTTCATTGCTACTGGTGTACCATATCCTAAAACAAAGGAAGTGAGAAGGGTGTGCTGCCTCTTGGCTGGCAAAAAGATCTAGGTCCTAATGTACATGCTACAATTGTTTAGAGAGTGTTAGCAAATGAGGCAAGGGAATGCAGAGAAGTATGGGAGGTTATAAACACAAATTGAGATTTGATTTTTTTTCTTCAGCTGTTGATTTTCACTATAAAACTGACTCCATAGTTTAGATCTGGTTACCCTTTATAAAAATCTAAACTTTTTGTATTGCTTATATTAAATGTACTAACAGTGGACTTTTCCATCTGCAGATTATACTGAATGACCAGCAGTGGCAGTGTTTCACAGCAGAGTTTCTCTGAATTGCCAAGACTGAAGCAAACAAAAAAAAAGGAAGTCTTGTGGCATACTGCATCATTTTATCAATTTATGTGGTAAGTAAAACGCCCAATCATTCTTTTAGGCATTAAAAAGATGTTCATAGCATCGGAATGTCCTCACTACTTTATAGTGGGAGCCTGTGCCTGAATATAATTTCTGTTAAGAAAGAAGTAATATGGATCACATTATGTTGGTCATGATATTTAATAAAAGACTGACTGACTCGAACTCTACTAAAACCTGCTTTAGATCCTGGTGCTAGCAATGTTCCATTCGAGGAAATTGCTGTCTTTGAGGCTGAAATGCACCATCTCACTTATGAAAAGTAGTGTTAAATTCTCACGGTAGGAAGCTCATCTAACCTCTTCTCCAACACTCCATATGTTTGACTCTGATACTCAAGATGGATTGTTGTTAAGGATAGTCCGTCTATGTACCTCCATCCCACTTTCAAGAAGGACACAGTGCTTTGACTGGTTCAGATTCCTTTACCATTCCCTCTCCTACGTGGCTGGAAGTCATGAATACAGATAGTAAGCTACTGCATAACTTCTGATATCTCATCCTCCTGTGTGGTCAGCTTCCACAAGGACAATTGGTCCAGGGGTGTCTGACATCATAAAGCTAAAGCTAAAGCAAGAAGTTGTCTGACATGAGATGCCATTCTGTTGCCTAGCAGTCTGAGATCATAAAGCTAAAGCAAGATGCTTTCTGACTAGAGGGCCACTCTGTTGCGTAGCAGCTGACATCATTAAGGTCAATAAAGATGTTGTCTGACATGAGAGCCGCTCGGTTGCCTAACAAGGAGTAGCATACATTTATCTAGGTAATTGTATGAGTTGCAGGATAGACAGGTTGCCCAACTGAAAGATGAGGTGGTAAGATGAAAGAAATTAGGACTTTATTTAGACTTATACATTTGTATGAACGGAAGTTTGAGCATAAAAGACTCAACTTCACTGTTGCTGAACTGGTAGGATTTGGCTAAAGAGAAG
This sequence comes from Lissotriton vulgaris, assembly GCF_964263255.1. NCBI lineage: Eukaryota > Metazoa > Chordata > Amphibia > Caudata > Salamandridae > Lissotriton > Lissotriton vulgaris. The sequence goes on along the minus strand of NC_141699.1, from coordinate 631,407,049 downwards.
ATGGAAATGATGCTATTCATATTTTCTATTATTCCCGTTAACTGTAGCATAACCCTTAATCTCTCAACTTATCAGCTGGCTTCATTGCTACTGGTGTACCATATCCTAAAACAAAGGAAGTGAGAAGGGTGTGCTGCCTCTTGGCTGGCAAAAAGATCTAGGTCCTAATGTACATGCTACAATTGTTTAGAGAGTGTTAGCAAATGAGGCAAGGGAATGCAGAGAAGTATGGGAGGTTATAAACACAAATTGAGATTTGATTTTTTTTCTTCAGCTGTTGATTTTCACTATAAAACTGACTCCATAGTTTAGATCTGGTTACCCTTTATAAAAATCTAAACTTTTTGTATTGCTTATATTAAATGTACTAACAGTGGACTTTTCCATCTGCAGATTATACTGAATGACCAGCAGTGGCAGTGTTTCACAGCAGAGTTTCTCTGAATTGCCAAGACTGAAGCAAACAAAAAAAAAAGGAAGTCTTGTGGCATACTGCATCATTTTATCAATTTATGTGGTAAGTAAAACGCCCAATCATTCTTTTAGGCATTAAAAAGATGTTCATAGCATCAGAATGTCCTCACTACTTTATAGTGGGAGCCTGTGCCTGAATATAATTTCTGTTAAGAAAGAAGTAACATGGATCACATTATGTTGGTCATGATATTTAAAAAAAAACTGACTGACTCGAACTCTACTAAAACCTGCTTTAGATCCTGGTGCTAGCAATGTTCCATTCGAGGAAATAGCTGTCTTTGAGGCTGAAATGCACCATCTCACTTATGAAAAGTAGTGTTAAATTCTCACGGTAGGAAGCTCATCTAACCTCTTCTCCTGCACTCTATATGTTTGACTCTGATACTCAAGATGGATTGTTGTTAAGGATAGTCCGTCTATGTACCTCCATCCCACTTTCAAGAAGGACACAGTGCTTTGACTGGTTCAGATTCCTTTACCATTCCCTCTCCTACGTGGCTGGAAGTCATGAATACAGATAGTAAGCTACTGCATAACTTCTGATATCTCATCCTCCTGTGTGGTCAGCTTCCACAAGGACAATTGGTCCAGGGGTGTCTGACATCATAAAGCTAAAGCTAAAGCAAGAAGTTGTCTGACATGAGATGCCATTCTGTTGCCTAGCAGTCTGAGATCATAAAGCTAAAGCAAGATGCTTTCTGACTAGAGGGCCACTCTGTTGCGTAGCAGCTGACATCATTAAGGTCAATCAAGATGTTGTCTGACATGAGAGCCGCTCGGTTGCCTAACAAGGAGTAGCATACATTTATCTAGGTAATTGTATGAGTTGCAGGATAGACAGGTTGCCCAACTGAAAGATGAGGTGGTAAGATGAAAGAAATTAGGACTTTATTTAGACTTATACATTTGTATGAACGGAAGTTTGAGCATAAAAGACTCAACTTCACTGTTGCTGAACTGGTAGGATTTGGCTAAAGAGAAGATGGAAATGATGCTATTCATATTTTCTATTATTCCCGTTAACTGTAGCATAACCCTTAATCTCTCAACTTATCAGCTGGCTTCATTGCTACTGGTGTACCATATCCTAAAACAAAGGAAGTGAGAAGGGTGTGCTGCCTCTTGGCTGGCAAAAAGATCTAGGTCCTAATGTACATGCTACAATTGTTTAGAGAGTGTTAGCAAATGAGGCAAGGGAATGCAGAGAAGTATGGGAGGTTATAAACACAAATTGAGATTTGATTTTTTTTTCTTCAGCTGTTGATTTTCACTATAAAACTGACTCCATAGTTTAGATCTGGTTACCCTTTATAAAAATCTAAACTTTTTGTATTGCTTATATTAAATGTACTAACAGTGGACTTTTCCATCTGCAGATTATACTGAATGACCAGCAGTGGCAGTGTTTCACAGCAGAGTTTCTCTGAATTGCCAAGACTGAAGCAAACAAAAAAAAAAGGAAGTCTTGTGGCATACTGCATCATTTTATCAATTTATGTGGTAAGTAAAACGCCCAATCATTCTTTTAGGCATTAAAAAGATGTTCATAGCATCGGATTGTCCTCACTACTTTATAGTGGGAGCCTGTGCCTGAATATAATTTCTGTTAAGAAAGAAGTAATATGGATCACATTATGTTGGTCATGATATTTAATAAAAGACTGACTGACTCGAACTCTACTAAAACCTGCTTTAGATCCTGGTGCTAGCAATGTTCCATTCGAGGAAATTGCTGTCTTTGAGGCTGAAATGCACCATCTCACTTATGAAAAGTAGTGTTAAATTCTCACGGTAGGAAGCTCATCTAACCTCTTCTCCAACACTCTATATGTTTGACTCTGATACTCAAGATGGATTGTTGTTAAGGATAGTCCGTCTATGTACCTCCATCCCACTTTCAAGAAGGACACAGTGCTTTGACTGGTTCAGATTCCTTTACCATTCCCTCTCCTACGTGGCTGGAAGTCATGAATACAGATAGTAAGCTACTGCATAACTTCAGATATCTCATCCTCCTGTGTGGTCAGCTTCCACAAGGACAATTGGTCCAGGGGTGTCTGACATCATAAAGCTAAAGCTAAAGCAAGAAGTTGTCTGACATGAGATGCCATTCTGTTGCCTAGCAGTCTGAGATCATAAAGCTAAAGCAAGATGCTTTCTGACTAGAGGGCCACTCTGTTGCGTAGCAGCTGACATCATTAAGGTCAATCAAGATGTTGTCTGACATGAGAGCCGCTCGGTTGCCTAACAAGGAGTAGCATACATTTATCTAGGTAATTGTATGAGTTGCAGGATAGACAGGTTGCCCAACTGAAAGATGAGGTGGTAAGATGAAAGAAATTAGGACTTTATTTAGACTTATACATTTGTATGAACGGAAGTTTGAGCATAAAAGACTCAACTTCACTGTTGCTGAACTGGTAGGATTTGGCTAAAGAGAAGATGGAAATGATGCTATTCATATTTTCTATTATTCCCGTTAACTGTAGCATAACCCTTAATCTCTCAACTTATCAGCTGGCTTCATTGCTACTGGTGTACCATATCCTAAAACAAAGGAAGTGAGAAGGGTGTGCTGCCTCTTGGCTGGCAAAAAGATCTAGGTCCTAATGTACATGCTACAATTGTTTAGAGAGTGTTAGCAAATGAGGCAAGGGAATGCAGAGAAGTATAGGAGGTTATAAACACAAATTGAGATTTGATTTTTTTTCTTCAGCTGTTGATTTTCACTATAAAACTGACTCCATAGTTTAGATCTGGTTACCCTTTATAAAAATCTAAACTTTTTGTATTGCTTATATTAAATGTACTAACAGTGGACTTTTCCATCTGCAGATTATACTGAATGACCAGCAGTGGCAGTGTTTCACAGCAGAGTTTCTCTGAATTGCCAAGACTGAAGCAAACAAAAAAAAAGGAAGTCTTGTGGCATACTGCATCATTTTATCAATTTATGTGGTAAGTAAAACGCCCAATCATTCTTTTAGGCATTAAAAAGATGTTCATAGCATCGGAATGTCCTCACTACTTTATAGTGGGAGCCTGTGCCTGAATATAATTTCTGTTAAGAAAGAAGTAATATGGATCACATTATGTTGGTCATGATATTTATTAAAAGACTGACTGACTCGAACTCTACTAAAACCTGCTTTAGATCCTGGTGCTAGCAATGTTCCATTCGAGGAAATTGCTGTCTTTGAGGCTGAAATGCACCATCTCACTTATGAAAAGTAGTGTTAAATTCTCACGGTAGGAAGCTCATCTAACCTCTTCTCCAACACTCTATATGTTTGACTCTGATACTCAAGATGGATTGTTGTTAAGGATAGTCCGTCTATGTACCTCCATCCCACTTTCAAGAAGGACACAGTGCTTTGACTGGTTCAGATTCCTTTACCATTCCCTCTCCTACGTGGCTGGAAGTCATGAATACAGATAGTAAGCTACTGCATAACTTCTGATATCTCATCCTCCTGTGTGGTCAGCTTCCACAAGGACAATTGGTCCAGGGGTGTCTGACATCATAAAGCTAAAGCTAAAGCAAGAAGTTGTCTGACATGAGATGCCATTCTGTTGCCTAGCAGTCTGAGATCATAAAGCTAAAGCAAGATGCTTTCTGACTAGAGGGCCACTCTGTTGCGTAGCAGCTGACATCATTAAGGTCAATCAAGATGTTGTCTGACATGAGAGCCGCTCGGTTGCCTAACAAGGAGTAGCATACATTTATCTAGGTAATTGTATGAGTTGCAGGATAGACAGGTTGCCCAACTGAAAGATGAGGTGGTAAGATGAAAGAAATTAGGACTTTATTTAGACTTATACATTTGTATGAACGGAAGTTTGAGCATAAAAGACTCAACTTCACTGTTGCTGAACTGGTAGGATTTGGCTAAAGAGAAGATGGAAATGATGCTATTCATATTTTCTATTATTCCCGTTAACTGTAGCATAACCCTTAATCTCTCAACTTATCAGCTGGCTTCATTGCTACTGGTGTACCATATCCTAAAACAAAGGAAGTGAGAAGGGTGTGCTGCCTCTTGGCTGGCAAAAAGATCTAGGTCCTAATGTACATGCTACAATTGTTTAGAGAGTGTTAGCAAATGAGGCAAGGGAATGCAGAGAAGTATGGGAGGTTATAAACACAAATTGAGATTTGATTTTTTTTCTTCAGCTGTTGATTTTCACTATAAAACTGACTCCATAGTTTAGATCTGGTTACCCTTTATAAAAATCTAAACTTTTTGTATTGCTTATATTAAATGTACTAACAGTGGACTTTTCCATCTGCAGATTATACTGAATGACCAGCAGTGGCAGTGTTTCACAGCAGAGTTTCTCTGAATTGCCAAGACTGAAGCAAACAAAAAAAAAGGAAGTCTTGTGGCATACTGCATCATTTTATCAATTTATGTGGTAAGTAAAACGCCCAATCATTCTTTTAGGCATTAAAAAGATGTTCATAGCATCGGAATGTCCTCACTACTTTATAGTGGGAGCCTGTGCCTGAATATAATTTCTGTTAAGAAAGAAGTAATATGGATCACATTATGTTGGTCATGATATTTAATAAAAGACTGACTGACTCGAACTCTACTAAAACCTGCTTTAGATCCTGGTGCTAGCAATGTTCCATTCGAGGAAATTGCTGTCTTTGAGGCTGAAATGCACCATCTCACTTATGAAAAGTAGTGTTAAATTCTCACGGTAGGAAGCTCATCTAACCTCTTCTCCAACACTCTATATGTTTGACTCTGATACTCAAGATGGATTGTTGTTAAGGATAGTCCGTCTATGTACCTCCATCCCACTTTCAAGAAGGACACAGTGCTTTGACTGGTTCAGATTCCTTTACCATTCCCTCTCCTACGTGGCTGGAAGTCATGAATACAGATAGTAAGCTACTGCATAACTTCTGATATCTCATCCTCCTGTGTGGTCAGCTTCCACAAGGACAATTGGTCCAGGGGTGTCTGACATCATAAAGCTAAAGCTAAAGCAAGAAGTTGTCTGATATGAGATGCCATTCTGTTGCCTAGCAGTCTGACATCATAAAGCTAAAGCAAGATGCTTTCTGACTAGAGGGCCACTCTGTTGCGTAGCAGCTGACATCATTAAGGTCAATCAAGATGTTGTCTGACATGAGAGCCGCTCGGTTGCCTAACAAGGAGTAGGATACATTTATCTAGGTAATTGTATGAGTTGCAGGATAGACAGGTTGCCCAACTGAAAGATGAGGTGGTAAGATGAAAGAAATTAGGACTTTATTTAGACTTATACATTTGTATGAACGGAAGTTTGAGCATAAAAGACTCAACTTCACTGTTGCTGAACTGGTAGGATTTGGCTAAAGAGAAGATGGAAATGATGCTATTCATATTTTCTATTATTCCCGTTAACTGTAGCATAACCCTTAATCTCTCAACTTATCAGCTGGCTTCATTGCTACTGGTGTACCATATCCTAAAACAAAGGAAGTGAGAAGGGTGTGCTGCCTCTTGGCTGGCAAAAAGATCTAGGTCCTAATGTACATGCTACAATTGTTTAGAGAGTGTTAGCAAATGAGGCAAGGGAATGCAGAGAAGTATGGGAGGTTATAAACACAAATTGAGATTTGATTTTTTTTCTTCAGCTGTTGATTTTCACTATAAAACTGACTCCATAGTTTAGATCTGGTTACCCTTTATAAAAATCTAAACTTTTTGTATTGCTTATATTAAATGTACTAACAGTGGACTTTTCCATCTGCAGATTATACTGAATGACCAGCAGTGGCAGTGTTTCACAGCAGAGTTTCTCTGAATTGCCAAGACTGAAGCAAAAAAAAAAAAAGGAAGTCTTGTGGCATACTGCATCATTTTATCAATTTATGTGGTAAGTAAAACGCCCAATCATTCTTTTAGGCATTAAAAAGATGTTCATAGCATCAGAATGTCCTCACTACTTTATAGTGGGAGCCTGTGCCTGAATATAATTTCTGTTAAGAAAGAAGTAACATGGATCACATTATGTTGGTCATGATATTTAAAAAAAAACTGACTGACTCGAACTCTACTAAAACCTGCTTTAGATCCTGGTGCTAGCAATGTTCCATTCGAGGAAATAGCTGTCTTTGAGGCTGAAATGCACCATCTCACTTATGAAAAGTAGTGTTAAATTCTCACGGTAGGAAGCTCATCTAACCTCTTCTCCTGCACTCTATATGTTTGACTCTGATACTCAAGATGGATTGTTGTTAAGGATAGTCCGTCTATGTACCTCCATCCCACTTTCAAGAAGGACACAGTGCTTTGACTGGTTCAGATTCCTTTACCATTCCCTCTCCTACGTGGCTGGAAGTCATGAATACAGATAGTAAGCTACTGCATAACTTCTGATATCTCATCCTCCTGTGTGGTCAGCTTCCACAAGGACAATTGGTCCAGGGGTGTCTGACATCATAAAGCTAAAGCTAAAGCAAGAAGTTGTCTGACATGAGATGCCATTCTGTTGCCTAGCAGTCTGAGATCATAAAGCTAAAGCAAGATGCTTTCTGACTAGAGGGCCACTCTGTTGCGTAGCAGCTGACATCATTAAGGTCAATCAAGATGTTGTCTGACATGAGAGCCGCTCGGTTGCCTAACAAGGAGTAGCATACATTTATCTAGGTAATTGTATGAGTTGCAGGATAGACAGGTTGCCCAACTGAAAGATGAGGTGGTAAGATGAAAGAAATTAGGACTTTATTTAGACTTATACATTTGTATGAACGGAAGTTTGAGCATAAAAGACTCAACTTCACTGTTGCTGAACTGGTAGGATTTGGCTAAAGAGAAGATGGAAATGATGCTATTCATATTTTCTATTATTCCCGTTAACTGTAGCATAACCCTTAATCTCTCAACTTATCAGCTGGCTTCATTGCTACTGGTGTACCATATCCTAAAACAAAGGAAGTGAGAGGGGTGTGCTGCCTCTTGGCTGGCAAAAAGATCTAGGTCCTAATGTACATGCTACAATTGTTTAGAGAGTGTTAGCAAATGAGGCAAGGGAATGCAGAGAAGTATGGGAGGTTATAAACACAAATTGAGATTTGATTTTTTTTATTCAGCTGTTGATTTTCACTATAAAACTGACTCCATAGTTTAGATCTGGTTACCCTTTATAAAAATCTAAACTTTTTGTATTGCTTATATTAAATGTACTAACAGTGGACTTTTCCATCTGCAGATTATACTGAATGACCAGCAGTGGCAGTGTTTCACAGCAGAGTTTCTCTGAATTGCCAAGACTGAAGCAAACAAAAAAAAAGGAAGTCTTGTGGCATACTGCATCATTTTATCAATTTATGTGGTAAGTAAAACGCCCAATCATTCTTTTAGGCATTAAAAAGATGTTCATAGCATCGGAATGTCCTCACTACTTTATAGTGGGAGCCTGTGCCTGAATATAATTTCTGTTAAGAAAGAAGTAATATGGATCACATTATGTTGGTCATGATATTTAATAAAAGACTGACTGACTCGAACTCTACTAAAACCTGCTTTAGATCCTGGTGCTAGCAATGTTCCATTCGAGGAAATTGCTGTCTTTGAGGCTGAAATGCACCATCTCACTTATGAAAAGTAGTGTTAAATTCTCACGGTAGGAAGCTCATCTAACCTCTTCTCCAACACTCTATATGTTTGACTCTGATACTCAAGATGGATTGTTGTTAAGGATAGTCCGTCTATGTACCTCCATCCCACTTTCAAGAAGGACACAGTGCTTTGACTGGTTCAGATTCCTTTACCATTCCCTCTCCTACGTGGCTGGAAGTCATGAATACAGATAGTAAGCTACTGCATAACTTCTGATATCTCATCCTCCTGTGTGGTCAGCTTCCACAAGGACAATTGGTCCAGGGGTGTCTGACATCATAAAGCTAAAGCTAAAGCAAGAAGTTGTCTGACATGAGATGCCATTCTGTTGCCTAGCAGTCTGAGATCATAAAGCTAAAGCAAGATGCTTTCTGACTAGAGGGCCACTCTGTTGCGTAGCAGCTGACATCATTAAGGTCAATCAAGATGTTGTCTGACATGAGAGCCGCTCGGTTGCCTAACAAGGAGTAGCATACATTTATCTAGGTAATTGTATGAGTTGCAGGATAGACAGGTTGCCCAACTGAAAGATGAGGTGGTAAGATGAAAGAAATTAGGACTTTATTTAGACTTATACATTTGTATGAACGGAAGTTTGAGCATAAAAGACTCAACTTCACTGTTGCTGAACTGGTAGGATTTGGCTAAAGAGAAGATGGAAATGATGCTATTCATATTTTCTATTATTCCCGTTAACTGTAGCATAACCCTTAATCTCTCAACTTATCAGCTGGCTTCATTGCTACTGGTGTACCATATCCTAAAACAAAGGAAGTGAGAAGGGTGTGCTGCCTCTTGGCTGGCAAAAAGATCTAGGTCCTAATGTACATGCTACAATTGTTTAGAGAGTGTTAGCAAATGAGGCAAGGGAATGCAGAGAAGTATGGGAGGTTATAAACACAAATTGAGATTTGATTTTTTTTCTTCAGCTGTTGATTTTCACTATAAAACTGACTCCATAGTTTAGATCTGGTTACCCTTTATAAAAATCTAAACTTTTTGTATTGCTTATATTAAATGTACTAACAGTGGACTTTTCCATCTGCAGATTATACTGAATGACCAGCAGTGGCAGTGTTTCACAGCAGAGTTTCTCTGAATTGCCAAGACTGAAGCAAACAAAAAAAAAGGAAGTCTTGTGGCATACTGCATCATTTTATCAATTTATGTGGTAAGTAAAACGCCCAATCATTCTTTTAGGCATTAAAAAGATGTTCATAGCATCGGAATGTCCTCACTACTTTATAGTGGGAGCCTGTGCCTGAATATAATTTCTGTTAAGAAAGAAGTAATATGGATCACATTATGTTGGTCATGATATTTAATAAAAGACTGACTGACTCGAACTCTACTAAAACCTGCTTTAGATCCTGGTGCTAGCAATGTTCCATTCGAGGAAATTGCTGTCTTTGAGGCTGAAATGCACCATCTCACTTATGAAAAGTAGTGTTAAATTCTCACGGTAGGAAGCTCATCTAACCTCTTCTCCAACACTCCATATGTTTGACTCTGATACTCAAGATGGATTGTTGTTAAGGATAGTCCGTCTATGTACCTCCATCCCACTTTCAAGAAGGACACAGTGCTTTGACTGGTTCAGATTCCTTTACCATTCCCTCTCCTACGTGGCTGGAAGTCATGAATACAGATAGTAAGCTACTGCATAACTTCTGATATCTCATCCTCCTGTGTGGTCAGCTTCCACAAGGACAATTGGTCCAGGGGTGTCTGACATCATAAAGCTAAAGCTAAAGCAAGAAGTTGTCTGACATGAGATGCCATTCTGTTGCCTAGCAGTCTGAGATCATAAAGCTAAAGCAAGATGCTTTCTGACTAGAGGGCCACTCTGTTGCGTAGCAGCTGACATCATTAAGGTCAATCAAGATGTTGTCTGACCTGAGAGCCGCTCGGTTGCCTAACAAGGAGTAGCATACATTTATCTAGGTAATTGTATGAGTTGCAGGATAGACAGGTTGCCCAACTGAAAGATGAGGTGGTAAGATGAAAGAAATTAGGACTTTATTTAGACTTATACATTTGTATGAACGGAAGTTTGAGCATAAAAGACTCAACTTCACTGTTGCTGAACTGGTAGGATTTGGCTAAAGAGAAGATGGAAATGATGCTATTCATATTTTCTATTATTCCCGTTAACTGTAGCATAACCCTTAATCTCTCAACTTATCAGCTGGCTTCATTGCTACTGGTGTACCATATCCTAAAACAAAGGAAGTGAGAAGGGTGTGCTGCCTCTTGGCTGGCAAAAAGATCTAGGTCCTAATGTACATGCTACAATTGTTTAGAGAGTGTTAGCAAATGAGGCAAGGGAATGCAGAGAAGTATGGGAGGTTATAAACACAAATTGAGATTTGATTTTTTTTCTTCAGCTGTTGATTTTCACTATAAAACTGACTCCATAGTTTAGATCTGGTTACCCTTTATAAAAATCTAAACTTTTTGTATTGCTTATATTAAATGTACTAACAGTGGACTTTTCCATCTGCAGATTATACTGAATGACCAGCAGTGGCAGTGTTTCACAGCAGAGTTTCTCTGAATTGCCAAGACTGAAGCAAACAAAAAAAAAAAGGAAGTCTTGTGGCATACTGCATCATTTTATCAATTTATGTGGTAAGTAAAACGCCCAATCATTCTTTTAGGCATTAAAAAGATGTTCATAGCATCAGAATGTCCTCACTACTTTATAGTGGGAGCCTGTGCCTGAATATAATTTCTGTTAAGAAAGAAGTAACATGGATCACATTATGTTGGTCATGATATTTAAAAAAAAACTGACTGACTCGAACTCTACTAAAACCTGCTTTAGATCCTGGTGCTAGCAATGTTCCATTCGAGGAAATAGCTGTCTTTGAGGCTGAAATGCACCATCTCACTTATGAAAAGTAGTGTTAAATTCTCACGGTAGGAAGCTCATCTAACCTCTTCTCCTGCACTCTATATGTTTGACTCTGATACTCAAGATGGATTGTTGTTAAGGATAGTCCGTCTATGTACCTCCATCCCACTTTCAAGAAGGACACAGTGCTTTGACTGGTTCAGATTCCTTTACCATTCCCTCTCCTACGTGGCTGGAAGTCATGAATACAGATAGTAAGCTACTGCATAACTTCTGATATCTCATCCTCCTGTGTGGTCAGCTTCCACAAGGACAATTGGTCCAGGGGTGTCTGACATCATAAAGCTAAAGCTAAAGCAAGAAGTTGTCTGACATGAGATGCCATTCTGTTGCCTAGCAGTCTGAGATCATAAAGCTAAAGCAAGATGCTTTCTGACTAGAGGGCCACTCTGTTGCGTAGCAGCTGACATCATTAAGGTCAATCAAGATGTTGTCTGACATGAGAGCCGCTCGGTTGCCTAACAAGGAGTAGCATACATTTATCTAGGTAATTGTATGAGTTGCAGGATAGACAGGTTGCCCAACTGAAAGATGAGGTGGTAAGATGAAAGAAATTAGGACTTTATTTAGACTTATACATTTGTATGAACGGAAGTTTGAGCATAAAAGACTCAACTTCACTGTTGCTGAACTGGTAGGATTTGGCTAAAGAGAAGATGGAAATGATGCTATTCATATTTTCTATTATTCCCGTTAACTGTAGCATAACCCTTAATCTCTCAACTTATCAGCTGGCTTCATTGCTACTGGTGTACCATATCCTAAAACAAAGGAAGTGAGAAGGGTGTGCTGCCTCTTGGCTGGCAAAAAGATCTAGGTCCTAATGTACATGCTACAATTGTTTAGAGAGTGTTAGCAAATGAGGCAAGGGAATGCAGAGAAGTATGGGAGGTTATAAACACAAATTGAGATTTGATTTTTTTTTCTTCAGCTGTTGATTTTCACTATAAAACTGACTCCATAGTTTAGATCTGGTTACCCTTTATAAAAATCTAAACTTTTTGTATTGCTTATATTAAATGTACTAACAGTGGACTTTTCCATCTGCAGATTATACTGAATGACCAGCAGTGGCAGTGTTTCACAGCAGAGTTTCTCTGAATTGCCAAGACTGAAGCAAACAAAAAAAAAAGGAAGTCGTGTGGCATACTGCATCATTTTATCAATTTATGTGGTAAGTAAAACGCCCAATCATTCTTTTAGGCATTAAAAAGATGTTCATAGCATCGGATTGTCCTCACTACTTTATAGTGGGAGCCTGTGCCTGAATATAATTTCTGTTAAGAAAGAAGTAATATGGATCACATTATGTTGGTCATGATATTTAATAAAAGACTGACTGACTCGAACTCTACTAAAACCTGCTTTAGATCCTGGTGCTAGCAATGTTCCATTCGAGGAAATTGCTGTCTTTGAGGCTGAAATGCACCATCTCACTTATGAAAAGTAGTGTTAAATTCTCACGGTAGGAAGCTCATCTAACCTCTTCTCCAACACTCTATATGTTTGACTCTGATACTCAAGATGGATTGTTGTTAAGGATAGTCCGTCTATGTACCTCCATCCCACTTTCAAGAAGGACACAGTGCTTTGACTGGTTCAGATTCCTTTACCATTCCCTCTCCTACGTGGCTGGAAGTCATGAATACAGATAGTAAGCTACTGCATAACTTCAGATATCTCATCCTCCTGTGTGGTCAGCTTCCACAAGGACAATTGGTCCAGGGGTGTCTGACATCATAAAGCTAAAGCTAAAGCAAGAAGTTGTCTGACATGAGATGCCATTCTGTTGCCTAGCAGTCTGAGATCATAAAGCTAAAGCAAGATGCTTTCTGACTAGAGGGCCACTCTGTTGCGTAGCAGCTGACATCATTAAGGTCAATCAAGATGTTGTCTGACATGAGAGCCGCTCGGTTGCCTAACAAGGAGTAGCATACATTTATCTAGGTAATTGTATGAGTTGCAGGATAGACAGGTTGCCCAACTGAAAGATGAGGTGGTAAGATGAAAGAAATTAGGACTTTATTTAGACTTATACATTTGTATGAACGGAAGTTTGAGCATAAAAGACTCAACTTCACTGTTGCTGAACTGGTAGGATTTGGCTAAAGAGAAGATGGAAATGATGCTATTCATATTTTCTATTATTCCCGTTAACTGTAGCATAACCCTTAATCTCTCAACTTATCAGCTGGCTTCATTGCTACTGGTGTACCATATCCTAAAACAAAGGAAGTGAGAAGGGTGTGCTGCCTCTTGGCTGGCAAAAAGATCTAGGTCCTAATGTACATGCTACAATTGTTTAGAGAGTGTTAGCAAATGAGGCAAGGGAATGCAGAGAAGTATAGGAGGTTATAAACACAAATTGAGATTTGATTTTTTTTCTTCAGCTGTTGATTTTCACTATAAAACTGACTCCATAGTTTAGATCTGGTTACCCTTTATAAAAATCTAAACTTTTTGTATTGCTTATATTAAATGTACTAACAGTGGACTTTTCCATCTGCAGATTATACTGAATGACCAGCAGTGGCAGTGTTTCACAGCAGAGTTTCTCTGAATTGCCAAGACTGAAGCAAACAAAAAAAAAGGAAGTCTTGTGGCATACTGCATCATTTTATCAATTTATGTGGTAAGTAAAACGCCCAATCATTCTTTTAGGCATTAAAAAGATGTTCATAGCATCGGAATGTCCTCACTACTTTATAGTGGGAGCCTGTGCCTGAATATAATTTCTGTTAAGAAAGAAGTAATATGGATCACATTATGTTGGTCATGATATTTATTAAAAGACTGACTGACTCGAACTCTACTAAAACCTGCTTTAGATCCTGGTGCTAGCAATGTTCCATTCGAGGAAATTGCTGTCTTTGAGGCTGAAATGCACCATCTCACTTATGAAAAGTAGTGTTAAATTCTCACGGTAGGAAGCTCATCTAACCTCTTCTCCAACACTCTATATGTTTGACTCTGATACTCAAGATGGATTGTTGTTAAGGATAGTCCGTCTATGTACCTCCATCCCACTTTCAAGAAGGACACAGTGCTTTGACTGGTTCAGATTCCTTTACCATTCCCTCGCCTACGTGGCTGGAAGTCATGAATACAGATAGTAAGCTACTGCATAACTTCTGATATCTCATCCTCCTGTGTGGTCAGCTTCCACAAGGACAATTGGTCCAGGGGTGTCTGACATCATAAAGCTAAAGCTAAAGCAAGAAGTTGTCTGACATGAGATGCCATTCTGTTGCCTAGCAGTCTGAGATCATAAAGCTAAAGCAAGATGCTTTCTGACTAGAGGGCCACTCTGTTGCGTAGCAGCTGACATCATTAAGGTCAATCAAGATGTTGTCTGACATGAGAGCCGCTCGGTTGCCTAACAAGGAGTAGCATACATTTATCTAGGTAATTGTATGAGTTGCAGGATAGACAGGTTGCCCAACTGAAAGATGAGGTGGTAAGATGAAAGAAATTAGGACTTTATTTAGACTTATACATTTGTATGAACGGAAGTTTGAGCATAAAAGACTCAACTTCACTGTTGCTGAACTGGTAGGATTTGGCTAAAGAGAAGATGGAAATGATGCTATTCATATTTTCTATTATTCCCGTTAACTGTAGCATAACCCTTAATCTCTCAACTTATCAGCTGGCTTCATTGCTACTGGTGTACCATATCCTAAAACAAAGGAAGTGAGAAGGGTGTGCTGCCTCTTGGCTGGCAAAACGATCTAGGTCCTAATGTACATGCTACAATTGTTTAGAGAGTGTTAGCAAATGAGGCAAGGGAATGCAGAGAAGTATGGGAGGTTATAAACACAAATTGAGATTTGATTTTTTTTCTTCAGCTGTTGATTTTCACTATAAAACTGACTCCATAGTTTAGATCTGGTTACCCTTTATAAAAATCTAAACTTTTTGTATTGCTTATATTAAATGTACTAACAGTGGACTTTTCCATCTGCAGATTATACTGAATGACCAGCAGTGGCAGTGTTTCACAGCAGAGTTTCTCTGAATTGCCAAGACTGAAGCAAACAAAAAAAAAGGAAGTCTTGTGGCATACTGCATCATTTTATCAATTTATGTGGTAAGTAAAACGCCCAATCATTCTTTTAGGCATTAAAAAGATGTTCATAGCATCGGAATGTCCTCACTACTTTATAGTGGGAGCCTGTGCCTGAATATAATTTCTGTTAAGAAAGAAGTAATATGGATCACATTATGTTGGTCATGATATTTAATAAAAGACTGACTGACTCGAACTCTACTAAAACCTGCTTTAGATCCTGGTGCTAGCAATGTTCCATTCGAGGAAATTGCTGTCTTTGAGGCTGAAATGCACCATCTCACTTATGAAAAGTAGTGTTAAATTCTCACGGTAGGAAGCTCATCTAACCTCTTCTCCAACACTCTATATGTTTGACTCTGATACTCAAGATGGATTGTTGTTAAGGATAGTCCGTCTATGTACCTCCATCCCACTTTCAAGAAGGACACAGTGCTTTGACTGGTTCAGATTCCTTTACCATTCCCTCTCCTACGTGGCTGGAAGTCATGAATACAGATAGTAAGCTACTGCATAACTTCTGATATCTCATCCTCCTGTGTGGTCAGCTTCCACAAGGACAATTGGTCCAGGGGTGTCTGACATCATAAAGCTAAAGCTAAAGCAAGAAGTTGTCTGATATGAGATGCCATTCTGTTGCCTAGCAGTCTGACATCATAAAGCTAAAGCAAGATGCTTTCTGACTAGAGGGCCACTCTGTTGCGTAGCAGCTGACATCATTAAGGTCAATCAAGATGTTGTCTGACATGAGAGCCGCTCGGTTGCCTAACAAGGAGTAGGATACATTTATCTAGGTAATTGTATGAGTTGCAGGATAGACAGGTTGCCCAACTGAAAGATGAGGTGGTAAGATGAAAGAAATTAGGACTTTATTTAGACTTATACATTTGTATGAACGGAAGTTTGAGCATAAAAGACTCAACTTCACTGTTGCTGAACTGGTAGGATTTGGCTAAAGAGAAGATGGAAATGATGCTATTCATAGTTTCTATTATTCCCGTTAACTGTAGCATAACCCTTAATCTCTCAACTTATCAGCTGGCTTCATTGCTACTGGTGTACCATATCCTAAAACAAAGGAAGTGAGAAGGGTGTGCTGCCTCTTGGCTGGCAAAAAGATCTAGGTCCTAATGTACATGCTACAATTGTTTAGAGAGTGTTAGCAAATGAGGCAAGGGAATGCAGAGAAGTATGGGAGGTTATAAACACAAATTGAGATTTGATTTTTTTTCTTCAGCTGTTGATTTTCACTATAAAACTGACTCCATAGTTTAGATCTGGTTACCCTTTATAAAAATCTAAACTTTTTGTATTGCTTATATTAAATGTACTAACAGTGGACCTTTCCATCTGCAGATTATACTGAATGACCAGCAGTGGCAGTGTTTCACAGCAGAGTTTCTCTGAATTGCCAAGACTGAAGCAAACAAAAAAAAAGGAAGTCTTGTGGCATACTGCATCATTTTATCAATTTATGTGGTAAGTAAAACGCCCAATCATTCTTTTAGGCATTAAAAAGATGTTCATAGCATCGGAATGTCCTCACTACTTTATAGTGGGAGCCTGTGCCTGAATATAATTTCTGTTAAGAAAGAAGTAATATGGATCACAT
Organism: Lissotriton vulgaris; assembly: GCF_964263255.1. NCBI lineage: Eukaryota > Metazoa > Chordata > Amphibia > Caudata > Salamandridae > Lissotriton > Lissotriton vulgaris. Next base: position 631,390,355 of record NC_141699.1, on the reverse strand, counting down.
TATGTTGGTCATGATATTTAATAAAAGACTGACTGACTCGAACTCTACTAAAACCTGCTTTAGATCCTGGTGCTAGCAATGTTCCATTCGAGGAAATTGCTGTCTTTGAGGCTGAAATGCACCATCTCACTTATGAAAAGTAGTGTTAAATTCTCACGGTAGGAAGCTCATCTAACCTCTTCTCCAACACTCTATATGTTTGACTCTGATACTCAAGATGGATTGTTGTTAAGGATAGTCCGTCTATGTACCTCCATCCCACTTTCAAGAAGGACACAGTGCTTTGACTGGTTCAGATTCCTTTACCATTCCCTCTCCTACGTGGCTGGAAGTCATGAATACAGATAGTAAGCTACTGCATAACTTCTGATATCTCATCCTCCTGTGTGGTCAGCTTCCACAAGGACAATTGGTCCAGGGGTGTCTGACATCATAAAGCTAAAGCTAAAGCAAGAAGTTGTCTGACATGAGATGCCATTCTGTTGCCTAGCAGTCTGACATCATAAAGCTAAAGCAAGATGCTTTCTGACTAGAGGGCCACTCTGTTGCGTAGCAGCTGACATCATTAAGGTCAATCAAGATGTTGTCTGACATGAGAGCCGCTCGGTTGCCTAACAAGGAGTAGCATACATTTATCTAGGTAATTGTATGAGTTGCAGGATAGACAGGTTGCCCAACTGAAAGATGAGGTGGTAAGATGAAAGAAATTAGGACTTTATTTAGACTTATACATTTGTATGAACGGAAGTTTGAGCATAAAAGACTCAACTTCACTGTTGCTGAACTGGTAGGATTTGGCTAAAGAGAAGATGGAAATGATGCTATTCATATTTTCTATTATTCCCGTTAACTGTAGCATAACCCTTAATCTCTCAACTTATCAGCTGGCTTCATTGCTACTGGTGTACCATATCCTAAAACAAAGGAAGTGAGAAGGGTGTGCTGCCTCTTGGCTGACAAAAAGATCTAGGTCCTAATGTACATGCTACAATTGTTTAGAGAGTGTTAGCAAATGAGGCAAGGGAATGCAGAGAAGTATGGGAGGTTATAAACACAAATTGAGATTTGCTTTTTTTTCTTCAGCTGTTGATTTTCACTATAAAACTGACTCCATAGTTTAGATCTGGTTACCCTTTATAAAAATCTAAACTTTTTGTATTTCTTATATTAAATGTACTAACAGTGGACTTTTCCATCTGCAGATTATACTGAATGACCAGCAGTGGCAGTGTTTCACAGCAGAGTTTCTCTGAATTGCCAAGACTGAAGCAAACAAAAAAAAAAGGAAGTCTTGTGGCATACTGCATCATTTTATCAATTTATGTGGTAAGTAAAACGCCCAATCATTCTTTTAGGCATTAAAAAGATGTTCATAGCATCGGAATGTCCTCACTACTTTATAGTGGGAGCCTGTGCCTGAATATAATTTCTGTTAAGAAAGAAGTAATATGGATCACATTATGTTGGTCATGATATTTAATAAAAGACTGACTGACTCGAACTCTACTAAAACCTGCTTTAGATCCTGGTGCTAGCAATGTTCCATTCGAGGAAATTGCTGTCTTTGAGGCTGAAATGCACCATCTCACTTATGAAAAGTAGTGTTAAATTCTCACGGTAGGAAGCTCATCTAACCTCTTCTCCAACACTCTATATGTTTGACTCTGATACTCAAGATGGATTGTTGTTAAGGATAGTCCGTCTATGTACCTCCATCCCACTTTCAAGAAGGACACAGTGCTTTGACTGGTTCAGATTCCTTTACCATTCCCTCTCCTACGTGGCTGGAAGTCATGAATACAGATAGTAAGCTACTGCATAACTTCTGATATCTCATCCTCCTGTGTGGTCAGCTTCCACAAGGACAATTGGTCCAGGGGTGTCTGACATCATAAAGCTAAAGCTAAAGCAAGAAGTTGTCTGACATGAGATGCCATTCTGTTGCCTAGCAGTCTGACATCATAAAGCTAAAGCAAGATGCTTTCTGACTAGAGGGCCACTCTGTTGCGTAGCAGCTGACATCATTAAGGTCAATCAAGATGTTGTCTGACATGAGAGCCGCTCGGTTGCCTAACAAGGAGTAGGATACATTTATCTAGGTAATTGTATGAGTTGCAGGATAGACAGGTTGCCCAACTGAAAGATGAGGTGGTAAGATGAAAGAAATTAGGACTTTATTTAGACTTATACATTTGTATGAACGGAAGTTTGAGCATAAAAGACTCAACTTCACTGTTGCTGAACTGGTAGGATTTGGCTAAAGAGAAGATGGAAATGATGCTATTCATATTTTCTATTATTCCCGTTAACTGTAGCATAACCCTTAATCTCTCAACTTATCAGCTGGCTTCATTGCTACTGGTGTACCATATCCTAAAACAAAGGAAGTGAGAAGGGTGTGCTGCCTCTTGGCTGGCAAAAAGATCTAGGTCCTAATGTACATGCTACAATTGTTTAGAGAGTGTTAGCAAATGAGGCAAGGGAATGCAGAGAAGTATGGGAGGTTATAAACACAAATTGAGATTTGATTTTTTTTCTTCAGCTGTTGATTTTCACTATAAAACTGACTCCATAGTTTAGATCTGGTTACCCTTTATAAAAATCTAAACTTTTTGTATTGCTTATATTAAATGTACTAACAGTGGACTTTTCCATCTGCAGATTATACTGAATGACCAGCAGTGGCAGTGTTTCACAGCAGAGTTTCTCTGAATTGCCAAGACTGAAGCAAACAAAAAAAAAAGGAAGTCTTGTGGCATACTGCATCATTTTATCAATTTATGTGGTAAGTAAAACGCCCAATCATTCTTTTAGGCATTAAAAAGATGTTCATAGCATCAGAATGTCCTCACTACTTTATAGTGGGAGCCTGTGCCTGAATATAATTTCTGTTAAGAAAGAAGTAACATGGATCACATTATGTTGGTCATGATATTTAAAAAAAAACTGACTGACTCGAACTCTACTAAAACCTGCTTTAGATCCTGGTGCTAGCAATGTTCCATTCGAGGAAATAGCTGTCTTTGAGGCTGAAATGCACCATCTCACTTATGAAAAGTAGTGTTAAATTCTCACGGTAGGAAGCTCATCTAACCTCTTCTCCTGCACTCTATATGTTTGACTCTGATACTCAAGATGGATTGTTGTTAAGGATAGTCCGTCTATGTACCTCCATCCCACTTTCAAGAAGGACACAGTGCTTTGACTGGTTCAGATTCCTTTACCATTCCCTCTCCTACGTGGCTGGAAGTCATGAATACAGATAGTAAGCTACTGCATAACTTCTGATATCTCATCCTCCTGTGTGGTCAGCTTCCACAAGGACAATTGGTCCAGGGGTGTCTGACATCATAAAGCTAAAGCTAAAGCAAGAAGTTGTCTGACATGAGATGCCATTCTGTTGCCTAGCAGTCTGAGATCATAAAGCTAAAGCAAGATGCTTTCTGACTAGAGGGCCACTCTGTTGCGTAGCAGCTGACATCATTAAGGTCAATCAAGATGTTGTCTGACATGAGAGCCGCTCGGTTGCCTAACAAGGAGTAGCATACATTTATCTAGGTAATTGTATGAGTTGCAGGATAGACAGGTTGCCCAACTGAAAGATGAGGTGGTAAGATGAAAGAAATTAGGACTTTATTTAGACTTATACATTTGTATGAACGGAAGTTTGAGCATAAAAGACTCAACTTCACTGTTGCTGAACTGGTAGGATTTGGCTAAAGAGAAGATGGAAATGATGCTATTCATATTTTCTATTATTCCCGTTAACTGTAGCATAACCCTTAATCTCTCAACTTATCAGCTGGCTTCATTGCTACTGGTGTACCATATCCTAAAACAAAGGAAGTGAGAAGGGTGTGCTGCCTCTTGGCTGGCAAAAAGATCTAGGTCCTAATGTACATGCTACAATTGTTTAGAGAGTGTTAGCAAATGAGGCAAGGGAATGCAGAGAAGTATGGGAGGTTATAAACACAAATTGAGATTTGATTTTTTTTCTTCAGCTGTTGATTTTCACTATAAAACTGACTCCATAGTTTAGATCTGGTTACCCTTTATAAAAATCTAAACTTTTTGTATTGCTTATATTAAATGTACTAACAGTGGACTTTTCCATCTGCAGATTATACTGAATGACCAGCAGTGGCAGTGTTTCACAGCAGAGTTTCTCTGAATTGCCAAGACTGAAGCAAACAAAAAAAACAAGGAAGTCTTGTGGCATACTGCATCATTTTATCAATTTATGTGGTAAGTAAAACGCCCAATCATTCTTTTAGGCATTAAAAAGATGTTCATAGCATCGGAATGTCCTCACTACTTTATAGTGGGAGCCTGTGCCTGAATATAATTTCTGTTAAGAAAGAAGTAATATGGATCACATTATGTTGGTCATGATATTTAATAAAAGACTGACTGACTCGAACTCTACTAAAACCTGCTTTAGATCCTGGTGCTAGCAATGTTCCATTCGAGGAAATTGCTGTCTTTGAGGCTGAAATGCACCATCTCACTTATGAAAAGTAGTGTTAAATTCTCACGGTAGGAAGCTCATCTAACCTCTTCTCCAACACTCTATATGTTTGACTCTGATACTCAAGATGGATTGTTGTTAAGGATAGTCCGTCTATGTACCTCCATCCCACTTTCAAGAAGGATACAGTGCTTTGACTGGTTCAGATTCCTTTACCATTCCCTCTCCTACGTGGCTGGAAGTCATGAATACAGATAGTAAGCTACTGCATAACTTCTGATATCTCATCCTCCTGTGTGGTCAGCTTCCACAAGGACAATTGGTCCAGGGGTGTCTGACATCATAAAGCTAAAGCTAAAGCAAGAAGTTGTCTGACATGAGATGCCATTCTGTTGCCTAGCAGTCTGACATCATAAAGCTAAAGCAAGATGCTTTCCGACTAGAGGGCCACTCTGTTGCGTAGCAGCTGACATCATTAAGGTCAATCAAGATGTTGTCTGACATGAGAGCCGCTCGGTTGCCTAACAAGGAGTAGGATACATTTATCTAGGTAATTGTATGAGTTGCAGGATAGACAGGTTGCCCAACTGAAAGATGAGGTGGTAAGATGAAAGAAATTAGGACTTTATTTAGACTTATACATTTGTATGAACGGAAGTTTGAGCATAAAAGACTCAACTTCACTGTTGCTGAACTGGTAGGATTTGGCTAAAGAGAAGATGGAAATGATGCTATTCATAGTTTCTATTATTCCCGTTAACTGTAGCATAACCCTTAATCTCTCAACTTATCAGCTGGCTTCATTGCTACTGGTGTACCATATCCTAAAACAAAGGAAGTGAGAGGGGTGTGCTGCCTCTTGGCTGGCAAAAAGATCTAGGTCCTAATGTACATGCTACAATTGTTTAGAGAGTGTTAGCAAATGAGGCAAGGGAATGCAGAGAAGTATGGGAGGTTATAAACACAAATTGAGATTTGATTTTTTTTATTCAGCTGTTGATTTTCACTATAAAACTGACTCCATAGTTTAGATCTGGTTACCCTTTATAAAAATCTAAACTTTTTGTATTGCTTATATTAAATGTACTAACAGTGGACTTTTCCATCTGCAGATTATACTGAATGACCAGCAGTGGCAGTGTTTCACAGCAGAGTTTCTCTGAATTGCCAAGACTGAAGCAAACAAAAAAAAAGGAAGTCTTGTGGCATACTGCATCATTTTATCAATTTATGTGGTAAGTAAAACGCCCAATCATTCTTTTAGGCATTAAAAAGATGTTCATAGCATCGGAATGTCCTCACTACTTTATAGTGGGAGCCTGTGCCTGAATATAATTTCTGTTAAGAAAGAAGTAATATGGATCACATTATGTTGGTCATGATATTTAATAAAAGACTGACTGACTCGAACTCTACTAAAACCTGCTTTAGATCCTGGTGCTAGCAATGTTCCATTCGAGGAAATTGCTGTCTTTGAGGCTGAAATGCACCATCTCACTTATGAAAAGTAGTGTTAAATTCTCACGGTAGGAAGCTCATCTAACCTCTTCTCCAACACTCTATATGTTTGACTCTGATACTCAAGATGGATTGTTGTTAAGGATAGTCCGTCTATGTACCTCCATCCCACTTTCAAGAAGGACACAGTGCTTTGACTGGTTCAGATTCCTTTACCATTCCCTCTCCTACGTGGCTGGAAGTCATGAATACAGATAGTAAGCTACTGCATAACTTCTGATATCTCATCCTCCTGTGTGGTCAGCTTCCACAAGGACAATTGGTCCAGGGGTGTCTGACATCATAAAGCTAAAGCTAAAGCAAGAAGTTGTCTGACATGAGATGCCATTCTGTTGCCTAGCAGTCTGAGATCATAAAGCTAAAGCAAGATGCTTTCTGACTAGAGGGCCACTCTGTTGCGTAGCAGCTGACATCATTAAGGTCAATCAAGATGTTGTCTGACATGAGAGCCGCTCGGTTGCCTAACAAGGAGTAGCATACATTTATCTAGGTAATTGTATGAGTTGCAGGATAGACAGGTTGCCCAACTGAAAGATGAGGTGGTAAGATGAAAGAAATTAGGACTTTATTTAGACTTATACATTTGTATGAACGGAAGTTTGAGCATAAAAGACTCAACTTCACTGTTGCTGAACTGGTAGGATTTGGCTAAAGAGAAGATGGAAATGATGCTATTCATATTTTCTATTATTCCCGTTAACTGTAGCATAACCCTTAATCTCTCAACTTATCAGCTGGCTTCATTGCTACTGGTGTACCATATCCTAAAACAAAGGAAGTGAGAAGGGTGTGCTGCCTCTTGGCTGGCAAAAAGATCTAGGTCCTAATGTACATGCTACAATTGTTTAGAGAGTGTTAGCAAATGAGGCAAGGGAATGCAGAGAAGTATGGGAGGTTATAAACACAAATTGAGATTTGATTTTTTTTCTTCAGCTGTTGATTTTCACTATAAAACTGACTCCATAGTTTAGATCTGGTTACCCTTTATAAAAATCTAAACTTTTTGTATTGCTTATATTAAATGTACTAACAGTGGACTTTTCCATCTGCAGATTATACTGAATGACCAGCAGTGGCAGTGTTTCACAGCAGAGTTTCTCTGAATTGCCAAGACTGAAGCAAACAAAAAAAACAAGGAAGTCTTGTGGCATACTGCATCATTTTATCAATTTATGTGGTAAGTAAAACGCCCAATCATTCTTTTAGGCATTAAAAAGATGTTCATAGCATCGGAATGTCCTCACTACTTTATAGTGGGAGCCTGTGCCTGAATATAATTTCTGTTAAGAAAGAAGTAATATGGATCACATTATGTTGGTCATGATATTTAATAAAAGACTGACTGACTCGAACTCTACTAAAACCTGCTTTAGATCCTGGTGCTAGCAATGTTCCATTCGAGGAAATTGCTGTCTTTGAGGCTGAAATGCACCATCTCACTTATGAAAAGTAGTGTTAAATTCTCACGGTAGGAAGCTCATCTAACCTCTTCTCCAACACTCTATATGTTTGACTCTGATACTCAAGATGGATTGTTGTTAAGGATAGTCCGTCTATGTACCTCCATCCCACTTTCAAGAAGGATACAGTGCTTTGACTGGTTCAGATTCCTTTACCATTCCCTCTCCTACGTGGCTGGAAGTCATGAATACAGATAGTAAGCTACTGCATAACTTCTGATATCTCATCCTCCTGTGTGGTCAGCTTCCACAAGGACAATTGGTCCAGGGGTGTCTGACATCATAAAGCTAAAGCTAAAGCAAGAAGTTGTCTGACATGAGATGCCATTCTGTTGCCTAGCAGTCTGACATCATAAAGCTAAAGCAAGATGCTTTCCGACTAGAGGGCCACTCTGTTGCGTAGCAGCTGACATCATTAAGGTCAATCAAGATGTTGTCTGACATGAGAGCCGCTCGGTTGCCTAACAAGGAGTAGGATACATTTATCTAGGTAATTGTATGAGTTGCAGGATAGACAGGTTGCCCAACTGAAAGATGAGGTGGTAAGATGAAAGAAATTAGGACTTTATTTAGACTTATACATTTGTATGAACGGAAGTTTGAGCATAAAAGACTCAACTTCACTGTTGCTGAACTGGTAGGATTTGGCTAAAGAGAAGATGGAAATGATGCTATTCATAGTTTCTATTATTCCCGTTAACTGTAGCATAACCCTTAATCTCTCAACTTATCAGCTGGCTTCATTGCTACTGGTGTACCATATCCTAAAACAAAGGAAGTGAGAGGGGTGTGCTGCCTCTTGGCTGGCAAAAAGATCTAGGTCCTAATGTACATGCTACAATTGTTTAGAGAGTGTTAGCAAATGAGGCAAGGGAATGCAGAGAAGTATGGGAGGTTATAAACACAAATTGAGATTTGATTTTTTTTATTCAGCTGTTGATTTTCACTATAAAACTGACTCCATAGTTTAGATCTGGTTACCCTTTATAAAAATCTAAACTTTTTGTATTGCTTATATTAAATGTACTAACAGTGGACTTTTCCATCTGCAGATTATACTGAATGACCAGCAGTGGCAGTGTTTCACAGCAGAGTTTCTCTGAATTGCCAAGACTGAAGCAAACAAAAAAAAAGGAAGTCTTGTGGCATACTGCATCATTTTATCAATTTATGTGGTAAGTAAAACGCCCAATCATTCTTTTAGGCATTAAAAAGATGTTCATAGCATCGGAATGTCCTCACTACTTTATAGTGGGAGCCTGTGCCTGAATATAATTTCTGTTAAGAAAGAAGTAATATGGATCACATTATGTTGGTCATGATATTTAATAAAAGACTGACTGACTCGAACTCTACTAAAACCTGCTTTAGATCCTGGTGCTAGCAATGTTCCATTCGAGGAAATTGCTGTCTTTGAGGCTGAAATGCACCATCTCACTTATGAAAAGTAGTGTTAAATTCTCACGGTAGGAAGCTCATCTAACCTCTTCTCCAACACTCTATATGTTTGACTCTGATACTCAAGATGGATTGTTGTTAAGGATAGTCCGTCTATGTACCTCCATCCCACTTTCAAGAAGGACACAGTGCTTTGACTGGTTCAGATTCCTTTACCATTCCCTCTCCTACGTGGCTGGAAGTCATGAATACAGATAGTAAGCTACTGCATAACTTCTGATATCTCATCCTCCTGTGTGGTCAGCTTCCACAAGGACAATTGGTCCAGGGGTGTCTGACATCATAAAGCTAAAGCTAAAGCAAGAAGTTGTCTGACATGAGATGCCATTCTGTTGCCTAGCAGTCTGAGATCATAAAGCTAAAGCAAGATGCTTTCTGACTAGAGGGCCACTCTGTTGCGTAGCAGCTGACATCATTAAGGTCAATCAAGATGTTGTCTGACATGAGAGCCGCTCGGTTGCCTAACAAGGAGTAGCATACATTTATCTAGGTAATTGTATGAGTTGCAGGATAGACAGGTTGCCCAACTGAAAGATGAGGTGGTAAGATGAAAGAAATTAGGACTTTATTTAGACTTATACATTTGTATGAACGGAAGTTTGAGCATAAAAGACTCAACTTCACTGTTGCTGAACTGGTAGGATTTGGCTAAAGAGAAGATGGAAATGATGCTATTCATATTTTCTATTATTCCCGTTAACTGTAGCATAACCCTTAATCTCTCAACTTATCAGCTGGCTTCATTGCTACTGGTGTACCATATCCTAAAACAAAGGAAGTGAGAAGGGTGTGCTGCCTCTTGGCTGGCAAAAAGATCTAGGTCCTAATGTACATGCTACAATTGTTTAGAGAGTGTTAGCAAATGAGGCAAGGGAATGCAGAGAAGTATGGGAGGTTATAAACACAAATTGAGATTTGATTTTTTTTCTTCAGCTGTTGATTTTCACTATAAAACTGACTCCATAGTTTAGATCTGGTTACCCTTTATAAAAATCTAAACTTTTTGTATTGCTTATATTAAATGTACTAACAGTGGACTTTTCCATCTGCAGATTATACTGAATGACCAGCAGTGGCAGTGTTTCACAGCAGAGTTTCTCTGAATTGCCAAGACTGAAGCAAACAAAAAAAAAGGAAGTCTTGTGGCATACTGCATCATTTTATCAATTTATGTGGTAAGTAAAACGCCCAATCATTCTTTTAGGCATTAAAAAGATGTTCATAGCATCGGAATGTCCTCACTACTTTATAGTGGGAGCCTGTGCCTGAATATAATTTCTGTTAAGAAAGAAGTAATATGGATCACATTATGTTGGTCATGATATTTATTAAAAGACTGACTGACTCGAACTCTACTAAAACCTGCTTTAGATCCTGGTGCTAGCAATGTTCCATTCGAGGAAATTGCTGTCTTTGAGGCTGAAATGCACCATCTCACTTATGAAAAGTAGTGTTAAATTCTCACGGTAGGAAGCTCATCTAACCTCTTCTCCAACACTCTATATGTTTGACTCTGATACTCAAGATGGATTGTTGTTAAGGATAGTCCGTCTATGTACCTCCATCCCACTTTCAAGAAGGACACAGTGCTTTGACTGGTTCAGATTCCTTTACCATTCCCTCTCCTACGTGGCTGGAAGTCATGAATACAGATAGTAAGCTACTGCATAACTTCTGATATCTCATCCTCCTGTGTGGTCAGCTTCCACAAGGACAATTGGTCCAGGGGTGTCTGACATCATAAAGCTAAAGCTAAAGCAAGAAGTTGTCTGACATGAGATGCCATTCTGTTGCCTAGCAGTCTGAGATCATAAAGCTAAAGCAAGATGCTTTCTGACTAGAGGGCCACTCTGTTGCGTAGCAGCTGACATCATTAAGGTCAATCAAGATGTTGTCTGACATGAGAGCCGCTCGGTTGCCTAACAAGGAGTAGCATACATTTATCTAGGTAATTGTATGAGTTGCAGGATAGACAGGTTGCCCAACTGAAAGATGAGGTGGTAAGATGAAAGAAATTAGGACTTTATTTAGACTTATACATTTGTATGAACGGAAGTTTGAGCATAAAAGACTCAACTTCACTGTTGCTGAACTGGTAGGATTTGGCTAAAGAGAAGATGGAAATGATGCTATTCATATTTTCTATTATTCCCGTTAACTGTAGCATAACCCTTAATCTCTCAACTTATCAGCTGGCTTCATTGCTACTGGTGTACCATATCCTAAAACAAAGGAAGTGAGAAGGGTGTGCTGCCTCTTGGCTGGCAAAAAGATCTAGGTCCTAATGTACATGCTACAATTGTTTAGAGAGTGTTAGCAAATGAGGCAAGGGAATGCAGAGAAGTATGGGAGGTTATAAACACAAATTGAGATTTGATTTTTTTTCTTCAGCTGTTGATTTTCACTATAAAACTGACTCCATAGTTTAGATCTGGTTACCCTTTATAAAAATCTAAACTTTTTGTATTGCTTATATTAAATGTACTAACAGTGGACTTTTCCATCTGCAGATTATACTGAATGACCAGCAGTGGCAGTGTTTCACAGCAGAGTTTCTCTGAATTGCCAAGACTGAAGCAAACAAAAAAAACAAGGAAGTCTTGTGGCATACTGCATCATTTTATCAATTTATGTGGTAAGTAAAACGCCCAATCATTCTTTTAGGCATTAAAAAGATGTTCATAGCATCGGAATGTCCTCACTACTTTATAGTGGGAGCCTGTGCCTGAATATAATTTCTGTTAAGAAAGAAGTAATATGGATCACATTATGTTGGTCATGATATTTAATAAAAGACTGACTGACTCGAACTCTACTAAAACCTGCTTTAGATCCTGGTGCTAGCAATGTTCCATTCGAGGAAATTGCTGTCTTTGAGGCTGAAATGCACCATCTCACTTATGAAAAGTAGTGTTAAATTCTCACGGTAGGAAGCTCATCTAACCTCTTCTCCAACACTCTATATGTTTGACTCTGATACTCAAGATGGATTGTTGTTAAGGATAGTCCGTCTATGTACCTCCATCCCACTTTCAAGAAGGATACAGTGCTTTGACTGGTTCAGATTCCTTTACCATTCCCTCTCCTACGTGGCTGGAAGTCATGAATACAGATAGTAAGCTACTGCATAACTTCTGATATCTCATCCTCCTGTGTGGTCAGCTTCCACAAGGACAATTGGTCCAGGGGTGTCTGACATCATAAAGCTAAAGCTAAAGCAAGAAGTTGTCTGACATGAGATGCCATTCTGTTGCCTAGCAGTCTGACATCATAAAGCTAAAGCAAGATGCTTTCCGACTAGAGGGCCACTCTGTTGCGTAGCAGCTGACATCATTAAGGTCAATCAAGATGTTGTCTGACATGAGAGCCGCTCGGTTGCCTAACAAGGAGTAGGATACATTTATCTAGGTAATTGTATGAGTTGCAGGATAGACAGGTTGCCCAACTGAAAGATGAGGTGGTAAGATGAAAGAAATTAGGACTTTATTTAGACTTATACATTTGTATGAACGGAAGTTTGAGCATAAAAGACTCAACTTCACTGTTGCTGAACTGGTAGGATTTGGCTAAAGAGAAGATGGAAATGATGCTATTCATAGTTTCTATTATTCCCGTTAACTGTAGCATAACCCTTAATCTCTCAACTTATCAGCTGGCTTCATTGCTACTGGTGTACCATATCCTAAAACAAAGGAAGTGAGAGGGGTGTGCTGCCTCTTGGCTGGCAAAAAGATCTAGGTCCTAATGTACATGCTACAATTGTTTAGAGAGTGTTAGCAAATGAGGCAAGGGAATGCAGAGAAGTATGGGAGGTTATAAACACAAATTGAGATTTGATTTTTTTTATTCAGCTGTTGATTTTCACTATAAAACTGACTCCATAGTTTAGATCTGGTTACCCTTTATAAAAATCTAAACTTTTTGTATTGCTTATATTAAATGTACTAACAGTGGACTTTTCCATCTGCAGATTATACTGAATGACCAGCAGTGGCAGTGTTTCACAGCAGAGTTTCTCTGAATTGCCAAGACTGAAGCAAACAAAAAAAAAGGAAGTCTTGTGGCATACTGCATCATTTTATCAATTTATGTGGTAAGTAAAACGCCCAATCATTCTTTTAGGCATTAAAAAGATGTTCATAGCATCGGAATGTCCTCACTACTTTATAGTGGGAGCCTGTGCCTGAATATAATTTCTGTTAAGAAAGAAGTAATATGGATCACATTATGTTGGTCATGATATTTAATAAAAGACTGACTGACTCGAACTCTACTAAAACCTGCTTTAGATCCTGGTGCTAGCAATGTTCCATTCGAGGAAATTGCTGTCTTTGAGGCTGAAATGCACCATCTCACTTATGAAAAGTAGTGTTAAATTCTCACGGTAGGAAGCTCATCTAACCTCTTCTCCAACACTCTATATGTTTGACTCTGATACTCAAGATGGATTGTTGTTAAGGATAGTCCGTCTATGTACCTCCATCCCACTTTCAAGAAGGACACAGTGCTTTGACTGGTTCAGATTCCTTTACCATTCCCTCTCCTACGTGGCTGGAAGTCATGAATACAGATAGTAAGCTACTGCATAACTTCTGATATCTCATCCTCCTGTGTGGTCAGCTTCCACAAGGACAATTGGTCCAGGGGTGTCTGACATCATAAAGCTAAAGCTAAAGCAAGAAGTTGTCTGACATGAGATGCCATTCTGTTGCCTAGCAGTCTGAGATCATAAAGCTAAAGCAAGATGCTTTCTGACTAGAGGGCCACTCTGTTGCGTAGCAGCTGACATCATTAAGGTCAATCAAGATGTTGTCTGACATGAGAGCCGCTCGGTTGCCTAACAAGGAGTAGCATACATTTATCTAGGTAATTGTATGAGTTGCAGGATAGACAGGTTGCCCAACTGAAAGATGAGGTGGTAAGATGAAAGAAATTAGGACTTTATTTAGACTTATACATTTGTATGAACGGAAGTTTGAGCATAAAAGACTCAACTTCACTGTTGCTGAACTGGTAGGATTTGGCTAAAGAGAAGATGGAAATGATGCTATTCATATTTTCTATTATTCCCGTTAACTGTAGCATAACCCTTAATCTCTCAACTTATCAGCTGGCTTCATTGCTACTGGTGTACCATATCCTAAAACAAAGGAAGTGAGAAGGGTGTGCTGCCTCTTGGCTGGCAAAAAGATCTAGGTCCTAATGTACATGCTACAATTGTTTAGAGAGTGTTAGCAAATGAGGCAAGGGAATGCAGAGAAGTATGGGAGGTTATAAACACAAATTGAGATTTGATTTTTTTTCTTCAGCTGTTGATTTTCACTATAAAACTGACTCCATAGTTTAGATCTGGTTACCCTTTATAAAAATCTAAACTTTTTGTATTGCTTATATTAAATGTACTAACAGTGGACTTTTCCATCTGCAGATTATACTGAATGACCAGCAGTGGCAGTGTTTCACAGCAGAGTTTCTCTGAATTGCCAAGACTGAAGCAAACAAAAAAAAAGGAAGTCTTGTGGCATACTGCATCATTTTATCAATTTATGTGGTAAGTAAAACGCCCAATCATTCTTTTAGGCATTAAAAAGATGTTCATAGCATCGGAATGTCCTCACTACTTTATAGTGGGAGCCTGTGCCTGAATATAATTTCTGTTAAGAAAGAAGTAATATGGATCACATTATGTTGGTCATGATATTTATTAAAAGACTGACTGACTCGAACTCTACTAAAACCTGCTTTAGATCCTGGTGCTAGCAATGTTCCATTCGAGGAAATTGCTGTCTTTGAGGCTGAAATGCACCATCTCACTTATGAAAAGTAGTGTTAAATTCTCACGGTAGGAAGCTCATCTAACCTCTTCTCCAACACTCTATATGTTTGACTCTGATACTCAAGATGGATTGTTGTTAAGGATAGTCCGTCTATGTACCTCCATCCCACTTTCAAGAAGGACACAGTGCTTTGACTGGTTCAGATTCCTTTACCATTCCCTCTCCTACGTGGCTGGAAGTCATGAATACAGATAGTAAGCTACTGCATAACTTCTGATATCTCATCCTCCTGTGTGGTCAGCTTCCACAAGGACAATTGGTCCAGGGGTGTCTGACATCATAAAGCTAAAGCTAAAGCAAGAAGTTGTCTGACATGAGATGCCATTCTGTTGCCTAGCAGTCTGAGATCATAAAGCTAAAGCAAGATGCTTTCTGACTAGAGGGCCACTCTGTTGCGTAGCAGCTGACATCATTAAGGTCAATCAAGATGTTGTCTGACATGAGAGCCGCTCGGTTGCCTAACAAGGAGTAGCATACATTTATCTAGGTAATTGTATGAGTTGCAGGATAGACAGGTTGCCCAACTGAAAGATGAGGTGGTAAGATGAAAGAAATTAGGACTTTATTTAGACTTATACATTTGTATGAACGGAAGTTTGAGCATAAAAGACTCAACTTCACTGTTGCTGAACTGGTAGGATTTGGCTAAAGAGAAGATGGAAATGATGCTATTCATAGTTTCTATTATTCCCGTTAACTGTAGCATAACCCTTAATCTCTCAACTTATCAGCTGGCTTCATTGCTACTGGTGTACCATATCCTAAAACAAAGGAAGTGAGAAGGGTGTGCTGCCTCTTGGCTGGCAAAAAGATCTAGGTCCTAATGTACATGCTACAATTGTTTAGAGAGTGTTAGCAAATGAGGCAAGGGAATGCAGAGAAGTATGGGAGGTTATAAACACAAATTGAGATTTGATTTTTTTTCTTCAGCTGTTGATTTTCACTATAAAACTGACTCCATAGTTTAGATCTGGTTACCCTTTATAAAAATCTAAACTTTTTGTATTGCTTATATTAAATGTACTAACAGTGGACCTTTCCATCTGCAGATTATACTGAATGACCAGCAGTGGCAGTGTTTCACAGCAGAGTTTCTCTGAATTGCCAAGACTGAAGCAAACAAAAAAAAAGGAAGTCTTGTGGCATACTGCATCATTTTATCAATTTATGTGGTAAGTAAAACGCCCAATCATTCTTTTAGGCATTAAAAAGATGTTCATAGCATCGGAATGTCCTCACTACTTTATAGTGGGAGCCTGTGCCTGAATATAATTTCTGTTAAGAAAGAAGTAATATGGATCACATTATGTTGGTCATGATATTTAATAAAAGACTGACTGACTCGAACTCTACTAAAACCTGCTTTAGATCCTGGTGCTAGCAATGTTCCATTCGAGGAAATTGCTGTCTTTGAGGCTGAAATGCACCATCTCACTTATGAAAAGTAGTGTTAAATTCTCACGGTAGGAAGCTCATCTAACCTCTTCTCCAACACTCTATATGTTTGACTCTGATACTCAAGATGGATTGTTGTTAAGGATAGTCCGTCTATGTACCTCCATCCCACTTTCAAGAAGGACACAGTGCTTTGACTGGTTCAGATTCCTTTACCATTCCCTCTCCTACGTGGCTGGAAGTCATGAATACAGATAGTAAGCTACTGCATAACTTCTGATATCTCATCCTCCTGTGTGGTCAGCTTCCACAAGGAC
Organism: Lissotriton vulgaris; assembly: GCF_964263255.1. Classification (NCBI taxonomy): domain Eukaryota; kingdom Metazoa; phylum Chordata; class Amphibia; order Caudata; family Salamandridae; genus Lissotriton; species Lissotriton vulgaris. Next base: position 631,373,902 of record NC_141699.1, on the reverse strand, counting down.
AATTGGTCCAGGGGTGTCTGACATCATAAAGCTAAAGCTAAAGCAAGAAGTTGTCTGACATGAGATGCCATTCTGTTGCCTAGCAGTCTGACATCATAAAGCTAAAGCAAGATGCTTTCTGACTAGAGGGCCACTCTGTTGCGTAGCAGCTGACATCATTAAGGTCAATCAAGATGTTGTCTGACATGAGAGCCGCTCGGTTGCCTAACAAGGAGTAGCATACATTTATCTAGGTAATTGTATGAGTTGCAGGATAGACAGGTTGCCCAACTGAAAGATGAGGTGGTAAGATGAAAGAAATTAGGACTTTATTTAGACTTATACATTTGTATGAACGGAAGTTTGAGCATAAAAGACTCAACTTCACTGTTGCTGAACTGGTAGGATTTGGCTAAAGAGAAGATGGAAATGATGCTATTCATATTTTCTATTATTCCCGTTAACTGTAGCATAACCCTTAATCTCTCAACTTATCAGCTGGCTTCATTGCTACTGGTGTACCATATCCTAAAACAAAGGAAGTGAGAAGGGTGTGCTGCCTCTTGGCTGACAAAAAGATCTAGGTCCTAATGTACATGCTACAATTGTTTAGAGAGTGTTAGCAAATGAGGCAAGGGAATGCAGAGAAGTATGGGAGGTTATAAACACAAATTGAGATTTGCTTTTTTTTCTTCAGCTGTTGATTTTCACTATAAAACTGACTCCATAGTTTAGATCTGGTTACCCTTTATAAAAATCTAAACTTTTTGTATTGCTTATATTAAATGTACTAACAGTGGACCTTTCCATCTGCAGATTATACTGAATGACCAGCAGTGGCAGTGTTTCACAGCAGAGTTTCTCTGAATTGCCAAGACTGAAGCAAACAAAAAAAAAGGAAGTCTTGTGGCATACTGCATCATTTTATCAATTTATGTGGTAAGTAAAACGCCCAATCATTCTTTTAGGCATTAAAAAGATGTTCATAGCATCGGAATGTCCTCACTACTTTATAGTGGGAGCCTGTGCCTGAATATAATTTCTGTTAAGAAAGAAGTAATATGGATCACATTATGTTGGTCATGATATTTAATAAAAGACTGACTGACTCGAACTCTACTAAAACCTGCTTTAGATCCTGGTGCTAGCAATGTTCCATTCGAGGAAATTGCTGTCTTTGAGGCTGAAATGCACCATCTCACTTATGAAAAGTAGTGTTAAATTCTCACGGTAGGAAGCTCATCTAACCTCTTCTCCAACACTCTATATGTTTGACTCTGATACTCAAGATGGATTGTTGTTAAGGATAGTCCGTCTATGTACCTCCATCCCACTTTCAAGAAGGACACAGTGCTTTGACTGGTTCAGATTCCTTTACCATTCCCTCTCCTACGTGGCTGGAAGTCATGAATACAGATAGTAAGCTACTGCATAACTTCTGATATCTCATCCTCCTGTGTGGTCAGCTTCCACAAGGACAATTGGTCCAGGGGTGTCTGACATCATAAAGCTAAAGCTAAAGCAAGAAGTTGTCTGACATGAGATGCCATTCTGTTGCCTAGCAGTCTGACATCATAAAGCTAAAGCAAGATGCTTTCTGACTAGAGGGCCACTCTGTTGCGTAGCAGCTGACATCATTAAGGTCAATCAAGATGTTGTCTGACATGAGAGCCGCTCGGTTGCCTAACAAGGAGTAGCATACATTTATCTAGGTAATTGTATGAGTTGCAGGATAGACAGGTTGCCCAACTGAAAGATGAGGTGGTAAGATGAAAGAAATTAGGACTTTATTTAGACTTATACATTTGTATGAACGGAAGTTTGAGCATAAAAGACTCAACTTCACTGTTGCTGAACTGGTAGGATTTGGCTAAAGAGAAGATGGAAATGATGCTATTCATATTTTCTATTATTCCCGTTAACTGTAGCATAACCCTTAATCTCTCAACTTATCAGCTGGCTTCATTGCTACTGGTGTACCATATCCTAAAACAAAGGAAGTGAGAAGGGTGTGCTGCCTCTTGGCTGACAAAAAGATCTAGGTCCTAATGTACATGCTACAATTGTTTAGAGAGTGTTAGCAAATGAGGCAAGGGAATGCAGAGAAGTATGGGAGGTTATAAACACAAATTGAGATTTGCTTTTTTTTCTTCAGCTGTTGATTTTCACTATAAAACTGACTCCATAGTTTAGATCTGGTTACCCTTTATAAAAATCTAAACTTTTTGTATTTCTTATATTAAATGTACTAACAGTGGACTTTTCCATCTGCAGATTATACTGAATGACCAGCAGTGGCAGTGTTTCACAGCAGAGTTTCTCTGAATTGCCAAGACTGAAGCAAACAAAAAAAAAAGGAAGTCTTGTGGCATACTGCATCATTTTATCAATTTATGTGGTAAGTAAAACGCCCAATCATTCTTTTAGGCATTAAAAAGATGTTCATAGCATCGGAATGTCCTCACTACTTTATAGTGGGAGCCTGTGCCTGAATATAATTTCTGTTAAGAAAGAAGTAATATGGATCACATTATGTTGGTCATGATATTTAATAAAAGACTGACTGACTCGAACTCTACTAAAACCTGCTTTAGATCCTGGTGCTAGCAATGTTCCATTCGAGGAAATTGCTGTCTTTGAGGCTGAAATGCACCATCTCACTTATGAAAAGTAGTGTTAAATTCTCACGGTAGGAAGCTCATCTAACCTCTTCTCCAACACTCTATATGTTTGACTCTGATACTCAAGATGGATTGTTGTTAAGGATAGTCCGTCTATGTACCTCCATCCCACTTTCAAGAAGGACACAGTGCTTTGACTGGTTCAGATTCCTTTACCATTCCCTCTCCTACGTGGCTGGAAGTCATGAATACAGATAGTAAGCTACTGCATAACTTCTGATATCTCATCCTCCTGTGTGGTCAGCTTCCACAAGGACAATTGGTCCAGGGGTGTCTGACATCATAAAGCTAAAGCTAAAGCAAGAAGTTGTCTGACATGAGATGCCATTCTGTTGCCTAGCAGTCTGACATCATAAAGCTAAAGCAAGATGCTTTCTGACTAGAGGGCCACTCTGTTGCGTAGCAGCTGACATCATTAAGGTCAATCAAGATGTTGTCTGACATGAGAGCCGCTCGGTTGCCTAACAAGGAGTAGGATACATTTATCTAGGTAATTGTATGAGTTGCAGGATAGACAGGTTGCCCAACTGAAAGATGAGGTGGTAAGATGAAAGAAATTAGGACTTTATTTAGACTTATACATTTGTATGAACGGAAGTTTGAGCATAAAAGACTCAACTTCACTGTTGCTGAACTGGTAGGATTTGGCTAAAGAGAAGATGGAAATGATGCTATTCATATTTTCTATTATTCCCGTTAACTGTAGCATAACCCTTAATCTCTCAACTTATCAGCTGGCTTCATTGCTACTGGTGTACCATATCCTAAAACAAAGGAAGTGAGAAGGGTGTGCTGCCTCTTGGCTGGCAAAAAGATCTAGGTCCTAATGTACATGCTACAATTGTTTAGAGAGTGTTAGCAAATGAGGCAAGGGAATGCAGAGAAGTATGGGAGGTTATAAACACAAATTGAGATTTGATTTTTTTTCTTCAGCTGTTGATTTTCACTATAAAACTGACTCCATAGTTTAGATCTGGTTACCCTTTATAAAAATCTAAACTTTTTGTATTGCTTATATTAAATGTACTAACAGTGGACTTTTCCATCTGCAGATTATACTGAATGACCAGCAGTGGCAGTGTTTCACAGCAGAGTTTCTCTGAATTGCCAAGACTGAAGCAAACAAAAAAAAAAGGAAGTCTTGTGGCATACTGCATCATTTTATCAATTTATGTGGTAAGTAAAACGCCCAATCATTCTTTTAGGCATTAAAAAGATGTTCATAGCATCAGAATGTCCTCACTACTTTATAGTGGGAGCCTGTGCCTGAATATAATTTCTGTTAAGAAAGAAGTAACATGGATCACATTATGTTGGTCATGATATTTAAAAAAAAACTGACTGACTCGAACTCTACTAAAACCTGCTTTAGATCCTGGTGCTAGCAATGTTCCATTCGAGGAAATAGCTGTCTTTGAGGCTGAAATGCACCATCTCACTTATGAAAAGTAGTGTTAAATTCTCACGGTAGGAAGCTCATCTAACCTCTTCTCCTGCACTCTATATGTTTGACTCTGATACTCAAGATGGATTGTTGTTAAGGATAGTCCGTCTATGTACCTCCATCCCACTTTCAAGAAGGACACAGTGCTTTGACTGGTTCAGATTCCTTTACCATTCCCTCTCCTACGTGGCTGGAAGTCATGAATACAGATAGTAAGCTACTGCATAACTTCTGATATCTCATCCTCCTGTGTGGTCAGCTTCCACAAGGACAATTGGTCCAGGGGTGTCTGACATCATAAAGCTAAAGCTAAAGCAAGAAGTTGTCTGACATGAGATGCCATTCTGTTGCCTAGCAGTCTGAGATCATAAAGCTAAAGCAAGATGCTTTCTGACTAGAGGGCCACTCTGTTGCGTAGCAGCTGACATCATTAAGGTCAATCAAGATGTTGTCTGACATGAGAGCCGCTCGGTTGCCTAACAAGGAGTAGCATACATTTATCTAGGTAATTGTATGAGTTGCAGGATAGACAGGTTGCCCAACTGAAAGATGAGGTGGTAAGATGAAAGAAATTAGGACTTTATTTAGACTTATACATTTGTATGAACGGAAGTTTGAGCATAAAAGACTCAACTTCACTGTTGCTGAACTGGTAGGATTTGGCTAAAGAGAAGATGGAAATGATGCTATTCATATTTTCTATTATTCCCGTTAACTGTAGCATAACCCTTAATCTCTCAACTTATCAGCTGGCTTCATTGCTACTGGTGTACCATATCCTAAAACAAAGGAAGTGAGAAGGGTGTGCTGCCTCTTGGCTGGCAAAAAGATCTAGGTCCTAATGTACATGCTACAATTGTTTAGAGAGTGTTAGCAAATGAGGCAAGGGAATGCAGAGAAGTATGGGAGGTTATAAACACAAATTGAGATTTGATTTTTTTTCTTCAGCTGTTGATTTTCACTATAAAACTGACTCCATAGTTTAGATCTGGTTACCCTTTATAAAAATCTAAACTTTTTGTATTGCTTATATTAAATGTACTAACAGTGGACTTTTCCATCTGCAGATTATACTGAATGACCAGCAGTGGCAGTGTTTCACAGCAGAGTTTCTCTGAATTGCCAAGACTGAAGCAAACAAAAAAAACAAGGAAGTCTTGTGGCATACTGCATCATTTTATCAATTTATGTGGTAAGTAAAACGCCCAATCATTCTTTTAGGCATTAAAAAGATGTTCATAGCATCGGAATGTCCTCACTACTTTATAGTGGGAGCCTGTGCCTGAATATAATTTCTGTTAAGAAAGAAGTAATATGGATCACATTATGTTGGTCATGATATTTAATAAAAGACTGACTGACTCGAACTCTACTAAAACCTGCTTTAGATCCTGGTGCTAGCAATGTTCCATTCGAGGAAATTGCTGTCTTTGAGGCTGAAATGCACCATCTCACTTATGAAAAGTAGTGTTAAATTCTCACGGTAGGAAGCTCATCTAACCTCTTCTCCAACACTCTATATGTTTGACTCTGATACTCAAGATGGATTGTTGTTAAGGATAGTCCGTCTATGTACCTCCATCCCACTTTCAAGAAGGATACAGTGCTTTGACTGGTTCAGATTCCTTTACCATTCCCTCTCCTACGTGGCTGGAAGTCATGAATACAGATAGTAAGCTACTGCATAACTTCTGATATCTCATCCTCCTGTGTGGTCAGCTTCCACAAGGACAATTGGTCCAGGGGTGTCTGACATCATAAAGCTAAAGCTAAAGCAAGAAGTTGTCTGACATGAGATGCCATTCTGTTGCCTAGCAGTCTGACATCATAAAGCTAAAGCAAGATGCTTTCCGACTAGAGGGCCACTCTGTTGCGTAGCAGCTGACATCATTAAGGTCAATCAAGATGTTGTCTGACATGAGAGCCGCTCGGTTGCCTAACAAGGAGTAGGATACATTTATCTAGGTAATTGTATGAGTTGCAGGATAGACAGGTTGCCCAACTGAAAGATGAGGTGGTAAGATGAAAGAAATTAGGACTTTATTTAGACTTATACATTTGTATGAACGGAAGTTTGAGCATAAAAGACTCAACTTCACTGTTGCTGAACTGGTAGGATTTGGCTAAAGAGAAGATGGAAATGATGCTATTCATAGTTTCTATTATTCCCGTTAACTGTAGCATAACCATTAATCTCTCAACTTATCAGCTGGCTTCATTGCTACTGGTGTACCATATCCTAAAACAAAGGAAGTGAGAGGGGTGTGCTGCCTCTTGGCTGGCAAAAAGATCTAGGTCCTAATGTACATGCTACAATTGTTTAGAGAGTGTTAGCAAATGAGGCAAGGGAATGCAGAGAAGTATGGGAGGTTATAAACACAAATTGAGATTTGATTTTTTTTATTCAGCTGTTGATTTTCACTATAAAACTGACTCCATAGTTTAGATCTGGTTACCCTTTATAAAAATCTAAACTTTTTGTATTGCTTATATTAAATGTACTAACAGTGGACTTTTCCATCTGCAGATTATACTGAATGACCAGCAGTGGCAGTGTTTCACAGCAGAGTTTCTCTGAATTGCCAAGACTGAAGCAAACAAAAAAAAAGGAAGTCTTGTGGCATACTGCATCATTTTATCAATTTATGTGGTAAGTAAAACGCCCAATCATTCTTTTAGGCATTAAAAAGATGTTCATAGCATCGGAATGTCCTCACTACTTTATAGTGGGAGCCTGTGCCTGAATATAATTTCTGTTAAGAAAGAAGTAATATGGATCACATTATGTTGGTCATGATATTTAATAAAAGACTGACTGACTCGAACTCTACTAAAACCTGCTTTAGATCCTGGTGCTAGCAATGTTCCATTCGAGGAAATTGCTGTCTTTGAGGCTGAAATGCACCATCTCACTTATGAAAAGTAGTGTTAAATTCTCACGGTAGGAAGCTCATCTAACCTCTTCTCCAACACTCTATATGTTTGACTCTGATACTCAAGATGGATTGTTGTTAAGGATAGTCCGTCTATGTACCTCCATCCCACTTTCAAGAAGGACACAGTGCTTTGACTGGTTCAGATTCCTTTACCATTCCCTCTCCTACGTGGCTGGAAGTCATGAATACAGATAGTAAGCTACTGCATAACTTCTGATATCTCATCCTCCTGTGTGGTCAGCTTCCACAAGGACAATTGGTCCAGGGGTGTCTGACATCATAAAGCTAAAGCTAAAGCAAGAAGTTGTCTGACATGAGATGCCATTCTGTTGCCTAGCAGTCTGAGATCATAAAGCTAAAGCAAGATGCTTTCTGACTAGAGGGCCACTCTGTTGCGTAGCAGCTGACATCATTAAGGTCAATCAAGATGTTGTCTGACATGAGAGCCGCTCGGTTGCCTAACAAGGAGTAGCATACATTTATCTAGGTAATTGTATGAGTTGCAGGATAGACAGGTTGCCCAACTGAAAGATGAGGTGGTAAGATGAAAGAAATTAGGACTTTATTTAGACTTATACATTTGTATGAACGGAAGTTTGAGCATAAAAGACTCAACTTCACTGTTGCTGAACTGGTAGGATTTGGCTAAAGAGAAGATGGAAATGATGCTATTCATATTTTCTATTATTCCCGTTAACTGTAGCATAACCCTTAATCTCTCAACTTATCAGCTGGCTTCATTGCTACTGGTGTACCATATCCTAAAACAAAGGAAGTGAGAAGGGTGTGCTGCCTCTTGGCTGGCAAAAAGATCTAGGTCCTAATGTACATGCTACAATTGTTTAGAGAGTGTTAGCAAATGAGGCAAGGGAATGCAGAGAAGTATGGGAGGTTATAAACACAAATTGAGATTTGATTTTTTTTCTTCAGCTGTTGATTTTCACTATAAAACTGACTCCATAGTTTAGATCTGGTTACCCTTTATAAAAATCTAAACTTTTTGTATTGCTTATATTAAATGTACTAACAGTGGACTTTTCCATCTGCAGATTATACTGAATGACCAGCAGTGGCAGTGTTTCACAGCAGAGTTTCTCTGAATTGCCAAGACTGAAGCAAACAAAAAAAAAGGAAGTCTTGTGGCATACTGCATCATTTTATCAATTTATGTGGTAAGTAAAACGCCCAATCATTCTTTTAGGCATTAAAAAGATGTTCATAGCATCGGAATGTCCTCACTACTTTATAGTGGGAGCCTGTGCCTGAATATAATTTCTGTTAAGAAAGAAGTAATATGGATCACATTATGTTGGTCATGATATTTATTAAAAGACTGACTGACTCGAACTCTACTAAAACCTGCTTTAGATCCTGGTGCTAGCAATGTTCCATTCGAGGAAATTGCTGTCTTTGAGGCTGAAATGCACCATCTCACTTATGAAAAGTAGTGTTAAATTCTCACGGTAGGAAGCTCATCTAACCTCTTCTCCAACACTCTATATGTTTGACTCTGATACTCAAGATGGATTGTTGTTAAGGATAGTCCGTCTATGTACCTCCATCCCACTTTCAAGAAGGACACAGTGCTTTGACTGGTTCAGATTCCTTTACCATTCCCTCTCCTACGTGGCTGGAAGTCATGAATACAGATAGTAAGCTACTGCATAACTTCTGATATCTCATCCTCCTGTGTGGTCAGCTTCCACAAGGACAATTGGTCCAGGGGTGTCTGACATCATAAAGCTAAAGCTAAAGCAAGAAGTTGTCTGACATGAGATGCCATTCTGTTGCCTAGCAGTCTGAGATCATAAAGCTAAAGCAAGATGCTTTCTGACTAGAGGGCCACTCTGTTGCGTAGCAGCTGACATCATTAAGGTCAATCAAGATGTTGTCTGACATGAGAGCCGCTCGGTTGCCTAACAAGGAGTAGCATACATTTATCTAGGTAATTGTATGAGTTGCAGGATAGACAGGTTGCCCAACTGAAAGATGAGGTGGTAAGATGAAAGAAATTAGGACTTTATTTAGACTTATACATTTGTATGAACGGAAGTTTGAGCATAAAAGACTCAACTTCACTGTTGCTGAACTGGTAGGATTTGGCTAAAGAGAAGATGGAAATGATGCTATTCATATTTTCTATTATTCCCGTTAACTGTAGCATAACCCTTAATCTCTCAACTTATCAGCTGGCTTCATTGCTACTGGTGTACCATATCCTAAAACAAAGGAAGTGAGAAGGGTGTGCTGCCTCTTGGCTGGCAAAAAGATCTAGGTCCTAATGTACATGCTACAATTGTTTAGAGAGTGTTAGCAAATGAGGCAAGGGAATGCAGAGAAGTATGGGAGGTTATAAACACAAATTGAGATTTGATTTTTTTTCTTCAGCTGTTGATTTTCACTATAAAACTGACTCCATAGTTTAGATCTGGTTACCCTTTATAAAAATCTAAACTTTTTGTATTGCTTATATTAAATGTACTAACAGTGGACCTTTCCATCTGCAGATTATACTGAATGACCAGCAGTGGCAGTGTTTCACAGCAGAGTTTCTCTGAATTGCCAAGACTGAAGCAAACAAAAAAAAAGGAAGTCTTGTGGCATACTGCATCATTTTATCAATTTATGTGGTAAGTAAAACGCCCAATCATTCTTTTAGGCATTAAAAAGATGTTCATAGCATCGGAATGTCCTCACTACTTTATAGTGGGAGCCTGTGCCTGAATATAATTTCTGTTAAGAAAGAAGTAATATGGATCACATTATGTTGGTCATGATATTTAATAAAAGACTGACTGACTCGAACTCTACTAAAACCTGCTTTAGATCCTGGTGCTAGCAATGTTCCATTCGAGGAAATTGCTGTCTTTGAGGCTGAAATGCACCATCTCACTTATGAAAAGTAGTGTTAAATTCTCACGGTAGGAAGCTCATCTAACCTCTTCTCCAACACTCTATATGTTTGACTCTGATACTCAAGATGGATTGTTGTTAAGGATAGTCCGTCTATGTACCTCCATCCCACTTTCAAGAAGGACACAGTGCTTTGACTGGTTCAGATTCCTTTACCATTCCCTCTCCTACGTGGCTGGAAGTCATGAATACAGATAGTAAGCTACTGCATAACTTCTGATATCTCATCCTCCTGTGTGGTCAGCTTCCACAAGGACAATTGGTCCAGGGGTGTCTGACATCATAAAGCTAAAGCTAAAGCAAGAAGTTGTCTGACATGAGATGCCATTCTGTTGCCTAGCAGTCTGACATCATAAAGCTAAAGCAAGATGCTTTCTGACTAGAGGGCCACTCTGTTGCGTAGCAGCTGACATCATTAAGGTCAATCAAGATGTTGTCTGACATGAGAGCCGCTCGGTTGCCTAACAAGGAGTAGCATACATTTATCTAGGTAATTGTATGAGTTGCAGGATAGACAGGTTGCCCAACTGAAAGATGAGGTGGTAAGATGAAAGAAATTAGGACTTTATTTAGACTTATACATTTGTATGAACGGAAGTTTGAGCATAAAAGACTCAACTTCACTGTTGCTGAACTGGTAGGATTTGGCTAAAGAGAAGATGGAAATGATGCTATTCATATTTTCTATTATTCCCGTTAACTGTAGCATAACCCTTAATCTCTCAACTTATCAGCTGGCTTCATTGCTACTGGTGTACCATATCCTAAAACAAAGGAAGTGAGAAGGGTGTGCTGCCTCTTGGCTGGCAAAAAGATCTAGGTCCTAATGTACATGCTACAATTGTTTAGAGAGTGTTAGCAAATGAGGCAAGGGAATGCAGAGAAGTATGGGAGGTTATAAACACAAATTGAGATTTGATTTTTTTTCTTCAGCTGTTGATTTTCACTATAAAACTGACTCCATAGTTTAGATCTGGTTACCCTTTATAAAAATCTAAACTTTTTGTATTGCTTATATTAAATGTACTAACAGTGGACTTTTCCATCTGCAGATTATACTGAATGACCAGCAGTGGCAGTGTTTCACAGCAGAGTTTCTCTGAATTGCCAAGACTGAAGCAAACAAAAAAAAAGGAAGTCTTGTGGCATACTGCATCATTTTATCAATTTATGTGGTAAGTAAAACGCCCAATCATTCTTTTAGGCATTAAAAAGATGTTCATAGCATCGGAATGTCCTCACTACTTTATAGTGGGAGCCTGTGCCTGAATATAATTTCTGTTAAGAAAGAAGTAATATGGATCACATTATGTTGGTCATGATATTTATTAAAAGACTGACTGACTCGAACTCTACTAAAACCTGCTTTAGATCCTGGTGCTAGCAATGTTCCATTCGAGGAAATTGCTGTCTTTGAGGCTGAAATGCACCATCTCACTTATGAAAAGTAGTGTTAAATTCTCACGGTAGGAAGCTCATCTAACCTCTTCTCCAACACTCTATATGTTTGACTCTGATACTCAAGATGGATTGTTGTTAAGGATAGTCCGTCTATGTACCTCCATCCCACTTTCAAGAAGGACACAGTGCTTTGACTGGTTCAGATTCCTTTACCATTCCCTCTCCTACGTGGCTGGAAGTCATGAATACAGATAGTAAGCTACTGCATAACTTCTGATATCTCATCCTCCTGTGTGGTCAGCTTCCACAAGGACAATTGGTCCAGGGGTGTCTGACATCATAAAGCTAAAGCTAAAGCAAGAAGTTGTCTGACATGAGATGCCATTCTGTTGCCTAGCAGTCTGAGATCATAAAGCTAAAGCAAGATGCTTTCTGACTAGAGGGCCACTCTGTTGCGTAGCAGCTGACATCATTAAGGTCAATCAAGATGTTGTCTGACATGAGAGCCGCTCGGTTGCCTAACAAGGAGTAGCATACATTTATCTAGGTAATTGTATGAGTTGCAGGATAGACAGGTTGCCCAACTGAAAGATGAGGTGGTAAGATGAAAGAAATTAGGACTTTATTTAGACTTATACATTTGTATGAACGGAAGTTTGAGCATAAAAGACTCAACTTCACTGTTGCTGAACTGGTAGGATTTGGCTAAAGAGAAGATGGAAATGATGCTATTCATATTTTCTATTATTCCCGTTAACTGTAGCATAACCCTTAATCTCTCAACTTATCAGCTGGCTTCATTGCTACTGGTGTACCATATCCTAAAACAAAGGAAGTGAGAAGGGTGTGCTGCCTCTTGGCTGGCAAAAAGATCTAGGTCCTAATGTACATGCTACAATTGTTTAGAGAGTGTTAGCAAATGAGGCAAGGGAATGCAGAGAAGTATGGGAGGTTATAAACACAAATTGAGATTTGATTTTTTTTCTTCAGCTGTTGATTTTCACTATAAAACTGACTCCATAGTTTAGATCTGGTTACCCTTTATAAAAATCTAAACTTTTTGTATTGCTTATATTAAATGTACTAACAGTGGACTTTTCCATCTGCAGATTATACTGAATGACCAGCAGTGGCAGTGTTTCACAGCAGAGTTTCTCTGAATTGCCAAGACTGAAGCAAACAAAAAAAAAGGAAGTCTTGTGGCATACTGCATCATTTTATCAATTTATGTGGTAAGTAAAACGCCCAATCATTCTTTTAGGCATTAAAAAGATGTTCATAGCATCGGAATGTCCTCACTACTTTATAGTGGGAGCCTGTGCCTGAATATAATTTCTGTTAAGAAAGAAGTAATATGGATCACATTATGTTGGTCATGATATTTAATAAAAGACTGACTGACTCGAACTCTACTAAAACCTGCTTTAGATCCTGGTGCTAGCAATGTTCCATTCGAGGAAATTGCTGTCTTTGAGGCTGAAATGCACCATCTCACTTATGAAAAGTAGTGTTAAATTCTCACGGTAGGAAGCTCATCTAACCTCTTCTCCAACACTCTATATGTTTGACTCTGATACTCAAGATGGATTGTTGTTAAGGATAGTCCGTCTATGTACCTCCATCCCACTTTCAAGAAGGACACAGTGCTTTGACTGGTTCAGATTCCTTTACCATTCCCTCTCCTACGTGGCTGGAAGTCATGAATACAGATAGTAAGCTACTGCATAACTTCTGATATCTCATCCTCCTGTGTGGTCAGCTTCCACAAGGACAATTGGTCCAGGGGTGTCTGACATCATAAAGCTAAAGCTAAAGCAAGAAGTTGTCTGATATGAGATGCCATTCTGTTGCCTAGCAGTCTGACATCATAAAGCTAAAGCAAGATGCTTTCTGACTAGAGGGCCACTCTGTTGCGTAGCAGCTGACATCATTAAGGTCAATCAAGATGTTGTCTGACATGAGAGCCGCTCGGTTGCCTAACAAGGAGTAGGATACATTTATCTAGGTAATTGTATGAGTTGCAGGATAGACAGGTTGCCCAACTGAAAGATGAGGTGGTAAGATGAAAGAAATTAGGACTTTATTTAGACTTATACATTTGTATGAACGGAAGTTTGAGCATAAAAGACTCAACTTCACTGTTGCTGAACTGGTAGGATTTGGCTAAAGAGAAGATGGAAATGATGCTATTCATAGTTTCTATTATTCCCGTTAACTGTAGCATAACCCTTAATCTCTCAACTTATCAGCTGGCTTCATTGCTACTGGTGTACCATATCCTAAAACAAAGGAAGTGAGAAGGGTGTGCTGCCTCTTGGCTGGCAAAAAGATCTAGGTCCTAATGTACATGCTACAATTGTTTAGAGAGTGTTAGCAAATGAGGCAAGGGAATGCAGAGAAGTATGGGAGGTTATAAACACAAATTGAGATTTGATTTTTTTTCTTCAGCTGTTGATTTTCACTATAAAACTGACTCCATAGTTTAGATCTGGTTACCCTTTATAAAAATCTAAACTTTTTGTATTGCTTATATTAAATGTACTAACAGTGGACCTTTCCATCTGCAGATTATACTGAATGACCAGCAGTGGCAGTGTTTCACAGCAGAGTTTCTCTGAATTGCCAAGACTGAAGCAAACAAAAAAAAAGGAAGTCTTGTGGCATACTGCATCATTTTATCAATTTATGTGGTAAGTAAAACGCCCAATCATTCTTTTAGGCATTAAAAAGATGTTCATAGCATCGGAATGTCCTCACTACTTTATAGTGGGAGCCTGTGCCTGAATATAATTTCTGTTAAGAAAGAAGTAATATGGATCACATTATGTTGGTCATGATATTTAATAAAAGACTGACTGACTCGAACTCTACTAAAACCTGCTTTAGATCCTGGTGCTAGCAATGTTCCATTCGAGGAAATTGCTGTCTTTGAGGCTGAAATGCACCATCTCACTTATGAAAAGTAGTGTTAAATTCTCACGGTAGGAAGCTCATCTAACCTCTTCTCCAACACTCTATATGTTTGACTCTGATACTCAAGATGGATTGTTGTTAAGGATAGTCCGTCTATGTACCTCCATCCCACTTTCAAGAAGGACACAGTGCTTTGACTGGTTCAGATTCCTTTACCATTCCCTCTCCTACGTGGCTGGAAGTCATGAATACAGATAGTAAGCTACTGCATAACTTCTGATATCTCATCCTCCTGTGTGGTCAGCTTCCACAAGGACAATTGGTCCAGGGGTGTCTGACATCATAAAGCTAAAGCTAAAGCAAGAAGTTGTCTGACATGAGATGCCATTCTGTTGCCTAGCAGTCTGACATCATAAAGCTAAAGCAAGATGCTTTCTGACTAGAGGGCCACTCTGTTGCGTAGCAGCTGACATCATTAAGGTCAATCAAGATGTTGTCTGACATGAGAGCCGCTCGGTTGCCTAACAAGGAGTAGCATACATTTATCTAGGTAATTGTATGAGTTGCAGGATAGACAGGTTGCCCAACTGAAAGATGAGGTGGTAAGATGAAAGAAATTAGGACTTTATTTAGACTTATACATTTGTATGAACGGAAGTTTGAGCATAAAAGACTCAACTTCACTGTTGCTGAACTGGTAGGATTTGGCTAAAGAGAAGATGGAAATGATGCTATTCATATTTTCTATTATTCCCGTTAACTGTAGCATAACCCTTAATCTCTCAACTTATCAGCTGGCTTCATTGCTACTGGTGTACCATATCCTAAAACAAAGGAAGTGAGAAGGGTGTGCTGCCTCTTGGCTGACAAAAAGATCTAGGTCCTAATGTACATGCTACAATTGTTTAGAGAGTGTTAGCAAATGAGGCAAGGGAATGCAGAGAAGTATGGGAGGTTATAAACACAAATTGAGATTTGCTTTTTTTTCTTCAGCTGTTGATTTTCACTATAAAACTGACTCCATAGTTTAGATCTGGTTACCCTTTATAAAAATCTAAACTTTTTGTATTTCTTATATTAAATGTACTAACAGTGGACTTTTCCATCTGCAGATTATACTGAATGACCAGCAGTGGCAGTGTTTCACAGCAGAGTTTCTCTGAATTGCCAAGACTGAAGCAAACAAAAAAAAAAAGGAAGTCTTGTGGCATACTGCATCATTTTATCAATTTATGTGGTAAGTAAAACGCCCAATCATTCTTTTAGGCATTAAAAAGATGTTCATAGCATCGGAATGTCCTCACTACTTTATAGTGGGAGCCTGTGCCTGAATATAATTTCTGTTAAGAAAGAAGTAATATGGATCACATTATGTTGGTCATGATATTTAATAAAAGACTGACTGACTCGAACTCTACTAAAACCTGCTTTAGATCCTGGTGCTAGCAATGTTCCATTCGAGGAAATTGCTGTCTTTGAGGCTGAAATGCACCATCTCACTTATGAAAAGTAGTGTTAAATTCTCACGGTAGGAAGCTCATCTAACCTCTTCTCCAACACTCTATATGTTTGACTCTGATACTCAAGATGGATTGTTGTTAAGGATAGTCCGTCTATGTACCTCCATCCCACTTTCAAGAAGGACACAGTGCTTTGACTGGTTCAGATTCCTTTACCATTCCCTCTCCTACGTGGCTGGAAGTCATGAATACAGATAGTAAGCTACTGCATAACTTCTGATATCTCATCCTCCTGTGTGGTCAGCTTCCACAAGGACAATTGGTCCAGGGGTGTCTGACATCATAAAGCTAAAGCTAAAGCAAGAAGTTGTCTGACATGAGATGCCATTCTGTTGCCTAGCAGTCTGACATCATAAAGCTAAAGCAAGATGCTTTCTGACTAGAGGGCCACTCTGTTGCGTAGCAGCTGACATCATTAAGGTCAATCAAGATGTTGTCTGACATGAGAGCCGCTCGGTTGCCTAACAAGGAGTAGGATACATTTATCTAGGTAATTGTATGAGTTGCAGGATAGACAGGTTGCCCAACTGAAAGATGAGGTGGTAAGATGAAAGAAATTAGGACTTTATTTAGACTTATACATTTGTATGAACGGAAGTTTGAGCATAAAAGACTCAACTTCACTGTTGCTGAACTGGTAGGATTTGGCTAAAGAGAAGATGGAAATGATGCTATTCATATTTTCTATTATTCCCGTTAACTGTAGCATAACCCTTAATCTCTCAACTTATCAGCTGGCTTCATTGCTACTGGTGTACCATATCCTAAAACAAAGGAAGTGAGAAGGGTGTGCTGCCTCTTGGCTGGCAAAAAGATCTAGGTCCTAATGTACATGCTACAATTGTTTAGAGAGTGTTAGCAAATGAGGCAAGGGAATGCAGAGAAGTATGGGAGGTTATAAACACAAATTGAGATTTGATTTTTTTTCTTCAGCTGTTGATTTTCACTATAAAACTGACTCCATAGTTTAGATCTGGTTACCCTTTATAAAAATCTAAACTTTTTGTATTGCTTATATTAAATGTACTAACAGTGGACTTTTCCATCTGCAGATTATACTGAATGACCAGCAGTGGCAGTGTTTCACAGCAGAGTTTCTCTGAATTGCCAAGACTGAAGCAAACAAAAAAAAAGGAAGTCTTGTGGCATACTGCATCATTTTATCAATTTATGTGGTAAGTAAAACGCCCAATCATTCTTTTAGGCATTAAAAAGATGTTCATAGCATCGGAATGTCCTCACTACTTTATAGTGGGAGCCTGTGCCTGAATATAATTTCTGTTAAGAAAGAAGTAATATGGATCACATTATGTTGGTCATGATATTTATTAAAAGACTGACTGACTCGAACTCTACTAAAACCTGCTTTAGATCCTGGTGCTAGCAATGTTCCATTCGAGGAAATTGCTGTCTTTGAGGCTGAAATGCACCATCTCACTTATGAAAAGTAGTGTTAAATTCTCACGGTAGGAAGCTCATCTAACCTCTTCTCCAACACTCTATATGTTTGACTCTGATACTCAAGATGGATTGTTGTTGAGGATAGTCCGTCTATGTACCTCCATCCCACTTTCAAGAAGGACACAGTGCTTTGACTGGTTCAGATTCCTTTACCATTCCCTCTCCTACGTGGCTGGAAGTCATGAATACAGATAGTAAGCTACTGCATAACTTCTGATATCTCATCCTCCTGTGTGGTCAGCTTCCACAAGGACAATTGGTCCAGGGGTGTCTGACATCATAAAGCTAAAGCTAAAGCAAGAAGTTGTCTGACATGAGATGCCATTCTGTTGCCTAGCAGTCTGAGATCATAAAGCTAAAGCAAGATGCTTTCTGACTAGAGGGCCACTCTGTTGCGTAGCAGCTGACATCATTAAGGTCAATCAAGATGTTGTCTGACATGAGAGCCGCTCGGTTGCCTAACAAGGAGTAGGATACATTTATCTAGGTAATTGTATGAGTTGCAGGATAGACAGGTTGCCCAACTGAAAGATGAGGTGGTAAGATGAAAGAAATTAGGACTTTATTTAGACTTATACATTTGTATGAACGGAAGTTTGAGCATAAAAGACTCAACTTCACTGTTGCTGAACTGGTAGGATTTGGCTAAAGAGAAGATGGAAATGATGCTATTCATATTTTCTATTATTCCCGTTAACTGTAGCATAACCCTTAATCTCTCAACTTATCAGCTGGCTTCATTGCTACTGGTGTACCATATCCTAAAACAAAGGAAGTGAGAAGGGTGTGCTGCCTCTTGGCTGACAAAAAGATCTAGGTCCTAATGTACATGCTACAATTGTTTAGAGAGTGTTAGCAAATGAGGCAAGGGAATGCAGAGAAGTATGGGAGGTTATAAACACAAATTGAGATTTGCTTTTTTTTCTTCAGCTGTTGATTTTCACTATAAAACTGACTCCATAGTTTAGATCTGGTTACCCTTTATAAAAATCTAAACTTTTTGTATTTCTTATATTAAATGTACTAACAGTGGACTTTTCCATCTGCAGATTATACTGAATGACCAGCAGTGGCAGTGTTTCACAGCAGAGTTTCTCTGAATTGCCAAGACTGAAGCAAACAAAAAAAAAAAGGAAGTCTTGTGGCATACTGCATCATTTTATCAATTTATGTGGTAAGTAAAACGCCCAATCATTCTTTTAGGCATTAAAAAGATGTTCATAGCATCGGAATGTCCTCACTACTTTATAGTGGGAGCCTGTGCCTGAATATAATTTCTGTTAAGAAAGAAGTAATATGGATCACATTATGTTGGTCATGATATTTAATAAAAGACTGACTGACTCGAACTCTACTAAAACCTGCTTTAGATCCTGGTGCTAGCAATGTTCCATTCGAGGAAATTGCTGTCTTTGAGGCTGAAATGCACCATCTCACTTATGAAAAGTAGTGTTAAATTCTCACGGTAGGAAGCTCATCTAACCTCTTCTCCAACACTCTATATGTTTGACTCTGATACTCAAGATGGATTGTTGTTAAGGATAGTCCGTCTATGTACCTCCATCCCACTTTCAAGAAGGACACAGTGCTTTGACTGGTTCAGATTCCTTTACCATTCCCTCTCCTACGTGGCTGGAAGTCATGAATACAGATAGTAAGCTACTGCATAACTTCTGATATCTCATCCTCCTGTGTGGTCAGCTTCCACAAGGACAATTGGTCCAGGGGTGTCTGACATCATAAAGCTAAAGCTAAAGCAAGAAGTTGTCTGACATGAGATGCCATTCTGTTGCCTAGCAGTCTGACATCATAAAGCTAAAGCAAGATGCTTTCTGACTAGAGGGCCACTCTGTTGCGTAGCAGCTGACATCATTAAGGTCAATCAAGATGTTGTCTGACATGAGAGCCGCTCGGTTGCCTAACAAGGAGTAGGATACATTTATCTAGGTAATTGTATGAGTTGCAGGATAGACAGGTTGCCCAACTGAAAGATGAGGTGGTAAGATGAAAGAAATTAGGACTTTATTTAGACTTATACATTTGTATGAACGGAAGTTTGAGCATAAAAGACTCAACTTCACTGTTGCTGAACTGGTAGGATTTGGCTAAAGAGAAGATGGAAATGATGCTATTCATATTTTCTATTATTCCCGTTAACTGTAGCATAACCCTTAATCTCTCAACTTATCAGCTGGCTTCATTGCTACTGGTGTACCATATCCTAAAACAAAGGAAGTGAGAAGGGTGTGCTGCCTCTTGGCTGGCAAAAAGATCTAGGTCCTAATGTACATGCTACAATTGTTTAGAGAGTGTTAGCAAATGAGGCAAGGGAATGCAGAGAAGTATGGGAGGTTATAAACACAAATTGAGATTTGATTTTTTTTCTTCAGCTGTTGATTTTCACTATAAAACTGACTCCATAGTTTAGATCTGGTTACCCTTTATAAAAATCTAAACTTTTTGTATTGCTTATATTAAATGTACTAACAGTGGACTTTTCCATCTGCAGATTATACTGAATGACCAGCAGTGGCAGTGTTTCACAGCAGAGTTTCTCTGAATTGCCAAGACTGAAGCAAACAAAAAAAAAGGAAGTCTTGTGGCATACTGCATCATTTTATCAATTTATGTGGTAAGTAAAACGCCCAATCATTCTTTTAGGCATTAAAAAGATGTTCATAGCATCGGAATGTCCTCACTACTTTATAGTGGGAGCCTGTGCCTGAATATAATTTCTGTTAAGAAAGAAGTAATATGGATCACATTATGTTGGTCATGATATTTATTAAAAGACTGACTGACTCGAACTCTACTAAAACCTGCTTTAGATCCTGGTGCTAGCAATGTTCCATTCGAGGAAATTGCTGTCTTTGAGGCTGAAATGCACCATCTCACTTATGAAAAGTAGTGTTAAATTCTCACGGTAGGAAGCTCATCTAACCTCTTCTCCAACACTCTATATGTTTGACTCTGATACTCAAGATGGATTGTTGTTGAGGATAGTCCGTCTATGTACCTCCATCCCACTTTCAAGAAGGACACAGTGCTTTGACTGGTTCAGATTCCTTTACCATTCCCTCTCCTACGTGGCTGGAAGTCATGAATACAGATAGTAAGCTACTGCATAACTTCTGATATCTCATCCTCCTGTGTGGTCAGCTTCCACAAGGACAATTGGTCCAGGGGTGTCTGACATCATAAAGCTAAAGCTAAAGCAAGAAGTTGTCTGACATGAGATGCCATTCTGTTGCCTAGCAGTCTGACATCATAAAGCTAAAGCAAGATGCTTTCTGACTAGAGGGCCACTCTGTTGCGTAGCAGCTGACATCATTAAGGTCAATCAAGATGTTGTCTGACATGAGAGCCGCTCGGTTGCCTAACAAGGAGTAGGATACATTTATCTAGGTAATTGTATGAGTTGCAGGATAGACAGGTTGCCCAACTGAAAGATGAGGTGGTAAGATGAAAGAAATTAGGACTTTATTTAGACTTATACATTTGTATGAACGGAAGTTTGAGCATAAAAGACTCAACTTCACTGTTGCTGAACTGGTAGGATTTGGCTAAAGAGAAGATGGAAATGATGCTATTCATATTTTCTATTATTCCCGTTAACTGTAGCATAACCCTTAATCTCTCAACTTATCAGCTGGCTTCATTGCTACTGGTGTACCATATCCTAAAACAAAGGAAGTGAGAAGGGTGTGCTGCCTCTTGGCTGGCAAAAAGATCTAGGTCCTAATGTACATGCTACAATTGTTTAGAGAGTGTTAGCAAATGAGGCAAGGGAATGCAGAGAAGTATGGGAGGTTATAAACACAAATTGAGATTTGATTTTTTTTCTTCAGCTGTTGATTTTCACTATAAAACTGACTCCATAGTTTAGATCTGGTTACCCTTTATAAAAATCTAAACTTTTTGTATTGCTTATATTAAATGTACTAACAGTGGACTTTTCCATCTGCAGATTATACTGAATGACCAGCAGTGGCAGTGTTTCACAGCAGAGTTTCTCTGAATTGCCAAGACTGAAGCAAACAAAAAAAAAGGAAGTCTTGTGGCATACTGCATCATTTTATCAATTTATGTGGTAAGTAAAACGCCCAATCATTCTTTTAGGCATTAAAAAGATGTTCATAGCATCGGAATGTCCTCACTACTTTATAGTGGGAGCCTGTGCCTGAATATAATTTCTGTTAAGAAAGAAGTAATATGGATCACATTATGTTGGTCATGATATTTATTAAAAGACTGACTGACTCGAACTCTACTAAAACCTGCTTTAGATCCTGGTGCTAGCAATGTTCCATTCGAGGAAATTGCTGTCTTTGAGGCTGAAATGCACCATCTCACTTATGAAAAGTAGTGTTAAATTCTCACGGTAGGAAGCTCATCTAACCTCTTCTCCAACACTCTATATGTTTGACTCTGATACTCAAGATGGATTGTTGTTGAGGATAGTCCGTCTATGTACCTCCATCCCACTTTCAAGAAGGACACAGTGCTTTGACTGGTTCAGATTCCTTTACCATTCCCTCTCCTACGTGGCTGGAAGTCATGAATACAGATAGTAAGCTACTGCATAACTTCTGATATCTCATCCTCCTGTGTGGTCAGCTTCCACAAGGACAATTGGTCCAGGGGTGTCTGACATCATAAAGCTAAAGCTAAAGCAAGAAGTTGTCTGACATGAGATGCCATTCTGTTGCCTAGCAGTCTGAGATCATAAAGCTAAAGCAAGATGCTTTCTGACTAGAGGGCCACTCTGTTGCGTAGCAGCTGACATCATTAAGGTCAATCAAGATGTTGTCTGACATGAGAGCCGCTCGGTTGCCTAACAAGGAGTAGCATACATTTATCTAGGTAATTGTATGAGTTGCAGGATAGACAGGTTGCCCAACTGAAAGATGAGGTGGTAAGATGAAAGAAATTAGGACTTTATTTAGACTTATACATTTGTATGAACGGAAGTTTGAGCATAAAAGACTCAACTTCACTGTTGCTGAACTGGTAGGATTTGGCTAAAGAGAAGATGGAAATGATGCTATTCATATTTTCTATTATTCCCGTTAACTGTAGCATAACCCTTAATCTCTCAACTTATCAGCTGGCTTCATTGCTACTGGTGTACCATATCCTAAAACAAAGGAAGTGAGAAGGGTGTGCTGCCTCTTGGCTGGCAAAAAGATCTAGGTCCTAATGTACATGCTACAATTGTTTAGAGAGTGTTAGCAAATGAGGCAAGGGAATGCAGAGAAGTATGGGAGGTTATAAACACAAATTGAGATTTGATTTTTTTTCTTCAGCTGTTGATTTTCACTATAAAACTGACTCCATAGTTTAGATCTGGTTACCCTTTATAAAAATCTAAACTTTTTGTATTGCTTATATTAAATGTACTAACAGTGGACTTTTCCATCTGCAGATTATACTGAATGACCAGCAGTGGCAGTGTTTCACAGCAGAGTTTCTCTGAATTGCCAAGACTGAAGCAAACAAAAAAAAAAGGAAGTCTTGTGGCATACTGCATCATTTTATCAATTTATGTGGTAAGTAAAACGCCCAATCATTCTTTTAGGCATTAAAAAGATGTTCATAGCATCGGAATGTCCTCACTACTTTATAGTGGGAGCCTGTGCCTGAATATAATTTCTGTTAAGAAAGAAGTAATATGGATCACATTATGTTGGTCATGATATTTAATAAAAGACTGACTGACTCGAACTCTACTAAAACCTGCTTTAGATCCTGGTGCTAGCAATGTTCCATTCGAGGAAATTGCTGTCTTTGAGGCTGAAATGCACCATCTCACTTATGAAAAGTAGTGTTAAATTCTCACGGTAGGAAGCTCATCTAACCTCTTCTCCAACACTCTATATGTTTGACTCTGATACTCAAGATGGATTGTTGTTAAGGATAGTCCGTCTATGTACCTCCATCCCACTTTCAAGAAGGACACAGTGCTTTGACTGGTTCAGATTCCTTTACCATTCCCTCTCCTACGTGGCTGGAAGTCATGAATACAGATAGTAAGCTACTGCATAACTTCTGATATCTCATCCTCCTGTGTGGTCAGCTTCCACAAGGACAATTGGTCCAGGGGTGTCTGACATCATAAAGCTAAAGCTAAAGCAAGAAGTTGTCTGACATGAGATGCCATTCTGTTGCCTAGCAGTCTGACATCATAAAGCTAAAGCAAGATGCTTTCTGACTAGAGGGCCACTCTGTTGCGTAGCAGCTGACATCATTAAGGTCAATCAAGATGTTGTCTGACATGAGAGCCGCTCGGTTGCCTAACAAGGAGTAGGATACATTTATCTAGGTAATTGTATGAGTTGCAGGATAGACAGGTTGCCCAACTGAAAGATGAGGTGGTAAGATGAAAGAAATTAGGACTTTATTTAGACTTATACATTTGTATGAACGGAAGTTTGAGCATAAAAGACTCAACTTCACTGTTGCTGAACTGGTAGGATTTGGCTAAAGAGAAGATGGAAATGATGCTATTCATATTTTCTATTATTCCCGTTAACTGTAGCATAACCCTTAATCTCTCAACTTATCAGCTGGCTTCATTGCTACTGGTGTACCATATCCTAAAACAAAGGAAGTGAGAAGGGTGTGCTGCCTCTTGGCTGGCAAAAAGATCTAGGTCCTAATGTACATGCTACAATTGTTTAGAGAGTGTTAGCAAATGAGGCAAGGGAATGCAGAGAAGTATGGGAGGTTATAAACACAAATTGAGATTTGATTTTTTTTCTTCAGCTGTTGATTTTCACTATAAAACTGACTCCATAGTTTAGATCTGGTTACCCTTTATAAAAATCTAAACTTTTTGTATTGCTTATATTAAATGTACTAACAGTGGACTTTTCCATCTGCAGATTATACTGAATGACCAGCAGTGGCAGTGTTTCACAGCAGAGTTTCTCTGAATTGCCAAGACTGAAGCAAACAAAAAAAAAGGAAGTCTTGTGGCATACTGCATCATTTTATCAATTTATGTGGTAAGTAAAACGCCCAATCATTCTTTTAGGCATTAAAAAGATGTTCATAGCATCGGAATGTCCTCACTACTTTATAGTGGGAGCCTGTGCCTGAATATAATTTCTGTTAAGAAAGAAGTAATATGGATCACATTATGTTGGTCATGATATTTATTAAAAGACTGACTGACTCGAACTCTACTAAAACCTGCTTTAGATCCTGGTGCTAGCAATGTTCCATTCGAGGAAATTGCTGTCTTTGAGGCTGAAATGCACCATCTCACTTATGAAAAGTAGTGTTAAATTCTCACGGTAGGAAGCTCATCTAACCTCTTCTCCAACACTCTATATGTTTGACTCTGATACTCAAGATGGATTGTTGTTAAGGATAGTCCGTCTATGTACCTCCATCCCACTTTCAAGAAGGACACAGTGCTTTGACTGGTTCAGATTCCTTTACCATTCCCTCTCCTACGTGGCTGGAAGTCATGAATACAGATAGTAAGCTACTGCATAACTTCTGATATCTCATCCTCCTGTGTGGTCAGCTTCCACAAGGACAATTGGTCCAGGGGTGTCTGACATCATAAAGCTAAAGCTAAAGCAAGAAGTTGTCTGACATGAGATGCCATTCTGTTGCCTAGCAGTCTGAGATCATAAAGCTAAAGCAAGATGCTTTCTGACTAGAGGGCCACTCTGTTGCGTAGCAGCTGACATCATTAAGGTCAATCAAGATGTTGTCTGACATGAGAGCCGCTCGGTTGCCTAACAAGGAGTAGCATACATTTATCTAGGTAATTGTATGAGTTGCAGGATAGACAGGTTGCCCAACTGAAAGATGAGGTGGTAAGATGAAAGAAATTAGGACTTTATTTAGACTTATACATTTGTATGAACGGAAGTTTGAGCATAAAAGACTCAACTTCACTGTTGCTGAACTGGTAGGATTTGGCTAAAGAGAAGATGGAAATGATGCTATTCATATTTTCTATTATTCCCGTTAACTGTAGCATAACCCTTAATCTCTCAACTTATCAGCTGGCTTCATTGCTACTGGTGTACCATATCCTAAAACAAAGGAAGTGAGAAGGGTGTGCTGCCTCTTGGCTGGCAAAAAGATCTAGGTCCTAATGTACATGCTACAATTGTTTAGAGAGTGTTAGCAAATGAGGCAAGGGAATGCAGAGAAGTATGGGAGGTTATAAACACAAATTGAGATTTGATTTTTTTTCTTCAGCTGTTGATTTTCACTATAAAACTGACTCCATAGTTTAGATCTGGTTACCCTTTATAAAAATCTAAACTTTTTGTATTGCTTATATTAAATGTACTAACAGTGGACTTTTCCATCTGCAGATTATACTGAATGACCAGCAGTGGCAGTGTTTCACAGCAGAGTTTCTCTGAATTGCCAAGACTGAAGCAAACAAAAAAAAAAGGAAGTCTTGTGGCATACTGCATCATTTTATCAATTTATGTGGTAAGTAAAACGCCCAATCATTCTTTTAGGCATTAAAAAGATGTTCATAGCATCGGAATGTCCTCACTACTTTATAGTGGGAGCCTGTGCCTGAATATAATTTCTGTTAAGAAAGAAGTAATATGGATCACATTATGTTGGTCATGATATTTAATAAAAGACTGACTGACTCGAACTCTACTAAAACCTGCTTTAGATCCTGGTGCTAGCAATGTTCCATTCGAGGAAATTGCTGTCTTTGAGGCTGAAATGCACCATCTCACTTATGAAAAGTAGTGTTAAATTCTCACGGTAGGAAGCTCATCTAACCTCTTCTTCAACACTCTATATGTTTGACTCTGATACTCAAGATGGATTGTTGTTAAGGATAGTCCGTCTATGTACCTCCATCCCACTTTCAAGAAGGACACAGTGCTTTGACTGGTTCAGATTCCTTTACCATTCCCTCTCCTACGTGGCTGGAAGTCATGAATACAGATAGTAAGCTACTGCATAACTTCTGATATCTCATCCTCCTGTGTGGTCAGCTTCCACAAGGACAATTGGTCCAGGGGTGTCTGACATCATAAAGCTAAAGCTAAAGCAAGAAGTTGTCTGATATGAGATGCCATTCTGTTGCCTAGCAGTCTGACATCATAAAGCTAAAGCAAGATGCTTTCTGACTAGAGGGCCACTCTGTTGCGTAGCAGCTGACATCATTAAGGTCAATCAAGATGTTGTCTGACATGAGAGCCGCTCGGTTGCCTAACAAGGAGTAGGATACATTTATCTAGGTAATTGTATGAGTTGCAGGATAGACAGGTTGCCCAACTGAAAGATGAGGTGGTAAGATGAAAGAAATTAGGACTTTATTTAGACTTATACATTTGTATGAACGGAAGTTTGAGCATAAAAGACTCAACTTCACTGTTGCTGAACTGGTAGGATTTGGCTAAAGAGAAGATGGAAATGATGCTATTCATAGTTTCTATTATTCCCGTTAACTGTAGCATAACCCTTAATCTCTCAACTTATCAGCTGGCTTCATTGCTACTGGTGTACCATATCCTAAAACAAAGGAAGTGAGAAGGGTGTGCTGCCTCTTGGCTGGCAAAAAGATCTAGGTCCTAATGTACATGCTACAATTGTTTAGAGAGTGTTAGCAAATGAGGCAAGGGAATGCAGAGAAGTATGGGAGGTTATAAACACAAATTGAGATTTGATTTTTTTTCTTCAGCTGTTGATTTTCACTATAAAACTGACTCCATAGTTTAGATCTGGTTACCCTTTATAAAAATCTAAACTTTTTGTATTGCTTATATTAAATGTACTAACAGTGGACCTTTCCATCTGCAGATTATACTGAATGACCAGCAGTGGCAGTGTTTCACAGCAGAGTTTCTCTGAATTGCCAAGACTGAAGCAAACAAAAAAAAAGGAAGTCTTGTGGCATACTGCATCATTTTATCAATTTATGTGGTAAGTAAAACGCCCAATCATTCTTTTAGGCATTAAAAAGATGTTCATAGCATCGGAATGTCCTCACTACTTTATAGTGGGAGCCTGTGCCTGAATATAATTTCTGTTAAGAAAGAAGTAATATGGATCACATTATGTTGGTCATGATATTTAATAAAAGACTGACTGACTCGAACTCTACTAAAACCTGCTTTAGATCCTGGTGCTAGCAATGTTCCATTCGAGGAAATTGCTGTCTTTGAGGCTGAAATGCACCATCTCACTTATGAAAAGTAGTGTTAAATTCTCACGGTAGGAAGCTCATCTAACCTCTTCTCCAACACTCTATATGTTTGACTCTGATACTCAAGATGGATTGTTGTTAAGGATAGTCTGTCTATGTACCTCCATCCCACTTTCAAGAAGGACACAGTGCTTTGACTGGTTCAGATTCCTTTACCATTCCCTCTCCTACGTGGCTGGAAGTCATGAATACAGATAGTAAGCTACTGCATAACTTCTGATATCTCATCCTCCTGTGTGGTCAGCTTCCACAAGGACAATTGGTCCAGGGGTGTCTGACATCATAAAGCTAAAGCTAAAGCAAGAAGTTGTCTGACATGAGATGCCATTCTGTTGCCTAGCAGTCTGAGATCATAAAGCTAAAGCAAGATGCTTTCTGACTAGAGGGCCACTCTGTTGCGTAGCAGCTGACATCATTAAGGTCAATCAAGATGTTGTCTGACATGAGAGCCGCTCGGTTGCCTAACAAGGAGTAGCATACATTTATCTAGGTAATTGTATGAGTTGCAGGATAGACAGGTTGCCCAACTGAAAGATGAGGTGGTAAGATGAAAGAAATTAGGACTTTATTTAGACTTATACATTTGTATGAACGGAAGTTTGAGCATAAAAGACTCAACTTCACTGTTGCTGAACTGGTAGGATTTGGCTAAAGAGAAGATGGAAATGATGCTATTCATATTTTCTATTATTCCCGTTAACTGTAGCATAACCCTTAATCTCTCAACTTATCAGCTGGCTTCATTGCTACTGGTGTACCATATCCTAAAACAAAGGAAGTGAGAAGGGTGTGCTGCCTCTTGGCTGGCAAAAAGATCTAGGTCCTAATGTACATGCTACAATTGTTTAGAGAGTGTTAGCAAATGAGGCAAGGGAATGCAGAGAAGTATGGGAGGTTATAAACACAAATTGAGATTTGATTTTTTTTCTTCAGCTGTTGATTTTCACTATAAAACTGACTCCATAGTTTAGATCTGGTTACCCTTTATAAAAATCTAAACTTTTTGTATTGCTTATATTAAATGTACTAACAGTGGACTTTTCCATCTGCAGATTATACTGAATGACCAGCAGTGGCAGTGTTTCACAGCAGAGTTTCTCTGAATTGCCAAGACTGAAGCAAACAAAAAAAAAAGGAAGTCTTGTGGCATACTGCATCATTTTATCAATTTATGTGGTAAGTAAAACGCCCAATCATTCTTTTAGGCATTAAAAAGATGTTCATAGCATCGGAATGTCCTCACTACTTTATAGTGGGAGCCTGTGCCTGAATATAATTTCTGTTAAGAAAGAAGTAATATGGATCACATTATGTTGGTCATGATATTTAATAAAAGACTGACTGACTCGAACTCTACTAAAACCTGCTTTAGATCCTGGTGCTAGCAATGTTCCATTCGAGGAAATTGCTGTCTTTGAGGCTGAAATGCACCATCTCACTTATGAAAAGTAGTGTTAAATTCTCACGGTAGGAAGCTCATCTAACCTCTTCTTCAACACTCTATATGTTTGACTCTGATACTCAAGATGGATTGTTGTTAAGGATAGTCCGTCTATGTACCTCCATCCCACTTTCAAGAAGGACACAGTGCTTTGACTGGTTCAGATTCCTTTACCATTCCCTCTCCTACGTGGCTGGAAGTCATGAATACAGATAGTAAGCTACTGCATAACTTCTGATATCTCATCCTCCTGTGTGGTCAGCTTCCACAAGGACAATTGGTCCAGGGGTGTCTGACATCATAAAGCTAAAGCTAAAGCAAGAAGTTGTCTGATATGAGATGCCATTCTGTTGCCTAGCAGTCTGACATCATAAAGCTAAAGCAAGATGCTTTCTGACTAGAGGGCCACTCTGTTGCGTAGCAGCTGACATCATTAAGGTCAATCAAGATGTTGTCTGACATGAGAGCCGCTCGGTTGCCTAACAAGGAGTAGGATACATTTATCTAGGTAATTGTATGAGTTGCAGGATAGACAGGTTGCCCAACTGAAAGATGAGGTGGTAAGATGAAAGAAATTAGGACTTTATTTAGACTTATACATTTGTATGAACGGAAGTTTGAGCATAAAAGACTCAACTTCACTGTTGCTGAACTGGTAGGATTTGGCTAAAGAGAAGATGGAAATGATGCTATTCATATTTTCTATTATTCCCGTTAACTGTAGCATAACCCTTAATCTCTCAACTTATCAGCTGGCTTCATTGCTACTGGTGTACCATATCCTAAAACAAAGGAAGTGAGAAGGGTGTGCTGCCTCTTGGCTGGCAAAAAGATCTAGGTCCTAATGTACATGCTACAATTGTTTAGAGAGTGTTAGCAAATGAGGCAAGGGAATGCAGAGAAGTATGGGAGGTTATAAACACAAATTGAGATTTGATTTTTTTTCTTCAGCTGTTGATTTTCACTATAAAACTGACTCCATAGTTTAGATCTGGTTACCCTTTATAAAAATCTAAACTTTTTGTATTGCTTATATTAAATGTACTAACAGTGGACTTTTCCATCTGCAGATTATACTGAATGACCAGCAGTGGCAGTGTTTCACAGCAGAGTTTCTCTGAATTGCCAAGACTGAAGCAAACAAAAAAAAAGGAAGTCTTGTGGCATACTGCATCATTTTATCAATTTATGTGGTAAGTAAAACGCCCAATCATTCTTTTAGGCATTAAAAAGATGTTCATAGCATCGGAATGTCCTCACTACTTTATAGTGGGAGCCTGTGCCTGAATATAATTTCTGTTAAGAAAGAAGTAATATGGATCACATTATGTTGGTCATGATATTTATTAAAAGACTGACTGACTCGAACTCTACTAAAACCTGCTTTAGATCCTGGTGCTAGCAATGTTCCATTCGAGGAAATTGCTGTCTTTGAGGCTGAAATGCACCATCTCACTTATGAAAAGTAGTGTTAAATTCTCACGGTAGGAAGCTCATCTAACCTCTTCTCCAACACTCTATATGTTTGACTCTGATACTCAAGATGGATTGTTGTTAAGGATAGTCCGTCTATGTACCTCCATCCCACTTTCAAGAAGGACACAGTGCTTTGACTGGTTCAGATTCCTTTACCATTCCCTCTCCTACGTGGCTGGAAGTCATGAATACAGATAGTAAGCTACTGCATAACTTCTGATATCTCATCCTCCTGTGTGGTCAGCTTCCACAAGGACAATTGGTCCAGGGGTGTCTGACATCATAAAGCTAAAGCTAAAGCAAGAAGTTGTCTGACATGAGATGCCATTCTGTTGCCTAGCAGTCTGAGATCATAAAGCTAAAGCAAGATGCTTTCTGACTAGAGGGCCACTCTGTTGCGTAGCAGCTGACATCATTAAGGTCAATCAAGATGTT
The DNA here is from genome assembly GCF_964263255.1 of Lissotriton vulgaris. Classification (NCBI taxonomy): domain Eukaryota; kingdom Metazoa; phylum Chordata; class Amphibia; order Caudata; family Salamandridae; genus Lissotriton; species Lissotriton vulgaris. The sequence goes on along the minus strand of NC_141699.1, from coordinate 631,343,095 downwards.
GTCTGACATGAGAGCCGCTCGGTTGCCTAACAAGGAGTAGCATACATTTATCTAGGTAATTGTATGAGTTGCAGGATAGACAGGTTGCCCAACTGAAAGATGAGGTGGTAAGATGAAAGAAATTAGGACTTTATTTAGACTTATACATTTGTATGAACGGAAGTTTGAGCATAAAAGACTCAACTTCACTGTTGCTGAACTGGTAGGATTTGGCTAAAGAGAAGATGGAAATGATGCTATTCATATTTTCTATTATTCCCGTTAACTGTAGCATAACCCTTAATCTCTCAACTTATCAGCTGGCTTCATTGCTACTGGTGTACCATATCCTAAAACAAAGGAAGTGAGAAGGGTGTGCTGCCTCTTGGCTGGCAAAAAGATCTAGGTCCTAATGTACATGCTACAATTGTTTAGAGAGTGTTAGCAAATGAGGCAAGGGAATGCAGAGAAGTATGGGAGGTTATAAACACAAATTGAGATTTGATTTTTTTTCTTCAGCTGTTGATTTTCACTATAAAACTGACTCCATAGTTTAGATCTGGTTACCCTTTATAAAAATCTAAACTTTTTGTATTGCTTATATTAAATGTACTAACAGTGGACTTTTCCATCTGCAGATTATACTGAATGACCAGATTTGGCAGTGTTTCACAGCAGAGTTTCTCTGAATTGCCAAGACTGAAGCAAACAAAAAAAAAAGGAAGTCTTGTGGCATACTGCATCATTTTATCAATTTATGTGGTAAGTAAAACGCCCAATCATTCTTTTAGGCATTAAAAAGATGTTCATAGCATCGGAATGTCCTCACTACTTTATAGTGGGAGCCTGTGCCTGAATATAATTTCTGTTAAGAAAGAAGTAATATGGATCACATTATGTTGGTCATGATATTTAATAAAAGACTGACTGACTCGAACTCTACTAAAACCTGCTTTAGATCCTGGTGCTAGCAATGTTCCATTCGAGGAAATTGCTGTCTTTGAGGCTGAAATGCACCATCTCACTTATGAAAAGTAGTGTTAAATTCTCACGGTAGGAAGCTCATCTAACCTCTTCTTCAACACTCTATATGTTTGACTCTGATACTCAAGATGGATTGTTGTTAAGGATAGTCCGTCTATGTACCTCCATCCCACTTTCAAGAAGGACACAGTGCTTTGACTGGTTCAGATTCCTTTACCATTCCCTCTCCTACGTGGCTGGAAGTCATGAATACAGATAGTAAGCTACTGCATAACTTCTGATATCTCATCCTCCTGTGTGGTCAGCTTCCACAAGGACAATTGGTCCAGGGGTGTCTGACATCATAAAGCTAAAGCTAAAGCAAGAAGTTGTCTGATATGAGATGCCATTCTGTTGCCTAGCAGTCTGACATCATAAAGCTAAAGCAAGATGCTTTCTGACTAGAGGGCCACTCTGTTGCGTAGCAGCTGACATCATTAAGGTCAATCAAGATGTTGTCTGACATGAGAGCCGCTCGGTTGCCTAACAAGGAGTAGGATACATTTATCTAGGTAATTGTATGAGTTGCAGGATAGACAGGTTGCCCAACTGAAAGATGAGGTGGTAAGATGAAAGAAATTAGGACTTTATTTAGACTTATACATTTGTATGAACGGAAGTTTGAGCATAAAAGACTCAACTTCACTGTTGCTGAACTGGTAGGATTTGGCTAAAGAGAAGATGGAAATGATGCTATTCATAGTTTCTATTATTCCCGTTAACTGTAGCATAACCCTTAATCTCTCAACTTATCAGCTGGCTTCATTGCTACTGGTGTACCATATCCTAAAACAAAGGAAGTGAGAAGGGTGTGCTGCCTCTTGGCTGGCAAAAAGATCTAGGTCCTAATGTACATGCTACAATTGTTTAGAGAGTGTTAGCAAATGAGGCAAGGGAATGCAGAGAAGTATGGGAGGTTATAAACACAAATTGAGATTTGATTTTTTTTCTTCAGCTGTTGATTTTCACTATAAAACTGACTCCATAGTTTAGATCTGGTTACCCTTTATAAAAATCTAAACTTTTTGTATTGCTTATATTAAATGTACTAACAGTGGACCTTTCCATCTGCAGATTATACTGAATGACCAGCAGTGGCAGTGTTTCACAGCAGAGTTTCTCTGAATTGCCAAGACTGAAGCAAACAAAAAAAAAGGAAGTCTTGTGGCATACTGCATCATTTTATCAATTTATGTGGTAAGTAAAACGCCCAATCATTCTTTTAGGCATTAAAAAGATGTTCATAGCATCGGAATGTCCTCACTACTTTATAGTGGGAGCCTGTGCCTGAATATAATTTCTGTTAAGAAAGAAGTAATATGGATCACATTATGTTGGTCATGATATTTAATAAAAGACTGACAGACTCGAACTCTACTAAAACCTGCTTTAGATCCTGGTGCTAGCAATGTTCCATTCGAGGAAATTGCTGTCTTTGAGGCTGAAATGCACCATCTCACTTATGAAAAGTAGTGTTAAATTCTCACGGTAGGAAGCTCATCTAACCTCTTCTCCAACACTCTATATGTTTGACTCTGATACTCAAGATGGATTGTTGTTAAGGATAGTCTGTCTATGTACCTCCATCCCACTTTCAAGAAGGACACAGTGCTTTGACTGGTTCAGATTCCTTTACCATTCCCTCTCCTACGTGGCTGGAAGTCATGAATACAGATAGTAAGCTACTGCATAACTTCTGATATCTCATCCTCCTGTGTGGTCAGCTTCCACAAGGACAATTGGTCCAGGGGTGTCTGACATCATAAAGCTAAAGCTAAAGCAAGAAGTTGTCTGACATGAGATGCCATTCTGTTGCCTAGCAGTCTGAGATCATAAAGCTAAAGCAAGATGCTTTCTGACTAGAGGGCCACTCTGTTGCGTAGCAGCTGACATCATTAAGGTCAATCAAGATGTTGTCTGACATGAGAGCCGCTCGGTTGCCTAACAAGGAGTAGCATACATTTATCTAGGTAATTGTATGAGTTGCAGGATAGACAGGTTGCCCAACTGAAAGATGAGGTGGTAAGATGAAAGAAATTAGGACTTTATTTAGACTTATACATTTGTATGAACGGAAGTTTGAGCATAAAAGACTCAACTTCACTGTTGCTGAACTGGTAGGATTTGGCTAAAGAGAAGATGGAAATGATGCTATTCATATTTTCTATTATTCCCGTTAACTGTAGCATAACCCTTAATCTCTCAACTTATCAGCTGGCTTCATTGCTACTGGTGTACCATATCCTAAAACAAAGGAAGTGAGAAGGGTGTGCTGCCTCTTGGCTGGCAAAAAGATCTAGGTCCTAATGTACATGCTACAATTGTTTAGAGAGTGTTAGCAAATGAGGCAAGGGAATGCAGAGAAGTATGGGAGGTTATAAACACAAATTGAGATTTGATTTTTTTTCTTCAGCTGTTGATTTTCACTATAAAACTGACTCCATAGTTTAGATCTGGTTACCCTTTATAAAAATCTAAACTTTTTGTATTGCTTATATTAAATGTACTAACAGTGGACTTTTCCATCTGCAGATTATACTGAATGACCAGCAGTGGCAGTGTTTCACAGCAGAGTTTCTCTGAATTGCCAAGACTGAAGCAAACAAAAAAAAAGGAAGTCTTGTGGCATACTGCATCATTTTATCAATTTATGTGGTAAGTAAAACGCCCAATCATTCTTTTAGGCATTAAAAAGATGTTCATAGCATCGGAATGTCCTCACTACTTTATAGTGGGAGCCTGTGCCTGAATATAATTTCTGTTAAGAAAGAAGTAATATGGATCACATTATGTTGGTCATGATATTTAATAAAAGACTGACTGACTCGAACTCTACTAAAACCTGCTTTAGATCCTGGTGCTAGCAATGTTCCATTCGAGGAAATTGCTGTCTTTGAGGCTGAAATGCACCATCTCACTTATGAAAAGTAGTGTTAAATTCTCACGGTAGGAAGCTCATCTAACCTCTTCTCCAACACTCTATATGTTTGACTCTGATACTCAAGATGGATTGTTGTTAAGGATAGTCCGTCTATGTACCTCCATCCCACTTTCAAGAAGGACACAGTGCTTTGACTGGTTCAGATTCCTTTACCATTCCCTCTCCTACGTGGCTGGAAGTCATGAATACAGATAGTAAGCTACTGCATAACTTCTGATATCTCATCCTCCTGTGTGGTCAGCTTCCACAAGGACAATTGGTCCAGGGGTGTCTGACATCATAAAGCTAAAGCTAAAGCAAGAAGTTGTCTGACATGAGATGCCATTCTGTTGCCTAGCAGTCTGACATCATAAAGCTAAAGCAAGATGCTTTCTGACTAGAGGGCCACTCTGTTGCGTAGCAGCTGACATCATTAAGGTCAATCAAGATGTTGTCTGACATGAGAGCCGCTCGGTTGCCTAACAAGGAGTAGGATACATTTATCTAGGTAATTGTATGAGTTGCAGGATAGACAGGTTGCCCAACTGAAAGATGAGGTGGTAAGATGAAAGAAATTAGGACTTTATTTAGACTTATACATTTGTATGAACGGAAGTTTGAGCATAAAAGACTCAACTTCACTGTTGCTGAACTGGTAGGATTTGGCTAAAGAGAAGATGGAAATGATGCTATTCATATTTTCTATTATTCCCGTTAACTGTAGCATAACCCTTAATCTCTCAACTTATCAGCTGGCTTCATTGCTACTGGTGTACCATATCCTAAAACAAAGGAAGTGAGAAGGGTGTGCTGCCTCTTGGCTGGCAAAAAGATCTAGGTCCTAATGTACATGCTACAATTGTTTAGAGAGTGTTAGCAAATGAGGCAAGGGAATGCAGAGAAGTATGGGAGGTTATAAACACAAATTGAGATTTGATTTTTTTTCTTCAGCTGTTGATTTTCACTATAAAACTGACTCCATAGTTTAGATCTGGTTACCCTTTATAAAAATCTAAACTTTTTGTATTGCTTATATTAAATGTACTAACAGTGGACTTTTCCATCTGCAGATTATACTGAATGACCAGCAGTGGCAGTGTTTCACAGCAGAGTTTCTCTGAATTGCCAAGACTGAAGCAAACAAAAAAAAAGGAAGTCTTGTGGCATACTGCATCATTTTATCAATTTATGTGGTAAGTAAAACGCCCAATCATTCTTTTAGGCATTAAAAAGATGTTCATAGCATCGGAATGTCCTCACTACTTTATAGTGGGAGCCTGTGCCTGAATATAATTTCTGTTAAGAAAGAAGTAATATGGATCACATTATGTTGGTCATGATATTTATTAAAAGACTGACTGACTCGAACTCTACTAAAACCTGCTTTAGATCCTGGTGCTAGCAATGTTCCATTCGAGGAAATTGCTGTCTTTGAGGCTGAAATGCACCATCTCACTTATGAAAAGTAGTGTTAAATTCTCACGGTAGGAAGCTCATCTAACCTCTTCTCCAACACTCTATATGTTTGACTCTGATACTCAAGATGGATTGTTGTTAAGGATAGTCCGTCTATGTACCTCCATCCCACTTTCAAGAAGGACACAGTGCTTTGACTGGTTCAGATTCCTTTACCATTCCCTCTCCTACGTGGCTGGAAGTCATGAATACAGATAGTAAGCTACTGCATAACTTCTGATATCTCATCCTCCTGTGTGGTCAGCTTCCACAAGGACAATTGGTCCAGGGGTGTCTGACATCATAAAGCTAAAGCTAAAGCAAGAAGTTGTCTGACATGAGATGCCATTCTGTTGCCTAGCAGTCTGAGATCATAAAGCTAAAGCAAGATGCTTTCTGACTAGAGGGCCACTCTGTTGCGTAGCAGCTGACATCATTAAGGTCAATCAAGATGTTGTCTGACATGAGAGCCGCTCGGTTGCCTAACAAGGAGTAGCATACATTTATCTAGGTAATTGTATGAGTTGCAGGATAGACAGGTTGCCCAACTGAAAGATGAGGTGGTAAGATGAAAGAAATTAGGACTTTATTTAGACTTATACATTTGTATGAACGGAAGTTTGAGCATAAAAGACTCAACTTCACTGTTGCTGAACTGGTAGGATTTGGCTAAAGAGAAGATGGAAATGATGCTATTCATATTTTCTATTATTCCCGTTAACTGTAGCATAACCCTTAATCTCTCAACTTATCAGCTGGCTTCATTGCTACTGGTGTACCATATCCTAAAACAAAGGAAGTGAGAAGGGTGTGCTGCCTCTTGGCTGGCAAAAAGATCTAGGTCCTAATGTACATGCTACAATTGTTTAGAGAGTGTTAGCAAATGAGGCAAGGGAATGCAGAGAAGTATGGGAGGTTATAAACACAAATTGAGATTTGATTTTTTTTCTTCAGCTGTTGATTTTCACTATAAAACTGACTCCATAGTTTAGATCTGGTTACCCTTTATAAAAATCTAAACTTTTTGTATTGCTTATATTAAATGTACTAACAGTGGACTTTTCCATCTGCAGATTATACTGAATGACCAGCAGTGGCAGTGTTTCACAGCAGAGTTTCTCTGAATTGCCAAGACTGAAGCAAACAAAAAAAAAAGGAAGTCTTGTGGCATACTGCATCATTTTATCAATTTATGTGGTAAGTAAAACGCCCAATCATTCTTTTAGGCATTAAAAAGATGTTCATAGCATCGGAATGTCCTCACTACTTTATAGTGGGAGCCTGTGCCTGAATATAATTTCTGTTAAGAAAGAAGTAATATGGATCACATTATGTTGGTCATGATATTTAATAAAAGACTGACTGACTCGAACTCTACTAAAACCTGCTTTAGATCCTGGTGCTAGCAATGTTCCATTCGAGGAAATTGCTGTCTTTGAGGCTGAAATGCACCATCTCACTTATGAAAAGTAGTGTTAAATTCTCACGGTAGGAAGCTCATCTAACCTCTTCTTCAACACTCTATATGTTTGACTCTGATACTCAAGATGGATTGTTGTTAAGGATAGTCCGTCTATGTACCTCCATCCCACTTTCAAGAAGGACACAGTGCTTTGACTGGTTCAGATTCCTTTACCATTCCCTCTCCTACGTGGCTGGAAGTCATGAATACAGATAGTAAGCTACTGCATAACTTCTGATATCTCATCCTCCTGTGTGGTCAGCTTCCACAAGGACAATTGGTCCAGGGGTGTCTGACATCATAAAGCTAAAGCTAAAGCAAGAAGTTGTCTGATATGAGATGCCATTCTGTTGCCTAGCAGTCTGACATCATAAAGCTAAAGCAAGATGCTTTCTGACTAGAGGGCCACTCTGTTGCGTAGCAGCTGACATCATTAAGGTCAATCAAGATGTTGTCTGACATGAGAGCCGCTCGGTTGCCTAACAAGGAGTAGGATACATTTATCTAGGTAATTGTATGAGTTGCAGGATAGACAGGTTGCCCAACTGAAAGATGAGGTGGTAAGATGAAAGAAATTAGGACTTTATTTAGACTTATACATTTGTATGAACGGAAGTTTGAGCATAAAAGACTCAACTTCACTGTTGCTGAACTGGTAGGATTTGGCTAAAGAGAAGATGGAAATGATGCTATTCATAGTTTCTATTATTCCCGTTAACTGTAGCATAACCCTTAATCTCTCAACTTATCAGCTGGCTTCATTGCTACTGGTGTACCATATCCTAAAACAAAGGAAGTGAGAAGGGTGTGCTGCCTCTTGGCTGGCAAAAAGATCTAGGTCCTAATGTACATGCTACAATTGTTTAGAGAGTGTTAGCAAATGAGGCAAGGGAATGCAGAGAAGTATGGGAGGTTATAAACACAAATTGAGATTTGATTTTTTTTCTTCAGCTGTTGATTTTCACTATAAAACTGACTCCATAGTTTAGATCTGGTTACCCTTTATAAAAATCTAAACTTTTTGTATTGCTTATATTAAATGTACTAACAGTGGACCTTTCCATCTGCAGATTATACTGAATGACCAGCAGTGGCAGTGTTTCACAGCAGAGTTTCTCTGAATTGCCAAGACTGAAGCAAACAAAAAAAAAGGAAGTCTTGTGGCATACTGCATCATTTTATCAATTTATGTGGTAAGTAAAACGCCCAATCATTCTTTTAGGCATTAAAAAGATGTTCATAGCATCGGAATGTCCTCACTACTTTATAGTGGGAGCCTGTGCCTGAATATAATTTCTGTTAAGAAAGAAGTAATATGGATCACATTATGTTGGTCATGATATTTAATAAAAGACTGACTGACTCGAACTCTACTAAAACCTGCTTTAGATCCTGGTGCTAGCAATGTTCCATTCGAGGAAATTGCTGTCTTTGAGGCTGAAATGCACCATCTCACTTATGAAAAGTAGTGTTAAATTCTCACGGTAGGAAGCTCATCTAACCTCTTCTCCAACACTCTATATGTTTGACTCTGATACTCAAGATGGATTGTTGTTAAGGATAGTCTGTCTATGTACCTCCATCCCACTTTCAAGAAGGACACAGTGCTTTGACTGGTTCAGATTCCTTTACCATTCCCTCTCCTACGTGGCTGGAAGTCATGAATACAGATAGTAAGCTACTGCATAACTTCTGATATCTCATCCTCCTGTGTGGTCAGCTTCCACAAGGACAATTGGTCCAGGGGTGTCTGACATCATAAAGCTAAAGCTAAAGCAAGAAGTTGTCTGACATGAGATGCCATTCTGTTGCCTAGCAGTCTGAGATCATAAAGCTAAAGCAAGATGCTTTCTGACTAGAGGGCCACTCTGTTGCGTAGCAGCTGACATCATTAAGGTCAATCAAGATGTTGTCTGACATGAGAGCCGCTCGGTTGCCTAACAAGGAGTAGCATACATTTATCTAGGTAATTGTATGAGTTGCAGGATAGACAGGTTGCCCAACTGAAAGATGAGGTGGTAAGATGAAAGAAATTAGGACTTTATTTAGACTTATACATTTGTATGAACGGAAGTTTGAGCATAAAAGACTCAACTTCACTGTTGCTGAACTGGTAGGATTTGGCTAAAGAGAAGATGGAAATGATGCTATTCATATTTTCTATTATTCCCGTTAACTGTAGCATAACCCTTAATCTCTCAACTTATCAGCTGGCTTCATTGCTACTGGTGTACCATATCCTAAAACAAAGGAAGTGAGAAGGGTGTGCTGCCTCTTGGCTGGCAAAAAGATCTAGGTCCTAATGTACATGCTACAATTGTTTAGAGAGTGTTAGCAAATGAGGCAAGGGAATGCAGAGAAGTATGGGAGGTTATAAACACAAATTGAGATTTGATTTTTTTTCTTCAGCTGTTGATTTTCACTATAAAACTGACTCCATAGTTTAGATCTGGTTACCCTTTATAAAAATCTAAACTTTTTGTATTGCTTATATTAAATGTACTAACAGTGGACTTTTCCATCTGCAGATTATACTGAATGACCAGCAGTGGCAGTGTTTCACAGCAGAGTTTCTCTGAATTGCCAAGACTGAAGCAAACAAAAAAAAAGGAAGTCTTGTGGCATACTGCATCATTTTATCAATTTATGTGGTAAGTAAAACGCCCAATCATTCTTTTAGGCATTAAAAAGATGTTCATAGCATCGGAATGTCCTCACTACTTTATAGTGGGAGCCTGTGCCTGAATATAATTTCTGTTAAGAAAGAAGTAATATGGATCACATTATGTTGGTCATGATATTTATTAAAAGACTGACTGACTCGAACTCTACTAAAACCTGCTTTAGATCCTGGTGCTAGCAATGTTCCATTCGAGGAAATTGCTGTCTTTGAGGCTGAAATGCACCATCTCACTTATGAAAAGTAGTGTTAAATTCTCACGGTAGGAAGCTCATCTAACCTCTTCTCCAACACTCTATATGTTTGACTCTGATACTCAAGATGGATTGTTGTTAAGGATAGTCCGTCTATGTACCTCCATCCCACTTTCAAGAAGGACACAGTGCTTTGACTGGTTCAGATTCCTTTACCATTCCCTCTCCTACGTGGCTGGAAGTCATGAATACAGATAGTAAGCTACTGCATAACTTCTGATATCTCATCCTCCTGTGTGGTCAGCTTCCACAAGGACAATTGGTCCAGGGGTGTCTGACATCATAAAGCTAAAGCTAAAGCAAGAAGTTGTCTGACATGAGATGCCATTCTGTTGCCTAGCAGTCTGAGATCATAAAGCTAAAGCAAGATGCTTTCTGACTAGAGGGCCACTCTGTTGCGTAGCAGCTGACATCATTAAGGTCAATCAAGATGTTGTCTGACATGAGAGCCGCTCGGTTGCCTAACAAGGAGTAGCATACATTTATCTAGGTAATTGTATGAGTTGCAGGATAGACAGGTTGCCCAACTGAAAGATGAGGTGGTAAGATGAAAGAAATTAGGACTTTATTTAGACTTATACATTTGTATGAACGGAAGTTTGAGCATAAAAGACTCAACTTCACTGTTGCTGAACTGGTAGGATTTGGCTAAAGAGAAGATGGAAATGATGCTATTCATATTTTCTATTATTCCCGTTAACTGTAGCATAACCCTTAATCTCTCAACTTATCAGCTGGCTTCATTGCTACTGGTGTACCATATCCTAAAACAAAGGAAGTGAGAAGGGTGTGCTGCCTCTTGGCTGGCAAAAAGATCTAGGTCCTAATGTACATGCTACAATTGTTTAGAGAGTGTTAGCAAATGAGGCAAGGGAATGCAGAGAAGTATGGGAGGTTATAAACACAAATTGAGATTTGATTTTTTTTCTTCAGCTGTTGATTTTCACTATAAAACTGACTCCATAGTTTAGATCTGGTTACCCTTTATAAAAATCTAAACTTTTTGTATTGCTTATATTAAATGTACTAACAGTGGACTTTTCCATCTGCAGATTATACTGAATGACCAGCAGTGGCAGTGTTTCACAGCAGAGTTTCTCTGAATTGCCAAGACTGAAGCAAACAAAAAAAAAAGGAAGTCTTGTGGCATACTGCATCATTTTATCAATTTATGTGGTAAGTAAAACGCCCAATCATTCTTTTAGGCATTAAAAAGATGTTCATAGCATCGGAATGTCCTCACTACTTTATAGTGGGAGCCTGTGCCTGAATATAATTTCTGTTAAGAAAGAAGTAATATGGATCACATTATGTTGGTCATGATATTTAATAAAAGACTGACTGACTCGAACTCTACTAAAACCTGCTTTAGATCCTGGTGCTAGCAATGTTCCATTCGAGGAAATTGCTGTCTTTGAGGCTGAAATGCACCATCTCACTTATGAAAAGTAGTGTTAAATTCTCACGGTAGGAAGCTCATCTAACCTCTTCTTCAACACTCTATATGTTTGACTCTGATACTCAAGATGGATTGTTGTTAAGGATAGTCCGTCTATGTACCTCCATCCCACTTTCAAGAAGGACACAGTGCTTTGACTGGTTCAGATTCCTTTACCATTCCCTCTCCTACGTGGCTGGAAGTCATGAATACAGATAGTAAGCTACTGCATAACTTCTGATATCTCATCCTCCTGTGTGGTCAGCTTCCACAAGGACAATTGGTCCAGGGGTGTCTGACATCATAAAGCTAAAGCTAAAGCAAGAAGTTGTCTGATATGAGATGCCATTCTGTTGCCTAGCAGTCTGACATCATAAAGCTAAAGCAAGATGCTTTCTGACTAGAGGGCCACTCTGTTGCGTAGCAGCTGACATCATTAAGGTCAATCAAGATGTTGTCTGACATGAGAGCCGCTCGGTTGCCTAACAAGGAGTAGGATACATTTATCTAGGTAATTGTATGAGTTGCAGGATAGACAGGTTGCCCAACTGAAAGATGAGGTGGTAAGATGAAAGAAATTAGGACTTTATTTAGACTTATACATTTGTATGAACGGAAGTTTGAGCATAAAAGACTCAACTTCACTGTTGCTGAACTGGTAGGATTTGGCTAAAGAGAAGATGGAAATGATGCTATTCATAGTTTCTATTATTCCCGTTAACTGTAGCATAACCCTTAATCTCTCAACTTATCAGCTGGCTTCATTGCTACTGGTGTACCATATCCTAAAACAAAGGAAGTGAGAAGGGTGTGCTGCCTCTTGGCTGGCAAAAAGATCTAGGTCCTAATGTACATGCTACAATTGTTTAGAGAGTGTTAGCAAATGAGGCAAGGGAATGCAGAGAAGTATGGGAGGTTATAAACACAAATTGAGATTTGATTTTTTTTCTTCAGCTGTTGATTTTCACTATAAAACTGACTCCATAGTTTAGATCTGGTTACCCTTTATAAAAATCTAAACTTTTTGTATTGCTTATATTAAATGTACTAACAGTGGACCTTTCCATCTGCAGATTATACTGAATGACCAGCAGTGGCAGTGTTTCACAGCAGAGTTTCTCTGAATTGCCAAGACTGAAGCAAACAAAAAAAAAGGAAGTCTTGTGGCATACTGCATCATTTTATCAATTTATGTGGTAAGTAAAACGCCCAATCATTCTTTTAGGCATTAAAAAGATGTTCATAGCATCGGAATGTCCTCACTACTTTATAGTGGGAGCCTGTGCCTGAATATAATTTCTGTTAAGAAAGAAGTAATATGGATCACATTATGTTGGTCATGATATTTAATAAAAGACTGACTGACTCGAACTCTACTAAAACCTGCTTTAGATCCTGGTGCTAGCAATGTTCCATTCGAGGAAATTGCTGTCTTTGAGGCTGAAATGCACCATCTCACTTATGAAAAGTAGTGTTAAATTCTCACGGTAGGAAGCTCATCTAACCTCTTCTCCAACACTCTATATGTTTGACTCTGATACTCAAGATGGATTGTTGTTAAGGATAGTCTGTCTATGTACCTCCATCCCACTTTCAAGAAGGACACAGTGCTTTGACTGGTTCAGATTCCTTTACCATTCCCTCTCCTACGTGGCTGGAAGTCATGAATACAGATAGTAAGCTACTGCATAACTTCTGATATCTCATCCTCCTGTGTGGTCAGCTTCCACAAGGACAATTGGTCCAGGGGTGTCTGACATCATAAAGCTAAAGCTAAAGCAAGAAGTTGTCTGACATGAGATGCCATTCTGTTGCCTAGCAGTCTGAGATCATAAAGCTAAAGCAAGATGCTTTCTGACTAGAGGGCCACTCTGTTGCGTAGCAGCTGACATCATTAAGGTCAATCAAGATGTTGTCTGACATGAGAGCCGCTCGGTTGCCTAACAAGGAGTAGCATACATTTATCTAGGTAATTGTATGAGTTGCAGGATAGACAGGTTGCCCAACTGAAAGATGAGGTGGTAAGATGAAAGAAATTAGGACTTTATTTAGACTTATACATTTGTATGAACGGAAGTTTGAGCATAAAAGACTCAACTTCACTGTTGCTGAACTGGTAGGATTTGGCTAAAGAGAAGATGGAAATGATGCTATTCATATTTTCTATTATTCCCGTTAACTGTAGCATAACCCTTAATCTCTCAACTTATCAGCTGGCTTCATTGCTACTGGTGTACCATATCCTAAAACAAAGGAAGTGAGAAGGGTGTGCTGCCTCTTGGCTGGCAAAAAGATCTAGGTCCTAATGTACATGCTACAATTGTTTAGAGAGTGTTAGCAAATGAGGCAAGGGAATGCAGAGAAGTATGGGAGGTTATAAACACAAATTGAGATTTGATTTTTTTTCTTCAGCTGTTGATTTTCACTATAAAACTGACTCCATAGTTTAGATCTGGTTACCCTTTATAAAAATCTAAACTTTTTGTATTGCTTATATTAAATGTACTAACAGTGGACTTTTCCATCTGCAGATTATACTGAATGACCAGCAGTGGCAGTGTTTCACAGCAGAGTTTCTCTGAATTGCCAAGACTGAAGCAAACAAAAAAAAAGGAAGTCTTGTGGCATACTGCATCATTTTATCAATTTATGTGGTAAGTAAAACGCCCAATCATTCTTTTAGGCATTAAAAAGATGTTCATAGCATCGGAATGTCCTCACTACTTTATAGTGGGAGCCTGTGCCTGAATATAATTTCTGTTAAGAAAGAAGTAATATGGATCACATTATGTTGGTCATGATATTTATTAAAAGACTGACTGACTCGAACTCTACTAAAACCTGCTTTAGATCCTGGTGCTAGCAATGTTCCATTCGAGGAAATTGCTGTCTTTGAGGCTGAAATGCACCATCTCACTTATGAAAAGTAGTGTTAAATTCTCACGGTAGGAAGCTCATCTAACCTCTTCTCCAACACTCTATATGTTTGACTCTGATACTCAAGATGGATTGTTGTTAAGGATAGTCCGTCTATGTACCTCCATCCCACTTTCAAGAAGGACACAGTGCTTTGACTGGTTCAGATTCCTTTACCATTCCCTCTCCTACGTGGCTGGAAGTCATGAATACAGATAGTAAGCTACTGCATAACTTCTGATATCTCATCCTCCTGTGTGGTCAGCTTCCACAAGGACAATTGGTCCAGGGGTGTCTGACATCATAAAGCTAAAGCTAAAGCAAGAAGTTGTCTGACATGAGATGCCATTCTGTTGCCTAGCAGTCTGAGATCATAAAGCTAAAGCAAGATGCTTTCTGACTAGAGGGCCACTCTGTTGCGTAGCAGCTGACATCATTAAGGTCAATCAAGATGTTGTCTGACATGAGAGCCGCTCGGTTGCCTAACAAGGAGTAGCATACATTTATCTAGGTAATTGTATGAGTTGCAGGATAGACAGGTTGCCCAACTGAAAGATGAGGTGGTAAGATGAAAGAAATTAGGACTTTATTTAGACTTATACATTTGTATGAACGGAAGTTTGAGCATAAAAGACTCAACTTCACTGTTGCTGAACTGGTAGGATTTGGCTAAAGAGAAGATGGAAATGATGCTATTCATATTTTCTATTATTCCCGTTAACTGTAGCATAACCCTTAATCTCTCAATTTATCAGCTGGCTTCATTGCTACTGGTGTACCATATCCTAAAACAAAGGAAGTGAGAAGGGTGTGCTGCCTCTTGGCTGGCAAAAAGATCTAGGTCCTAATGTACATGCTACAATTGTTTAGAGAGTGTTAGCAAATGAGGCAAGGGAATGCAGAGAAGTATGGGAGGTTATAAACACAAATTGAGATTTGATTTTTTTTCTTCAGCTGTTGATTTTCACTATAAAACTGACTCCATAGTTTAGATCTGGTTACCCTTTATAAAAATCTAAACTTTTTGTATTGCTTATATTAAATGTACTAACAGTGGACTTTTCCATCTGCAGATTATACTGAATGACCAGCAGTGGCAGTGTTTCACAGCAGAGTTTCTCTGAATTGCCAAGACTGAAGCAAACAAAAAAAAAGGAAGTCTTGTGGCATACTGCATCATTTTATCAATTTATGTGGTAAGTAAAACGCCCAATCATTCTTTTAGGCATTAAAAAGATGTTCATAGCATCGGAATGTCCTCACTACTTTATAGTGGGAGCCTGTGCCTGAATATAATTTCTGTTAAGAAAGAAGTAATATGGATCACATTATGTTGGTCATGATATTTAATAAAAGACTGACTGACTCGAACTCTACTAAAACCTGCTTTAGATCCTGGTGCTAGCAATGTTCCATTCGAGGAAATTGCTGTCTTTGAGGCTGAAATGCACCATCTCACTTATGAAAAGTAGTGTTAAATTCTCACGGTAGGAAGCTCATCTAACCTCTTCTCCAACACTCTATATGTTTGACTCTGATACTCAAGATGGATTGTTGTTAAGGATAGTCCGTCTATGTACCTCCATCCCACTTTCAAGAAGGACACAGTGCTTTGACTGGTTCAGATTCCTTTACCATTCCCTCTCCTACGTGGCTGGAAGTCATGAATACAGATAGTAAGCTACTGCATAACTTCTGATATCTCATCCTCCTGTGTGGTCAGCTTCCACAAGGACAATTGGTCCAGGGGTGTCTGACATCATAAAGCTAAAGCTAAAGCAAGAAGTTGTCTGACATGAGATGCCATTCTGTTGCCTAGCAGTCTGAGATCATAAAGCTAAAGCAAGATGCTTTCTGACTAGAGGGCCACTCTGTTGCGTAGCAGCTGACATCATTAAGGTCAATCAAGATGTTGTCTGACATGAGAGCCGCTCGGTTGCCTAACAAGGAGTAGCATACATTTATCTAGGTAATTGTATGAGTTGCAGGATAGACAGGTTGCCCAACTGAAAGATGAGGTGGTAAGATGAAAGAAATTAGGACTTTATTTAGACTTATACATTTGTATGAACGGAAGTTTGAGCATAAAAGACTCAACTTCACTGTTGCTGAACTGGTAGGATTTGGCTAAAGAGAAGATGGAAATGATGCTATTCATATTTTCTATTATTCCCGTTAACTGTAGCATAACCCTTAATCTCTCAACTTATCAGCTGGCTTCATTGCTACTGGTGTACCATATCCTAAAACAAAGGAAGTGAGAAGGGTGTGCTGCCTCTTGGCTGGCAAAAAGATCTAGGTCCTAATGTACATGCTACAATTGTTTAGAGAGTGTTAGCAAATGAGGCAAGGGAATGCAGAGAAGTATGGGAGGTTATAAACACAAATTGAGATTTGATTTTTTTTCTTCAGCTGTTGATTTTCACTATAAAACTGACTCCATAGTTTAGATCTGGTTACCCTTTATAAAAATCTAAACTTTTTGTATTGCTTATATTAAATGTACTAACAGTGGACTTTTCCATCTGCAGATTATACTGAATGACCAGCAGTGGCAGTGTTTCACAGCAGAGTTTCTCTGAATTGCCAAGACTGAAGCAAACAAAAAAAAAGGAAGTCTTGTGGCATACTGCATCATTTTATCAATTTATGTGGTAAGTAAAACGCCCAATCATTCTTTTAGGCATTAAAAAGATGTTCATAGCATCGGAATGTCCTCACTACTTTATAGTGGGAGCCTGTGCCTGAATATAATTTCTGTTAAGAAAGAAGTAATATGGATCACATTATGTTGGTCATGATATTTAATAAAAGACTGACTGACTCGAACTCTACTAAAACCTGCTTTAGATCCTGGTGCTAGCAATGTTCCATTCGAGGAAATTGCTGTCTTTGAGGCTGAAATGCACCATCTCACTTATGAAAAGTAGTGTTAAATTCTCACGGTAGGAAGCTCATCTAACCTCTTCTTCAACACTCTATATGTTTGACTCTGATACTCAAGATGGATTGTTGTTAAGGATAGTCCGTCTATGTACCTCCATCCCACTTTCAAGAAGGACACAGTGCTTTGACTGGTTCAGATTCCTTTACCATTCCCTCTCCTACGTGGCTGGAAGTCATGAATACAGATAGTAAGCTACTGCATAACTTCTGATATCTCATCCTCCTGTGTGGTCAGCTTCCACAAGGACAATTGGTCCAGGGGTGTCTGACATCATAAAGCTAAAGCTAAAGCAAGAAGTTGTCTGATATGAGATGCCATTCTGTTGCCTAGCAGTCTGACATCATAAAGCTAAAGCAAGATGCTTTCTGACTAGAGGGCCACTCTGTTGCGTAGCAGCTGACATCATTAAGGTCAATCAAGATGTTGTCTGACATGAGAGCCGCTCGGTTGCCTAACAAGGAGTAGGATACATTTATCTAGGTAATTGTATGAGTTGCAGGATAGACAGGTTGCCCAACTGAAAGATGAGGTGGTAAGATGAAAGAAATTAGGACTTTATTTAGACTTATACATTTGTATGAACGGAAGTTTGAGCATAAAAGACTCAACTTCACTGTTGCTGAACTGGTAGGATTTGGCTAAAGAGAAGATGGAAATGATGCTATTCATAGTTTCTATTATTCCCGTTAACTGTAGCATAACCCTTAATCTCTCAACTTATCAGCTGGCTTCATTGCTACTGGTGTACCATATCCTAAAACAAAGGAAGTGAGAAGGGTGTGCTGCCTCTTGGCTGGCAAAAAGATCTAGGTCCTAATGTACATGCTACAATTGTTTAGAGAGTGTTAGCAAATGAGGCAAGGGAATGCAGAGAAGTATGGGAGGTTATAAACACAAATTGAGATTTGATTTTTTTTCTTCAGCTGTTGATTTTCACTATAAAACTGACTCCATAGTTTAGATCTGGTTACCCTTTATAAAAATCTAAACTTTTTGTATTGCTTATATTAAATGTACTAACAGTGGACTTTTCCATCTGCAGATTATACTGAATGACCAGCAGTGGCAGTGTTTCACAGCAGAGTTTCTCTGAATTGCCAAGACTGAAGCAAACAAAAAAAAAGGAAGTCTTGTGGCATACTGCATCATTTTATCAATTTATGTGGTAAGTAAAACGCCCAATCATTCTTTTAGGCATTAAAAAGATGTTCATAGCATCGGAATGTCCTCACTACTTTATAGTGGGAGCCTGTGCCTGAATATAATTTCTGTTAAGAAAGAAGTAATATGGATCACATTATGTTGGTCATGATATTTAATAAAAGACTGACTGACTCGAACTCTACTAAAACCTGCTTTAGATCCTGGTGCTAGCAATGTTCCATTCGAGGAAATTGCTGTCTTTGAGGCTGAAATGCACCATCTCACTTATGAAAAGTAGTGTTAAATTCTCACGGTAGGAAGCTCATCTAACCTCTTCTTCAACACTCTATATGTTTGACTCTGATACTCAAGATGGATTGTTGTTAAGGATAGTCCGTCTATGTACCTCCATCCCACTTTCAAGAAGGACACAGTGCTTTGACTGGTTCAGATTCCTTTACCATTCCCTCTCCTACGTGGCTGGAAGTCATGAATACAGATAGTAAGCTACTGCATAACTTCTGATATCTCATCCTCCTGTGTGGTCAGCTTCCACAAGGACAATTGGTCCAGGGGTGTCTGACATCATAAAGCTAAAGCTAAAGCAAGAAGTTGTCTGACATGAGATGCCATTCTGTTGCCTAGCAGTCTGAGATCATAAAGCTAAAGCAAGATGCTTTCTGACTAGAGGGCCACTCTGTTGCGTAGCAGCTGACATCATTAAGGTCAATCAAGATGTTGTCTGACATGAGAGCCGCTCGGTTGCCTAACAAGGAGTAGCATACATTTATCTAGGTAATTGTATGAGTTGCAGGATAGACAGGTTGCCCAACTGAAAGATGAGGTGGTAAGATGAAAGAAATTAGGACTTTATTTAGACTTATACATTTGTATGAACGGAAGTTTGAGCATAAAAGACTCAACTTCACTGTTGCTGAACTGGTAGGATTTGGCTAAAGAGAAGATGGAAATGATGCTATTCATATTTTCTATTATTCCCGTTAACTGTAGCATAACCCTTAATCTCTCAACTTATCAGCTGGCTTCATTGCTACTGGTGTACCATATCCTAAAACAAAGGAAGTGAGAAGGGTGTGCTGCCTCTTGGCTGGCAAAAAGATCTAGGTCCTAATGTACATGCTACAATTGTTTAGAGAGTGTTAGCAAATGAGGCAAGGGAATGCAGAGAAGTATGGGAGGTTATAAACACAAATTGAGATTTGATTTTTTTTCTTCAGCTGTTGATTTTCACTATAAAACTGACTCCATAGTTTAGATCTGGTTACCCTTTATAAAAATCTAAACTTTTTGTATTGCTTATATTAAATGTACTAACAGTGGACTTTTCCATCTGCAGATTATACTGAATGACCAGCAGTGGCAGTGTTTCACAGCAGAGTTTCTCTGAATTGCCAAGACTGAAGCAAACAAAAAAAAAGGAAGTCTTGTGGCATACTGCATCATTTTATCAATTTATGTGGTAAGTAAAACGCCCAATCATTCTTTTAGGCATTAAAAAGATGTTCATAGCATCGGAATGTCCTCACTACTTTATAGTGGGAGCCTGTGCCTGAATATAATTTCTGTTAAGAAAGAAGTAATATGGATCACATTATGTTGGTCATGATATTTAATAAAAGACTGACTGACTCGAACTCTACTAAAACCTGCTTTAGATCCTGGTGCTAGCAATGTTCCATTCGAGGAAATTGCTGTCTTTGAGGCTGAAATGCACCATCTCACTTATGAAAAGTAGTGTTAAATTCTCACGGTAGGAAGCTCATCTAACCTCTTCTCCAACACTCTATATGTTTGACTCTGATACTCAAGATGGATTGTTGTTAAGGATAGTCCGTCTATGTACCTCCATCCCACTTTCAAGAAGGACACAGTGCTTTGACTGGTTCAGATTCCTTTACCATTCCCTCTCCTACGTGGCTGGAAGTCATGAATACAGATAGTAAGCTACTGCATAACTTCTGATATCTCATCCTCCTGTGTGGTCAGCTTCCACAAGGACAATTGGTCCAGGGGTGTCTGACATCATAAAGCTAAAGCTAAAGCAAGAAGTTGTCTGACATGAGATGCCATTCTGTTGCCTAGCAGTCTGAGATCATAAAGCTAAAGCAAGATGCTTTCTGACTAGAGGGCCACTCTGTTGCGTAGCAGCTGACATCATTAAGGTCAATCAAGATGTTGTCTGACATGAGAGCCGCTCGGTTGCCTAACAAGGAGTAGCATACATTTATCTAGGTAATTGTATGAGTTGCAGGATAGACAGGTTGCCCAACTGAAAGATGAGGTGGTAAGATGAAAGAAATTAGGACTTTATTTAGACTTATACATTTGTATGAACGGAAGTTTGAGCATAAAAGACTCAACTTCACTGTTGCTGAACTGGTAGGATTTGGCTAAAGAGAAGATGGAAATGATGCTATTCATATTTTCTATTATTCCCGTTAACTGTAGCATAACCCTTAATCTCTCAACTTATCAGCTGGCTTCATTGCTACTGGTGTACCATATCCTAAAACAAAGGAAGTGAGAAGGGTGTGCTGCCTCTTGGCTGGCAAAAAGATCTAGGTCCTAATGTACATGCTACAATTGTTTAGAGAGTGTTAGCAAATGAGGCAAGGGAATGCAGAGAAGTATGGGAGGTTATAAACACAAATTGAGATTTGATTTTTTTTCTTCAGCTGTTGATTTTCACTATAAAACTGACTCCATAGTTTAGATCTGGTTACCCTTTATAAAAATCTAAACTTTTTGTATTGCTTATATTAAATGTACTAACAGTGGACTTTTCCATCTGCAGATTATACTGAATGACCAGCAGTGGCAGTGTTTCACAGCAGAGTTTCTCTGAATTGCCAAGACTGAAGCAAACAAAAAAAAAGGAAGTCTTGTGGCATACTGCATCATTTTATCAATTTATGTGGTAAGTAAAACGCCCAATCATTCTTTTAGGCATTAAAAAGATGTTCATAGCATCGGAATGTCCTCACTACTTTATAGTGGGAGCCTGTGCCTGAATATAATTTCTGTTAAGAAAGAAGTAATATGGATCACATTATGTTGGTCATGATATTTAATAAAAGACTGACTGACTCGAACTCTACTAAAACCTGCTTTAGATCCTGGTGCTAGCAATGTTCCATTCGAGGAAATTGCTGTCTTTGAGGCTGAAATGCACCATCTCACTTATGAAAAGTAGTGTTAAATTCTCACGGTAGGAAGCTCATCTAACCTCTTCTCCAACACTCTATATGTTTGACTCTGATACTCAAGATGGATTGTTGTTAAGGATAGTCTGTCTATGTACCTCCATCCCACTTTCAAGAAGGACACAGTGCTTTGACTGGTTCAGATTCCTTTACCATTCCCTCTCCTACGTGGCTGGAAGTCATGAATACAGATAGTAAGCTACTGCATAACTTCTGATATCTCATCCTCCTGTGTGGTCAGCTTCCACAAGGACAATTGGTCCAGGGGTGTCTGACATCATAAAGCTAAAGCTAAAGCAAGAAGTTGTCTGACATGAGATGCCATTCTGTTGCCTAGCAGTCTGAGATCATAAAGCTAAAGCAAGATGCTTTCTGACTAGAGGGCCACTCTGTTGCGTAGCAGCTGACATCATTAAGGTCAATCAAGATGTTGTCTGACATGAGAGCCGCTCGGTTGCCTAACAAGGAGTAGCATACATTTATCTAGGTAATTGTATGAGTTGCAGGATAGACAGGTTGCCCAACTGAAAGATGAGGTGGTAAGATGAAAGAAATTAGGACTTTATTTAGACTTATACATTTGTATGAACGGAAGTTTGAGCATAAAAGACTCAACTTCACTGTTGCTGAACTGGTAGGATTTGGCTAAAGAGAAGATGGAAATGATGCTATTCATATTTTCTATTATTCCCGTTAACTGTAGCATAACCCTTAATCTCTCAACTTATCAGCTGGCTTCATTGCTACTGGTGTACCATATCCTAAAACAAAGGAAGTGAGAAGGGTGTGCTGCCTCTTGGCTGGCAAAAAGATCTAGGTCCTAATGTACATGCTACAATTGTTTAGAGAGTGTTAGCAAATGAGGCAAGGGAATGCAGAGAAGTATGGGAGGTTATAAACACAAATTGAGATTTGATTTTTTTTCTTCAGCTGTTGATTTTCACTATAAAACTGACTCCATAGTTTAGATCTGGTTACCCTTTATAAAAATCTAAACTTTTTGTATTGCTTATATTAAATGTACTAACAGTGGACTTTTCCATCTGCAGATTATACTGAATGACCAGCAGTGGCAGTGTTTCACAGCAGAGTTTCTCTGAATTGCCAAGACTGAAGCAAACAAAAAAAAGGAAGTCTTGTGGCATACTGCATCATTTTATCAATTTATGTGGTAAGTAAAACGCCCAATCATTCTTTTAGGCATTAAAAAGATGTTCATAGCATCGGAATGTCCTCACTACTTTATAGTGGGAGCCTGTGCCTGAATATAATTTCTGTTAAGAAAGAAGTAATATGGATCACATTATGTTGGTCATGATATTTATTAAAAGACTGACTGACTCGAACTCTACTAAAACCTGCTTTAGATCCTGGTGCTAGCAATGTTCCATTCGAGGAAATTGCTGTCTTTGAGGCTGAAATGCACCATCTCACTTATGAAAAGTAGTGTTAAATTCTCACGGTAGGAAGCTCATCTAACCTCTTCTCCAACACTCTATATGTTTGACTCTGATACTCAAGATGGATTGTTGTTAAGGATAGTCCGTCTATGTACCTCCATCCCACTTTCAAGAAGGACACAGTGCTTTGACTGGTTCAGATTCCTTTACCATTCCCTCTCCTACGTGGCTGGAAGTCATGAATACAGATAGTAAGCTACTGCATAACTTCTGATATCTCATCCTCCTGTGTGGTCAGCTTCCACAAGGACAATTGGTCCAGGGGTGTCTGACATCATAAAGCTAAAGCTAAAGCAAGAAGTTGTCTGACATGAGATGCCATTCTGTTGCCTAGCAGTCTGAGATCATAAAGCTAAAGCAAGATGCTTTCTGACTAGAGGGCCACTCTGTTGCGTAGCAGCTGACATCATTAAGGTCAATCAAGATGTTGTCTGACATGAGAGCCGCTCGGTTGCCTAACAAGGAGTAGCATACATTTATCTAGGTAATTGTATGAGTTGCAGGATAGACAGGTTGCCCAACTGAAAGATGAGGTGGTAAGATGAAAGAAATTAGGACTTTATTTAGACTTATACATTTGTATGAACGGAAGTTTGAGCATAAAAGACTCAACTTCACTGTTGCTGAACTGGTAGGATTTGGCTAAAGAGAAGATGGAAATGATGCTATTCATATTTTCTATTATTCCCGTTAACTGTAGCATAACCCTTAATCTCTCAACTTATCAGCTGGCTTCATTGCTACTGGTGTACCATATCCTAAAACAAAGGAAGTGAGAAGGGTGTGCTGCCTCTTGGCTGGCAAAAAGATCTAGGTCCTAATGTACATGCTACAATTGTTTAGAGAGTGTTAGCAAATGAGGCAAGGGAATGCAGAGAAGTATGGGAGGTTATAAACACAAATTGAGATTTGATTTTTTTTCTTCAGCTGTTGATTTTCACTATAAAACTGACTCCATAGTTTAGATCTGGTTACCCTTTATAAAAATCTAAACTTTTTGTATTGCTTATATTAAATGTACTAACAGTGGACTTTTCCATCTGCAGATTATACTGAATGACCAGCAGTGGCAGTGTTTCACAGCAGAGTTTCTCTGAATTGCCAAGACTGAAGCAAACAAAAAAAAAGGAAGTCTTGTGGCATACTGCATCATTTTATCAATTTATGTGGTAAGTAAAACGCCCAATCATTCTTTTAGGCATTAAAAAGATGTTCATAGCATCGGAATGTCCTCACTACTTTATAGTGGGAGCCTGTGCCTGAATATAATTTCTGTTAAGAAAGAAGTAATATGGATCACATTATGTTGGTCATGATATTTAATAAAAGACTGACTGACTCGAACTCTACTAAAACCTGCTTTAGATCCTGGTGCTAGCAATGTTCCATTCGAGGAAATTGCTGTCTTTGAGGCTGAAATGCACCATCTCACTTATGAAAAGTAGTGTTAAATTCTCACGGTAGGAAGCTCATCTAACCTCTTCTTCAACACTCTATATGTTTGACTCTGATACTCAAGATGGATTGTTGTTAAGGATAGTCCGTCTATGTACCTCCATCCCACTTTCAAGAAGGACACAGTGCTTTGACTGGTTCAGATTCCTTTACCATTCCCTCTCCTACGTGGCTGGAAGTCATGAATACAGATAGTAAGCTACTGCATAACTTCTGATATCTCATCCTCCTGTGTGGTCAGCTTCCACAAGGACAATTGGTCCAGGGGTGTCTGACATCATAAAGCTAAAGCTAAAGCAAGAAGTTGTCTGATATGAGATGCCATTCTGTTGCCTAGCAGTCTGACATCATAAAGCTAAAGCAAGATGCTTTCTGACTAGAGGGCCACTCTGTTGCGTAGCAGCTGACATCATTAAGGTCAATCAAGATGTTGTCTGACATGAGAGCCGCTCGGTTGCCTAACAAGGAGTAGGATACATTTATCTAGGTAATTGTATGAGTTGCAGGATAGACAGGTTGCCCAACTGAAAGATGAGGTGGTAAGATGAAAGAAATTAGGACTTTATTTAGACTTATACATTTGTATGAACGGAAGTTTGAGCATAAAAGACTCAACTTCACTGTTGCTGAACTGGTAGGATTTGGCTAAAGAGAAGATGGAAATGATGCTATTCATAGTTTCTATTATTCCCGTTAACTGTAGCATAACCCTTAATCTCTCAACTTATCAGCTGGCTTCATTGCTACTGGTGTACCATATCCTAAAACAAAGGAAGTGAGAAGGGTGTGCTGCCTCTTGGCTGGCAAAAAGATCTAGGTCCTAATGTACATGCTACAATTGTTTAGAGAGTGTTAGCAAATGAGGCAAGGGAATGCAGAGAAGTATGGGAGGTTATAAACACAAATTGAGATTTGATTTTTTTTCTTCAGCTGTTGATTTTCACTATAAAACTGACTCCATAGTTTAGATCTGGTTACCCTTTATAAAAATCTAAACTTTTTGTATTGCTTATATTAAATGTACTAACAGTGGACTTTTCCATCTGCAGATTATACTGAATGACCAGCAGTGGCAGTGTTTCACAGCAGAGTTTCTCTGAATTGCCAAGACTGAAGCAAACAAAAAAAAAGGAAGTCTTGTGGCATACTGCATCATTTTATCAATTTATGTGGTAAGTAAAACGCCCAATCATTCTTTTAGGCATTAAAAAGATGTTCATAGCATCGGAATGTCCTCACTACTTTATAGTGGGAGCCTGTGCCTGAATATAATTTCTGTTAAGAAAGAAGTAATATGGATCACATTATGTTGGTCATGATATTTAATAAAAGACTGACTGACTCGAACTCTACTAAAACCTGCTTTAGATCCTGGTGCTAGCAATGTTCCATTCGAGGAAATTGCTGTCTTTGAGGCTGAAATGCACCATCTCACTTATGAAAAGTAGTGTTAAATTCTCACGGTAGGAAGCTCATCTAACCTCTTCTTCAACACTCTATATGTTTGACTCTGATACTCAAGATGGATTGTTGTTAAGGATAGTCCGTCTATGTACCTCCATCCCACTTTCAAGAAGGACACAGTGCTTTGACTGGTTCAGATTCCTTTACCATTCCCTCTCCTACGTGGCTGGAAGTCATGAATACAGATAGTAAGCTACTGCATAACTTCTGATATCTCATCCTCCTGTGTGGTCAGCTTCCACAAGGACAATTGGTCCAGGGGTGTCTGACATCATAAAGCTAAAGCTAAAGCAAGAAGTTGTCTGACATGAGATGCCATTCTGTTGCCTAGCAGTCTGAGATCATAAAGCTAAAGCAAGATGCTTTCTGACTAGAGGGCCACTCTGTTGCGTAGCAGCTGACATCATTAAGGTCAATCAAGATGTTGTCTGACATGAGAGCCGCTCGGTTGCCTAACAAGGAGTAGCATACATTTATCTAGGTAATTGTATGAGTTGCAGGATAGACAGGTTGCCCAACTGAAAGATGAGGTGGTAAGATGAAAGAAATTAGGACTTTATTTAGACTTATACATTTGTATGAACGGAAGTTTGAGCATAAAAGACTCAACTTCACTGTTGCTGAACTGGTAGGATTTGGCTAAAGAGAAGATGGAAATGATGCTATTCATATTTTCTATTATTCCCGTTAACTGTAGCATAACCCTTAATCTCTCAACTTATCAGCTGGCTTCATTGCTACTGGTGTACCATATCCTAAAACAAAGGAAGTGAGAAGGGTGTGCTGCCTCTTGGCTGGCAAAAAGATCTAGGTCCTAATGTACATGCTACAATTGTTTAGAGAGTGTTAGCAAATGAGGCAAGGGAATGCAGAGAAGTATGGGAGGTTATAAACACAAATTGAGATTTGATTTTTTTTCTTCAGCTGTTGATTTTCACTATAAAACTGACTCCATAGTTTAGATCTGGTTACCCTTTATAAAAATCTAAACTTTTTGTATTGCTTATATTAAATGTACTAACAGTGGACTTTTCCATCTGCAGATTATACTGAATGACCAGCAGTGGCAGTGTTTCACAGCAGAGTTTCTCTGAATTGCCAAGACTGAAGCAAACAAAAAAAAAGGAAGTCTTGTGGCATACTGCATCATTTTATCAATTTATGTGGTAAGTAAAACGCCCAATCATTCTTTTAGGCATTAAAAAGATGTTCATAGCATCGGAATGTCCTCACTACTTTATAGTGGGAGCCTGTGCCTGAATATAATTTCTGTTAAGAAAGAAGTAATATGGATCACATTATGTTGGTCATGATATTTAATAAAAGACTGACTGACTCGAACTCTACTAAAACCTGCTTTAGATCCTGGTGCTAGCAATGTTCCATTCGAGGAAATTGCTGTCTTTGAGGCTGAAATGCACCATCTCACTTATGAAAAGTAGTGTTAAATTCTCACGGTAGGAAGCTCATCTAACCTCTTCTCCAACACTCTATATGTTTGACTCTGATACTCAAGATGGATTGTTGTTAAGGATAGTCCGTCTATGTACCTCCATCCCACTTTCAAGAAGGACACAGTGCTTTGACTGGTTCAGATTCCTTTACCATTCCCTCTCCTACGTGGCTGGAAGTCATGAATACAGATAGTAAGCTACTGCATAACTTCTGATATCTCATCCTCCTGTGTGGTCAGCTTCCACAAGGACAATTGGTCCAGGGGTGTCTGACATCATAAAGCTAAAGCTAAAGCAAGAAGTTGTCTGACATGAGATGCCATTCTGTTGCCTAGCAGTCTGAGATCATAAAGCTAAAGCAAGATGCTTTCTGACTAGAGGGCCACTCTGTTGCGTAGCAGCTGACATCATTAAGGTCAATCAAGATGTTGTCTGACATGAGAGCCGCTCGGTTGCCTAACAAGGAGTAGCATACATTTATCTAGGTAATTGTATGAGTTGCAGGATAGACAGGTTGCCCAACTGAAAGATGAGGTGGTAAGATGAAAGAAATTAGGACTTTATTTAGACTTATACATTTGTATGAACGGAAGTTTGAGCATAAAAGACTCAACTTCACTGTTGCTGAACTGGTAGGATTTGGCTAAAGAGAAGATGGAAATGATGCTATTCATATTTTCTATTATTCCCGTTAACTGTAGCATAACCCTTAATCTCTCAACTTATCAGCTGGCTTCATTGCTACTGGTGTACCATATCCTAAAACAAAGGAAGTGAGAAGGGTGTGCTGCCTCTTGGCTGGCAAAAAGATCTAGGTCCTAATGTACATGCTACAATTGTTTAGAGAGTGTTAGCAAATGAGGCAAGGGAATGCAGAGAAGTATGGGAGGTTATAAACACAAATTGAGATTTGATTTTTTTTCTTCAGCTGTTGATTTTCACTATAAAACTGACTCCATAGTTTAGATCTGGTTACCCTTTATAAAAATCTAAACTTTTTGTATTGCTTATATTAAATGTACTAACAGTGGACTTTTCCATCTGCAGATTATACTGAATGACCAGCAGTGGCAGTGTTTCACAGCAGAGTTTCTCTGAATTGCCAAGACTGAAGCAAACAAAAAAAAAGGAAGTCTTGTGGCATACTGCATCATTTTATCAATTTATGTGGTAAGTAAAACGCCCAATCATTCTTTTAGGCATTAAAAAGATGTTCATAGCATCGGAATGTCCTCACTACTTTATAGTGGGAGCCTGTGCCTGAATATAATTTCTGTTAAGAAAGAAGTAATATGGATCACATTATGTTGGTCATGATATTTAATAAAAGACTGACTGACTCGAACTCTACTAAAACCTGCTTTAGATCCTGGTGCTAGCAATGTTCCATTCGAGGAAATTGCTGTCTTTGAGGCTGAAATGCACCATCTCACTTATGAAAAGTAGTGTTAAATTCTCACGGTAGGAAGCTCATCTAACCTCTTCTCCAACACTCTATATGTTTGACTCTGATACTCAAGATGGATTGTTGTTAAGGATAGTCTGTCTATGTACCTCCATCCCACTTTCAAGAAGGACACAGTGCTTTGACTGGTTCAGATTCCTTTACCATTCCCTCTCCTACGTGGCTGGAAGTCATGAATACAGATAGTAAGCTACTGCATAACTTCTGATATCTCATCCTCCTGTGTGGTCAGCTTCCACAAGGACAATTGGTCCAGGGGTGTCTGACATCATAAAGCTAAAGCTAAAGCAAGAAGTTGTCTGACATGAGATGCCATTCTGTTGCCTAGCAGTCTGAGATCATAAAGCTAAAGCAAGATGCTTTCTGACTAGAGGGCCACTCTGTTGCGTAGCAGCTGACATCATTAAGGTCAATCAAGATGTTGTCTGACATGAGAGCCGCTCGGTTGCCTAACAAGGAGTAGCATACATTTATCTAGGTAATTGTATGAGTTGCAGGATAGACAGGTTGCCCAACTGAAAGATGAGGTGGTAAGATGAAAGAAATTAGGACTTTATTTAGACTTATACATTTGTATGAACGGAAGTTTGAGCATAAAAGACTCAACTTCACTGTTGCTGAACTGGTAGGATTTGGCTAAAGAGAAGATGGAAATGATGCTATTCATATTTTCTATTATTCCCGTTAACTGTAGCATAACCCTTAATCTCTCAACTTATCAGCTGGCTTCATTGCTACTGGTGTACCATATCCTAAAACAAAGGAAGTGAGAAGGGTGTGCTGCCTCTTGGCTGGCAAAAAGATCTAGGTCCTAATGTACATGCTACAATTGTTTAGAGAGTGTTAGCAAATGAGGCAAGGGAATGCAGAGAAGTATGGGAGGTTATAAACACAAATTGAGATTTGATTTTTTTTCTTCAGCTGTTGATTTTCACTATAAAACTGACTCCATAGTTTAGATCTGGTTACCCTTTATAAAAATCTAAACTTTTTGTATTGCTTATATTAAATGTACTAACAGTGGACTTTTCCATCTGCAGATTATACTGAATGACCAGCAGTGGCAGTGTTTCACAGCAGAGTTTCTCTGAATTGCCAAGACTGAAGCAAACAAAAAAAAAGGAAGTCTTGTGGCATACTGCATCATTTTATCAATTTATGTGGTAAGTAAAACGCCCAATCATTCTTTTAGGCATTAAAAAGATGTTCATAGCATCGGAATGTCCTCACTACTTTATAGTGGGAGCCTGTGCCTGAATATAATTTCTGTTAAGAAAGAAGTAATATGGATAACATTATGTTGGTCATGATATTTAATAAAAGACTGACTGACTCGAACTCTACTAAAACCTGCTTTAGATCCTGGTGCTAGCAATGTTCCATTCGAGGAAATTGCTGTCTTTGAGGCTGAAATGCACCATCTCACTTATGAAAAGTAGTGTTAAATTCTCACGGTAGGAAGCTCATCTAACCTCTTCTCCAACACTCTATATGTTTGACTCTGATACTCAAGATGGATTGTTGTTAAGGATAGTCCGTCTATGTACCTCCATCCCACTTTCAAGAAGGACACAGTGCTTTGACTGGTTCAGATTCCTTTACCATTCCCTCTCCTACGTGGCTGGAAGTCATGAATACAGATAGTAAGCTACTGCATAACTTCTGATATCTCATCCTCCTGTGTGGTCAGCTTCCACAAGGACAATTGGTCCAGGGGTGTCTGACATCATAAAGCTAAAGCTAAAGCAAGAAGTTGTCTGATATGAGATGCCATTCTGTTGCCTAGCAGTCTGACATCATAAAGCTAAAGCAAGATGCTTTCTGACTAGAGGGCCACTCTGTTGCGTAGCAGCTGACATCATTAAGGTCAATCAAGATGTTGTCTGACATGAGAGCCGCTCGGTTGCCTAACAAGGAGTAGGATACATTTATCTAGGTAATTGTATGAGTTGCAGGATAGACAGGTTGCCCAACTGAAAGATGAGGTGGTAAGATGAAAGAAATTAGGACTTTATTTAGACTTATACATTTGTATGAACGGAAGTTTGAGCATAAAAGACTCAACTTCACTGTTGCTGAACTGGTAGGATTTGGCTAAAGAGAAGATGGAAATGATGCTATTCATAGTTTCTATTATTCCCGTTAACTGTAGCATAACCCTTAATCTCTCAACTTATCAGCTGGCTTCATTGCTACTGGTGTACCATATCCTAAAACAAAGGAAGTGAGAAGGGTGTGCTGCCTCTTGGCTGGCAAAAAGATCTAGGTCCTAATGTACATGCTACAATTGTTTAGAGAGTGTTAGCAAATGAGGCAAGGGAATGCAGAGAAGTATGGGAGGTTATAAACACAAATTGAGATTTGATTTTTTTTCTTCAGCTGTTGATTTTCACTATAAAACTGACTCCATAGTTTAGATCTGGTTACCCTTTATAAAAATCTAAACTTTTTGTATTGCTTATATTAAATGTACTAACAGTGGACCTTTCCATCTGCAGATTATACTGAATGACCAGCAGTGGCAGTGTTTCACAGCAGAGTTTCTCTGAATTGCCAAGACTGAAGCAAACAAAAAAAAAGGAAGTCTTGTGGCATACTGCATCATTTTATCAATTTATGTGGTAAGTAAAACGCCCAATCATTCTTTTAGGCATTAAAAAGATGTTCATAGCATCGGAATGTCCTCACTACTTTATAGTGGGAGCCTGTGCCTGAATATAATTTCTGTTAAGAAAGAAGTAATATGGATCACATTATGTTGGTCATGATATTTAATAAAAGACTGTCTGACTCGAACTCTACTAAAACCTGCTTTAGATCCTGGTGCTAGCAATGTTCCATTCGAGGAAATTGCTGTCTTTGAGGCTGAAATGCACCATCTCACTTATGAAAAGTAGTGTTAAATTCTCACGGTAGGAAGCTCATCTAACCTCTTCTCCAACACTCTATATGTTTGACTCTGATACTCAAGATGGATTGTTGTTAAGGATAGTCCGTCTATGTACCTCCATCCCACTTTCAAGAAGGACACAGTGCTTTGACTGGTTCAGATTCCTTTACCATTCCCTCTCCTACGTGGCTGGAAGTCATGAATACAGATAGTAAGCTACTGCATAACTTCTGATATCTCATCCTCCTGTGTGGTCAGCTTCCACAAGGACAATTGGTCCAGGGGTGTCTGACATCATAAAGCTAAAGCTAAAGCAAGAAGTTGTCTGACATGAGATGCCATTCTGTTGCCTAGCAGTCTGACATCATAAAGCTAAAGCAAGATGCTTTCTGACTAGAGGGCCACTCTGTTGCGTAGCAGCTGACATCATTAAGGTCAATCAAGATGTTGTCTGACATGAGAGCCGCTCGGTTGCCTAACAAGGAGTAGCATACATTTATCTAGGTAATTGTATGAGTTGCAGGATAGACAGGTTGCCCAACTGAAAGATGAGGTGGTAAGATGAAAGAAATTAGGACTTTATTTAGACTTATACATTTGTATGAACGGAAGTTTGAGCATAAAAGACTCAACTTCACTGTTGCTGAACTGGTAGGATTTGGCTAAAGAGAAGATGGAAATGATGCTATTCATATTTTCTATTATTCCCGTTAACTGTAGCATAACCCTTAATCTCTCAACTTATCAGCTGGCTTCATTGCTACTGGTGTACCATATCCTAAAACAAAGGAAGTGAGAAGGGTGTGCTGCCTCTTGGCTGACAAAAAGATCTAGGTCCTAATGTACATGCTACAATTGTTTAGAGAGTGTTAGCAAATGAGGCAAGGGAATGCAGAGAAGTATGGGAGGTTATAAACACAAATTGAGATTTGCTTTTTTTTCTTCAGCTGTTGATTTTCACTATAAAACTGACTCCATAGTTTAGATCTGGTTACCCATTATAAAAATCTAAACTTTTTGTATTTCTTATATTAAATGTACTAACAGTGGACTTTTCCATCTGCAGATTATACTGAATGACCAGCAGTGGCAGTGTTTCACAGCAGAGTTTCTCTGAATTGCCAAGACTGAAGCAAACAAAAAAAAAAGGAAGTCTTGTGGCATACTGCATCATTTTATCAATTTATGTGGTAAGTAAAACGCCCAATCATTCTTTTAGGCATTAAAAAGATGTTCATAGCATCGGAATGTCCTCACTACTTTATAGTGGGAGCCTGTGCCTGAATATAATTTCTGTTAAGAAAGAAGTAATATGGATCACATTATGTTGGTCATGATATTTAATAAAAGACTGACTGACTCGAACTCTACTAAAACCTGCTTTAGATCCTGGTGCTAGCAATGTTCCATTCGAGGAAATTGCTGTCTTTGAGGCTGAAATGCACCATCTCACTTATGAAAAGTAGTGTTAAATTCTCACGGTAGGAAGCTCATCTAACCTCTTCTCCAACACTCTATATGTTTGACTCTGATACTCAAGATGGATTGTTGTTAAGGATAGTCCGTCTATGTACCTCCATCCCACTTTCAAGAAGGACACAGTGCTTTGACTGGTTCAGATTCCTTTACCATTCCCTCTCCTACGTGGCTGGAAGTCATGAATACAGATAGTAAGCTACTGCATAACTTCTGATATCTCATCCTCCTGTGTGGTCAGCTTCCACAAGGACAATTGGTCCAGGGGTGTCTGACATCATAAAGCTAAAGCTAAAGCAAGAAGTTGTCTGACATGAGATGCCATTCTGTTGCCTAGCAGTCTGACATCATAAAGCTAAAGCAAGATGCTTTCTGACTAGAGGGCCACTCTGTTGCGTAGCAGCTGACATCATTAAGGTCAATCAAGATGTTGTCTGACATGAGAGCCGCTCGGTTGCCTAACAAGGAGTAGGATACATTTATCTAGGTAATTGTATGAGTTGCAGGATAGACAGGTTGCCCAACTGAAAGATGAGGTGGTAAGATGAAAGAAATTAGGACTTTATTTAGACTTATACATTTGTATGAACGGAAGTTTGAGCATAAAAGACTCAACTTCACTGTTGCTGAACTGGTAGGATTTGGCTAAAGAGAAGATGGAAATGATGCTATTCATATTTTCTATTATTCCCGTTAACTGTAGCATAACCCTTAATCTCTCAACTTATCAGCTGGCTTCATTGCTACTGGTGTACCATATCCTAAAACAAAGGAAGTGAGAAGGGTGTGCTGCCTCTTGGCTGGCAAAAAGATCTAGGTCCTAATGTACATGCTACAATTGTTTAGAGAGTGTTAGCAAATGAGGCAAGGGAATGCAGAGAAGTATGGGAGGTTATAAACACAAATTGAGATTTGATTTTTTTTCTTCAGCTGTTGATTTTCACTATAAAACTGACTCCATAGTTTAGATCTGGTTACCCTTTATAAAAATCTAAACTTTTTGTATTGCTTATATTAAATGTACTAACAGTGGACTTTTCCATCTGCAGATTATACTGAATGACCAGCAGTGGCAGTGTTTCACAGCAGAGTTTCTCTGAATTGCCAAGACTGAAGCAAACAAAAAAAAAGGAAGTCTTGTGGCATACTGCATCATTTTATCAATTTATGTGGTAAGTAAAACGCCCAATCATTCTTTTAGGCATTAAAAAGATGTTCATAGCATCGGAATGTCCTCACTACTTTATAGTGGGAGCCTGTGCCTGAATATAATTTCTGTTAAGAAAGAAGTAATATGGATCACATTATGTTGGTCATGATATTTATTAAAAGACTGACTGACTCGAACTCTACTAAAACCTGCTTTAGATCCTGGTGCTAGCAATGTTCCATTCGAGGAAATTGCTGTCTTTGAGGCTGAAATGCACCATCTCACTTATGAAAAGTAGTGTTAAATTCTCACGGTAGGAAGCTCATCTAACCTCTTCTCCAACACTCTATATGTTTGACTCTGATACTCAAGATGGATTGTTGTTAAGGATAGTCCGTCTATGTACCTCCATCCCACTTTCAAGAAGGACACAGTGCTTTGACTGGTTCAGATTCCTTTACCATTCCCTCTCCTACGTGGCTGGAAGTCATGAATACAGATAGTAAGCTACTGCATAACTTCTGATATCTCATCCTCCTGTGTGGTCAGCTTCCACAAGGACAATTGGTCCAGGGGTGTCTGACATCATAAAGCTAAAGCTAAAGCAAGAAGTTGTCTGACATGAGATGCCATTCTGTTGCCTAGCAGTCTGAGATCATAAAGCTAAAGCAAGATGCTTTCTGACTAGAGGGCCACTCTGTTGCGTAGCAGCTGACATCATTAAGGTCAATCAAGATGTTGTCTGACATGAGAGCCGCTCGGTTGCCTAACAAGGAGTAGCATACATTTATCTAGGTAATTGTATGAGTTGCAGGATAGACAGGTTGCCCAACTGAAAGATGAGGTGGTAAGATGAAAGAAATTAGGACTTTATTTAGACTTATACATTTGTATGAACGGAAGTTTGAGCATAAAAGACTCAACTTCACTGTTGCTGAACTGGTAGGATTTGGCTAAAGAGAAGATGGAAATGATGCTATTCATATTTTCTATTATTCCCGTTAACTGTAGCATAACCCTTAATCTCTCAACTTATCAGCTGGCTTCATTGCTACTGGTGTACCATATCCTAAAACAAAGGAAGTGAGAAGGGTGTGCTGCCTCTTGGCTGGCAAAAAGATCTAGGTCCTAATGTACATGCTACAATTGTTTAGAGAGTGTTAGCAAATGAGGCAAGGGAATGCAGAGAAGTATGGGAGGTTATAAACACAAATTGAGATTTGATTTTTTTTCTTCAGCTGTTGATTTTCACTATAAAACTGACTCCATAGTTTAGATCTGGTTACCCTTTATAAAAATCTAAACTTTTTGTATTGCTTATATTAAATGTACTAACAGTGGACTTTTCCATCTGCAGATTATACTGAATGACCAGCAGTGGCAGTGTTTCACAGCAGAGTTTCTCTGAATTGCCAAGACTGAAGCAAACAAAAAAAAAAGGAAGTCTTGTGGCATACTGCATCATTTTATCAATTTATGTGGTAAGTAAAACGCCCAATCATTCTTTTAGGCATTAAAAAGATGTTCATAGCATCGGAATGTCCTCACTACTTTATAGTGGGAGCCTGTGCCTGAATATAATTTCTGTTAAGAAAGAAGTAATATGGATCACATTATGTTGGTCATGATATTTAATAAAAGACTGACTGACTCGAACTCTACTAAAACCTGCTTTAGATCCTGGTGCTAGCAATGTTCCATTCGAGGAAATTGCTGTCTTTGAGGCTGAAATGCACCATCTCACTTATGAAAAGTAGTGTTAAATTCTCACGGTAGGAAGCTCATCTAACCTCTTCTTCAACACTCTATATGTTTGACTCTGATACTCAAGATGGATTGTTGTTAAGGATAGTCCGTCTATGTACCTCCATCCCACTTTCAAGAAGGACACAGTGCTTTGACTGGTTCAGATTCCTTTACCATTCCCTCTCCTACGTGGCTGGAAGTCATGAATACAGATAGTAAGCTACTGCATAACTTCTGATATCTCATCCTCCTGTGTGGTCAGCTTCCACAAGGACAATTGGTCCAGGGGTGTCTGACATCATAAAGCTAAAGCTAAAGCAAGAAGTTGTCTGATATGAGATGCCATTCTGTTGCCTAGCAGTCTGACATCATAAAGCTAAAGCAAGATGCTTTCTGACTAGAGGGCCACTCTGTTGCGTAGCAGCTGACATCATTAAGGTCAATCAAGATGTTGTCTGACATGAGAGCCGCTCGGTTGCCTAACAAGGAGTAGGATACATTTATCTAGGTAATTGTATGAGTTGCAGGATAGACAGGTTGCCCAACTGAAAGATGAGGTGGTAAGATGAAAGAAATTAGGACTTTATTTAGACTTATACATTTGTATGAACGGAAGTTTGAGCATAAAAGACTCAACTTCACTGTTGCTGAACTGGTAGGATTTGGCTAAAGAGAAGATGGAAATGATGCTATTCATAGTTTCTATTATTCCCGTTAACTGTAGCATAACCCTTAATCTCTCAACTTATCAGCTGGCTTCATTGCTACTGGTGTACCATATCCTAAAACAAAGGAAGTGAGAAGGGTGTGCTGCCTCTTGGCTGGCAAAAAGATCTAGGTCCTAATGTACATGCTACAATTGTTTAGAGAGTGTTAGCAAATGAGGCAAGGGAATGCAGAGAAGTATGGGAGGTTATAAACACAAATTGAGATTTGATTTTTTTTCTTCAGCTGTTGATTTTCACTATAAAACTGACTCCATAGTTTAGATCTGGTTACCCTTTATAAAAATCTAAACTTTTTGTATTGCTTATATTAAATGTACTAACAGTGGACCTTTCCATCTGCAGATTATACTGAATGACCAGCAGTGGCAGTGTTTCACAGCAGAGTTTCTCTGAATTGCCAAGACTGAAGCAAACAAAAAAAAAAGGAAGTCTTGTGGCATACTGCATCATTTTATCAATTTATGTGGTAAGTAAAACGCCCAATCATTCTTTTAGGCATTAAAAAGATGTTCATAGCATCGGAATGTCCTCACTACTTTATAGTGGGAGCCGGTGCCTGAATATAATTTCTGTTAAGAAAGAAGTAATATGGATCACATTATGTTGGTCATGATATTTAATAAAAGACTGACTGACTCGAACTCTACTAAAACCTGCTTTAGATCCTGGTGCTAGCAATGTTCCATTCGAGGAAATTGCTGTCTTTGAGGCTGAAATGCACCATCTCACTTATGAAAAGTAGTGTTAAATTCTCACGGTAGGAAGCTCATCTAACCTCTTCTCCAACACTCTATATGTTTGACTCTGATACTCAAGATGGATTGTTGTTAAGGATAGTCTGTCTATGTACCTCCATCCCACTTTCAAGAAGGACACAGTGCTTTGACTGGTTCAGATTCCTTTACCATTCCCTCTCCTACGTGGCTGGAAGTCATGAATACAGATAGTAAGCTACTGCATAACTTCTGATATCTCATCCTCCTGTGTGGTCAGCTTCCACAAGGACAATTGGTCCAGGGGTGTCTGACATCATAAAGCTAAAGCTAAAGCAAGAAGTTGTCTGACATGAGATGCCATTCTGTTGCCTAGCAGTCTGAGATCATAAAGCTAAAGCAAGATGCTTTCTGACTAGAGGGCCACTCTGTTGCGTAGCAGCTGACATCATTAAGGTCAATCAAGATGTTGTCTGACATGAGAGCCGCTCTGTTGCCTAACAAGGAGTAGCATACATTTATCTAGGTAATTGTATGAGTTGCAGGATAGACAGGTTGCCCAACTGAAAGATGAGGTGGTAAGATGAAAGAAATTAGGACTTTATTTAGACTTATACATTTGTATGAACGGAAGTTTGAGCATAAAAGACTCAACTTCACTGTTGCTGAACTGGTAGGATTTGGCTAAAGAGAAGATGGAAATGATGCTATTCATATTTTCTATTATTCCCGTTAACTGTAGCATAACCCTTAATCTCTCAACTTATCAGCTGGCTTCATTGCTACTGGTGTACCATATCCTAAAACAAAGGAAGTGAGAAGGGTGTGCTGCCTCTTGGCTGACAAAAAGATCTAGGTCCTAATGTACATGCTACAATTGTTTAGAGAGTGTTAGCAAATGAGGCAAGGGAATGCAGAGAAGTATGGGAGGTTATAAACACAAATTGAGATTTGCTTTTTTTTCTTCAGCTGTTGATTTTCACTATAAAACTGACTCCATAGTTTAGATCTGGTTACCCATTATAAAAATCTAAACTTTTTGTATTTCTTATATTAAATGTACTAACAGTGGACTTTTCCATCTGCAGATTATACTGAATGACCAGCAGTGGCAGTGTTTCACAGCAGAGTTTCTCTGAATTGCCAAGACTGAAGCAAACAAAAAAAAAAGGAAGTCTTGTGGCATACTGCATCATTTTATCAATTTATGTGGTAAGTAAAACGCCCAATCATTCTTTTAGGCATTAAAAAGATGTTCATAGCATCGGAATGTCCTCACTACTTTATAGTGGGAGCCTGTGCCTGAATATAATTTCTGTTAAGAAAGAAGTAATATGGATCACATTATGTTGGTCATGATATTTAATAAAAGACTGACTGACTCGAACTCTACTAAAACCTGCTTTAGATCCTGGTGCTAGCAATGTTCCATTCGAGGAAATTGCTGTCTTTGAGGCTGAAATGCACCATCTCACTTATGAAAAGTAGTGTTAAATTCTCACGGTAGGAAGCTCATCTAACCTCTTCTCCAACACTCTATATGTTTGACTCTGATACTCAAGATGGATTGTTGTTAAGGATAGTCCGTCTATGTACCTCCATCCCACTTTCAAGAAGGACACAGTGCTTTGACTGGTTCAGATTCCTTTACCATTCCCTCTCCTACGTGGCTGGAAGTCATGAATACAGATAGTAAGCTACTGCATAACTTCTGATATCTCATCCTCCTGTGTGGTCAGCTTCCACAAGGACAATTGGTCCAGGGGTGTCTGACATCATAAAGCTAAAGCTAAAGCAAGAAGTTGTCTGACATGAGATGCCATTCTGTTGCCTAGCAGTCTGACATCATAAAGCTAAAGCAAGATGCTTTCTGACTAGAGGGCCACTCTGTTGCGTAGCAGCTGACATCATTAAGGTCAATCAAGATGTTGTCTGACATGAGAGCCGCTCGGTTGCCTAACAAGGAGTAGGATACATTTATCTAGGTAATTGTATGAGTTGCAGGATAGACAGGTTGCCCAACTGAAAGATGAGGTGGTAAGATGAAAGAAATTAGGACTTTATTTAGACTTATACATTTGTATGAACGGAAGTTTGAGCATAAAAGACTCAACTTCACTGTTGCTGAACTGGTAGGATTTGGCTAAAGAGAAGATGGAAATGATGCTATTCATATTTTCTATTATTCCCGTTAACTGTAGCATAACCCTTAATCTCTCAACTTATCAGCTGGCTTCATTGCTACTGGTGTACCATATCCTAAAACAAAGGAAGTGAGAAGGGTGTGCTGCCTCTTGGCTGGCAAAAAGATCTAGGTCCTAATGTACATGCTACAATTGTTTAGAGAGTGTTAGCAAATGAGGCAAGGGAATGCAGAGAAGTATGGGAGGTTATAAACACAAATTGAGATTTGATTTTTTTTCTTCAGCTGTTGATTTTCACTATAAAACTGACTCCATAGTTTAGATCTGGTTACCCTTTATAAAAATCTAAACTTTTTGTATTGCTTATATTAAATGTACTAACAGTGGACTTTTCCATCTGCAGATTATACTGAATGACCAGCAGTGGCAGTGTTTCACAGCAGAGTTTCTCTGAATTGCCAAGACTGAAGCAAACAAAAAAAAAGGAAGTCTTGTGGCATACTGCATCATTTTATCAATTTATGTGGTAAGTAAAACGCCCAATCATTCTTTTAGGCATTAAAAAGATGTTCATAGCATCGGAATGTCCTCACTACTTTATAGTGGGAGCCTGTGCCTGAATATAATTTCTGTTAAGAAAGAAGTAATATGGATCACATTATGTTGGTCATGATATTTATTAAAAGACTGACTGACTCGAACTCTACTAAAACCTGCTTTAGATCCTGGTGCTAGCAATGTTCCATTCGAGGAAATTGCTGTCTTTGAGGCTGAAATGCACCATCTCACTTATGAAAAGTAGTGTTAAATTCTCACGGTAGGAAGCTCATCTAACCTCTTCTCCAACACTCTATATGTTTGACTCTGATACTCAAGATGGATTGTTGTTAAGGATAGTCCGTCTATGTACCTCCATCCCACTTTCAAGAAGGACACAGTGCTTTGACTGGTTCAGATTCCTTTACCATTCCCTCTCCTACGTGGCTGGAAGTCATGAATACAGATAGTAAGCTACTGCATAACTTCTGATATCTCATCCTCCTGTGTGGTCAGCTTCCACAAGGACAATTGGTCCAGGGGTGTCTGACATCATAAAGCTAAAGCTAAAGCAAGAAGTTGTCTGACATGAGATGCCATTCTGTTGCCTAGCAGTCTGAGATCATAAAGCTAAAGCAAGATGCTTTCTGACTAGAGGGCCACTCTGTTGCGTAGCAGCTGACATCATTAAGGTCAATCAAGATGTTGTCTGACATGAGAGCCGCTCGGTTGCCTAACAAGGAGTAGCATACATTTATCTAGGTAATTGTATGAGTTGCAGGATAGACAGGTTGCCCAACTGAAAGATGAGGTGGTAAGATGAAAGAAATTAGGACTTTATTTAGACTTATACATTTGTATGAACGGAAGTTTGAGCATAAAAGACTCAACTTCACTGTTGCTGAACTGGTAGGATTTGGCTAAAGAGAAGATGGAAATGATGCTATTCATATTTTCTATTATTCCCGTTAACTGTAGCATAACCCTTAATCTCTCAACTTATCAGCTGGCTTCATTGCTACTGGTGTACCATATCCTAAAACAAAGGAAGTGAGAAGGGTGTGCTGCCTCTTGGCTGGCAAAAAGATCTAGGTCCTAATGTACATGCTACAATTGTTTAGAGAGTGTTAGCAAATGAGGCAAGGGAATGCAGAGAAGTATGGGAGGTTATAAACACAAATTGAGATTTGATTTTTTTTCTTCAGCTGTTGATTTTCACTATAAAACTGACTCCATAGTTTAGATCTGGTTACCCTTTATAAAAATCTAAACTTTTTGTATTGCTTATATTAAATGTACTAACAGTGGACTTTTCCATCTGCAGATTATACTGAATGACCAGCAGTGGCAGTGTTTCACAGCAGAGTTTCTCTGAATTGCCAAGACTGAAGCAAACAAAAAAAAAAGGAAGTCTTGTGGCATACTGCATCATTTTATCAATTTATGTGGTAAGTAAAACGCCCAATCATTCTTTTAGGCATTAAAAAGATGTTCATAGCATCGGAATGTCCTCACTACTTTATAGTGGGAGCCTGTGCCTGAATATAATTTCTGTTAAGAAAGAAGTAATATGGATCACATTATGTTGGTCATGATATTTAATAAAAGACTGACTGACTCGAACTCTACTAAAACCTGCTTTAGATCCTGGTGCTAGCAATGTTCCATTCGAGGAAATTGCTGTCTTTGAGGCTGAAATGCACCATCTCACTTATGAAAAGTAGTGTTAAATTCTCACGGTAGGAAGCTCATCTAACCTCTTCTTCAACACTCTATATGTTTGACTCTGATACTCAAGATGGATTGTTGTTAAGGATAGTCCGTCTATGTACCTCCATCCCACTTTCAAGAAGGACACAGTGCTTTGACTGGTTCAGATTCCTTTACCATTCCCTCTCCTACGTGGCTGGAAGTCATGAATACAGATAGTAAGCTACTGCATAACTTCTGATATCTCATCCTCCTGTGTGGTCAGCTTCCACAAGGACAATTGGTCCAGGGGTGTCTGACATCATAAAGCTAAAGCTAAAGCAAGAAGTTGTCTGATATGAGATGCCATTCTGTTGCCTAGCAGTCTGACATCATAAAGCTAAAGCAAGATGCTTTCTGACTAGAGGGCCACTCTGTTGCGTAGCAGCTGACATCATTAAGGTCAATCAAGATGTTGTCTGACATGAGAGCCGCTCGGTTGCCTAACAAGGAGTAGGATACATTTATCTAGGTAATTGTATGAGTTGCAGGATAGACAGGTTGCCCAACTGAAAGATGAGGTGGTAAGATGAAAGAAATTAGGACTTTATTTAGACTTATACATTTGTATGAACGGAAGTTTGAGCATAAAAGACTCAACTTCACTGTTGCTGAACTGGTAGGATTTGGCTAAAGAGAAGATGGAAATGATGCTATTCATAGTTTCTATTATTCCCGTTAACTGTAGCATAACCCTTAATCTCTCAACTTATCAGCTGGCTTCATTGCTACTGGTGTACCATATCCTAAAACAAAGGAAGTGAGAAGGGTGTGCTGCCTCTTGGCTGGCAAAAAGATCTAGGTCCTAATGTACATGCTACAATTGTTTAGAGAGTGTTAGCAAATGAGGCAAGGGAATGCAGAGAAGTATGGGAGGTTATAAACACAAATTGAGATTTGATTTTTTTTCTTCAGCTGTTGATTTTCACTATAAAACTGACTCCATAGTTTAGATCTGGTTACCCTTTATAAAAATCTAAACTTTTTGTATTGCTTATATTAAATGTACTAACAGTGGACCTTTCCATCTGCAGATTATACTGAATGACCAGCAGTGGCAGTGTTTCACAGCAGAGTTTCTCTGAATTGCCAAGACTGAAGCAAACAAAAAAAAAAGGAAGTCTTGTGGCATACTGCATCATTTTATCAATTTATGTGGTAAGTAAAACGCCCAATCATTCTTTTAGGCATTAAAAAGATGTTCATAGCATCGGAATGTCCTCACTACTTTATAGTGGGAGCCGGTGCCTGAATATAATTTCTGTTAAGAAAGAAGTAATATGGATCACATTATGTTGGTCATGATATTTAATAAAAGACTGACTGACTCGAACTCTACTAAAACCTGCTTTAGATCCTGGTGCTAGCAATGTTCCATTCGAGGAAATTGCTGTCTTTGAGGCTGAAATGCACCATCTCACTTATGAAAAGTAGTGTTAAATTCTCACGGTAGGAAGCTCATCTAACCTCTTCTCCAACACTCTATATGTTTGACTCTGATACTCAAGATGGATTGTTGTTAAGGATAGTCTGTCTATGTACCTCCATCCCACTTTCAAGAAGGACACAGTGCTTTGACTGGTTCAGATTCCTTTACCATTCCCTCTCCTACGTGGCTGGAAGTCATGAATACAGATAGTAAGCTACTGCATAACTTCTGATATCTCATCCTCCTGTGTGGTCAGCTTCCACAAGGACAATTGGTCCAGGGGTGTCTGACATCATAAAGCTAAAGCTAAAGCAAGAAGTTGTCTGACATGAGATGCCATTCTGTTGCCTAGCAGTCTGAGATCATAAAGCTAAAGCAAGATGCTTTCTGACTAGAGGGCCACTCTGTTGCGTAGCAGCTGACATCATTAAGGTCAATCAAGATGTTGTCTGACATGAGAGCCGCTCTGTTGCCTAACAAGGAGTAGCATACATTTATCTAGGTAATTGTATGAGTTGCAGGATAGACAGGTTGCCCAACTGAAAGATGAGGTGGTAAGATGAAAGAAATTAGGACTTTATTTAGACTTATACATTTGTATGAACGGAAGTTTGAGCATAAAAGACTCAACTTCACTGTTGCTGAACTGGTAGGATTTGGCTAAAGAGAAGATGGAAATGATGCTATTCATATTTTCTATTATTCCCGTTAACTGTAGCATAACCCTTAATCTCTCAACTTATCAGCTGGCTTCATTGCTACTGGTGTACCATATCCTAAAACAAAGGAAGTGAGAAGGGTGTGCTGCCTCTTGGCTGGCAAAAAGATCTAGGTCCTAATGTACATGCTACAATTGTTTAGAGAGTGTTAGCAAATGAGGCAAGGGAATGCAGAGAAGTATGGGAGGTTATAAACACAAATTGAGATTTGATTTTTTTTCTTCAGCTGTTGATTTTCACTATAAAACTGACTCCATAGTTTAGATCTGGTTACCCTTTATAAAAATCTAAACTTTTTGTATTGCTTATATTAAATGTACTAACAGTGGACTTTTCCATCTGCAGATTATACTGAATGACCAGCAGTGGCAGTGTTTCACAGCAGAGTTTCTCTGAATTGCCAAGACTGAAGCAAACAAAAAAAAAAGGAAGTCTTGTGGCATACTGCATCATTTTATCAATTTATGTGGTAAGTAAAACGCCCAATCATTCTTTTAGGCATTAAAAAGATGTTCATAGCATCGGAATGTCCTCACTACTTTATAGTGGGAGCCTGTGCCTGAATATAATTTCTGTTAAGAAAGAAGTAATATGGATCA
Organism: Lissotriton vulgaris; assembly: GCF_964263255.1. Classification (NCBI taxonomy): domain Eukaryota; kingdom Metazoa; phylum Chordata; class Amphibia; order Caudata; family Salamandridae; genus Lissotriton; species Lissotriton vulgaris. Next base: position 631,298,476 of record NC_141699.1, on the reverse strand, counting down.
CATTATGTTGGTCATGATATTTAATAAAAGACTGACTGACTCGAACTCTACTAAAACCTGCTTTAGATCCTGGTGCTAGCAATGTTCCATTCGAGGAAATTGCTGTCTTTGAGGCTGAAATGCACCATCTCACTTATGAAAAGTAGTGTTAAATTCTCACGGTAGGAAGCTCATCTAACCTCTTCTCCAACACTCTATATGTTTGACTCTGATACTCAAGATGGATTGTTGTTAAGGATAGTCCGTCTATGTACCTCCATCCCACTTTCAAGAAGGACACAGTGCTTTGACTGGTTCAGATTCCTTTACCATTCCCTCTCCTACGTGGCTGGAAGTCATGAATACAGATAGTAAGCTACTGCATAACTTCTGATATCTCATCCTCCTGTGTGGTCAGCTTCCACAAGGACAATTGGTCCAGGGGTGTCTGACATCATAAAGCTAAAGCTAAAGCAAGAAGTTGTCTGATATGAGATGCCATTCTGTTGCCTAGCAGTCTGACATCATAAAGCTAAAGCAAGATGCTTTCTGACTAGAGGGCCACTCTGTTGCGTAGCAGCTGACATCATTAAGGTCAATCAAGATGTTGTCTGACATGAGAGCCGCTCGGTTGCCTAACAAGGAGTAGGATACATTTATCTAGGTAATTGTATGAGTTGCAGGATAGACAGGTTGCCCAACTGAAAGATGAGGTGGTAAGATGAAAGAAATTAGGACTTTATTTAGACTTATACATTTGTATGAACGGAAGTTTGAGCATAAAAGACTCAACTTCACTGTTGCTGAACTGGTAGGATTTGGCTAAAGAGAAGATGGAAATGATGCTATTCATAGTTTCTATTATTCCCGTTAACTGTAGCATAACCCTTAATCTCTCAACTTATCAGCTGGCTTCATTGCTACTGGTGTACCATATCCTAAAACAAAGGAAGTGAGAAGGGTGTGCTGCCTCTTGGCTGGCAAAAAGATCTAGGTCCTAATGTACATGCTACAATTGTTTAGAGAGTGTTAGCAAATGAGGCAAGGGAATGCAGAGAAGTATGGGAGGTTATAAACACAAATTGAGATTTGATTTTTTTCTTCAGCTGTTGATTTTCACTATAAAACTGACTCCATAGTTTAGATCTGGTTACCCTTTATAAAAATCTAAACTTTTTGTATTGCTTATATTAAATGTACTAACAGTGGACCTTTCCATCTGCAGATTATACTGAATGACCAGCAGTGGCAGTGTTTCACAGCAGAGTTTCTCTGAATTGCCAAGACTGAAGCAAACAAAAAAAAAAGGAAGTCTTGTGGCATACTGCATCATTTTATCAATTTATGTGGTAAGTAAAACGCCCAATCATTCTTTTAGGCATTAAAAAGATGTTCATAGCATCGGAATGTCCTCACTACTTTATAGTGGGAGCCTGTGCCTGAATATAATTTCTGTTAAGAACGAAGTAATATGGATCACATTATGTTGGTCATGATATTTAATAAAAGACTGACTGACTCGAACTCTACTAAAACCTGCTTTAGATCCTGGTGCTAGCAATGTTCCATTCGAGGAAATTGCTGTCTTTGAGGCTGAAATGCACCATCTCACTTATGAAAAGTAGTGTTAAATTCTCACGGTAGGAAGCTCATCTAACCTCTTCTCCAACACTCTATATGTTTGACTCTGATACTCAAGATGGATTGTTGTTAAGGATAGTCCGTCTATGTACCTCCATCCCACTTTCAAGAAGGACACAGTGCTTTGACTGGTTCAGATTCCTTTACCATTCCCTCTCCTACGTGGCTGGAAGTCATGAATACAGATAGTAAGCTACTGCATAACTTCTGATATCTCATCCTCCTGTGTGGTCAGCTTCCACAAGGACAATTGGTCCAGGGGTGTCTGACATCATAAAGCTAAAGCTAAAGCAAGAAGTTGTCTGACATGAGATGCCATTCTGTTGCCTAGCAGTCTGACATCATAAAGCTAAAGCAAGATGCTTTCTGACTAGAGGGCCACTCTGTTGCGTAGCAGCTGACATCATTAAGGTCAATCAAGATGTTGTCTGACATGAGAGCCGCTCGGTTGCCTAACAAGGAGTAGCATACATTTATCTAGGTAATTGTATGAGTTGCAGGATAGACAGGTTGCCCAACTGAAAGATGAGGTGGTAAGATGAAAGAAATTAGGACTTTATTTAGACTTATACATTTGTATGAACGGAAGTTTGAGCATAAAAGACTCAACTTCACTGTTGCTGAACTGGTAGGATTTGGCTAAAGAGAAGATGGAAATGATGCTATTCATATTTTCTATTATTCCCGTTAACTGTAGCATAACCCTTAATCTCTCAACTTATCAGCTGGCTTCATTGCTACTGGTGTACCATATCCTAAAACAAAGGAAGTGAGAAGGGTGTGCTGCCTCTTGGCTGGCAAAAAGATCTAGGTCCTAATGTACATGCTACAATTGTTTAGAGAGTGTTAGCAAATGAGGCAAGGGAATGCAGAGAAGTATGGGAGGTTATAAACACAAATTGAGATTTGATTTTTTTTCTTCAGCTGTTGATTTTCACTATAAAACTGACTCCATAGTTTAGATCTGGTTACCCTTTATAAAAATCTAAACTTTTTGTATTGCTTATATTAAATGTACTAACAGTGGACTTTTCCATCTGCAGATTATACTGAATGACCAGCAGTGGCAGTGTTTCACAGCAGAGTTTCTCTGAATTGCCAAGACTGAAGCAAACAAAAAAAAAGGAAGTCTTGTGGCATACTGCATCATTTTATCAATTTATGTGGTAAGTAAAACGCCCAATCATTCTTTTAGGCATTAAAAAGATGTTCATAGCATCGGAATGTCCTCACTACTTTATAGTGGGAGCCTGTGCCTGAATATAATTTCTGTTAAGAAAGAAGTAATATGGATCACATTATGTTGGTCATGATATTTATTAAAAGACTGACTGACTCGAACTCTACTAAAACCTGCTTTAGATCCTGGTGCTAGCAATGTTCCATTCGAGGAAATTGCTGTCTTTGAGGCTGAAATGCACCATCTCACTTATGAAAAGTAGTGTTAAATTCTCACGGTAGGAAGCTCATCTAACCTCTTCTCCAACACTCTATATGTTTGACTCTGATACTCAAGATGGATTGTTGTTAAGGATAGTCCGTCTATGTACCTCCATCCCACTTTCAAGAAGGACACAGTGCTTTGACTGGTTCAGATTCCTTTACCATTCCCTCTCCTACGTGGCTGGAAGTCATGAATACAGATAGTAAGCTACTGCATAACTTCTGATATCTCATCCTCCTGTGTGGTCAGCTTCCACAAGGACAATTGGTCCAGGGGTGTCTGACATCATAAAGCTAAAGCTAAAGCAAGAAGTTGTCTGACATGAGATGCCATTCTGTTGCCTAGCAGTCTGAGATCATAAAGCTAAAGCAAGATGCTTTCTTACTAGAGGGCCACTCTGTTGCGTAGCAGCTGACATCATTAAGGTCAATCAAGATGTTGTCTGACATGAGAGCCGCTCGGTTGCCTAACAAGGAGTAGCATACATTTATCTAGGTAATTGTATGAGTTGCAGAATAGACAGGTTGCCCAACTGAAAGATGAGGTGGTAAGATGAAAGAAATTAGGACTTTATTTAGACTTATACATTTGTATGAACGGAAGTTTGAGCATAAAAGACTCAACTTCACTGTTGCTGAACTGGTAGGATTTGGCTAAAGAGAAGATGGAAATGATGCTATTCATATTTTCTATTATTCCCGTTAACTGTAGCATAACCCTTAATCTCTCAACTTATCAGCTGGCTTCATTGCTACTGGTGTACCATATCCTAAAACAAAGGAAGTGAGAAGGGTGTGCTGCCTCTTGGCTGGCAAAAAGATCTAGGTCCTAATGTACATGCTACAATTGTTTAGAGAGTGTTAGCAAATGAGGCAAGGGAATGCAGAGAAGTATGGGAGGTTATAAACACAAATTGAGATTTGATTTTTTTTCTTCAGCTGTTGATTTTCACTATAAAACTGACTCCATAGTTTAGATCTGGTTACCCTTTATAAAAATCTAAACTTTTTGTATTGCTTATATTAAATGTACTAACAGTGGACTTTTCCATCTGCAGATTATACTGAATGACCAGCAGTGGCAGTGTTTCACAGCAGAGTTTCTCTGAATTGCCAAGACTGAAGCAAACAAAAAAAAAAGGAAGTCTTGTGGCATACTGCATCATTTTATCAATTTATGTGGTAAGTAAAACGCCCAATCATTCTTTTAGGCATTAAAAAGATGTTCATAGCATCGGAATGTCCTCACTACTTTATAGTGGGAGCCTGTGCCTGAATATAATTTCTGTTAAGAAAGAAGTAATATGGATCACATTATGTTGGTCATGATATTTAATAAAAGACTGACTGACTCGAACTCTACTAAAACCTGCTTTAGATCCTGGTGCTAGCAATGTTCCATTCGAGGAAATTGCTGTCTTTGAGGCTGAAATGCACCATCTCACTTATGAAAAGTAGTGTTAAATTCTCACGGTAGGAAGCTCATCTAACCTCTTCTCCAACACTCTATATGTTTGACTCTGATACTCAAGATGGATTGTTGTTAAGGATAGTCCGTCTATGTACCTCCATCCCACTTTCAAGAAGGACACAGTGCTTTGACTGGTTCAGATTCCTTTACCATTCCCTCTCCTACGTGGCTGGAAGTCATGAATACAGATAGTAAGCTACTGCATAACTTCTGATATCTCATCCTCCTGTGTGGTCAGCTTCCACAAGGACAATTGGTCCAGGGGTGTCTGACATCATAAAGCTAAAGCTAAAGCAAGAAGTTGTCTGATATGAGATGCCATTCTGTTGCCTAGCAGTCTGACATCATAAAGCTAAAGCAAGATGCTTTCTGACTAGAGGGCCACTCTGTTGCGTAGCAGCTGACATCATTAAGGTCAATCAAGATGTTGTCTGACATGAGAGCCGCTCGGTTGCCTAACAAGGAGTAGGATACATTTATCTAGGTAATTGTATGAGTTGCAGGATAGACAGGTTGCCCAACTGAAAGATGAGGTGGTAAGATGAAAGAAATTAGGACTTTATTTAGACTTATACATTTGTATGAACGGAAGTTTGAGCATAAAAGACTCAACTTCACTGTTGCTGAACTGGTAGGATTTGGCTAAAGAGAAGATGGAAATGATGCTATTCATAGTTTCTATTATTCCCGTTAACTGTAGCATAACCCTTAATCTCTCAACTTATCAGCTGGCTTCATTGCTACTGGTGTACCATATCCTAAAACAAGGAAGTGAGAAGGGTGTGCTGCCTCTTGGCTGGCAAAAAGATCTAGGTCCTAATGTACATGCTACAATTGTTTAGAGAGTGTTAGCAAATGAGGCAAGGGAATGCAGAGAAGTATGGGAGGTTATAAACACAAATTGAGATTTGATTTTTTTTCTTCAGCTGTTGATTTTCACTATAAAACTGACTCCATAGTTTAGATCTGGTTACCCTTTATAAAAATCTAAACTTTTTGTATTGCTTATATTAAATGTACTAACAGTGGACCTTTCCATCTGCAGATTATACTGAATGACCAGCAGTGGCAGTGTTTCACAGCAGAGTTTCTCTGAATTGCCAAGACTGAAGCAAACAAAAAAAAAAGGAAGTCTTGTGGCATACTGCATCATTTTATCAATTTATGTGGTAAGTAAAACGCCCAATCATTCTTTTAGGCATTAAAAAGATGTTCATAGCATCGGAATGTCCTCACTACTTTATAGTGGGAGCCTGTGCCTGAATATAATTTCTGTTAAGAAAGAAGTAATATGGATCACATTATGTTGGTCATGATATTTAATAAAAGACTGACTGACTCGAACTCTACTAAAACCTGCTTTAGATCCTGGTGCTAGCAATGTTCCATTCGAGGAAATTGCTGTCTTTGAGGCTGAAATGCACCATCTCACTTATGAAAAGTAGTGTTAAATTCTCACGGTAGGAAGCTCATCTAACCTCTTCTCCAACACTCTATATGTTTGACTCTGATACTCAAGATGGATTGTTGTTAAGGATAGTCCGTCTATGTACCTCCATCCCACTTTCAAGAAGGACACAGTGCTTTGACTGGTTCAGATTCCTTTACCATTCCCTCTCCTACGTGGCTGGAAGTCATGAATACAGATAGTAAGCTACTGCATAACTTCTGATATCTCATCCTCCTGTGTGGTCAGCTTCCACAAGGACAATTGGTCCAGGGGTGTCTGACATCATAAAGCTAAAGCTAAAGCAAGAAGTTGTCTGACATGAGATGCCATTCTGTTGCCTAGCAGTCTGACATCATAAAGCTAAAGCAAGATGCTTTCTGACTAGAGGGCCACTCTGTTGCGTAGCAGCTGACATCATTAAGGTCAATCAAGATGTTGTCTGACATGAGAGCCGCTCGGTTGCCTAACAAGGAGTAGCATACATTTATCTAGGTAATTGTATGAGTTGCAGGATAGACAGGTTGCCCAACTGAAAGATGAGGTGGTAAGATGAAAGAAATTAGGACTTTATTTAGACTTATACATTTGTATGAACGGAAGTTTGAGCATAAAAGACTCAACTTCACTGTTGCTGAACTGGTAGGATTTGGCTAAAGAGAAGATGGAAATGATGCTATTCATATTTTCTATTATTCCCGTTAACTGTAGCATAACCCTTAATCTCTCAACTCATCAGCTGGCTTCATTGCTACTGGTGTACCATATCCTAAAACAAAGGAAGTGAGAAGGGTGTGCTGCCTCTTGGCTGGCAAAAAGATCTAGGTCCTAATGTACATGCTACAATTGTTTAGAGAGTGTTAGCAAATGAGGCAAGGGAATGCAGAGAAGTATGGGAGGTTATAAACACAAATTGAGATTTGATTTTTTTCTTCAGCTGTTGATTTTCACTATAAAACTGACTCCATAGTTTAGATCTGGTTACCCTTTATAAAAATCTAAACTTTTTGTATTTCTTATATTAAATGTACTAACAGTGGACTTTTCCATCTGCAGATTATACTGAATGACCAGCAGTGGCAGTGTTTCACAGCAGAGTTTCTCTGAATTGCCAAGACTGAAGCAAACAAAAAAAAAAGGAAGTCTTGTGGCATACTGCATCATTTTATCAATTTATGTGGTAAGTAAAACGCCCAATCATTCTTTTAGGCATTAAAAAGATGTTCATAGCATCGGAATGTCCTCACTACTTTATAGTGGGAGCCTGTGCCTGAATATAATTTCTGTTAAGAAAGAAGTAATATGGATCACATTATGTTGGTCATGATATTTAATAAAAGACTGACTGACTCGAACTCTACTAAAACCTGCTTTAGATCCTGGTGCTAGCAATGTTCCATTCGAGGAAATTGCTGTCTTTGAGGCTGAAATGCACCATCTCACTTATGAAAAGTAGTGTTAAATTCTCACGGTAGGAAGCTCATCTAACCTCTTCTCCAACACTCTATATGTTTGACTCTGATACTCAAGATGGATTGTTGTTAAGGATAGTCCGTCTATGTACCTCCATCCCACTTTCAAGAAGGACACAGTGCTTTGACTGGTTCAGATTCCTTTACCATTCCCTCTCCTACGTGGCTGGAAGTCATGAATACAGATAGTAAGCTACTGCATAACTTCTGATATCTCATCCTCCTGTGTGGTCAGCTTCCACAAGGACAATTGGTCCAGGGGTGTCTGACATCATAAAGCTAAAGCTAAAGCAAGAAGTTGTCTGACATGAGATGCCATTCTGTTGCCTAGCAGTCTGACATCATAAAGCTAAAGCAAGATGCTTTCTGACTAGAGGGCCACTCTGTTGCGTAGCAGCTGACATCATTAAGGTCAATCAAGATGTTGTCTGACATGAGAGCCGCTCGGTTGCCTAACAAGGAGTAGGATACATTTATCTAGGTAATTGTATGAGTTGCAGGATAGACAGGTTGCCCAACTGAAAGATGAGGTGGTAAGATGAAAGAAATTAGGACTTTATTTAGACTTATACATTTGTATGAACGGAAGTTTGAGCATAAAAGACTCAACTTCACTGTTGCTGAACTGGTAGGATTTGGCTAAAGAGAAGATGGAAATGATGCTATTCATAGTTTCTATTATTCCCGTTAACTGTAGCATAACCCTTAATCTCTCAACTTATCAGCTGGCTTCATTGCTACTGGTGTACCATATCCTAAAACAAAGGAAGTGAGAAGGGTGTGCTGCCTCTTGGCTGGCAAAAAGATCTAGGTCCTAATGTACATGCTACAATTGTTTAGAGAGTGTTAGCAAATGAGGCAAGGGAATGCAGAGAAGTATGGGAGGTTATAAACACAAATTGAGATTTGATTTTTTTTCTTCAGCTGTTGATTTTCACTATAAAACTGACTCCATAGTTTAGATCTGGTTACCCTTTATAAAAATCTAAACTTTTTGTATTGCTTATATTAAATGTACTAACAGTGGACCTTTCCATCTGCAGATTATACTGAATGACCAGCAGTGGCAGTGTTTCACAGCAGAGTTTCTCTGAATTGCCAAGACTGAAGCAAACAAAAAAAAAGGAAGTCTTGTGGCATACTGCATCATTTTATCAATTTATGTGGTAAGTAAAACGCCCAATCATTCTTTTAGGCATTAAAAAGATGTTCATAGCATCGGAATGTCCTCACTACTTTATAGTGGGAGCCTGTGCCTGAATATAATTTCTGTTAAGAAAGAAGTAATATGGATCACATTATGTTGGTCATGATATTTATTAAAAGACTGACTGACTCGAACTCTACTAAAACCTGCTTTAGATCCTGGTGCTAGCAATGTTCCATTCGAGGAAATTGCTGTCTTTGAGGCTGAAATGCACCATCTCACTTATGAAAAGTAGTGTTAAATTCTCACGGTAGGAAGCTCATCTAACCTCTTCTCCAACACTCTATATGTTTGACTCTGATACTCAAGATGGATTGTTGTTAAGGATAGTCCGTCTATGTACCTCCATCCCACTTTCAAGAAGGACACAGTGCTTTGACTGGTTCAGATTCCTTTACCATTCCCTCTCCTACGTGGCTGGAAGTCATGAATACAGATAGTAAGCTACTGCATAACTTCTGATATCTCATCCTCCTGTGTGGTCAGCTTCCACAAGGACAATTGGTCCAGGGGTGTCTGACATCATAAAGCTAAAGCTAAAGCAAGAAGTTGTCTGACATGAGATGCCATTCTGTTGCCTAGCAGTCTGAGATCATAAAGCTAAAGCAAGATGCTTTCTGACTAGAGGGCCACTCTGTTGCGTAGCAGCTGACATCATTAAGGTCAATCAAGATGTTGTCTGACATGAGAGCCGCTCGGTTGCCTAACAAGGAGTAGCATACATTTATCTAGGTAATTGTATGAGTTGCAGGATAGACAGGTTGCCCAACTGAAAGATGAGGTGGTAAGATGAAAGAAATTAGGACTTTATTTAGACTTATACATTTGTATGAACGGAAGTTTGAGCATAAAAGACTCAACTTCACTGTTGCTGAACTGGTAGGATTTGGCTAAAGAGAAGATGGAAATGATGCTATTCATATTTTCTATTATTCCCGTTAACTGTAGCATAACCCTTAATCTCTCAACTTATCAGCTGGCTTCATTGCTACTGGTGTACCATATCCTAAAACAAAGGAAGTGAGAAGGGTGTGCTGCCTCTTGGCTGGCAAAAAGATCTAGGTCCTAATGTACATGCTACAATTGTTTAGAGAGTGTTAGCAAATGAGGCAAGGGAATGCAGAGAAGTATGGGAGGTTATAAACACAAATTGAGATTTGATTTTTTTTCTTCAGCTGTTGATTTTCACTATAAAACTGACTCCATAGTTTAGATCTGGTTACCCTTTATAAAAATCTAAACTTTTTGTATTGCTTATATTAAATGTACTAACAGTGGACTTTTCCATCTGCAGATTATACTGAATGACCAGCAGTGGCAGTGTTTCACAGCAGAGTTTCTCTGAATTGCCAAGACTGAAGCAAACAAAAAAAAAAGGAAGTCTTGTGGCATACTGCATCATTTTATCAATTTATGTGGTAAGTAAAACGCCCAATCATTCTTTTAGGCATTAAAAAGATGTTCATAGCATCGGAATGTCCTCACTACTTTATAGTGGGAGCCTGTGCCTGAATATAATTTCTGTTAAGAAAGAAGTAATATGGATCACATTATGTTGGTCATGATATTTAATAAAAGACTGACTGACTCGAACTCTACTAAAACCTGCTTTAGATCCTGGTGCTAGCAATGTTCCATTCGAGGAAATTGCTGTCTTTGAGGCTGAAATGCACCATCTCACTTATGAAAAGTAGTGTTAAATTCTCACGGTAGGAAGCTCATCTAACCTCTTCTCCAACACTCTATATGTTTGACTCTGATACTCAAGATGGATTGTTGTTAAGGATAGTCAGTCTATGTACCTCCATCCCACTTTCAAGAAGGACACAGTGCTTTGACTGGTTCAGATTCCTTTACCATTCCCTCTCCTACGTGGCTGGAAGTCATGAATACAGATAGTAAGCTACTGCATAACTTCTGATATCTCATCCTCCTGTGTGGTCAGCTTCCACAAGGACAATTGGTCCAGGGGTGTCTGACATCATAAAGCTAAAGCAAGAAGTTGTCTGACATGAGATGCCATTCTGTTGCCTAGCAGTCTGACATCATAAAGCTAAAGCAAGATGCTTTCTGACTAGAGGGCCACTCTGTTGCGTAGCAGCTGACATCATTAAGGTCAATCAAGATGTTGTCTGACATGAGAGCCGCTCGGTTGCCTAACAAGGAGTAGGATACATTTATCTAGGTAATTGTATGAGTTGCAGGATAGACAGGTTGCCCAACTGAAAGATGAGGTGGTAAGATGAAAGAAATTAGGACTTTATTTAGACTTATACATTTGTATGAACGGAAGTTTGAGCATAAAAGACTCAACTTCACTGTTGCTGAACTGGTAGGATTTGGCTAAAGAGAAGATGGAAATGATGCTATTCATAGTTTCTATTATTCCCGTTAACTGTAGCATAACCCTTAATCTCTCAACTTATCAGCTGGCTTCATTGCTACTGGTGTACCATATCCTAAAACAAAGGAAGTGAGAGGGGTGTGCTGCCTCTTGGCTGGCAAAAAGATCTAGGTCCTAATGTACATGCTACAATTGTTTAGAGAGTGTTGGCAAATGAGGCAAGGGAATGCAGAGAAGTATGGGAGGTTATAAACACAAATTGAGATTTGATTTTTTTTTATTCAGCTGTTGATTTTCACTATAAAACTGACTCCATAGTTTAGATCTGGTTACCCTTTATAAAAATCTAAACTTTTTGTATTGCTTATATTAAATGTACTAACAGTGGACTTTTCCATCTGCAGATTATACTGAATGACCAGCAGTGGCAGTGTTTCACAGCAGAGTTTCTCTGAATTGCCAAGACTGAAGCAAACAAAAAAAAAAGGAAGTCTTGTGGCATACTGCATCATTTTATCAATTTATGTGGTAAGTAAAACGCCCAATCATTCTTTTAGGCATTAAAAAGATGTTCATAGCATCGGAATGTCCTCACTACTTTATAGTGGGAGCCTGTGCCTGAATATAATTTCTGTTAAGAAAGAAGTAATATGGATCACATTATGTTGGTCATGATATTTAATAAAAGACTGACTGACTCGAACTCTACTAAAACCTGCTTTAGATCCTGGTGCTAGCAATGTTCCATTCGAGGAAATTGCTGTCTTTGAGGCTGAAATGCACCATCTCACTTATGAAAAGTAGTGTTAAATTCTCACGGTAGGAAGCTCATCTAACCTCTTCTCCAACACTCTATATGTTTGACTCTGATACTCAAGATGGATTGTTGTTAAGGATAGTCCGTCTATGTACCTCCATCCCACTTTCAAGAAGGACACAGTGCTTTGACTGGTTCAGATTCCTTTACCATTCCCTCTCCTACGTGGCTGGAAGTCATGAATACAGATAGTAAGCTACTGCATAACTTCTGATATCTCATCCTCCTGTGTGGTCAGCTTCCACAAGGACAATTGGTCCAGGGGTGTCTGACATCATAAAGCTAAAGCTAAAGCAAGAAGTTGTCTGACATGAGATGCCATTCTGTTGCCTAGCAGTCTGACATCATAAAGCTAAAGCAAGATGCTTTCTGACTAGAGGGCCACTCTGTTGCGTAGCAGCTGACATCATTAAGGTCAATCAAGATGTTGTCTGACATGAGAGCCGCTCGGTTGCCTAACAAGGAGTAGGATACATTTATCTAGGTAATTGTATGAGTTGCAGGATAGACAGGTTGCCCAACTGAAAGATGAGGTGGTAAGATGAAAGAAATTAGGACTTTATTTAGACTTATACATTTGTATGAACGGAAGTTTGAGCATAAAAGACTCAACTTCACTGTTGCTGAACTGGTAGGATTTGGCTAAAGAGAAGATGGAAATGATGCTATTCATAGTTTCTATTATTCCCGTTAACTGTAGCATAACCCTTAATCTCTCAACTTATCAGCTGGCTTCATTGCTACTGGTGTACCATATCCTAAAACAAAGGAAGTGAGAAGGGTGTGCTGCCTCTTGGCTGGCAAAAAGATCTAGGTCCTAATGTACATGCTACAATTGTTTAGAGAGTGTTAGCAAATGAGGCAAGGGAATGCAGAGAAGTATGGGAGGTTATAAACACAAATTGAGATTTGATTTTTTTTCTTCAGCTGTTGATTTTCACTATAAAACTGACTCCATAGTTTAGATCTGGTTACCCTTTATAAAAATCTAAACTTTTTGTATTGCTTATATTAAATGTACTAACAGTGGACTTTTCCATCTGCAGATTATACTGAATGACCAGCAGTGGCAGTGTTTCACAGCAGAGTTTCTCTGAATTGCCAAGACTGAAGCAAACAAAAAAAAAGGAAGTCTTGTGGCATACTGCATCATTTTATCAATTTATGTGGTAAGTAAAACGCCCAATCATTCTTTTAGGCATTAAAAAGATGTTCATAGCATCGGAATGTCCTCACTACTTTATAGTGGGAGCCTGTGCCTGAATATAATTTCTGTTAAGAAAGAAGTAATATGGATCACATTATGTTGGTCATGATATTTATTAAAAGACTGACTGACTCGAACTCTACTAAAACCTGCTTTAGATCCTGGTGCTAGCAATGTTCCATTCGAGGAAATTGCTGTCTTTGAGGCTGAAATGCACCATCTCACTTATGAAAAGTAGTGTTAAATTCTCACGGTAGGAAGCTCATCTAACCTCTTCTCCAACACTCTATATGTTTGACTCTGATACTCAAGATGGATTGTTGTTAAGGATAGTCCGTCTATGTACCTCCATCCCACTTTCAAGAAGGACACAGTGCTTTGACTGGTTCAGATTCCTTTACCATTCCCTCTCCCACGTGGCTGGAAGTCATGAATACAGATAGTAAGCTACTGCATAACTTCTGATATCTCATCCTCCTGTGTGGTCAGCTTCCACAAGGACAATTGGTCCAGGGGTGTCTGACATCATAAAGCTAAAGCTAAAGCAAGAAGTTGTCTGACATGAGATGCCATTCTGTTGCCTAGCAGTCTGAGATCATAAAGCTAAAGCAAGATGCTTTCTGACTAGAGGGCCACTCTGTTGCGTAGCAGCTGACATCATTAAGGTCAATCAAGATGTTGTCTGACATGAGAGCCGCTCTGTTGCCTAACAAGGAGTAGCATACATTTATCTAGGTAATTGTATGAGTTGCAGGATAGACAGGTTGCCCAACTGAAAGATGAGGTGGTAAGATGAAAGAAATTAGGACTTTATTTAGACTTATACATTTGTATGAACGGAGGTTTGAGCATAAAAGACTCAACTTCACTGTTGCTGAACTGGTAGGATTTGGCTAAAGAGAAGATGGAAATGATGCTATTCATATTTTCTATTATTCCCGTTAACTGTAGCATAACCCTTAATCTCTCAACTTATCAGCTGGCTTCATTGCTACTGGTGTACCATATCCTAAAACAAAGGAAGTGAGAAGGGTGTGCTGCCTCTTGGCTGGCAAAAAGATCTAGGTCCTAATGTACATGCTACAATTGTTTAGAGAGTGTTAGCAAATGAGGCAAGGGAATGCAGAGAAGTATGGGAGGTTATAAACACAAATTGAGATTTGATTTTTTTTCTTCAGCTGTTGATTTTCACTATAAAACTGACTCCATAGTTTAGATCTGGTTACCCTTTATAAAAATCTAAACTTTTTGTATTGCTTATATTAAATGTACTAACAGTGGACTTTTCCATCTGCAGATTATACTGAATGACCAGCAGTGGCAGTGTTTCACAGCAGAGTTTCTCTGAATTGCCAAGACTGAAGCAAACAAAAAAAAAGGAAGTCTTGTGGCATACTGCATCATTTTATCAATTTATGTGGTAAGTAAAACGCCCAATCATTCTTTTAGGCATTAAAAAGATGTTCATAGCATCGGAATGTCCTCACTACTTTATAGTGGGAGCCTGTGCCTGAATATAATTTCTGTTAAGAAAGAAGTAATATGGATCACATTATGTTGGTCATGATATTTATTAAAAGACTGACTGACTCGAACTCTACTAAAACCTGCTTTAGATCCTGGTGCTAGCAATGTTCCATTCGAGGAAATTGCTGTCTTTGAGGCTGAAATGCACCATCTCACTTATGAAAAGTAGTGTTAAATTCTCACGGTAGGAAGCTCATCTAACCTCTTCTCCAACACTCTATATGTTTGACTCTGATACTCAAGATGGATTGTTGTTAAGGATAGTCCGTCTATGTACCTCCATCCCACTTTCAAGAAGGACACAGTGCTTTGACTGGTTCAGATTCCTTTACCATTCCCTCTCCTACATGGCTGGAAGTCATGAATACAGATAGTAAGCTACTGCATAACTTCTGATATCTCATCCTCCTGTGTGGTCAGCTTCCACAAGGACAATTGGTCCAGGGGTGTCTGACATCATAAAGCTAAAGCTAAAGCAAGAAGTTGTCTGACATGAGATGCCATTTTGTTGCCTAGCAGTCTGAGATCATAAAGCTAAAGCAAGATGCTTTCTGACTAGAGGGCCACTCTGTTGCGTAGCAGCTGACATCATTAAGGTCAATCAAGATGTTGTCTGACATGAGAGCCGCTCGGTTGCCTAACAAGGAGTAGGATACATTTATCTAGGTAATTGTATGAGTTGCAGGATAGACAGGTTGCCCAACTGAAAGATGAGGTGGTAAGATGAAAGAAATTAGGACTTTATTTAGACTTATACATTTGTATGAACGGAAGTTTGAGCATAAAAGACTCAACTTCACTGTTGCTGAACTGGTAGGATTTGGCTAAAGAGAAGATGGAAATGATGCTATTCATAGTTTCTATTATTCCCGTTAACTGTAGCATAACCCTTAATCTCTCAACTTATCAGCTGGCTTCATTGCTACTGGTGTACCATATCCTAAAACAAAGGAAGTGAGAAGGGTGTGCTGCCTCTTGGCTGGCAAAAAGATCTAGGTCCTAATGTACAAGCTACAATTGTTTAGAGAGTGTTAGCAAATGAGGCAAGGGAATGCAGAGAAGTATGGGAGGTTATAAACACAAATTGAGATTTGATTTTTTTTCTTCAGCTGTTGATTTTCACTATAAAACTGACTCCATAGTTTAGATCTGGTTACCCTTTATAAAAATCTAAACTTTTTGTATTGCTTATATTAAATGTACTAACAGTGGACTTTTCCATCTGCAGATTATACTGAATGACCAGCAGTGGCAGTGTTTCACAGCAGAGTTTCTCTGAATTGCCAAGACTGAAGCAAACAAAAAAAAAGGAAGTCTTGTGGCATACTGCATCATTTTAACAATTTATGTGGTAAGTAAAACGCCCAATCATTCTTTTAGGCATTAAAAAGATGTTCATAGCATCGGAATGTCCTCACTACTTTATAGTGGGAGCCTGTGCCTGAATATAATTTCTGTTAAGAAAGAAGTAATATGGATCACATTATGTTGGTCATGATATTTATTAAAAGACTGACTGACTCGAACTCTACTAAAACCTGCTTTAGATCCTGGTGCTAGCAATGTTCCATTCGAGGAAATTGCTGTCTTTGAGGCTGAAATGCACCATCTCACTTATGAAAAGTAGTGTTAAATTCTCACGGTAGGAAGCTCATCTAACCTCTTCTCCAACACTCTATATGTTTGACTCTGATACTCAAGATGGATTGTTGTTAAGGATAGTCCGTCTATGTACCTCCATCCCACTTTCAAGAAGGACACAGTGCTTTGACTGGTTCAGATTCCTTTACCATTCCCTCTCCTACGTGGCTGGAAGTCATGAATACAGATAGTAAGCTACTGCATAACTTCTGATATCTCATCCTCCTGTGTGGTCAGCTTCCACAAGGACAATTGGTCCAGGGGTGTCTGACATCATAAAGCTAAAGCTAAAGCAAGAAGTTGTCTGACATGAGATGCCATTCTGTTGCCTAGCAGTCTGAGATCATAAAGCTAAAGCAAGATGCTTTCTGACTAGAGGGCCACTCTGTTGCGTAGCAGCTGACATCATTAAGGTCAATCAAGATGTTGTCTGACATGAGAGCCGCTCGGTTGCCTAACAAGGAGTAGCATACATTTATCTAGGTAATTGTATGAGTTGCAGGATAGACAGGTTGCCCAACTGAAAGATGAGGTGGTAAGATGAAAGAAATTAGGACTTTATTTAGACTTATACATTTGTATGAACGGAAGTTTGAGCATAAAAGACTCAACTTCACTGTTGCTGAACTGGTAGGATTTGGCTAAAGAGAAGATGGAAATGATGCTATTCATATTTTCTATTATTCCCGTTAACTGTAGCATAACCCTTAATCTCTCAACTTATCAGCTGGCTTCATTGCTACTGGTGTACCATATCCTAAAACAAAGGAAGTGAGAAGGGTGTGCTGCCTCTTGGCTGGCAAAAAGATCTAGGTCCTAATGTACATGCTACAATTGTTTAGAGAGTGTTAGCAAATGAGGCAAGGGAATGCAGAGAAGTATGGGAGGTTATAAACACAAATTGAGATTTGATTTTTTTTCTTCAGCTGTTGATTTTCACTATAAAACTGACTCCATAGTTTAGATCTGGTTACCCTTTATAAAAATCTAAACTTTTTGTATTGCTTATATTAAATGTACTAACAGTGGACTTTTCCATCTGCAGATTATACTGAATGACCAGCAGTGGCAGTGTTTCACAGCAGAGTTTCTCTGAATTGCCAAGACTGAAGCAAACAAAAAAAAAAGGAAGTCTTGTGGCATACTGCATCATTTTATCAATTTATGTGGTAAGTAAAACGCCCAATCATTCTTTTAGGCATTAAAAAGATGTTCATAGCATCGGAATGTCCTCACTACTTTATAGTGGGAGCCTGTGCCTGAATATAATTTCTGTTAAGAAAGAAGTAATATGGATCACATTATGTTGGTCATGATATTTAATAAAAGACTGACTGACTCGAACTCTACTAAAACCTGCTTTAGATCCTGGTGCTAGCAATGTTCCATTCGAGGAAATTGCTGTCTTTGAGGCTGAAATGCACCATCTCACTTATGAAAAGTAGTGTTAAATTCTCACGGTAGGAAGCTCATCTAACCTCTTCTCCAACACTCTATATGTTTGACTCTGATACTCAAGATGGATTGTTGTTAAGGATAGTCAGTCTATGTACCTCCATCCCACTTTCAAGAAGGACACAGTGCTTTGACTGGTTCAGATTCCTTTACCATTCCCTCTCCTACGTGGCTGGAAGTCATGAATACAGATAGTAAGCTACTGCATAACTTCTGATATCTCATCCTCCTGTGTGGTCAGCTTCCACAAGGACAATTGGTCCAGGGGTGTCTGACATCATAAAGCTAAAGCAAGAAGTTGTCTGACATGAGATGCCATTCTGTTGCCTAGCAGTCTGACATCATAAAGCTAAAGCAAGATGCTTTCTGACTAGAGGGCCACTCTGTTGCGTAGCAGCTGACATCATTAAGGTCAATCAAGATGTTGTCTGACATGAGAGCCGCTCGGTTGCCTAACAAGGAGTAGGATACATTTATCTAGGTAATTGTATGAGTTGCAGGATAGACAGGTTGCCCAACTGAAAGATGAGGTGGTAAGATGAAAGAAATTAGGACTTTATTTAGACTTATACATTTGTATGAACGGAAGTTTGAGCATAAAAGACTCAACTTCACTGTTGCTGAACTGGTAGGATTTGGCTAAAGAGAAGATGGAAATGATGCTATTCATAGTTTCTATTATTCCCGTTAACTGTAGCATAACCCTTAATCTCTCAACTTATCAGCTGGCTTCATTGCTACTGGTGTACCATATCCTAAAACAAAGGAAGTGAGAGGGGTGTGCTGCCTCTTGGCTGGCAAAAAGATCTAGGTCCTAATGTACATGCTACAATTGTTTAGAGAGTGTTGGCAAATGAGGCAAGGGAATGCAGAGAAGTATGGGAGGTTATAAACACAAATTGAGATTTGATTTTTTTTATTCAGCTGTTGATTTTCACTATAAAACTGACTCCATAGTTTAGATCTGGTTACCCTTTATAAAAATCTAAACTTTTTGTATTGCTTATATTAAATGTACTAACAGTGGACTTTTCCATCTGCAGATTATACTGAATGACCAGCAGTGGCAGTGTTTCACAGCAGAGTTTCTCTGAATTGCCAAGACTGAAGCAAACAAAAAAAAAAGGAAGTCTTGTGGCATACTGCATCATTTTATCAATTTATGTGGTAAGTAAAACGCCCAATCATTCTTTTAGGCATTAAAAAGATGTTCATAGCATCGGAATGTCCTCACTACTTTATAGTGGGAGCCTGTGCCTGAATATAATTTCTGTTAAGAAAGAAGTAATATGGATCACATTATGTTGGTCATGATATTTAATAAAAGACTGACTGACTCGAACTCTACTAAAACCTGCTTTAGATCCTGGTGCTAGCAATGTTCCATTCGAGGAAATTGCTGTCTTTGAGGCTGAAATGCACCATCTCACTTATGAAAAGTAGTGTTAAATTCTCACGGTAGGAAGCTCATCTAACCTCTTCTCCAACACTCTATATGTTTGACTCTGATACTCAAGATGGATTGTTGTTAAGGATAGTCCGTCTATGTACCTCCATCCCACTTTCAAGAAGGACACAGTGCTTTGACTGGTTCAGATTCCTTTACCATTCCCTCTCCTACGTGGCTGGAAGTCATGAATACAGATAGTAAGCTACTGCATAACTTCTGATATCTCATCCTCCTGTGTGGTCAGCTTCCACAAGGACAATTGGTCCAGGGGTGTCTGACATCATAAAGCTAAAGCTAAAGCAAGAAGTTGTCTGACATGAGATGCCATTCTGTTGCCTAGCAGTCTGACATCATAAAGCTAAAGCAAGATGCTTTCTGACTAGAGGGCCACTCTGTTGCGTAGCAGCTGACATCATTAAGGTCAATCAAGATGTTGTCTGACATGAGAGCCGCTCGGTTGCCTAACAAGGAGTAGGATACATTTATCTAGGTAATTGTATGAGTTGCAGGATAGACAGGTTGCCCAACTGAAAGATGAGGTGGTAAGATGAAAGAAATTAGGACTTTATTTAGACTTATACATTTGTATGAACGGAAGTTTGAGCATAAAAGACTCAACTTCACTGTTGCTGAACTGGTAGGATTTGGCTAAAGAGAAGATGGAAATGATGCTATTCATAGTTTCTATTATTCCCGTTAACTGTAGCATAACCCTTAATCTCTCAACTTATCAGCTGGCTTCATTGCTACTGGTGTACCATATCCTAAAACAAAGGAAGTGAGAAGGGTGTGCTGCCTCTTGGCTGGCAAAAAGATCTAGGTCCTAATGTACATGCTACAATTGTTTAGAGAGTGTTAGCAAATGAGGCAAGGGAATGCAGAGAAGTATGGGAGGTTATAAACACAAATTGAGATTTGATTTTTTTTCTTCAGCTGTTGATTTTCACTATAAAACTGACTCCATAGTTTAGATCTGGTTACCCTTTATAAAAATCTAAACTTTTTGTATTGCTTATATTAAATGTACTAACAGTGGACTTTTCCATCTGCAGATTATACTGAATGACCAGCAGTGGCAGTGTTTCACAGCAGAGTTTCTCTGAATTGCCAAGACTGAAGCAAACAAAAAAAAAAGGAAGTCTTGTGGCATACTGCATCATTTTATCAATTTATGTGGTAAGTAAAACGCCCAATCATTCTTTTAGGCATTAAAAAGATGTTCATAGCATCGGAATGTCCTCACTACTTTATAGTGGGAGCCTGTGCCTGAATATAATTTCTGTTAAGAAAGAAGTAATATGGATCACATTATGTTGGTCATGATATTTAATAAAAGACTGACTGACTCGAACTCTACTAAAACCTGCTTTAGATCCTGGTGCTAGCAATGTTCCATTCGAGGAAATTGCTGTCTTTGAGGCTGAAATGCACCATCTCACTTATGAAAAGTAGTGTTAAATTCTCACGGTAGGAAGCTCATCTAACCTCTTCTCCAACACTCTATATGTTTGACTCTGATACTCAAGATGGATTGTTGTTAAGGATAGTCAGTCTATGTACCTCCATCCCACTTTCAAGAAGGACACAGTGCTTTGACTGGTTCAGATTCCTTTACCATTCCCTCTCCTACGTGGCTGGAAGTCATGAATACAGATAGTAAGCTACTGCATAACTTCTGATATCTCATCCTCCTGTGTGGTCAGCTTCCACAAGGACAATTGGTCCAGGGGTGTCTGACATCATAAAGCTAAAGCAAGAAGTTGTCTGACATGAGATGCCATTCTGTTGCCTAGCAGTCTGACATCATAAAGCTAAAGCAAGATGCTTTCTGACTAGAGGGCCACTCTGTTGCGTAGCAGCTGACATCATTAAGGTCAATCAAGATGTTGTCTGACATGAGAGCCGCTCGGTTGCCTAACAAGGAGTAGGATACATTTATCTAGGTAATTGTATGAGTTGCAGGATAGACAGGTTGCCCAACTGAAAGATGAGGTGGTAAGATGAAAGAAATTAGGACTTTATTTAGACTTATACATTTGTATGAACGGAAGTTTGAGCATAAAAGACTCAACTTCACTGTTGCTGAACTGGTAGGATTTGGCTAAAGAGAAGATGGAAATGATGCTATTCATAGTTTCTATTATTCCCGTTAACTGTAGCATAACCCTTAATCTCTCAACTTATCAGCTGGCTTCATTGCTACTGGTGTACCATATCCTAAAACAAAGGAAGTGAGAGGGGTGTGCTGCCTCTTGGCTGGCAAAAAGATCTAGGTCCTAATGTACATGCTACAATTGTTTAGAGAGTGTTGGCAAATGAGGCAAGGGAATGCAGAGAAGTATGGGAGGTTATAAACACAAATTGAGATTTGATTTTTTTTATTCAGCTGTTGATTTTCACTATAAAACTGACTCCATAGTTTATATCTGGTTACCCTTTATAAAAATCTAAACTTTTTGTATTGCTTATATTAAATGTACTAACAGTGGACTTTTCCATCTGCAGATTATACTGAATGACCAGCAGTGGCAGTGTTTCACAGCAGAGTTTCTCTGAATTGCCAAGACTGAAGCAAACAAAAAAAAAAGGAAGTCTTGTGGCATACTGCATCATTTTATCAATTTATGTGGTAAGTAAAACGCCCAATCATTCTTTTAGGCATTAAAAAGATGTTCATAGCATCGGAATGTCCTCACTACTTTATAGTGGGAGCCTGTGCCTGAATATAATTTCTGTTAAGAAAGAAGTAATATGGATCACATTATGTTGGTCATGATATTTAATAAAAGACTGACTGACTCGAACTCTACTAAAACCTGCTTTAGATCCTGGTGCTAGCAATGTTCCATTCGAGGAAATTGCTGTCTTTGAGGCTGAAATGCACCATCTCACTTATGAAAAGTAGTGTTAAATTCTCACGGTAGGAAGCTCATCTAACCTCTTCTCCAACACTCTATATGTTTGACTCTGATACTCAAGATGGATTGTTGTTAAGGATAGTCCGTCTATGTACCTCCATCCCACTTTCAAGAAGGACACAGTGCTTTGACTGGTTCAGATTCCTTTACCATTCCCTCTCCTACGTGGCTGGAAGTCATGAATACAGATAGTAAGCTACTGCATAACTTCTGATATCTCATCCTCCTGTGTGGTCAGCTTCCACAAGGACAATTGGTCCAGGGGTGTCTGACATCATAAAGCTAAAGCTAAAGCAAGAAGTTGTCTGACATGAGATGCCATTCTGTTGCCTAGCAGTCTGACATCATAAAGCTAAAGCAAGATGCTTTCTGACTAGAGGGCCACTCTGTTGCGTAGCAGCTGACATCATTAAGGTCAATCAAGATGTTGTCTGACATGAGAGCCGCTCGGTTGCCTAACAAGGAGTAGGATACATTTATCTAGGTAATTGTATGAGTTGCAGGATAGACAGGTTGCCCAACTGAAAGATGAGGTGGTAAGATGAAAGAAATTAGGACTTTATTTAGACTTATACATTTGTATGAACGGAAGTTTGAGCATAAAAGACTCAACTTCACTGTTGCTGAACTGGTAGGATTTGGCTAAAGAGAAGATGGAAATGATGCTATTCATAGTTTCTATTATTCCCGTTAACTGTAGCATAACCCTTAATCTCTCAACTTATCAGCTGGCTTCATTGCTACTGGTGTACCATATCCTAAAACAAAGGAAGTGAGAAGGGTGTGCTGCCTCTTGGCTGGCAAAAAGATCTAGGTCCTAATGTACATGCTACAATTGTTTAGAGAGTGTTAGCAAATGAGGCAAGGGAATGCAGAGAAGTATGGGAGGTTATAAACACAAATTGAGATTTGATTTTTTTTCTTCAGCTGTTGATTTTCACTATAAAACTGACTCCATAGTTTAGATCTGGTTACCCTTTATAAAAATCTAAACTTTTTGTATTGCTTATATTAAATGTACTAACAGTGGACTTTTCCATCTGCAGATTATACTGAATGACCAGCAGTGGCAGTGTTTCACAGCAGAGTTTCTCTGAATTGCCAAGACTGAAGCAAACAAAAAAAAAGGAAGTCTTGTGGCATACTGCATCATTTTATCAATTTATGTGGTAAGTAAAACGCCCAATCATTCTTTTAGGCATTAAAAAGATGTTCATAGCATCGGAATGTCCTCACTACTTTATAGTGGGAGCCTGTGCCTGAATATAATTTCTGTTAAGAAAGAAGTAATATGGATCACATTATGTTGGTCATGATATTTATTAAAAGACTGACTGACTCGAACTCTACTAAAACCTGCTTTAGATCCTGGTGCTAGCAATGTTCCATTCGAGGAAATTGCTGTCTTTGAGGCTGAAATGCACCATCTCACTTATGAAAAGTAGTGTTAAATTCTCACGGTAGGAAGCTCATCTAACCTCTTCTCCAACACTCTATATGTTTGACTCTGATACTCAAGATGGATTGTTGTTAAGGATAGTCCGTCTATGTACCTCCATCCCACTTTCAAGAAGGACACAGTGCTTTGACTGGTTCAGATTCCTTTACCATTCCCTCTCCTACGTGGCTTGAAGTCATGAATACAGATAGTAAGCTACTGCATAACTTCTGATATCTCATCCTCCTGTGTGGTCAGCTTCCACAAGGACAATTGGTCCAGGGGTGTCTGACATCATAAAGCTAAAGCTAAAGCAAGAAGTTGTCTGACATGAGATGCCATTCTGTTGCCTAGCAGTCTGAGATCATAAAGCTAAAGCAAGATGCTTTCTGACTAGAGGGCCACTCTGTTGCGTAGCAGCTGACATCATTAAGGTCAATCAAGATGTTGTCTGACATGAGAGCCGCTCTGTTGCCTAACAAGGAGTAGCATACATTTATCTAGGTAATTGTATGAGTTGCAGGATAGACAGGTTGCCCAACTGAAAGATGAGGTGGTAAGATGAAAGAAATTAGGACTTTATTTAGACTTATACATTTGTATGAACGGAGGTTTGAGCATAAAAGACTCAACTTCACTGTTGCTGAACTGGTAGGATTTGGCTAAAGAGAAGATGGAAATGATGCTATTCATATTTTCTATTATTCCCGTTAACTGTAGCATAACCCTTAATCTCTCAACTTATCAGCTGGCTTCATTGCTACTGGTGTACCATATCCTAAAACAAAGGAAGTGAGAAGGGTGTGCTGCCTCTTGGCTGGCAAAAAGATCTAGGTCCTAATGTACATGCTACAATTGTTTAGAGAGTGTTAGCAAATGAGGCAAGGGAATGCAGAGAAGTATGGGAGGTTATAAACACAAATTGAGATTTGATTTTTTTTCTTCAGCTGTTGATTTTCACTATAAAACTGACTCCATAGTTTAGATCTGGTTACCCTTTATAAAAATCTAAACTTTTTGTATTGCTTATATTAAATGTACTAACAGTGGACTTTTCCATCTGCAGATTATACTGAATGACCAGCAGTGGCAGTGTTTCACAGCAGAGTTTCTCTGAATTGCCAAGACTGAAGCAAACAAAAAAAAAGGAAGTCTTGTGGCATACTGCATCATTTTATCAATTTATGTGGTAAGTAAAACGCCCAATCATTCTTTTAGGCATTAAAAAGATGTTCATAGCATCGGAATGTCCTCACTACTTTATAGTGGGAGCCTGTGCCTGAATATAATTTCTGTTAAGAAAGAAGTAATATGGATCACATTATGTTGGTCATGATATTTAATAAAAGACTGACTGACTCGAACTCTACTAAAACCTGCTTTAGATCCTGGTGCTAGCAATGTTCCATTCGAGGAAATTGCTGTCTTTGAGGCTGAAATGCACCATCTCACTTATGAAAAGTAGTGTTAAATTCTCACGGTAGGAAGCTCATCTAACCTCTTCTCCAACACTCTATATGTTTGACTCTGATACTCAAGATGGATTGTTGTTAAGGATAGTCAGTCTATGTACCTCCATCCCACTTTCAAGAAGGACACAGTGCTTTGACTGGTTCAGATTCCTTTACCATTCCCTCTCCTACGTGGCTGGAAGTCATGAATACAGATAGTAAGCTACTGCATAACTTCTGATATCTCATCCTCCTGTGTGGTCAGCTTCCACAAGGACAATTGGTCCAGGGGTGTCTGACATCATAAAGCTAAAGCAAGAAGTTGTCTGACATGAGATGCCATTCTGTTGCCTAGCAGTCTGACATCATAAAGCTAAAGCAAGATGCTTTCTGACTAGAGGGCCACTCTGTTGCGTAGCAGCTGACATCATTAAGGTCAATCAAGATGTTGTCTGACATGAGAGCCGCTCGGTTGCCTAACAAGGAGTAGGATACATTTATCTAGGTAGTTGTATGAGTTGCAGGATAGACAGGTTGCCCAACTGAAAGATGAGGTGGTAAGATGAAAGAAATTAGGACTTTATTTAGACTTATACATTTGTATGAACGGAAGTTTGAGCATAAAAGACTCAACTTCACTGTTGCTGAACTGGTAGGATTTGGCTAAAGAGAAGATGGAAATGATGCTATTCATAGTTTCTATTATTCCCGTTAACTGTAGCATAACCCTTAATCTCTCAACTTATCAGCTGGCTTCATTGCTACTGGTGTACCATATCCTAAAACAAAGGAAGTGAGAGGGGTGTGCTGCCTCTTGGCTGGCAAAAAGATCTAGGTCCTAATGTACATGCTACAATTGTTTAGAGAGTGTTGGCAAATGAGGCAAGGGAATGCAGAGAAGTATGGGAGGTTATAAACACAAATTGAGATTTGATTTTTTTTATTCAGCTGTTGATTTTCACTATAAAACTGACTCCATAGTTTATATCTGGTTACCCTTTATAAAAATCTAAACTTTTTGTATTGCTTATATTAAATGTACTAACAGTGGACTTTTCCATCTGCAGATTATACTGAATGACCAGCAGTGGCAGTGTTTCACAGCAGAGTTTCTCTGAATTGCCAAGACTGAAGCAAACAAAAAAAAAAGGAAGTCTTGTGGCATACTGCATCATTTTATCAATTTATGTGGTAAGTAAAACGCCCAATCATTCTTTTAGGCATTAAAAAGATGTTCATAGCATCGGAATGTCCTCACTACTTTATAGTGGGAGCCTGTGCCTGAATATAATTTCTGTTAAGAAAGAAGTAATATGGATCACATTATGTTGGTCATGATATTTAATAAAAGACTGACTGACTCGAACTCTACTAAAACCTGCTTTAGATCCTGGTGCTAGCAATGTTCCATTCGAGGAAATTGCTGTCTTTGAGGCTGAAATGCACCATCTCACTTATGAAAAGTAGTGTTAAATTCTCACGGTAGGAAGCTCATCTAACCTCTTCTCCAACACTCTATATGTTTGACTCTGATACTCAAGATGGATTGTTGTTAAGGATAGTCCGTCTATGTACCTCCATCCCACTTTCAAGAAGGACACAGTGCTTTGACTGGTTCAGATTCCTTTACCATTCCCTCTCCTACGTGGCTGGAAGTCATGAATACAGATAGTAAGCTACTGCATAACTTCTGATATCTCATCCTCCTGTGTGGTCAGCTTCCACAAGGACAATTGGTCCAGGGGTGTCTGACATCATAAAGCTAAAGCTAAAGCAAGAAGTTGTCTGACATGAGATGCCATTCTGTTGCCTAGCAGTCTGACATCATAAAGCTAAAGCAAGATGCTTTCTGACTAGAGGGCCACTCTGTTGCGTAGCAGCTGACATCATTAAGGTCAATCAAGATGTTGTCTGACATGAGAGCCGCTCGGTTGCCTAACAAGGAGTAGGATACATTTATCTAGGTAATTGTATGAGTTGCAGGATAGACAGGTTGCCCAACTGAAAGATGAGGTGGTAAGATGAAAGAAATTAGGACTTTATTTAGACTTATACATTTGTATGAACGGAAGTTTGAGCATAAAAGACTCAACTTCACTGTTGCTGAACTGGTAGGATTTGGCTAAAGAGAAGATGGAAATGATGCTATTCATAGTTTCTATTATTCCCGTTAACTGTAGCATAACCCTTAATCTCTCAACTTATCAGCTGGCTTCATTGCTACTGGTGTACCATATCCTAAAACAAAGGAAGTGAGAAGGGTGTGCTGCCTCTTGGCTGGCAAAAAGATCTAGGTCCTAATGTACATGCTACAATTGTTTAGAGAGTGTTAGCAAATGAGGCAAGGGAATGCAGAGAAGTATGGGAGGTTATAAACACAAATTGAGATTTGATTTTTTTTCTTCAGCTGTTGATTTTCACTATAAAACTGACTCCATAGTTTAGATCTGGTTACCCTTTATAAAAATCTAAACTTTTTGTATTGCTTATATTAAATGTACTAACAGTGGACTTTTCCATCTGCAGATTATACTGAATGACCAGCAGTGGCAGTGTTTCACAGCAGAGTTTCTCTGAATTGCCAAGACTGAAGCAAACAAAAAAAAAGGAAGTCTTGTGGCATACTGCATCATTTTATCAATTTATGTGGTAAGTAAAACGCCCAATCATTCTTTTAGGCATTAAAAAGATGTTCATAGCATCGGAATGTCCTCACTACTTTATAGTGGGAGCCTGTGCCTGAATATAATTTCTGTTAAGAAAGAAGTAATATGGATCACATTATGTTGGTCATGATATTTATTAAAAGACTGACTGACTCGAACTCTACTAAAACCTGCTTTAGATCCTGGTGCTAGCAATGTTCCATTCGAGGAAATTGCTGTCTTTGAGGCTGAAATGCACCATCTCACTTATGAAAAGTAGTGTTAAATTCTCACGGTAGGAAGCTCATCTAACCTCTTCTCCAACACTCTATATGTTTGACTCTGATACTCAAGATGGATTGTTGTTAAGGATAGTCCGTCTATGTACCTCCATCCCACTTTCAAGAAGGACACAGTGCTTTGACTGGTTCAGATTCCTTTACCATTCCCTCTCCTACGTGGCTTGAAGTCATGAATACAGATAGTAAGCTACTGCATAACTTCTGATATCTCATCCTCCTGTGTGGTCAGCTTCCACAAGGACAATTGGTCCAGGGGTGTCTGACATCATAAAGCTAAAGCTAAAGCAAGAAGTTGTCTGACATGAGATGCCATTCTGTTGCCTAGCAGTCTGAGATCATAAAGCTAAAGCAAGATGCTTTCTGACTAGAGGGCCACTCTGTTGCGTAGCAGCTGACATCATTAAGGTCAATCAAGATGTTGTCTGACATGAGAGCCGCTCTGTTGCCTAACAAGGAGTAGCATACATTTATCTAGGTAATTGTATGAGTTGCAGGATAGACAGGTTGCCCAACTGAAAGATGAGGTGGTAAGATGAAAGAAATTAGGACTTTATTTAGACTTATACATTTGTATGAACGGAGGTTTGAGCATAAAAGACTCAACTTCACTGTTGCTGAACTGGTAGGATTTGGCTAAAGAGAAGATGGAAATGATGCTATTCATATTTTCTATTATTCCCGTTAACTGTAGCATAACCCTTAATCTCTCAACTTATCAGCTGGCTTCATTGCTACTGGTGTACCATATCCTAAAACAAAGGAAGTGAGAAGGGTGTGCTGCCTCTTGGCTGGCAAAAAGATCTAGGTCCTAATGTACATGCTACAATTGTTTAGAGAGTGTTAGCAAATGAGGCAAGGGAATGCAGAGAAGTATGGGAGGTTATAAACACAAATTGAGATTTGATTTTTTTTCTTCAGCTGTTGATTTTCACTATAAAACTGACTCCATAGTTTAGATCTGGTTACCCTTTATAAAAATCTAAACTTTTTGTATTGCTTATATTAAATGTACTAACAGTGGACTTTTCCATCTGCAGATTATACTGAATGACCAGCAGTGGCAGTGTTTCACAGCAGAGTTTCTCTGAATTGCCAAGACTGAAGCAAACAAAAAAAAAAGGAAGTCTTGTGGCATACTGCATCATTTTATCAATTTATGTGGTAAGTAAAACGCCCAATCATTCTTTTAGGCATTAAAAAGATGTTCATAGCATCGGAATGTCCTCACTACTTTATAGTGGGAGCCTGTGCCTGAATATAATTTCTGTTAAGAAAGAAGTAATATGGATCACATTATGTTGGTCATGATATTTAATAAAAGACTGACTGACTCGAACTCTACTAAAACCTGCTTTAGATCCTGGTGCTAGCAATGTTCCATTCGAGGAAATTGCTGTCTTTGAGGCTGAAATGCACCATCTCACTTATGAAAAGTAGTGTTAAATTCTCACGGTAGGAAGCTCATCTAACCTCTTCTCCAACACTCTATATGTTTGACTCTGATACTCAAGATGGATTGTTGTTAAGGATAGTCAGTCTATGTACCTCCATCCCACTTTCAAGAAGGACACAGTGCTTTGACTGGTTCAGATTCCTTTACCATTCCCTCTCCTACGTGGCTGGAAGTCATGAATACAGATAGTAAGCTACTGCATAACTTCTGATATCTCATCCTCCTGTGTGGTCAGCTTCCACAAGGACAATTGGTCCAGGGGTGTCTGACATCATAAAGCTAAAGCAAGAAGTTGTCTGACATGAGATGCCATTCTGTTGCCTAGCAGTCTGACATCATAAAGCTAAAGCAAGATGCTTTCTGACTAGAGGGCCACTCTGTTGCGTAGCAGCTGACATCATTAAGGTCAATCAAGATGTTGTCTGACATGAGAGCCGCTCGGTTGCCTAACAAGGAGTAGGATACATTTATCTAGGTAATTGTATGAGTTGCAGGATAGACAGGTTGCCCAACTGAAAGATGAGGTGGTAAGATGAAAGAAATTAGGACTTTATTTAGACTTATACATTTGTATGAACGGAAGTTTGAGCATAAAAGACTCAACTTCACTGTTGCTGAACTGGTAGGATTTGGCTAAAGAGAAGATGGAAATGATGCTATTCATAGTTTCTATTATTCCCGTTAACTGTAGCATAACCCTTAATCTCTCAACTTATCAGCTGGCTTCATTGCTACTGGTGTACCATATCCTAAAACAAAGGAAGTGAGAAGGGTGTGCTGCCTCTTGGCTGGCAAAAAGATCTAGGTCCTAATGTACATGCTACAATTGTTTAGAGAGTGTTAGCAAATGAGGCAAGGGAATGCAGAGAAGTATGGGAGGTTATAAACACAAATTGAGATTTGATTTTTTTTCTTCAGCTGTTGATTTTCACTATAAAACTGACTCCATAGTTTAGATCTGGTTACCCTTTATAAAAATCTAAACTTTTTGTATTGCTTATATTAAATGTACTAACAGTGGACTTTTCCATCTGCAGATTATACTGAATGACCAGCAGTGGCAGTGTTTCACAGCAGAGTTTCTCTGAATTGCCAAGACTGAAGCAAACAAAAAAAAAGGAAGTCTTGTGGCATACTGCATCATTTTATCAATTTATGTGGTAAGTAAAACGCCCAATCATTCTTTTAGGCATTAAAAAGATGTTCATAGCATCGGAATGTCCTCACTACTTTATAGTGGGAGCCTGTGCCTGAATATAATTTCTGTTAAGAAAGAAGTAATATGGATCACATTATGTTGGTCATGATATTTATTAAAAGACTGACTGACTCGAACTCTACTAAAACCTGCTTTAGATCCTGGTGCTAGCAATGTTCCATTCGAGGAAATTGCTGTCTTTGAGGCTGAAATGCACCATCTCACTTATGAAAAGTAGTGTTAAATTCTCACGGTAGGAAGCTCATCTAACCTCTTCTCCAACACTCTATATGTTTGACTCTGATACTCAAGATGGATTGTTGTTAAGGATAGTCCGTCTATGTACCTCCATCCCACTTTCAAGAAGGACACAGTGCTTTGACTGGTTCAGATTCCTTTACCATTCCCTCTCCTACGTGGCTGGAAGTCATGAATACAGATAGTAAGCTACTGCATAACTTCTGATATCTCATCCTCCTGTGTGGTCAGCTTCCACAAGGACAATTGGTCCAGGGGTGTCTGACATCATAAAGCTAAAGCTAAAGCAAGAAGTTGTCTGACATGAGATGCCATTCTGTTGCCTAGCAGTCTGAGATCATAAAGCTAAAGCAAGATGCTTTCTGACTAGAGGGCCACTCTGTTGCGTAGCAGCTGACATCATTAAGGTCAATCAAGATGTTGTCTGACATGAGAGCCGCTCTGTTGCCTAACAAGGAGTAGCATACATTTATCTAGGTAATTGTATGAGTTGCAGGATAGACAGGTTGCCCAACTGAAAGATGAGGTGGTAAGATGAAAGAAATTAGGACTTTATTTAGACTTATACATTTGTATGAACGGAGGTTTGAGCATAAAAGACTCAACTTCACTGTTGCTGAACTGGTAGGATTTGGCTAAAGAGAAGATGGAAATGATGCTATTCATATTTTCTATTATTCCCGTTAACTGTAGCATAACCCTTAATCTCTCAACTTATCAGCTGGCTTCATTGCTACTGGTGTACCATATCCTAAAACAAAGGAAGTGAGAAGGGTGTGCTGCCTCTTGGCTGGCAAAAAGATCTAGGTCCTAATGTACATGCTACAATTGTTTAGAGAGTGTTAGCAAATGAGGCAAGGGAATGCAGAGAAGTATGGGAGGTTATAAACACAAATTGAGATTTGATTTTTTTTCTTCAGCTGTTGATTTTCACTATAAAACTGACTCCATAGTTTAGATCTGGTTACCCTTTATAAAAATCTAAACTTTTTGTATTGCTTATATTAAATGTACTAACAGTGGACTTTTCCATCTGCAGATTATACTGAATGACCAGCAGTGGCAGTGTTTCACAGCAGAGTTTCTCTGAATTGCCAAGACTGAAGCAAACAAAAAAAAAAGGAAGTCTTGTGGCATACTGCATCATTTTATCAATTTATGTGGTAAGTAAAACGCCCAATCATTCTTTTAGGCATTAAAAAGATGTTCATAGCATCGGAATGTCCTCACTACTTTATAGTGGGAGCCTGTGCCTGAATATAATTTCTGTTAAGAAAGAAGTAATATGGATCACATTATGTTGGTCATGATATTTAATAAAAGACTGACTGACTCGAACTCTACTAAAACCTGCTTTAGATCCTGGTGCTAGCAATGTTCCATTCGAGGAAATTGCTGTCTTTGAGGCTGAAATGCACCATCTCACTTATGAAAAGTAGTGTTAAATTCTCACGGTAGGAAGCTCATCTAACCTCTTCTCCAACACTCTATATGTTTGACTCTGATACTCAAGATGGATTGTTGTTAAGGATAGTCAGTCTATGTACCTCCATCCCACTTTCAAGAAGGACACAGTGCTTTGACTGGTTCAGATTCCTTTACCATTCCCTCTCCTACGTGGCTGGAAGTCATGAATACAGATAGTAAGCTACTGCATAACTTCTGATATCTCATCCTCCTGTGTGGTCAGCTTCCACAAGGACAATTGGTCCAGGGGTGTCTGACATCATAAAGCTAAAGCAAGAAGTTGTCTGACATGAGATGCCATTCTGTTGCCTAGCAGTCTGACATCATAAAGCTAAAGCAAGATGCTTTCTGACTAGAGGGCCACTCTGTTGCGTAGCAGCTGACATCATTAAGGTCAATCAAGATGTTGTCTGACATGAGAGCCGCTCGGTTGCCTAACAAGGAGTAGGATACATTTATCTAGGTAATTGTATGAGTTGCAGGATAGACAGGTTGCCCAACTGAAAGATGAGGTGGTAAGATGAAAGAAATTAGGACTTTATTTAGACTTATACATTTGTATGAACGGAAGTTTGAGCATAAAAGACTCAACTTCACTGTTGCTGAACTGGTAGGATTTGGCTAAAGAGAAGATGGAAATGATGCTATTCATAGTTTCTATTATTCCCGTTAACTGTAGCATAACCCTTAATCTCTCAACTTATCAGCTGGCTTCATTGCTACTGGTGTACCATATCCTAAAACAAAGGAAGTGAGAGGGGTGTGCTGCCTCTTGGCTGGCAAAAAGATCTAGGTCCTAATGTACATGCTACAATTGTTTAGAGAGTGTTGGCAAATGAGGCAAGGGAATGCAGAGAAGTATGGGAGGTTATAAACACAAATTGAGATTTGATTTTTTTTATTCAGCTGTTGATTTTCACTATAAAACTGACTCCATAGTTTAGATCTGGTTACCCTTTATAAAAATCTAAACTTTTTGTATTGCTTATATTAAATGTACTAACAGTGGACTTTTCCATCTGCAGATTATACTGAATGACCAGCAGTGGCAGTGTTTCACAGCAGAGTTTCTCTGAATTGCCAAGACTGAAGCAAACAAAAAAAAAAGGAAGTCTTGTGGCATACTGCATCATTTTATCAATTTATGTGGTAAGTAAAACGCCCAATCATTCTTTTAGGCATTAAAAAGATGTTCATAGCATCGGAATGTCCTCACTACTTTATAGTGGGAGCCTGTGCCTGAATATAATTTCTGTTAAGAAAGAAGTAATATGGATCACATTATGTTGGTCATGATATTT
This sequence comes from Lissotriton vulgaris, assembly GCF_964263255.1. Classification (NCBI taxonomy): domain Eukaryota; kingdom Metazoa; phylum Chordata; class Amphibia; order Caudata; family Salamandridae; genus Lissotriton; species Lissotriton vulgaris. Next base: position 631,264,944 of record NC_141699.1, on the reverse strand, counting down.
AATAAAAGACTGACTGACTCGAACTCTACTAAAACCTGCTTTAGATCCTGGTGCTAGCAATGTTCCATTCGAGGAAATTGCTGTCTTTGAGGCTGAAATGCACCATCTCACTTATGAAAAGTAGTGTTAAATTCTCACGGTAGGAAGCTCATCTAACCTCTTCTCCAACACTCTATATGTTTGACTCTGATACTCAAGATGGATTGTTGTTAAGGATAGTCCGTCTATGTACCTCCATCCCACTTTCAAGAAGGACACAGTGCTTTGACTGGTTCAGATTCCTTTACCATTCCCTCTCCTACGTGGCTGGAAGTCATGAATACAGATAGTAAGCTACTGCATAACTTCTGATATCTCATCCTCCTGTGTGGTCAGCTTCCACAAGGACAATTGGTCCAGGGGTGTCTGACATCATAAAGCTAAAGCTAAAGCAAGAAGTTGTCTGACATGAGATGCCATTCTGTTGCCTAGCAGTCTGACATCATAAAGCTAAAGCAAGATGCTTTCTGACTAGAGGGCCACTCTGTTGCGTAGCAGCTGACATCATTAAGGTCAATCAAGATGTTGTCTGACATGAGAGCCGCTCGGTTGCCTAACAAGGAGTAGGATACATTTATCTAGGTAATTGTATGAGTTGCAGGATAGACAGGTTGCCCAACTGAAAGATGAGGTGGTAAGATGAAAGAAATTAGGACTTTATTTAGACTTATACATTTGTATGAACGGAAGTTTGAGCATAAAAGACTCAACTTCACTGTTGCTGAACTGGTAGGATTTGGCTAAAGAGAAGATGGAAATGATGCTATTCATAGTTTCTATTATTCCCGTTAACTGTAGCATAACCCTTAATCTCTCAACTTATCAGCTGGCTTCATTGCTACTGGTGTACCATATCCTAAAACAAAGGAAGTGAGAAGGGTGTGCTGCCTCTTGGCTGGCAAAAAGATCTAGGTCCTAATGTACATGCTACAATTGTTTAGAGAGTGTTAGCAAATGAGGCAAGGGAATGCAGAGAAGTATGGGAGGTTATAAACACAAATTGAGATTTGATTTTTTTTCTTCAGCTGTTGATTTTCACTATAAAACTGACTCCATAGTTTAGATCTGGTTACCCTTTATAAAAATCTAAACTTTTTGTATTGCTTATATTAAATGTACTAACAGTGGACTTTTCCATCTGCAGATTATACTGAATGACCAGCAGTGGCAGTGTTTCACAGCAGAGTTTCTCTGAATTGCCAAGACTGAAGCAAACAAAAAAAAAGGAAGTCTTGTGGCATACTGCATCATTTTATCAATTTATGTGGTAAGTAAAACGCCCAATCATTCTTTTAGGCATTAAAAAGATGTTCATAGCATCGGAATGTCCTCACTACTTTATAGTGGGAGCCTGTGCCTGAATATAATTTCTGTTAAGAAAGAAGTAATATGGATCACATTATGTTGGTCATGATATTTATTAAAAGACTGACTGACTCGAACTCTACTAAAACCTGCTTTAGATCCTGGTGCTAGCAATGTTCCATTCGAGGAAATTGCTGTCTTTGAGGCTGAAATGCACCATCTCACTTATGAAAAGTAGTGTTAAATTCTCACGGTAGGAAGCTCATCTAACCTCTTCTCCAACACTCTATATGTTTGACTCTGATACTCAAGATGGATTGTTGTTAAGGATAGTCCGTCTATGTACCTCCATCCCACTTTCAAGAAGGACACAGTGCTTTGACTGGTTCAGATTCCTTTACCATTCCCTCTCCTACGTGGCTTGAAGTCATGAATACAGATAGTAAGCTACTGCATAACTTCTGATATCTCATCCTCCTGTGTGGTCAGCTTCCACAAGGACAATTGGTCCAGGGGTGTCTGACATCATAAAGCTAAAGCTAAAGCAAGAAGTTGTCTGACATGAGATGCCATTCTGTTGCCTAGCAGTCTGAGATCATAAAGCTAAAGCAAGATGCTTTCTGACTAGAGGGCCACTCTGTTGCGTAGCAGCTGACATCATTAAGGTCAATCAAGATGTTGTCTGACATGAGAGCCGCTCTGTTGCCTAACAAGGAGTAGCATACATTTATCTAGGTAATTGTATGAGTTGCAGGATAGACAGGTTGCCCAACTGAAAGATGAGGTGGTAAGATGAAAGAAATTAGGACTTTATTTAGACTTATACATTTGTATGAACGGAGGTTTGAGCATAAAAGACTCAACTTCACTGTTGCTGAACTGGTAGGATTTGGCTAAAGAGAAGATGGAAATGATGCTATTCATATTTTCTATTATTCCCGTTAACTGTAGCATAACCCTTAATCTCTCAACTTATCAGCTGGCTTCATTGCTACTGGTGTACCATATCCTAAAACAAAGGAAGTGAGAAGGGTGTGCTGCCTCTTGGCTGGCAAAGAGATCTAGGTCCTAATGTACATGCTACAATTGTTTAGAGAGTGTTAGCAAATGAGGCAAGGGAATGCAGAGAAGTATGGGAGGTTATAAACACAAATTGAGATTTGATTTTTTTTCTTCAGCTGTTGATTTTCACTATAAAACTGACTCCATAGTTTAGATCTGGTTACCCTTTATAAAAATCTAAACTTTTTGTATTGCTTATATTAAATGTACTAACAGTGGACTTTTCCATCTGCAGATTATACTGAATGACCAGCAGTGGCAGTGTTTCACAGCAGAGTTTCTCTGAATTGCCAAGACTGAAGCAAACAAAAAAAAAAGGAAGTCTTGTGGCATACTGCATCATTTTATCAATTTATGTGGTAAGTAAAACGCCCAATCATTCTTTTAGGCATTAAAAAGATGTTCATAGCATCGGAATGTCCTCACTACTTTATAGTGGGAGCCTGTGCCTGAATATAATTTCTGTTAAGAAAGAAGTAATATGGATCACATTATGTTGGTCATGATATTTAATAAAAGACTGACTGACTCGAACTCTACTAAAACCTGCTTTAGATCCTGGTGCTAGCAATGTTCCATTCGAGGAAATTGCTGTCTTTGAGGCTGAAATGCACCATCTCACTTATGAAAAGTAGTGTTAAATTCTCACGGTAGGAAGCTCATCTAACCTCTTCTCCAACACTCTATATGTTTGACTCTGATACTCAAGATGGATTGTTGTTAAGGATAGTCAGTCTATGTACCTCCATCCCACTTTCAAGAAGGACACAGTGCTTTGACTGGTTCAGATTCCTTTACCATTCCCTCTCCTACGTGGCTGGAAGTCATGAATACAGATAGTAAGCTACTGCATAACTTCTGATATCTCATCCTCCTGTGTGGTCAGCTTCCACAAGGACAATTGGTCCAGGGGTGTCTGACATCATAAAGCTAAAGCAAGAAGTTGTCTGACATGAGATGCCATTCTGTTGCCTAGCAGTCTGACATCATAAAGCTAAAGCAAGATGCTTTCTGACTAGAGGGCCACTCTGTTGCGTAGCAGCTGACATCATTAAGGTCAATCAAGATGTTGTCTGACATGAGAGCCGCTCGGTTGCCTAACAAGGAGTAGGATACATTTATCTAGGTAATTGTATGAGTTGCAGGATAGACAGGTTGCCCAACTGAAAGATGAGGTGGTAAGATGAAAGAAATTAGGACTTTATTTAGACTTATACATTTGTATGAACGGAAGTTTGAGCATAAAAGACTCAACTTCACTGTTGCTGAACTGGTAGGATTTGGCTAAAGAGAAGATGGAAATGATGCTATTCATAGTTTCTATTATTCCCGTTAACTGTAGCATAACCCTTAATCTCTCAACTTATCAGCTGGCTTCATTGCTACTGGTGTACCATATCCTAAAACAAAGGAAGTGAGAAGGGTGTGCTGCCTCTTGGCTGGCAAAAAGATCTAGGTCCTAATGTACATGCTACAATTGTTTAGAGAGTGTTAGCAAATGAGGCAAGGGAATGCAGAGAAGTATGGGAGGTTATAAACACAAATTGAGATTTGATTTTTTTTCTTCAGCTGTTGATTTTCACTATAAAACTGACTCCATAGTTTAGATCTGGTTACCCTTTATAAAAATCTAAACTTTTTGTATTGCTTATATTAAATGTACTAACAGTGGACTTTTCCATCTGCAGATTATACTGAATGACCAGCAGTGGCAGTGTTTCACAGCAGAGTTTCTCTGAATTGCCAAGACTGAAGCAAACAAAAAAAAAGGAAGTCTTGTGGCATACTGCATCATTTTATCAATTTATGTGGTAAGTAAAACGCCCAATCATTCTTTTAGGCATTAAAAAGATGTTCATAGCATCGGAATGTCCTCACTACTTTATAGTGGGAGCCTGTGCCTGAATATAATTTCTGTTAAGAAAGAAGTAATATGGATCACATTATGTTGGTCATGATATTTATTAAAAGACTGACTGACTCGAACTCTACTAAAACCTGCTTTAGATCCTGGTGCTAGCAATGTTCCATTCGAGGAAATTGCTGTCTTTGAGGCTGAAATGCACCATCTCACTTATGAAAAGTAGTGTTAAATTCTCACGGTAGGAAGCTCATCTAACCTCTTCTCCAACACTCTATATGTTTGACTCTGATACTCAAGATGGATTGTTGTTAAGGATAGTCCGTCTATGTACCTCCATCCCACTTTCAAGAAGGACACAGTGCTTTGACTGGTTCAGATTCCTTTACCATTCCCTCTCCTACGTGGCTGGAAGTCATGAATACAGATAGTAAGCTACTGCATAACTTCTGATATCTCATCCTCCTGTGTGGTCAGCTTCCACAAGGACAATTGGTCCAGGGGTGTCTGACATCATAAAGCTAAAGCTAAAGCAAGAAGTTGTCTGACATGAGATGCCATTCTGTTGCCTAGCAGTCTGAGATCATAAAGCTAAAGCAAGATGCTTTCTGACTAGAGGGCCACTCTGTTGCGTAGCAGCTGACATCATTAAGGTCAATCAAGATGTTGTCTGACATGAGAGCCGCTCTGTTGCCTAACAAGGAGTAGCATACATTTATCTAGGTAATTGTATGAGTTGCAGGATAGACAGGTTGCCCAACTGAAAGATGAGGTGGTAAGATGAAAGAAATTAGGACTTTATTTAGACTTATACATTTGTATGAACGGAGGTTTGAGCATAAAAGACTCAACTTCACTGTTGCTGAACTGGTAGGATTTGGCTAAAGAGAAGATGGAAATGATGCTATTCATATTTTCTATTATTCCCGTTAACTGTAGCATAACCCTTAATCTCTCAACTTATCAGCTGGCTTCATTGCTACTGGTGTACCATATCCTAAAACAAAGGAAGTGAGAAGGGTGTGCTGCCTCTTGGCTGGCAAAAAGATCTAGGTCCTAATGTACATGCTACAATTGTTTAGAGAGTGTTAGCAAATGAGGCAAGGGAATGCAGAGAAGTATGGGAGGTTATAAACACAAATTGAGATTTGATTTTTTTTCTTCAGCTGTTGATTTTCACTATAAAACTGACTCCATAGTTTAGATCTGGTTACCCTTTATAAAAATCTAAACTTTTTGTATTGCTTATATTAAATGTACTAACAGTGGACTTTTCCATCTGCAGATTATACTGAATGACCAGCAGTGGCAGTGTTTCACAGCAGAGTTTCTCTGAATTGCCAAGACTGAAGCAAACAAAAAAAAAAGGAAGTCTTGTGGCATACTGCATCATTTTATCAATTTATGTGGTAAGTAAAACGCCCAATCATTCTTTTAGGCATTAAAAAGATGTTCATAGCATCGGAATGTCCTCACTACTTTATAGTGGGAGCCTGTGCCTGAATATAATTTCTGTTAAGAAAGAAGTAATATGGATCACATTATGTTGGTCATGATATTTAATAAAAGACTGACTGACTCGAACTCTACTAAAACCTGCTTTAGATCCTGGTGCTAGCAATGTTCCATTCGAGGAAATTGCTGTCTTTGAGGCTGAAATGCACCATCTCACTTATGAAAAGTAGTGTTAAATTCTCACGGTAGGAAGCTCATCTAACCTCTTCTCCAACACTCTATATGTTTGACTCTGATACTCAAGATGGATTGTTGTTAAGGATAGTCAGTCTATGTACCTCCATCCCACTTTCAAGAAGGACACAGTGCTTTGACTGGTTCAGATTCCTTTACCATTCCCTCTCCTACGTGGCTGGAAGTCATGAATACAGATAGTAAGCTACTGCATAACTTCTGATATCTCATCCTCCTGTGTGGTCAGCTTCCACAAGGACAATTGGTCCAGGGGTGTCTGACATCATAAAGCTAAAGCAAGAAGTTGTCTGACATGAGATGCCATTCTGTTGCCTAGCAGTCTGACATCATAAAGCTAAAGCAAGATGCTTTCTGACTAGAGGGCCACTCTGTTGCGTAGCAGCTGACATCATTAAGGTCAATCAAGATGTTGTCTGACATGAGAGCCGCTCGGTTGCCTAACAAGGAGTAGGATACATTTATCTAGGTAATTGTATGAGTTGCAGGATAGACAGGTTGCCCAACTGAAAGATGAGGTGGTAAGATGAAAGAAATTAGGACTTTATTTAGACTTATACATTTGTATGAACGGAAGTTTGAGCATAAAAGACTCAACTTCACTGTTGCTGAACTGGTAGGATTTGGCTAAAGAGAAGATGGAAATGATGCTATTCATAGTTTCTATTATTCCCGTTAACTGTAGCATAACCCTTAATCTCTCAACTTATCAGCTGGCTTCATTGCTACTGGTGTACCATATCCTAAAACAAAGGAAGTGAGAGGGGTGTGCTGCCTCTTGGCTGGCAAAAAGATCTAGGTCCTAATGTACATGCTACAATTGTTTAGAGAGTGTTGGCAAATGAGGCAAGGGAATGCAGAGAAGTATGGGAGGTTATAAACACAAATTGAGATTTGATTTTTTTTATTCAGCTGTTGATTTTCACTATAAAACTGACTCCATAGTTTAGATCTGGTTACCCTTTATAAAAATCTAAACTTTTTGTATTGCTTATATTAAATGTACTAACAGTGGACTTTTCCATCTGCAGATTATACTGAATGACCAGCAGTGGCAGTGTTTCACAGCAGAGTTTCTCTGAATTGCCAAGACTGAAGCAAACAAAAAAAAAAGGAAGTCTTGTGGCATACTGCATCATTTTATCAATTTATGTGGTAAGTAAAACGCCCAATCATTCTTTTAGGCATTAAAAAGATGTTCATAGCATCGGAATGTCCTCACTACTTTATAGTGGGAGCCTGTGCCTGAATATAATTTCTGTTAAGAAAGAAGTAATATGGATCACATTATGTTGGTCATGATATTTAATAAAAGACTGACTGACTCGAACTCTACTAAAACCTGCTTTAGATCCTGGTGCTAGCAATGTTCCATTCGAGGAAATTGCTGTCTTTGAGGCTGAAATGCACCATCTCACTTATGAAAAGTAGTGTTAAATTCTCACGGTAGGAAGCTCATCTAACCTCTTCTCCAACACTCTATATGTTTGACTCTGATACTCAAGATGGATTGTTGTTAAGGATAGTCCGTCTATGTACCTCCATCCCACTTTCAAGAAGGACACAGTGCTTTGACTGGTTCAGATTCCTTTACCATTCCCTCTCCTACGTGGCTGGAAGTCATGAATACAGATAGTAAGCTACTGCATAACTTCTGATATCTCATCCTCCTGTGTGGTCAGCTTCCACAAGGACAATTGGTCCAGGGGTGTCTGACATCATAAAGCTAAAGCTAAAGCAAGAAGTTGTCTGACATGAGATGCCATTCTGTTGCCTAGCAGTCTGAGATCATAAAGCTAAAGCAAGATGCTTTCTGACTAGAGGGCCACTCTGTTGCGTAGCAGCTGACATCATTAAGGTCAATCAAGATGTTGTCTGACATGAGAGCCGCTCGGTTGCCTAACAAGGAGTAGCATACATTTATCTAGGTAATTGTATGAGTTGCAGGATAGACAGGTTGCCCAACTGAAAGATGAGGTGGTAAGATGAAAGAAATTAGGACTTTATTTAGACTTATACATTTGTATGAACGGAAGTTTGAGCATAAAAGACTCAACTTCACTGTTGCTGAACTGGTAGGATTTGGCTAAAGAGAAGATGGAAATGATGCTATTCATATTTTCTATTATTCCCGTTAACTGTAGCATAACCCTTAATCTCTCAACTTATCAACTGGCTTCATTGCTACTGGTGTACCATATCCTAAAACAAAGGAAGTGAGAAGGGTGTGCTGCCTCTTGGCTGGCAAAAAGATCTAGGTCCTAATGTACATGCTACAATTGTTTAGAGAGTGTTAGCAAATGAGGCAAGGGAATGCAGAGAAGTATGGGAGGTTATAAACACAAATTGAGATTTGATTTTTTTTCTTCAGCTGTTGATTTTCACTATAAAACTGACTCCATAGTTTAGATCTGGTTACCCTTTATAAAAATCTAAACTTTTTGTATTGCTTATATTAAATGTACTAACAGTGGACTTTTCCATCTGCAGATTATACTGAATGACCAGCAGTGGCAGTGTTTCACAGCAGAGTTTCTCTGAATTGCCAAGACTGAAGCAAACAAAAAAAAAGGAAGTCTTGTGGCATACTGCATCATTTTATCAATTTATGTGGTAAGTAAAACGCCCAATCATTCTTTTAGGCATTAAAAAGATGTTCATAGCATCGGAATGTCCTCACTACTTTATAGTGGGAGCCTGTGCCTGAATATAATTTCTGTTAAGAAAGAAGTAATATGGATCACATTATGTTGGTCATGATATTTAATAAAAGACTGACTGACTCGAACTCTACTAAAACCTGCTTTAGATCCTGGTGCTAGCAATGTTCCATTCGAGGAAATAGCTGTCTTTGAGGCTGAAATGCACCATCTCACTTATGAAAAGTAGTGTGAAATTCTCACGGTAGGAAGCTCATCTAACCTCTTCTCCAACACTCTATATGTTTGACTCTGATACTCAAGATGGATTGTTGTTAAGGATAGTCAGTCTATGTACCTCCATCCCACTTTCAAGAAGGACACAGTGCTTTGACTGGTTCAGATTCCTTTACCATTCCCTCTCCTACGTGGCTGGAAGTCATGAATACAGATAGTAAGCTACTGCATAACTTCTGATATCTCATCCTCCTGTGTGGTCAGCTTCCACAAGGACAATTGGTCCAGGGGTGTCTGACATCATAAAGCTAAAGCAAGAAGTTGTCTGACATGAGATGCCATTCTGTTGCCTAGCAGTCTGACATCATAAAGCTAAAGCAAGATGCTTTCTGACTAGAGGGCCACTCTGTTGCGTAGCAGCTGACATCATTAAGGTCAATCAAGATGTTGTCTGACATGAGAGCCGCTCGGTTGCCTAACAAGGAGTAGGATACATTTATCTAGGTAATTGTATGAGTTGCAGGATAGACAGGTTGCCCAACTGAAAGATGAGGTGGTAAGATGAAAGAAATTAGGACTTTATTTAGACTTATACATTTGTATGAACGGAAGTTTGAGCATAAAAGACTCAACTTCACTGTTGCTGAACTGGTAGGATTTGGCTAAAGAGAAGATGGAAATGATGCTATTCATAGTTTCTATTATTCCCGTTAACTGTAGCATAACCCTTAATCTCTCAACTTATCAGCTGGCTTCATTGCTACTGGTGTACCATATCCTAAAACAAAGGAAGTGAGAGGGGTGTGCTGCCTCTTGGCTGGCAAAAAGATCTAGGTCCTAATGTACATGCTACAATTGTTTAGAGAGTGTTGGCAAATGAGGCAAGGGAATGCAGAGAAGTATGGGAGGTTATAAACACAAATTGAGATTTGATTTTTTTTATTCAGCTGTTGATTTTCACTATAAAACTGACTCCATAGTTTAGATCTGGTTACCCTTTATAAAAATCTAAACTTTTTGTATTGCTTATATTAAATGTACTAACAGTGGACTTTTCCATCTGCAGATTATACTGAATGACCAGCAGTGGCAGTGTTTCACAGCAGAGTTTCTCTGAATTGCCAAGACTGAAGCAAACAAAAAAAAGGAAGTCTTGTGGCATACTGCATCATTTTATCAATTTATGTGGTAAGTAAAACGCCCAATCATTCTTTTAGGCATTAAAAAGATGTTCATAGCATCGGAATGTCCTCACTACTTTATAGTGGGAGCCTGTGCCTGAATATAATTTCTGTTAAGAAAGAAGTAATATGGATCACATTATGTTGGTCATGATATTTAATAAAAGACTGACTGACTCGAACTCTACTAAAACCTGCTTTAGATCCTGGTGCTAGCAATGTTCCATTCGAGGAAATTGCTGTCTTTGAGGCTGAAATGCACCATCTCACTTATGAAAAGTAGTGTTAAATTCTCACGGTAGGAAGCTCATCTAACCTCTTCTCCAACACTCTATATGTTTGACTCTGATACTCAAGATGGATTGTTGTTAAGGATAGTCCGTCTATGTACCTCCATCCCACTTTCAAGAAGGACACAGTGCTTTGACTGGTTCAGATTCCTTTACCATTCCCTCTCCTACGTGGCTGGAAGTCATGAATACAGATAGTAAGCTACTGCATAACTTCTGATATCTCATCCTCCTGTGTGGTCAGCTTCCACAAGGACAATTGGTCCAGGGGTGTCTGACATCATAAAGCTAAAGCTAAAGCAAGAAGTTGTCTGACATGAGATGCCATTCTGTTGCCTAGCAGTCTGAGATCATAAAGCTAAAGCAAGATGCTTTCTGACTAGAGGGCCACTCTGTTGCGTAGCAGCTGACATCATTAAGGTCAATCAAGATGTTGTCTGACATGAGAGCCGCTCGGTTGCCTAACAAGGAGTAGCATACATTTATCTAGGTAATTGTATGAGTTGCAGGATAGGCAGGTTGCCCAACTGAAAGATGAGGTGGTAAGATGAAAGAAATTAGGACTTTATTTAGACTTATACATTTGTATGAACGGAAGTTTGAGCATAAAAGACTCAACTTCACTGTTGCTGAACTGGTAGGATTTGGCTAAAGAGAAGATGGAAATGATGCTATTCATATTTTCTATTATTCCCGTTAACTGTAGCATAACCCTTAATCTCTCAACTTATCAGCTGGCTTCATTGCTACTGGTGTACCATATCCTAAAACAAAGGAAGTGAGAAGGGTGTGCTGCCTCTTGGCTGGCAAAAAGATCTAGGTCCTAATGTACATGCTACAATTGTTTAGAGAGTGTTAGCAAATGAGGCAAGGGAATGCAGAGAAGTATGGGAGGTTATAAACACAAATTGAGATTTGATTTTTTTTCTTCAGCTGTTGATTTTCACTATAAAACTGACTCCATAGTTTAGATCTGGTTACCCTTTATAAAAATCTAAACTTTTTGTATTGCTTATATTAAATGTACTAACAGTGGACTTTTCCATCTGCAGATTATACTGATTGACCAGCAGTGGCAGTGTTTCACAGCAGAGTTTCTCTGAATTGCCAAGACTGAAGCAAACAAAAAAAAAAGGAAGTCTTGTGGCATACTGCATCATTTTATCAATTTATGTGGTAAGTAAAACGCCCAATCATTCTTTTAGGCATTAAAAAGATTTTCATAGCATCGGAATGTCCTCACTACTTTATAGTGGGAGCCTGTGCCTGAATATAATTTCTGTTAAGAAAGAAGTAATATGGATCACATTATGTTGGTCATGATATTTAATAAAAGACTGACTGACTCGAACTCTACTAAAACCTGCTTTAGATCCTGGTGCTAGCAATGTTCCATTCGAGGAAATTGCTGTCTTTGAGGCTGAAATGCACCATCTCACTTATGAAAAGTAGTGTTAAATTCTCACGGTAGGAAGCTCATCTAACCTCTTCTCCAACACTCTATATGTTTGACTCTGATACTCAAGATGGATTGTTGTTAAGGATAGTCCGTCTATGTACCTCCATCCCACTTTCAAGAAGGACACAGTGCTTTGACTGGTTCAGATTCCTTTACCATTCCCTCTCCTACGTGGCTGGAAGTCATGAATACAGATAGTAAGCTACTGCATAACTTCTGATATCTCATCCTCCTGTGTGGTCAGCTTCCACAAGGACAATTGGTCCAGGGGTGTCTGACATCATAAAGCTAAAGCTAAAGCAAGAAGTTGTCTGACATGAGATGCCATTCTGTTGCCTAGCAGTCTGACATCATAAAGCTAAAGCAAGATGCTTTCTGACTAGAGGGCCACTCTGTTGCGTAGCAGCTGACATCATTAAGGTCAATCAAGATGTTGTCTGACATGAGAGCCGCTCGGTTGCCTAACAAGGAGTAGGATACATTTATCTAGGTAATTGTATGAGTTGCAGGATAGACAGGTTGCCCAACTGAAAGATGAGGTGGTAAGATGAAAGAAATTAGGACTTTATTTAGACTTATACATTTGTATGAACGGAAGTTTGAGCATAAAAGACTCAACTTCACTGTTGCTGAACTGGTAGGATTTGGCTAAAGAGAAGATGGAAATGATGCTATTCATAGTTTCTATTATTCCCGTTAACTGTAGCATAACCCTTAATCTCTCAACTTATCAGCTGGCTTCATTGCTACTGGTGTACCATATCCTAAAACAAAGGAAGTGAGAAGGGTGTGCTGCCTCTTGGCTGGCAAAAAGATCTAGGTCCTAATGTACATGCTACAATTGTTTAGAGAGTGTTAGCAAATGAGGCAAGGGAATGCAGAGAAGTATGGGAGGTTATAAACACAAATTGAGATTTGATTTTTTTTATTCAGCTGTTGATTTTCACTATAAAACTGACTCCATAGTTTAGATCTGGTTACCCTTTATAAAAATCTAAACTTTTTGTATTGCTTATATTAAATGTACTAACAGTGGACTTTTCCATCTGCAGATTATACTGAATGACCAGCAGTGGCAGTGTTTCACAGCAGAGTTTCTCTGAATTGCCAAGACTGAAGCAAACAAAAAAAAAAGGAAGTCTTGTGGCATACTGCATCATTTTATCAATTTATGTGGTAAGTAAAACGCCCAATCATTCTTTTAGGCATTAAAAAGATGTTCATAGCATCGGAATGTCCTCACTACTTTATAGTGGGAGCCTGTGCCTGAATATAATTTCTGTTAAGAAAGAAGTAATATGGATCACATTATGTTGGTCATGATATTTAATAAAAGACTGACTGACTCGAACTCTACTAAAACCTGCTTTAGATCCTGGTGCTAGCAATGTTCCATTCGAGGAAATTGCTGTCTTTGAGGCTGAAATGCACCATCTCACTTATGAAAAGTAGTGTTAAATTCTCACGGTAGGAAGCTCATCTAACCTCTTCTCCAACACTCTATATGTTTGACTCTGATACTCAAGATGGATTGTTGTTAAGGATAGTCAGTCTATGTACCTCCATCCCACTTTCAAGAAGGACACAGTGCTTTGACTGGTTCAGATTCCTTTACCATTCCCTCTCCTACGTGGCTGGAAGTCATGAATACAGATAGTAAGCTACTGCATAACTTCTGATATCTCATCCTCCTGTGTGGTCAGCTTCCACAAGGACAATTGGTCCAGGGGTGTCTGACATCATAAAGCTAAAGCAAGAAGTTGTCTGACATGAGATGCCATTCTGTTGCCTAGCAGTCTGAGATCATAAAGCTAAAGCAAGATGCTTTCTGACTAGAGGGCCACTCTGTTGCGTAGCAGCTGACATCATTAAGGTCAATCAAGATGTTGTCTGACATGAGAGCCGCTCGGTTGCCTAACAAGGAGTAGCATACATTTATCTAGGTAATTGTATGAGTTGCAGGATAGACAGGTTGCCCAACTGAAAGATGAGGTGGTAAGATGAAAGAAATTAGGACTTTATTTAGACTTATACATTTGTATGAACGGAAGTTTGAGCATAAAAGACTCAACTTCACTATTGCTGAACTGGTAGGATTTGGCTAAAGAGAAGATGGAAATGATGCTATTCATAGTTTCTATTATTCCCGTTAACTGTAGCATAACCCTTAATCTCTCAACTTATCAGCTGGCTTCATTGCTACTGGTGTACCATATCCTAAAACAAAGGAAGTGAGAAGGGTGTGCTGCCTCTTGGCTGGCAAAAAGATCTAGGTCCTAATGTACATGCTACAATTGTTTAGAGAGTGTTAGCAAATGAGGCAAGGGAATGCAGAGAAGTATGGGAGGTTATAAACACAAATTGAGATTTGATTTTTTTTCTTCAGCTGTTGATTTTCACTATAAAACTGACTCCATAGTTTAGATCTGGTTACCCTTTATAAAAATCTAAACTTTTTGTATTGCTTATATTAAATGTACTAACAGTGGACTTTTCCATCTGCAGATTATACTGAATGACCAGCAGTGGCAGTGTTTCACAGCAGAGTTTCTCTGAATTGCCAAGACTGAAGCAAACAAAAAAAAAGGAAGTCTTGTGGCATACTGCATCATTTTATCAATTTATGTGGTAAGTAAAACGCCCAATCATTCTTTTAGGCATTAAAAAGATGTTCATAGCATCGGAATGTCCTCACTACTTTATAGTGGGAGCCTGTGCCTGAATATAATTTCTGTTAAGAAAGAAGTAATATGGATCACATTATGTTGGTCATGATATTTATTAAAAGACTGACTGACTCGAACTCTACTAAAACCTGCTTTAGATCCTGGTGCTAGCAATGTTCCATTCGAGGAAATTGCTGTCTTTGAGGCTGAAATGCACCATCTCACTTATGAAAAGTAGTGTTAAATTCTCACGGTAGGAAGCTCATCTAACCTCTTCTCCAACACTCTATATGTTTGACTCTGATACTCAAGATGGATTGTTGTTAAGGATAGTCCGTCTATGTACCTCCATCCCACTTTCAAGAAGGACACAGTGCTTTGACTGGTTCAGATTCCTTTACCATTCCCTCTCCTACGTGGCTGGAAGTCATGAATACAGATAGTAAGCTACTGCATAACTTCTGATATCTCATCCTCCTGTGTGGTCAGCTTCCACAAGGACAATTGGTCCAGGGGTGTCTGACATCATAAAGCTAAAGCTAAAGCAAGAAGTTGTCTGACATGAGATGCCATTCTGTTGCCTAGCAGTCTGAGATCATAAAGCTAAAGCAAGATGCTTTCTGACTAGAGGGCCACTCTGTTGCGTAGCAGCTGACATCATTAAGGTCAATCAAGATGTTGTCTGACATGAGAGCCGCTCGGTTGCCTAACAAGGAGTAGCATACATTTATCTAGGTAATTGTATGAGTTGCAGGATAGACAGGTTGCCCAACTGAAAGATGAGGTGGTAAGATGAAAGAAATTAGGACTTTATTTAGACTTATACATTTGTATGAACGGAAGTTTGAGCATAAAAGACTCAACTTCACTGTTGCTGAACTGGTAGGATTTGGCTAAAGAGAAGATGGAAATGATGCTATTCATATTTTCTATTATTCCCGTTAACTGTAGCATAACCCTTAATCTCTCAACTTATCAGCTGGCTTCATTGCTACTGGTGTACCATATCCTAAAACAAAGGAAGTGAGAAGGGTGTGCTGCCTCTTGGCTGGCAAAAAGATCTAGGTCCTAATGTACATGCTACAATTGTTTAGAGAGTGTTAGCAAATGAGGCAAGGGAATGCAGAGAAGTATGGGAGGTTATAAACACAAATTGAGATTTGATTTTTTTTCTTCAGCTGTTGATTTTCACTATAAAACTGACTCCATAGTTTAGATCTGGTTACCCTTTATAAAAATCTAAACTTTTTGTATTGCTTATATTAAATGTACTAACAGTGGACTTTTCCATCTGCAGATTATACTGATTGACCAGCAGTGGCAGTGTTTCACAGCAGAGTTTCTCTGAATTGCCAAGACTGAAGCAAACAAAAAAAAAAGGAAGTCTTGTGGCATACTGCATCATTTTATCAATTTATGTGGTAAGTAAAACGCCCAATCATTCTTTTAGGCATTAAAAAGATGTTCATAGCATCGGAATGTCCTCACTACTTTATAGTGGGAGCCTGTGCCTGAATATAATTTCTGTTAAGAAAGAAGTAATATGGATCACATTATGTTGGTCATGATATTTAATAAAAGACTGACTGACTCGAACTCTACTAAAACCTGCTTTAGATCCTGGTGCTAGCAATGTTCCATTCGAGGAAATTGCTGTCTTTGAGGCTGAAATGCACCATCTCACTTATGAAAAGTAGTGTTAAATTCTCACGGTAGGAAGCTCATCTAACCTCTTCTCCAACACTCTATATGTTTGACTCTGATACTCAAGATGGATTGTTGTTAAGGATAGTCCGTCTATGTACCTCCATCCCACTTTCAAGAAGGACACAGTGCTTTGACTGGTTCAGATTCCTTTACCATTCCCTCTCCTACGTGGCTGGAAGTCATGAATACAGATAGTAAGCTACTGCATAACTTCTGATATCTCATCCTCCTGTGTGGTCAGCTTCCACAAGGACAATTGGTCCAGGGGTGTCTGACATCATAAAGCTAAAGCTAAAGCAAGAAGTTGTCTGACATGAGATGCCATTCTGTTGCCTAGCAGTCTGACATCATAAAGCTAAAGCAAGATGCTTTCTGACTAGAGGGCCACTCTGTTGCGTAGCAGCTGACATCATTAAGGTCAATCAAGATGTTGTCTGACATGAGAGCCGCTCGGTTGCCTAACAAGGAGTAGGATACATTTATCTAGGTAATTGTATGAGTTGCAGGATAGACAGGTTGCCCAACTGAAAGATGAGGTGGTAAGATGAAAGAAATTAGGACTTTATTTAGACTTATACATTTGTATGAACGGAAGTTTGAGCATAAAAGACTCAACTTCACTGTTGCTGAACTGGTAGGATTTGGCTAAAGAGAAGATGGAAATGATGCTATTCATAGTTTCTATTATTCCCGTTAACTGTAGCATAACCCTTAATCTCTCAACTTATCAGCTGGCTTCATTGCTACTGGTGTACCATATCCTAAAACAAAGGAAGTGAGAAGGGTGTGCTGCCTCTTGGCTGGCAAAAAGATCTAGGTCCTAATGTACATGCTACAATTGTTTAGAGAGTGTTAGCAAATGAGGCAAGGGAATGCAGAGAAGTATGGGAGGTTATAAACACAAATTGAGATTTGATTTTTTTTCTTCAGCTGTTGATTTTCACTATAAAACTGACTCCATAGTTTAGATCTGGTTACCCTTTATAAAAATCTAAACTTTTTGTATTGCTTATATTAAATGTACTAACAGTGGACTTTTCCATCTGCAGATTATACTGAATGACCAGCAGTGGCAGTGTTTCACAGCAGAGTTTCTCTGAATTGCCAAGACTGAAGCAAACAAAAAAAAAGGAAGTCTTGTGGCATACTGCATCATTTTATCAATTTATGTGGTAAGTAAAACGCCCAATCATTCTTTTAGGCATTAAAAAGATGTTCATAGCATCGGAATGTCCTCACTACTTTATAGTGGGAGCCTGTGCCTGAATATAATTTCTGTTAAGAAAGAAGTAATATGGATCACATTATGTTGGTCATGATATTTATTAAAAGACTGACTGACTCGAACTCTACTAAAACCTGCTTTAGATCCTGGTGCTAGCAATGTTCCATTCGAGGAAATTGCTGTCTTTGAGGCTGAAATGCACCATCTCACTTATGAAAAGTAGTGTTAAATTCTCACGGTAGGAAGCTCATCTAACCTCTTCTCCAACACTCTATATGTTTGACTCTGATACTCAAGATGGATTGTTGTTAAGGATAGTCCGTCTATGTACCTCCATCCCACTTTCAAGAAGGACACAGTGCTTTGACTGGTTCAGATTCCTTTACCATTCCCTCTCCTACGTGGCTGGAAGTCATGAATACAGATAGTAAGCTACTGCATAACTTCTGATATCTCATCCTCCTGTGTGGTCAGCTTCCACAAGGACAATTGGTCCAGGGGTGTCTGACATCATAAAGCTAAAGCTAAAGCAAGAAGTTGTCTGACATGAGATGCCATTCTGTTGCCTAGCAGTCTGAGATCATAAAGCTAAAGCAAGATGCTTTCTGACTAGAGGGCCACTCTGTTGCGTAGCAGCTGACATCATTAAGGTCAATCAAGATGTTGTCTGACATGAGAGCCGCTCGGTTGCCTAACAAGGAGTAGCATACATTTATCTAGGTAATTGTATGAGTTGCAGGATAGACAGGTTGCCCAACTGAAAGATGAGGTGGTAAGATGAAAGAAATTAGGACTTTATTTAGACTTATACATTTGTATGAACGGAAGTTTGAGCATAAAAGACTCAACTTCACTGTTGCTGAACTGGTAGGATTTGGCTAAAGAGAAGATGGAAATGATGCTATTCATATTTTCTATTATTCCCGTTAACTGTAGCATAACCCTTAATCTCTCAACTTATCAGCTGGCTTCATTGCTACTGGTGTACCATATCCTAAAACAAAGGAAGTGAGAAGGGTGTGCTGCCTCTTGGCTGGCAAAAAGATCTAGGTCCTAATGTACATGCTACAATTGTTTAGAGAGTGTTAGCAAATGAGGCAAGGGAATGCAGAGAAGTATGGGAGGTTATAAACACAAATTGAGATTTGATTTTTTTTCTTCAGCTGTTGATTTTCACTATAAAACTGACTCCATAGTTTAGATCTGGTTACCCTTTATAAAAATCTAAACTTTTTGTATTGCTTATATTAAATGTACTAACAGTGGACTTTTCCATCTGCAGATTATACTGATTGACCAGCAGTGGCAGTGTTTCACAGCAGAGTTTCTCTGAATTGCCAAGACTGAAGCAAACAAAAAAAAAGGAAGTCTTGTGGCATACTGCATCATTTTATCAATTTATGTGGTAAGTAAAACGCCCAATCATTCTTTTAGGCATTAAAAAGATGTTCATAGCATCGGAATGTCCTCACTACTTTATAGTGGGAGCCTGTGCCTGAATATAATTTCTGTTAAGAAAGAAGTAATATGGATCACATTATGTTGGTCATGATATTTAATAAAAGACTGACTGACTCGAACTCTACTAAAACCTGCTTTAGATCCTGGTGCTAGCAATGTTCCATTCGAGGAAATTGCTGTCTTTGAGGCTGAAATGCACCATCTCACTTATGAAAAGTAGTGTTAAATTCTCACGGTAGGAAGCTCATCTAACCTCTTCTCCAACACTCTATATGTTTGACTCTGATACTCAAGATGGATTGTTGTTAAGGATAGTCCGTCTATGTACCTCCATCCCACTTTCAAGAAGGACACAGTGCTTTGACTGGTTCAGATTCCTTTACCATTCCCTCTCCTACGTGGCTGGAAGTCATGAATACAGATAGTAAGCTACTGCATAACTTCTGATATCTCATCCTCCTGTGTGGTCAGCTTCCACAAGGACAATTGGTCCAGGGGTGTCTGACATCATAAAGCTAAAGCTAAAGCAAGAAGTTGTCTGACATGAGATGCCATTCTGTTGCCTAGCAGTCTGACATCATAAAGCTAAAGCAAGATGCTTTCTGACTAGAGGGCCACTCTGTTGCGTAGCAGCTGACATCATTAAGGTCAATCAAGATGTTGTCTGACATGAGAGCCGCTCGGTTGCCTAACAAGGAGTAGGATACATTTATCTAGGTAATTGTATGAGTTGCAGGATAGACAGGTTGCCCAACTGAAAGATGAGGTGGTAAGATGAAAGAAATTAGGACTTTATTTAGACTTATACATTTGTATGAACGGAAGTTTGAGCATAAAAGACTCAACTTCACTGTTGCTGAACTGGTAGGATTTGGCTAAAGAGAAGATGGAAATGATGCTATTCATAGTTTCTATTATTCCCGTTAACTGTAGCATAATCCTTAATCTCTCAACTTATCAGCTGGCTTCATTGCTACTGGTGTACCATATCCTAAAACAAAGGAAGTGAGAAGGGTGTGCTGCCTCTTGGCTGGCAAAAAGATCTAGGTCCTAATGTACATGCTACAATTGTTTAGAGAGTGTTAGCAAATGAGGCAAGGGAATGCAGAGAAGTATGGGAGGTTATAAACACAAATTGAGATTTGATTTTTTTTCTTCAGCTGTTGATTTTCACTATAAAACTGACTCCATAGTTTAGATCTGGTTACCCTTTATAAAAATCTAAACTTTTTGTATTGCTTATATTAAATGTACTAACAGTGGACTTTTCCATCTGCAGATTATACTGAATGACCAGCAGTGGCAGTGTTTCACAGCAGAGTTTCTCTGAATTGCCAAGACTGAAGCAAACAAAAAAAAAGGAAGTCTTGTGGCATACTGCATCATTTTATCAATTTATGTGGTAAGTAAAACGCCCAATCATTCTTTTAGGCATTAAAAAGATGTTCATAGCATCGGAATGTCCTCACTACTTTATAGTGGGAGCCTGTGCCTGAATATAATTTCTGTTAAGAAAGAAGTAATATGGATCACATTATGTTGGTCATGATATTTATTAAAAGACTGACTGACTCGAACTCTACTAAAACCTGCTTTAGATCCTGGTGCTAGCAATGTTCCATTCGAGGAAATTGCTGTCTTTGAGGCTGAAATGCACCATCTCACTTATGAAAAGTAGTGTTAAATTCTCACGGTAGGAAGCTCATCTAACCTCTTCTCCAACACTCTATATGTTTGACTCTGATACTCAAGATGGATTGTTGTTAAGGATAGTCCGTCTATGTACCTCCATCCCACTTTCAAGAAGGACACAGTGCTTTGACTGGTTCAGATTCCTTTACCATTCCCTCTCCTACGTGGCTGGAAGTCATGAATACAGATAGTAAGCTACTGCATAACTTCTGATATCTCATCCTCCTGTGTGGTCAGCTTCCACAAGGACAATTGGTCCAGGGGTGTCTGACATCATAAAGCTAAAACTAAAGCAAGAAGTTGTCTGACATGAGATGCCATTCTGTTGCCTAGCAGTCTGAGATCATAAAGCTAAAGCAAGATGCTTTCTGACTAGAGGGCCACTCTGTTGCGTAGCAGCTGACATCATTAAGGTCAATCAAGATGTTGTCTGACATGAGAGCCGCTCGGTTGCCTAACAAGGAGTAGCATACATTTATCTAGGTAATTGTATGAGTTGCAGGATAGACAGGTTGCCCAACTGAAAGATGAGGTGGTAAGATGAAAGAAATTAGGACTTTATTTAGACTTTTTCATTTGTATGAACGGAAGTTTGAGCATAAAAGACTCAACTTCACTGTTGCTGAACTGGTAGGATTTGGCTAAAGAGAAGATGGAAATTATGCTATTCATATTTTCTATTATTCCCGTTAACTGTAGCATAACCCTTAATCTCTCAACTTATCAGCTGGCTTCATTGCTACTGGTGTACCATATCCTAAAACAAAGGAAGTGAGAAGGGTGTGCTGCCTCTTGGCTGGCAAAAAGATCTAGGTCCTAATGTACATGCTACAATTGTTTAGAGAGTGTTAGCAAATGAGGCAAGGGAATGCAGAGAAGTATGGGAGGTTATAAACACAAATTGAGATTTGATTTTTTTTCTTCAGCTGTTGATTTTCACTATAAAACTGACTCCATAGTTTAGATCTGGTTACCCTTTATAAAAATCTAAACTTTTTGTATTGCTTATATTAAATGTACTAACAGTGGACTTTTCCATCTGCAGATTATACTGAATGACCAGCAGTGGCAGTGTTTCACAGCAGAGTTTCTCTGAATTGCCAAGACTGAAGCAAACAAAAAAAAAAGGAAGTCTTGTGGCATACTGCATCATTTTATCAATTTATGTGGTAAGTAAAACGCCCAATCATTCTTTTAGGCATTAAAAAGATGTTCATAGCATCGGAATGTCCTCACTACTTTATAGTGGGAGCCTGTGCCTGAATATAATTTCTGTTAAGAAAGAAGTAATATGGATCACATTATGTTGGTCATGATATTTAATAAAAGACTGACTGACTCGAACTCTACTAAAACCTGCTTTAGATCCTGGTGCTAGCAATGTTCCATTCGAGGAAATTGCTGTCTTTGAGGCTGAAATGCACCATCTCACTTATGAAAAGTAGTGTTAAATTCTCACGGTAGGAAGCTCATCTAACCTCTTCTCCAACACTCTATATGTTTGACTCTGATACTCAAGATGGATTGTTGTTAAGGATAGTCAGTCTATGTACCTCCATCCCACTTTCAAGAAGGACACAGTGCTTTGACTGGTTCAGATTCCTTTACCATTCCCTCTCCTACGTGGCTGGAAGTCATGAATACAGATAGTAAGCTACTGCATAACTTCTGATATCTCATCCTCCTGTGTGGTCAGCTTCCACAAGGACAATTGGTCCAGGGGTGTCTGACATCATAAAGCTAAAGCAAGAAGTTGTCTGACATGAGATGCCATTCTGTTGCCTAGCAGTCTGACATCATAAAGCTAAAGCAAGATGCTTTCTGACTAGAGGGCCACTCTGTTGCGTAGCAGCTGACATCATTAAGGTCAATCAAGATGTTGTCTGACATGAGAGCCGCTCGGTTGCCTAACAAGGAGTAGGATACATTTATCTAGGTAATTGTATGAGTTGCAGGATAGACAGGTTGCCCAACTGAAAGATGAGGTGGTAAGATGAAAGAAATTAGGACTTTATTTAGACTTATACATTTGTATGAACGGAAGTTTGAGCATAAAAGACTCAACTTCACTGTTGCTGAACTGGTAGGATTTGGCTAAAGAGAAGATGGAAATGATGCTATTCATAGTTTCTATTATTCCCGTTAACTGTAGCATAACCCTTAATCTCTCAACTTATCAGCTGGCTTCATTGCTACTGGTGTACCATATCCTAAAACAAAGGAAGTGAGAGGGGTGTGCTGCCTCTTGGCTGGCAAAAAGATCTAGGTCCTAATGTACATGCTACAATTGTTTAGAGAGTGTTGGCAAATGAGGCAAGGGAATGCAGAGAAGTATGGGAGGTTATAAACACAAATTGAGATTTGATTTTTTTTATTCAGCTGTTGATTTTCACTATAAAACTGACTCCATAGTTTAGATCTGGTTACCCTTTATAAAAATCTAAACTTTTTGTATTGCTTATATTAAATGTACTAACAGTGGACTTTTCCATCTGCAGATTATACTGATTGACCAGCAGTGGCAGTGTTTCACAGCAGAGTTTCTCTGAATTGCCAAGACTGAAGCAAACAAAAAAAAAAGGAAGTCTTGTGGCATACTGCATCATTTTATCAATTTATGTGGTAAGTAAAACGCCCAATCATTCTTTTAGGCATTAAAAAGATGTTCATAGCATCGGAATGTCCTCACTACTTTATAGTGGGAGCCTGTGCCTGAATATAATTTCTGTTAAGAAAGAAGTAATATGGATCACATTATGTTGGTCATGATATTTAATAAAAGACTGACTGACTCGAACTCTACTAAAACCTGCTTTAGATCCTGGTGCTAGCAATGTTCCATTCGAGGAAATTGCTGTCTTTGAGGCTGAAATGCACCATCTCACTTATGAAAAGTAGTGTTAAATTCTCACGGTAGGAAGCTCATCTAACCTCTTCTCCAACACTCTATATGTTTGACTCTGATACTCAAGATGGATTGTTGTTAAGGATAGTCCGTCTATGTACCTCCATCCCACTTTCAAGAAGGACACAGTGCTTTGACTGGTTCAGATTCCTTTACCATTCCCTCTCCTACGTGGCTGGAAGTCATGAATACAGATAGTAAGCTACTGCATAACTTCTGATATCTCATCCTCCTGTGTGGTCAGCTTCCACAAGGACAATTGGTCCAGGGGTGTCTGACATCATAAAGCTAAAGCTAAAGCAAGAAGTTGTCTGACATGAGATGCCATTCTGTTGCCTAGCAGTCTGACATCATAAAGCTAAAGCAAGATGCTTTCTGACTAGAGGGCCACTCTGTTGCGTAGCAGCTGACATCATTAAGGTCAATCAAGATGTTGTCTGACATGAGAGCCGCTCGGTTGCCTAACAAGGAGTAGGATACATTTATCTAGGTAATTGTATGAGTTGCAGGATAGACAGGTTGCCCAACTGAAAGATGAGGTGGTAAGATGAAAGAAATTAGGACTTTATTTAGACTTATACATTTGTATGAACGGAAGTTTGAGCATAAAAGACTCAACTTCACTGTTGCTGAACTGGTAGGATTTGGCTAAAGAGAAGATGGAAATGATGCTATTCATAGTTTCTATTATTCCCGTTAACTGTAGCATAACCCTTAATCTCTCAACTTATCAGCTGGCTTCATTGCTACTGGTGTACCATATCCTAAAACAAAGGAAGTGAGAAGGGTGTGCTGCCTCTTGGCTGGCAAAAAGAACTAGGTCCTAATGTACATGCTACAATTGTTTAGAGAGTGTTAGCAAATGAGGCAAGGGAATGCAGAGAAGTATGGGAGGTTATAAACACAAATTGAGATTTGATTTTTTTTCTTCAGCTGTTGATTTTCACTATAAAACTGACTCCATAGTTTAGATCTGGTTACCCTTTATAAAAATCTAAACTTTTTGTATTGCTTATATTAAATGTACTAACAGTGGACTTTTCCATCTGCAGATTATACTGAATGACCAGCAGTGGCAGTGTTTCACAGCAGAGTTTCTCTGAATTGCCAAGACTGAAGCAAACAAAAAAAAAGGATGTCTTGTGGCATACTGCATCATTTTATCAATTTATGTGGTAAGTAAAACGCCCAATCATTCTTTTAGGCATTAAAAAGATGTTCATAGCATCGGAATGTCCTCACTACTTTATAGTGGGAGCCTGTGCCTGAATATAATTTCTGTTAAGAAAGAAGTAATATGGATCACATTATGTTGGTCATGATATTTATTAAAAGACTGACTGACTCGAACTCTACTAAAACCTGCTTTAGATCCTGGTGCTAGCAATGTTCCATTCGAGGAAATTGCTGTCTTTGAGGCTGAAATGCACCATCTCACTTATGAAAAGTAGTGTTAAATTCTCACGGTAGGAAGCTCATCTAACCTCTTCTCCAACACTCTATATGTTTGACTCTGATACTCAAGATGGATTGTTGTTAAGGATAGTCCGTCTATGTACCTCCATCCCACTTTCAAGAAGGACACAGTGCTTTGACTGGTTCAGATTCCTTTACCATTCCCTCTCCTACGTGGCTGGAAGTCATGAATACAGATAGTAAGCTACTGCATAACTTCTGATATCTCATCCTCCTGTGTGGTCAGCTTCCACAAGGACAATTGGTCCAGGGGTGTCTGACATCATAAAGCTAAAGCTAAAGCAAGAAGTTGTCTGACATGAGATGCCATTCTGTTGCCTAGCAGTCTGAGATCATAAAGCTAAAGCAAGATGCTTTCTGACTAGAGGGCCACTCTGTTGCGTAGCAGCTGACATCATTAAGGTCAATCAAGATGTTGTCTGACATGAGAGCCGCTCGGTTGCCTAACAAGGAGTAGCATACATTTATCTAGGTAATTGTATGAGTTGCAGGATAGACAGGTTGCCCAACTGAAAGATGAGGTGGTAAGATGAAAGAAATTAGGACTTTATTTAGACTTATACATTTGTATGAACGGAAGTTTGAGCATAAAAGACTCAACTTCACTGTTGCTGAACTGGTAGGATTTGGCTAAAGAGAAGATGGAAATGATGCTATTCATATTTTCTATTATTCCCGTTAACTGTAGCATAACCCTTAATCTCTCAACTTATCAGCTGGCTTCATTGCTACTGGTGTACCATATCCTAAAACAAAGGAAGTGAGAAGGGTGTGCTGCCTCTTGGCTGGCAAAAAGATCTAGGTCCTAATGTACATGCTACAATTGTTTAGAGAGTGTTAGCAAATGAGGCAAGGGAATGCAGAGAAGTATGGGAGGTTATAAACACAAATTGAGATTTGATTTTTTTTCTTCAGCTGTTGATTTTCACTATAAAACTGACTCCATAGTTTAGATCTGGTTACCCTTTATAAAAATCTAAACTTTTTGTATTGCTTATATTAAATGTACTAACAGTGGACTTTTCCATCTGCAGATTATACTGAATGACCAGCAGTGGCAGTGTTTCACAGCAGAGTTTCTCTGAATTGCCAAGACTGAAGCAAACAAAAAAAAAAGGAAGTCTTGTGGCATACTGCATCATTTTATCAATTTATGTGGTAAGTAAAAAGCCCAATCATTCTTTTAGGCATTAAAAAGATGTTCATAGCATCGGAATGTCCTCACTACTTTATAGTGGGAGCCTGTGCCTGAATATAATTTCTGTTAACAAAGAAGTAATATGGATCACATTATGTTGGTCATGATATTTAATAAAAGACTGACTGACTCGAACTCTACTAAAACCTGCTTTAGATCCTGGTGCTAGCAATGTTCCATTCGAGGAAATTGCTGTCTTTGAGGCTGAAATGCACCATCTCACTTATGAAAAGTAGTGTTAAATTCTCACGGTAGGAAGCTCATCTAACCTCTTCTCCAACACTCTATATGTTTGACTCTGATACTCAAGATGGATTGTTGTTAAGGATAGTCAGTCTATGTACCTCCATCCCACTTTCAAGAAGGACACAGTGCTTTGACTGGTTCAGATTCCTTTACCATTCCCTCTCCTACGTGGCTGGAAGTCATGAATACAGATAGTAAGCTACTGCATAACTTCTGATATCTCATCCTCCTGTGTGGTCAGCTTCCACAAGGACAATTGGTCCAGGGGTGTCTGACATCATAAAGCTAAAGCTAAAGCAAGAAGTTGTCTGACATGAGATGCCATTCTGTTGCCTAGCAGTCTGAGATCATAAAGCTAAAGCAAGATGCTTTCTGACTAGAGGGCCACTCTGTTGCGTAGCAGCTGACATCATTAAGGTCAATCAAGATGTTGTCTGACATGAGAGCCGCTCGGTTGCCTAACAAGGAGTGGGATACATTTATCTAGGTAATTGTATGAGTTGCAGGATAGACAGGTTGCCCAACTGAAAGATGAGGTGGTAAGATGAAAGAAATTAGGACTTTATTTAGACTTATACATTTGTATGAACGGAAGTTTGAGCATAAAAGACTCAACTTCACTGTTGCTGAACTGGTAGGATTTGGCTAAAGAGAAGATGGAAATGATGCTATTCATAGTTTCTATTATTCCCGTTAACTGTAGCATAACCCTTAATCTCTCAACTTATCAGCTGGCTTCATTGCTACTGGTGTACCATATCCTAAAACAAAGGAAGTGAGAAGGGTGTGCTGCCTCTTGGCTGGCAAAAAGATCTAGGTCCTAATGTACATGCTACAATTGTTTAGAGAGTGTTAGCAAATGAGGCAAGGGAATGCAGAGAAGTATGGGAGGTTATAAACACAAATTGAGATTTGATTTTTTTTCTTCAGCTGTTGATTTTCACTATAAAACTGACTCCATAGTTTAGATCTGGTTACCCTTTATAAAAATCTAAACTTTTTGTATTGCTTATATTAAATGTACTAACAGTGGACTTTTCCATCTGCAGATTATACTGAATGACCAGCAGTGGCAGTGTTTCACAGCAGAGTTTCTCTGAATTGCCAAGACTGAAGCAAACAAAAAAAAGGAAGTCTTGTGGCATACTGCATCATTTTATCAATTTATGTGGTAAGTAAAACGCCCAATCATTCTTTTAGGCATTAAAAAGATGTTCATAGCATCGGAATGTCCTCACTACTTTATAGTGGGAGCCTGTGCCTGAATACAATTTCTGTTAAGAAAGAAGTAATATGGATCACATTATGTTGGTCATGATATTTATTAAAAGACTGACTGACTCGAACTCTACTAAAACCTGCTTTAGATCCTGGTGCTAGCAATGTTCCATTCGAGGAAATTGCTGTCTTTGAGGCTGAAATGCACCATCTCACTTATGAAAAGTAGTGTTAAATTCTCACGGTAGGAAGCTCATCTAACCTCTTCTCCAACACTCTATATGTTTGACTCTGATACTCAAGATGGATTGTTGTTAAGGATAGTCCGTCTATGTACCTCCATCCCACTTTCAAGAAGGACACAGTGCTTTGACTGGTTCAGATTCCTTTACCATTCCCTCTCCTACGTGGCTGGAAGTCATGAATACAGATAGTAAGCTACTGCATAACTTCTGATATCTCATCCTCCTGTGTGGTCAGCTTCCACAAGGACAATTGGTCCAGGGGTGTCTGACATCATAAAGCTAAAGCTAAAGCAAGAAGTTGTCTGACATGAGATGCCATTCTGTTGCCTAGCAGTCTGAGATCATAAAGCTAAAGCAAGATGCTTTCTGACTAGAGGGCCACTCTGTTGCGTAGCAGCTGACATCATTAAGGTCAATCAAGATGTTGTCTGACATGAGAGCCGCTCGGTTGCCTAACAAGGAGTAGCATACATTTATCTAGGTAATTGTATGAGTTGCAGGATAGACAGGTTGCCCAACTGAAAGATGAGGTGGTAAGATGAAAGAAATTAGGACTTTATTTAGACTTATACATTTGTATGAACGGAAGTTTGAGCATAAAAGACTCAACTTCACTGTTGCTGAACTGGTAGGATTTGGCTAAAGAGAAGATGGAAATGATGCTATTCATATTTTCTATTATTCCCGTTAACTGTAGCATAACCCTTAATCTCTCAACTTATCAGCTGGCTTCATTGCTACTGGTGTACCATATCCTAAAACAAAGGAAGTGAGAAGGGTGTGCTGCCTCTTGGCTGGCAAAAAGATCTAGGTCCTAATGTACATGCTACAATTGTTTAGAGAGTGTTAGCAAATGAGGCAAGGGAATGCAGAGAAGTATGGGAGGTTATAAACACAAATTGAGATTTGATTTTTTTTCTTCAGCTGTTGATTTTCACTATAAAACTGACTCCATAGTTTAGATCTGGTTACCCTTTATAAAAATCTAAACTTTTTGTATTGCTTATATTAAATGTACTAACAGTGGACTTTTCCATCTGCAGATTATACTGAATGACCAGCAGTGGCAGTGTTTCACAGCAGAGTTTCTCTGAATTGCCAAGACTGAAGCAAACAAAAAAAAAAGGAAGTCTTGTGGCATACTGCATCATTTTATCAATTTATGTGGTAAGTAAAACGCCCAATCATTCTTTTAGGCATTAAAAAGATGTTCATAGCATCGGAATGTCCTCACTACTTTATAGTGGGAGCCTGTGCCTGAATATAATTTCTGTTAAGAAAGAAGTAATATGGATCACATTATGTTGGTCATGATATTTAATAAAAGACTGACTGACTCGAACTCTACTAAAACCTGCTTTAGATCCTGGTGCTAGCAATGTTCCATTCGAGGAAATTGCTGTCTTTGAGGCTGAAATGCACCATCTCACTTATGAAAAGTAGTGTTAAATTCTCACGGTAGGAAGCTCATCTAACCTCTTCTCCAACACTCTATATGTTTGACTCTGATACTCAAGATGGATTGTTGTTAAGGATAGTCAGTCTATGTACCTCCATCCCACTTTCAAGAAGGACACAGTGCTTTGACTGGTTCAGATTCCTTTACCATTCCCTCTCCTACGTGGCTGGAAGTCATGAATACAGATAGTAAGCTACTGCATAACTTCTGATATCTCATCCTCCTGTGTGGTCAGCTTCCACAAGGACAATTGGTCCAGGGGTGTCTGACATCATAAAGCTAAAGCAAGAAGTTGTCTGACATGAGATGCCATTCTGTTGCCTAGCAGTCTGAGATCATAAAGCTAAAGCAAGATGCTTTCTGACTAGAGGGCCACTCTGTTGCGTAGCAGCTGACATCATTAAGGTCAATCAAGATGTTGTCTGACATGAGAGCCGCTCGGTTGCCTAACAAGGAGTAGGATACATTTATCTAGGTAATTGTATGAGTTGCAGGATAGACAGGTTGCCCAACTGAAAGATGAGGTGGTAAGATGAAAGAAATTAGGACTTTATTTAGACTTATACATTTGTATGAACGGAAGTTTGAGCATAAAAGACTCAACTTCACTGTTGCTGAACTGGTAGGATTTGGCTAAAGAGAAGATGGAAATGATGCTATTCATAGTTTCTATTATTCCCGTTAACTGTAGCATAACCCTTAATCTCTCAACTTATCAGCTGGCTTCATTGCTACTGGTGTACCATATCCTAAAACAAAGGAAGTGAGAAGGGTGTGCTGCCTCTTGGCTGGCAAAAAGATCTAGGTCCTAATGTACATGCTACAATTGTTTAGAGAGTGTTAGCAAATGAGGCAAAGGAATGCAGAGAAGTATGGGAGGTTATAAACACAAATTGAGATTTGATTTTTTTTCTTCAGCTGTTGATTTTCACTATAAAACTGACTCCATAGTTTAGATCTGGTTACCCTTTATAAAAATCTAAACTTTTTGTATTGCTTATATTAAATGTACTAACAGTGGACTTTTCCATCTGCAGATTATACTGAATGACCAGCAGTGGCAGTGTTTCACAGCAGAGTTTCTCTGAATTGCCAAGACTGAAGCAAACAAAAGAAAAAAGGAAGTCTTGTGGCATACTGCATCATTTCATCAATTTATGTGGTAAGTAAAACGCCCAATCATTCTTTTAGGCATTAAAAAGATGTTCATAGCATCGGAATGTCCTCACTACTTTATAGTGGGAGCCTGTGCCTGAATATAATTTCTGTTAAGAAAGAAGTAATATGGATCACATTATGTTGGTCATGATATTTAATAAAAGACTGACTGACTCGAACTCTACT
This sequence comes from Lissotriton vulgaris, assembly GCF_964263255.1. Classification (NCBI taxonomy): domain Eukaryota; kingdom Metazoa; phylum Chordata; class Amphibia; order Caudata; family Salamandridae; genus Lissotriton; species Lissotriton vulgaris. The sequence continues at coordinate 631,234,322 of NC_141699.1, read as the reverse complement.
AAAACCTGCTTTAGATCCTGGTGCTAGCAATGTTCCATTCGAGGAAATTGCTGTCTTTGAGGCTGAAATGCACCATCTCACTTATGAAAAGTAGTGGTAAATTCTCACAGTAGGAAGCTCATCTAACCTCTTCTCCAACACTCTATATGTTTGACTCTGATACTCAAGATGGATTGTTGTTAAGGATAGTCCGTCTATGCACCTCCATCCCACTTTCAAGAAGGACACAGTGCTTTGACTGGTTCAGATTCCTTTACCATTCCCTCTCCTACGTGGCTGGAAGTCATGAATACAGATAGTAAGCTACTGCATAACTTCTGATATCTCATCCTCCTGTGTGGTCAGCTTCCACAAGGACAATTGGTCCAGGGGTGTCTGACATCATAAAGCTAAAGCTAAAGCAAGAAGTTGTCTGACATGAGATGCCATTCTGTTGCCTAGCAGTCTGACATCATAAAGCTAAAGCAAGATGCTTTCTGACTAGAGGGCCACTCTGTTGCGTAGCAGCTGACATCATTAAGGTCAATCAAGATGTTGTCTGACATGAGAGCCGCTCGGTTGCCTAACAAGGAGTAGGATACATTTATCTAGGTAATTGTATGAGTTGCAGGATAGACAGGTTGCCCAACTGAAAGATGAGGTGGTAAGATGAAAGAAATTAGGACTTTATTTAGACTTATACATTTGTATGAACGGAAGTTTGAGCATAAAAGACTCAACTTCACTGTTGCTGAACTGGTAGGATTTGGCTAAAGAGAAGATGGAAATGATGCTATTCATATTTTCTATTATTCCCGTTAACTGTAGCATAACCCTTAATCTCTCAACTTATCAGCTGGCTTCATTGCTACTGGTGTACCATATCCTAAAACAAAGGAAGTGAGAAGGGTGTGCTGCCTCTTGGCTGGCAAAAAGATCTAGGTCCTAATGTACATGCTACAATTGTTTAGAGAGTGTTAGCAAATGAGGCAAGGGAATGCAGAGAAGTATGGGAGGTTATAAACACAAATTGAGATTTGATTTTTTTTCTTCAGCTGTTGATTTTCACTATAAAACTGACTCCATAGTTTAGATCTGGTTACCCTTTATAAAAATCTAAACTTTTTGTATTGCTTATATTAAATGTACTAACAGTGGACTTTTCCATCTGCAGATTATACTGAATGACCAGCAGTGGCAGTGTTTCACAGCAGAGTTTCTCTGAATTGCCAAGACTGAAGCAAACAAAAAAAAAAGGAAGTCTTGTGGCATACTGCATCATTTTATCAATTTATGTGGTAAGTAAAACGCCCAATCATTCTTTTAGGCATTAAAAAGATGTTCATAGCATCGGAATGTCCTCACTACTTTATAGTGGGAGCCTGTGCCTGAATATAATTTCTGTTAACAAAGAAGTAATATGGATCACATTATGTTGGTCATGATATTTAATAAAAGACTGACTGACTCGAACTCTACTATAACCTGCTTTAGATCCTGGTGCTAGCAATGTTCCATTCGAGGAAATTGCTGTCTTTGAGGCTGAAATGCACCATCTCACTTATGAAAAGTAGTGTTAAATTCTCACGGTAGGAAGCTCATCTAACCTCTTCTCCAACACTCTATATGTTTGACTCTGATACTCAAGATGGATTGTTGTTAAGGATAGTCAGTCTATGTACCTCCATCCCACTTTCAAGAAGGACACAGTGCTTTGACTGGTTCAGATTCCTTTACCATTCCCTCTCCTACGTGGCTGGAAGTCATGAATACAGATAGTAAGCTACTGCATAACTTCTGATATCTCATCCTCCTGTGTGGTCAGCTTCCACAAGGACAATTGGTCCAGGGGTGTCTGACATCATAAAGCTAAAGCTAAAGCAAGAAGTTGTCTGACATGAGATGCCATTCTGTTGCCTAGCAGTCTGAGATCATAAAGCTAAAGCAAGATGCTTTCTGACTAGAGGGCCACTCTGTTGCGTAGCAGCTGACATCATTAAGGTCAATCAAGATGTTGTCTGACATGAGAGCCGCTCGGTTGCCTAACAAGGAGTAGCATACATTTATCTAGGTAATTGTATGAGTTGCAGGATAGACAGGTTGCCCAACTGAAAGATGAGGTGGTAAGATGAAAGAAATTAGGACTTTATTTAGACTTATACATTTGTATGAACGGAAGTTTGAGCATAAAAGACTCAACTTCACTGTTGCTGAACTGGTAGGATTTGGCTAAAGAGAAGATGGAAATGATGCTATTCATATTTTCTATTATTCCCGTTAACTGTAGCATAACCCTTAATCTCTCAACTTATCAGCTGGCTTCATTGCTACTGGTGTACCATATCCTAAAACAAAGGAAGTGAGAAGGGTGTGCTGCCTCTTGGCTGGCAAAAAGATCTAGGTCCTAATGTACATGCTACAATTGTTTAGAGAGTGTTAGCAAATGAGGCAAGGGAATGCAGAGAAGTATGGGAGGTTATAAACACAAATTGAGATTTGATTTTTTTTCTTCAGCTGTTGATTTTCACTATAAAACTGACTCCATAGTTTAGATCTGGTTACCCTTTATAAAAATCTAAACTTTTTGTATTGCTTATATTAAATGTACTAACAGTGGACTTTTCCATCTGCAGATTATACTGAATGACCAGCAGTGGCAGTGTTTCACAGCAGAGTTTCTCTGAATTGCCAAGACTGAAGCAAACAAAAAAAAAAGGAAGTCTTGTGGCATACTGCATCATTTTATCAATTTATGTGGTAAGTAAAACGCCCAATCATTCTTTTAGGCATTAAAAAGATGTTCATAGCATCGGAATGTCCTCACTACTTTATAGTGGGAGCCTGTGCCTGAATATAATTTCTGTTAAGAAAGAAGTAATATGGATCACATTATGTTGGTCATGATATTTAATAAAAGACTGACTGACTCGAACTCTACTAAAACCTGCTTTAGATCCTGGTGCTAGCAATGTTCCATTCGAGGAAATTGCTGTCTTTGAGGCTGAAATGCACCATCTCACTTATGAAAAGTAGTGTTAAATTCTCACGGTAGGAAGCTCATCTAACCTCTTCTCCAACACTCTATATGTTTGACTCTGATACTCAAGATGGATTGTTGTTAAGGATAGTCAGTCTATGTACCTCCATCCCACTTTCAAGAAGGACACAGTGCTTTGACTGGTTCAGATTCCTTTACCATTCCCTCTCCTACGTGGCTGGAAGTCATGAATACAGATAGTAAGCTACTGCATAACTTCTGATATCTCATCCTCCTGTGTGGTCAGCTTCCACAAGGACAATTGGTCCAGGGGTGTCTGACATCATAAAGCTAAAGCAAGAAGTTGTCTGACATGAGATGCCATTCTGTTGCCTAGCAGTCTGACATCATAAAGCTAAAGCAAGATGCTTTCTGACTAGAGGGCCACTCTGTTGCGTAGCAGCTGACATCATTAAGGTCAATCAAGATGTTGTCTGACATGAGAGCCGCTCGGTTGCCTAACAAGGAGTAGGATACATTTATCTAGGTAATTGTATGAGTTGCAGGATAGACAGGTTGCCCAACTGAAAGATGAGGTGGTAAGATGAAAGAAATTAGGACTTTATTTAGACTTATACATTTGTATGAACGGAAGTTTGAGCATAAAAGACTCAACTTCACTGTTGCTGAACTGGTAGGATTTGGCTAAAGAGAAGATGGAAATGATGCTATTCATAGTTTCTATTATTCCCCTTAACTGTAGCATAACCCTTAATCTCTCAACTTATCAGCTGGCTTCATTGCTACTGGTGTACCATATCCTAAAACAAAGGAAGTGAGAAGGGTGTGCTGCCTCTTGGCTGGCAAAAAGATCTAGGTCCTAATGTACATGCTACAATTGTTTAGAGAGTGTTGGCAAATGAGGCAAGGGAATGCAGAGAAGTATGGGAGGTTATAAACACAAATTGAGATTTGATTTTTTTTATTCAGCTGTTGATTTTCACTATAAAACTGACTCCATAGTTTAGATCTGGTTACCCTTTATAAAAATCTAAACTTTTTGTATTGCTTATATTAAATGTACTAACAGTGGACTTTTCCATCTGCAGATTATACTGAATGACCAGCAGTGGCAGTGTTTCACAGCAGAGTTTCTCTGAATTGCCAAGACTGAAGCAAACAAAAAAAAAAGGAAGTCTTGTGGCATACTGCATCATTTTATCAATTTATGTGGTAAGTAAAACGCCCAATCATTCTTTTAGGCATTAAAAAGATGTTCATAGCATCGGAATGTCCTCACTACTTTATAGTGGGAGCCTGTGCCTGAATATAATTTCTGTTAAGAAAGAAGTAATATGGATCACATTATGTTGGTCATGATATTTAATAAAAGACTGACTGACTCGAACTCTACTAAAACCTGCTTTAGATCCTGGTGCTAGCAATGTTCCATTCGAGGAAATTGCTGTCTTTGAGGCTGAAATGCACCATCTCACTTATGAAAAGTAGTGTTAAATTCTCACGGTAGGAAGCTCATCTAACCTCTTCTCCAACACTCTATATGTTTGACTCTGATACTCAAGATGGATTGTTGTTAAGGATAGTCCGTCTATGTACCTCCATCCCACTTTCAAGAAGGACACAGTGCTTTGACTGGTTCAGATTCCTTTACCATTCCCTCTCCTACGTGGCTGGAAGTCATGAATACAGATAGTAAGCTACTGCATAACTTCTGATATCTCATCCTCCTGTGTGGTCAGCTTCCACAAGGACAATTGGTCCAGGGGTGTCTGACATCATAAAGCTAAAGCTAAAGCAAGAAGTTGTCTGACATGAGATGCCATTCTGTTGCCTAGCAGTCTGAGATCATAAAGCTAAAGCAAGATGCTTTCTGACTAGAGGGCCACTCTGTTGCGTAGCAGCTGACATCATTAAGGTCAATCAAGATGTTGTCTGACATGAGAGCCGCTCGGTTGCCTAACAAGGAGTAGCATACATTTATCTAGGTAATTGTATGAGTTGCAGGATAGACAGGTTGCCCAACTGAAAGATGAGGTGGTAAGATGAAAGAAATTAGGACTTTATTTAGACTTATACATTTGTATGAACGGAAGTTTGAGCATAAAAGACTCAACTTCACTGTTGCTGAACTGGTAGGATTTGGCTAAAGAGAAGATGGAAATGATGCTATTCATATTTTCTATTATTCCCGTTAACTGTAGCATAACCCTTAATCTCTCAACTTATCAGCTGGCTTCATTGCTACTGGTGTACCATATCCTAAAACAAAGGAAGTGAGAAGGGTGTGCTGCCTCTTGGCTGGCAAAAAGATCTAGGTCCTAATGTACATGCTACAATTGTTTAGAGAGTGTTAGCAAATGAGGCAAGGGAATGCAGAGAAGTATGGGAGGTTATAAACACAAATTGAGATTTGATTTTTTTTCTTCAGCTGTTGATTTTCACTATAAAACTGACTCCATAGTTTAGATCTGGTTACCCTTTATAAAAATCTAAACTTTTTGTATTGCTTATATTAAATGTACTAACAGTGGACTTTTCCATCTGCAGATTATACTGATTGACCAGCAGTGGCAGTGTTTCACAGCAGAGTTTCTCTGAATTGCCAAGACTGAAGCAAACAAAAAAAAAGGAAGTCTTGTGGCATACTGCATCATTTTATCAATTTATGTGGTAAGTAAAACGCCCAATCATTCTTTTAGGCATTAAAAAGATGTTCATAGCATCGGAATGTCCTCACTACTTTATAGTGGGAGCCTGTGCCTGAATATAATTTCTGTTAAGAAAGAAGTAATATGGATCACATTATGTTGGTCATGATATTTAATAAAAGACTGACTGACTCGAACTCTACTAAAACCTGCTTTAGATCCTGGTGCTAGCAATGTTCCATTCGAGGAAATTGCTGTCTTTGAGGCTGAAATGCACCATCTCACTTATGAAAAGTAGTGTTAAATTCTCACGGTAGGAAGCTCATCTAACCTCTTCTCCAACACTCTATATGTTTGACTCTGATACTCAAGATGGATTGTTGTTAAGGATAGTCCGTCTATGTACCTCCATCCCACTTTCAAGAAGGACACAGTGCTTTGACTGGTTCAGATTCCTTTACCATTCCCTCTCCTACGTGGCTGGAAGTCATGAATACAGATAGTAAGCTACTGCATAACTTCTGATATCTCATCCTCCTGTGTGGTCAGCTTCCACAAGGACAATTGGTCCAGGGGTGTCTGACATCATAAAGCTAAAGCTAAAGCAAGAAGTTGTCTGACATGAGATGCCATTCTGTTGCCTAGCAGTCTGACATCATAAAGCTAAAGCAAGATGCTTTCTGACTAGAGGGCCACTCTGTTGCGTAGCAGCTGACATCATTAAGGTCAATCAAGATGTTGTCTGACATGAGAGCCGCTCGGTTGCCTAACAAGGAGTAGGATACATTTATCTAGGTAATTGTATGAGTTGCAGGATAGACAGGTTGCCCAACTGAAAGATGAGGTGGTAAGATGAAAGAAATTAGGACTTTATTTAGACTTATACATTTGTATGAACGGAAGTTTGAGCATAAAAGACTCAACTTCACTGTTGCTGAACTGGTAGGATTTGGCTAAAGAGAAGATGGAAATGATGCTATTCATAGTTTCTATTATTCCCGTTAACTGTAGCATAACCCTTAATCTCTCAACTTATCAGCTGGCTTCATTGCTACTGGTGTACCATATCCTAAAACAAAGGAAGTGAGAAGGGTGTGCTGCCTCTTGGCTGGCAAAAAGATCTAGGTCCTAATGTACATGCTACAATTGTTTAGAGAGTGTTAGCAAATGAGGCAAAGGAATGCAGAGAAGTATGGGAGGTTATAAACACAAATTGAGATTTGATTTTTTTTCTTCAGCTGTTGATTTTCACTATAAAACTGACTCCATAGTTTAGATCTGGTTACCCTTTATAAAAATCTAAACTTTTTGTATTGCTTATATTAAATGTACTAACAGTGGACTTTTCCATCTGCAGATTATACTGAATGACCAGCAGTGGCAGTGTTTCACAGCAGAGTTTCTCTGAATTGCCAAGACTGAAGCAAACAAAAGAAAAAAGGAAGTCTTGTGGCATACTGCATCATTTCATCAATTTATGTGGTAAGTAAAACGCCCAATCATTCTTTTAGGCATTAAAAAGATGTTCATAGCATCGGAATGTCCTCACTACTTTATAGTGGGAGCCTGTGCCTGAATATAATTTCTGTTAAGAAAGAAGTAATATGGATCACATTATGTTGGTCATGATATTTAATAAAAGACTGACTGACTCGAACTCTACTAAAACCTGCTTTAGATCCTGGTGCTAGCAATGTTCCATTCGAGGAAATTGCTGTCTTTGAGGCTGAAATGCACCATCTCACTTATGAAAAGTAGTGGTAAATTCTCACAGTAGGAAGCTCATCTAACCTCTTCTCCAACACTCTATATGTTTGACTCTGATACTCAAGATGGATTGTTGTTAAGGATAGTCCGTCTATGCACCTCCATCCCACTTTCAAGAAGGACACAGTGCTTTGACTGGTTCAGATTCCTTTACCATTCCCTCTCCTACGTGGCTGGAAGTCATGAATACAGATAGTAAGCTACTGCATAACTTCTGATATCTCATCCTCCTGTGTGGTCAGCTTCCACAAGGACAATTGGTCCAGGGGTGTCTGACATCATAAAGCTAAAGCTAAAGCAAGAAGTTGTCTGACATGAGATGCCATTCTGTTGCCTAGCAGTCTGACATCATAAAGCTAAAGCAAGATGCTTTCTGACTAGAGGGCCACTCTGTTGCGTAGCAGCTGACATCATTAAGGTCAATCAAGATGTTGTCTGACATGAGAGCCGCTCGGTTGCCTAACAAGGAGTAGGATACATTTATCTAGGTAATTGTATGAGTTGCAGGATAGACAGGTTGCCCAACTGAAAGATGAGGTGGTAAGATGAAAGAAATTAGGACTTTATTTAGACTTATACATTTGTATGAACGGAAGTTTGAGCATAAAAGACTCAACTTCACTGTTGCTGAACTGGTAGGATTTGGCTAAAGAGAAGATGGAAATGATGCTATTCATATTTTCTATTATTCCCGTTAACTGTAGCATAACCCTTAATCTCTCAACTTATCAGCTGGCTTCATTGCTACTGGTGTACCATATCCTAAAACAAAGGAAGTGAGAAGGGTGTGCTGCCTCTTGGCTGGCAAAAAGATCTAGGTCCTAATGTACATGCTACAATTGTTTAGAGAGTGTTAGCAAATGAGGCAAGGGAATGCAGAGAAGTATGGGAGGTTATAAACACAAATTGAGATTTGATTTTTTTTCTTCAGCTGTTGATTTTCACTATAAAACTGACTCCATAGTTTAGATCTGGTTACCCTTTATAAAAATCTAAACTTTTTGTATTGCTTATATTAAATGTACTAACAGTGGACTTTTCCATCTGCAGATTATACTGAATGACCAGCAGTGGCAGTGTTTCACAGCAGAGTTTCTCTGAATTGCCAAGACTGAAGCAAACAAAAAAAAAAGGAAGTCTTGTGGCATACTGCATCATTTTATCAATTTATGTGGTAAGTAAAACGCCCAATCATTCTTTTAGGCATTAAAAAGATGTTCATAGCATCGGAATGTCCTCACTACTTTATAGTGGGAGCCTGTGCCTGAATATAATTTCTGTTAACAAAGAAGTAATATGGATCACATTATGTTGGTCATGATATTTAATAAAAGACTGACTGACTCGAACTCTACTATAACCTGCTTTAGATCCTGGTGCTAGCAATGTTCCATTCGAGGAAATTGCTGTCTTTGAGGCTGAAATGCACCATCTCACTTATGAAAAGTAGTGTTAAATTCTCACGGTAGGAAGCTCATCTAACCTCTTCTCCAACACTCTATATGTTTGACTCTGATACTCAAGATGGATTGTTGTTAAGGATAGTCAGTCTATGTACCTCCATCCCACTTTCAAGAAGGACACAGTGCTTTGACTGGTTCAGATTCCTTTACCATTCCCTCTCCTACGTGGCTGGAAGTCATGAATACAGATAGTAAGCTACTGCATAACTTCTGATATCTCATCCTCCTGTGTGGTCAGCTTCCACAAGGACAATTGGTCCAGGGGTGTCTGACATCATAAAGCTAAAGCTAAAGCAAGAAGTTGTCTGACATGAGATGCCATTCTGTTGCCTAGCAGTCTGAGATCATAAAGCTAAAGCAAGATGCTTTCTGACTAGAGGGCCACTCTGTTGCGTAGCAGCTGACATCATTAAGGTCAATCAAGATGTTGTCTGACATGAGAGCCGCTCGGTTGCCTAACAAGGAGTAGCATACATTTATCTAGGTAATTGTATGAGTTGCAGGATAGACAGGTTGCCCAACTGAAAGATGAGGTGGTAAGATGAAAGAAATTAGGACTTTATTTAGACTTATACATTTGTATGAACGGAAGTTTGAGCATAAAAGACTCAACTTCACTGTTGCTGAACTGGTAGGATTTGGCTAAAGAGAAGATGGAAATGATGCTATTCATATTTTCTATTATTCCCGTTAACTGTAGCATAACCCTTAATCTCTCAACTTATCAGCTGGCTTCATTGCTACTGGTGTACCATATCCTAAAACAAAGGAAGTGAGAAGGGTGTGCTGCCTCTTGGCTGGCAAAAAGATCTAGGTCCTAATGTACATGCTACAATTGTTTAGAGAGTGTTAGCAAATGAGGCAAGGGAATGCAGAGAAGTATGGGAGGTTATAAACACAAATTGAGATTTGATTTTTTTTCTTCAGCTGTTGATTTTCACTATAAAACTGACTCCATAGTTTAGATCTGGTTACCCTTTATAAAAATCTAAACTTTTTGTATTGCTTATATTAAATGTACTAACAGTGGACTTTTCCATCTGCAGATTATACTGAATGACCAGCAGTGGCAGTGTTTCACAGCAGAGTTTCTCTGAATTGCCAAGACTGAAGCAAACAAAAAAAAAAGGAAGTCTTGTGGCATACTGCATCATTTTATCAATTTATGTGGTAAGTAAAACGCCCAATCATTCTTTTAGGCATTAAAAAGATGTTCATAGCATCGGAATGTCCTCACTACTTTATAGTGGGAGCCTGTGCCTGAATATAATTTCTGTTAAGAAAGAAGTAATATGGATCACATTATGTTGGTCATGATATTTAATAAAAGACTGACTGACTCGAACTCTACTAAAACCTGCTTTAGATCCTGGTGCTAGCAATGTTCCATTCGAGGAAATTGCTGTCTTTGAGGCTGAAATGCACCATCTCACTTATGAAAAGTAGTGTTAAATTCTCACGGTAGGAAGCTCATCTAACCTCTTCTCCAACACTCTATATGTTTGACTCTGATACTCAAGATGGATTGTTGTTAAGGATAGTCAGTCTATGTACCTCCATCCCACTTTCAAGAAGGACACAGTGCTTTGACTGGTTCAGATTCCTTTACCATTCCCTCTCCTACGTGGCTGGAAGTCATGAATACAGATAGTAAGCTACTGCATAACTTCTGATATCTCATCCTCCTGTGTGGTCAGCTTCCACAAGGACAATTGGTCCAGGGGTGTCTGACATCATAAAGCTAAAGCAAGAAGTTGTCTGACATGAGATGCCATTCTGTTGCCTAGCAGTCTGACATCATAAAGCTAAAGCAAGATGCTTTCTGACTAGAGGGCCACTCTGTTGCGTAGCAGCTGACATCATTAAGGTCAATCAAGATGTTGTCTGACATGAGAGCCGCTCGGTTGCCTAACAAGGAGTAGGATACATTTATCTAGGTAATTGTATGAGTTGCAGGATAGACAGGTTGCCCAACTGAAAGATGAGGTGGTAAGATGAAAGAAATTAGGACTTTATTTAGACTTATACATTTGTATGAACGGAAGTTTGAGCATAAAAGACTCAACTTCACTGTTGCTGAACTGGTAGGATTTGGCTAAAGAGAAGATGGAAATGATGCTATTCATAGTTTCTATTATTCCCCTTAACTGTAGCATAACCCTTAATCTCTCAACTTATCAGCTGGCTTCATTGCTACTGGTGTACCATATCCTAAAACAAAGGAAGTGAGAAGGGTGTGCTGCCTCTTGGCTGGCAAAAAGATCTAGGTCCTAATGTACATGCTACAATTGTTTAGAGAGTGTTAGCAAATGAGGCAAGGGAATGCAGAGAAGTATGGGAGGTTATAAACACAAATTGAGATTTGATTTTTTTTCTTCAGCTGTTGATTTTCACTATAAAACTGACTCCATAGTTTAGATCTGGTTACCCTTTATAAAAATCTAAACTTTTTGTATTGCTTATATTAAATGTACTAACAGTGGACTTTTCCATCTGCAGATTATACTGAATGACCAGCAGTGGCAGTGTTTCACAGCAGAGTTTCTCTGAATTGCCAAGACTGAAGCAAACAAAAAAAAGGAAGTCTTGTGGCATACTGCATCATTTTATCAATTTATGTGGTAAGTAAAACGCCCAATCATTCTTTTAGGCATTAAAAAGATGTTCATAGCATCGGAATGTCCTCACTACTTTATAGTGGGAGCCTGTGCCTGAATATAATTTCTGTTAAGAAAGAAGTAATATGGATCACATTATGTTGGTCATGATATTTATTAAAAGACTGACTGACTCGAACTCTACTAAAACCTGCTTTAGATCCTGGTGCTAGCAATGTTCCATTCGAGGAAATTGCTGTCTTTGAGGCTGAAATGCACCATCTCACTTATGAAAAGTAGTGTTAAATTCTCACGGTAGGAAGCTCATCTAACCTCTTCTCCAACACTCTATATGTTTGACTCTGATACTCAAGATGGATTGTTGTTAAGGATAGTCCGTCTATGTACCTCCATCCCACTTTCAAGAAGGACACAGTGCTTTGACTGGTTCAGATTCCTTTACCATTCCCTCTCCTACGTGGCTGGAAGTCATGAATACAGATAGTAAGCTACTGCATAACTTCTGATATCTCATCCTCCTGTGTGGTCAGCTTCCACAAGGACAATTGGTCCAGGGGTGTCTGACATCATAAAGCTAAAGCTAAAGCAAGAAGTTGTCTGACATGAGATGCCATTCTGTTGCCTAGCAGTCTGAGATCATAAAGCTAAAGCAAGATGCTTTCTGACTAGAGGGCCACTCTGTTGCGTAGCAGCTGACATCATTAAGGTCAATCAAGATGTTGTCTGACATGAGAGCCGCTCGGTTGCCTAACAAGGAGTAGCATACATTTATCTAGGTAATTGTATGAGTTGCAGGATAGACAGGTTGCCCAACTGAAAGATGAGGTGGTAAGATGAAAGAAATTAGGACTTTATTTAGACTTATACATTTGTATGAACGGAAGTTTGAGCATAAAAGACTCAACTTCACTGTTGCTGAACTGGTAGGATTTGGCTAAAGAGAAGATGGAAATGATGCTATTCATAGTTTCTATTATTCCCGTTAACTGTAGCATAACCCTTAATCTCTCAACTTATCAGCTGGCTTCATTGCTACTGGTGTACCATATCCTAAAACAAAGGAAGTGAGAGGGGTGTGCTGCCTCTTGGCTGGCAAAAAGATCTAGGTCCTAATGTACATGCTACAATTGTTTAGAGAGTGTTGGCAAATGAGGCAAGGGAATGCAGAGAAGTATGGGAGGTTATAAACACAAATTGAGATTTGATTTTTTTTATTCAGCTGTTGATTTTCACTATAAAACTGACTCCATAGTTTAGATCTGGTTACCCTTTATAAAAATCTAAACTTTTTGTATTGCTTATATTAAATGTACTAACAGTGGACTTTTCCATCTGCAGATTATACTGAATGACCAGCAGTGGCAGTGTTTCACAGCAGAGTTTCTCTGAATTGCCAAGACTGAAGCAAACAAAAAAAAAAGGAAGTCTTGTGGCATACTGCATCATTTTATCAATTTATGTGGTAAGTAAAACGCCCAATCATTCTTTTAGGCATTAAAAAGATGTTCATAGCATCGGAATGTCCTCACTACTTTATAGTGGGAGCCTGTGCCTGAATATAATTTCTGTTAAGAAAGAAGTAATATGGATCACATTATGTTGGTCATGATATTTAATAAAAGACTGACTGACTCGAACTCTACTAAAACCTGCTTTAGATCCTGGTGCTAGCAATGTTCCATTCGAGGAAATTGCTGTCTTTGAGGCTGAAATGCACCATCTCACTTATGAAAAGTAGTGTTAAATTCTCACGGTAGGAAGCTCATCTAACCTCTTCTCCAACACTCTATATGTTTGACTCTGATACTCAAGATGGATTGTTGTTAAGGATAGTCCGTCTATGTACCTCCATCCCACTTTCAAGAAGGACACAGTGCTTTGACTGGTTCAGATTCCTTTACCATTCCCTCTCCTACGTGGCTGGAAGTCATGAATACAGATAGTAAGCTACTGCATAACTTCTGATATCTCATCCTCCTGTGTGGTCAGCTTCCACAAGGACAATTGGTCCAGGGGTGTCTGACATCATAAAGCTAAAGCTAAAGCAAGAAGTTGTCTGACATGAGATGCCATTCTGTTGCCTAGCAGTCTGAGATCATAAAGCTAAAGCAAGATGCTTTCTGACTAGAGGGCCACTCTGTTGCGTAGCAGCTGACATCATTAAGGTCAATCAAGATGTTGTCTGACATGAGAGCCGCTCGGTTGCCTAACAAGGAGTAGCATACATTTATCTAGGTAATTGTATGAGTTGCAGGATAGACAGGTTGCCCAACTGAAAGATGAGGTGGTAAGATGAAAGAAATTAGGACTTTATTTAGACTTATACATTTGTATGAACGGAAGTTTGAGCATAAAAGACTCAACTTCACTGTTGCTGAACTGGTAGGATTTGGCTAAAGAGAAGATGGAAATGATGCTATTCATATTTTCTATTATTCCCGTTAACTGTAGCATAACCCTTAATCTCTCAACTTATCAGCTGGCTTCATTGCTACTGGTGTACCATATCCTAAAACAAAGGAAGTGAGAAGGGTGTGCTGCCTCTTGGCTGGCAAAAAGATCTAGGTCCTAATGTACATGCTACAATTGTTTAGAGAGTGTTAGCAAATGAGGCAAGGGAATGCAGAGAAGTATGGGAGGTTATAAACACAAATTGAGATTTGATTTTTTTTCTTCAGCTGTTGATTTTCACTATAAAACTGACTCCATAGTTTAGATCTGGTTACCCTTTATAAAAATCTAAACTTTTTGTATTGCTTATATTAAATGTACTAACAGTGGACTTTTCCATCTGCAGATTATACTGATTGACCAGCAGTGGCAGTGTTTCACAGCAGAGTTTCTCTGAATTGCCAAGACTGAAGCAAACAAAAAAAAAGGAAGTCTTGTGGCATACTGCATCATTTTATCAATTTATGTGGTAAGTAAAACGCCCAATCATTCTTTTAGGCATTAAAAAGATGTTCATAGCATCGGAATGTCCTCACTACTTTATAGTGGGAGCCTGTGCCTGAATATAATTTCTGTTAAGAAAGAAGTAATATGGATCACATTATGTTGGTCATGATATTTAATAAAAGACTGACTGACTCGAACTCTACTAAAACCTGCTTTAGATCCTGGTGCTAGCAATGTTCCATTCGAGGAAATTGCTGTCTTTGAGGCTGAAATGCACCATCTCACTTATGAAAAGTAGTGTTAAATTCTCACGGTAGGAAGCTCATCTAACCTCTTCTCCAACACTCTATATGTTTGACTCTGATACTCAAGATGGATTGTTGTTAAGGATAGTCCGTCTATGTACCTCCATCCCACTTTCAAGAAGGACACAGTGCTTTGACTGGTTCAGATTCCTTTACCATTCCCTCTCCTACGTGGCTGGAAGTCATGAATACAGATAGTAAGCTACTGCATAACTTCTGATATCTCATCCTCCTGTGTGGTCAGCTTCCACAAGGACAATTGGTCCAGGGGTGTCTGACATCATAAAGCTAAAGCTAAAGCAAGAAGTTGTCTGACATGAGATGCCATTCTGTTGCCTAGCAGTCTGACATCATAAAGCTAAAGCAAGATGCTTTCTGACTAGAGGGCCACTCTGTTGCGTAGCAGCTGACATCATTAAGGTCAATCAAGATGTTGTCTGACATGAGAGCCGCTCGGTTGCCTAACAAGGAGTAGGATACATTTATCTAGGTAATTGTATGAGTTGCAGGATAGACAGGTTGCCCAACTGAAAGATGAGGTGGTAAGATGAAAGAAATTAGGACTTTATTTAGACTTATACATTTGTATGAACGGAAGTTTGAGCATAAAAGACTCAACTTCACTGTTGCTGAACTGGTAGGATTTGGCTAAAGAGAAGATGGAAATGATGCTATTCATAGTTTCTATTATTCCCGTTAACTGTAGCATAACCCTTAATCTCTCAACTTATCAGCTGGCTTCATTGCTACTGGTGTACCATATCCTAAAACAAAGGAAGTGAGAAGGGTGTGCTGCCTCTTGGCTGGCAAAAAGATCTAGGTCCTAATGTACATGCTACAATTGTTTAGAGAGTGTTAGCAAATGAGGCAAAGGAATGCAGAGAAGTATGGGAGGTTATAAACACAAATTGAGATTTGATTTTTTTTCTTCAGCTGTTGATTTTCACTATAAAACTGACTCCATAGTTTAGATCTGGTTACCCTTTATAAAAATCTAAACTTTTTGTATTGCTTATATTAAATGTACTAACAGTGGACTTTTCCATCTGCAGATTATACTGAATGACCAGCAGTGGCAGTGTTTCACAGCAGAGTTTCTCTGAATTGCCAAGACTGAAGCAAACAAAAGAAAAAAGGAAGTCTTGTGGCATACTGCATCATTTCATCAATTTATGTGGTAAGTAAAACGCCCAATCATTCTTTTAGGCATTAAAAAGATGTTCATAGCATCGGAATGTCCTCACTACTTTATAGTGGGAGCCTGTGCCTGAATATAATTTCTGTTAAGAAAGAAGTAATATGGATCACATTATGTTGGTCATGATATTTAATAAAAGACTGACTGACTCGAACTCTACTAAAACCTGCTTTAGATCCTGGTGCTAGCAATGTTCCATTCGAGGAAATTGCTGTCTTTGAGGCTGAAATGCACCATCTCACTTATGAAAAGTAGTGGTAAATTCTCACGGTAGGAAGCTCATCTAACCTCTTCTCCAACACTCTATATGTTTGACTCTGATACTCAAGATGGATTGTTGTTAAGGATAGTCCGTCTATGCACCTCCATCCCACTTTCAAGAAGGACACAGTGCTTTGACTGGTTCAGATTCCTTTACCATTCCCTCTCCTACGTGGCTGGAAGTCATGAATACAGATAGTAAGCTACTGCATAACTTCTGATATCTCATCCTCCTGTGTGGTCAGCTTCCACAAGGACAATTGGTCCAGGGGTGTCTGACATCATAAAGCTAAAGCTAAAGCAAGAAGTTGTCTGACATGAGATGCCATTCTGTTGCCTAGCAGTCTGACATCATAAAGCTAAAGCAAGATGCTTTCTGACTAGAGGGCCACTCTGTTGCGTAGCAGCTGACATCATTAAGGTCAATCAAGATGTTGTCTGACATGAGAGCCGCTCGGTTGCCTAACAAGGAGTAGGATACATTTATCTAGGTAATTGTATGAGTTGCAGGATAGACAGGTTGCCCAACTGAAAGATGAGGTGGTAAGATGAAAGAAATTAGGACTTTATTTAGACTTATACATTTGTATGAACGGAAGTTTGAGCATAAAAGACTCAACTTCACTGTTGCTGAACTGGTAGGATTTGGCTAAAGAGAAGATGGAAATGATGCTATTCATATTTTCTATTATTCCCGTTAACTGTAGCATAACCCTTAATCTCTCAACTTATCAGCTGGCTTCATTGCTACTGGTGTACCATATCCTAAAACAAAGGAAGTGAGAAGGGTGTGCTGCCTCTTGGCTGGCAAAAAGATCTAGGTCCTAATGTACATGCTACAATTGTTTAGAGAGTGTTAGCAAATGAGGCAAGGGAATGCAGAGAAGTATGGGAGGTTATAAACACAAATTGAGATTTGATTTTTTTTCTTCAGCTGTTGATTTTCACTATAAAACTGACTCCATAGTTTAGATCTGGTTACCCTTTATAAAAATCTAAACTTTTTGTATTGCTTATATTAAATGTACTAACAGTGGACTTTTCCATCTGCAGATTATACTGAATGACCAGCAGTGGCAGTGTTTCACAGCAGAGTTTCTCTGAATTGCCAAGACTGAAGCAAACAAAAAAAAAAGGAAGTCTTGTGGCATACTGCATCATTTTATCAATTTATGTGGTAAGTAAAACGCCCAATCATTCTTTTAGGCATTAAAAAGATGTTCATAGCATCGGAATGTCCTCACTACTTTATAGTGGGAGCCTGTGCCTGAATATAATTTCTGTTAACAAAGAAGTAATATGGATCACATTATGTTGGTCATGATATTTAATAAAAGACTGACTGACTCGAACTCTACTAAAACCTGCTTTAGATCCTGGTGCTAGCAATGTTCCATTCGAGGAAATTGCTGTCTTTGAGGCTGAAATGCACCATCTCACTTATGAAAAGTAGTGTTAAATTCTCACGGTAGGAAGCTCATCTAACCTCTTCTCCAACACTCTATATGTTTGACTCTGATACTCAAGATGGATTGTTGTTAAGGATAGTCAGTCTATGTACCTCCATCCCACTTTCAAGAAGGACACAGTGCTTTGACTGGTTCAGATTCCTTTACCATTCCCTCTCCTACGTGGCTGGAAGTCATGAATACAGATAGTAAGCTACTGCATAACTTCTGATATCTCATCCTCCTGTGTGGTCAGCTTCCACAAGGACAATTGGTCCAGGGGTGTCTGACATCATAAAGCTAAAGCTAAAGCAAGAAGTTGTCTGACATGAGATGCCATTCTGTTGCCTAGCAGTCTGAGATCATAAAGCTAAAGCAAGATGCTTTCTGACTAGAGGGCCACTCTGTTGCGTAGCAGCTGACATCATTAAGGTCAATCAAGATGTTGTCTGACATGAGAGCCGCTCGGTTGCCTAACAAGGAGTAGCATACATTTATCTAGGTAATTGTATGAGTTGCAGGATAGACAGGTTGCCCAACTGAAAGATGAGGTGGTAAGATGAAAGAAATTAGGACTTTATTTAGACTTATACATTTGTATGAACGGAAGTTTGAGCATAAAAGACTCAACTTCACTGTTGCTGAACTGGTAGGATTTGGCTAAAGAGAAGATGGAAATGATGCTATTCATATTTTCTATTATTCCCGTTAACTGTAGCATAACCCTTAATCTCTCAACTTATCAGCTGGCTTCATTGCTACTGGTGTACCATATCCTAAAACAAAGGAAGTGAGAAGGGTGTGCTGCCTCTTGGCTGGCAAAAAGATCTAGGTCCTAATGTACATGCTACAATTGTTTAGAGAGTGTTAGCAAATGAGGCAAGGGAATGCAGAGAAGTATGGGAGGTTATAAACACAAATTGAGATTTGATTTTTTTTCTTCAGCTGTTGATTTTCACTATAAAACTGACTCCATAGTTTAGATCTGGTTACCCTTTATAAAAATCTAAACTTTTTGTATTGCTTATATTAAATGTACTAACAGTGGACTTTTCCATCTGCAGATTATACTGAATGACCAGCAGTGGCAGTGTTTCACAGCAGAGTTTCTCTGAATTGCCAAGACTGAAGCAAACAAAAAAAAAAGGAAGTCTTGTGGCATACTGCATCATTTTATCAATTTATGTGGTAAGTAAAACGCCCAATCATTCTTTTAGGCATTAAAAAGATGTTCATAGCATCGGAATGTCCTCACTACTTTATAGTGGGAGCCTGTGCCTGAATATAATTTCTGTTAAGAAAGAAGTAATATGGATCACATTATGTTGGTCATGATATTTAATAAAAGACTGACTGACTCGAACTCTACTAAAACCTGCTTTAGATCCTGGTGCTAGCAATGTTCCATTCGAGGAAATTGCTGTCTTTGAGGCTGAAATGCACCATCTCACTTATGAAAAGTAGTGTTAAATTCTCACGGTAGGAAGCTCATCTAACCTCTTCTCCAACACTCTATATGTTTGACTCTGATACTCAAGATGGATTGTTGTTAAGGATAGTCAGTCTATGTACCTCCATCCCACTTTCAAGAAGGACACAGTGCTTTGACTGGTTCAGATTCCTTTACCATTCCCTCTCCTACGTGGCTGGAAGTCATGAATACAGATAGTAAGCTACTGCATAACTTCTGATATCTCATCCTCCTGTGTGGTCAGCTTCCACAAGGACAATTGGTCCAGGGGTGTCTGACATCATAAAGCTAAAGCAAGAAGTTGTCTGACATGAGATGCCATTCTGTTGCCTAGCAGTCTGACATCATAAAGCTAAAGCAAGATGCTTTCTGACTAGAGGGCCACTCTGTTGCGTAGCAGCTGACATCATTAAGGTCAATCAAGATGTTGTCTGACATGAGAGCCGCTCGGTTGCCTAACAAGGAGTAGGATACATTTATCTAGGTAATTGTATGAGTTGCAGGATAGACAGGTTGCCCAACTGAAAGATGAGGTGGTAAGATGAAAGAAATTAGGACTTTATTTAGACTTATACATTTGTATGAACGGAAGTTTGAGCATAAAAGACTCAACTTCACTGTTGCTGAACTGGTAGGATTTGGCTAAAGAGAAGATGGAAATGATGCTATTCATAGTTTCTATTATTCCCGTTAACTGTAGCATAACCCTTAATCTCTCAACTTATCAGCTGGCTTCATTGCTACTGGTGTACCATATCCTAAAACAAAGGAAGTGAGAAGGGTGTGCTGCCTCTTGGCTGGCAAAAAGATCTAGGTCCTAATGTACATGCTACAATTGTTTAGAGAGTGTTAGCAAATGAGGCAAGGGAATGCAGAGAAGTATGGGAGGTTATAAACACAAATTGAGATTTGATTTTTTTTCTTCAGCTGTTGATTTTCACTATAAAACTGACTCCATAGTTTAGATCTGGTTACCCTTTATAAAAATCTAAACTTTTTGTATTGCTTATATTAAATGTACTAACAGTGGACTTTTCCATCTGCAGATTATACTGAATGACCAGCAGTGGCAGTGTTTCACAGCAGAGTTTCTCTGAATTGCCAAGACTGAAGCAAACAAAAAAAAGGAAGTCTTGTGGCATACTGCATCATTTTATCAATTTATGTGGTAAGTAAAACGCCCAATCATTCTTTTAGGCATTAAAAAGATGTTCATAGCATCGGAATGTCCTCACTACTTTATAGTGGGAGCCTGTGCCTGAATATAATTTCTGTTAAGAAAGAAGTAATATGGATCACATTATGTTGGTCATGATATTTATTAAAAGACTGACTGACTCGAACTCTACTAAAACCTGCTTTAGATCCTGGTGCTAGCAATGTTCCATTCGAGGAAATTGCTGTCTTTGAGGCTGAAATGCACCATCTCACTTATGAAAAGTAGTGTTAAATTCTCACGGTAGGAAGCTCATCTAACCTCTTCTCCAACACTCTATATGTTTGACTCTGATACTCAAGATGGATTGTTGTTAAGGATAGTCCGTCTATGTACCTCCATCCCACTTTCAAGAAGGACACAGTGCTTTGACTGGTTCAGATTCCTTTACCATTCCCTCTCCTACGTGGCTGGAAGTCATGAATACAGATAGTAAGCTACTGCATAACTTCTGATATCTCATCCTCCTGTGTGGTCAGCTTCCACAAGGACAATTGGTCCAGGGGTGTCTGACATCATAAAGCTAAAGCTAAAGCAAGAAGTTGTCTGACATGAGATGCCATTCTGTTGCCTAGCAGTCTGAGATCATAAAGCTAAAGCAAGATGCTTTCTGACTAGAGGGCCACTCTGTTGCGTAGCAGCTGACATCATTAAGGTCAATCAAGATGTTGTCTGACATGAGAGCCGCTCGGTTGCCTAACAAGGAGTAGCATACATTTATCTAGGTAATTGTATGAGTTGCAGGATAGACAGGTTGCCCAACTGAAAGATGAGGTGGTAAGATGAAAGAAATTAGGACTTTATTTAGACTTATACATTTGTATGAACGGAAGTTTGAGCATAAAAGACTCAACTTCACTGTTGCTGAACTGGTAGGATTTGGCTAAAGAGAAGATGGAAATGATGCTATTCATAGTTTCTATTATTCCCGTTAACTGTAGCATAACCCTTAATCTCTCAACTTATCAGCTGGCTTCATTGCTACTGGTGTACCATATCCTAAAACAAAGGAAGTGAGAGGGGTGTGCTGCCTCTTGGCTGGCAAAAAGATCTAGGTCCTAATGTACATGCTACAATTGTTTAGAGAGTGTTGGCAAATGAGGCAAGGGAATGCAGAGAAGTATGGGAGGTTATAAACACAAATTGAGATTTGATTTTTTTTATTCAGCTGTTGATTTTCACTATAAAACTGACTCCATAGTTTAGATCTGGTTACCCTTTATAAAAATCTAAACTTTTTGTATTGCTTATATTAAATGTACTAACAGTGGACTTTTCCATCTGCAGATTATACTGAATGACCAGCAGTGGCAGTGTTTCACAGCAGAGTTTCTCTGAATTGCCAAGACTGAAGCAAACAAAAAAAAAAGGAAGTCTTGTGGCATACTGCATCATTTTATCAATTTATGTGGTAAGTAAAACGCCCAATCATTCTTTTAGGCATTAAAAAGATGTTCATAGCATCGGAATGTCCTCACTACTTTATAGTGGGAGCCTGTGCCTGAATATAATTTCTGTTAAGAAAGAAGTAATATGGATCACATTATGTTGGTCATGATATTTAATAAAAGACTGACTGACTCGAACTCTACTAAAACCTGCTTTAGATCCTGGTGCTAGCAATGTTCCATTCGAGGAAATTGCTGTCTTTGAGGCTGAAATGCACCATCTCACTTATGAAAAGTAGTGTTAAATTCTCACGGTAGGAAGCTCATCTAACCTCTTCTCCAACACTCTATATGTTTGACTCTGATACTCAAGATGGATTGTTGTTAAGGATAGTCCGTCTATGTACCTCCATCCCACTTTCAAGAAGGACACAGTGCTTTGACTGGTTCAGATTCCTTTACCATTCCCTCTCCTACGTGGCTGGAAGTCATGAATACAGATAGTAAGCTACTGCATAACTTCTGATATCTCATCCTCCTGTGTGGTCAGCTTCCACAAGGACAATTGGTCCAGGGGTGTCTGACATCATAAAGCTAAAGCTAAAGCAAGAAGTTGTCTGACATGAGATGCCATTCTGTTGCCTAGCAGTCTGAGATCATAAAGCTAAAGCAAGATGCTTTCTGACTAGAGGGCCACTCTGTTGCGTAGCAGCTGACATCATTAAGGTCAATCAAGATGTTGTCTGACATGAGAGCCGCTCGGTTGCCTAACAAGGAGTAGCATACATTTATCTAGGTAATTGTATGAGTTGCAGGATAGACAGGTTGCCCAACTGAAAGATGAGGTGGTAAGATGAAAGAAATTAGGACTTTATTTAGACTTATACATTTGTATGAACGGAAGTTTGAGCATAAAAGACTCAACTTCACTGTTGCTGAACTGGTAGGATTTGGCTAAAGAGAAGATGGAAATGATGCTATTCATATTTTCTATTATTCCCGTTAACTGTAGCATAACCCTTAATCTCTCAACTTATCAGCTGGCTTCATTGCTACTGGTGTACCATATCCTAAAACAAAGGAAGTGAGAAGGGTGTGCTGCCTCTTGGCTGGCAAAAAGATCTAGGTCCTAATGTACATGCTACAATTGTTTAGAGAGTGTTAGCAAATGAGGCAAGGGAATGCAGAGAAGTATGGGAGGTTATAAACACAAATTGAGATTTGATTTTTTTTCTTCAGCTGTTGATTTTCACTATAAAACTGACTCCATAGTTTAGATCTGGTTACCCTTTATAAAAATCTAAACTTTTTGTATTGCTTATATTAAATGTACTAACAGTGGACTTTTCCATCTGCAGATTATACTGATTGACCAGCAGTGGCAGTGTTTCACAGCAGAGTTTCTCTGAATTGCCAAGACTGAAGCAAACAAAAAAAAAGGAAGTCTTGTGGCATACTGCATCATTTTATCAATTTATGTGGTAAGTAAAACGCCCAATCATTCTTTTAGGCATTAAAAAGATGTTCATAGCATCGGAATGTCCTCACTACTTTATAGTGGGAGCCTGTGCCTGAATATAATTTCTGTTAAGAAAGAAGTAATATGGATCACATTATGTTGGTCATGATATTTAATAAAAGACTGACTGACTCGAACTCTACTAAAACCTGCTTTAGATCCTGGTGCTAGCAATGTTCCATTCGAGGAAATTGCTGTCTTTGAGGCTGAAATGCACCATCTCACTTATGAAAAGTAGTGTTAAATTCTCACGGTAGGAAGCTCATCTAACCTCTTCTCCAACACTCTATATGTTTGACTCTGATACTCAAGATGGATTGTTGTTAAGGATAGTCCGTCTATGTACCTCCATCCCACTTTCAAGAAGGACACAGTGCTTTGACTGGTTCAGATTCCTTTACCATTCCCTCTCCTACGTGGCTGGAAGTCATGAATACAGATAGTAAGCTACTGCATAACTTCTGATATCTCATCCTCCTGTGTGGTCAGCTTCCACAAGGACAATTGGTCCAGGGGTGTCTGACATCATAAAGCTAAAGCTAAAGCAAGAAGTTGTCTGACATGAGATGCCATTCTGTTGCCTAGCAGTCTGACATCATAAAGCTAAAGCAAGATGCTTTCTGACTAGAGGGCCACTCTGTTGCGTAGCAGCTGACATCATTAAGGTCAATCAAGATGTTGTCTGACATGAGAGCCGCTCGGTTGCCTAACAAGGAGTAGGATACATTTATCTAGGTAATTGTATGAGTTGCAGGATAGACAGGTTGCCCAACTGAAAGATGAGGTGGTAAGATGAAAGAAATTAGGACTTTATTTAGACTTATACATTTGTATGAACGGAAGTTTGAGCATAAAAGACTCAACTTCACTGTTGCTGAACTGGTAGGATTTGGCTAAAGAGAAGATGGAAATGATGCTATTCATAGTTTCTATTATTCCCGTTAACTGTAGCATAACCCTTAATCTCTCAACTTATCAGCTGGCTTCATTGCTACTGGTGTACCATATCCTAAAACAAAGGAAGTGAGAAGGGTGTGCTGCCTCTTGGCTGGCAAAAAGATCTAGGTCCTAATGTACATGCTACAATTGTTTAGAGAGTGTTAGCAAATGAGGCAAAGGAATGCAGAGAAGTATGGGAGGTTATAAACACAAATTGAGATTTGATTTTTTTTCTTCAGCTGTTGATTTTCACTATAAAACTGACTCCATAGTTTAGATCTGGTTACCCTTTATAAAAATCTAAACTTTTTGTATTGCTTATATTAAATGTACTAACAGTGGACTTTTCCATCTGCAGATTATACTGAATGACCAGCAGTGGCAGTGTTTCACAGCAGAGTTTCTCTGAATTGCCAAGACTGAAGCAAACAAAAGAAAAAAGGAAGTCTTGTGGCATACTGCATCATTTCATCAATTTATGTGGTAAGTAAAACGCCCAATCATTCTTTTAGGCATTAAAAAGATGTTCATAGCATCGGAATGTCCTCACTACTTTATAGTGGGAGCCTGTGCCTGAATATAATTTCTGTTAAGAAAGAAGTAATATGGATCACATTATGTTGGTCATGATATTTAATAAAAGACTGACTGACTCGAACTCTACTAAAACCTGCTTTAGATCCTGGTGCTAGCAATGTTCCATTCGAGGAAATTGCTGTCTTTGAGGCTGAAATGCACCATCTCACTTATGAAAAGTAGTGGTAAATTCTCACGGTAGGAAGCTCATCTAACCTCTTCTCCAACACTCTATATGTTTGACTCTGATACTCAAGATGGATTGTTGTTAAGGATAGTCCGTCTATGCACCTCCATCCCACTTTCAAGAAGGACACAGTGCTTTGACTGGTTCAGATTCCTTTACCATTCCCTCTCCTACGTGGCTGGAAGTCATGAATACAGATAGTAAGCTACTGCATAACTTCTGATATCTCATCCTCCTGTGTGGTCAGCTTCCACAAGGACAATTGGTCCAGGGGTGTCTGACATCATAAAGCTAAAGCTAAAGCAAGAAGTTGTCTGACATGAGATGCCATTCTGTTGCCTAGCAGTCTGACATCATAAAGCTAAAGCAAGATGCTTTCTGACTAGAGGGCCACTCTGTTGCGTAGCAGCTGACATCATTAAGGTCAATCAAGATGTTGTCTGACATGAGAGCCGCTCGGTTGCCTAACAAGGAGTAGGATACATTTATCTAGGTAATTGTATGAGTTGCAGGATAGACAGGTTGCCCAACTGAAAGATGAGGTGGTAAGATGAAAGAAATTAGGACTTTATTTAGACTTATACATTTGTATGAACGGAAGTTTGAGCATAAAAGACTCAACTTCACTGTTGCTGAACTGGTAGGATTTGGCTAAAGAGAAGATGGAAATGATGCTATTCATATTTTCTATTATTCCCGTTAACTGTAGCATAACCCTTAATCTCTCAACTTATCAGCTGGCTTCATTGCTACTGGTGTACCATATCCTAAAACAAAGGAAGTGAGAAGGGTGTGCTGCCTCTTGGCTGGCAAAAAGATCTAGGTCCTAATGTACATGCTACAATTGTTTAGAGAGTGTTAGCAAATGAGGCAAGGGAATGCAGAGAAGTATGGGAGGTTATAAACACAAATTGAGATTT
This sequence comes from Lissotriton vulgaris, assembly GCF_964263255.1. Classification (NCBI taxonomy): domain Eukaryota; kingdom Metazoa; phylum Chordata; class Amphibia; order Caudata; family Salamandridae; genus Lissotriton; species Lissotriton vulgaris. The sequence continues at coordinate 631,208,523 of NC_141699.1, read as the reverse complement.
GATTTTTTTTCTTCAGCTGTTGATTTTCACTATAAAACTGACTCCATAGTTTAGATCTGGTTACCCTTTATAAAAATCTAAACTTTTTGTATTGCTTATATTAAATGTACTAACAGTGGACTTTTCCATCTGCAGATTATACTGAATGACCAGCAGTGGCAGTGTTTCACAGCAGAGTTTCTCTGAATTGCCAAGACTGAAGCAAACAAAAAAAAAAGGAAGTCTTGTGGCATACTGCATCATTTTATCAATTTATGTGGTAAGTAAAACGCCCAATCATTCTTTTAGGCATTAAAAAGATGTTCATAGCATCGGAATGTCCTCACTACTTTATAGTGGGAGCCTGTGCCTGAATATAATTTCTGTTAACAAAGAAGTAATATGGATCACATTATGTTGGTCATGATATTTAATAAAAGACTGACTGACTCGAACTCTACTAAAACCTGCTTTAGATCCTGGTGCTAGCAATGTTCCATTCGAGGAAATTGCTGTCTTTGAGGCTGAAATGCACCATCTCACTTATGAAAAGTAGTGTTAAATTCTCACGGTAGGAAGCTCATCTAACCTCTTCTCCAACACTCTATATGTTTGACTCTGATACTCAAGATGGATTGTTGTTAAGGATAGTCAGTCTATGTACCTCCATCCCACTTTCAAGAAGGACACAGTGCTTTGACTGGTTCAGATTCCTTTACCATTCCCTCTCCTACGTGGCTGGAAGTCATGAATACAGATAGTAAGCTACTGCATAACTTCTGATATCTCATCCTCCTGTGTGGTCAGCTTCCACAAGGACAATTGGTCCAGGGGTGTCTGACATCATAAAGCTAAAGCTAAAGCAAGAAGTTGTCTGACATGAGATGCCATTCTGTTGCCTAGCAGTCTGAGATCATAAAGCTAAAGCAAGATGCTTTCTGACTAGAGGGCCACTCTGTTGCGTAGCAGCTGACATCATTAAGGTCAATCAAGATGTTGTCTGACATGAGAGCCGCTCGGTTGCCTAACAAGGAGTAGCATACATTTATCTAGGTAATTGTATGAGTTGCAGGATAGACAGGTTGCCCAACTGAAAGATGAGGTGGTAAGATGAAAGAAATTAGGACTTTATTTAGACTTATACATTTGTATGAACGGAAGTTTGAGCATAAAAGACTCAACTTCACTGTTGCTGAACTGGTAGGATTTGGCTAAAGAGAAGATGGAAATGATGCTATTCATATTTTCTATTATTCCCGTTAACTGTAGCATAACCCTTAATCTCTCAACTTATCAGCTGGCTTCATTGCTACTGGTGTACCATATCCTAAAACAAAGGAAGTGAGAAGGGTGTGCTGCCTCTTGGCTGGCAAAAAGATCTAGGTCCTAATGTACATGCTACAATTGTTTAGAGAGTGTTAGCAAATGAGGCAAGGGAATGCAGAGAAGTATGGGAGGTTATAAACACAAATTGAGATTTGATTTTTTTTCTTCAGCTGTTGATTTTCACTATAAAACTGACTCCATAGTTTAGATCTGGTTACCCTTTATAAAAATCTAAACTTTTTGTATTGCTTATATTAAATGTACTAACAGTGGACTTTTCCATCTGCAGATTATACTGAATGACCAGCAGTGGCAGTGTTTCACAGCAGAGTTTCTCTGAATTGCCAAGACTGAAGCAAACAAAAAAAAAAGGAAGTCTTGTGGCATACTGCATCATTTTATCAATTTATGTGGTAAGTAAAACGCCCAATCATTCTTTTAGGCATTAAAAAGATGTTCATAGCATCGGAATGTCCTCACTACTTTATAGTGGGAGCCTGTGCCTGAATATAATTTCTGTTAAGAAAGAAGTAATATGGATCACATTATGTTGGTCATGATATTTAATAAAAGACTGACTGACTCGAACTCTACTAAAACCTGCTTTAGATCCTGGTGCTAGCAATGTTCCATTCGAGGAAATTGCTGTCTTTGAGGCTGAAATGCACCATCTCACTTATGAAAAGTAGTGTTAAATTCTCACGGTAGGAAGCTCATCTAACCTCTTCTCCAACACTCTATATGTTTGACTCTGATACTCAAGATGGATTGTTGTTAAGGATAGTCAGTCTATGTACCTCCATCCCACTTTCAAGAAGGACACAGTGCTTTGACTGGTTCAGATTCCTTTACCATTCCCTCTCCTACGTGGCTGGAAGTCATGAATACAGATAGTAAGCTACTGCATAACTTCTGATATCTCATCCTCCTGTGTGGTCAGCTTCCACAAGGACAATTGGTCCAGGGGTGTCTGACATCATAAAGCTAAAGCAAGAAGTTGTCTGACATGAGATGCCATTCTGTTGCCTAGCAGTCTGACATCATAAAGCTAAAGCAAGATGCTTTCTGACTAGAGGGCCACTCTGTTGCGTAGCAGCTGACATCATTAAGGTCAATCAAGATGTTGTCTGACATGAGAGCCGCTCGGTTGCCTAACAAGGAGTAGGATACATTTATCTAGGTAATTGTATGAGTTGCAGGATAGACAGGTTGCCCAACTGAAAGATGAGGTGGTAAGATGAAAGAAATTAGGACTTTATTTAGACTTATACATTTGTATGAACGGAAGTTTGAGCATAAAAGACTCAACTTCACTGTTGCTGAACTGGTAGGATTTGGCTAAAGAGAAGATGGAAATGATGCTATTCATAGTTTCTATTATTCCCGTTAACTGTAGCATAACCCTTAATCTCTCAACTTATCAGCTGGCTTCATTGCTACTGGTGTACCATATCCTAAAACAAAGGAAGTGAGAAGGGTGTGCTGCCTCTTGGCTGGCAAAAAGATCTAGGTCCTAATGTACATGCTACAATTGTTTAGAGAGTGTTAGCAAATGAGGCAAGGGAATGCAGAGAAGTATGGGAGGTTATAAACACAAATTGAGATTTGATTTTTTTTCTTCAGCTGTTGATTTTCACTATAAAACTGACTCCATAGTTTAGATCTGGTTACCCTTTATAAAAATCTAAACTTTTTGTATTGCTTATATTAAATGTACTAACAGTGGACTTTTCCATCTGCAGATTATACTGAATGACCAGCAGTGGCAGTGTTTCACAGCAGAGTTTCTCTGAATTGCCAAGACTGAAGCAAACAAAAGAAAAAAGGAAGTCTTGTGGCATACTGCATCATTTCATCAATTTATGTGGTAAGTAAAACGCCCAATCATTCTTTTAGGCATTAAAAAGATGTTCATAGCATCGGAATGTCCTCACTACTTTATAGTGGGAGCCTGTGCCTGAATATAATTTCTGTTAAGAAAGAAGTAATATGGATCACATTATGTTGGTCATGATATTTAATAAAAGACTGACTGACTCGAACTCTACTAAAACCTGCTTTAGATCCTGGTGCTAGCAATGTTCCATTCGAGGAAATTGCTGTCTTTGAGGCTGAAATGCACCATCTCACTTATGAAAAGTAGTGTTAAATTCTCACGGTAGGAAGCTCATCTAACCTCTTCTCCAACACTCTATATGTTTGACTCTGATACTCAAGATGGATTGTTGTTAAGGATAGTCCGTCTATGCACCTCCATCCCACTTTCAAGAAGGACACAGTGCTTTGACTGGTTCAGATTCCTTTACCATTCCCTCTCCTACGTGGCTGGAAGTCATGAATACAGATAGTAAGCTACTGCATAACTTCTGATATCTCATCCTCCTGTGTGGTCAGCTTCCACAAGGACAATTGGTCCAGGGGTGTCTGACATCATAAAGCTAAAGCTAAAGCAAGAAGTTGTCTGACATGAGATGCCATTCTGTTGCCTAGCAGTCTGACATCATAAAGCTAAAGCAAGATGCTTTCTGACTAGAGGGCCACTCTGTTGCGTAGCAGCTGACATCATTAAGGTCAATCAAGATGTTGTCTGACATGAGAGCCGCTCGGTTGCCTAACAAGGAGTAGGATACATTTATCTAGGTAATTGTATGAGTTGCAGGATAGACAGGTTGCCCAACTGAAAGATGAGGTGGTAAGATGAAAGAAATTAGGACTTTATTTAGACTTATACATTTGTATGAACGGAAGTTTGAGCATAAAAGACTCAACTTCACTGTTGCTGAACTGGTAGGATTTGGCTAAAGAGAAGATGGAAATGATGCTATTCATATTTTCTATTATTCCCGTTAACTGTAGCATAACCCTTAATCTCTCAACTTATCAGCTGGCTTCATTGCTACTGGTGTACCATATCCTAAAACAAAGGAAGTGAGAAGGGTGTGCTGCCTCTTGGCTGGCAAAAAGATCTAGGTCCTAATGTACATGCTACAATTGTTTAGAGAGTGTTAGCAAATGAGGCAAGGGAATGCAGAGAAGTATGGGAGGTTATAAACACAAATTGAGATTTGATTTTTTTTCTTCAGCTGTTGATTTTCACTATAAAACTGACTCCATAGTTTAGATCTGGTTACCCTTTATAAAAATCTAAACTTTTTGTATTGCTTATATTAAATGTACTAACAGTGGACTTTTCCATCTGCAGATTATACTGAATGACCAGCAGTGGCAGTGTTTCACAGCAGAGTTTCTCTGAATTGCCAAGACTGAAGCAAACAAAAAAAAAAGGAAGTCTTGTGGCATACTGCATCATTTTATCAATTTATGTGGTAAGTAAAACGCCCAATCATTCTTTTAGGCATTAAAAAGATGTTCATAGCATCGGAATGTCCTCACTACTTTATAGTGGGAGCCTGTGCCTGAATATAATTTCTGTTAACAAAGAAGTAATATGGATCACATTATGTTGGTCATGATATTTAATAAAAGACTGACTGACTCGAACTCTACTAAAACCTGCTTTAGATCCTGGTGCTAGCAATGTTCCATTCGAGGAAATTGCTGTCTTTGAGGCTGAAATGCACCATCTCACTTATGAAAAGTAGTGTTAAATTCTCACGGTAGGAAGCTCATCTAACGTCTTCTCCAACACTCTATATGTTTGACTCTGATACTCAAGATGGATTGTTGTTAAGGATAGTCAGTCTATGTACCTCCATCCCACTTTCAAGAAGGACACAGTGCTTTGACTGGTTCAGATTCCTTTACCATTCCCTCTCCTACGTGGCTGGAAGTCATGAATACAGATAGTAAGCTACTGCATAACTTCTGATATCTCATCCTCCTGTGTGGTCAGCTTCCACAAGGACAATTGGTCCAGGGGTGTCTGACATCATAAAGCTAAAGCTAAAGCAAGAAGTTGTCTGACATGAGATGCCATTCTGTTGCCTAGCAGTCTGAGATCATAAAGCTAAAGCAAGATGCTTTCTGACTAGAGGGCCACTCTGTTGCGTAGCAGCTGACATCATTAAGGTCAATCAAGATGTTGTCTGACATGAGAGCCGCTCGGTTGCCTAACAAGGAGTAGCATACATTTATCTAGGTAATTGTATGAGTTGCAGGATAGACAGGTTGCCCAACTGAAAGATGAGGTGGTAAGATGAAAGAAATTAGGACTTTATTTAGACTTATACATTTGTATGAACGGAAGTTTGAGCATAAAAGACTCAACTTCACTGTTGCTGAACTGGTAGGATTTGGCTAAAGAGAAGATGGAAATGATGCTATTCATATTTTCTATTATTCCCGTTAACTGTAGCATAACCCTTAATCTCTCAACTTATCAGCTGGCTTCATTGCTACTGGTGTACCATATCCTAAAACAAAGGAAGTGAGAAGGGTGTGCTGCCTCTTGGCTGGCAAAAAGATCTAGGTCCTAATGTACATGCTACAATTGTTTAGAGAGTGTTAGCAAATGAGGCAAGGGAATGCAGAGAAGTATGGGAGGTTATAAACACAAATTGAGATTTGATTTTTTTTCTTCAGCTGTTGATTTTCACTATAAAACTGACTCCATAGTTTAGATCTGGTTACCCTTTATAAAAATCTAAACTTTTTGTATTGCTTATATTAAATGTACTAACAGTGGACTTTTCCATCTGCAGATTATACTGAATGACCAGCAGTGGCAGTGTTTCACAGCAGAGTTTCTCTGAATTGCCAAGACTGAAGCAAACAAAAAAAAAAGGAAGTCTTGTGGCATACTGCATCATTTTATCAATTTATGTGGTAAGTAAAACGCCCAATCATTCTTTTAGGCATTAAAAAGATGTTCATAGCATCGGAATGTCCTCACTACTTTATAGTGGGAGCCTGTGCCTGAATATAATTTCTGTTAAGAAAGAAGTAATATGGATCACATTATGTTGGTCATGATATTTAATAAAAGACTGACTGACTCGAACTCTACTAAAACCTGCTTTAGATCCTGGTGCTAGCAATGTTCCATTCGAGGAAATTGCTGTCTTTGAGGCTGAAATGCACCATCTCACTTATGAAAAGTAGTGTTAAATTCTCACGGTAGGAAGCTCATCTAACCTCTTCTCCAACACTCTATATGTTTGACTCTGATACTCAAGATGGATTGTTGTTAAGGATAGTCAGTCTATGTACCTCCATCCCACTTTCAAGAAGGACACAGTGCTTTGACTGGTTCAGATTCCTTTACCATTCCCTCTCCTACGTGGCTGGAAGTCATGAATACAGATAGTAAGCTACTGCATAACTTCTGATATCTCATCCTCCTGTGTGGTCAGCTTCCACAAGGACAATTGGTCCAGGGGTGTCTGACATCATAAAGCTAAAGCAAGAAGTTGTCTGACATGAGATGCCATTCTGTTGCCTAGCAGTCTGACATCATAAAGCTAAAGCAAGATGCTTTCTGACTAGAGGGCCACTCTGTTGCGTAGCAGCTGACATCATTAAGGTCAATCAAGATGTTGTCTGACATGAGAGCCGCTCGGTTGCCTAACAAGGAGTAGCATACATTTATCTAGGTAATTGTATGAGTTGCAGGATAGACAGGTTGCCCAACTGAAAGATGAGGTGGTAAGATGAAAGAAATTAGGACTTTATTTAGACTTATACATTTGTATGAACGGAAGTTTGAGCATAAAAGACTCAACTTCACTGTTGCTGAACTGGTAGGATTTGGCTAAAGAGAAGATGGAAATGATGCTATTCATATTTTCTATTATTCCCGTTAACTGTAGCATAACCCTTAATCTCTCAACTTATCAGCTGGCTTCATTGCTACTGGTGTACCATATCCTAAAACAAAGGAAGTGAGAAGGGTGTGCTGCCTCTTGGCTGGCAAAAAGATCTAGGTCCTAATGTACATGCTACAATTGTTTAGAGAGTGTTAGCAAATGAGGCAAGGGAATGCAGAGAAGTATGGGAGGTTATAAACACAAATTGAGATTTGATTTTTTTTCTTCAGCTGTTGATTTTCACTATAAAACTGACTCCATAGTTTAGATCTGGTTACCCTTTATAAAAATCTAAACTTTTTGTATTGCTTATATTAAATGTACTAACAGTGGACTTTTCCATCTGCAGATTATACTGAATGACCAGCAGTGGCAGTGTTTCACAGCAGAGTTTCTCTGAATTGCCAAGACTGAAGCAAACAAAAAAAAAAGGAAGTCTTGTGGCATACTGCATCATTTTATCAATTTATGTGGTAAGTAAAACGCCCAATCATTCTTTTAGGCATTAAAAAGATGTTCATAGCATCGGAATGTCCTCACTACTTTATAGTGGGAGCCTGTGCCTGAATATAATTTCTGTTAAGAAAGAAGTAATATGGATCACATTATGTTGGTCATGATATTTAATAAAAGACTGACTGACTCGAACTCTACTAAAACCTGCTTTAGATCCTGGTGCTAGCAATGTTCCATTCGAGGAAATTGCTGTCTTTGAGGCTGAAATGCACCATCTCACTTATGAAAAGTAGTGTTAAATTCTCACGGTAGGAAGCTCATCTAACCTCTTCTCCAACACTCTATATGTTTGACTCTGATACTCAAGATGGATTGTTGTTAAGGATAGTCAGTCTATGTACCTCCATCCCACTTTCAAGAAGGACACAGTGCTTTGACTGGTTCAGATTCCTTTACCATTCCCTCTCCTACGTGGCTGGAAGTCATGAATACAGATAGTAAGCTACTGCATAACTTCTGATATCTCATCCTCCTGTGTGGTCAGCTTCCACAAGGACAATTGGTCCAGGGGTGTCTGACATCATAAAGCTAAAGCAAGAAGTTGTCTGACATGAGATGCCATTCTGTTGCCTAGCAGTCTGACATCATAAAGCTAAAGCAAGATGCTTTCTGACTAGAGGGCCACTCTGTTGCGTAGCAGCTGACATCATTAAGGTCAATCAAGATGTTGTCTGACATGAGAGCCGCTCGGTTGCCTAACAAGGAGTAGGATACATTTATCTAGGTAATTGTATGAGTTGCAGGATAGACAGGTTGCCCAACTGAAAGATGAGGTGGTAAGATGAAAGAAATTAGGACTTTATTTAGACTTATACATTTGTATGAACGGAAGTTTGAGCATAAAAGACTCAACTTCACTGTTGCTGAACTGGTAGGATTTGGCTAAAGAGAAGATGGAAATGATGCTATTCATAGTTTCTATTATTCCCGTTAACTGTAGCATAACCCTTAATCTCTCAACTTATCAGCTGGCTTCATTGCTACTGGTGTACCATATCCTAAAACAAAGGAAGTGAGAGGGGTGTGCTGCCTCTTGGCTGGCAAAAAGATCTAGGTCCTAATGTACATGCTACAATTGTTTAGAGAGTGTTGGCAAATGAGGCAAGGGAATGCAGAGAAGTATGGGAGGTTATAAACACAAATTGAGATTTGATTTTTTTTATTCAGCTGTTGATTTTCACTATAAAACTGACTCCATAGTTTAGATCTGGTTACCCTTTATAAAAATCTAAACTTTTTGTATTGCTTATATTAAATGTACTAACAGTGGACTTTTCCATCTGCAGATTATACTGAATGACCAGCAGTGGCAGTGTTTCACAGCAGAGTTTCTCTGAATTGCCAAGACTGAAGCAAACAAAAAAAAAAGGAAGTCTTGTGGCATACTGCATCATTTTATCAATTTATGTGGTAAGTAAAACGCCCAATCATTCTTTTAGGCATTAAAAAGATGTTCATAGCATCGGAATGTCCTCACTACTTTATAGTGGGAGCCTGTGCCTGAATATAATTTCTGTTAAGAAAGAAGTAATATGGATCACATTATGTTGGTCATGATATTTAATAAAAGACTGACTGACTCGAACTCTACTAAAACCTGCTTTAGATCCTGGTGCTAGCAATGTTCCATTCGAGGAAATTGCTGTCTTTGAGGCTGAAATGCACCATCTCACTTATGAAAAGTAGTGTTAAATTCTCACGGTAGGAAGCTCATCTAACCTCTTCTCCAACACTCTATATGTTTGACTCTGATACTCAAGATGGATTGTTGTTAAGGATAGTCCGTCTATGTACCTCCATCCCACTTTCAAGAAGGACACAGTGCTTTGACTGGTTCAGATTCCTTTACCATTCCCTCTCCTACGTGGCTGGAAGTCATGAATACAGATAGTAAGCTACTGCATAACTTCTGATATCTCATCCTCCTGTGTGGTCAGCTTCCACAAGGACAATTGGTCCAGGGGTGTCTGACATCATAAAGCTAAAGCTAAAGCAAGAAGTTGTCTGACATGAGATGCCATTCTGTTGCCTAGCAGTCTGAGATCATAAAGCTAAAGCAAGATGCTTTCTGACTAGAGGGCCACTCTGTTGCGTAGCAGCTGACATCATTAAGGTCAATCAAGATGTTGTCTGACATGAGAGCCGCTCGGTTGCCTAACAAGGAGTAGCATACATTTATCTAGGTAATTGTATGAGTTGCAGGATAGACAGGTTGCCCAACTGAAAGATGAGGTGGTAAGATGAAAGAAATTAGGACTTTATTTAGACTTATACATTTGTATGAACGGAAGTTTGAGCATAAAAGACTCAACTTCACTGTTGCTGAACTGGTAGGATTTGGCTAAAGAGAAGATGGAAATGATGCTATTCATATTTTCTATTATTCCCGTTAACTGTAGCATAACCCTTAATCTCTCAACTTATCAGCTGGCTTCATTGCTACTGGTGTACCATATCCTAAAACAAAGGAAGTGAGAAGGGTGTGCTGCCTCTTGGCTGGCAAAAAGATCTAGGTCCTAATGTACATGCTACAATTGTTTAGAGAGTGTTAGCAAATGAGGCAAGGGAATGCAGAGAAGTATGGGAGGTTATAAACACAAATTGAGATTTGATTTTTTTTCTTCAGCTGTTGATTTTCACTATAAAACTGACTCCATAGTTTAGATCTGGTTACCCTTTATAAAAATCTAAACTTTTTGTATTGCTTATATTAAATGTACTAACAGTGGACTTTTCCATCTGCAGATTATACTGAATGACCAGCAGTGGCAGTGTTTCACAGCAGAGTTTCTCTGAATTGCCAAGACTGAAGCAAACAAAAAAAAAAGGAAGTCTTGTGGCATACTGCATCATTTTATCAATTTATGTGGTAAGTAAAACGCCCAATCATTCTTTTAGGCATTAAAAAGATGTTCATAGCATCGGAATGTCCTCACTACTTTATAGTGGGAGCCTGTGCCTGAATATAATTTCTGTTAAGAAAGAAGTAATATGGATCACATTATGTTGGTCATGATATTTAATAAAAGACTGACTGACTCGAACTCTACTAAAACCTGCTTTAGATCCTGGTGCTAGCAATGTTCCATTCGAGGAAATTGCTGTCTTTGAGGCTGAAATGCACCATCTCACTTATGAAAAGTAGTGTTAAATTCTCACGGTAGGAAGCTCATCTAACCTCTTCTCCAACACTCTATATGTTTGACTCTGATACTCAAGATGGATTGTTGTTAAGGATAGTCAGTCTATGTACCTCCATCCCACTTTCAAGAAGGACACAGTGCTTTGACTGGTTCAGATTCCTTTACCATTCCCTCTCCTACGTGGCTGGAAGTCATGAATACAGATAGTAAGCTACTGCATAACTTCTGATATCTCATCCTCCTGTGTGGTCAGCTTCCACAAGGACAATTGGTCCAGGGGTGTCTGACATCATAAAGCTAAAGCAAGAAGTTGTCTGACATGAGATGCCATTCTGTTGCCTAGCAGTCTGACATCATAAAGCTAAAGCAAGATGCTTTCTGACTAGAGGGCCACTCTGTTGCGTAGCAGCTGACATCATTAAGGTCAATCAAGATGTTGTCTGACATGAGAGCCGCTCGGTTGCCTAACAAGGAGTAGGATACATTTATCTAGGTAATTGTATGAGTTGCAGGATAGACAGGTTGCCCAACTGAAAGATGAGGTGGTAAGATGAAAGAAATTAGGACTTTATTTAGACTTATACATTTGTATGAACGGAAGTTTGAGCATAAAAGACTCAACTTCACTGTTGCTGAACTGGTAGGATTTGGCTAAAGAGAAGATGGAAATGATGCTATTCATAGTTTCTATTATTCCCGTTAACTGTAGCATAACCCTTAATCTCTCAACTTATCAGCTGGCTTCATTGCTACTGGTGTACCATATCCTAAAACAAAGGAAGTGAGAGGGGTGTGCTGCCTCTTGGCTGGCAAAAAGATCTAGGTCCTAATGTACATGCTACAATTGTTTAGAGAGTGTTGGCAAATGAGGCAAGGGAATGCAGAGAAGTATGGGAGGTTATAAACACAAATTGAGATTTGATTTTTTTTATTCAGCTGTTGATTTTCACTATAAAACTGACTCCATAGTTTAGATCTGGTTACCCTTTATAAAAATCTAAACTTTTTGTATTGCTTATATTAAATGTACTAACAGTGGACTTTTCCATCTGCAGATTATACTGAATGACCAGCAGTGGCAGTGTTTCACAGCAGAGTTTCTCTGAATTGCCAAGACTGAAGCAAACAAAAAAAAAAGGAAGTCTTGTGGCATACTGCATCATTTTATCAATTTATGTGGTAAGTAAAACGCCCAATCATTCTTTTAGGCATTAAAAAGATGTTCATAGCATCGGAATGTCCTCACTACTTTATAGTGGGAGCCTGTGCCTGAATATAATTTCTGTTAAGAAAGAAGTAATATGGATCACATTATGTTGGTCATGATATTTAATAAAAGACTGACTGACTCGAACTCTACTAAAACCTGCTTTAGATCCTGGTGCTAGCAATGTTCCATTCGAGGAAATTGCTGTCTTTGAGGCTGAAATGCACCATCTCACTTATGAAAAGTAGTGTTAAATTCTCACGGTAGGAAGCTCATCTAACCTCTTCTCCAACACTCTATATGTTTGACTCTGATACTCAAGATGGATTGTTGTTAAGGATAGTCCGTCTATGTACCTCCATCCCACTTTCAAGAAGGACACAGTGCTTTGACTGGTTCAGATTCCTTTACCATTCCCTCTCCTACGTGGCTGGAAGTCATGAATACAGATAGTAAGCTACTGCATAACTTCTGATATCTCATCCTCCTGTGTGGTCAGCTTCCACAAGGACAATTGGTCCAGGGGTGTCTGACATCATAAAGCTAAAGCTAAAGCAAGAAGTTGTCTGACATGAGATGCCATTCTGTTGCCTAGCAGTCTGAGATCATAAAGCTAAAGCAAGATGCTTTCTGACTAGAGGGCCACTCTGTTGCGTAGCAGCTGACATCATTAAGGTCAATCAAGATGTTGTCTGACATGAGAGCCGCTCGGTTGCCTAACAAGGAGTAGCATACATTTATCTAGGTAATTGTATGAGTTGCAGGATAGACAGGTTGCCCAACTGAAAGATGAGGTGGTAAGATGAAAGAAATTAGGACTTTATTTAGACTTATACATTTGTATGAACGGAAGTTTGAGCATAAAAGACTCAACTTCACTGTTGCTGAACTGGTAGGATTTGGCTAAAGAGAAGATGGAAATGATGCTATTCATATTTTCTATTATTCCCGTTAACTGTAGCATAACCCTTAATCTCTCAACTTATCAGCTGGCTTCATTGCTACTGGTGTACCATATCCTAAAACAAAGGAAGTGAGAAGGGTGTGCTGCCTCTTGGCTGGCAAAAAGATCTAGGTCCTAATGTACATGCTACAATTGTTTAGAGAGTGTTAGCAAATGAGGCAAGGGAATGCAGAGAAGTATGGGAGGTTATAAACACAAATTGAGATTTGATTTTTTTTCTTCAGCTGTTGATTTTCACTATAAAACTGACTCCATAGTTTAGATCTGGTTACCCTTTATAAAAATCTAAACTTTTTGTATTGCTTATATTAAATGTACTAACAGTGGACTTTTCCATCTGCAGATTATACTGAATGACCAGCAGTGGCAGTGTTTCACAGCAGAGTTTCTCTGAATTGCCAAGACTGAAGCAAACAAAAAAAAAAGGAAGTCTTGTGGCATACTGCATCATTTTATCAATTTATGTGGTAAGTAAAACGCCCAATCATTCTTTTAGGCATTAAAAAGATGTTCATAGCATCGGAATGTCCTCACTACTTTATAGTGGGAGCCTGTGCCTGAATATAATTTCTGTTAAGAAAGAAGTAATATGGATCACATTATGTTGGTCATGATATTTAATAAAAGACTGACTGACTCGAACTCTACTAAAACCTGCTTTAGATCCTGGTGCTAGCAATGTTCCATTCGAGGAAATTGCTGTCTTTGAGGCTGAAATGCACCATCTCACTTATGAAAAGTAGTGTTAAATTCTCACGGTAGGAAGCTCATCTAACCTCTTCTCCAACACTCTATATGTTTGACTCTGATACTCAAGATGGATTGTTGTTAAGGATAGTCCGTCTATGTACCTCCATCCCACTTTCAAGAAGGACACAGTGCTTTGACTGGTTCAGATTCCTTTACCATTCCCTCTCCTACGTGGCTGGAAGTCATGAATACAGATAGTAAGCTACTGCATAACTTCTGATATCTCATCCTCCTGTGTGGTCAGCTTCCACAAGGACAATTGGTCCAGGGGTGTCTGACATCATAAAGCTAAAGCTAAAGCAAGAAGTTGTCTGACATGAGATGCCATTCTGTTGCCTAGCAGTCTGAGATCATAAAGCTAAAGCAAGATGCTTTCTGACTAGAGGGCCACTCTGTTGCGTAGCAGCTGACATCATTAAGGTCAATCAAGATGTTGTCTGACATGAGAGCCGCTCGGTTGCCTAACAAGGAGTAGCATACATTTATCTAGGTAATTGTATGAGTTGCAGGATAGACAGGTTGCCCAACTGAAAGATGAGGTGGTAAGATGAAAGAAATTAGGACTTTATTTAGACTTATACATTTGTATGAACGGAAGTTTGAGCATAAAAGACTCAACTTCACTGTTGCTGAACTGGTAGGATTTGGCTAAAGAGAAGATGGAAATGATGCTATTCATATTTTCTATTATTCCCGTTAACTGTAGCATAACCCTTAATCTCTCAACTTATCAGCTGGCTTCATTGCTACTGGTGTACCATATCCTAAAACAAAGGAAGTGAGAAGGGTGTGCTGCCTCTTGGCTGGCAAAAAGATCTAGGTCCTAATGTACATGCTACAATTGTTTAGAGAGTGTTAGCAAATGAGGCAAGGGAATGCAGAGAAGTATGGGAGGTTATAAACACAAATTGAGATTTGATTTTTTTTCTTCAGCTGTTGATTTTCACTATAAAACTGACTCCATAGTTTAGATCTGGTTACCCTTTATAAAAATCTAAACTTTTTGTATTGCTTATATTAAATGTACTAACAGTGGACTTTTCCATCTGCAGATTATACTGAATGACCAGCAGTGGCAGTGTTTCACAGCAGAGTTTCTCTGAATTGCCAAGACTGAAGCAAACAAAAAAAAAAGGAAGTCTTGTGGCATACTGCATCATTTTATCAATTTATGTGGTAAGTAAAACGCCCAATCATTCTTTTAGGCATTAAAAAGATGTTCATAGCATCGGAATGTCCTCACTACTTTATAGTGGGAGCCTGTGCCTGAATATAATTTCTGTTAAGAAAGAAGTAATATGGATCACATTATGTTGGTCATGATATTTAATAAAAGACTGACTGACTCGAACTCTACTAAAACCTGCTTTAGATCCTGGTGCTAGCAATGTTCCATTCGAGGAAATTGCTGTCTTTGAGGCTGAAATGCACCATCTCACTTATGAAAAGTAGTGTTAAATTCTCACGGTAGGAAGCTCATCTAACCTCTTCTCCAACACTCTATATGTTTGACTCTGATACTCAAGATGGATTGTTGTGAAGGATAGTCAGTCTATGTACCTCCATCCCACTTTCAAGAAGGACACAGTGCTTTGACTGGTTCAGATTCCTTTACCATTCCCTCTCCTACGTGGCTGGAAGTCATGAATACAGATAGTAAGCTACTGCATAACTTCTGATATCTCATCCTCCTGTGTGGTCAGCTTCCACAAGGACAATTGGTCCAGGGGTGTCTGACATCATAAAGCTAAAGCAAGAAGTTGTCTGACATGAGATGCCATTCTGTTGCCTAGCAGTCTGACATCATAAAGCTAAAGCAAGATGCTTTCTGACTAGAGGGCCACTCTGTTGCGTAGCAGCTGACATCATTAAGGTCAATCAAGATGTTGTCTGACATGAGAGCCGCTCGGTTGCCTAACAAGGAGTAGGATACATTTATCTAGGTAATTGTATGAGTTGCAGGATAGACAGGTTGCCCAACTGAAAGATGAGGTGGTAAGATGAAAGAAATTAGGACTTTATTTAGACTTATACATTTGTATGAACGGAAGTTTGAGCATAAAAGACTCAACTTCACTGTTGCTGAACTGGTAGGATTTGGCTAAAGAGAAGATGGAAATGATGCTATTCATAGTTTCTATTATTCCCGTTAACTGTAGCATAACCCTTAATCTCTCAACTTATCAGCTGGCTTCATTGCTACTGGTGTACCATATCCTAAAACAAAGGAAGTGAGAGGGGTGTGCTGCCTCTTGGCTGGCAAAAAGATCTAGGTCCTAATGTACATGCTACAATTGTTTAGAGAGTGTTGGCAAATGAGGCAAGGGAATGCAGAGAAGTATGGGAGGTTATAAACACAAATTGAGATTTGATTTTTTTTATTCAGCTGTTGATTTTCACTATAAAACTGACTCCATAGTTTAGATCTGGTTACCCTTTATAAAAATCTAAACTTTTTGTATTGCTTATATTAAATGTACTAACAGTGGACTTTTCCATCTGCAGATTATACTGAATGACCAGCAGTGGCAGTGTTTCACAGCAGAGTTTCTCTGAATTGCCAAGACTGAAGCAAACAAAAAAAAAAGGAAGTCTTGTGGCATACTGCATCATTTTATCAATTTATGTGGTAAGTAAAACGCCCAATCATTCTTTTAGGCATTAAAAAGATGTTCATAGCATCGGAATGTCCTCACTACTTTATAGTGGGAGCCTGTGCCTGAATATAATTTCTGTTAAGAAAGAAGTAATATGGATCACATTATGTTGGTCATGATATTTAATAAAAGACTGACTGACTCGAACTCTACTAAAACCTGCTTTAGATCCTGGTGCTAGCAATGTTCCATTCGAGGAAATTGCTGTCTTTGAGGCTGAAATGCACCATCTCACTTATGAAAAGTAGTGTTAAATTCTCACGGTAGGAAGCTCATCTAACCTCTTCTCCAACACTCTATATGTTTGACTCTGATACTCAAGATGGATTGTTGTTAAGGATAGTCCGTCTATGTACCTCCATCCCACTTTCAAGAAGGACACAGTGCTTTGACTGGTTCAGATTCCTTTACCATTCCCTCTCCTACGTGGCTGGAAGTCATGAATACAGATAGTAAGCTACTGCATAACTTCTGATATCTCATCCTCCTGTGTGGTCAGCTTCCACAAGGACAATTGGTCCAGGGGTGTCTGACATCATAAAGCTAAAGCTAAAGCAAGAAGTTGTCTGACATGAGATGCCATTCTGTTGCCTAGCAGTCTGAGATCATAAAGCTAAAGCAAGATGCTTTCTGACTAGAGGGCCACTCTGTTGCGTAGCAGCTGACATCATTAAGGTCAATCAAGATGTTGTCTGACATGAGAGCCGCTCGGTTGCCTAACAAGGAGTAGCATACATTTATCTAGGTAATTGTATGAGTTGCAGGATAGACAGGTTGCCCAACTGAAAGATGAGGTGGTAAGATGAAAGAAATTAGGACTTTATTTAGACTTATACATTTGTATGAACGGAAGTTTGAGCATAAAAGACTCAACTTCACTGTTGCTGAACTGGTAGGATTTGGCTAAAGAGAAGATGGAAATGATGCTATTCATAGTTTCTATTATTCCCGTTAACTGTAGCATAACCCTTAATCTCTCAACTTATCAGCTGGCTTCATTGCTACTGGTGTACCATATCCTAAAACAAAGGAAGTGAGAAGGGTGTGCTGCCTCTTGGCTGGCAAAAAGATCTAGGTCCTAATGTACATGCTACAATTGTTTAGAGAGTGTTAGCAAATGAGGCAAGGGAATGCAGAGAAGTATGGGAGGTTATAAACACAAATTGAGATTTGATTTTTTTTCTTCAGCTGTTGATTTTCACTATAAAACTGACTCCATAGTTTAGATCTGGTTACCCTTTATAAAAATCTAAACTTTTTGTATTGCTTATATTAAATGTACTAACAGTGGACTTTTCCATCTGCAGATTATACTGATTGACCAGCAGTGGCAGTGTTTCACAGCAGAGTTTCTCTGAATTGCCAAGACTGAAGCAAACAAAAAAAAAAGGAAGTCTTGTGGCATACTGCATCATTTTATCAATTTATGTGGTAAGTAAAACGCCCAATCATTCTTTTAGGCATTAAAAAGATGTTCATAGCATCGGAATGTCCTCACTACTTTATAGTGGGAGCCTGTGCCTGAATATAATTTCTGTTAAGAAAGAAGTAATATGGATCACATTATGTTGGTCATGATATTTAATAAAAGACTGACTGACTCGAACTCTACTAAAACCTGCTTTAGATCCTGGTGCTAGCAATGTTCCATTCGAGGAAATTGCTGTCTTTGAGGCTGAAATGCACCATCTCACTTATGAAAAGTAGTGTTAAATTCTCACGGTAGGAAGCTCATCTAACCTCTTCTCCAACACTCTATATGTTTGACTCTGATACTCAAGATGGATTGTTGTTAAGGATAGTCCGTCTATGTACCTCCATCCCACTTTCAAGAAGGACACAGTGCTTTGACTGGTTCAGATTCCTTTACCATTCCCTCTCCTACGTGGCTGGAAGTCATGAATACAGATAGTAAGCTACTGCATAACTTCTGATATCTCATCCTCCTGTGTGGTCAGCTTCCACAAGGACAATTGGTCCAGGGGTGTCTGACATCATAAAGCTAAAGCTAAAGCAAGAAGTTGTCTGACATGAGATGCCATTCTGTTGCCTAGCAGTCTGACATCATAAAGCTAAAGCAAGATGCTTTCTGACTAGAGGGCCACTCTGTTGCGTAGCAGCTGACATCATTAAGGTCAATCAAGATGTTGTCTGACATGAGAGCCGCTCGGTTGCCTAACAAGGAGTAGGATACATTTATCTAGGTAATTGTATGAGTTGCAGGATAGACAGGTTGCCCAACTGAAAGATGAGGTGGTAAGATGAAAGAAATTAGGACTTTATTTAGACTTATACATTTGTATGAACGGAAGTTTGAGCATAAAAGACTCAACTTCACTGTTGCTGAACTGGTAGGATTTGGCTAAAGAGAAGATGGAAATGATGCTATTCATAGTTTCTATTATTCCCGTTAACTGTAGCATAACCCTTAATCTCTCAACTTATCAGCTGGCTTCATTGCTACTGGTGTACCATATCCTAAAACAAAGGAAGTGAGAAGGGTGTGCTGCCTCTTGGCTGGCAAAAAGATCTAGGTCCTAATGTACATGCTACAATTGTTTAGAGAGTGTTAGCAAATGAGGCAAAGGAATGCAGAGAAGTATGGGAGGTTATAAACACAAATTGAGATTTGATTTTTTTTCTTCAGCTGTTGATTTTCACTATAAAACTGACTCCATAGTTTAGATCTGGTTACCCTTTATAAAAATCTAAACTTTTTGTATTGCTTATATTAAATGTACTAACAGTGGACTTTTCCATCTGCAGATTATACTGAATGACCAGCAGTGGCAGTGTTTCACAGCAGAGTTTCTCTGAATTGCCAAGACTGAAGCAAACAAAAGAAAAAAGGAAGTCTTGTGGCATACTGCATCATTTCATCAATTTATGTGGTAAGTAAAACGCCCAATCATTCTTTTAGGCATTAAAAAGATGTTCATAGCATCGGAATGTCCTCACTACTTTATAGTGGGAGCCTGTGCCTGAATATAATTTCTGTTAAGAAAGAAGTAATATGGATCACATTATGTTGGTCATGATATTTAATAAAAGACTGACTGACTCGAACTCTACTAAAACCTGCTTTAGATCCTGGTGCTAGCAATGTTCCATTCGAGGAAATTGCTGTCTTTGAGGCTGAAATGCACCATCTCACTTATGAAAAGTAGTGTTAAATTCTCACGGTAGGAAGCTCATCTAACCTCTTCTCCAACACTCTATATGTTTGACTCTGATACTCAAGATGGATTGTTGTTAAGGATAGTCCGTCTATGCACCTCCATCCCACTTTCAAGAAGGACACAGTGCTTTGACTGGTTCAGATTCCTTTACCATTCCCTCTCCTACGTGGCTGGAAGTCATGAATACAGATAGTAAGCTACTGCATAACTTCTGATATCTCATCCTCCTGTGTGGTCAGCTTCCACAAGGACAATTGGTCCAGGGGTGTCTGACATCATAAAGCTAAAGCTAAAGCAAGAAGTTGTCTGACATGAGATGCCATTCTGTTGCCTAGCAGTCTGACATCATAAAGCTAAAGCAAGATGCTTTCTGACTAGAGGGCCACTCTGTTGCGTAGCAGCTGACATCATTAAGGTCAATCAAGATGTTGTCTGACATGAGAGCCGCTCGGTTGCCTAACAAGGAGTAGGATACATTTATCTAGGTAATTGTATGAGTTGCAGGATAGACAGGTTGCCCAACTGAAAGATGAGGTGGTAAGATGAAAGAAATTAGGACTTTATTTAGACTTATACATTTGTATGAACGGAAGTTTGAGCATAAAAGACTCAACTTCACTGTTGCTGAACTGGTAGGATTTGGCTAAAGAGAAGATGGAAATGATGCTATTCATAGTTTCTATTATTCCCGTTAACTGTAGCATAACCCTTAATCTCTCAACTTATCAGCTGGCTTCATTGCTACTGGTGTACCATATCCTAAAACAAAGGAAGTGAGAGGGGTGTGCTGCCTCTTGGCTGGCAAAAAGATCTAGGTCCTAATGTACATGCTACAATTGTTTAGAGAGTGTTAGCAAATGAGGCAAGGGAATGCAGAGAAGTATGGGAGGTTATAAACACAAATTGAGATTTGATTTTTTTTATTCAGCTGTTGATTTTCACTATAAAACTGACTCCATAGTTTAGATCTGGTTACCCTTTATAAAAATCTAAACTTTTTGTATTGCTTATATTAAATGTACTAACAGTGGACTTTTCCATCTGCAGATTATACTGAATGACCAGCAGTGGCAGTGTTTCACAGCAGAGTTTCTCTGAATTGCCAAGACTGAAGCAAACAAAAGAAAAAAGGAAGTCTTGTGGCATACTGCATCATTTTATCAATTTATGTGGTAAGTAAAACGCCCAATCATTCTTTTAGGCATTAAAAAGATGTTCATAGCATCGGAATGTCCTCACTACTTTATAGTGGGAGCCTGTGCCTGAATATAATTTCTGTTAAGAAAGAAGTAATATGGATCACATTATGTTGGTCATGATATTTAATAAAAGACTGACTGACTCGAACTCTACTAAAACCTGCTTTAGATCCTGGTGCTAGCAATGTTCCATTCGAGGAAATTGCTGTCTTTGAGGCTGAAATGCACCATCTCACTTATGAAAAGTAGTGTTAAATTCTCACGGTAGGAAGCTCATCTAACCTCTTCTCCAACACTCTATATGTTTGACTCTGATACTCAAGATGGATTGTTGTTAAGGATAGTCCGTCTATGTACCTCCATCCCACTTTCAAGAAGGACACAGTGCTTTGACTGGTTCAGATTCCTTTACCATTCCCTCTCCTACGTGGCTGGAAGTCATGAATACAGATAGTAAGCTACTGCATAACTTCTGATATCTCATCCTCCTGTGTGGTCAGCTTCCACAAGGACAATTGGTCCAGGGGTGTCTGACATCATAAAGCTAAAGCTAAAGCAAGAAGTTGTCTGACATGAGATGCCATTCTGTTGCCTAGCAGTCTGAGATCATAAAGCTAAAGCAAGATGCTTTCTGACTAGAGGGCCACTCTGTTGCGTAGCAGCTGACATCATTAAGGTCAATCAAGATGTTGTCTGACATGAGAGCCGCTCGGTTGCCTAACAAGGAGTAGCATACATTTATCTAGGTAATTGTATGAGTTGCAGGATAGACAGGTTGCCCAACTGAAAGATGAGGTGGTAAGATGAAAGAAATTAGGACTTTATTTAGACTTATACATTTGTATGAACGGAAGTTTGAGCATAAAAGACTCAACTTCACTGTTGCTGAACTGGTAGGATTTGGCTAAAGAGAAGATGGAAATGATGCTATTCATATTTTCTATTATTCCCGTTAACTGTAGCATAACCCTTAATCTCTCAACTTATCAGCTGGCTTCATTGCTACTGGTGTACCATATCCTAAAACAAAGGAAGTGAGAAGGGTGTGCTGCCTCTTGGCTGGCAAAAAGATCTAGGTCCTAATGTACATGCTACAATTGTTTAGAGAGTGTTAGCAAATGAGGCAAGGGAATGCAGAGAAGTATGGGAGGTTATAAACACAAATTGAGATTTGATTTTTTTTCTTCAGCTGTTGATTTTCACTATAAAACTGACTCCATAGTTTAGATCTGGTTACCCTTTATAAAAATCTAAACTTTTTGTATTGCTTATATTAAATGTACTAACAGTGGACTTTTCCATCTGCAGATTATACTGAATGACCAGCAGTGGCAGTGTTTCACAGCAGAGTTTCTCTGAATTGCCAAGACTGAAGCAAACAAAAAAAAAAGGAAGTCTTGTGGCATACTGCATCATTTTATCAATTTATGTGGTAAGTAAAACGCCCAATCATTCTTTTAGGCATTAAAAAGATGTTCATAGCATCGGAATGTCCTCACTACTTTATAGTGGGAGCCTGTGCCTGAATATAATTTCTGTTAAGAAAGAAGTAATATGGATCACATTATGTTGGTCATGATATTTAATAAAAGACTGACTGACTCGAACTCTACTAAAACCTGCTTTAGATCCTGGTGCTAGCAATGTTCCATTCGAGGAAATTGCTGTCTTTGAGGCTGAAATGCACCATCTCACTTATGAAAAGTAGTGTTAAATTCTCACGGTAGGAAGCTCATCTAACCTCTTCTCCAACACTCTATATGTTTGACTCTGATACTCAAGATGGATTGTTGTTAAGGATAGTCAGTCTATGTACCTCCATCCCACTTTCAAGAAGGACACAGTGCTTTGACTGGTTCAGATTCCTTTACCATTCCCTCTCCTACGTGGCTGGAAGTCATGAATACAGATAGTAAGCTACTGCATAACTTCTGATATCTCATCCTCCTGTGTGGTCAGCTTCCACAAGGACAATTGGTCCAGGGGTGTCTGACATCATAAAGCTAAAGCAAGAAGTTGTCTGACATGAGATGCCATTCTGTTGCCTAGCAGTCTGACATCATAAAGCTAAAGCAAGATGCTTTCTGACTAGAGGGCCACTCTGTTGCGTAGCAGCTGACATCATTAAGGTCAATCAAGATGTTGTCTGACATGAGAGCCGCTCGGTTGCCTAACAAGGAGTAGGATACATTTATCTAGGTAATTGTATGAGTTGCAGGATAGACAGGTTGCCCAACTGAAAGATGAGGTGGTAAGATGAAAGAAATTAGGACTTTATTTAGACTTATACATTTGTATGAACGGAAGTTTGAGCATAAAAGACTCAACTTCACTGTTGCTGAACTGGTAGGATTTGGCTAAAGAGAAGATGGAAATGATGCTATTCATAGTTTCTATTATTCCCGTTAACTGTAGCATAACCCTTAATCTCTCAACTTATCAGCTGGCTTCATTGCTACTGGTGTACCATATCCTAAAACAAAGGAAGTGAGAGGGGTGTGCTGCCTCTTGGCTGGCAAAAAGATCTAGGTCCTAATGTACATGCTACAATTGTTTAGAGAGTGTTGGCAAATGAGGCAAGGGAATGCAGAGAAGTATGGGAGGTTATAAACACAAATTGAGATTTGATTTTTTTTATTCAGCTGTTGATTTTCACTATAAAACTGACTCCATAGTTTAGATCTGGTTACCCTTTATAAAAATCTAAACTTTTTGTATTGCTTATATTAAATGTACTAACAGTGGACTTTTCCATCTGCAGATTATACTGAATGACCAGCAGTGGCAGTGTTTCACAGCAGAGTTTCTCTGAATTGCCAAGACTGAAGCAAACAAAAAAAAAAGGAAGTCTTGTGGCATACTGCATCATTTTATCAATTTATGTGGTAAGTAAAACGCCCAATCATTCTTTTAGGCATTAAAAAGATGTTCATAGCATCGGAATGTCCTCACTACTTTATAGTGGGAGCCTGTGCCTGAATATAATTTCTGTTAAGAAAGAAGTAATATGGATCACATTATGTTGGTCATGATATTTAATAAAAGACTGACTGACTCGAACTCTACTAAAACCTGCTTTAGATCCTGGTGCTAGCAATGTTCCATTCGAGGAAATTGCTGTCTTTGAGGCTGAAATGCACCATCTCACTTATGAAAAGTAGTGTTAAATTCTCACGGTAGGAAGCTCATCTAACCTCTTCTCCAACACTCTATATGTTTGACTCTGATACTCAAGATGGATTGTTGTTAAGGATAGTCCGTCTATGTACCTCCATCCCACTTTCAAGAAGGACACAGTGCTTTGACTGGTTCAGATTCCTTTACCATTCCCTCTCCTACGTGGCTGGAAGTCATGAATACAGATAGTAAGCTACTGCATAACTTCTGATATCTCATCCTCCTGTGTGGTCAGCTTCCACAAGGACAATTGGTCCAGGGGTGTCTGACATCATAAAGCTAAAGCTAAAGCAAGAAGTTGTCTGACATGAGATGCCATTCTGTTGCCTAGCAGTCTGAGATCATAAAGCTAAAGCAAGATGCTTTCTGACTAGAGGGCCACTCTGTTGCGTAGCAGCTGACATCATTAAGGTCAATCAAGATGTTGTCTGACATGAGAGCCGCTCGGTTGCCTAACAAGGAGTAGCATACATTTATCTAGGTAATTGTATGAGTTGCAGGATAGACAGGTTGCCCAACTGAAAGATGAGGTGGTAAGATGAAAGAAATTAGGACTTTATTTAGACTTATACATTTGTATGAACGGAAGTTTGAGCATAAAAGACTCAACTTCACTGTTGCTGAACTGGTAGGATTTGGCTAAAGAGAAGATGGAAATGATGCTATTCATATTTTCTATTATTCCCGTTAACTGTAGCATAACCCTTAATCTCTCAACTTATCAGCTGGCTTCATTGCTACTGGTGTACCATATCCTAAAACAAAGGAAGTGAGAAGGGTGTGCTGCCTCTTGGCTGGCAAAAAGATCTAGGTCCTAATGTACATGCTACAATTGTTTAGAGAGTGTTAGCAAATGAGGCAAGGGAATGCAGAGAAGTATGGGAGGTTATAAACACAAATTGAGATTTGATTTTTTTTCTTCAGCTGTTGATTTTCACTATAAAACTGACTCCATAGTTTAGATCTGGTTACCCTTTATAAAAATCTAAACTTTTTGTATTGCTTATATTAAATGTACTAACAGTGGACTTTTCCATCTGCAGATTATACTGAATGACCAGCAGTGGCAGTGTTTCACAGCAGAGTTTCTCTGAATTGCCAAGACTGAAGCAAACAAAAAAAAAAGGAAGTCTTGTGGCATACTGCATCATTTTATCAATTTATGTGGTAAGTAAAACGCCCAATCATTCTTTTAGGCATTAAAAAGATGTTCATAGCATCGGAATGTCCTCACTACTTTATAGTGGGAGCCTGTGCCTGAATATAATTTCTGTTAAGAAAGAAGTAATATGGATCACATTATGTTGGTCATGATATTTAATAAAAGACTGACTGACTCGAACTCTACTAAAACCTGCTTTAGATCCTGGTGCTAGCAATGTTCCATTCGAGGAAATTGCTGTCTTTGAGGCTGAAATGCACCATCTCACTTATGAAAAGTAGTGTTAAATTCTCACGGTAGGAAGCTCATCTAACCTCTTCTCCAACACTCTATATGTTTGACTCTGATACTCAAGATGGATTGTTGTTAAGGATAGTCAGTCTATGTACCTCCATCCCACTTTCAAGAAGGACACAGTGCTTTGACTGGTTCAGATTCCTTTACCATTCCCTCTCCTACGTGGCTGGAAGTCATGAATACAGATAGTAAGCTACTGCATAACTTCTGATATCTCATCCTCCTGTGTGGTCAGCTTCCACAAGGACAATTGGTCCAGGGGTGTCTGACATCATAAAGCTAAAGCAAGAAGTTGTCTGACATGAGATGCCATTCTGTTGCCTAGCAGTCTGACATCATAAAGCTAAAGCAAGATGCTTTCTGACTAGAGGGCCACTCTGTTGCGTAGCAGCTGACATCATTAAGGTCAATCAAGATGTTGTCTGACATGAGAGCCGCTCGGTTGCCTAACAAGGAGTAGGATACATTTATCTAGGTAATTGTATGAGTTGCAGGATAGACAGGTTGCCCAACTGAAAGATGAGGTGGTAAGATGAAAGAAATTAGGACTTTATTTAGACTTATACATTTGTATGAACGGAAGTTTGAGCATAAAAGACTCAACTTCACTGTTGCTGAACTGGTAGGATTTGGCTAAAGAGAAGATGGAAATGATGCTATTCATAGTTTCTATTATTCCCGTTAACTGTAGCATAACCCTTAATCTCTCAACTTATCAGCTGGCTTCATTGCTACTGGTGTACCATATCCTAAAACAAAGGAAGTGAGAGGGGTGTGCTGCCTCTTGGCTGGCAAAAAGATCTAGGTCCTAATGTACATGCTACAATTGTTTAGAGAGTGTTGGCAAATGAGGCAAGGGAATGCAGAGAAGTATGGGAGGTTATAAACACAAATTGAGATTTGATTTTTTTTATTCAGCTGTTGATTTTCACTATAAAACTGACTCCATAGTTTAGATCTGGTTACCCTTTATAAAAATCTAAACTTTTTGTATTGCTTATATTAAATGTACTAACAGTGGACTTTTCCATCTGCAGATTATACTGAATGACCAGCAGTGGCAGTGTTTCACAGCAGAGTTTCTCTGAATTGCCAAGACTGAAGCAAACAAAAAAAAAAGGAAGTCTTGTGGCATACTGCATCATTTTATCAATTTATGTGGTAAGTAAAACGCCCAATCATTCTTTTAGGCATTAAAAAGATGTTCATAGCATCGGAATGTCCTCACTACTTTATAGTGGGAGCCTGTGCCTGAATATAATTTCTGTTAAGAAAGAAGTAATATGGATCACATTATGTTGGTCATGATATTTAATAAAAGACTGACTGACTCGAACTCTACTAAAACCTGCTTTAGATCCTGGTGCTAGCAATGTTCCATTCGAGGAAATTGCTGTCTTTGAGGCTGAAATGCACCATCTCACTTATGAAAAGTAGTGTTAAATTCTCACGGTAGGAAGCTCATCTAACCTCTTCTCCAACACTCTATATGTTTGACTCTGATACTCAAGATGGATTGTTGTTAAGGATAGTCCGTCTATGTACCTCCATCCCACTTTCAAGAAGGACACAGTGCTTTGACTGGTTCAGATTCCTTTACCATTCCCTCTCCTACGTGGCTGGAAGTCATGAATACAGATAGTAAGCTACTGCATAACTTCTGATATCTCATCCTCCTGTGTGGTCAGCTTCCACAAGGACAATTGGTCCAGGGGTGTCTGACATCATAAAGCTAAAGCTAAAGCAAGAAGTTGTCTGACATGAGATGCCATTCTGTTGCCTAGCAGTCTGAGATCATAAAGCTAAAGCAAGATGCTTTCTGACTAGAGGGCCACTCTGTTGCGTAGCAGCTGACATCATTAAGGTCAATCAAGATGTTGTCTGACATGAGAGCCGCTCGGTTGCCTAACAAGGAGTAGCATACATTTATCTAGGTAATTGTATGAGTTGCAGGATAGACAGGTTGCCCAACTGAAAGATGAGGTGGTAAGATGAAAGAAATTAGGACTTTATTTAGACTTATACATTTGTATGAACGGAAGTTTGAGCATAAAAGACTCAACTTCACTGTTGCTGAACTGGTAGGATTTGGCTAAAGAGAAGATGGAAATGATGCTATTCATATTTTCTATTATTCCCGTTAACTGTAGCATAACCCTTAATCTCTCAACTTATCAGCTGGCTTCATTGCTACTGGTGTACCATATCCTAAAACAAAGGAAGTGAGAAGGGTGTGCTGCCTCTTGGCTGGCAAAAAGATCTAGGTCCTAATGTACATGCTACAATTGTTTAGAGAGTGTTAGCAAATGAGGCAAGGGAATGCAGAGAAGTATGGGAGGTTATAAACACAAATTGAGATTTGATTTTTTTTCTTCAGCTGTTGATTTTCACTATAAAACTGACTCCATAGTTTAGATCTGGTTACCCTTTATAAAAATCTAAACTTTTTGTATTGCTTATATTAAATGTACTAACAGTGGACTTTTCCATCTGCAGATTATACTGAATGACCAGCAGTGGCAGTGTTTCACAGCAGAGTTTCTCTGAATTGCCAAGACTGAAGCAAACAAAAAAAAAAGGAAGTCTTGTGGCATACTGCATCATTTTATCAATTTATGTGGTAAGTAAAACGCCCAATCATTCTTTTAGGCATTAAAAAGATGTTCATAGCATCGGAATGTCCTCACTACTTTATAGTGGGAGCCTGTGCCTGAATATAATTTCTGTTAAGAAAGAAGTAATATGGATCACATTATGTTGGTCATGATATTTAATAAAAGACTGACTGACTCGAACTCTACTAAAACCTGCTTTAGATCCTGGTGCTAGCAATGTTCCATTCGAGGAAATTGCTGTCTTTGAGGCTGAAATGCACCATCTCACTTATGAAAAGTAGTGTTAAATTCTCACGGTAGGAAGCTCATCTAACCTCTTCTCCAACACTCTATATGTTTGACTCTGATACTCAAGATGGATTGTTGTTAAGGATAGTCAGTCTATGTACCTCCATCCCACTTTCAAGAAGGACACAGTGCTTTGACTGGTTCAGATTCCTTTACCATTCCCTCTCCTACGTGGCTGGAAGTCATGAATACAGATAGTAAGCTACTGCATAACTTCTGATATCTCATCCTCCTGTGTGGTCAGCTTCCACAAGGACAATTGGTCCAGGGGTGTCTGACATCATAAAGCTAAAGCAAGAAGTTGTCTGACATGAGATGCCATTCTGTTGCCTAGCAGTCTGACATCATAAAGCTAAAGCAAGATGCTTTCTGACTAGAGGGCCACTCTGTTGCGTAGCAGCTGACATCATTAAGGTCAATCAAGATGTTGTCTGACATGAGAGCCGCTCGGTTGCCTAACAAGGAGTAGGATACATTTATCTAGGTAATTGTATGAGTTGCAGGATAGACAGGTTGCCCAACTGAAAGATGAGGTGGTAAGATGAAAGAAATTAGGACTTTATTTAGACTTATACATTTGTATGAACGGAAGTTTGAGCATAAAAGACTCAACTTCACTGTTGCTGAACTGGTAGGATTTGGCTAAAGAGAAGATGGAAATGATGCTATTCATAGTTTCTATTATTCCCGTTAACTGTAGCATAACCCTTAATCTCTCAACTTATCAGCTGGCTTCATTGCTACTGGTGTACCATATCCTAAAACAAAGGAAGTGAGAGGGGTGTGCTGCCTCTTGGCTGGCAAAAAGATCTAGGTCCTAATGTACATGCTACAATTGTTTAGAGAGTGTTGGCAAATGAGGCAAGGGAATGCAGAGAAGTATGGGAGGTTATAAACACAAATTGAGATTTGATTTTTTTTATTCAGCTGTTGATTTTCACTATAAAACTGACTCCATAGTTTAGATCTGGTTACCCTTTATAAAAATCTAAACTTTTTGTATTGCTTATATTAAATGTACTAACAGTGGACTTTTCCATCTGCAGATTATACTGAATGACCAGCAGTGGCAGTGTTTCACAGCAGAGTTTCTCTGAATTGCCAAGACTGAAGCAAACAAAAAAAAAAGGAAGTCTTGTGGCATACTGCATCATTTTATCAATTTATGTGGTAAGTAAAACGCCCAATCATTCTTTTAGGCATTAAAAAGATGTTCATAGCATCGGAATGTCCTCACTACTTTATAGTGGGAGCCTGTGCCTGAATATAATTTCTGTTAAGAAAGAAGTAATATGGATCACATTATGTTGGTCATGATATTTAATAAAAGACTGACTGACTCGAACTCTACTAAAACCTGCTTTAGATCCTGGTGCTAGCAATGTTCCATTCGAGGAAATTGCTGTCTTTGAGGCTGAAATGCACCATCTCACTTATGAAAAGTAGTGTTAAATTCTCACGGTAGGAAGCTCATCTAACCTCTTCTCCAACACTCTATATGTTTGACTCTGATACTCAAGATGGATTGTTGTTAAGGATAGTCCGTCTATGTACCTCCATCCCACTTTCAAGAAGGACACAGTGCTTTGACTGGTTCAGATTCCTTTACCATTCCCTCTCCTACGTGGCTGGAAGTCATGAATACAGATAGTAAGCTACTGCATAACTTCTGATATCTCATCCTCCTGTGTGGTCAGCTTCCACAAGGACAATTGGTCCAGGGGTGTCTGACATCATAAAGCTAAAGCTAAAGCAAGAAGTTGTCTGACATGAGATGCCATTCTGTTGCCTAGCAGTCTGAGATCATAAAGCTAAAGCAAGATGCTTTCTGACTAGAGGGCCACTCTGTTGCGTAGCAGCTGACATCATTAAGGTCAATCAAGATGTTGTCTGACATGAGAGCCGCTCGGTTGCCTAACAAGGAGTAGCATACATTTATCTAGGTAATTGTATGAGTTGCAGGATAGACAGGTTGCCCAACTGAAAGATGAGGTGGTAAGATGAAAGAAATTAGGACTTTATTTAGACTTATACATTTGTATGAACGGAAGTTTGAGCATAAAAGACTCAACTTCACTGTTGCTGAACTGGTAGGATTTGGCTAAAGAGAAGATGGAAATGATGCTATTCATATTTTCTATTATTCCCGTTAACTGTAGCATAACCCTTAATCTCTCAACTTATCAGCTGGCTTCATTGCTACTGGTGTACCATATCCTAAAACAAAGGAAGTGAGAAGGGTGTGCTGCCTCTTGGCTGGCAAAAAGATCTAGGTCCTAATGTACATGCTACAATTGTTTAGAGAGTGTTAGCAAATGAGGCAAGGGAATGCAGAGAAGTATGGGAGGTTATAAACACAAATTGAGATTTGATTTTTTTTCTTCAGCTGTTGATTTTCACTATAAAACTGACTCCATAGTTTAGATCTGGTTACCCTTTATAAAAATCTAAACTTTTTGTATTGCTTATATTAAATGTACTAACAGTGGACTTTTCCATCTGCAGATTATACTGATTGACCAGCAGTGGCAGTGTTTCACAGCAGAGTTTCTCTGAATTGCCAAGACTGAAGCAAACAAAAAAAAAAGGAAGTCTTGTGGCATACTGCATCATTTTATCAATTTATGTGGTAAGTAAAACGCCCAATCATTCTTTTAGGCATTAAAAAGATGTTCATAGCATCGGAATGTCCTCACTACTTTATAGTGGGAGCCTGTGCCTGAATATAATTTCTGTTAAGAAAGAAGTAATATGGATCACATTATGTTGGTCATGATATTTAATAAAAGACTGACTGACTCGAACTCTACTAAAACCTGCTTTAGATCCTGGTGCTAGCAATGTTCCATTCGAGGAAATTGCTGTCTTTGAGGCTGAAATGCACCATCTCACTTATGAAAAGTAGTGTTAAATTCTCACGGTAGGAAGCTCATCTAACCTCTTCTCCAACACTCTATATGTTTGACTCTGATACTCAAGATGGATTGTTGTTAAGGATAGTCCGTCTATGTACCTCCATCCCACTTTCAAGAAGGACACAGTGCTTTGACTGGTTCAGATTCCTTTACCATTCCCTCTCCTACGTGGCTGGAAGTCATGAATACAGATAGTAAGCTACTGCATAACTTCTGATATCTCATCCTCCTGTGTGGTCAGCTTCCACAAGGACAATTGGTCCAGGGGTGTCTGACATCATAAAGCTAAAGCTAAAGCAAGAAGTTGTCTGACATGAGATGCCATTCTGTTGCCTAGCAGTCTGAGATCATAAAGCTAAAGCAAGATGCTTTCTGACTAGAGGGCCACTCTGTTGCGTAGCAGCTGACATCATTAAGGTCAATCAAGATGTTGTCTGACATGAGAGCCGCTCGGTTGCCTAACAAGGAGTAGGATACATTTATCTAGGTAATTGTATGAGTTGCAGGATAGACAGGTTGCCCAACTGAAAGATGAGGTGGTAAGATGAAAGAAATTAGGACTTTATTTAGACTTATACATTTGTATGAACGGAAGTTTGAGCATAAAAGACTCAACTTCACTGTTGCTGAACTGGTAGGATTTGGCTAAAGAGAAGATGGAAATGATGCTATTCATAGTTTCTATTATTCCCGTTAACTGTAGCATAACCCTTAATCTCTCAACTTATCAGCTGGCTTCATTGCTACTGGTGTACCATATCCTAAAACAAAGGAAGTGAGAAGGGTGTGCTGCCTCTTGGCTGGCAAAAAGATCTAGGTCCTAATGTACATGCTACAATTGTTTAGAGAGTGTTAGCAAATGAGGCAAAGGAATGCAGAGAAGTATGGGAGGTTATAAACACAAATTGAGATTTGATTTTTTTTCTTCAGCTGTTGATTTTCACTATAAAACTGACTCCATAGTTTAGATCTGGTTACCCTTTATAAAAATCTAAACTTTTTGTATTGCTTATATTAAATGTACTAACAGTGGACTTTTCCATCTGCAGATTATACTGAATGACCAGCAGTGGCAGTGTTTCACAGCAGAGTTTCTCTGAATTGCCAAGACTGAAGCAAACAAAAGAAAAAAGGAAGTCTTGTGGCATACTGCATCATTTCATCAATTTATGTGGTAAGTAAAACGCCCAATCATTCTTTTAGGCATTAAAAAGATGTTCATAGCATCGGAATGTCCTCACTACTTTATAGTGGGAGCCTGTGCCTGAATATAATTTCTGTTAAGAAAGAAGTAATATGGATCACATTATGTTGGTCATGATATTTAATAAAAGACTGACTGACTCGAACTCTACTAAAACCTGCTTTAGATCCTGGTGCTAGCAATGTTCCATTCGAGGAAATTGCTGTCTTTGAGGCTGAAATGCACCATCTCACTTATGAAAAGTAGTGTTAAATTCTCACGGTAGGAAGCTCATCTAACCTCTTCTCCAACACTCTATATGTTTGACTCTGATACTCAAGATGGATTGTTGTTAAGGATAGTCCGTCTATGCACCTCCATCCCACTTTCAAGAAGGACACAGTGCTTTGACTGGTTCAGATTCCTTTACCATTCCCTCTCCTACGTGGCTGGAAGTCATGAATACAGATAGTAAGCTACTGCATAACTTCTGATATCTCATCCTCCTGTGTGGTCAGCTTCCACAAGGACAATTGGTCCAGGGGTGTCTGACATCATAAAGCTAAAGCTAAAGCAAGAAGTTGTCTGACATGAGATGCCATTCTGTTGCCTAGCAGTCTGACATCATAAAGCTAAAGCAAGATGCTTTCTGACTAGAGGGCCACTCTGTTGCGTAGCAGCTGACATCATTAAGGTCAATCAAGATGTTGTCTGACATGAGAGCCGCTCGGTTGCCTAACAAGGAGTAGGATACATTTATCTAGGTAATTGTATGAGTTGCAGGATAGACAGGTTGCCCAACTGAAAGATGAGGTGGTAAGATGAAAGAAATTAGGACTTTATTTAGACTTATACATTTGTATGAACGGAAGTTTGAGCATAAAAGACTCAACTTCACTGTTGCTGAACTGGTAGGATTTGGCTAAAGAGAAGATGGAAATGATGCTATTCATAGTTTCTATTATTCCCGTTAACTGTAGCATAACCCTTAATCTCTCAACTTATCAGCTGGCTTCATTGCTACTGGTGTACCATATCCTAAAACAAAGGAAGTGAGAGGGGTGTGCTGCCTCTTGGCTGGCAAAAAGATCTAGGTCCTAATGTACATGCTACAATTGTTTAGAGAGTGTTAGCAAATGAGGCAAGGGAATGCAGAGAAGTATGGGAGGTTATAAACACAAATTGAGATTTGATTTTTTTTATTCAGCTGTTGATTTTCACTATAAAACTGACTCCATAGTTTAGATCTGGTTACCCTTTATAAAAATCTAAACTTTTTGTATTGCTTATATTAAATGTACTAACAGTGGACTTTTCCATCTGCAGATTATACTGAATGACCAGCAGTGGCAGTGTTTCACAGCAGAGTTTCTCTGAATTGCCAAGACTGAAGCAAACAAAAAAAAAGGAAGTCTTGTGGCATACTGCATCATTTTATCAATTTATGTGGTAAGTAAAACGCCCAATCATTCTTTTAGGCATTAAAAAGATGTTCATAGCAACGGAATGTCCTCACTACTTTATAGTGGGAGCCTGTGCCTGAATATAATTTCTGTTAAGAAAGAAGTAATATGGATCACATTATGTTGGTCATGATATTTAATAAAAGACTGACTGACTCGAACTCTACTAAAACCTGCTTTAGATCCTGGTGCTAGCAATGTTCCATTCGAGGAAATTGCTGTCTTTGAGGCTGAAATGCACCATCTCACTTATGAAAAGTAGTGTTAAATTCTCACGGTAGGAAGCTCATCTAACCTCTTCTCCAACACTCTATATGTTTGACTCTGATACTCAAGATGGATTGTTGTTAAGGATAGTCCGTCTATGTACCTCCATCCCACTTTCAAGAAGGACACAGTGCTTTGACTGGTTCAGATTCCTTTACCATTCCCTCTCCTACGTGGCTGGAAGTCATGAATACAGATAGTAAGCTACTGCATAACTTCTGATATCTCATCCTCCTGTGTGGTCAGCTTCCACAAGGACAATTGGTCCAGGGGTGTCTGACATCATAAAGCTAAAGCTAAAGCAAGAAGTTGTCTGACATGAGATGCCATTCTGTTGCCTAGCAGTCTGACATCATAAAGCTAAAGCAAGATGCTTTCTGACTAGAGGGCCACTCTGTTGCGTAGCAGCTGACATCATTAAGGTCAATCAAGATGTTGTCTGACATGAGAGCCGCTCGGTTGCCTAACAAGGAGTAGGATACATTTATCTAGGTAATTGTATGAGTTGCAGGATAGACAGGTTGCCCAACTGAAAGATGAGGTGGTAAGATGAAAGAAATTAGGACTTTATTTAGACTTATACATTTGTATGAACGGAAGTTTGAGCATAAAAGACTCAAC
Organism: Lissotriton vulgaris; assembly: GCF_964263255.1. Classification (NCBI taxonomy): domain Eukaryota; kingdom Metazoa; phylum Chordata; class Amphibia; order Caudata; family Salamandridae; genus Lissotriton; species Lissotriton vulgaris. The sequence goes on along the minus strand of NC_141699.1, from coordinate 631,173,850 downwards.
TTCACTGTTGCTGAACTGGTAGGATTTGGCTAAAGAGAAGATGGAAATGATGCTATTCATAGTTTCTATTATTCCCGTTAACTGTAGCATAACCCTTAATCTCTCAACTTATCAGCTGGCTTCATTGCTACTGGTGTACCATATCCTAAAACAAAGGAAGTGAGAGGGGTGTGCTGCCTCTTGGCTGGCAAAAAGATCTAGGTCCTAATGTACATGCTACAATTGTTTAGAGAGTGTTAGCAAATGAGGCAAGGGAATGCAGAGAAGTATGGGAGGTTATAAACACACATTGAGATTTGATTTTTTTTCTTCAGCTGTTGATTTTCACTATAAAACTGACTCCATAGTTTAGATCTGGTTACCCTTTATAAAAATCTAAACTTTTTGTATTGCTTATATTAAATGTACTAACAGTGGACTTTTCCATCTGCAGATTATACTGAATGACCAGCAGTGGCAGTGTTTCACAGCAGAGTTTCTCTGAATTGCCAAGACTGAAGCAAACAAAAAAAAAAAGGAAGTCTTGTGGCATACTGCATCATTTTATCAATTTATGTGGTAAGTAAAACGCCCAATCATTCTTTTAGGCATTAAAAAGATGTTCATAGCATCAGAATGTCCTCACTACTTTATAGTGGGAGCCTGTGCCTGAATATAATTTCTGTTAAGAAAGAAGTAATATGGATCACATTATGTTGGTCATGATATTTAAAAAAAAAACTGACTGACTCGAACTCTACTAAAACCTGCTTTAGATCCTGGTGCTAGCAATGTTCCATTCGAGGAAATTGCTGTCTTTGAGGCTGAAATGCACCATCTCACTTATGAAAAGTAGTGTTAAATTCTCACGGTAGGAAGCTCATCTAACCTCTTCTCCAACACTCTATATGTTTGACTCTGATACTCAAGATGGATTGTTGTTAAGGATAGTCCGTCTATGTACCTCCATCCCACTTTCAAGAAGGACACAGTGCTTTGACTGGTTCAGATTCCTTTACCATTCCCTCTCCTACGTGGCTGGAAGTCATGAATACAGATAGTAAGCTACTGCATAACTTCTGATATCTCATCCTCCTGTGTGGTCAGCTTCCACAAGGACAATTGGTCCAGGGGTGTCTGACATCATAAAGCTAAAGCTAAAGCAAGAAGTTGTCTGACATGAGATGCCATTCTGTTGCCTAGCAGTCTGAGATCATAAAGCTAAAGCAAGATGCTTTCTGACTAGAGGGCCACTCTGTTGCGTAGCAGCTGACATCATTAAGGTCAATCAAGATGTTGTCTGACATGAGAGCCGCTCGGTTGCCTAACAAGGAGTAGCATACATTTATCTAGGTAATTGTATGAGTTGCAGGATAGACAGGTTGCCCAACTGAAAGATGAGGTGGTAAGATGAAAGAAATTAGGACTTTATTTAGACTTATACATTTGTATGAACGGAAGTTTGAGCATAAAAGACTCAACTTCACTGTTGCTGAACTGGTAGGATTTGGCTAAAGAGAAGATGGAAATGATGCTATTCATATTTTCTATTATTCCCGTTAACTGTAGCATAACCCTTAATCTCTCAACTTATCAGCTGGCTTCATTGCTACTGGTGTACCATATCCTAAAACAAAGGAAGTGAGAAGGGTGTGCTGCCTCTTGGCTGGCAAAAAGATCTAGGTCCTAATGTACATGCTACAATTGTTTAGAGAGTGTTAGCAAATGAGGCAAGGGAATGCAGAGAAGTATGGGAGGTTATAAACACAAATTGAGATTTGATTTTTTTTCTTCAGCTGTTGATTTTCACTATAAAACTGACTCCATAGTTTAGATCTGGTTACCCTTTATAAAAATCTAAACTTTTTGTATTGCTTATATTAAATGTACTAACAGTGGACTTTTCCATCTTCAGATTATACTGATTGACCAGCAGTGGCAGTGTTTCACAGCAGAGTTTCTCTGAATTGCCAAGACTGAAGCAAACAAAAAAAAAAGGAAGTCTTGTGGCATACTGCATCATTTTATCAATTTATGTGGTAAGTAAAACGCCCAATCATTCTTTTAGGCATTAAAAAGATGTTCATAGCATCGGAATGTCCTCACTACTTTATAGTGGGAGCCTGTGCCTGAATATAATTTCTGTTAAGAAAGAAGTAATATGGATCACATTATGTTGGTCATGATATTTAATAAAAGACTGACTGACTCGAACTCTACTAAAACCTGCTTTAGATCCTGGTGCTAGCAATGTTCCATTCGAGGAAATTGCTGTCTTTGAGGCTGAAATGCACCATCTCACTTATGAAAAGTAGTGTTAAATTCTCACGGTAGGAAGCTCATCTAACCTCTTCTCCAACACTCTATATGTTTGACTCTGATACTCAAGATGGATTGTTGTTAAGGATAGTCCGTCTATGTACCTCCATCCCACTTTCAAGAAGGACACAGTGCTTTGACTGGTTCAGATTCCTTTACCATTCCCTCTCCTACGTGGCTGGAAGTCATGAATACAGATAGTAAGCTACTGCATAACTTCTGATATCTCATCCTCCTGTGTGGTCAGCTTCCACAAGGACAATTGGTCCAGGGGTGTCTGACATCATAAAGCTAAAGCTAAAGCAAGAAGTTGTCTGACATGAGATGCCATTCTGTTGCCTAGCAGTCTGACATCATAAAGCTAAAGCAAGATGCTTTCTGACTAGAGGGCCACTCTGTTGCGTAGCAGCTGACATCATTAAGGTCAATCAAGATGTTGTCTGACATGAGAGCCGCTCGGTTGCCTAACAAGGAGTAGGATACATTTATCTAGGTAATTGTATGAGTTGCAGGATAGACAGGTTGCCCAACTGAAAGATGAGGTGGTAAGATGAAAGAAATTAGGACTTTATTTAGACTTATACATTTGTATGAACGGAAGTTTGAGCATAAAAGACTCAACTTCACTGTTGCTGAACTGGTAGGATTTGGCTAAAGAGAAGATGGAAATGATGCTATTCATAGTTTCTATTATTCCCGTTAACTGTAGCATAACCCTTAATCTCTCAACTTATCAGCTGGCTTCATTGCTACTGGTGTACCATATCCTAAAACAAAGGAAGTGAGAAGGGTGTGCTGCCTCTTGGCTGGCAAAAAGATCTAGGTCCTAATGTACATGCTACAATTGTTTAGAGAGTGTTAGCAAATGAGGCAAAGGAATGCAGAGAAGTATGGGAGGTTATAAACACAAATTGAGATTTGATTTTTTTTCTTCAGCTGTTGATTTTCACTATAAAACTGACTCCATAGTTTAGATCTGGTTACCCTTTATAAAAATCTAAACTTTTTGTATTGCTTATATTAAATGTACTAACAGTGGACTTTTCCATCTGCAGATTATACTGAATGACCAGCAGTGGCAGTGTTTCACAGCAGAGTTTCTCTGAATTGCCAAGACTGAAGCAAACAAAAGAAAAAAGGAAGTCTTGTGGCATACTGCATCATTTCATCAATTTATGTGGTAAGTAAAACGCCCAATCATTCTTTTAGGCATTAAAAAGATGTTCATAGCATCGGAATGTCCTCACTACTTTATAGTGGGAGCCTGTGCCTGAATATAATTTCTGTTAAGAAAGAAGTAATATGGATCACATTATGTTGGTCATGATATTTAATAAAAGACTGACTGACTCGAACTCTACTAAAACCTGCTTTAGATCCTGGTGCTAGCAATGTTCCATTCGAGGAAATTGCTGTCTTTGAGGCTGAAATGCACCATCTCACTTATGAAAAGTAGTGTTAAATTCTCACGGTAGGAAGCTCATCTAACCTCTTCTCCAACACTCTATATGTTTGACTCTGATACTCAAGATGGATTGTTGTTAAGGATAGTCCGTCTATGCACCTCCATCCCACTTTCAAGAAGGACACAGTGCTTTGACTGGTTCAGATTCCTTTACCATTCCCTCTCCTACGTGGCTGGAAGTCATGAATACAGATAGTAAGCTACTGCATAACTTCTGATATCTCATCCTCCTGTGTGGTCAGCTTCCACAAGGACAATTGGTCCAGGGGTGTCTGACATCATAAAGCTAAAGCTAAAGCAAGAAGTTGTCTGACATGAGATGCCATTCTGTTGCCTAGCAGTCTGACATCATAAAGCTAAAGCAAGATGCTTTCTGACTAGAGGGCCACTCTGTTGCGTAGCAGCTGACATCATTAAGGTCAATCAAGATGTTGTCTGACATGAGAGCCGCTCGGTTGCCTAACAAGGAGTAGGATACATTTATCTAGGTAATTGTATGAGTTGCAGGATAGACAGGTTGCCCAACTGAAAGATGAGGTGGTAAGATGAAAGAAATTAGGACTTTATTTAGACTTATACATTTGTATGAACGGAAGTTTGAGCATAAAAGACTCAACTTCACTGTTGCTGAACTGGTAGGATTTGGCTAAAGAGAAGATGGAAATGATGCTATTCATAGTTTCTATTATTCCCGTTAACTGTAGCATAACCCTTAATCTCTCAACTTATCAGCTGGCTTCATTGCTACTGGTGTACCATATCCTAAAACAAAGGAAGTGAGAGGGGTGTGCTGCCTCTTGGCTGGCAAAAAGATCTAGGTCCTAATGTACATGCTACAATTGTTTAGAGAGTGTTAGCAAATGAGGCAAGGGAATGCAGAGAAGTATGGGAGGTTATAAACACAAATTGAGATTTGATTTTTTTTATTCAGCTGTTGATTTTCACTATAAAACTGACTCCATAGTTTAGATCTGGTTACCCTTTATAAAAATCTAAACTTTTTGTATTGCTTATATTAAATGTACTAACAGTGGACTTTTCCATCTGCAGATTATACTGAATGACCAGCAGTGGCAGTGTTTCACAGCAGAGTTTCTCTGAATTGCCAAGACTGAAGCAAACAAAAAAAAAGGAAGTCTTGTGGCATACTGCATCATTTTATCAATTTATGTGGTAAGTAAAACGCCCAATCATTCTTTTAGGCATTAAAAAGATGTTCATAGCATCGGAATGTCCTCACTACTTTATAGTGGGAGCCTGTGCCTGAATATAATTTCTGTTAAGAAAGAAGTAATATGGATCACATTATGTTGGTCATGATATTTAATAAAAGACTGACTGACTCGAACTCTACTAAAACCTGCTTTAGATCCTGGTGCTAGCAATGTTCCATTCGAGGAAATTGCTGTCTTTGAGGCTGAAATGCACCATCTCACTTATGAAAAGTAGTGTTAAATTCTCACGGTAGGAAGCTCATCTAACCTCTTCTCCAACACTCTATATGTTTGACTCTGATACTCAAGATGGATTGTTGTTAAGGATAGTCCGTCTATGTACCTCCATCCCACTTTCAAGAAGGACACAGTGCTTTGACTGGTTCAGATTCCTTTACCATTCCCTCTCCTACGTGGCTGGAAGTCATGAATACAGATAGTAAGCTACTGCATAACTTCTGATATCTCATCCTCCTGTGTGGTCAGCTTCCACAAGGACAATTGGTCCAGGGGTGTCTGACATCATAAAGCTAAAGCTAAAGCAAGAAGTTGTCTGACATGAGATGCCATTCTGTTGCCTAGCAGTCTGACATCATAAAGCTAAAGCAAGATGCTTTCTGACTAGAGGGCCACTCTGTTGCGTAGCAGCTGACATCATTAAGGTCAATCAAGATGTTGTCTGACATGAGAGCCGCTCGGTTGCCTAACAAGGAGTAGGATACATTTATCTAGGTAATTGTATGAGTTGCAGGATAGACAGGTTGCCCAACTGAAAGATGAGGTGGTAAGATGAAAGAAATTAGGACTTTATTTAGACTTATACATTTGTATGAACGGAAGTTTGAGCATAAAAGACTCAACTTCACTGTTGCTGAACTGGTAGGATTTGGCTAAAGAGAAGATGGAAATGATGCTATTCATAGTTTCTATTATTCCCGTTAACTGTAGCATAACCCTTAATCTCTCAACTTATCAGCTGGCTTCATTGCTACTGGTGTACCATATCCTAAAACAAAGGAAGTGAGAGGGGTGTGCTGCCTCTTGGCTGGCAAAAAGATCTAGGTCCTAATGTACATGCTACAATTGTTTAGAGAGTGTTAGCAAATGAGGCAAGGGAATGCAGAGAAGTATGGGAGGTTATAAACACACATTGAGATTTGATTTTTTTTCTTCAGCTGTTGATTTTCACTATAAAACTGACTCCATAGTTTAGATCTGGTTACCCTTTATAAAAATCTAAACTTTTTGTATTGCTTATATTAAATGTACTAACAGTGGACTTTTCCATCTGCAGATTATACTGAATGACCAGCAGTGGCAGTGTTTCACAGCAGAGTTTCTCTGAATTGCCAAGACTGAAGCAAACAAAAAAAAAAGGAAGTCTTGTGGCATACTGCATCATTTTATCAATTTATGTGGTAAGTAAAACGCCCAATCATTCTTTTAGGCATTAAAAAGATGTTCATAGCATCAGAATGTCCTCACTACTTTATAGTGGGAGCCTGTGCCTGAATATAATTTCTGTTAAGAAAGAAGTAATATGGATCACATTATGTTGGTCATGATATTTAAAAAAAAAACTGACTGACTCGAACTCTACTAAAACCTGCTTTAGATCCTGGTGCTAGCAATGTTCCATTCGAGGAAATAGCTGTCTTTGAGGCTGAAATGCACCATCTCACTTATGAAAAGTAGTGTTAAATTCTCACGGTAGGAAGCTCATCTAACCTCTTCTCCTGCACTCTATATGTTTGACTCTGATACTCAAGATGGATTGTTGTTAAGGATAGTCCGTCTATGTACCTCCATCCCACTTTCAAGAAGGACACAGTGCTTTGACTGGTTCAGATTCCTTTACCATTCCCTCTCCTACGTGGCTGGAAGTCATGAATACAGATAGTAAGCTACTGCATAACTTCTGATATCTCATCCTCCTGTGTGGTCAGCTTCCACAAGGACAATTGGTCCAGGGGTGTCTGACATCATAAAGCTAAAGCTAAAGCAAGAAGTTGTCTGACATGAGATGCCATTCTGTTGCCTAGCAGTCTGAGATCATAAAGCTAAAGCAAGATGCTTTCTGACTAGAGGGCCACTCTGTTGCGTAGCAGCTGACATCATTAAGTTCAATCAAGATGTTGTCTGACATGAGAGCCGCTCGGTTGCCTAACAAGGAGTAGCATACATTTATCTAGGTAATTGTATGAGTTGCAGGATAGACAGGTTGCCCAACTGAAAGATGAGGTGGTAAGATGAAAGAAATTAGGACTTTATTTAGACTTATACATTTGTATGAACGGAAGTTTGAGCATAAAAGACTCAACTTCACTGTTGCTGAACTGGTAGGATTTGGCTAAAGAGAAGATGGAAATGATGCTATTCATATTTTCTATTATTCCCGTTAACTGTAGCATAACCCTTAATCTCTCAACTTATCAGCTGGCTTCATTGCTACTGGTGTACCATATCCTAAAACAAAGGAAGTGAGAAGGGTGTGCTGCCTCTTGGCTGGCAAAAAGATCTAGGTCCTAATGTACATGCTACAATTGTTTAGAGAGTGTTAGCAAATGAGGCAAGGGAATGCAGAGAAGTATGGGAGGTTATAAACACAAATGAGATTTGATTTTTTTTATTCAGCTGTTGATTTTCACTATAAAACTGACTCCATAGTTTAGATCTGGTTACCCTTTATAAAAATCTAAACTTTTTGTATTGCTTATATTAAATGTACTAACAGTGGACTTTTCCATCTGCAGATTATACTGAATGACCAGCAGTGGCAGTGTTTCACAGCAGAGTTTCTCTGAATTGCCAAGACTGAAGCAAACAAAAGAAAAAAGGAAGTCTTGTGGCATACTGCATCATTTTATCAATTTATGTGGTAAGTAAAACGCCCAATCATTCTTTTAGGCATTAAAAAGATGTTCATAGCATCGGAATGTCCTCCCTACTTTATAGTGGGAGCCTGTGCCTGAATATAATTTCTGTTAAGAAAGAAGTAATATGGATCACATTATGTTGGTCATGATATTTAAAAAAAAACTGACTGACTCGAACTCTACTAAAACCTGCTTTAGATCCTGGTGCTAGCAATGTTCCATTCGAGGAAATAGCTGTCTTTGAGGCTGAAATGCACCATCTCACTTATGAAAAGTAGTGTTAAATTCTCACGGTAGGAAGCTCATCTAACCTCTTCTCCTGCACTCTATATGTTTGACTCTGATACTCAAGATGGATTGTTGTTAAGGATAGTCCGTCTATGTACCTCCATCCCACTTTCAAGAAGGACACAGTGCTTTGACTGGTTCAGATTCCTTTACCATTCCCTCTCCTACGTGGCTGGAAGTCATGAATACAGATAGTAAGCTACTGCATAACTTCTGATATCTCATCCTCCTGTGTGGTCAGCTTCCACGAGGACAATTGGTCCAGGGGTGTCTGACATCATAAAGCTAAAGCTAAAGCAAGAAGTTGTCTGACATGAGATGCCATTCTGTTGCCTAGCAGTCTGAGATCATAAAGCTAAAGCAAGATGCTTTCTGACTAGAGGGCCACTCTGTTGCGTAGCAGCTGACATCATTAAGGTCAATCAAGATGTTGTCTGACATGAGAGCCGCTCGGTTGCCTAACAAGGAGTAGCATACATTTATCTAGGTAATTGTATGAGTTGCAGGATAGACAGGTTGCCCAACTGAAAGATGAGGTGGTAAGATGAAAGAAATTAGGACTTTATTTAGACTTATACATTTGTATGAACGGAAGTTTGAGCATAAAAGACTCAACTTCACTGTTGCTGAACTGGTAGGATTTGGCTAAAGAGAAGATGGAAATGATGCTATTCATATTTTCTATTATTCCCGTTAACTGTAGCATAACCCTTAATCTCTCAACTTATCAGCTGGCTTCATTGCTACTGGTGTACCATATCCTAAAACAAAGGAAGTGAGAAGGGTGTGCTGCCTCTTGGCTGGCAAAAAGATCTAGGTCCTAATGTACATGCTACAATTGTTTAGAGAGTGTTAGCAAATGAGGCAAGGGAATGCAGAGAAGTATGGGAGGTTATAAACACAAATGAGATTTGATTTTTTTTATTCAGCTGTTGATTTTCACTATAAAACTGACTCCATAGTTTAGATCTGGTTACCCTTTATAAAAATCTAAACTTTTTGTATTGCTTATATTAAATGTACTAACAGTGGACTTTTCCATCTGCAGATTATACTGAATGACCAGCAGTGGCAGTGTTTCACAGCAGAGTTTCTCTGAATTGCCAAGACTGAAGCAAACAAAAGAAAAAAGGAAGTCTTGTGGCATACTGCATCATTTTATCAATTTATGTGGTAAGTAAAACGCCCAATCATTCTTTTAGGCATTAAAAAGATGTTCATAGCATCGGAATGTCCTCCCTACTTTATAGTGGGAGCCTGTGCCTGAATATAATTTCTGTTAAGAAAGAAGTAATATGGATCACATTATGTTGGTCATGATATTTAAAAAAAAACTGACTGACTCGAACTCTACTAAAACCTGCTTTAGATCCTGGTGCTAGCAATGTTCCATTCGAGGAAATAGCTGTCTTTGAGGCTGAAATGCACCATCTCACTTATGAAAAGTAGTGTTAAATTCTCACGGTAGGAAGCTCATCTAACCTCTTCTCCTGCACTCTATATGTTTGACTCTGATACTCAAGATGGATTGTTGTTAAGGATAGTCAGTCTATGTACCTCCATCCCACTTTCAAGAAGGACACAGTGCTTTGACTGGTTCAGATTCCTTTACCATTCCCTCTCCTACGTGGCTGGAAGTCATGAATACAGATAGTAAGCTACTGCATAACTTCTGATATCTCATCCTCCTGTGTGGTCAGCTTCCACAAGGACAATTGGTCCAGGGGTGTCTGACATCATAAAGCTAAAGCTAAAGCAAGAAGTTGTCTGACATGAGATGCCATTCTGTTGCCTAGCAGTCTGAGATCATAAAGCTAAAGCAAGATGCTTTCTGACTAGAGGGCCACTCTGTTGCGTAGCAGCTGACATCATTAAGGTCAATCAAGATGTTGTCTGACATGAGAGCCGCTCGGTTGCCTAACAAGGAGTAGCATACATTTATCTAGGTAATTGTATGAGTTGCAGGATAGACAGGTTGCCCAACTGAAAGATGAGGTGGTAAGATGAAAGAAATTAGGACTTTATTTAGACTTATACATTTGTATGAACGGAAGTTTGAGCATAAAAGACTCAACTTCACTGTTGCTGAACTGGTAGGATTTGGCTAAAGAGAAGATGGAAATGATGCTATTCATATTTTCTATTATTCCCGTTAACTGTAGCATAACCCTTAATCTCTCAACTTATCAGCTGGCTTCATTGCTACTGGTGTACCATATCCTAAAACAAAGGAAGTGAGAAGGGTGTGCTGCCTCTTGGCTGGCAAAAAGATCTAGGTCCTAATGTACATGCTACAATTGTTTAGAGAGTGTTAGCAAATGAGGCAAGGGAATGCAGAGAAGTATGGGAGGTTATAAACACAAATGAGATTTGATTTTTTTTATTCAGCTGTTGATTTTCACTATAAAACTGACTCCATAGTTTAGATCTGGTTACCCTTTATAAAAATCTAAACTTTTTGTATTGCTTATATTAAATGTACTAACAGTGGACTTTTCCATCTGCAGATTATACTGATTGACCAGCAGTGGCAGTGTTTCACAGCAGAGTTTCTCTGAATTGCCAAGACTGAAGCAAACAAAAAAAAAAGGAAGTCTTGTGGCATACTGCATCATTTTATCAATTTATGTGGTAAGTAAAACGCCCAATCATTCTTTTAGGCATTAAAAAGATGTTCATAGCATCGGAATGTCCTCACTACTTTATAGTGGGAGCCTGTGCCTGAATATAATTTCTGTTAAGAAAGAAGTAATATGGATCACATTATGTTGGTCATGATATTTAATAAAAGACTGACTGACTCGAACTCTACTAAAACCTGCTTTAGATCCTGGTGCTAGCAATGTTCCATTCGAGGAAATTGCTGTCTTTGAGGCTGAAATGCACCATCTCACTTATGAAAAGTAGTGTTAAATTCTCACGGTAGGAAGCTCATCTAACCTCTTCTCCAACACTCTATATGTTTGACTCTGATACTCAAGATGGATTGTTGTTAAGGATAGTCCGTCTATGTACCTCCATCCCACTTTCAAGAAGGACACAGTGCTTTGACTGGTTCAGATTCCTTTACCATTCCCTCTCCTACGTGGCTGGAAGTCATGAATACAGATAGTAAGCTACTGCATAACTTCTGATATCTCATCCTCCTGTGTGGTCAGCTTCCACAAGGACAATTGGTCCAGGGGTGTCTGACATCATAAAGCTAAAGCTAAAGCAAGAAGTTGTCTGACATGAGATGCCATTCTGTTGCCTAGCAGTCTGACATCATAAAGCTAAAGCAAGATGCTTTCTGACTAGAGGGCCACTCTGTTGCGTAGCAGCTGACATCATTAAGGTCAATCAAGATGTTGTCTGACATGAGAGCCGCTCGGTTGCCTAACAAGGAGTAGGATACATTTATCTAGGTAATTGTATGAGTTGCAGGATAGACAGGTTGCCCAACTGAAAGATGAGGTGGTAAGATGAAAGAAATTAGGACTTTATTTAGACTTATACATTTGTATGAACGGAAGTTTGAGCATAAAAGACTCAACTTCACTGTTGCTGAACTGGTAGGATTTGGCTAAAGAGAAGATGGAAATGATGCTATTCATAGTTTCTATTATTCCCGTTAACTGTAGCATAACCCTTAATCTCTCAACTTATCAGCTGGCTTCATTGCTACTGGTGTACCATATCCTAAAACAAAGGAAGTGAGAAGGGTGTGCTGCCTCTTGGCTGGCAAAAAGATCTAGGTCCTAATGTACATGCTACAATTGTTTAGAGAGTGTTAGCAAATGAGGCAAAGGAATGCAGAGAAGTATGGGAGGTTATAAACACAAATTGAGATTTGATTTTTTTTCTTCAGCTGTTGATTTTCACTATAAAACTGACTCCATAGTTTAGATCTGGTTACCCTTTATAAAAATCTAAACTTTTTGTATTGCTTATATTAAATGTACTAACAGTGGACTTTTCCATCTGCAGATTATACTGAATGACCAGCAGTGGCAGTGTTTCACAGCAGAGTTTCTCTGAATTGCCAAGACTGAAGCAAACAAAAGAAAAAAGGAAGTCTTGTGGCATACTGCATCATTTCATCAATTTATGTGGTAAGTAAAACGCCCAATCATTCTTTTAGGCATTAAAAAGATGTTCATAGCATCGGAATGTCCTCACTACTTTATAGTGGGAGCCTGTGCCTGAATATAATTTCTGTTAAGAAAGAAGTAATATGGATCACATTATGTTGGTCATGATATTTAATAAAAGACTGACTGACTCGAACTCTACTAAAACCTGCTTTAGATCCTGGTGCGAGCAATGTTCCATTCGAGGAAATTGCTGTCTTTGAGGCTGAAATGCACCATCTCACTTATGAAAAGTAGTGTTAAATTCTCACGGTAGGAAGCTCATCTAACCTCTTCTCCAACACTCTATATGTTTGACTCTGATACTCAAGATGGATTGTTGTTAAGGATAGTCCGTCTATTCACCTCCATCCCACTTTCAAGAAGGACACAGTGCTTTGACTGGTTCAGATTCCTTTACCATTCCCTCTCCTACGTGGCTGGAAGTCATGAATACAGATAGTAAGCTACTGCATAACTTCTGATATCTCATCCTCCTGTGTGGTCAGCTTCCACAAGTACAATTGGTCCAGGGGTGTCTGACATCATAAAGCTAAAGCTAAAGCAAGAAGTTGTCTGACATGAGATGCCATTCTGTTGCCTAGCAGTCTGACATCATAAAGCTAAAGCAAGATGCTTTCTGACTAGAGGGCCACTCTGTTGCGTAGCAGCTGACATCATTAAGGTCAATCAAGATGTTGTCTGACATGAGAGCCGCTCGGTTGCCTAACAAGGAGTAGGATACATTTATCTAGGTAATTGTATGAGTTGCAGGATAGACAGGTTGCCCAACTGAAAGATGAGGTGGTAAGATGAAAGAAATTAGGACTTTATTTAGACTTATACATTTGTATGAACGGAAGTTTGAGCATAAAAGACTCAACTTCACTGTTGCTGAACTGGTAGGATTTGGCTAAAGAGAAGATGGAAATGATGCTATTCATAGTTTCTATTATTCCCGTTAACTGTAGCATAACCCTTAATCTCTCAACTTATCAGCTGGCTTCATTGCTACTGGTGTACCATATCCTAAAACAAAGGAAGTGAGAGGGGTGTGCTGCCTCTTGGCTGGCAAAAAGATCTAGGTCCTAATGTACATGCTACAATTGTTTAGAGAGTGTTAGCAAATGAGGCAAGGGAATGCAGAGAAGTATGGGAGGTTATAAACACAAATTGAGATTTGATTTTTTTTATTCAGCTGTTGATTTTCACTATAAAACTGACTCCATAGTTTAGATCTGGTTACCCTTTATAAAAATCTAAACTTTTTGTATTGCTTATATTAAATGTACTAACAGTGGACTTTTCCATCTGCAGATTATACTGAATGACCAGCAGTGGCAGTGTTTCACAGCAGAGTTTCTCTGAATTGCCAAGACTGAAGCAAACAAAAAAAAAGGAAGTCTTGTGGCATACTGCATCATTTTATCAATTTATGTGGTAAGTAAAACGCCCAATCATTCTTTTAGGCATTAAAAAGATGTTCATAGCATCGGAATGTCCTCACTACTTTATAGTGGGAGCCTGTGCCTGAATATAATTTCTGTTAAGAAAGAAGTAATATGGATCACATTATGTTGGTCATGATATTTAATAAAAGACTGACTGACTCGAACTCTACTAAAACCTGCTTTAGATCCTGGTGCTAGCAATGTTCCATTCGAGGAAATTGCTGTCTTTGAGGCTGAAATGCACCATCTCACTTATGAAAAGTAGTGTTAAATTCTCACGGTAGGAAGCTCATCTAACCTCTTCTCCAACACTCTATATGTTTGACTCTGATACTCAAGATGGATTGTTGTTAAGGATAGTCCGTCTATGTACCTCCATCCCACTTTCAAGAAGGACACAGTGCTTTGACTGGTTCAGATTCCTTTACCATTCCCTCTCCTACGTGGCTGGAAGTCATGAATACAGATAGTAAGCTACTGCATAACTTCTGATATCTCATCCTCCTGTGTGGTCAGCTTCCACAAGGACAATTGGTCCAGGGGTGTCTGACATCATAAAGCTAAAGCAAGAAGTTGTCTGACATGAGATGCCATTCTGTTGCCTAGCAGTCTGACATCATAAAGCTAAAGCAAGATGCTTTCTGACTAGAGGGCCACTCTGTTGCGTAGCAGCTGACATCATTAAGGTCAATCAAGATGTTGTCTGACATGAGAGCCGCTCGGTTGCCTAACAAGGAGTAGGATACATTTATCTAGGTAATTGTATGAGTTGCAGGATAGACAGGTTGCCCAACTGAAAGATGAGGTGGTAAGATGAAAGAAATTAGGACTTTATTTAGACTTATACATTTGTATGAACGGAAGTTTGAGCATAAAAGACTCAACTTCACTGTTGCTGAACTGGTAGGATTTGGCTAAAGAGAAGATGGAAATGATGCTATTCATAGTTTCTATTATTCCCGTTAACTGTAGCATAACCCTTAATCTCTCAACTTATCAGCTGGCTTCATTGCTACTGGTGTACCATATCCTAAAACAAAGGAAGTGAGAGGGGTGTGCTGCCTCTTGGCTGGCAAAAAGATCTAGGTCCTAATGTACATGCTACAATTGTTTAGAGAGTGTTAGCAAATGAGGCAAGGGAATGCAGAGAAGTATGGGAGGTTATAAACACACATTGAGATTTGATTTTTTTTCTTCAGCTGTTGATTTTCACTATAAAACTGACTCCATAGTTTAGATCTGGTTACCCTTTATAAAAATCTAAACTTTTTGTATTGCTTATATTAAATGTACTAACAGTGGACTTTTCCATCTGCAGATTATACTGAATGACCAGCAGTGGCAGTGTTTCACAGCAGAGTTTCTCTGAATTGCCAAGACTGAAGCAAACAAAAAAAAAAGGAAGTCTTGTGGCATACTGCATCATTTTATCAATTTATGTGGTAAGTAAAACGCCCAATCATTCTTTTAGGCATTAAAAAGATGTTCATAGCATCAGAATGTCCTCACTACTTTATAGTGGGAGCCTGTGCCTGAATATAATTTCTGTTAAGAAAGAAGTAATATGGATCACATTATGTTGGTCATGATATTTAAAAAAAAAACTGACTGACTCGAACTCTACTAAAACCTGCTTTAGATCCTGGTGCTAGCAATGTTCCATTCGAGGAAATAGCTGTCTTTGAGGCTGAAATGCACCATCTCACTTATGAAAAGTAGTGTTAAATTCTCACGGTAGGAAGCTCATCTAACCTCTTCTCCTGCACTCTATATGTTTGACTCTGATACTCAAGATGGATTGTTGTTAAGGATAGTCCGTCTATGTACCTCCATCCCACTTTCAAGAAGGACACAGTGCTTTGACTGGTTCAGATTCCTTTACCATTCCCTCTCCTACGTGGCTGGAAGTCATGAATACAGATAGTAAGCTACTGCATAACTTCTGATATCTCATCCTCCTGTGTGGTCAGCTTCCACAAGGACAATTGGTCCAGGGGTGTCTGACATCATAAAGCTAAAGCTAAAGCAAGAAGTTGTCTGACATGAGATGCCATTCTGTTGCCTAGCAGTCTGAGATCATAAAGCTAAAGCAAGATGCTTTCTGACTAGAGGGCCACTCTGTTGCGTAGCAGCTGACATCATTAAGGTCAATCAAGATGTTGTCTGACATGAGAGCCGCTCGGTTGCCTAACAAGGAGTAGCATACATTTATCTAGGTAATTGTATGAGTTGCAGGATAGACAGGTTGCCCAACTGAAAGATGAGGTGGTAAGATGAAAGAAATTAGGACTTTATTTAGACTTATACATTTGTATGAACGGAAGTTTGAGCATAAAAGACTCAACTTCACTGTTGCTGAACTGGTAGGATTTGGCTAAAGAGAAGATGGAAATGATGCTATTCATATTTTCTATTATTCCCGTTAACTGTAGCATAACCCTTAATCTCTCAACTTATCAGCTGGCTTCATTGCTACTGGTGTACCATATCCTAAAACAAAGGAAGTGAGAAGGGTGTGCTGCCTCTTGGCTGGCAAAAAGATCTAGGTCCTAATGTACATGCTACAATTGTTTAGAGAGTGTTAGCAAATGAGGCAAGGGAATGCAGAGAAGTATGGGAGGTTATAAACACAAATGAGATTTGATTTTTTTTATTCAGCTGTTGATTTTCACTATAAAACTGACTCCATAGTTTAGATCTGGTTACCCTTTATAAAAATCTAAACTTTTTGTATTGCTTATATTAAATGTACTAACAGTGGACTTTTCCATCTGCAGATTATACTGAATGACCAGCAGTGGCAGTGTTTCACAGCAGAGTTTCTCTGAATTGCCAAGACTGAAGCAAACAAAAGAAAAAAGGAAGTCTTGTGGCATACTGCATCATTTTATCAATTTATGTGGTAAGTAAAACGCCCAATCATTCTTTTAGGCATTAAAAAGATGTTCATAGCATCGGAATGTCCTCCCTACTTTATAGTGGGAGCCTGTGCCTGAATATAATTTCTGTTAAGAAAGAAGTAATATGGATCACATTATGTTGGTCATGATATTTAAAAAAAAACTGACTGACTCGAACTCTACTAAAACCTGCTTTAGATCCTGGTGCTAGCAATGTTCCATTCGAGGAAATAGCTGTCTTTGAGGCTGAAATGCACCATCTCACTTATGAAAAGTAGTGTTAAATTCTCACGGTAGGAAGCTCATCTAACCTCTTCTCCTGCACTCTATATGTTTGACTCTGATACTCAAGATGGATTGTTGTTAAGGATAGTCCGTCTATGTACCTCCATCCCACTTTCAAGAAGGACACAGTGCTTTGACTGGTTCAGATTCCTTTACCATTCCCTCTCCTACGTGGCTGGAAGTCATGAATACAGATAGTAAGCTACTGCATAACTTCTGATATCTCATCCTCCTGTGTGGTCAGCTTCCACAAGGACAATTGGTCCAGGGGTGTCTGACATCATAAAGCTAAAGCAAGAAGTTGTCTGACATGAGATGCCATTCTGTTGCCTAGCAGTCTGAGATCATAAAGCTAAAGCAAGATGCTTTCTGACTAGAGGGCCACTCTGTTACGTAGCAGCTGACATCATTAAGGTCAATCAAGATGTTGTCTGACATGAGAGCCGCTCGGTTGCCTAACAAGGAGTAGCATACATTTATCTAGGTAATTGTATGAGTTGCAGGATAGACAGGTTGCCCAACTGAAAGATGAGGTGGTAAGATGAAAGAAATTAGGACTTTATTTAGACTTATACATTTGTATGAACGGAAGTTTGAGCATAAAAGACTCAACTTCACTGTTGCTGAACTGGTAGGATTTGGCTAAAGAGAAGATGGAAATGATGCTATTCATATTTTCTATTATTCCCGTTAACTGTAGCATAACCCTTAATCTCTCAACTTATCAGCTGGCTTCATTGCTACTGGTGTACCATATCCTAAAACAAAGGAAGTGAGAAGGGTGTGCTGCCTCTTGGCTGGCAAAAAGATCTAGGTCCTAATGTACATGCTACAATTGTTTAGAGAGTGTTAGCAAATGAGGCAAGGGAATGCAGAGAAGTATGGGAGGTTATAAACACAAATGAGATTTGATTTTTTTTATTCAGCTGTTGATTTTCACTATAAAACTGACTCCATAGTTTAGATCTGGTTACCCTTTATAAAAATCTAAACTTTTTGTATTGCTTATATTAAATGTACTAACAGTGGACTTTTCCATCTGCAGATTATACTGAATGACCAGCAGTGGCAGTGTTTCACAGCAGAGTTTCTCTGAATTGCCAAGACTGAAGCAAACAAAAGAAAAAAGGAAGTCTTGTGGCATACTGCATCATTTTATCAATTTATGTGGTAAGTAAAACGCCCAATCATTCTTTTAGGCATTAAAAAGATGTTCATAGCATCGGAATGTCCTCCCTACTTTATAGTGGGAGCCTGTGCCTGAATATAATTTCTGTTAAGAAAGAAGTAATATGGATCACATTATGTTGGTCATGATATTTAAAAAAAAACTGACTGACTCGAACTCTACTAAAACCTGCTTTAGATCCTGGTGCTAGCAATGTTCCATTCGAGGAAATAGCTGTCTTTGAGGCTGAAATGCACCATCTCACTTATGAAAAGTAGTGTTAAATTCTCACGGTAGGAAGCTCATCTAACCTCTTCTCCTGCACTCTATATGTTTGACTCTGATACTCAAGATGGATTGTTGTTAAGGATAGTCCGTCTATGTACCTCCATCCCACTTTCAAGAAGGACACAGTGCTTTGACTGGTTCAGATTCCTTTACCATTCCCTCTCCTACGTGGCTGGAAGTCATGAATACAGATAGTAAGCTACTGCATAACTTCTGATATCTCATCCTCCTGTGTGGTCAGCTTCCACAAGGACAATTGGTCCAGGGGTGTCTGACATCATAAAGCTAAAGCTAAAGCAAGAAGTTGTCTGACATGAGATGCCATTCTGTTGCCTAGCAGTCTGAGATCATAAAGCTAAAGCAAGATGCTTTCTGACTAGAGGGCCACTCTGTTGCGTAGCAGCTGACATCATTAAGGTCAATCAAGATGTTGTCTGACATGAGAGCCGCTCGGTTGCCTAACAAGGAGTAGCATACATTTATCTAGGTAATTGTATGAGTTGCAGGATAGACAGGTTGCCCAACTGAAAGATGAGGTGGTAAGATGAAAGAAATTAGGACTTTATTTAGACTTATACATTTGTATGAACGGAAGTTTGAGCATAAAAGACTCAACTTCACTGTTGCTGAACTGGTAGGATTTGGCTAAAGAGAAGATGGAAATGATGCTATTCATATTTTCTATTATTCCCGTTAACTGTAGCATAACCCTTAATCTCTCAACTTATCAGCTGGCTTCATTGCTACTGGTGTACCATATCCTAAAACAAAGGAAGTGAGAAGGGTGTGCTGCCTCTTGGCTGGCAAAAAGATCTAGGTCCTAATGTACATGCTACAATTGTTTAGAGAGTGTTAGCAAATGAGGCAAGGGAATGCAGAGAAGTATGGGAGGTTATAAACACAAATGAGATTTGATTTTTTTTATTCAGCTGTTGATTTTCACTATAAAACTGACTCCATAGTTTAGATCTGGTTACCCTTTATAAAAATCTAAACTTTTTGTATTGCTTATATTAAATGTACTAACAGTGGACTTTTCCATCTGCAGATTATACTGAATGACCAGCAGTGGCAGTGTTTCACAGCAGAGTTTCTCTGAATTGCCAAGACTGAAGCAAACAAAAGAAAAAAGGAAGTCTTGTGGCATACTGCATCATTTTATCAATTTATGTGGTAAGTAAAACGCCCAATCATTCTTTTAGGCATTAAAAAGATGTTCATAGCATCGGAATGTCCTCCCTGCTTTATAGTGGGAGCCTGTGCCTGAATATAATTTCTGTTAAGAAAGAAGTAATATGGATCACATTATGTTGGTCATGATATTTAATAAAAGACTGACTGACTCGAACTCTACTAAAACCTGCTTTAGATCCTGGTGCTAGCAATGTTCCATTCGAGGAAATTGCTGTCTTTGAGGCTGAAATGCACCATCTCACTTATGAAAAGTAGTGTTAAATTCTCACGGTAGGAAGCTCATCTAACCTCTTCTCCAACACTCTATATGTTTGACTCTGATACTCAAGATGGATTGTTGTTAAGGATAGTCCGTCTATGTACCTCCATCCCACTTTCAAGAAGGACACAGTGCTTTGATTGGTTCAGATTCCTTTACCATTCCCTCTCCTATGTGGCTGGAAGTCATGAATACAGATAGTAAGCTACTGCATAACTTCTGATATCTCATCCTCCTGTGTGGTCAGCTTCCACAAGGACAATTGGTCCAGGGGTGTCTGACATCATAAAGCTAAAGCTAAAGCAAGAAGTTGTCTGACATGAGATGCCATTCTGTTGCCTAGCAGTCTGAGATCATAAAGCTAAAGCAAGATGCTTTCTGACTAGAGGGCCACTCTGTTGCGTAGCAGCTGACATCATTAAGGTCAATCAAGATGTTGTCTGACATGAGAGCCGCTCGGTTGCCTAACAAGGAGTAGCATACATTTATCTAGGTAATTGTATGAGTTGCAGGATAGACAGGTTGCCCAACTGAAAGATGAGGTGGTAAGATGAAAGAAATTAGGACTTTATTTAGACTTATACATTTGTATGAACGGAAGTTTGAGCATAAAAGACTCAACTTCACTGTTGCTGAACTGGTAGGATTTGGCTAAAGAGAAGATGGAAATGATGCTATTCATATTTTCTATTATTCCCGTTAACTGTAGCATAACCCTTAATCTCTCAACTTATCAGCTGGCTTCATTGCTACTGGTGTACCATATCCTAAAACAAAGGAAGTGAGAAGGGTGTGCTGCCTCTTGGCTGGTAAAAAGATCTAGGTCCTAATGTACATGCTACAATTGTTTAGAGAGTGTTAGCAAATGAGGCAAGGGAATGCAGAGAAGTATGGGAGGTTATAAACACAAATTGAGATTTGATTTTTTTTCTTCAGCTGTTGATTTTCACTATAAAACTGACTCCATAGTTTAGATCTGGTTACCCTTTATAAAAATCTAAACTTTTTGTATTGCTTATATTAAATGTACTAACAGTGGACTTTTCCATCTGCAGATTATACTGAATGACCAGCAGTGGCAGTGTTTCACAGCAGAGTTTCTCTGAATTGCCAAGACTGAAGCAAACAAAAGAAAAAAGGAAGTCTTGTGGCATACTGCATCATTTTATCAATTTATGTGGTAAGTAAAACGCCCAATCATTCTTTTAGGCATTAAAAAGATGTTCATAGCATCGGAATGTCCTCCCTACTTTATAGTGGGAGCCTGTGCCTGAATATAATTTCTGTTAAGAAAGAAGTAATATGGATCACATTATGTTGGTCATGATATTTAATAAAAGACTGACTGACTCGAACTCTACTAAAACCTGCTTTAGATCCTGGTGCTAGCAATGTTCCATTCGAGGAAATTGCTGTCTTTGAGGCTGAAATGCACCATCTCACTTATGAAAAGTAGTGTTAAATTCTCACGGTAGGAAGCTCATCTAACCTCTTCTCCAACACTCTATATGTTTGACTCTGATACTCAAGATGGATTGTTGTTAAGGATAGTCCGTCTATGTACCTCCATCCCACTTTCAAGAAGGACACAGTGCTTTGATTGGTTCAGATTCCTTTACCATTCCCTCTCCTACGTGGCTGGAAGTCATGAATACAGATAGTAAGCTACTGCATAACTTCTGATATCTCATCCTCCTGTGTGGTCAGCTTCCACAAGGACAATTGGTCCAGGGGTGTCTGACATCATAAAGCTAAAGCTAAAGCAAGAAGTTGTCTGACATGAGATGCCATTCTGTTGCCTAGCAGTCTGAGATCATAAAGCTAAAGCAAGATGCTTTCTGACTAGAGGGCCACTCTGTTGCGTAGCAGCTGACATCATTAAGGTCAATCAAGATGTTGTCTGACATGAGAGCCGCTCGGTTGCCTAACAAGGAGTAGCATACATTTATCTAGGTAATTGTATGAGTTGCAGGATAGACAGGTTGCCCAACTGAAAGATGAGGTGGTAAGATGAAAGAAATTAGGACTTTATTTAGACTTATACATTTGTATGAACGGAAGTTTGAGCATAAAAGACTCAACTTCACTGTTGCTGAACTGGTAGGATTTGGCTAAAGAGAAGATGGAAATGATGCTATTCATATTTTCTATTATTCCCGTTAACTGTAGCATAACCCTTAATCTCTCAACTTATCAGCTGGCTTCATTGCTACTGGTGTACCATATCCTAAAACAAAGGAAGTGAGAAGGGTGTGCTGCCTCTTGGCTGGCAAAAAGATCTAGGTCCTAATGTACATGCTACAATTGTTTAGAGAGTGTTAGCAAATGAGGCAAGGGAATGCAGAGAAGTATGGGAGGTTATAAACACAAATTGAGATTTGATTTTTTTTCTTCAGCTGTTGATTTTCACTATAAAACTGACTCCATAGTTTAGATCTGGTTACCCTTTATAAAAATCTAAACTTTTTGTATTGCTTATATTAAATGTACTAACAGTGGACTTTTCCATCTGCAGATTATACTGAATGACCAGCAGTGGCAGTGTTTCACAGCAGAGTTTCTCTGAATTGCCAAGACTGAAGCAAACAAAAAAAAAAGGAAGTCTTGTGGCATACTGCATCATTTTATCAATTTATGTGGTAAGTAAAACGCCCAATCATTCTTTTAGGCATTAAAAAGATGTTCATAGCATCGGAATGTCCTCATTACTTTATAGTGGGAGCCTGTGCCTGAATATAATTTCTGTTAAGAAAGAAGTAATATGGATCACATTATGTTGGTCATGATATTTAATAAAAGACTGACTGACTCGAACTCTACTAAAACCTGCTTTAGATCCTGGTGCTAGCAATGTTCCATTCGAGGAAATTGCTGTCTTTGAGGCTGAAATGCACCATCTCACTTATGAAAAGTAGTGTTAAATTCTCACGGTAGGAAGCTCATCTAACCTCTTCTCCAACACTCTATATGTTTGACTCTGATACTCAAGATGGATTGTTGTTAAGGATAGTCCGTCTATGTACCTCCATCCCACTTTCAAGAAGGACACAGTGCTTTGACTGGTTCAGATTCCTTTACCATTCCCTCTCCTACGTGGCTGGAAGTCATGAATACAGATAGTAAGCTACTGCATAACTTCTGATATCTCATCCTCCTGTGTGGTCAGCTTCCACAAGGACAATTGGTCCAGGGGTGTCTGACATCATAAAGCTAAAGCTAAAGCAAGAAGTTGT
Organism: Lissotriton vulgaris; assembly: GCF_964263255.1. Taxonomy (NCBI): domain Eukaryota; kingdom Metazoa; phylum Chordata; class Amphibia; order Caudata; family Salamandridae; genus Lissotriton; species Lissotriton vulgaris. The sequence continues at coordinate 631,150,822 of NC_141699.1, read as the reverse complement.
CTGACATGAGATGCCATTCTGTTGCCTAGCAGTCTGACATCATAAAGCTAAAGCAAGATGCTTTCTGACTAGAGGGCCACTCTGTTGCGTAGCAGCTGACATCATTAAGGTCAATCAAGATGTTGTCTGACATGAGAGCCGCTCGGATGCCTAACAAGGAGTAGGATACATTTATCTAGTTAATTGTATGAGTTGCAGGATAGACAGGTTGCCCAACTGAAAGATGAGGTGGTAAGATGAAAGAAATTAGGACTTTATTTAGACTTATACATTTGTATGAACGGAAGTTTGAGCATAAAAGACTCAACTTCACTGTTGCTGAACTGGTAGGATTTGGCTAAAGAGAAGATGGAAATGATGCTATTCATAGTTTCTATTATTCCCGTTAACTGTAGCATAACCCTTAATCTCTCAACTTATCAGCTGGCTTCATTGCTACTGGTGTACCATATCCTAAAACAAAGGAAGTGAGAAGGGTGTGCTGCCTCTTGGCTGGCAAAAAGATCTAGGTCCTAATGCACATGCTACAATTGTTTAGAGAGTGTTAGCAAATGAGGCAAGGGAATGCAGAGAAGTATGGGAGGTTATAAACACAAATTGAGATTTGATTTTTTTTCTTCAGCTGTTGATTTTCACTATAAAACTGACTCCATAGTTTAGATCTGGTTACCCTTTATAAAAATCTAAACTTTTTGTATTGCTTATATTAAATGTACTAACAGTGGACTTTTCCATCTGCAGATTATACTGAATGACCAGCAGTGGCAGTGTTTCACAGCAGAGTTTCTCTGAATTGCCAAGACTGAAGCAAACAAAAGAAAAAAGGAAGTCTTGTGGCATACTGCATCATTTTATCAATTTATGTGGTAAGTAAAACGCCCAATCATTCTTTTAGGCATTAAAAAGATGTTCATAGCATCGGAATGTCCTCACTACTTTATAGTGGGAGCCTGTGCCTGAATATAATTTCTGTTAAGAAAGAAGTAATATGGATCACATTATGTTGGTCATGATATTTAATAAAAGACTGACTGACTCGAACTCTACTAAAACCTGCTTTAGATCCTGGTGCTAGCAATGTTCCATTCGAGGAAATTGCTGTCTTTGAGGCTGAAATGCACCATCTCACTTATGAAAAGTAGTGTTAAATTCTCACGGTAGGAAGCTCATCTAACCTCTTCTCCAACACTCTATATGTTTGACTCTGATACTCAAGATGGATTGTTGTTAAGGATAGTCCGTCTATGTACCTCCATCCCACTTTCAAGAAGGACACAGTGCTTTGACTGGTTCAGATTCCTTTACCATTCCCTCTCCTACGTGGCTGGAAGTCATGAATACAGATAGTAAGCTACTGCATAACTTCTGATATCTCATCCTCCTGTGTGGTCAGCTTCCACAAGGACAATTGGTCCAGGGGTGTCTGACATCATAAAGCTAAAGCTAAAGCAAGAAGTTGTCTGACATGAGATGCCATTCTGTTGCCTAGCAGTCTGAGATCATAAAGCTAAAGCAAGATGCTTTCTGACTAGAGGGCCACTCTGTTGCGTAGCAGCTGACATCATTAAGGTCAATCAAGATGTTGTCTGACATGAGAGCCGCTCGGTTGCCTAACAAGGAGTAGCATACATTTATCTAGGTAATTGTATGAGTTGCAGGATAGACAGGTTGCCCAACTGAAAGATGAGGTGGTAAGATGAAAGAAATTAGGACTTTATTTAGACTTATACATTTGTATGAACGGAAGTTTGAGCATAAAAGACTCAACTTCACTGTTGCTGAACTGGTAGGATTTGGCTAAAGAGAAGATGGAAATGATGCTATTCATATTTTCTATTATTCCCGTTAACTGTAGCATAACCCTTAATCTCTCAACTTATCAGCTGGCTTCATTGCTACTGGTGTACCATATCCTAAAACAAAGGAAGTGAGAAGGGTGTGCTGCCTCTTGGCTGGCAAAAAGATCTAGGTCCTAATGTACATGCTACAATTGTTTAGAGAGTGTTAGCAAATGAGGCAAGGGAATGCAGAGAAGTATGGGAGGTTATAAACACAAATTGAGATTTGATTTTATTTCTTCAGCTGTTGATTTTCACTATAAAACTGACTCCATAGTTTAGATCTGGTTACCCTTTATAAAAATCTAAACTTTTTGGATTGCTTATATTAAATGTACTAACAGTGGACTTTTCCATCTGCAGATTATACTGAATGACCAGCAGTGGCAGTGTTTCACAGCAGAGTTTCTCTGAATTGCCAAGACTGAAGCAAACAAAAAAAAAAGGAAGTCTTGTGGCATACTGCATCATTTTATCAATTTATGTGGTAAGTAAAACGCCCAATCATTCTTTTAGGCATTAAAAAGATGTTCATAGCATCGGAATGTCCTCACTACTTTATAGTGGGAGCCTGTGCCTGAATATAATTTCTGTTAAGAAAGAAGTAATATGGATCACATTATGTTGGTCATGATATTTAATAAAAGACTGACTGACTCGAACTCTACTAAAACCTGCTTTAGATCCTGGTGCTAGCAATGTTCCATTCGAGGAAATTGCTGTCTTTGAGGCTGAAATGCACCATCTCACTTATGAAAAGTAGTGTTAAATTCTCACGGTAGGAAGCTCATCTAACCTCTTCTCCAACACTCTATATGTTTGACTCTGATACTCAAGATGGATTGTTGTTAAGGATAGTCCGTCTATGTACCTCCATCCCACTTTCAAGAAGGACACAGTGCTTTGACTGGTTCAGATTCCTTTACCATTCCCTCTCCTACGTGGCTGGAAGTCATGAATACAGATAGTAAGCTACTGCATAACTTCTGATATCTCATCCTCCTGTGTGGTCAGCTTCCACAAGGACAATTGGTCCAGGGGTGTCTGACATCATAAAGCTAAAGCTAAAGCAAGAAGTTGTCTGACATGAGATGCCATTCTGTTGCCTAGCAGTCTGACATCATAAAGCTAAAGCAAGATGCTTTCTGACTAGAGGGCCACTCTGTTGCGTAGCAGCTGACATCATTAAGGTCAATCAAGATGTTGTCTGACATGAGAGCCGCTCGGTTGCCTAACAAGGAGTAGCATACATTTATCTAGGTAATTGTATGAGTTGCAGGATAGACAGGTTGCCCAACTGAAAGATGAGGTGGTAAGATGAAAGAAATTAGGACTTTATTTAGACTTATACATTTGTATGAACGGAAGTTTGAGCATAAAAGACTCAACTTCACTGTTGCTGAACTGGTAGGATTTGGCTAAAGAGAAGATGGAAATGATGCTATTCATATTTTCTATTATTCCCGTTAACTGTAGCATAACCCTTAATCTCTCAACTTATCAGCTGGCTTCATTGCTACTGGTGTACCATATCCTAAAACAAAGGAAGTGAGAAGGGTGTGCTGCCTCTTGGCTGGCAAAAAGATCTAGGTCCTAATGTACATGCTACAATTGTTTAGAGAGTGTTAGCAAATGAGGCAAGGGAATGCAGAGAAGTATGGGAGGTTATAAACACAAATTGAGATTTGATTTTATTTCTTCAGCTGTTGATTTTCACTATAAAACTGACTCCATAGTTTAGATCTGGTTACCCTTTATAAAAATCTAAACTTTTTGTATTGCTTATATTAAATGTACTAACAGTGGACTTTTCCATCTGCAGATTATACTGAATGACCAGCAGTGGCAGTGTTTCACAGCAGAGTTTCTCTGAATTGCCAAGACTGAAGCAAACAAAAAAAAAAGGAAGTCTTGTGGCATACTGCATCATTTTATCAATTTATGTGGTAAGTAAAACGCCCAATCATTCTTTTAGGCATTAAAAAGATGTTCATAGCATCGGAATGTCCTCACTACTTTATAGTGGGAGCCTGTGCCTGAATATAATTTCTGTTAAGAAAGAAGTAATATGGATCACATTATGTTGGTCATGATATTTAATAAAAGACTGACTGACTCGAACTCTACTAAAACCTGCTTTAGATCCTGGTGCTAGCAATGTTCCATTCGAGGAAATTGCTGTCTTTGAGGCTGAAATGCACCATCTCACTTATGAAAAGTAGTGTTAAATTCTCACGGTAGGAAGCTCATCTAACCTCTTCTCCAACACTCTATATGTTTGACTCTGATACTCAAGATGGATTGTTGTTAAGGATAGTCCGTCTATGTACCTCCATCCCACTTTCAAGAAGGACACAGTGCTTTGACTGGTTCAGATTCCTTTACCATTCCCTCTCCTACGTGGCTGGAAGTCATGAATACAGATAGTAAGCTACTGCATAACTTCTGATATCTCATCCTCCTGTGTGGTCAGCTTCCACAAGGACAATTGGTCCAGGGGTGTCTGACATCATAAAGCTAAAGCTAAAGCAAGAAGTTGTCTGACATGAGATGCCATTCTGTTGCCTAGCAGTCTGACATCATAAAGCTAAAGCAAGATGCTTTCTGACTAGAGGGCCACTCTGTTGCGTAGCAGCTGACATCATTAAGGTCAATCAAGATGTTGTCTGACATGAGAGCCGCTCGGTTGCCTAACAAGGAGTAGCATACATTTATCTAGGTAATTGTATGAGTTGCAGGATAGACAGGTTGCCCAACTGAAAGATGAGGTGGTAAGATGAAAGAAATTAGGACTTTATTTAGACTTATACATTTGTATGAACGGAAGTTTGAGCATAAAAGACTCAACTTCACTGTTGCTGAACTGGTAGGATTTGGCTAAAGAGAAGATGGAAATGATGCTATTCATAGTTTCTATTATTCCCGTTAACTGTAGCATAACCCTTAATCTCTCAACTTATCAGCTGGCTTCATTGCTACTGGTGTACCATATCCTAAAACAAAGGAAGTGAGAAGGGTGTGCTGCCTCTTGGCTGGCAAAAAGATCTAGGTCCTAATGTACATGCTACAATTGTTTAGAGAGTGTTAGCAAATGAGGCAAGGGAATGCAGAGAAGTATGGGAGGTTATAAACACAAATTGAGATTTGATTTTTTTTCTTCAGCTGTTGATTTTCACTATAAAACTGACTCCATAGTTTAGATCTGGTTACCCTTTATAAAAATCTAAACTTTTTGTATTGCTTATATTAAATGTACTAACAGTGGACTTTTCCATCTGCAGATTATACTGAATGACCAGCAGTGGCAGTGTTTCACAGCAGAGTTTCTCTGAATTGCCAAGACTGAAGCAAACAAAAGAAAAAAGGAAGTCTTGTGGCATACTGCATCATTTTATCAATTTATGTGGTAAGTAAAACGCCCAATCATTCTTTTAGGCATTAAAAAGATGTTCATAGCATCGGAATGTCCTCACTACTTTATAGTGGGAGCCTGTGCCTGAATATAATTTCTGTTAAGAAAGAAGTAATATGGATCACATTATGTTGGTCATGATATTTAATAAAAGACTGACTGACTCGAACTCTACTAAAACCTGCTTTAGATCCTGGTGCTAGCAATGTTCCATTCGAGGAAATTGCTGTCTTTGAGGCTGAAATGCACCATCTCACTTATGAAAAGTAGTGTTAAATTCTCACGGTAGGAAGCTCATCTAACCTCTTCTCCAACACTCTATATGTTTGACTCTGATACTCAAGATGGATTGTTGTTAAGGATAGTCCGTCTATGTACCTCCATCCCACTTTCAAGAAGGACACAGTGCTTTGACTGGTTCAGATTCCTTTACCATTCCCTCTCCTACGTGGCTGGAAGTCATGAATACAGATAGTAAGCTACTGCATAACTTCTGATATCTCATCCTCCTGTGTGGTCAGCTTCCACAAGGACAATTGGTCCAGGGGTGTCTGACATCATAAAGCTAAAGCTAAAGCAAGAAGTTGTCTGACATGAGATGCCATTCTGTTGCCTAGCAGTCTGACATCATAAAGCTAAAGCAAGATGCTTTCTGACTAGAGGGCCACTCTGTTGCGTAGCAGCTGACATCATTAAGGTCAATCAAGATGTTGTCTGACATGAGAGCCGCTCGGTTGCCTAACAAGGAGTAGCATACATTTATCTAGGTAATTGTATGAGTTGCAGGATAGACAGGTTGCCCAACTGAAAGATGAGGTGGTAAGATGAAAGAAATTAGGACTTTATTTAGACTTATACATTTGTATGAACGGAAGTTTGAGCATAAAAGACTCAACTTCACTGTTGCTGAACTGGTAGGATTTGGCTAAAGAGAAGATGGAAATGATGCTATTCATAGTTTCTATTATTCCCGTTAACTGTAGCATAACCCTTAATCTCTCAACTTATCAGCTGGCTTCATTGCTACTGGTGTACCATATCCTAAAACAAAGGAAGTGAAAAGGGTGTGCTGCCTCTTGGCTGGCAAAAAGATCTAGGTCCTAATGTACATGCTACAATTGTTTAGAGAGTGTTAGCAAATGAGGCAAGGGAATGCAGAGAAGTATGGGAGGTTATAAACACAAATTGAGATTTGATTTTTTTTCTTCAGCTGTTGATTTTCACTATAAAACGGACTCCATAGTTTAGATCTGGTTACCCTTTATAAAAATCTAAACTTTTTGTATTGCTTATATTAAATGTACTAACAGTGGACTTTTCCATCTGCAGATTATACTGAATGACCAGCAGTGGCAGTGTTTCACAGCAGAGTTTCTCTGAATTGCCAAGACTGAAGCAAACAAAAAAAAAAGGAAGTCTTGTGGCATACTGCATCATTTTATCAATTTATGTGGTAAGTAAAACGCCCAATCATTCTTTTAGGCATTAAAAAGATGTTCATAGCATCGGAATGTCCTCACTACTTTATAGTGGGAGCCTGTGCCTGAATATAATTTCTGTTAAGAAAGAAGTAATATGGATCACATTATGTTGGTCATGATATTTAATAAAAGACTGACTGACTCGAACTCTACTAAAACCTGCTTTAGATCCTGGTGCTAGCAATGTTCCATTCGAGGAAATTGCTGTCTTTGAGGCTGAAATGCACCATCTCACTTATGAAAAGTAGTGTTAAATTCTCACGGTAGGAAGCTCATCTAACCTCTTCTCCAACACTCTATATGTTTGACTCTGATACTCAAGATGGATTGTTGTTAAGGATAGTCCGTCTATGTACCTCCATCCCACTTTCAAGAAGGACACAGTGCTTTGACTGGTTCAGATTCCTTTACCATTCCCTCTCCTACGTGGCTGGAAGTCATGAATACAGATAGTAAGCTACTGCATAACTTCTGATATCTCATCCTCCTGTGTGGTCAGCTTCCACAAGGACAATTGGTCCAGGGGTGTCTGACATCATAAAGCTAAAGCTAAAGCAAGAAGTTGTCTGACATGAGATGCCATTCTGTTGCCTAGCAGTCTGACATCATAAAGCTAAAGCAAGATGCTTTCTGACTAGAGGGCCACTCTGTTGCGTAGCAGCTGACATCATTAAGGTCAATCAAGATGTTGTCTGACATGAGAGCCGCTCGGTTGCCTAACAAGGAGTAGGATACATTTATCTAGGTAATTGTATGAGTTGCAGGATAGACAGGTTGCCCAACTGAAAGATGAGGTGGTAAGATGAAAGAAATTAGGACTTTATTTAGACTTATACATTTGTATGAATGGAAGTTTGAGCATAAAAGACTCAACTTCACTGTTGCTGAACTGGTAGGATTTGGCTAAAGAGAAGATGGAAATGATGCTATTCATAGTTTCTATTATTCCCGTTAACTGTAGCATAACCCTTAATCTCTCAACTTATCAGCTGGCTTCATTGCTACTGGTGTACCATATCCTAAAACAAAGGAAGTGAGAAGGGTGTGCTGCCTCTTGGCTGGCAAAAAGATCTAGGTCCTAATGTACATGCTACAATTGTTTAGAGAGTGTTAGCAAATGAGGCAAGGGAATGCAGAGAAGTATGGGAGGTTATAAACACAAATTGAGATTTGATTTTTTTTCTTCAGCTGTTGATTTTCACTATAAAACTGACTCCATAGTTTAGATCTGGTTACCCTTTATAAAAATCTAAACTTTTTGTATTGCTTATATTAAATGTACTAACAGTGGACTTTTCCATCTGCAGATTATACTGAATGACCAGCAGTGGCAGTGTTTCACAGCAGAGTTTCTCTGAATTGCCAAGACTGAAGCAAACAAAAAAAAAGGAAGCCTTGTGGCATACTGCATCATTTTATCAATTTATGTGGTAAGTAAAACGCCCAATCATTCTTTTAGGCATTAAAAAGATGTTCATAGCATCGGAATGTCCTCACTACTTTATAGTGGGAGCCTGTGCCTGAATATAATTTCTGTTAAGAAAGAAGTAATATGGATCACATTATGTTGGTCATGATATTTAATAAAAGACTGACTGACTCGAACTCTACTAAAACCTGCTTTAGATCCTGGTGCTAGCAATGTTCCATTCGAGGAAATTGCTGTCTTTGAGGCTGAAATGCACCATCTCACTTATGAAAAGTAGTGTTAAATTCTCACGGTAGGAAGCTCATCTAACCTCTTCTCCAACACTCTATATGTTTGACTCTGATACTCAAGATGGATTGTTGTTAAGGATAGTCCGTCTATGTACCTCCATCCCACTTTCAAGAAGGACACAGTGCTTTGACTGGTTCAGATTCCTTTACCATTCCCTCTCCTACGTGGCTGGAAGTCATGAATACAGATAGTAAGCTACTGCATAACTTCTGATATCTCATCCTCCTGTGTGGTCAGCTTCCACAAGGACAATTGGTCCAGGGGTGTCTGACATCATAAAGCTAAAGCTAAAGCAAGAAGTTGTCTGACATGAGATGCCATTCTGTTGCCTAGCAGTCTGACATCATAAAGCTAAAGCAAGATGCTTTCTGACTAGAGGACCACTCTGTTGCGTAGCAGCTGACATCATTAAGGTCAATCAAGATGTTGTCTGACATGAGAGCCGCTCGGTTGCCTAACAAGGAGTAGGATACATTTATCTAGGTAATTGTATGAGTTGCAGGATAGACAGGTTGCCCAACTGAAAGATGAGGTGGTAAGATGAAAGAAATTAGGACTTTATTTAGACTTATACATTTGTATGAACGGAAGTTTGAGCATAAAAGACTCAACTTCACTGTTGCTGAACTGGTAGGATTTGGCTAAAGAGAAGATGGAAATGATGCTATTCATAGTTTCTATTATTCCCGTTAACTGTAGCATAACCCTTAATCTCTCAACTTATCAGCTGGCTTCATTGCTACTGGTGTACCATATCCTAAAACAAAGGAAGTGAGAGGGGTGTGCTGCCTCTTGGCTGGCAAAAAGATCTAGGTCCTAATGTACATGCTACAATTGTTTAGAGAGTGTTAGCAAATGAGGCAAGGGAATGCAGAGAAGTATGGGAGGTTATAAACACAAATTGAGATTTGATTTTTTTTCTTCAGCTGTTGATTTTCACTATAAAACTGACTCCATAGTTTAGATCTGGTTACCCTTTATAAAAATCTAAACTTTTTGTATTGCTTATATTAAATGTACTAACAGTGGACTTTTCCATCTGCAGATTATACTGAATGACCAGCAGTGGCAGTGTTTCACAGCAGAGTTTCTCTGAATTGCCAAGACTGAAGCAAACAAAAGAAAAAAGGAAGTCTTGTGGCATACTGCATCATTTTATCAATTTATGTGGTAAGTAAAACGCCCAATCATTCTTTTAGGCATTAAAAAGATGTTCATAGCATCGGAATGTCCTCACTACTTTATAGTGGGAGCCTGTGCCTGAATATAATTTCTGTTAAGAAAGAAGTAATATGGATCACATTATGTTGGTCATGATATTTAATAAAAGACTGACTGACTCGAACTCTACTAAAACCTGCTTTAGATCCTGGTGCTAGCAATGTTCCATTCGAGGAAATTGCTGTCTTTGAGGCTGAAATGCACCATCTCACTTATGAAAAGTAGTGTTAAATTCTCACGGTAGGAAGCTCATCTAACCTCTTCTCCAACACTCTATATGTTTGACTCTGATACTCAAGATGGATTGTTGTTAAGGATAGTCAGTCTATGTACCTCCATCCCACTTTCAAGAAGGACACAGTGCTTTGACTGGTTCAGATTCCTTTACCATTCCCTCTCCTACGTGGCTGGAAGTCATGAATACAGATAGTAAGCTACTGCATAACTTCTGATATCTCATCCTCCTGTGTGGTCAGCTTCCACAAGGACAATTGGTCCAGGGGTGTCTGACATCATAAAGCTAAAGCAAGAAGTTGTCTGACATGAGATGCCATTCTGTTGCCTAGCAGTCTGACATCATAAAGCTAAAGCAAGATGCTTTCTGACTAGAGGGCCACTCTGTTGCGTAGCAGCTGACATCATTAAGGTCAATCAAGATGTTGTCTGACATGAGAGCCGCTCGGTTGCCTAACAAGGAGTAGGATACATTTATCTAGGTAATTGTATGAGTTGCAGGATAGACAGGTTGCCCAACTGAAAGATGAGGTGGTAAGATGAAAGAAATTAGGACTTTATTTAGACTTATACATTTGTATGAACGGAAGTTTGAGCATAAAAGACTCAACTTCACTGTTGCTGAACTGGTAGGATTTGGCTAAAGAGAAGATGGAAATGATGCTATTCATAGTTTCTATTATTCCCGTTAACTGTAGCATAACCCTTAATCTCTCAACTTATCAGCTGGCTTCATTGCTACTGGTGTACCATATCCTAAAACAAAGGAAGTGAGAGGGGTGTGCTGCCTCTTGGCTGGCAAAAAGATCTAGGTCCTAATGTACATGCTACAATTGTTTAGAGAGTGTTAGCAAATGAGGCAAGGGAATGCAGAGAAGTATGGGAGGTTATAAACACAAATTGAGATTTGATTTTTTTTCTTCAGCTGTTGATTTTCACTATAAAACTGACTCCATAGTTTAGATCTGGTTACCCTTTATAAAAATCTAAACTTTTTGTATTGCTTATATTAAATGTACTAACAGTGGACTTTTCCATCTGCAGATTATACTGAATGACCAGCAGTGGCAGTGTTTCACAGCAGAGTTTCTCTGAATTGCCAAGACTGAAGCAAACAAAAGAAAAAAGGAAGTCTTGTGGCATACTGCATCATTTTATCAATTTATGTGGTAAGTAAAACGCCCAATCATTCTTTTAGGCATTAAAAAGATGTTCATAGCATCGGAATGTCCTCACTACTTTATAGTGGGAGCCTGTGCCTGAATATAATTTCTGTTAAGAAAGAAGTAATATGGATCACATTATGTTGGTCATGATATTTAATAAAAGACTGACTGACTCGAACTCTACTAAAACCTGCTTTAGATCCTGGTGCTAGCAATGTTCCATTCGAGGAAATAGCTGTCTTTGAGGCTGAAATGCACCATCTCACTTATGAAAAGTAGTGTTAAATTCTCACGGTAGGAAGCTCATCTAACCTCTTCTCCTGCACTCTATATGTTTGACTCTGATACTCAAGATGGATTGTTGTTAAGGATAGTCCGTCTATGTACCTCCATCCCACTTTCAAGAAGGACACAGTGCTTTGACTGGTTCAGATTCCTTTACCATTCCCTCTCCTACGTGGCTGGAAGTCATGAATACAGATAGTAAGCTACTGCATAACTTCTGATATCTCATCCTCCTGTGTGGTCAGCTTCCACAAGGACAATTGGTCCAGGGGTGTCTGACATCATAAAGCTAAAGCTAAAGCAAGAAGTTGTCTGACATGAGATGCCATTCTGTTGCCTAGCAGTCTGAGATCATAAAGCTAAAGCAAGATGCTTTCTGACTAGAGGGCCACTCTGTTGCGTAGCAGCTGACATCATTAAGGTCAATCAAGATGTTGTCTGACATGAGAGCCGCTCGGTTGCCTAACAAGGAGTAGGATACATTTATCTAGGTAATTGTATGAGTTGCAGGATAGACAGGTTGCCCAACTGAAAGATGAGGTGGTAAGATGAAAGAAATTAGGACTTTATTTAGACTTATACATTTGTATGAACGGAAGTTTGAGCATAAAAGACTCAACTTCTCTGTTGCTGAACTGGTAGGATTTGGCTAAAGAGAAGATGGAAAAAATGCTATTCATAGTTTCTATTATTCCCGTTAACTGTAGCATAACCCTTAATCTCTCAACTTATCAGCTGGCTTCATTGCTACTGGTGTACCATATCCTAAAACAAAGGAAGTGAGAAGGGTGTGCTGCCTCTTGGCTGGCAAAAAGATCTAGGTCCTAATGTACATGCTACAATTGTTTAGAGAGTGTTAGCAAATGAGGCAAGGGAATGCAGAGAAGTATGGGAGGTTATAAACACAAATGAGATTTGATTTTTTTTTATTCAGCTGTTGATTTTCACTATAAAACTGACTCCATAGTTTAGATCTGGTTACCCTTTATAAAAATCTAAACTTTTTGTATTGCTTATATTAAATGTACTAACAGTGGACTTTTCCATCTGCAGATTATACTGAATGACCAGCAGTGGCAGTGTTTCACAGCAGAGTTTCTCTGAATTGCCAAGACTGAAGCAAACAAAAGAAAAAAGGAAGTCTTGTGGCATACTGCATCATTTTATCAATTTATGTGGTAAGTAAAACGCCCAATCATTCTTTTAGGCATTAAAAAGATGTTCATAGCATCGGAATGTCCTCACTACTTTATAGTGGGAGCCTGTGCCTGAATATAATTTCTGTTAAGAAAGAAGTAATATGGATCACATTATGTTGGTCATGATATTTAATAAAAGACTGACTGACTCGAACTCTACTAAAACCTGCTTTAGATCCTGGTGCTAGCAATGTTCCATTCGAGGAAATTGCTGTCTTTGAGGCTGAAATGCACCATCTCACTTATGAAAAGTAGTGTTAAATTCTCACGGTAGGAAGCTCATCTAACCTCTTCTCCAACACTCTATATGTTTGACTCTGATACTCAAGATGGATTGTTGTTAAGGATAGTCCGTCTATGTACCTCCATCCCACTTTCAAGAAGGACACAGTGCTTTGACTGGTTCAGATTCCTTTACCATTCCCTCTCCTACGTGGCTGGAAGTCATGAATACAGATAGTAAGCTACTGCATAACTTCTGATATCTCATCCTCCTGTGTGGTCAGCTTCCACAAGGACAATTGGTCCAGGGGTGTCTGACATCATAAAGCTAAAGCTAAAGCAAGAAGTTGTCTGACATGAGATGCCATTCTGTTGCCTAGCAGTCTGACATCATAAAGCTAAAGCAAGATGCTTTCTGACTAGAGGGCCACTCTGTTGCGTAGCAGCTGACATCATTAAGGTCAATCAAGATGTTGTCTGACATGAGAGCCGCTCGGTTGCCTAACAAGGAGTAGGATACATTTATCTAGGTAATTGTATGAGTTGCAGGATAGACAGGTTGCCCAACTGAAAGATGAGGTGGTAAGATGAAAGAAATTAGGACTTTATTTAGACTTATACATTTGTATGAACGGAAGTTTGAGCATAAAAGACTCAACTTCACTGTTGCTGAACTGGTAGGATTTGGCTAAAGAGAAGATGGAAATGATGCTATTCATAGTTTCTATTATTCCCGTTAACTGTAGCATAACCCTTAATCTCTCAACTTATCAGCTGGCTTCATTGCTACTGGTGTACCATATCCTAAAACAAAGGAAGTGAGAGGGGTGTGCTGCCTCTTGGCTGGCAAAAAGATCTAGGTCCTAATGTACATGCTACAATTGTTTAGAGAGTGTTAGCAAATGAGGCAAGGGAATGCAGAGAAGTATGGGAGGTTATAAACACAAATTGAGATTTGATTTTTTTTCTTCAGCTGTTGATTTTCACTATAAAACTGACTCCATAGTTTAGATCTGGTTACCCTTTATAAAAATCTAAACTTTTTGTATTGCTTATATTAAATGTACTAACAGTGGACTTTTCCATCTGCAGATTATACTGAATGACCAGCAGTGGCAGTGTTTCACAGCAGAGTTTCTCTGAATTGCCAAGACTGAAGCAAACAAAAGAAAAAAGGAAGTCTTGTGGCATACTGCATCATTTTATCAATTTATGTGGTAAGTAAAACGCCCAATCATTCTTTTAGGCATTAAAAAGATGTTCATAGCATCGGAATGTCCTCACTACTTTATAGTGGGAGCCTGTGCCTGAATATAATTTCTGTTAAGAAAGAAGTAATATGGATCACATTATGTTGGTCATGATATTTAAAAAAAAACTGACTGACTCGAACTCTACTAAAACCTGCTTTAGATCCTGGTGCTAGCAATGTTCCATTCGAGGAAATAGCTGTCTTTGAGGCTGAAATGCACCATCTCACTTATGAAAAGTAGTGTTAAATTCTCACGGTAGGAAGCTCATCTAACCTCTTCTCCTGCACTCTATATGTTTGACTCTGATACTCAAGATGGATTGTTGTTAAGGATAGTCCGTCTATATACCTCCATCCCACTTTCAAGAAGGACACAGTGCTTTGACTGGTTCAGATTCCTTTACCATTCCCTCTCCTACGTGGCTGGAAGTCATGAATACAGATAGTAAGCTACTGCATAACTTCTGATATCTCATCCTCCTGTGTGGTCAGCTTCCACAAGGACAATTGGTCCAGGGGTGTCTGACATCATAAAGCTAAAGCTAAAGCAAGAAGTTGTCTGACATGAGATGCCATTCTGTTGCCTAGCAGTCTGAGATCATAAAGCTAAAGCAAGATGCTTTCTGACTAGAGGGCCACTCTGTTGCGTAGCAGCTGACATCATTAAGGTCAATCAAGATGTTGTCTGACATGAGAGCCGCTCGGTTGCCTAACAAGGAGTAGGATACATTTATCTAGGTAATTGTATGAGTTGCAGGATAGACAGGTTGCCCAACTGAAAGATGAGGTGGTAAGATGAAAGAAATTAGGACTTTATTTAGACTTATACATTTGTATGAACGGAAGTTTGAGCATAAAAGACTCAACTTCTCTGTTGCTGAACTGGTAGGATTTGGCTAAAGAGAAGATGGAAATGATGCTATTCATAGTTTCTATTATTCCCGTTAACTGTAGCATAACCCTTAATCTCTCAACTTATCAGCTGGCTTCATTGCTACTGGTGTACCATATCCTAAAACAAAGGAAGTGAGAAGGGTGTGCTGCCTCTTGGCTGGCAAAAAGATCTAGGTCCTAATGTACATGCTACAATTGTTTAGAGAGTGTTAGCAAATGAGGCAAGGGAATGCAGAGAAGTATGGGAGGTTATAAACACAAATGAGATTTGATTTTTTTTTATTCAGCTGTTGATTTTCACTATAAAACTGACTCCATAGTTTAGATCTGGTTACCCTTTATAAAAATCTAAACTTTTTGTATTGCTTATATTAAATGTACTAACAGTGGACTTTTCCATCTGCAGATTATACTGAATGACCAGCAGTGGCAGTGTTTCACAGCAGAGTTTCTCTGAATTGCCAAGACTGAAGCAAACAAAAGAAAAAAGGAAGTCTTGTGGCATACTGCATCATTTTATCAATTTATGTGGTAAGTAAAACGCCCAATCATTCTTTTAGGCATTAAAAAGATGTTCATAGCATCGGAATGTCCTCACTACTTTATAGTGGGAGCCTGTGCCTGAATATAATTTCTGTTAAGAAAGAAGTAATATGGATCACATTATGTTGGTCATGATATTTAATAAAAGACTGACTGACTCGAACTCTACTAAAACCTGCTTTAGATCCTGGTGCTAGCAATGTTCCATTCGAGGAAATTGCTGTCTTTGAGGCTGAAATGCACCATCTCACTTATGAAAAGTAGTGTTAAATTCTCACGGTAGGAAGCTCATCTAACCTCTTCTCCAACACTCTATATGTTTGACTCTGATACTCAAGAT
Source organism: Lissotriton vulgaris (assembly GCF_964263255.1). NCBI lineage: Eukaryota > Metazoa > Chordata > Amphibia > Caudata > Salamandridae > Lissotriton > Lissotriton vulgaris. Next base: position 631,135,015 of record NC_141699.1, on the reverse strand, counting down.
GGATTGTTGTTAAGGATAGTCCGTCTATGTACCTCCATCCCACTTTCAAGAAGGACACAGTGCTTTGACTGGTTCAGATTCCTTTACCATTCCCTCTCCTACGTGGCTGGAAGTCATGAATACAGATAGTAAGCTACTGCATAACTTCTGATATCTCATCCTCCTGTGTGGTCAGCTTCCACAAGGACAATTGGTCCAGGGGTGTCTGACATCATAAAGCTAAAGCTAAAGCAAGAAGTTGTCTGACATGAGATGCCATTCTGTTGCCTAGCAGTCTGACATCATAAAGCTAAAGCAAGATGCTTTCTGACTAGAGGGCCACTCTGTTGCGTAGCAGCTGACATCATTAAGGTCAATCAAGATGTTGTCTGACATGAGAGCCGCTCGGTTGCCTAACAAGGAGTAGGATACATTTATCTAGGTAATTGTATGAGTTGCAGGATAGACAGGTTGCCCAACTGAAAGATGAGGTGGTAAGATGAAAGAAATTAGGACTTTATTTAGACTTATACATTTGTATGAACGGAAGTTTGAGCATAAAAGACTCAACTTCACTGTTGCTGAACTGGTAGGATTTGGCTAAAGAGAAGATGGAAATGATGCTATTCATAGTTTCTATTATTCCCGTTAACTGTAGCATAACCCTTAATCTCTCAACTTATCAGCTGGCTTCATTGCTACTGGTGTACCATATCCTAAAACAAAGGAAGTGAGAGGGGTGTGCTGCCTCTTGGCTGGCAAAAAGATCTAGGTCCTAATGTACATGCTACAATTGTTTAGAGAGTGTTAGCAAATGAGGCAAGGGAATGCAGAGAAGTATGGGAGGTTATAAACACAAATTGAGATTTGATTTTTTTTCTTCAGCTGTTGATTTTCACTATAAAACTGACTCCATAGTTTAGATCTGGTTACCCTTTATAAAAATCTAAACTTTTTGTATTGCTTATATTAAATGTACTAACAGTGGACTTTTCCATCTGCAGATTATACTGAATGACCAGCAGTGGCAGTGTTTCACAGCAGAGTTTCTCTGAATTGCCAAGACTGAAGCAAACAAAAGAAAAAAGGAAGTCTTGTGGCATACTGCATCATTTTATCAATTTATGTGGTAAGTAAAACGCCCAATCATTCTTTTAGGCATTAAAAAGATGTTCATAGCATCGGAATGTCCTCACTACTTTATAGTGGGAGCCTGTGCCTGAATATAATTTCTGTTAAGAAAGAAGTAATATGGATCACATTATGTTGGTCATGATATTTAATAAAAGACTGACTGACTCGAACTCTACTAAACCTGCTTTAGATCCTGGTGCTAGCAATGTTCCATTCAAGGAAATTGCTGTCTTTGAGGCTGAAATGCACCATCTCACTTATGAAAAGTAGTGTTAAATTCTCACGGTAGGAAGCTCATCTAACCTCTTCTCCAACACTCTATATGTTTGACTCTGATACTCAAGATGGATTGTTGTTAAGGATAGTCCGTCTATGTACCTCCATCCCACTTTCAAGAAGGACACAGTGCTTTGACTGGTTCAGATTCCTTTACCATTCCCTCTCCTACGTGGCTGGAAGTCATGAATACAGATAGTAAGCTACTGCATAACTTCTGATATCTCATCCTCCTGTGTGGTCAGCTTCCACAAGGACAATTGGTCCAGGGGTGTCTGACATCATAAAGCTAAAGCTAAAGCAAGAAGTTGTCTGACATGAGATGCCATTCTGTTGCCTAGCAGTCTGAGATCATAAAGCTAAAGCAAGATGCTTTCTGACTAGAGGGCCACTCTGTTGCGTAGCAGCTGACATCATTGAGGTCAATCAAGATGTTGTCTGACATGAGAGCCGCTCGGTTGCCTAACAAGGAGTAGCATACATTTATCTAGGTAATTGTATGAGTTGCAGGATAGACAGGTTGCCCAACTGAAAGATGAGGTGGTAAGATGAAAGAAATTAGGACTTTATTTAGACTTATACATTTGTATGAACGGAAGTTTGAGCATAAAAGACTCAACTTCACTGTTGCTGAACTGGTAGGATTTGGCTAAAGAGAAGATGGAAATGATGCTATTCATAGTTTCTATTATTCCCGTTAACTGTAGCATAACCCTTAATCTCTCAACTTATCAGCTGGCTTCATTGCTACTGGTGTACCATATCCTAAAACAAAGGAAGTGAGAGGGGTGTGCTGCCTCTTGGCTGGCAAAAAGATCTAGGTCCTAATGTACATGCTACAATTGTTTAGAGAGTGTTAGCAAATGAGGCAAGGGAATGCAGAGAAGTATGGGAGGTTATAAACACAAATGAGATTTGATTTTTTTTTATTCAGCTGTTGATTTTCACTATAAAACTGACTCCATAGTTTAGATTTGGTTACCCTTTATAAAAATCTAAACTTTTTGTATTGCTTATATTAAATGTACTAACAGTGGACTTTTCCATCTGCAGATTATACTGAATGACCAGCAGTGGCAGTGTTTCACAGCAGAGTTTCTCTGAATTGCCAAGACTGAAGCAAACAAAAAAAAAAGGAAGTCTTGTGGCATACTGCATCATTTTATCAATTTATGTGGTAAGTAAAACGCCCAATCATTCTTTTAGGCATTAAAAAGATGTTCATAGCATCGGAATGTCCTCACTACTTTATAGTGGGAGCCTGTGCCTGAATATAATTTCTGTTAAGAAAGAAGTAATATGGATCACATTATGTTGGTCATGATATTTAATAAAAGACTGACTGACTCGAACTCTACTAAACCTGCTTTAGATCCTGGTGCTAGCAATGTTCCATTCAAGGAAATTGCTGTCTTTGAGGCTGAAATGCACCATCTCACTTATGAAAAGTAGTGTTAAATTCTCACGGTAGAAAGCTCATCTAACCTCTTCTCCAACACTCTATATGTTTGACTCTGATACTCAAGATGGATTGTTGTTAAGGATAGTCCGTCTATGTACCTCCATCCCACTTTCAAGAAGGACACAGTGCTTTGACTGGTTCAGATTCCTTTACCATTCCCTCTCCTACGTGGCTGGAAGTCATGAATACAGATAGTAAGCTACTGCATAACTTCTGATATCTCATCCTCCTGTGTGGTCAGCTTCCACAAGGACAATTGGTCCAGGGGTGTCTGACATCATAAAGCTAAAGCTAAAGCAAGAAGTTGTCTGACATGAGATGCCATTCTGTTGCCTAGCAGTCTGAGATCATAAAGCTAAAGCAAGATGCTTTCTGACTAGAGGGCCACTCTGTTGCGTAGCAGCTGACATCATTAAGGTCAATCAAGATATTGTCTGACATGAGAGCCGCTCGGTTGCCTAACAAGGAGTAGGATACATTTATCTAGGTAATTGTATGAGTTGCAGGATAGACAGGTTGCCCAACTGAAAGATGAGGTGGTAAGATGAAAGAAATTAGGACTTTATTTAGACTTATACATTTGTATGAACGGAAGTTTGAGCATAAAAGACTCAACTTCTCTGTTGCTGAACTGGTAGGATTTGGCTAAAGAGAAGATGGAAATGATGCTATTCATAGTTTCTATTATTCCCGTTAACTGTAGCATAACCCTTAATCTCTCAACTTATCAGCTGGCTTCATTGCTACTGGTGTACCATATCCTAAAACAAAGGAAGTGAGAAGGGTGTGCTGCCTCTTGGCTGGCAAAAAGATCTAGGTCCTAATGTACATGCTACAATTGTTTAGAGAGTGTTAGCAAATGAGGCAAGGGAATGCAGAGAAGTATGGGAGGTTATAAACACAAATGAGATTTGATTTTTTTTTATTCAGCTGTTGATTTTCACTATAAAACTGACTCCATAGTTTAGATCTGGTTACCCTTTATAAAAATCTAAACTTTTTGTATTGCTTATATTAAATGTACTAACAGTGGACTTTTCCATCTGCAGATTATACTGAATGACCAGCAGTGGCAGTGTTTCACAGCAGAGTTTCTCTGAATTGCCAAGACTGAAGCAAACAAAAAAAAAAGGAAGTCTTGTGGCATACTGCATCATTTTATCAATTTATGTGGTAAGTAAAACGCCCAATCATTCTTTTAGGCATTAAAAAGATGTTCATAGCATCAGAATGTCCTCACTACTTTATAGTGGGAGCCTGTGCCTGAATATAATTTCTGTTAAGAAAGAAGTAATATGGATCACATTATAATGGTCATGATATTTAAAAAAAAACTGACTGACTCGAACTCTACTAAAACCTGCTTTAGATCCTGGTGCTAGCAATGTTCCATTCGAGGAAATAGCTGTCTTTGAGGCTGAAATGCACCATCTCACTTATGAAAAGTAGTGTTAAATTCTCACGGTAGGAAGCTCATCTAACCTCTTCTCCTGCACTCTATATGTTTGACTCTGATACTCAAGATGGATTGTTGTTAAGGATAGTCCGTCTATGTACCTCCATCCCACTTTCAAGAAGGACACAGTGCTTTGACTGGTTCAGATTCCTTTACCATTCCCTCTCCTACGTGGCTGGAAGTCATGAATACAGATAGTAAGCTACTGCATAACTTCTGATATCTCATCCTCCTGTGTGGTCAGCTTCCACAAGGACAATTGGTCCAGGGGTGTCTGACATCATAAAGCTAAAGCTAAAGCAAGAAGTTGTCTGACATGAGATGCCATTCTGTTGCCTAGCAGTCTGAGATCATAAAGCTAAAGCAAGATGCTTTCTGACTAGAGGGCCACTCTGTTGCGTAGCAGCTGACATCATTAAGGTCAATCAAGATGTTGTCTGACATGAGAGCCGCTCGGTTGCCTAACAAGGAGTAGGATACATTTATCTAGGTAATTGTATGAGTTGCAGGATAGACAGGTTGCCCAACTGAAAGATGAGGTGGTAAGATGAAAGAAATTAGGACTTTATTTAGACTTATACATTTGTATGAACGGAAGTTTGAGCATAAAAGACTCAACTTCTCTGTTGCTGAACTGGTAGGATTTGGCTAAAGAGAAGATGGAAATGATGCTATTCATAGTTTCTATTATTCCCGTTAACTGTAGCATAACCCTTAATCTCTCAACTTATCAGCTGGCTTCATTGCTACTGGTGTACCATATCCTAAAACAAAGGAAGTGAGAAGGGTGTGCTGCCTCTTGGCTGGCAAAAAGATCTAGGTCCTAATGTGCATGCTACAATTGTTTAGAGAGTGTTAGCAAATGAGGCAAGGGAATGCAGAGAAGTATGGGAGGTTATAAACACAAATGAGATTTGATTTTTTTTTATTCAGCTGTTGATTTTCACTATAAAACTGACTCCATAGTTTAGATCTGGTTACCCTTTATAAAAATCTAAACTTTTTGTATTGCTTATATTAAATGTACTAACAGTGGACTTTTCCATCTGCAGATTATACTGAATGACCAGCAGTGGCAGTGTTTCACAGCAGAGTTTCTCTGAATTGCCAAGACTGAAGCAAACAAAAAAAAAGGAAGTCTTGTGGCATACTGCATCATTTTATCAATTTATGTGGTAAGTAAAACGCCCAATCATTCTTTTAGGCATTAAAAAGATGTTCATAGCATCAGAATGTCCTCACTACTTTATAGTGGGAGCCTGTGCCTGAATATAATTTCTGTTAAGAAAGAAGTAATATGGATCACATTATGTTGGTCATGATATTTAATAAAAGACTGACTGACTCGAACTCTACTAAACCTGCTTTAGATCCTGGTGCTAGCAATGTTCCATTCAAGGAAATTGCTGTCTTTGAGGCTGAAATGCACCATCTCACTTATGAAAAGTAGTGTTAAATTCTCACGGTAGGAAGCTCATCTAACCTCTTCTCCAACACTCTATATGTTTGACTCTGATACTCAAGATGGATTGTTGTTAAGGATAGTCCGTCTATGTACCTCCATCCCACTTTCAAGAAGGACACAGTGCTTTGACTGGTTCAGATTCCTTTACCATTCCCTCTCCTACGTGGCTGGAAGTCATGAATACAGATAGTAAGCTACTGCATAACTTCTGATATCTCATCCTCCTGTGTGGTCAGCTTCCACAAGGACAATTGGTCCAGGGGTGTCTGACATCATAAAGCTAAAGCTAAAGCAAGAAGTTGTCTGACATGAGATGCCATTCTGTTGCCTAGCAGTCTGAGATCATAAAGCTAAAGCAAGATGCTTTCTGACTAGAGGGCCACTCTGTTGCGTAGCAGCTGACATCATTAAGGTCAATCAAGATGTTGTCTGACATGAGAGCCGCTCGGTTGCCTAACAAGGAGTAGCATACATTTATCTAGGTAATTGTATGAGTTGCAGGATAGACAGGTTGCCCAACTGAAAGATGAGGTGGTAAGATGAAAGAAATTAGGACTTTATTTAGACTTATACATTTGTATGAACGGAAGTTTGAGCATAAAAGACTCAACTTCACTGTTGCTGAACTGGTAGGATTTGGCTAAAGAGAAGATGGAAATGATGCTATTCATATTTCCTATTATTCCCGTTAACTGTAGCATAACCCTTAATCTCTCAACTTATCAGCTGGCTTCATTGCTACTGGTGTACCATATCCTAAAACAAAGGAAGTGAGAAGGGTGTGCTGCCTCTTGGCTGGCAAAAAGATCTAGGTCCTAATGTACATGCTACAATTGTTTAGAGAGTGTTAGCAAATGAGGCAAGGGAATGCAGAGAAGTATGGGAGGTTATAAACACAAATTGAGATTTGATTTTTTTTCTTCAGCTGTTGATTTTCACTATAAAACTGACTCCATAGTTTAGATCTGGTTACCCTTTATAAAAATCTAAACTTTTTGTATTGCTTATATTAAATGTACTAACAGTGGACTTTTCCATCTGCAGATTATACTGAATGACCAGCAGTGGCAGTGTTTCACAGCAGAGTTTCTCTGAATTGCCAAGACTGAAGCAAACAAAAAAAAAAGGAAGTCTTGTGGCATACTGCATCATTTTATCAATTTATGTGGTAAGTAAAACGCCCAATCATTCTTTTAGGCATTAAAAAGATGTTCATAGCATCAGAATGTCCTCACTACTTTATAGTGGGAGCCTGTGCCTGAATATAATTTCTGTTAAGAAAGAAGTAATATGGATCACATTATAATGGTCATGATATTTAAAAAAAAACTGACTGACTCGAACTCTACTAAAACCTGCTTTAGATCCTGGTGCTAGCAATGTTCCATTCGAGGAAATAGCTGTCTTTGAGGCTGAAATGCACCATCTCACTTATGAAAAGTAGTGTTAAATTCTCACGGTAGGAAGCTCATCTAACCTCTTCTCCTGCACTCTATATGTTTGACTCTGATACTCAAGATGGATTGTTGTTAAGGATAGTCCGTCTATGTACCTCCATCCCACTTTCAAGAAGGACACAGTGCTTTGACTGGTTCAGATTCCTTTACCATTCCCTCTCCTACATGGCTGGAAGTCATGAATACAGATAGTAAGCTACTGCATAACTTCTGATATCTCATCCTCCTGTGTGGTCAGCTTCCACAAGGACAATTGGTCCAGGGGTGTCTGACATCATAAAGCTAAAGCTAAAGCAAGAAGTTGTCTGACATGAGATGCCATTCTGTTGCCTAGCAGTCTGAGATCATAAAGCTAAAGCAAGATGCTTTCTGACTAGAGGGCCACTCTGTTGCGTAGCAGCTGACATCATTAAGGTCAATCAAGATGTTGTCTGACATGAGAGCCGCTCGGTTGCCTAACAAGGAGTAGGATACATTTATCTAGGTAATTGTATGAGTTGCAGGATAGACAGGTTGCCCAACTGAAAGATGAGGTGGTAAGATGAAAGAAATTAGGACTTTATTTAGACTTATACATTTGTATGAACGGAAGTTTGAGCATAAAAGACTCAACTTCTCTGTTGCTGAACTGGTAGGATTTGGCTAAAGAGAAGATGGAAATGATGCTATTCATAGTTTCTATTATTCCCGTTAACTGTAGCATAACCCTTAATCTCTCAACTTATCAGCTGGCTTCATTGCTACTGGTGTACCATATCCTAAAACAAAGGAAGTGAGAAGGGTGTGCTGCCTCTTGGCTGGCAAAAAGATCTAGGTCCTAATGTACATGCTACAATTGTTTAGAGAGTGTTAGCAAATGAGGCAAGGGAATGCAGAGAAGTATGGGAGGTTATAAACACAAATGAGATTTGATTTTTTTTTATTCAGCTGTTGATTTTCACTATAAAACTGACTCCATAGTTTAGATCTGGTTACCCTTTATAAAAATCTAAACTTTTTGTATTGCTTATATTAAATGTACTAACAGTGGACTTTTCCATCTGCAGATTATACTGAATGACCAGCAGTGGCAGTGTTTCACAGCAGAGTTTCTCTGAATTGCCAAGACTGAAGCAAACAAAAGAAAAAAGGAAGTCTTGTGGCATACTGCATCATTTTATCAATTTATGTGGTAAGTAAAACGCCCAATCATTCTTTTAGGCATTAAAAAGATGTTCATAGCATCGGAATGTCCTCACTACTTTATAGTGGGAGCCTGTGCCTGAATATAATTTCTGTTAAGAAAGAAGTAATATGGATCACATTATGTTGGTCATGATATTTAATAAAAGACTGACTGACTCGAACTCTACTAAAACCTGCTTTAGATCCTGGTGCTAGCAATGTTCCATTCGAGGATTTGCTGTCTTTGAGGCTGAAATGCACCATCTCACTTATGAAAAGTAGTGTTAAATTCTCACGGTAGGAAGCTCATCTAACCTCTTCTCCAACACTCTATATGTTTGACTCTGATACTCAAGATGGATTGTTGTTAAGGATAGTCCGTCTATGTACCTCCATCCCACTTTCAAGAAGGACACAGTGCTTTGACTGGTTCAGATTCCTTTACCATTCCCTCTCCTACGTGGCTGGAAGTCATGAATACAGATAGTAAGCTACTGCATAACTTCTGATATCTCATCCTCCTGTGTGGTCAGCTTCCACAAGGACAATTGGTCCAGGGGTGTCTGACATCATAAAGCTAAAGCTAAAGCAAGAAGTTGTCTGACATGAGATGCCATTCTGTTGCCTAGCAGTCTGACATCATAAAGCTAAAGCAAGATGCTTTCTGACTAGAGGGCCACTCTGTTGCGTAGCAGCTGACATCATTAAGGTCAATCAAGATGTTGTCTGACATGAGAGCCGCTCGGTTGCCTAACAAGGAGTAGGATACATTTATCTAGGTAATTGTATGAGTTGCAGGATAGACAGGTTGCCCAACTGAAAGATGAGGTGGTAAGATGAAAGAAATTAGGACTTTATTTAGACTTATACATTTGTATGAACGGAAGTTTGAGCATAAAAGACTCAACTTCACTGTTGCTGAACTGGTAGGATTTGGCTAAAGAGAAGATGGAAATGATGCTATTCATAGTTTCTATTATTCCCGTTAACTGTAGCATAACCCTTAATCTCTCAACTTATCAGCTGGCTTCATTGCTACTGGTGTACCATATCCTAAAACAAAGGAAGTGAGAGGGGTGTGCTGCCTCTTGGCTGGCAAAAAGATCTAGGTCCTAATGTACATGCTACAATTGTTTAGAGAGTGTTAGCAAATGAGGCAAGGGAATGCAGAGAAGTATGGGAGGTTATAAACACAAATTGAGATTTGATTTTTTTTCTTCAGCTGTTGATTTTCACTATAAAACTGACTCCATAGTTTAGATCTGGTTACCCTTTATAAAAATCTAAACTTTTTGTATTGCTTATATTAAATGTACTAACAGTGGACTTTTCCATCTGCAGATTATACTGAATGACCAGCAGTGGCAGTGTTTCACAGCAGAGTTTCTCTGAATTGCCAAGACTGAAGCAAACAAAAGAAAAAAGGAAGTCTTGTGGCATACTGCATCATTTTATCAATTTATGTGGTAAGTAAAACGCCCAATCATTCTTTTAGGCATTAAAAAGATGTTCATAGCATCGGAATGTCCTCACTACTTTATAGTGGGAGCCTGTGCCTGAATATAATTTCTGTTAAGAAAGAAGTAATATGGATCACATTATGTTGGTCATGATATTTAATAAAAGACTGACTGACTCTAACTCTACTAAACCTGCTTTAGATCCTGGTGCTAGCAATGTTCCATTCAAGGAAATTGCTGTCTTTGAGGCTGAAATGCACCATCTCACTTATGAAAAGTAGTGTTAAATTCTCACGGTAGGAAGCTCATCTAACCTCTTCTCCAACACTCTATATGTTTGACTCTGATACTCAAGATGGATTGTTGTTAAGGATAGTCCGTCTATGTACCTCCATCCCACTTTCAAGAAGGACACAGTGCTTTGACTGGTTCAGATTCCTTTACCATTCCCTCTCCTACGTGGCTGGAAGTCATGAATACAGATAGTAAGCTACTGCATAACTTCTGATATCTCATCCTCCTGTGTGGTCAGCTTCCACAAGGACAATTGGTCCAGGGGTGTCTGACATCATAAAGCTAAAGCTAAAGCAAGAAGTTGTCTGACATGAGATGCCATTCTGTTGCCTAGCAGTCTGAGATCATAAAGCTAAAGCAAGATGCTTTCTGACTAGAGGGCCACTCTGTTGCGTAGCAGCTGACATCATTGAGGTCAATCAAGATGTTGTCTGACATGAGAGCCGCTCGGTTGCCTAACAAGGAGTAGCATACATTTATCTAGGTAATTGTATGAGTTGCAGGATAGACAGGTTGCCCAACTGAAAGATGAGGTGGTAAGATGAAAGAAATTAGGACTTTATTTAGACTTATACATTTGTATGAACGGAAGTTTGAGCATAAAAGACTCAACTTCACTGTTGCTGAACTGGTAGGATTTGGCTAAAGAGAAGATGGAAATGATGCTATTCATAGTTTCTATTATTCCCGTTAACTGTAGCATAACCCTTAATCTCTCAACTTATCAGCTGGCTTCATTGCTACTGGTGTACCATATCCTAAAACAAAGGAAGTGAGAGGGGTGTGCTGCCTCTTGGCTGGCAAAAAGATCTAGGTCCTAATGTACATGCTACAATTGTTTAGAGAGTGTTAGCAAATGAGGCAAGGGAATGCAGAGAAGTATGGGAGGTTATAAACACAAATTGAGATTTGATTTTTTTTCTTCAGCTGTTGATTTTCACTATAAAACTGACTCCATAGTTTAGATCTGGTTACCCTTTATAAAAATCTAAACTTTTTGTATTGCTTATATTAAATGTACTAACAGTGGACTTTTCCATCTGCAGATTATACTGAATGACCAGCAGTGGCAGTGTTTCACAGCAGAGTTTCTCTGAATTGCCAAGACTGAAGCAAACAAAAGAAAAAAGGAAGTCTTGTGGCATACTGCATCATTTTATCAATTTATGTGGTAAGTAAAACGCCCAATCATTCTTTTAGGCATTAAAAAGATGTTCATAGCATCGGAATGTCCTCACTACTTTATAGTGGGAGCCTGTGCCTGAATATAATTTCTGTTAAGAAAGAAGTAATATGGATCACATTATGTTGGTCATGATATTTAATAAAAGACTGACTGACTCGAACTCTACTAAAACCTGCTTTAGATCCTGGTGCTAGCAATGTTCCATTCGAGGAAATTGCTGTCTTTGAGGCTGAAATGCACCATCTCACTTATGAAAAGTAGTGTTAAATTCTCACGGTAGGAAGCTCATCTAACCTCTTCTCCAACACTCTATATGTTTGACTCTGATACTCAAGATGGATTGTTGTTAAGGATAGTCCGTCTATGTACCTCCATCCCACTTTCAAGAAGGACACAGTGCTTTGACTGGTTCAGATTCCTTTACCATTCCCTCTCCTACGTGGCTGGAAGTCATGAATACAGATAGTAAGCTACTGCATAACTTCTGATATCTCATCCTCCTGTGTGGTCAGCTTCCACAAGGACAATTGGTCCAGGGGTGTCTGACATCATAAAGCTAAAGCTAAAGCAAGAAGTTGTCTGACATGAGATGCCATTCTGTTGCCTAGCAGTCTGAGATCATAAAGCTAAAGCAAGATGCTTTCTGACTAGAGGGCCACTCTGTTGCGTAGCAGCTGACATCATTGAGGTCAATCAAGATGTTGTCTGACATGAGAGCCGCTCGGTTGCCTAACAAGGAGTAGCATACATTTATCTAGGTAATTGTATGAGTTGCAGGATAGACAGGTTGCCCAACTGAAAGATGAGGTGGTAAGATGAAAGAAATTAGGACTTTATTTAGACTTATACATTTGTATGAACGGAAGTTTGAGCATAAAAGACTCAACTTCACTGTTGCTGAACTGGTAGGATTTGGCTAAAGAGAAGATGGAAATGATGCTATTCATAGTTTCTATTATTCCCGTTAACTGTAGCATAACCCTTAATCTCTCAACTTATCAGCTGGCTTCATTGCTACTGGTGTACCATATCCTAAAACAAAGGAAGTGAGAGGGGTGTGCTGCCTCTTGGCTGGCAAAAAGATCTAGGTCCTAATGTACATGCTACAATTGTTTAGAGAGTGTTAGCAAATGAGGCAAGGGAATGCAGAGAAGTATGGGAGGTTATAAACACAAATGAGATTTGATTTTTTTTTATTCAGCTGTTGATTTTCACTATAAAACTGACTCCATAGTTTAGATTTGGTTACCCTTTATAAAAATCTAAACTTTTTGTATTGCTTATATTAAATGTACTAACAGTGGACTTTTCCATCTGCAGATTATACTGAATGACCAGCAGTGGCAGTGTTTCACAGCAGAGTTTCTCTGAATTGCCAAGACTGAAGCAAACAAAAAAAAAAGGAAGTCTTGTGGCATACTGCATCATTTTATCAATTTATGTGGTAAGTAAAACGCCCAATCATTCTTTTAGGCATTAAAAAGATGTTCATAGCATCGGAATGTCCTCACTACTTTATAGTGGGAGCCTGTGCCTGAATATAATTTCTGTTAAGAAAGAAGTAATATGGATCACATTATGTTGGTCATGATATTTAATAAAAGACTGACTGACTCGAACTCTACTAAAACCTGCTTTAGATCCTGGTGCTAGCAATGTTCCATTCGAGGAAATTGCTGTCTTTGAGGCTGAAATGCACCATCTCACTTATGAAAAGTAGTGTTAAATTCTCACGGTAGGAAGCTCATCTAACCTCTTCTCCAACACTCTATATGTTTGACTCTGATACTCAAGATGGATTGTTGTTAAGGATAGTCCGTCTATGTACCTCCATCCCACTTTCAAGAAGGACACAGTGCTTTGACTGGTTCAGATTCCTTTACCATTCCCTCTCCTACGTGGCTGGAAGTCATGAATACAGATAGTAAGCTACTGCATAACTTCTGATATCTCATCCTCCTGTGTGGTCAGCTTCCACAAGGACAATTGGTCCAGGGGTGTCTGACATCATAAAGCTAAAGCTAAAGCAAGAAGTTGTCTGACATGAGATGCCATTCTGTTGCCTAGCAGTCTGACATCATAAAGCTAAAGCAAGATGCTTTCTGACTAGAGGGCCACTCTGTTGCGTAGCAGCTGACATCATTAAGGTCAATCAAGATGTTGTCTGACATGAGAGCCGCTCGGTTGCCTAACAAGGAGTAGGATACATTTATCTAGGTAATTGTATGAGTTGCAGGATAGACAGGTTGCCCAACTGAAAGATGAGGTGGTAAGATGAAAGAAATTAGGACTTTATTTAGACTTATACATTTGTATGAACGGAAGTTTGAGCATAAAAGACTCAACTTCACTGTTGCTGAACTGGTAGGATTTGGCTAAAGAGAAGATGGAAATGATGCTATTCATAGTTTCTATTATTCCCGTTAACTGTAGCATAACCCTTAATCTCTCAACTTATCAGCTGGCTTCATTGCTACTGGTGTACCATATCCTAAAACAAAGGAAGTGAGAGGGGTGTGCTGCCTCTTGGCTGGCAAAAAGATCTAGGTCCTAATGTACATGCTACAATTGTTTAGAGAGTGTTAGCAAATGAGGCAAGGGAATGCAGAGAAGTATGGGAGGTTATAAACACAAATTGAGATTTGATTTTTTTTCTTCAGCTGTTGATTTTCACTATAAAACTGACTCCATAGTTTAGATCTGGTTACCCTTTATAAAAATCTAAACTTTTTGTATTGCTTATATTAAATGTACTAACAGTGGACTTTTCCATCTGCAGATTATACTGAATGACCAGCAGTGGCAGTGTTTCACAGCAGAGTTTCTCTGAATTGCCAAGACTGAAGCAAACAAAAGAAAAAAGGAAGTCTTGTGGCATACTGCATCATTTTATCAATTTATGTGGTAAGTAAAACGCCCAATCATTCTTTTAGGCATTAAAAAGATGTTCATAGCATCGGAATGTCCTCACTACTTTATAGTGGGAGCCTGTGCCTGAATATAATTTCTGTTAAGAAAGAAGTAATATGGATCACATTATGTTGGTCATGATATTTAATAAAAGACTGACTGACTCGAACTCTACTAAAACCTGCTTTAGATCCTGGTGCTAGCAATGTTCCATTCGAGGAAATTGCTGTCTTTGAGGCTGAAATGCACCATCTCACTTATGAAAAGTAGTGTTAAATTCTCACGGTAGGAAGCTCATCTAACCTCTTCTCCAACACTCTATATGTTTGACTCTGATACTCAAGATGGATTGTTGTTAAGGATAGTCCGTCTATGTACCTCCATCCCACTTTCAAGAAGGACACAGTGCTTTGACTGGTTCAGATTCCTTTACCATTCCCTCTCCTACGTGGCTGGAAGTCATGAATACAGATAGTAAGCTACTGCATAACTTCTGATATCTCATCCTCCTGTGTGGTCAGCTTCCACAAGGACAATTGGTCCAGGGGTGTCTGACATCATAAAGCTAAAGCTAAAGCAAGAAGTTGTCTGACATGAGATGCCATTCTGTTGCCTAGCAGTCTGAGATCATAAAGCTAAAGCAAGATGCTTTCTGACTAGAGGGCCACTCTGTTGCGTAGCAGCTGACATCATTGAGGTCAATCAAGATGTTGTCTGACATGAGAGCCGCTCGGTTGCCTAACAAGGAGTAGCATACATTTATCTAGGTAATTGTATGAGTTGCAGGATAGACAGGTTGCCCAACTGAAAGATGAGGTGGTAAGATGAAAGAAATTAGGACTTTATTTAGACTTATACATTTGTATGAACGGAAGTTTGAGCATAAAAGACTCAACTTCACTGTTGCTGAACTGGTAGGATTTGGCTAAAGAGAAGATGGAAATGATGCTATTCATAGTTTCTATTATTCCCGTTAACTGTAGCATAACCCTTAATCTCTCAACTTATCAGCTGGCTTCATTGCTACTGGTGTACCATATCCTAAAACAAAGGAAGTGAGAGGGGTGTGCTGCCTCTTGGCTGGCAAAAAGATCTAGGTCCTAATGTACATGCTACAATTGTTTAGAGAGTGTTAGCAAATGAGGCAAGGGAATGCAGAGAAGTATGGGAGGTTATAAACACAAATGAGATTTGATTTTTTTTTATTCAGCTGTTGATTTTCACTATAAAACTGACTCCATAGTTTAGATTTGGTTACCCTTTATAAAAATCTAAACTTTTTGTATTGCTTATATTAAATGTACTAACAGTGGACTTTTCCATCTGCAGATTATACTGAATGACCAGCAGTGGCAGTGTTTCACAGCAGAGTTTCTCTGAATTGCCAAGACTGAAGCAAACAAAAAAAAAAGGAAGTCTTGTGGCATACTGCATCATTTTATCAATTTATGTGGTAAGTAAAACGCCCAATCATTCTTTTAGGCATTAAAAAGATGTTCATAGCATCGGAATGTCCTCACTACTTTATAGTGGGAGCCTGTGCCTGAATATAATTTCTGTTAAGAAAGAAGTAATATGGATCACATTATGTTGGTCATGATATTTAATAAAAGACTGACTGACTCGAACTCTACTAAACCTGCTTTAGATCCTGGTGCTAGCAATGTTCCATTCAAGGAAATTGCTGTCTTTGAGGCTGAAATGCACCATCTCACTTATGAAAAGTAGTGTTAAATTCTCACGGTAGAAAGCTCATCTAACCTCTTCTCCAACACTCTATATGTTTGACTCTGATACTCAAGATGGATTGTTGTTAAGGATAGTCCGTCTATGTACCTCCATCCCACTTTCAAGAAGGACACAGTGCTTTGACTGGTTCAGATTCCTTTACCATTCCCTCTCCTACGTGGCTGGAAGTCATGAATACAGATAGTAAGCTACTGCATAACTTCTGATATCTCATCCTCCTGTGTGGTCAGCTTCCACAAGGACAATTGGTCCAGGGGTGTCTGACATCATAAAGCTAAAGCTAAAGCAAGAAGTTGTCTGACATGAGATGCCATTCTGTTGCCTAGCAGTCTGAGATCATAAAGCTAAAGCAAGATGCTTTCTGACTAGAGGGCCACTCTGTTGCGTAGCAGCTGACATCATTAAGGTCAATCAAGATATTGTCTGACATGAGAGCCGCTCGGTTGCCTAACAAGGAGTAGGATACATTTATCTAGGTAATTGTATGAGTTGCAGGATAGACAGGTTGCCCAACTGAAAGATGAGGTGGTAAGATGAAAGAAATTAGGACTTTATTTAGACTTATACATTTGTATGAACGGAAGTTTGAGCATAAAAGACTCAACTTCTCTGTTGCTGAACTGGTAGGATTTGGCTAAAGAGAAGATGGAAATGATGCTATTCATAGTTTCTATTATTCCCGTTAACTGTAGCATAACCCTTAATCTCTCAACTTATCAGCTGGCTTCATTGCTACTGGTGTACCATATCCTAAAACAAAGGAAGTGAGAAGGGTGTGCTGCCTCTTGGCTGGCAAAAAGATCTAGGTCCTAATGTACATGCTACAATTGTTTAGAGAGTGTTAGCAAATGAGGCAAGGGAATGCAGAGAAGTATGGGAGGTTATAAACACAAATGAGATTTGATTTTTTTTTATTCAGCTGTTGATTTTCACTATAAAACTGACTCCATAGTTTAGATCTGGTTACCCTTTATAAAAATCTAAACTTTTTGTATTGCTTATATTAAATGTACTAACAGTGGACTTTTCCATCTGCAGATTATACTGAATGACCAGCAGTGGCAGTGTTTCACAGCAGAGTTTCTCTGAATTGCCAAGACTGAAGCAAACAAAAAAAAAAGGAAGTCTTGTGGCATACTGCATCATTTTATCAATTTATGTGGTAAGTAAAACGCCCAATCATTCTTTTAGGCATTAAAAAGATGTTCATAGCATCAGAATGTCCTCACTACTTTATAGTGGGAGCCTGTGCCTGAATATAATTTCTGTTAAGAAAGAAGTAATATGGATCACATTATAATGGTCATGATATTTAAAAAAAAACTGACTGACTCGAACTCTACTAAAACCTGCTTTAGATCCTGGTGCTAGCAATGTTCCATTCGAGGAAATAGCTGTCTTTGAGGCTGAAATGCACCATCTCACTTATGAAAAGTAGTGTTAAATTCTCACGGTAGGAAGCTCATCTAACCTCTTCTCCTGCACTCTATATGTTTGACTCTGATACTCAAGATGGATTGTTGTTAAGGATAGTCCGTCTATGTACCTCCATCCCACTTTCAAGAAGGACACAGTGCTTTGACTGGTTCAGATTCCTTTACCATTCCCTCTCCTACGTGGCTGGAAGTCATGAATACAGATAGTAAGCTACTGCATAACTTCTGATATCTCATCCTCCTGTGTGGTCAGCTTCCACAAGGACAATTGGTCCAGGGGTGTCTGACATCATAAAGCTAAAGCTAAAGCAAGAAGTTGTCTGACATGAGATGCCATTCTGTTGCCTAGCAGTCTGAGATCATAAAGCTAAAGCAAGATGCTTTCTGACTAGAGGGCCACTCTGTTGCGTAGCAGCTGACATCATTAAGGTCAATCAAGATGTTGTCTGACATGAGAGCCGCTCGGTTGCCTAACAAGGAGTAGGATACATTTATCTAGGTAATTGTATGAGTTGCAGGATAGACAGGTTGCCCAACTGAAAGATGAGGTGGTAAGATGAAAGAAATTAGGACTTTATTTAGACTTATACATTTGTATGAACGGAAGTTTGAGCATAAAAGACTCAACTTCTCTGTTGCTGAACTGGTAGGATTTGGCTAAAGAGAAGATGGAAATGATGCTATTCATAGTTTCTATTATTCCCGTTAACTGTAGCATAACCCTTAATCTCTCAACTTATCAGCTGGCTTCATTGCTACTGGTGTACCATATCCTAAAACAAAGGAAGTGAGAAGGGTGTGCTGCCTCTTGGCTGGCAAAAAGATTTAGGTCCTAATGTACATGCTACAATTGTTTAGAGAGTGTTAGCAAATGAGGCAAGGGAATGCAGAGAAGTATGGGAGGTTATAAACACAAATGAGATTTGATTTTTTTTTATTCAGCTGTTGATTTTCACTATAAAACTGACTCCATAGTTTAGATCTGGTTACCCTTTATAAAAATCTAAACTTTTTGTATTGCTTATATTAAATGTACTAACAGTGGACTTTTCCATCTGCAGATTATACTGAATGACCAGCAGTGGCAGTGTTTCACAGCAGAGTTTCTCTGAATTGCCAAGACTGAAGCAAACAAAAAAAAAGGAAGTCTTGTGGCATACTGCATCATTTTATCAATTTATGTGGTAAGTAAAACGCCCAATCATTCTTTTAGGCATTAAAAAGATGTTCATAGCATCAGAATGTCCTCACTACTTTATAGTGGGAGCCTGTGCCTGAATATAATTTCTGTTAAGAAAGAAGTAATATGGATCACATTATAATGGTCATGATATTTAAAAAAAAACTGACTGACTCGAACTCTACTAAAACCTGCTTTAGATCCTGGTGCTAGCAATGTTCCATTCGAGGAAATAGCTGTCTTTGAGGCTGAAATGCACCATCTCACTTATGAAAAGTAGTGTTAAATTCTCACGGTAGGAAGCTCATCTAACCTCTTCTCCTGCACTCTATATGTTTGACTCTGATACTCAAGATGGATTGTTGTTAAGGATAGTCCGTCTATGTACCTCCATCCCACTTTCAAGAAGGACACAGTGCTTTGACTGGTTCAGATTCCTTTACCATTCCCTCTCCTACGTGGCTGGAAGTCATGAATACAGATAGTAAGCTACTGCATAACTTCTGATATCTCATCCTCCTGTGTGGTCAGCTTCCACAAGGACAATTGGTCCAGGGGTGTCTGACATCATAAAGCTAAAGCTAAAGCAAGAAGTTGTCTGACATGAGATGCCATTCTGTTGCCTAGCAGTCTGAGATCATAAAGCTAAAGCAAGATGCTTTCTGACTAGAGGGCCACTCTGTTGCGTAGCAGCTGACATCATTAAGGTCAATCAAGATGTTGTCTGACATGAGAGCCGCTCGGTTGCCTAACAAGGAGTAGGATACATTTATCTAGGTAATTGTATGAGTTGCAGGATAGACAGGTTGCCCAACTGAAAGATGAGGTGGTAAGATGAAAGAAATTAGGACTTTATTTAGACTTATACATTTGTATGAACGGAAGTTTGAGCATAAAAGACTCAACTTCTCTGTTGCTGAACTGGTAGGATTTGGCTAAAGAGAAGATGGAAATGATGCTATTCATAGTTTCTATTATTCCCGTTAACTGTAGCATAACCCTTAATCTCTCACCTTATCAGCTGGCTTCATTGCTACTGGTGTACCATATCCTAAAACAAAGGAAGTGAGAAGGGTGTGCTGCCTCTTGGCTGGCAAAAAGATCTAGGTCCTAATGTACATGCTACAATTGTTTAGAGAGTGTTAGCAAATGAGGCAAGGGAATGCAGAGAAGTATGGGAGGTTATAAACACAAATGAGATTTGATTTTTTTTTATTCAGCTGTTGATTTTCACTATAAAACTGACTCCATAGTTTAGATCTGGTTACCCTTTATAAAAATCTAAACTTTTTGTATTGCTTATATTAAATGTACTAACAGTGGACTTTTCCATCTGCAGATTATACTGAATGACCAGCAGTGGCAGTGTTTCACAGCAGAGTTTCTCTGAATTGCCAAGACTGAAGCAAACAAAAAAAAAGGAAGTCTTGTGGCATACTGCATCATTTTATCAATTTATGTGGTAAGTAAAACGCCCAATCATTCTTTTAGGCATTAAAAAGATGTTCATAGCATCAGAATGTCCTCACTACTTTATAGTGGGAGCCTGTGCCTGAATATAATTTCTGTTAAGAAAGAAGTAATATGGATCACATTATAATGGTCATGATATTTAAAAAAAAACTGACTGACTCGAACTCTACTAAAACCTGCTTTAGATCCTGGTGCTAGCAATGTTCCATTCGAGGAAATAGCTGTCTTTGAGGCTGAAATGCACCATCTCACTTATGAAAAGTAGTGTTAAATTCTCACGGTAGGAAGCTCATCTAACCTCTTCTCCTGCACTCTATATGTTTGACTCTGATACTCAAGATGGATTGTTGTTAAGGATAGTCCGTCTATGTACCTCCATCCCACTTTCAAGAAGGACACAGTGCTTTGACTGGTTCAGATTCCTTTACCATTCCCTCTCCTACGTGGCTGGAAGTCATGAATACAGATAGTAAGCTACTGCATAACTTCTGATATCTCATCCTCCTGTGTGGTCAGCTTCCACAAGGACAATTGGTCCAGGGGTGTCTGACATCATAAAGCTAAAGCTAAAGCAAGAAGTTGTCTGACATGAGATGCCATTCTGTTGCCTAGCAGTCTGAGATCATAAAGCTAAAGCAAGATGCTTTCTGACTAGAGGGCCACTCTGTTGCGTAGCAGCTGACATCATTAAGGTCAATCAAGATGTTGTCTGACATGAGAGCCGCTCGGTTGCCTAACAAGGAGTAGGATACATTTATCTAGGTAATTGTATGAGTTGCAGGATAGACAGGTTGCCCAACTGAAAGATGAGGTGGTAAGATGAAAGAAATTAGGACTTTATTTAGACTTATACATTTGTATGAACGGAAGTTTGAGCATAAAAGACTCAACTTCTCTGTTGCTGAACTGGTAGGATTTGGCTAAAGAGAAGATGGAAATGATGCTATTCATAGTTTCTATTATTCCCGTTAACTGTAGCATAACCCTTAATCTCTCAACTTCTCAGCTGGCTTCATTGCTACTGGTGTACCATATCCTAAAACAAAGGAAGTGAGAAGGGTGTGCTGCCTCTTGGCTGGCAAAAAGATCTAGGTCCTAATGTACATGCTACAATTGTTTAGAGAGTGTTAGCAAATGAGGCAAGGGAATGCAGAGAAGTATGGGAGGTTATAAACACAAATGAGATTTGATTTTTTTTTATTCAGCTGTTGATTTTCACTATAAAACTGACTCCATAGTTTAGATCTGGTTACCCTTTATAAAAATCTAAACTTTTTGTATTGCTTATATTAAATGTACTAACAGTGGACTTTTCCATCTGCAGATTATACTGAATGACCAGCAGTGGCAGTGTTTCACAGCAGAGTTTCTCTGAATTGCCAAGACTGAAGCAAACAAAAGAAAAAAGGAAGTCTTGTGGCATACTGCATCATTTTATCAATTTATGTGGTAAGTAAAACGCCCAATCATTCTTTTAGGCATTAAAAAGATGTTCATAGCATCGGAATGTCCTCACTACTTTATAGTGGGAGCCTGTGCCTGAATATAATTTCTGTTAAGAAAGAAGTAATATGGATCACATTATGTTGGTCATGATATTTAATAAAAGACTGACTGACTCGAACTCTACTAAACCTGCTTTAGATCCTGGTGCTAGCAATGTTCCATTCAAGGAAATTGCTGTCTTTGAGGCTGAAATGCACCATCTCACTTATGAAAAGTAGTGTTAAATTCTCACGGTAGGAAGCTCATCTAACCTCTTCTCCAACACTCTATATGTTTGACTCTGATACTCAAGATGGATTGTTGTTAAGGATAGTCCGTCTATGTACCTCCATCCCACTTTCAAGAAGGACACAGTGCTTTGACTGGTTCAGATTCCTTTACCATTCCCTCTCCTACGTGGCTGGAAGTCATGAATACAGATAGTAAGCTACTGCATAACTTCTGATATCTCATCCTCCTGTGTGGTCAGCTTCCACAAGGACAATTGGTCCAGGGGTGTCTGACATCATAAAGCTAAAGCTAAAGCAAGAAGTTGTCTGACATGAGATGCCATTCTGTTGCCTAGCAGTCTGAGATCATAAAGCTAAAGCAAGATGCTTTCTGACTAGAGGGCCACTCTGTTGCGTAGCAGCTGACATCATTAAGGTCAATCAAGATGTTGTCTGACATGAGAGCCGCTCGGTTGCCTAACAAGGAGTAGCATACATTTATCTAGGTAATTGTATGAGTTGCAGGATAGACAGGTTGCCCAACTGAAAGATGAGGTGGTAAGATGAAAGAAATTAGGACTTTATTTAGACTTATACATTTGTATGAACGGAAGTTTGAGCATAAAAGACTCAACTTCACTGTTGCTGAACTGGTAGGATTTGGCTAAAGAGAAGATGGAAATGATGCTATTCATATTTCCTATTATTCCCGTTAACTGTAGCATAACCCTTAATCTCTCAACTTATCAGCTGGCTTCATTGCTACTGGTGTACCATATCCTAAAACAAAGGAAGTGAGAAGGGTGTGCTGCCTCTTGGCTGGCAAAAAGATCTAGGTCCTAATGTACATGCTACAATTGTTTAGAGAGTGTTAGCAAATGAGGCAAGGGAATGCAGAGAAGTATGGGAGGTTATAAACACAAATTGAGATTTGATTTTTTTTCTTCAGCTGTTGATTTTCACTATAAAACTGACTCCATAGTTTAGATCTGGTTACCCTTTATAAAAATCTAAACTTTTTGTATTGCTTATATTAAATGTACTAACAGTGGACTTTTCCATCTGCAGATTATACTGAATGACCAGCAGTGGCAGTGTTTCACAGCAGAGTTTCTCTGAATTGCCAAGACTGAAGCAAACAAAAAAAAAAGGAAGTCTTGTGGCATACTGCATCATTTTATCAATTTATGTGGTAAGTAAAACGCCCAATCATTCTTTTAGGCATTAAAAAGATGTTCATAGCATCAGAATGTCCTCACTACTTTATAGTGGGAGCCTGTGCCTGAATATAATTTCTGTTAAGAAAGAAGTAATATGGATCACATTATAATGGTCATGATATTTAAAAAAAAACTGACTGACTCGAACTCTACTAAAACCTGCTTTAGATCCTGGTGCTAGCAATGTTCCATTCGAGGAAATAGCTGTCTTTGAGGCTGAAATGCACCATCTCACTTATGAAAAGTAGTGTTAAATTCTCACGGTAGGAAGCTCATCTAACCTCTTCTCCTGCACTCTATATGTTTGACTCTGATACTCAAGATGGATTGTTGTTAAGGATAGTCCGTCTATGTACCTCCATCCCACTTTCAAGAAGGACACAGTGCTTTGACTGGTTCAGATTCCTTTACCATTCCCTCTCCTACGTGGCTGGAAGTCATGAATACAGATAGTAAGCTACTGCATAACTTCTGATATCTCATCCTCCTGTGTGGTCCGCTTCCACAAGGACAATTGGTCCAGGGGTGTCTGACATCATAAAGCTAAAGCTAAAGCAAGAAGTTGTCTGACATGAGATGCCATTCTGTTGCCTAGCAGTCTGAGATCATAAAGCTAAAGCAAGATGCTTTCTGACTAGAGGGCCACTCTGTTGCGTAGCAGCTGACATCATTAAGGTCAATCAAGATGTTGTCTGACATGAGAGCCGCTCGGTTGCCTAACAAGGAGTAGGATACATTTATCTAGGTAATTGTATGAGTTGCAGGATAGACAGGTTGCCCAACTGAAAGATGAGGTGGTAAGATGAAAGAAATTAGGACTTTATTTAGACTTATACATTTGTATGAACGGAAGTTTGAGCATAAAAGACTCAACTTCTCTGTTGCTGAACTGGTAGGATTTGGCTAAAGAGAAGATGGAAATGATGCTATTCATAGTTTCTATTATTCCCGTTAACTGTAGCATAACCCTTAATCTCTCAACTTATCAGCTGGCTTCATTGCTACTGGTGTACCATATCCTAAAACAAAGGAAGTGAGAAGGGTGTGCTGCCTCTTGGCTGGCAAAAAGATCTAGGTCCTAATGTACATGCTACAATTGTTTAGAGAGTGTTAGCAAATGAGGCAAGGGAATGCAGAGAAGTATGGGAGGTTATAAACACAAATTGAGATTTGATTTTTTTTCTTCAGCTGTTGATTTTCACTATAAAACTGACTCCATAGTTTAGATCTGGTTACCCTTTATAAAAATCTAAACTTTTTGTATTGCTTATATTAAATGTACTAACAGTGGACTTTTCCATCTGCAGATTATACTGAATGACCAGCAGTGGCAGTGTTTCACAGCAGAGTTTCTCTGAATTGCCAAGACTGAAGCAAACAAAAGAAAAAAGGAAGTCTTGTGGCATACTGCATCATTTTATCAATTTATGTGGTAAGTAAAACGCCCAATCATTCTTTTAGGCATTAAAAAGATGTTCATAGCATCGGAATGTCCTCACTACTTTATAGTGGGAGCCTGTGCCTGAATATAATTTCTGTTAAGAAAGAAGTAATATGGATCACATTATGTTGGTCATGATATTTAATAAAAGACTGACTGACTCGAACTCTACTAAACCTGCTTTAGATCCTGGTGCTAGCAATGTTCCATTCAAGGAAATTGCTGTCTTTGAGGCTGAAATGCACCATCTCACTTATGAAAAGTAGTGTTAAATTCTCACGGTAGGAAGCTCATCTAACCTCTTCTCCAACACTCTATATGTTTGACTCTGATACTCAAGATGGATTGTTGTTAAGGATAGTCCGTCTATGTACCTCCATCCCACTTTCAAGAAGGACACAGTGCTTTGACTGGTTCAGATTCCTTTACCATTCCCTCTCCTACGTGGCTGGAAGTCATGAATACAGATAGTAAGCTACTGCATAACTTCTGATATCTCATCCTCCTGTGTGGTCAGCTTCCACAAGGACAATTGGTCCAGGGGTGTCTGACATCATAAAGCTAAAGCTAAAGCAAGAAGTTGTCTGACATGAGATGCCATTCTGTTGCCTAGCAGTCTGAGATCATAAAGCTAAAGCAAGATGCTTTCTGACTAGAGGGCCACTCTGTTGCGTAGCAGCTGACATCATTGAGGTCAATCAAGATGTTGTCTGACATGAGAGCCGCTCGGTTGCCTAACAAGGAGTAGCATACATTTATCTAGGTAATTGTATGAGTTGCAGGATAGACAGGTTGCCCAACTGAAAGATGAGGTGGTAAGATGAAAGAAATTAGGACTTTATTTAGACTTATACATTTGTATGAACGGAAGTTTGAGCATAAAAGACTCAACTTCACTGTTGCTGAACTGGTAGGATTTGGCTAAAGAGAAGATGGAAATGATGCTATTCATAGTTTCTATTATTCCCGTTAACTGTAGCATAACCCTTAATCTCTCAACTTATCAGCTGGCTTCATTGCTACTGGTGTACCATATCCTAAAACAAAGGAAGTGAGAGGGGTGTGCTGCCTCTTGGCTGGCAAAAAGATCTAGGTCCTAATGTACATGCTACAATTGTTTAGAGAGTGTTAGCAAATGAGGCAAGGGAATGCAGAGAAGTATGGGAGGTTATAAACACAAATTGAGATTTGATTTTTTTTCTTCAGCTGTTGATTTTCACTATAAAACTGACTCCATAGTTTAGATCTGGTTACCCTTTATAAAAATCTAAACTTTTTGTATTGCTTATATTAAATGTACTAACAGTGGACTTTTCCATCTGCAGATTATACTGAATGACCAGCAGTGGCAGTGTTTCACAGCAGAGTTTCTCTGAATTGCCAAGACTGAAGCAAACAAAAGAAAAAAGGAAGTCTTGTGGCATACTGCATCATTTTATCAATTTATGTGGTAAGTAAAACGCCCAATCATTCTTTTAGGCATTAAAAAGATGTTCATAGCATCGGAATGTCCTCACTACTTTATAGTGGGAGCCTGTGCCTGAATATAATTTCTGTTAAGAAAGAAGTAATATGGATCACATTATGTTGGTCATGATATTTAATAAAAGACTGACTGACTCGAACTCTACTAAAACCTGCTTTAGATCCTGGTGCTAGCAATGTTCCATTCGAGGAAATTGCTGTCTTTGAGGCTGAAATGCACCATCTCACTTATGAAAAGTAGTGTTAAATTCTCACGGTAGGAAGCTCATCTAACCTCTTCTCCAACACTCTATATGTTTGACTCTGATACTCAAGATGGATTGTTGTTAAGGATAGTCCGTCTATGTACCTCCATCCCACTTTCAAGAAGGACACAGTGCTTTGACTGGTTCAGATTCCTTTACCATTCCCTCTCCTACGTGGCTGGAAGTCATGAATACAGATAGTAAGCTACTGCATAACTTCTGATATCTCATCCTCCTGTGTGGTCAGCTTCCACAAGGACAATTGGTCCAGGGGTGTCTGACATCATAAAGCTAAAGCTAAAGCAAGAAGTTGTCTGACATGAGATGCCATTCTGTTGCCTAGCAGTCTGACATCATAAAGCTAAAGCAAGATGCTTTCTGACTAGAGGGCCACTCTGTTGCGTAGCAGCTGACATCATTAAGGTCAATCAAGATGTTGTCTGACATGAGAGCCGCTCGGTTGCCTAACAAGGAGTAGGATACATTTATCTAGGTAATTGTATGAGTTGCAGGATAGACAGGTTGCCCAACTGAAAGATGAGGTGGTAAGATGAAAGAAATTAGGACTTTATTTAGACTTATACATTTGTATGAACGGAAGTTTGAGCATAAAAGACTCAACTTCACTGTTGCTGAACTGGTAGGATTTGGCTAAAGAGAAGATGGAAATGATGCTATTCATAGTTTCTATTATTCCCGTTAACTGTAGCATAACCCTTAATCTCTCAACTTATCAGCTGGCTTCATTGCTACTGGTGTACCATATCCTAAAACAAAGGAAGTGAGAGGGGTGTGCTGCCTCTTGGCTGGCAAAAAGATCTAGGTCCTAATGTACATGCTACAATTGTTTAGAGAGTGTTAGCAAATGAGGCAAGGGAATGCAGAGAAGTATGGGAGGTTATAAACACAAATTGAGATTTGATTTTTTTTCTTCAGCTGTTGATTTTCACTATAAAACTGACTCCATAGTTTAGATCTGGTTACCCTTTATAAAAATCTAAACTTTTTGTATTGCTTATATTAAATGTACTAACAGTGGACTTTTCCATCTGCAGATTATACTGAATGACCAGCAGTGGCAGTGTTTCACAGCAGAGTTTCTCTGAATTGCCAAGACTGAAGCAAACAAAAAAAAAAGGAAGTCTTGTGGCATACTGCATCATTTTATCAATTTATGTGGTAAGTAAAACGCCCAATCATTCTTTTAGGCATTAAAAAGATGTTCATAGCATCGGAATGTCCTCACTACTTTATAGTGGGAGCCTGTGCCTGAATATAATTTCTGTTAAGAAAGAAGTAATATGGATCACATTATGTTGGTCATGATATTTAATAAAAGACTGACTGACTCGAACTCTACTAAAACCTGCTTTAGATCCTGGTGCTAGCAATGTTCCATTCGAGGAAATTGCTGTCTTTGAGGCTGAAATGCACCATCTCACTTATGAAAAGTAGTGTTAAATTCTCACGGTAGGAAGCTCATCTAACCTCTTCTCCAACACTCTATATGTTTGACTCTGATACTCAAGATGGATTGTTGTTAAGGATAGTCCGTCTATGTACCTCCATCCCACTTTCAAGAAGGACACAGTGCTTTGACTGGTTCAGATTCCTTTACCATTCCCTCTCCTACGTGGCTGGAAGTCATGAATACAGATAGTAAGCTACTGCATAACTTCTGATATCTCATCCTCCTGTGTGGTCAGCTTCCACAAGGACAATTGGTCCAGGGGTGTCTGACATCATAAAGCTAAAGCTAAAGCAAGAAGTTGTCTGACATGAGATGCCATTCTGTTGCCTAGCAGTCTGACATCATAAAGCTAAAGCAAGATGCTTTCTGACTAGAGGGCCACTCTGTTGCGTAGCAGCTGACATCATTAAGGTCAATCAAGATGTTGTCTGACATGAGAGCCGCTCGGTTGCCTAACAAGGAGTAGGATACATTTATCTAGGTAATTGTATGAGTTGCAGGATAGACAGGTTGCCCAACTGAAAGATGAGGTGGTAAGATGAAAGAAATTAGGACTTTATTTAGACTTATACATTTGTATGAACGGAAGTTTGAGCATAAAAGACTCAACTTCACTGTTGCTGAACTGGTAGGATTTGGCTAAAGAGAAGATGGAAATGATGCTATTCATAGTTTCTATTATTCCCGTTAACTGTAGCATAACCCTTAATCTCTCAACTTATCAGCTGGCTTCATTGCTACTGGTGTACCATATCCTAAAACAAAGGAAGTGAGAGGGGTGTGCTGCCTCTTGGCTGGCAAAAAGATCTAGGTCCTAATGTACATGCTACAATTGTTTAGAGAGTGTTAGCAAATGAGGCAAGGGAATGCAGAGAAGTATGGGAGGTTATAAACACAAATTGAGATTTGATTTTTTTTCTTCAGCTGTTGATTTTCACTATAAAACTGACTCCATAGTTTAGATCTGGTTACCCTTTATAAAAATCTAAACTTTTTGTATTGCTTATATTAAATGTACTAACAGTGGACTTTTCCATCTGCAGATTATACTGAATGACCAGCAGTGGCAGTGTTTCACAGCAGAGTTTCTCTGAATTGCCAAGACTGAAGCAAACAAAAAAAAAAGGAAGTCTTGTGGCATACTGCATCATTTTATCAATTTATGTGGTAAGTAAAACGCCCAATCATTCTTTTAGGCATTAAAAAGATGTTCATAGCATCGGAATGTCCTCACTACTTTATAGTGGGAGCCTGTGCCTGAATATAATTTCTGTTAAGAAAGAAGTAATATGGATCACATTATGTTGGTCATGATATTTAATAAAAGACTGACTGACTCGAACTCTACTAAAACCTGCTTTAGATCCTGGTGCTAGCAATGTTCCATTCGAGGAAATTGCTGTCTTTGAGGCTGAAATGCACCATCTCACTTATGAAAAGTAGTGTTAAATTCTCACGGTAGGAAGCTCATCTAACCTCTTCTCCAACACTCTATATGTTTGACTCTGATACTCAAGATGGATTGTTGTTAAGGATAGTCCGTCTATGTACCTCCATCCCACTTTCAAGAAGGACACAGTGCTTTGACTGGTTCAGATTCCTTTACCATTCCCTCTCCTACGTGGCTGGAAGTCATGAATACAGATAGTAAGCTACTGCATAACTTCTGATATCTCATCCTCCTGTGTGGTCAGCTTCCACAAGGACAATTGGTCCAGGGGTGTCTGACATCATAAAGCTAAAGCTAAAGCAAGAAGTTGTCTGACATGAGATGCCATTCTGTTGCCTAGCAGTCTGACATCATAAAGCTAAAGCAAGATGCTTTCTGACTAGAGGGCCACTCTGTTGCGTAGCAGCTGACATCATTAAGGTCAATCAAGATGTTGTCTGACATGAGAGCCGCTCGGTTGCCTAACAAGGAGTAGGATACATTTATCTAGGTAATTGTATGAGTTGCAGGATAGACAGGTTGCCCAACTGAAAGATGAGGTGGTAAGATGAAAGAAATTAGGACTTTATTTAGACTTATACATTTGTATGAACGGAAGTTTGAGCATAAAAGACTCAACTTCACTGTTGCTGAACTGGTAGGATTTGGCTAAAGAGAAGATGGAAATGATGCTATTCATAGTTTCTATTATTCCCGTTAACTGTAGCATAACCCTTAATCTCTCAACTTATCAGCTGGCTTCATTGCTACTGGTGTACCATATCCTAAAACAAAGGAAGTGAGAGGGGTGTGCTGCCTCTTGGCTGGCAAAAAGATCTAGGTCCTAATGTACATGCTACAATTGTTTAGAGAGTGTTAGCAAATGAGGCAAGGGAATGCAGAGAAGTATGGGAGGTTATAAACACAAATTGAGATTTGATTTTTTTTCTTCAGCTGTTGATTTTCACTATAAAACTGACTCCATAGTTTAGATCTGGTTACCCTTTATAAAAATCTAAACTTTTTGTATTGCTTATATTAAATGTACTAACAGTGGACTTTTCCATCTGCAGATTATACTGAATGACCAGCAGTGGCAGTGTTTCACAGCAGAGTTTCTCTGAATTGCCAAGACTGAAGCAAACAAAAGAAAAAAGGAAGTCTTGTGGCATACTGCATCATTTTATCAATTTATGTGGTAAGTAAAACGCCCAATCATTCTTTTAGGCATTAAAAAGATGTTCATAGCATCGGAATGTCCTCACTACTTTATAGTGGGAGCCTGTGCCTGAATATAATTTCTGTTAAGAAAGAAGTAATATGGATCACATTATGTTGGTCATGATATTTAATAAAAGACTGACTGACTCGAACTCTACTAAACCTGCTTTAGATCCTGGTGCTAGCAATGTTCCATTCAAGGAAATTGCTGTCTTTGAGGCTGAAATGCACCATCTCACTTATGAAAAGTAGTGTTAAATTCTCACGGTAGGAAGCTCATCTAACCTCTTCTCCAACACTCTATATGTTTGACTCTGATACTCAAGATGGATTGTTGTTAAGGATAGTCCGTCTATGTACCTCCATCCCACTTTCAAGAAGGACACAGTGCTTTGACTGGTTCAGATTCCTTTACCATTCCCTCTCCTACGTGGCTGGAAGTCATGAATACAGATAGTAAGCTACTGCATAACTTCTGATATCTCATCCTCCTGTGTGGTCAGCTTCCACAAGGACAATTGGTCCAGGGGTGTCTGACATCATAAAGCTAAAGCTAAAGCAAGAAGTTGTCTGACATGAGATGCCATTCTGTTGCCTAGCAGTCTGAGATCATAAAGCTAAAGCAAGATGCTTTCTGACTAGAGGGCCACTCTGTTGCGTAGCAGCTGACATCATTGAGGTCAATCAAGATGTTGTCTGACATGAGAGCCGCTCGGTTGCCTAACAAGGAGTAGCATACATTTATCTAGGTAATTGTATGAGTTGCAGGATAGACAGGTTGCCCAACTGAAAGATGAGGTGGTAAGATGAAAGAAATTAGGACTTTATTTAGACTTATACATTTGTATGAACGGAAGTTTGAGCATAAAAGACTCAACTTCACTGTTGCTGAACTGGTAGGATTTGGCTAAAGAGAAGATGGAAATGATGCTATTCATAGTTTCTATTATTCCCGTTAACTGTAGCATAACCCTTAATCTCTCAACTTATCAGCTGGCTTCATTGCTACTGGTGTACCATATCCTAAAACAAAGGAAGTGAGAAGGGTGTGCTGCCTCTTGGCTGGCAAAAAGATCTAGGTCCTAATGTACATGCTACAATTGTTTAGAGAGTGTTAGCAAATGAGGCAAGGGAATGCAGAGAAGTATGGGAGGTTATAAACACAAATGAGATTTGATTTTTTTTATTCAGCTGTTGATTTTCACTATAAAACTGACTCCATAGTTTAGATCTGGTTACCCTTTATAAAAATCTAAACTTTTTGTATTGCTTATATTAAATGTACTAACAGTGGACTTTTCCATCTGCAGATTATACTGAATGACCAGCAGTGGCAGTGTTTCACAGCAGAGTTTCTCTGAATTGCCAAGACTGAAGCAAACAAAAGAAAAAAGGAAGTCTTGTGGCATACTGCATCATTTTATCAATTTATGTGGTAAGTAAAACGCCCAATCATTCTTTTAGGCATTAAAAAGATGTTCATAGCATCGGAATGTCCTCACTACTTTATAGTGGGAGCCTGTGCCTGAATATAATTTCTGTTAAGAAAGAAGTAATATGGATCACATTATGTTGGTCATGATATTTAATAAAAGACTGACTGACTCGAACTCTACTAAAACCTGCTTTAGATCCTGGTGCTAGCAATGTTCCATTCGAGGAAATTGCTGTCTTTGAGGCTGAAATGCACCATCTCACTTATGAAAAGTAGTGTTAAATTCTCACGGTAGGAAGCTCATCTAACCTCTTCTCCAACACTCTATATGTTTGACTCTGATACTCAAGATGGATTGTTGTTAAGGATAGTCCGTCTATGTACCTCCATCCCACTTTCAAGAAGGACACAGTGCTTTGACTGGTTCAGATTCCTTTACCATTCCCTCTCCTACGTGGCTGGAAGTCATGAATACAGATAGTAAGCTACTGCATAACTTCTGATATCTCATCCTCCTGTGTGGTCAGCTTCCACAAGGACAATTGGTCCAGGGGTGTCTGACATCATAAAGCTAAAGCTAAAGCAAGAAGTTGTCTGACATGAGATGCCATTCTGTTGCCTAGCAGTCTGACATCATAAAGCTAAAGCAAGATGCTTTCTGACTAGAGGGCCACTCTGTTGCGTAGCAGCTGACATCATTAAGGTCAATCAAGATGTTGTCTGACATGAGAGCCGCTCGGTTGCCTAACAAGGAGTAGGATACATTTATCTAGGTAATTGTATGAGTTGCAGGATAGACAGGTTGCCCAACTGAAAGATGAGGTGGTAAGATGAAAGAAATTAGGACTTTATTTAGACTTATACATTTGTATGAACGGAAGTTTGAGCATAAAAGACTCAACTTCACTGTTGCTGAACTGGTAGGATTTGGCTAAAGAGAAGATGGAAATGATGCTATTCATAGTTTCTATTATTCCCGTTAACTGTAGCATAACCCTTAATCTCTCAACTTATCAGCTGGCTTCATTGCTACTGGTGTACCATATCCTAAAACAAAGGAAGTGAGAGGGGTGTGCTGCCTCTTGGCTGGCAAAAAGATCTAGGTCCTAATGTACATGCTACAATTGTTTAGAGAGTGTTAGCAAATGAGGCAAGGGAATGCAGAGAAGTATGGGAGGTTATAAACACAAATTGAGATTTGATTTTTTTTCTTCAGCTGTTGATTTTCACTATGAAACTGACTCCATAGTTTAGATCTGGTTACCCTTTATAAAAATCTAAACTTTTTGTATTGCTTATATTAAATGTACTAACAGTGGACTTTTCCATCTGCAGATTATACTGAATGACCAGCAGTGGCAGTGTTTCACAGCAGAGTTTCTCTGAATTGCCAAGACTGAAGCAAACAAAAGAAAAAAGGAAGTCTTGTGGCATACTGCATCATTTTATCAATTTATGTGGTAAGTAAAACGCCCAATCATTCTTTTAGGCATTAAAAAGATGTTCATAGCATCGGAATGTCCTCACTACTTTATAGTGGGAGCCTGTGCCTGAATATAATTTCTGTTAAGAAAGAAGTAATATGGATCACATTATGTTGGTCATGATATTTAATAAAAGACTGACTGACTCGAACTCTACTAAACCTGCTTTAGATCCTGGTGCTAGCAATGTTCCATTCAAGGAAATTGCTGTCTTTGAGGCTGAAATGCACCATCTCACTTATGAAAAGTAGTGTTAAATTCTCACGGTAGGAAGCTCATCTAACCTCTTCTCCAACACTCTATATGTTTGACTCTGATACTCAAGATGGATTGTTGTTAAGGATAGTCCGTCTATGTACCTCCATCCCACTTTCAAGAAGGACACAGTGCTTTGACTGGTTCAGATTCCTTTACCATTCCCTCTCCTACGTGGCTGGAAGTCATGAATACAGATAGTAAGCTACTGCATAACTTCTGATATCTCATCCTCCTGTGTGGTCAGCTTCCACAAGGACAATTGGTCCAGGGGTGTCTGACATCATAAAGCTAAAGCTAAAGCAAGAAGTTGTCTGACATGAGATGCCATTCTGTTGCCTAGCAGTCTGAGATCATAAAGCTAAAGCAAGATGCTTTCTGACTAGAGGGCCACTCTGTTGCGTAGCAGCTGACATCATTAAGGTCAATCAAGATGTTGTCTGACATGAGAGCCGCTCGGTTGCCTAACAAGGAGTAGCATACATTTATCTAGGTAATTGTATGAGTTGCAGGATAGACAGGTTGCCCAACTGAAAGATGAGGTGGTAAGATGAAAGAAATTAGGACTTTATTTAGACTTATACATTTGTATGAACGGAAGTTTGAGCATAAAAGACTCAACTTCACTGTTGCTGAACTGGTAGGATTTGGCTAAAGAGAAGATGGAAATGATGCTATTCATAGTTTTTATTATTCCCGTTAACTGTAGCATAACCGCTAATCTCTCAACTTATCAGCTGGCTTCATTGCTACTGGTGTACCATATCCTAAAACAAAGGAAGTGAGAGGGGTGTGCTGCCTCTTGGCTGGCAAAAAGATCTAGGTCCTAATGTACATGCTACAATTGTTTAGAGAGTGTTAGCAAATGAGGCAAGGGAATGCAGAGAAGTATGGGAGGTTATAAACACAAATTGAGATTTGATTTTTTTTCTTCAGCTGTTGATTTTCACTATAAAACTGACTCCATAGTTTAGATCTGGTTACCCTTTATAAAAATCTAAACTTTTTGTATTGCTTATATTAAATGTACTAACAGTGGACTTTTCCATCTGCAGATTATACTGAATGACCAGCAGTGGCAGTGTTTCACAGCAGAGTTTCTCTGAATTGCCAAGACTGAAGCAAACAAAAAAAAAGGAAGTCTTGTGGCATACTGCATCATTTTATCAATTTATGTGGTAAGTAAAACGCCCAATCATTCTTTTAGGCATTAAAAAGATGTTCATAGCATCAGAATGTCCTCACTACTTTATAGTGGGAGCCTGTGCCTGAATATAATTTCTGTTAAGAAAGAAGTAATATGGATCACATTATGTTGGTCATGATATTTAAAAAAAAACTGACTGACTCGAACTCTACTAAAACCTGCTTTAGATCCTGGTGCTAGCAATGTTCCATTCGAGGAAATAGCTGTCTTTGAGGCTGAAATGCACCATCTCACTTATGAAAAGTAGTGTTAAATTCTCACGGTAGGAAGCTCATCTAACCTCTTCTCCTGCACTCTATATGTTTGACTCTGATACTCAAGATGGATTGTTGTTAAGGATAGTCCGTCTATGTACCTCCATCCCACTTTCAAGAAGGACACAGTGCTTTGACTGGTTCAGATTCCTTTACCATTCCCTCTCCTACGTGGCTGGAAGTCATGAATACAGATAGTAAGCTACTGCATAACTTCTGATATCTCATCCTCCTGTGTGGTCAGCTTCCACAAGGACAATTGGTCCAGGGGTGTCTGACATCATAAAGCTAAAGCTAAAGCAAGAAGTTGTCTGACATGAGATGCCATTCTGTTGCCTAGCAGTCTGAGATCATAAAGCTAAAGCAAGATGCTTTCTGACTAGAGGGCCACTCTGTTGCGTAGCAGCTGACATCATTAAGGTCAATCAAGATGTTGTCTGACATGAGAGCCGCTCGGTTGCCTAACAAGGAGTAGGATACATTTATCTAGGTAATTGTATGAGTTGCAGGATAGACAGGTTGCCCAACTGAAAGATGAGGTGGTAAGATGAAAGAAATTAGGACTTTATTTAGACTTATACATTTGTATGAACGGAAGTTTGAGCATAAAAGACTCAACTTCTCTGTTGCTGAACTGGTAGGATTTGGCTAAAGAGAAGATGGAAATGATGCTATTCATAGTTTCTATTATTCCCGTTAACTGTAGCATAACCCTTAATCTCTCAACTTATCAGCTGGCTTCATTGCTACTGGTGTACCATATCCTAAAACAAAGGAAGTGAGAAGGGTGTGCTGCCTCTTGGCTGGCAAAAAGATCTAGGTCCTAATGTACATGCTACAATTGTTTAGAGAGTGTTAGCAAATGAGGCAAGGGAATGCAGAGAAGTATGGGAGGTTATAAACACAAATGAGATTTGATTTTTTTTATTCAGCTGTTGATTTTCACTATAAAACTGACTCCATAGTTTAGATCTGGTTACCCTTTATAAAAATCTAAACTTTTTGTATTGCTTATATTAAATGTACTAACAGTGGACTTTTCCATCTGCAGATTATACTGAATGACCAGCAGTGGCAGTGTTTCACAGCAGAGTTTCTCTGAATTGCCAAGACTGAAGCAAACAAAAGAAAAAAGGAAGTCTTGTGGCATACTGCATCATTTTATCAATTTATGTGGTAAGTAAAACGCCCAATCATTCTTTTAGGCATTAAAAAGATGTTCATAGCATCGGAATGTCCTCACTACTTTATAGTGGGAGCCTGTGCCTGAATATAATTTCTGTTAAGAAAGAAGTAATATGGATCACATTATGTTGGTCATGATATTTAATAAAAGACTGACTGACTCGAACTCTACTAAAACCTGCTTTAGATCCTGGTGCTAGCAATGTTCCATTCGAGGAAATTGCTGTCTTTGAGGCTGAAATGCACCATCTCACTTATGAAAAGTAGTGTTAAATTCTCACGGTAGGAAGCTCATCTAACCTCTTCTCCAACACTCTATATGTTTGACTCTGATACTCAAGATGGATTGTTGTTAAGGATAGTCCGTCTATGTACCTCCATCCCACTTTCAAGAAGGACACAGTGCTTTGACTGGTTCAGATTCCTTTACCATTCCCTCTCCTACGTGGCTGGAAGTCATGAATACAGATAGTAAGCTACTGCATATCTTCTGATATCTCATCCTCCTGTGTGGTCAGCTTCCACAAGGACAATTGGTCCAGGGGTGTCTGACATCATAAAGCTAAAGCTAAAGCAAGAAGTTGTCTGACATGAGATGCCATTCTGTTGCCTAGCAGTCTGACATCATAAAGCTAAAGCAAGATGCTTTCTGACTAGAGGGCCACTCTGTTGCGTAGCAGCTGACATCATTAAGGTCAATCAAGATGTTGTCTGACATGAGAGCCGCTCGGTTGCCTAACAAGGAGTAGCATACATTTATCTAGGTAATTGTATGAGTTGCAGGATAGACAGGTTGCCCAACTGAAAGATGAGGTGGTAAGATGAAAGAAATTAGGACTTTATTTAGACTTATACATTTGTATGAACGGAAGTTTGAGCATAAAAGACTCAACTTCACTGTTGCTGAACTGGTAGGATTTGGCTAAAGAGAAGATGGAAATGATGCTATTCATAGTTTCTATTATTCCCGTTAACTGTAGCATAACCCTTAATCTCTCAACTTATCAGCTGGCTTCATTGCTACTGGTGTACCATATCCTAAAACAAAGGAAGTGAGAAGGGTGTGCTGCCTCTTGGCTGGCAAAAAGATCTAGGTCCTAATGTACATGCTACAATTGTTTAGAGAGTGTTAGCAAATGAGGCAAGGGAATGCAGAGAAGTATGGGAGGTTATAAACACAAATGAGATTTGATTTTTTTTATTCAGCTGTTGATTTTCACTATAAAACTGACTCCATAGTTTAGATCTGGTTACCCTTTATAAAAATCTAAACTTTTTGTATTGCTTATATTAAATGTACTAACAGTGGACTTTTCCATCTGCAGATTATACTGAATGACCAGCAGTGGCAGTGTTTCACAGCAGAGTTTCTCTGAATTGCCAAGACTGAAGCAAACAAAAGAAAAAAGGAAGTCTTGTGGCATACTGCATCATTTTATCAATTTATGTGGTAAGTAAAACGCCCAATCATTCTTTTAGGCATTAAAAAGATGTTCATAGCATCGGAATGTCCTCACTACTTTATAGTGGGAGCCTGTGCCTGAATATAATTTCTGTTAAGAAAGAAGTAATATGGATCACATTATGTTGGTCATGATATTTAATAAAAGACTGACTGACTCGAACTCTACTAAAACCTGCTTTAGATCCTGGTGCTAGCAATGTTCCATTCGAGGAAATTGCTGTCTTTGAGGCTGAAATGCACCATCTCACTTATGAAAAGTAGTGTTAAATTCTCACGGTAGGAAGCTCATCTAACCTCTTCTCCAACACTCTATATGTTTGACTCTGATACTCAAGATGGATTGTTGTTAAGGATAGTCCGTCTATGTACCTCCATCCCACTTTCAAGAAGGACACAGTGCTTTGACTGGTTCAGATTCCTTTACAATTCCCTCTCCTACGTGGCTGGAAGTCATGAATACAGATAGTAAGCTACTGCATAACTTCTGATATCTCATCCTCCTGTGTGGTCAGCTTCCACAAGGACAATTGGTCCAGGGGTGTCTGACATCATAAAGCTAAAGCTAAAGCAAGAAGTTGTCTGACATGAGATGCCATTCTGTTGCCTAGCAGTCTGACATCATAAAGCTAAAGCAAGATGCTTTCTGACTAGAGGGCCACTCTGTTGCGTAGCAGCTGACATCATTAAGGTCAATCAAGATGTTGTCTGACATGAGAGCCGCTCGGTTGCCTAACAAGGAGTAGGATACATTTATCTAGGTAATTGTATGAGTTGCAGGATAGACAGGTTGCCCAACTGAAAGATGAGGTGGTAAGATGAAAGAAATTAGGACTTTATTTAGACTTATACATTTGTATGAACGGAAGTTTGAGCATAAAAGACTCAACTTCACTGTTGCTGAACTGGTAGGATTTGGCTAAAGAGAAGATGGAAATGATGCTATTCATAGTTTCTATTATTCCCGTTAACTGTAGCATAACCCTTAATCTCTCAACTTATCAGCTGGCTTCATTGCTACTGGTGTACCATATCCTAAAACAAAGGAAGTGAGAGGGGTGTGCTGCCTCTTGGCTGGCAAAAAGATCTAGGTCCTAATGTACATGCTACAATTGTTTAGAGAGTGTTAGCAAATGAGGCAAGGGAATGCAGAGAAGTATGGGAGGTTATAAACACAAATTGAGATTTGATTTTTTTTCTTCAGCTGTTGATTTTCACTATAAAACTGACTCCATAGTTTAGATCTGGTTACCCTTTATAAAAATCTAAACTTTTTGTATTGCTTATATTAAATGTACTAACAGTGGACTTTTCCATCTGCAGATTATACTGAATGACCAGCAGTGGCAGTGTTTCACAGCAGAGTTTCTCTGAATTGCCAAGACTGAAGCAAACAAAAAAAAAGGAAGTCTTGTGGCATACTGCATCATTTTATCAATTTATGTGGTAAGTAAAACGCCCAATCATTCTTTTAGGCATTAAAAAGATGTTCATAGCATCAGAATGTCCTCACTACTTTATAGTGGGAGCCTGTGCCTGAATATAATTTCTGTTAAGAAAGAAGTAATATGGATCACATTATGTTGGTCATGATATTTAAAAAAAAACTGACTGACTCGAACTCTACTAAAACCTGCTTTAGATCCTGGTGCTAGCAATGTTCCATTCGAGGAAATAGCTGTCTTTGAGGCTGAAATGCACCATCTCACTAATGAAAAGTAGTGTTAAATTCTCACGGTAGGAAGCTCATCTAACCTCTTCTCCTGCACTCTATATGTTTGACTCTGATACTCAAGATGGATTGTTGTTAAGGATAGTCCGTCTATGTACCTCCATCCCACTTTCAAGAAGGACACAGTGCTTTGACTGGTTCAGATTCCTTTACCATTCCCTCTCCTACGTGGCTGGAAGTCATGAATACAGATAGTAAGCTACTGCATAACTTCTGATATCTCATCCTCCTGTGTGGTCAGCTTCCACAAGGACAATTGGTCCAGGGGTGTCTGACATCATAAAGCTAAAGCTAAAGCAAGAAGTTGTCTGACATGAGATGCCATTCTGTTGCCTAGCAGTCTGAGATCATAAAGCTAAAGCAAGATGCTTTCTGACTAGAGGGCCACTCTGTTGCGTAGCAGCTGACATCATTAAGGTCAATCAAGATGTTGTCTGACATGAGAGCCGCTCGGTTGCCTAACAAGGAGTAGGATACATTTATCTAGGTAATTGTATGAGTTGCAGGATAGACAGGTTGCCCAACTGAAAGATGAGGTGGTAAGATGAAAGAAATTAGGACTTTATTTAGACTTATACATTTGTATGAACGGAAGTTTGAGCATAAAAGACTCAACTTCTCTGTTGCTGAACTGGTAGGATTTGGCTAAAGAGAAGATGGAAATGATGCTATTCATAGTTTCTATTATTCCCGTTAACTGTAGCATAACCCTTAATCTCTCAACTTATCAGCTGGCTTCATTGCTACTGGTGTACCATATCCTAAAACAAAGGAAGTGAGAAGGGTGTGCTGCCTCTTGGCTGGCAAAAAGATCTAGGTCCTAATGTACATGCTACAATTGTTTAGAGAGTGTTAGCAAATGAGGCAAGGGAATGCAGAGAAGTATGGGAGGTTATAAACACAAATGAGATTTGATTTTTTTTATTCAGCTGTTGATTTTCACTATAAAACTGACTCCATAGTTTAGATCTGGTTACCCTTTATAAAAATCTAAACTTTTTGTATTGCTTATATTAAATGTACTAACAGTGGACTTTTCCATCTGCAGATTATACTGAATGACCAGCAGTGGCAGTGTTTCACAGCAGAGTTTCTCTGAATTGCCAAGACTGAAGCAAACAAAAGAAAAAAGGAAGTCTTGTGGCATACTGCATCATTTTATCAATTTATGTGGTAAGTAAAACGCCCAATCATTCTTTTAGGCATTAAAAAGATGTTCATAGCATCGGAATGTCCTCACTACTTTATAGTGGGAGCCTGTGCCTGAATATAATTTCTGTTAAGAAAGAAGTAATATGGATCACATTATGTTGGTCATGATATTTAATAAAAGACTGACTGACTCGAACTCTACTAAAACCTGCTTTAGATCCTGGTGCTAGCAATGTTCCATTCGAGGAAATTGCTGTCTTTGAGGCTGAAATGCACCATCTCACTTATGAAAAGTAGTGTTAAATTCTCACGGTAGGAAGCTCATCTAACCTCTTCTCCAACACTCTATATGTTTGACTCTGATACTCAAGATGGATTGTTGTTAAGGATAGTCCGTCTATGTACCTCCATCCCACTTTCAAGAAGGACACAGTGCTTTGACTGGTTCAGATTCCTTTACCATTCCCTCTCCTACGTGGCTGGAAGTCATGAATACAGATAGTAAGCTACTGCATATCTTCTGATATCTCATCCTCCTGTGTGGTCAGCTTCCACAAGGACAATTGGTCCAGGGGTGTCTGACATCATAAAGCTAAAGCTAAAGCAAGAAGTTGTCTGACATGAGATGCCATTCTGTTGCCTAGCAGTCTGACATCATAAAGCTAAAGCAAGATGCTTTCTGACTAGAGGGCCACTCTGTTGCGTAGCAGCTGACATCATTAAGGTCAATCAAGATGTTGTCTGACATGAGAGCCGCTCGGTTGCCTAACAAGGAGTAGGATACATTTATCTAGGTAATTGTATGAGTTGCAGGATAGACAGGTTGCCCAACTGAAAGATGAGGTGGTAAGATGAAAGAAATTAGGACTTTATTTAGACTTATACATTTGTATGAACGGAAGTTTGAGCATAAAAGACTCAACTTCACTGTTGCTGAACTGGTAGGATTTGGCTAAAGAGAAGATGGAAATGATGCTATTCATAGTTTCTATTATTCCCGTTAACTGTAGCATAACCCTTAATCTCTCAACTTATCAGCTGGCTTCATTGCTACTGGTGTACCATATCCTAAAACAAAGGAAGTGAGAGGGGTGTGCTGCCTCTTGGCTGGCAAAAAGATCTAGGTCCTAATGTACATGCTACAATTGTTTAGAGAGTGTTAGCAAATGAGGCAAGGGAATGCAGAGAAGTATGGGAGGTTATAAACACAAATTGAGATTTGATTTTTTTTCTTCAGCTGTTGATTTTCACTATAAAACTGACTCCATAGTTTAGATCTGGTTACCCTTTATAAAAATCTAAACTTTTTGTATTGCTTATATTAAATGTACTAACAGTGGACTTTTCCATCTGCAGATTATACTGAATGACCAGCAGTGGCAGTGTTTCACAGCAGAGTTTCTCTGAATTGCCAAGACTGAAGCAAACAAAAGAAAAAAGGAAGTCTTGTGGCATACTGCATCATTTTATCAATTTATGTGGTAAGTAAAACGCCCAATCATTCTTTTAGGCATTAAAAAGATGTTCATAGCATCGGAATGTCCTCACTACTTTATAGTGGGAGCCTGTGCCTGAATATAATT
Organism: Lissotriton vulgaris; assembly: GCF_964263255.1. Taxonomy (NCBI): domain Eukaryota; kingdom Metazoa; phylum Chordata; class Amphibia; order Caudata; family Salamandridae; genus Lissotriton; species Lissotriton vulgaris. The sequence continues at coordinate 631,092,958 of NC_141699.1, read as the reverse complement.
TCTGTTAAGAAAGAAGTAATATGGATCACATTATGTTGGTCATGATATTTAATAAAAGACTGACTGACTCGAACTCTACTAAACCTGCTTTAGATCCTGGTGCTAGCAATGTTCCATTCAAGGAAATTGCTGTCTTTGAGGCTGAAATGCACCATCTCACTTATGAAAAGTAGTGTTAAATTCTCACGGTAGGAAGCTCATCTAACCTCTTCTCCAACACTCTATATGTTTGACTCTGATACTCAAGATGGATTGTTGTTAAGGATAGTCCGTCTATGTACCTCCATCCCACTTTCAAGAAGGACACAGTGCTTTGACTGGTTCAGATTCCTTTACCATTCCCTCTCCTACGTGGCTGGAAGTCATGAATACAGATAGTAAGCTACTGCATAACTTCTGATATCTCATCCTCCTGTGTGGTCAGCTTCCACAAGGACAATTGGTCCAGGGGTGTCTGACATCATAAAGCTAAAGCTAAAGCAAGAAGTTGTCTGACATGAGATGCCATTCTGTTGCCTAGCAGTCTGAGATCATAAAGCTAAAGCAAGATGCTTTCTGACTAGAGGGCCACTCTGTTGCGTAGCAGCTGACATCATTAAGGTCAATCAAGATGTTGTCTGACATGAGAGCCGCTCGGTTGCCTAACAAGGAGTAGCATACATTTATCTAGGTAATTGTATGAGTTGCAGGATAGACAGGTTGCCCAACTGAAAGATGAGGTGGTAAGATGAAAGAAATTAGGACTTTATTTAGACTTATACATTTGTATGAACGGAAGTTTGAGCATAAAAGACTCAACTTCACTGTTGCTGAACTGGTAGGATTTGGCTAAAGAGAAGATGGAAATGATGCTATTCATAGTTTTTATTATTCCCGTTAACTGTAGCATAACCGCTAATCTCTCAACTTATCAGCTGGCTTCATTGCTACTGGTGTACCATATCCTAAAACAAAGGAAGTGAGAGGGGTGTGCTGCCTCTTGGCTGGCAAAAAGATCTAGGTCCTAATGTACATGCTACAATTGTTTAGAGAGTGTTAGCAAATGAGGCAAGGGAATGCAGAGAAGTATGGGAGGTTATAAACACAAATTGAGATTTGATTTTTTTTCTTCAGCTGTTGATTTTCACTATAAAACTGACTCCATAGTTTAGATCTGGTTACCCTTTATAAAAATCTAAACTTTTTGTATTGCTTATATTAAATGTACTAACAGTGGACTTTTCCATCTGCAGATTATACTGAATGACCAGCAGTGGCAGTGTTTCACAGCAGAGTTTCTCTGAATTGCCAAGACTGAAGCAAACAAAAAAAAAGGAAGTCTTGTGGCATACTGCATCATTTTATCAATTTATGTGGTAAGTAAAACGCCCAATCATTCTTTTAGGCATTAAAAAGATGTTCATAGCATCAGAATGTCCTCACTACTTTATAGTGGGAGCCTGTGCCTGAATATAATTTCTGTTAAGAAAGAAGTAATATGGATCACATTATGTTGGTCATGATATTTAAAAAAAAACTGACTGACTCGAACTCTACTAAAACCTGCTTTAGATCCTGGTGCTAGCAATGTTCCATTCGAGGAAATAGCTGTCTTTGAGGCTGAAATGCACCATCTCACTTATGAAAAGTAGTGTTAAATTCTCACGGTAGGAAGCTCATCTAACCTCTTCTCCTGCACTCTATATGTTTGACTCTGATACTCAAGATGGATTGTTGTTAAGGATAGTCCGTCTATGTACCTCCATCCCACTTTCAAGAAGGACACAGTGCTTTGACTGGTTCAGATTCCTTTACCATTCCCTCTCCTACGTGGCTGGAAGTCATGAATACAGATAGTAAGCTACTGCATAACTTCTGATATCTCATCCTCCTGTGTGGTCAGCTTCCACAAGGACAATTGGTCCAGGGGTGTCTGACATCATAAAGCTAAAGCTAAAGCAAGAAGTTGTCTGACATGAGATGCCATTCTGTTGCCTAGCAGTCTGAGATCATAAAGCTAAAGCAAGATGCTTTCTGACTAGAGGGCCACTCTGTTGCGTAGCAGCTGACATCATTAAGGTCAATCAAGATGTTGTCTGACATGAGAGCCGCTCGGTTGCCTAACAAGGAGTAGGATACATTTATCTAGGTAATTGTATGAGTTGCAGGATAGACAGGTTGCCCAACTGAAAGATGAGGTGGTAAGATGAAAGAAATTAGGACTTTATTTAGACTTATACATTTGTATGAACGGAAGTTTGAGCATAAAAGACTCAACTTCTCTGTTGCTGAACTGGTAGGATTTGGCTAAAGAGAAGATGGAAATGATGCTATTCATAGTTTCTATTATTCCCGTTAACTGTAGCATAACCCTTAATCTCTCAACTTATCAGCTGGCTTCATTGCTACTGGTGTACCATATCCTAAAACAAAGGAAGTGAGAAGGGTGTGCTGCCTCTTGGCTGGCAAAAAGATCTAGGTCCTAATGTACATGCTACAATTGTTTAGAGAGTGTTAGCAAATGAGGCAAGGGAATGCAGAGAAGTATGGGAGGTTATAAACACAAATGAGATTTGATTTTTTTTATTCAGCTGTTGATTTTCACTATAAAACTGACTCCATAGTTTAGATCTGGTTACCCTTTATAAAAATCTAAACTTTTTGTATTGCTTATATTAAATGTACTAACAGTGGACTTTTCCATCTGCAGATTATACTGAATGACCAGCAGTGGCAGTGTTTCACAGCAGAGTTTCTCTGAATTGCCAAGACTGAAGCAAACAAAAGAAAAAAGGAAGTCTTGTGGCATACTGCATCATTTTATCAATTTATGTGGTAAGTAAAACGCCCAATCATTCTTTTAGGCATTAAAAAGATGTTCATAGCATCGGAATGTCCTCACTACTTTATAGTGGGAGCCTGTGCCTGAATATAATTTCTGTTAAGAAAGAAGTAATATGGATCACATTATGTTGGTCATGATATTTAATAAAAGACTGACTGACTCGAACTCTACTAAAACCTGCTTTAGATCCTGGTGCTAGCAATGTTCCATTCGAGGAAATTGCTGTCTTTGAGGCTGAAATGCACCATCTCACTTATGAAAAGTAGTGTTAAATTCTCACGGTAGGAAGCTCATCTAACCTCTTCTCCAACACTCTATATGTTTGACTCTGATACTCAAGATGGATTGTTGTTAAGGATAGTCCGTCTATGTACCTCCATCCCACTTTCAAGAAGGACACAGTGCTTTGACTGGTTCAGATTCCTTTACCATTCCCTCTCCTACGTGGCTGGAAGTCATGAATACAGATAGTAAGCTACTGCATATCTTCTGATATCTCATCCTCCTGTGTGGTCAGCTTCCACAAGGACAATTGGTCCAGGGGTGTCTGACATCATAAAGCTAAAGCTAAAGCAAGAAGTTGTCTGACATGAGATGCCATTCTGTTGCCTAGCAGTCTGACATCATAAAGCTAAAGCAAGATGCTTTCTGACTAGAGGGCCACTCTGTTGCGTAGCAGCTGACATCATTAAGGTCAATCAAGATGTTGTCTGACATGAGAGCCGCTCGGTTGCCTAACAAGGAGTAGGATACATTTATCTAGGTAATTGTATGAGTTGCAGGATAGACAGGTTGCCCAACTGAAAGATGAGGTGGTAAGATGAAAGAAATTAGGACTTTATTTAGACTTATACATTTGTATGAACGGAAGTTTGAGCATAAAAGACTCAACTTCACTGTTGCTGAACTGGTAGGATTTGGCTAAAGAGAAGATGGAAATGATGCTATTCATAGTTTCTATTATTCCCGTTAACTGTAGCATAACCCTTAATCTCTCAACTTATCAGCTGGCTTCATTGCTACTGGTGTACCATATCCTAAAACAAAGGAAGTGAGAGGGGTGTGCTGCCTCTTGGCTGGCAAAAAGATCTAGGTCCTAATGTACATGCTACAATTGTTTAGAGAGTGTTAGCAAATGAGGCAAGGGAATGCAGAGAAGTATGGGAGGTTATAAACACAAATTGAGATTTGATTTTTTTTCTTCAGCTGTTGATTTTCACTATAAAACTGACTCCATAGTTTAGATCTGGTTACCCTTTATAAAAATCTAAACTTTTTGTATTGCTTATATTAAATGTACTAACAGTGGACTTTTCCATCTGCAGATTATACTGAATGACCAGCAGTGGCAGTGTTTCACAGCAGAGTTTCTCTGAATTGCCAAGACTGAAGCAAACAAAAAAAAAGGAAGTCTTGTGGCATACTGCATCATTTTATCAATTTATGTGGTAAGTAAAACGCCCAATCATTCTTTTAGGCATTAAAAAGATGTTCATAGCATCAGAATGTCCTCACTACTTTATAGTGGGAGCCTGTGCCTGAATATAATTTCTGTTAAGAAAGAAGTAATATGGATCACATTATGTTGGTCATGATATTTAAAAAAAAACTGACTGACTCGAACTCTACTAAAACCTGCTTTAGATCCTGGTGCTAGCAATGTTCCATTCGAGGAAATAGCTGTCTTTGAGGCTGAAATGCACCATCTCACTAATGAAAAGTAGTGTTAAATTCTCACGGTAGGAAGCTCATCTAACCTCTTCTCCTGCACTCTATATGTTTGACTCTGATACTCAAGATGGATTGTTGTTAAGGATAGTCCGTCTATGTACCTCCATCCCACTTTCAAGAAGGACACAGTGCTTTGACTGGTTCAGATTCCTTTACCATTCCCTCTCCTACGTGGCTGGAAGTCATGAATACAGATAGTAAGCTACTGCATAACTTCTGATATCTCATCCTCCTGTGTGGTCAGCTTCCACAAGGACAATTGGTCCAGGGGTGTCTGACATCATAAAGCTAAAGCTAAAGCAAGAAGTTGTCTGACATGAGATGCCATTCTGTTGCCTAGCAGTCTGAGATCATAAAGCTAAAGCAAGATGCTTTCTGACTAGAGGGCCACTCTGTTGCGTAGCAGCTGACATCATTAAGGTCAATCAAGATGTTGTCTGACATGAGAGCCGCTCGGTTGCCTAACAAGGAGTAGGATACATTTATCTAGGTAATTGTATGAGTTGCAGGATAGACAGGTTGCCCAACTGAAAGATGAGGTGGTAAGATGAAAGAAATTAGGACTTTATTTAGACTTATACATTTGTATGAACGGAAGTTTGAGCATAAAAGACTCAACTTCTCTGTTGCTGAACTGGTAGGATTTGGCTAAAGAGAAGATGGAAATGATGCTATTCATAGTTTCTATTATTCCCGTTAACTGTAGCATAACCCTTAATCTCTCAACTTATCAGCTGGCTTCATTGCTACTGGTGTACCATATCCTAAAACAAAGGAAGTGAGAAGGGTGTGCTGCCTCTTGGCTGGCAAAAAGATCTAGGTCCTAATGTACATGCTACAATTGTTTAGAGAGTGTTAGCAAATGAGGCAAGGGAATGCAGAGAAGTATGGGAGGTTATAAACACAAATGAGATTTGATTTTTTTTATTCAGCTGTTGATTTTCACTATAAAACTGACTCCATAGTTTAGATCTGGTTACCCTTTATAAAAATCTAAACTTTTTGTATTGCTTATATTAAATGTACTAACAGTGGACTTTTCCATCTGCAGATTATACTGAATGACCAGCAGTGGCAGTGTTTCACAGCAGAGTTTCTCTGAATTGCCAAGACTGAAGCAAACAAAAGAAAAAAGGAAGTCTTGTGGCATACTGCATCATTTTATCAATTTATGTGGTAAGTAAAACGCCCAATCATTCTTTTAGGCATTAAAAAGATGTTCATAGCATCGGAATGTCCTCACTACTTTATAGTGGGAGCCTGTGCCTGAATATAATTTCTGTTAAGAAAGAAGTAATATGGATCACATTATGTTGGTCATGATATTTAATAAAAGACTGACTGACTCGAACTCTACTAAAACCTGCTTTAGATCCTGGTGCTAGCAATGTTCCATTCGAGGAAATTGCTGTCTTTGAGGCTGAAATGCACCATCTCACTTATGAAAAGTAGTGTTAAATTCTCACGGTAGGAAGCTCATCTAACCTCTTCTCCAACACTCTATATGTTTGACTCTGATACTCAAGATGGATTGTTGTTAAGGATAGTCCGTCTATGTACCTCCATCCCACTTTCAAGAAGGACACAGTGCTTTGACTGGTTCAGATTCCTTTACCATTCCCTCTCCTACGTGGCTGGAAGTCATGAATACAGATAGTAAGCTACTGCATATCTTCTGATATCTCATCCTCCTGTGTGGTCAGCTTCCACAAGGACAATTGGTCCAGGGGTGTCTGACATCATAAAGCTAAAGCTAAAGCAAGAAGTTGTCTGACATGAGATGCCATTCTGTTGCCTAGCAGTCTGACATCATAAAGCTAAAGCAAGATGCTTTCTGACTAGAGGGCCACTCTGTTGCGTAGCAGCTGACATCATTAAGGTCAATCAAGATGTTGTCTGACATGAGAGCCGCTCGGTTGCCTAACAAGGAGTAGGATACATTTATCTAGGTAATTGTATGAGTTGCAGGATAGACAGGTTGCCCAACTGAAAGATGAGGTGGTAAGATGAAAGAAATTAGGACTTTATTTAGACTTATACATTTGTATGAACGGAAGTTTGAGCATAAAAGACTCAACTTCACTGTTGCTGAACTGGTAGGATTTGGCTAAAGAGAAGATGGAAATGATGCTATTCATAGTTTCTATTATTCCCGTTAACTGTAGCATAACCCTTAATCTCTCAACTTATCAGCTGGCTTCATTGCTACTGGTGTACCATATCCTAAAACAAAGGAAGTGAGAGGGGTGTGCTGCCTCTTGGCTGGCAAAAAGATCTAGGTCCTAATGTACATGCTACAATTGTTTAGAGAGTGTTAGCAAATGAGGCAAGGGAATGCAGAGAAGTATGGGAGGTTATAAACACAAATTGAGATTTGATTTTTTTTCTTCAGCTGTTGATTTTCACTATAAAACTGACTCCATAGTTTAGATCTGGTTACCCTTTATAAAAATCTAAACTTTTTGTATTGCTTATATTAAATGTACTAACAGTGGACTTTTCCATCTGCAGATTATACTGAATGACCAGCAGTGGCAGTGTTTCACAGCAGAGTTTCTCTGAATTGCCAAGACTGAAGCAAACAAAAGAAAAAAGGAAGTCTTGTGGCATACTGCATCATTTTATCAATTTATGTGGTAAGTAAAACGCCCAATCATTCTTTTAGGCATTAAAAAGATGTTCATAGCATCGGAATGTCCTCACTACTTTATAGTGGGAGCCTGTGCCTGAATATAATTTCTGTTAAGAAAGAAGTAATATGGATCACATTATGTTGGTCATGATATTTAATAAAAGACTGACTGACTCGAACTCTACTAAACCTGCTTTAGATCCTGGTGCTAGCAATGTTCCATTCAAGGAAATTGCTGTCTTTGAGGCTGAAATGCACCATCTCACTTATGAAAAGTAGTGTTAAATTCTCACGGTAGGAAGCTCATCTAACCTCTTCTCCAACACTCTATATGTTTGACTCTGATACTCAAGATGGATTGTTGTTAAGGATAGTCCGTCTATGTACCTCCATCCCACTTTCAAGAAGGACACAGTGCTTTGACTGGTTCAGATTCCTTTACCATTCCCTCTCCTACGTGGCTGGAAGTCATGAATACAGATAGTAAGCTACTGCATAACTTCTGATATCTCATCCTCCTGTGTGGTCAGCTTCCACAAGGACAATTGGTCCAGGGGTGTCTGACATCATAAAGCTAAAGCTAAAGCAAGAAGTTGTCTGACATGAGATGCCATTCTGTTGCCTAGCAGTCTGAGATCATAAAGCTAAAGCAAGATGCTTTCTGACTAGAGGGCCACTCTGTTGCGTAGCAGCTGACATCATTAAGGTCAATCAAGATGTTGTCTGACATGAGAGCCGCTCGGTTGCCTAACAAGGAGTAGCATACATTTATCTAGGTAATTGTATGAGTTGCAGGATAGACAGGTTGCCCAACTGAAAGATGAGGTGGTAAGATGAAAGAAATTAGGACTTTATTTAGACTTATACATTTGTATGAACGGAAGTTTGAGCATAAAAGACTCAACTTCACTGTTGCTGAACTGGTAGGATTTGGCTAAAGAGAAGATGGAAATGATGCTATTCATAGTTTTTATTATTCCCGTTAACTGTAGCATAACCGCTAATCTCTCAACTTATCAGCTGGCTTCATTGCTACTGGTGTACCATATCCTAAAACAAAGGAAGTGAGAGGGGTGTGCTGCCTCTTGGCTGGCAAAAAGATCTAGGTCCTAATGTACATGCTACAATTGTTTAGAGAGTGTTAGCAAATGAGGCAAGGGAATGCAGAGAAGTATGGGAGGTTATAAACACAAATTGAGATTTGATTTTTTTTCTTCAGCTGTTGATTTTCACTATAAAACTGACTCCATAGTTTAGATCTGGTTACCCTTTATAAAAATCTAAACTTTTTGTATTGCTTATATTAAATGTACTAACAGTGGACTTTTCCATCTGCAGATTATACTGAATGACCAGCAGTGGCAGTGTTTCACAGCAGAGTTTCTCTGAATTGCCAAGACTGAAGCAAACAAAAAAAAAGGAAGTCTTGTGGCATACTGCATCATTTTATCAATTTATGTGGTAAGTAAAACGCCCAATCATTCTTTTAGGCATTAAAAAGATGTTCATAGCATCAGAATGTCCTCACTACTTTATAGTGGGAGCCTGTGCCTGAATATAATTTCTGTTAAGAAAGAAGTAATATGGATCACATTATGTTGGTCATGATATTTAAAAAAAAACTGACTGACTCGAACTCTACTAAAACCTGCTTTAGATCCTGGTGCTAGCAATGTTCCATTCGAGGAAATAGCTGTCTTTGAGGCTGAAATGCACCATCTCACTTATGAAAAGTAGTGTTAAATTCTCACGGTAGGAAGCTCATCTAACCTCTTCTCCTGCACTCTATATGTTTGACTCTGATACTCAAGATGGATTGTTGTTAAGGATAGTCCGTCTATGTACCTCCATCCCACTTTCAAGAAGGACACAGTGCTTTGACTGGTTCAGATTCCTTTACCATTCCCTCTCCTACGTGGCTGGAAGTCATGAATACAGATAGTAAGCTACTGCATAACTTCTGATATCTCATCCTCCTGTGTGGTCAGCTTCCACAAGGACAATTGGTCCAGGGGTGTCTGACATCATAAAGCTAAAGCTAAAGCAAGAAGTTGTCTGACATGAGATGCCATTCTGTTGCCTAGCAGTCTGAGATCATAAAGCTAAAGCAAGATGCTTTCTGACTAGAGGGCCACTCTGTTGCGTAGCAGCTGACATCATTAAGGTCAATCAAGATGTTGTCTGACATGAGAGCCGCTCGGTTGCCTAACAAGGAGTAGGATACATTTATCTAGGTAATTGTATGAGTTGCAGGATAGACAGGTTGCCCAACTGAAAGATGAGGTGGTAAGATGAAAGAAATTAGGACTTTATTTAGACTTATACATTTGTATGAACGGAAGTTTGAGCATAAAAGACTCAACTTCTCTGTTGCTGAACTGGTAGGATTTGGCTAAAGAGAAGATGGAAATGATGCTATTCATAGTTTCTATTATTCCCGTTAACTGTAGCATAACCCTTAATCTCTCAACTTATCAGCTGGCTTCATTGCTACTGGTGTACCATATCCTAAAACAAAGGAAGTGAGAAGGGTGTGCTGCCTCTTGGCTGGCAAAAAGATCTAGGTCCTAATGTACATGCTACAATTGTTTAGAGAGTGTTAGCAAATGAGGCAAGGGAATGCAGAGAAGTATGGGAGGTTATAAACACAAATGAGATTTGATTTTTTTTATTCAGCTGTTGATTTTCACTATAAAACTGACTCCATAGTTTAGATCTGGTTACCCTTTATAAAAATCTAAACTTTTTGTATTGCTTATATTAAATGTACTAACAGTGGACTTTTCCATCTGCAGATTATACTGAATGACCAGCAGTGGCAGTGTTTCACAGCAGAGTTTCTCTGAATTGCCAAGACTGAAGCAAACAAAAGAAAAAAGGAAGTCTTGTGGCATACTGCATCATTTTATCAATTTATGTGGTAAGTAAAACGCCCAATCATTCTTTTAGGCATTAAAAAGATGTTCATAGCATCGGAATGTCCTCACTACTTTATAGTGGGAGCCTGTGCCTGAATATAATTTCTGTTAAGAAAGAAGTAATATGGATCACATTATGTTGGTCATGATATTTAATAAAAGACTGACTGACTCGAACTCTACTAAAACCTGCTTTAGATCCTGGTGCTAGCAATGTTCCATTCGAGGAAATTGCTGTCTTTGAGGCTGAAATGCACCATCTCACTTATGAAAAGTAGTGTTAAATTCTCACGGTAGGAAGCTCATCTAACCTCTTCTCCAACACTCTATATGTTTGACTCTGATACTCAAGATGGATTGTTGTTAAGGATAGTCCGTCTATGTACCTCCATCCCACTTTCAAGAAGGACACAGTGCTTTGACTGGTTCAGATTCCTTTACCATTCCCTCTCCTACGTGGCTGGAAGTCATGAATACAGATAGTAAGCTACTGCATATCTTCTGATATCTCATCCTCCTGTGTGGTCAGCTTCCACAAGGACAATTGGTCCAGGGGTGTCTGACATCATAAAGCTAAAGCTAAAGCAAGAAGTTGTCTGACATGAGATGCCATTCTGTTGCCTAGCAGTCTGACATCATAAAGCTAAAGCAAGATGCTTTCTGACTAGAGGGCCACTCTGTTGCGTAGCAGCTGACATCATTAAGGTCAATCAAGATGTTGTCTGACATGAGAGCCGCTCGGTTGCCTAACAAGGAGTAGGATACATTTATCTAGGTAATTGTATGAGTTGCAGGATAGACAGGTTGCCCAACTGAAAGATGAGGTGGTAAGATGAAAGAAATTAGGACTTTATTTAGACTTATACATTTGTATGAACGGAAGTTTGAGCATAAAAGACTCAACTTCACTGTTGCTGAACTGGTAGGATTTGGCTAAAGAGAAGATGGAAATGATGCTATTCATAGTTTCTATTATTCCCGTTAACTGTAGCATAACCCTTAATCTCTCAACTTATCAGCTGGCTTCATTGCTACTGGTGTACCATATCCTAAAACAAAGGAAGTGAGAGGGGTGTGCTGCCTCTTGGCTGGCAAAAAGATCTAGGTCCTAATGTACATGCTACAATTGTTTAGAGAGTGTTAGCAAATGAGGCAAGGGAATGCAGAGAAGTATGGGAGGTTATAAACACAAATTGAGATTTGATTTTTTTTCTTCAGCTGTTGATTTTCACTATAAAACTGACTCCATAGTTTAGATCTGGTTACCCTTTATAAAAATCTAAACTTTTTGTATTGCTTATATTAAATGTACTAACAGTGGACTTTTCCATCTGCAGATTATACTGAATGACCAGCAGTGGCAGTGTTTCACAGCAGAGTTTCTCTGAATTGCCAAGACTGAAGCAAACAAAAGAAAAAAGGAAGTCTTGTGGCATACTGCATCATTTTATCAATTTATGTGGTAAGTAAAACGCCCAATCATTCTTTTAGGCATTAAAAAGATGTTCATAGCATCGGAATGTCCTCACTACTTTATAGTGGGAGCCTGTGCCTGAATATAATTTCTGTTAAGAAAGAAGTAATATGGATCACATTATGTTGGTCATGATATTTAATAAAAGACTGACTGACTCGAACTCTACTAAACCTGCTTTAGATCCTGGTGCTAGCAATGTTCCATTCAAGGAAATTGCTGTCTTTGAGGCTGAAATGCACCATCTCACTTATGAAAAGTAGTGTTAAATTCTCACGGTAGGAAGCTCATCTAACCTCTTCTCCAACACTCTATATGTTTGACTCTGATACTCAAGATGGATTGTTGTTAAGGATAGTCCGTCTATGTACCTCCATCCCACTTTCAAGAAGGACACAGTGCTTTGACTGGTTCAGATTCCTTTACCATTCCCTCTCCTACGTGGCTGGAAGTCATGAATACAGATAGTAAGCTACTGCATAACTTCTGATATCTCATCCTCCTGTGTGGTCAGCTTCCACAAGGACAATTGGTCCAGGGGTGTCTGACATCATAAAGCTAAAGCTAAAGCAAGAAGTTGTCTGACATGAGATGCCATTCTGTTGCCTAGCAGTCTGAGATCATAAAGCTAAAGCAAGATGCTTTCTGACTAGAGGGCCACTCTGTTGCGTAGCAGCTGACATCATTAAGGTCAATCAAGATGTTGTCTGACATGAGAGCCGCTCGGTTGCCTAACAAGGAGTAGCATACATTTATCTAGGTAATTGTATGAGTTGCAGGATAGACAGGTTGCCCAACTGAAAGATGAGGTGGTAAGATGAAAGAAATTAGGACTTTATTTAGACTTATACATTTGTATGAACGGAAGTTTGAGCATAAAAGACTCAACTTCACTGTTGCTGAACTGGTAGGATTTGGCTAAAGAGAAGATGGAAATGATGCTATTCATAGTTTTTATTATTCCCGTTAACTGTAGCATAACCGCTAATCTCTCAACTTATCAGCTGGCTTCATTGCTACTGGTGTACCATATCCTAAAACAAAGGAAGTGAGAGGGGTGTGCTGCCTCTTGGCTGGCAAAAAGATCTAGGTCCTAATGTACATGCTACAATTGTTTAGAGAGTGTTAGCAAATGAGGCAAGGGAATGCAGAGAAGTATGGGAGGTTATAAACACAAATTGAGATTTGATTTTTTTTCTTCAGCTGTTGATTTTCACTATAAAACTGACTCCATAGTTTAGATCTGGTTACCCTTTATAAAAATCTAAACTTTTTGTATTGCTTATATTAAATGTACTAACAGTGGACTTTTCCATCTGCAGATTATACTGAATGACCAGCAGTGGCAGTGTTTCACAGCAGAGTTTCTCTGAATTGCCAAGACTGAAGCAAACAAAAAAAAAGGAAGTCTTGTGGCATACTGCATCATTTTATCAATTTATGTGGTAAGTAAAACGCCCAATCATTCTTTTAGGCATTAAAAAGATGTTCATAGCATCAGAATGTCCTCACTACTTTATAGTGGGAGCCTGTGCCTGAATATAATTTCTGTTAAGAAAGAAGTAATATGGATCACATTATGTTGGTCATGATATTTAAAAAAAAACTGACTGACTCGAACTCTACTAAAACCTGCTTTAGATCCTGGTGCTAGCAATGTTCCATTCGAGGAAATAGCTGTCTTTGAGGCTGAAATGCACCATCTCACTTATGAAAAGTAGTGTTAAATTCTCACGGTAGGAAGCTCATCTAACCTCTTCTCCTGCACTCTATATGTTTGACTCTGATACTCAAGATGGATTGTTGTTAAGGATAGTCCGTCTATGTACCTCCATCCCACTTTCAAGAAGGACACAGTGCTTTGACTGGTTCAGATTCCTTTACCATTCCCTCTCCTACGTGGCTGGAAGTCATGAATACAGATAGTAAGCTACTGCATAACTTCTGATATCTCATCCTCCTGTGTGGTCAGCTTCCACAAGGACAATTGGTCCAGGGGTGTCTGACATCATAAAGCTAAAGCTAAAGCAAGAAGTTGTCTGACATGAGATGCCATTCTGTTGCCTAGCAGTCTGAGATCATAAAGCTAAAGCAAGATGCTTTCTGACTAGAGGGCCACTCTGTTGCGTAGCAGCTGACATCATTAAGGTCAATCAAGATGTTGTCTGACATGAGAGCCGCTCGGTTGCCTAACAAGGAGTAGGATACATTTATCTAGGTAATTGTATGAGTTGCAGGATAGACAGGTTGCCCAACTGAAAGATGAGGTGGTAAGATGAAAGAAATTAGGACTTTATTTAGACTTATACATTTGTATGAACGGAAGTTTGAGCATAAAAGACTCAACTTCTCTGTTGCTGAACTGGTAGGATTTGGCTAAAGAGAAGATGGAAATGATGCTATTCATAGTTTCTATTATTCCCGTTAACTGTAGCATAACCCTTAATCTCTCAACTTATCAGCTGGCTTCATTGCTACTGGTGTACCATATCCTAAAACAAAGGAAGTGAGAAGGGTGTGCTGCCTCTTGGCTGGCAAAAAGATCTAGGTCCTAATGTACATGCTACAATTGTTTAGAGAGTGTTAGCAAATGAGGCAAGGGAATGCAGAGAAGTATGGGAGGTTATAAACACAAATGAGATTTGATTTTTTTTATTCAGCTGTTGATTTTCACTATAAAACTGACTCCATAGTTTAGATCTGGTTACCCTTTATAAAAATCTAAACTTTTTGTATTGCTTATATTAAATGTACTAACAGTGGACTTTTCCATCTGCAGATTATACTGAATGACCAGCAGTGGCAGTGTTTCACAGCAGAGTTTCTCTGAATTGCCAAGACTGAAGCAAACAAAAGAAAAAAGGAAGTCTTGTGGCATACTGCATCATTTTATCAATTTATGTGGTAAGTAAAACGCCCAATCATTCTTTTAGGCATTAAAAAGATGTTCATAGCATCGGAATGTCCTCACTACTTTATAGTGGGAGCCTGTGCCTGAATATAATTTCTGTTAAGAAAGAAGTAATATGGATCACATTATGTTGGTCATGATATTTAATAAAAGACTGACTGACTCGAACTCTACTAAAACCTGCTTTAGATCCTGGTGCTAGCAATGTTCCATTCGAGGAAATTGCTGTCTTTGAGGCTGAAATGCACCATCTCACTTATGAAAAGTAGTGTTAAATTCTCACGGTAGGAAGCTCATCTAACCTCTTCTCCAACACTCTATATGTTTGACTCTGATACTCAAGATGGATTGTTGTTAAGGATAGTCCGTCTATGTACCTCCATCCCACTTTCAAGAAGGACACAGTGCTTTGACTGGTTCAGATTCCTTTACCATTCCCTCTCCTACGTGGCTGGAAGTCATGAATACAGATAGTAAGCTACTGCATATCTTCTGATATCTCATCCTCCTGTGTGGTCAGCTTCCACAAGGACAATTGGTCCAGGGGTGTCTGACATCATAAAGCTAAAGCTAAAGCAAGAAGTTGTCTGACATGAGATGCCATTCTGTTGCCTAGCAGTCTGACATCATAAAGCTAAAGCAAGATGCTTTCTGACTAGAGGGCCACTCTGTTGCGTAGCAGCTGACATCATTAAGGTCAATCAAGATGTTGTCTGACATGAGAGCCGCTCGGTTGCCTAACAAGGAGTAGGATACATTTATCTAGGTAATTGTATGAGTTGCAGGATAGACAGGTTGCCCAACTGAAAGATGAGGTGGTAAGATGAAAGAAATTAGGACTTTATTTAGACTTATACATTTGTATGAACGGAAGTTTGAGCATAAAAGACTCAACTTCACTGTTGCTGAACTGGTAGGATTTGGCTAAAGAGAAGATGGAAATGATGCTATTCATAGTTTCTATTATTCCCGTTAACTGTAGCATAACCCTTAATCTCTCAACTTATCAGCTGGCTTCATTGCTACTGGTGTACCATATCCTAAAACAAAGGAAGTGAGAGGGGTGTGCTGCCTCTTGGCTGGCAAAAAGATCTAGGTCCTAATGTACATGCTACAATTGTTTAGAGAGTGTTAGCAAATGAGGCAAGGGAATGCAGAGAAGTATGGGAGGTTATAAACACAAATTGAGATTTGATTTTTTTTCTTCAGCTGTTGATTTTCACTATAAAACTGACTCCATAGTTTAGATCTGGTTACCCTTTATAAAAATCTAAACTTTTTGTATTGCTTATATTAAATGTACTAACAGTGGACTTTTCCATCTGCAGATTATACTGAATGACCAGCAGTGGCAGTGTTTCACAGCAGAGTTTCTCTGAATTGCCAAGACTGAAGCAAACAAAAAAAAAAGGAAGTCTTGTGGCATACTGCATCATTTTATCAATTTATGTGGTAAGTAAAACGCCCAATCATTCTTTTAGGCATTAAAAAGATGTTCATAGCATCAGAATGTCCTCACTACTTTATAGTGGGAGCCTGTGCCTGAATATAATTTCTGTTAAGAAAGAAGTAATATGGATCACATTATGTTGGTCATGATATTTAATAAAAGACTGACTGACTCGAACTCTACTAAAACCTGCTTTAGATCCTGGTGCTAGCAATGTTCCATTCGAGGAAATAGCTGTCTTTGAGGCTGAAATGCACCATCTCACTTATGAAAAGTAGTGTTAAATTCTCACGGTAGGAAGTTCATCTAACCTCTTCTCCTGCACTCTATATGTTTGACTCTGATACTCAAGATGGATTGTTGTTAAGGATAGTCCGTCTATGTACCTCCATCCCACTTTCAAGAAGGACACAGTGCTTTGACTGGTTCAGATTCCTTTACCATTCCCTCTCCTACGTGGCTGGAAGTCATGAATACAGATAGTAAGCTACTGCATAACTTCTGATATCTCATCCTCCTGTGTGGTCAGCTTCCACAAGGACAATTGGTCCAGGGGTGTCTGACATCATAAAGCTAAAGCTAAAGCAAGAAGTTGTCTGACATGAGATGCCATTCTGTTGCCTAGCAGTCTGACATCATAAAGCTAAAGCAAGATGCTTTCTGACTAGAGGGCCACTCTGTTGCGTAGCAGCTGACATCATTAAGGTCAATCAAGATGTTGTCTGACATGAGAGCCGCTCGGTTGCCTAACAAGGAGTAGGATACATTTATCTAGGTAATTGTATGAGTTGCAGGATAGACAGGTTGCCCAACTGAAAGATGAGGTGGTAAGATGAAAGAAATTAGGACTTTATTTAGACTTATACATTTGTATGAACGGAAGTTTGAGCATAAAAGACTCAACTTCACTGTTGCTGAACTGGTAGGATTTGGCTAAAGAGAAGATGGAAATGATGCTATTCATAGTTTCTATTATTCCCGTTAACTGTAGCATAACCCTTAATCTCTCAACTTATCAGCTGGCTTCATTGCTACTGGTGTACCATATCCTAAAACAAAGGAAGTGAGAGGGGTGTGCTGCCTCTTGGCTGGCAAAAAGATCTAGGTCCTAATGTACATGCTACAATTGTTTAGAGAGTGTTAGCAAATGAGGCAAGGGAATGCAGAGAAGTATGGGAGGTTATAAACACAAATTGAGATTTGATTTTTTTTATTCAGCTGTTGATTTTCACTATAAAACTGACTCCATAGTTTAGATCTGGTTACCCTTTATAAAAATCTAAACTTTTTGTATTGCTTATATTAAATGTACTAACAGTGGACTTTTCCATCTGCAGATTATACTGAATGACCAGCAGTGGCAGTGTTTCACAGCAGAGTTTCTCTGAATTGCCAAGACTGAAGCAAACAAAAAAAAAGGAAGTCTTGTGGCATACTGCATCATTTTATCAATTTATGTGGTAAGTAAAACGCCCAATCATTCTTTTAGGCATTAAAAAGATGTTCATAGCATCAGAATGTCCTCACTACTTTATAGTGGGAGCCTGTGCCTGAATATAATTTCTGTTAAGAAAGAAGTAATATGGATCACATTATGTTGGTCATGATATTTAATAAAAGACTGACTGACTCGAACTCTACTAAAACCTGCTTTAGATCCTGGTGCTAGCAATGTTCCATTCGAGGAAATAGCTGTCTTTGAGGCTGAAATGCACCATCTCACTTATGAAAAGTAGTGTTAAATTCTCACGGTAGGAAGTTCATCTAACCTCTTCTCCTGCACTCTATATGTTTGACTCTGATACTCAAGATGGATTGTTGTTAAGGATAGTCCGTCTATGTACCTCCATCCCACTTTCAAGAAGGACACAGTGCTTTGACTGGTTCAGATTCCTTTACCATTCCCTCTCCTACGTGGCTGGAAGTCATGAATACAGATAGTAAGCTACTGCATAACTTCTGATATCTCATCCTCCTGTGTGGTCAGCTTCCACAAGGACAATTGGTCCAGGGGTGTCTGACATCATAAAGCTAAAGCTAAAGCAAGAAGTTGTCTGACATGAGATGCCATTCTGTTGCCTAGCAGTCTGACATCATAAAGCTAAAGCAAGATGCTTTCTGACTAGAGGGCCACTCTGTTGCGTAGCAGCTGACATCATTAAGGTCAATCAAGATGTTGTCTGACATGAGAGCCGCTCGGTTGCCTAACAAGGAGTAGGATACATTTATCTAGGTAATTGTATGAGTTGCAGGATAGACAGGTTGCCCAACTGAAAGATGAGGTGGTAAGATGAAAGAAATTAGGACTTTATTTAGACTTATACATTTGTATGAACGGAAGTTTGAGCATAAAAGACTCAACTTCACTGTTGCTGAACTGGTAGGATTTGGCTAAAGAGAAGATGGAAATGATGCTATTCATAGTTTCTATTATTCCCGTTAACTGTAGCATAACCCTTAATCTCTCAACTTATCAGCTGGCTTCATTGCTACTGGTGTACCATATCCTAAAACAAAGGAAGTGAGAGGGGTGTGCTGCCTCTTGGCTGGCAAAAAGATCTAGGTCCTAATGTACATGCTACAATTGTTTAGAGAGTGTTAGCAAATGAGGCAAGGGAATGCAGAGAAGTATGGGAGGTTATAAACACAAATTGAGATTTGATTTTTTTTATTCAGCTGTTGATTTTCACTATAAAACTGACTCCATAGTTTAGATCTGGTTACCCTTTATAAAAATCTAAACTTTTTGTATTGCTTATATTAAATGTACTAACAGTGGACTTTTCCATCTGCAGATTATACTGAATGACCAGCAGTGGCAGTGTTTCACAGCAGAGTTTCTCTGAATTGCCAAGACTGAAGCAAACAAAAGAAAAAAGGAAGTCTTGTGGCATACTGCATCATTTTATCAATTTATGTGGTAAGTAAAACGCCCAATCATTCTTTTAGGCATTAAAAAGATGTTCATAGCATCGGAATGTCCTCACTACTTTATAGTGGGAGCCTGTGCCTGAATATAATTTCTGTTAAGAAAGAAGTAATATGGATCACATTATGTTGGTCATGATATTTAATAAAAGACTGACTGACTCGAACTCTACTAAAACCTGCTTTAGATCCTGGTGCTAGCAATGTTCCATTCGAGGAAATTGCTGTCTTTGAGGCTGAAATGCACCATCTCACTTATGAAAAGTAGTGTTAAATTCTCACGGTAGGAAGCTCATCTAACCTCTTCTCCAACACTCTATATGTTTGACTCTGATACTCAAGATGGATTGTTGTTAAGGATAGTCCGTCTATGTACCTCCATCCCACTTTCAAGAAGGACACAGTGCTTTGACTGGTTCAGATTCCTTTACCATTCCCTCTCCTACGTGGCTGGAAGTCATGAATACAGATAGTAAGCTACTGCATATCTTCTGATATCTCATCCTCCTGTGTGGTCAGCTTCCACAAGGACAATTGGTCCAGGGGTGTCTGACATCATAAAGCTAAAGCTAAAGCAAGAAGTTGTCTGACATGAGATGCCATTCTGTTGCCTAGCAGTCTGACATCATAAAGCTAAAGCAAGATGCTTTCTGACTAGAGGGCCACTCTGTTGCGTAGCAGCTGACATCATTAAGGTCAATCAAGATGTTGTCTGACATGAGAGCCGCTCGGTTGCCTAACAAGGAGTAGGATACATTTATCTAGGTAATTGTATGAGTTGCAGGATAGACAGGTTGCCCAACTGAAAGATGAGGTGGTAAGATGAAAGAAATTAGGACTTTATTTAGACTTATACATTTGTATGAACGGAAGTTTGAGCATAAAAGACTCAACTTCACTGTTGCTGAACTGGTAGGATTTGGCTAAAGAGAAGATGGAAATGATGCTATTCATAGTTTCTATTATTCCCGTTAACTGTAGCATAACCCTTAATCTCTCAACTTATCAGCTGGCTTCATTGCTACTGGTGTACCATATCCTAAAACAAAGGAAGTGAGAGGGGTGTGCTGCCTCTTGGCTGGCAAAAAGATCTAGGTCCTAATGTACATGCTACAATTGTTTAGAGAGTGTTAGCAAATGAGGCAAGGGAATGCAGAGAAGTATGGGAGGTTATAAACACAAATTGAGATTTGATTTTTTTTCTTCAGCTGTTGATTTTCACTATAAAACTGACTCCATAGTTTAGATCTGGTTACCCTTTATAAAAATCTAAACTTTTTGTATTGCTTATATTAAATGTACTAACAGTGGACTTTTCCATCTGCAGATTATACTGAATGACCAGCAGTGGCAGTGTTTCACAGCAGAGTTTCTCTGAATTGCCAAGACTGAAGCAAACAAAAAAAAAAGGAAGTCTTGTGGCATACTGCATCATTTTATCAATTTATGTGGTAAGTAAAACGCCCAATCATTCTTTTAGGCATTAAAAAGATGTTCATAGCATCAGAATGTCCTCACTACTTTATAGTGGGAGCCTGTGCCTGAATATAATTTCTGTTAAGAAAGAAGTAATATGGATCACATTATGTTGGTCATGATATTTAATAAAAGACTGACTGACTCGAACTCTACTAAAACCTGCTTTAGATCCTGGTGCTAGCAATGTTCCATTCGAGGAAATAGCTGTCTTTGAGGCTGAAATGCACCATCTCACTTATGAAAAGTAGTGTTAAATTCTCACGGTAGGAAGCTCATCTAACCTCTTCTCCTGCACTCTATATGTTTGACTCTGATACTCAAGATGGATTGTTGTTAAGGATAGTCCGTCTATGTACCTCCATCCCACTTTCAAGAAGGACACAGTGCTTTGACTGGTTCAGATTCCTTTACCATTCCCTCTCCTACGTGGCTGGAAGTCATGAATACAGATAGTAAGCTACTGCATATCTTCTGATATCTCATCCTCCTGTGTGGTCAGCTTCCACAAGGACAATTGGTCCAGGGGTGTCTGACATCATAAAGCTAAAGCTAAAGCAAGAAGTTGTCTGACATGAGATGCCATTCTGTTGCCTAGCAGTCTGACATCATAAAGCTAAAGCAAGATGCTTTCTGACTAGAGGGCCACTCTGTTGCGTAGCAGCTGACATCATTAAGGTCAATCAAGATGTTGTCTGACATGAGAGCCGCTCGGTTGCCTAACAAGGAGTAGGATACATTTATCTAGGTAATTGTATGAGTTGCAGGATAGACAGGTTGCCCAACTGAAAGATGAGGTGGTAAGATGAAAGAAATTAGGACTTTATTTAGACTTATACATTTGTATGAACGGAAGTTTGAGCATAAAAGACTCAACTTCACTGTTGCTGAACTGGTAGGATTTGGCTAAAGAGAAGATGGAAATGATGCTATTCATAGTTTCTATTATTCCCGTTAACTGTAGCATAACCCTTAATCTCTCAACTTATCAGCTGGCTTCATTGCTACTGGTGTACCATATCCTAAAACAAAGGAAGTGAGAGGGGTGTGCTGCCTCTTGGCTGGCAAAAAGATCTAGGTCCTAATGTACATGCTACAATTGTTTAGAGAGTGTTAGCAAATGAGGCAAGGGAATGCAGAGAAGTATGGGAGGTTATAAACACAAATTGAGATTTGATTTTTTTTCTTCAGCTGTTGATTTTCACTATAAAACTGACTCCATAGTTTAGATCTGGTTACCCTTTATAAAAATCTAAACTTTTTGTATTGCT
Source organism: Lissotriton vulgaris (assembly GCF_964263255.1). NCBI lineage: Eukaryota > Metazoa > Chordata > Amphibia > Caudata > Salamandridae > Lissotriton > Lissotriton vulgaris. The sequence goes on along the minus strand of NC_141699.1, from coordinate 631,071,343 downwards.
TATATTAAATGTACTAACAGTGGACTTTTCCATCTGCAGATTATACTGAATGACCAGCAGTGGCAGTGTTTCACAGCAGAGTTTCTCTGAATTGCCAAGACTGAAGCAAACAAAAAAAAAAGGAAGTCTTGTGGCATACTGCATCATTTTATCAATTTATGTGGTAAGTAAAACGCCCAATCATTCTTTTAGGCATTAAAAAGATGTTCATAGCATCAGAATGTCCTCACTACTTTATAGTGGGAGCCTGTGCCTGAATATAATTTCTGTTAAGAAAGAAGTAATATGGATCACATTATGTTGGTCATGATATTTAATAAAAGACTGACTGACTCGAACTCTACTAAAACCTGCTTTAGATCCTGGTGCTAGCAATGTTCCATTCGAGGATTTGCTGTCTTTGAGGCTGAAATGCACCATCTCACTTATGAAAAGTAGTGTTAAATTCTCACGGTAGGAAGCTCATCTAACCTCTTCTCCAACACTCTATATGTTTGACTCTGATACTCAAGATGGATTGTTGTTAAGGATAGTCCGTCTATGTACCTCCATCCCACTTTCAAGAAGGACACAGTGCTTTGACTGGTTCAGATTCCTTTACCATTCCCTCTCCTACGTGGCTGGAAGTCATGAATACAGATATTAAGCTACTGCATAACTTCTGATATCTCATCCTCCTGTGTGGTCAGCTTCCACAAGGACAATTGGTCCAGGGGTGTCTGACATCATAAAGCTAAAGCTAAAGCAAGAAGTTGTCTGACATGAGATGCCATTCTGTTGCCTAGCAGTCTGACATCATAAAGCTAAAGCAAGATGCTTTCTGACTAGAGGGCCACTCTGTTGCGTAGCAGCTGACATCATTAAGGTCAATCAAGATGTTGTCTGACATGAGAGCCGCTCGGTTGCCTAACAAGGAGTAGGATACATTTATCTAGGTAATTGTATGAGTTGCAGGATAGACAGGTTGCCCAACTGAAAGATGAGGTGGTAAGATGAAAGAAATTAGGACTTTATTTAGACTTATACATTTGTATGAACGGAAGTTTGAGCATAAAAGACTCAACTTCACTGTTGCTGAACTGGTAGGATTTGGCTAAAGAGAAGATGGAAATGATGCTATTCATAGTTTCTATTATTCCCGTTAACTGTAGCATAACCCTTAATCTCTCAACTTATCAGCTGGCTTCATTGCTACTGGTGTACCATATCCTAAAACAAAGGAAGTGAGAGGGGTGTGCTGCCTCTTGGCTGGCAAAAAGATCTAGGTCCTAATGTACATGCTACAATTGTTTAGAGAGTGTTAGCAAATGAGGCAAGGGAATGCAGAGAAGTATGGGAGGTTATAAACACAAATTGAGATTTGATTTTTTTTCTTCAGCTGTTGATTTTCACTATAAAACTGACTCCATAGTTTAGATCTGGTTACCCTTTATAAAAATCTAAACTTTTTGTATTGCTTATATTAAATGTACTAACAGTGGACTTTTCCATCTGCAGATTATACTGAATGACCAGCAGTGGCAGTGTTTCACAGCAGAGTTTCTCTGAATTGCCAAGACTGAAGCAAACAAAAAAAAAAGGAAGTCTTGTGGCATACTGCATCATTTTATCAATTTATGTGGTAAGTAAAACGCCCAATCATTCTTTTAGGCATTAAAAAGATGTTCATAGCATCAGAATGTCCTCACTACTTTATAGTGGGAGCCTGTGCCTGAATATAATTTCTGTTAAGAAAGAAGTAATATGGATCACATTATGTTGGTCATGATATTTAATAAAAGACTGACTGACTCGAACTCTACTAAAACCTGCTTTAGATCCTGGTGCTAGCAATGTTCCATTCGAGGAAATAGCTGTCTTTGAGGCTGAAATGCACCATCTCACTTATGAAAAGTAGTGTTAAATTCTCACGGTAGGAAGTTCATCTAACCTCTTCTCCTGCACTCTATATGTTTGACTCTGATACTCAAGATGGATTGTTGTTAAGGATAGTCCGTCTATGTACCTCCATCCCACTTTCAAGAAGGACACAGTGCTTTGACTGGTTCAGATTCCTTTACCATTCCCTCTCCTACGTGGCTGGAAGTCATGAATACAGATAGTAAGCTACTGCATAACTTCTGATATCTCATCCTCCTGTGTGGTCAGCTTCCACAAGGACAATTGGTCCAGGGGTGTCTGACATCATAAAGCTAAAGCTAAAGCAAGAAGTTGTCTGACATGAGATGCCATTCTGTTGCCTAGCAGTCTGACATCATAAAGCTAAAGCAAGATGCTTTCTGACTAGAGGGCCACTCTGTTGCGTAGCAGCTGACATCATTAAGGTCAATCAAGATGTTGTCTGACATGAGAGCCGCTCGGTTGCCTAACAAGGAGTAGGATACATTTATCTAGGTAATTGTATGAGTTGCAGGATAGACAGGTTGCCCAACTGAAAGATGAGGTGGTAAGATGAAAGAAATTAGGACTTTATTTAGACTTATACATTTGTATGAACGGAAGTTTGAGCATAAAAGACTCAACTTCACTGTTGCTGAACTGGTAGGATTTGGCTAAAGAGAAGATGGAAATGATGCTATTCATAGTTTCTATTATTCCCGTTAACTGTAGCATAACCCTTAATCTCTCAACTTATCAGCTGGCTTCATTGCTACTGGTGTACCATATCCTAAAACAAAGGAAGTGAGAGGGGTGTGCTGCCTCTTGGCTGGCAAAAAGATCTAGGTCCTAATGTACATGCTACAATTGTTTAGAGAGTGTTAGCAAATGAGGCAAGGGAATGCAGAGAAGTATGGGAGGTTATAAACACAAATTGAGATTTGATTTTTTTTATTCAGCTGTTGATTTTCACTATAAAACTGACTCCATAGTTTAGATCTGGTTACCCTTTATAAAAATCTAAACTTTTTGTATTGCTTATATTAAATGTACTAACAGTGGACTTTTCCATCTGCAGATTATACTGAATGACCAGCAGTGGCAGTGTTTCACAGCAGAGTTTCTCTGAATTGCCAAGACTGAAGCAAACAAAAAAAAAGGAAGTCTTGTGGCATACTGCATCATTTTATCAATTTATGTGGTAAGTAAAACGCCCAATCATTCTTTTAGGCATTAAAAAGATGTTCATAGCATCAGAATGTCCTCACTACTTTATAGTGGGAGCCTGTGCCTGAATATAATTTCTGTTAAGAAAGAAGTAATATGGATCACATTATGTTGGTCATGATATTTAATAAAAGACTGACTGACTCGAACTCTACTAAAACCTGCTTTAGATCCTGGTGCTAGCAATGTTCCATTCGAGGAAATAGCTGTCTTTGAGGCTGAAATGCACCATCTCACTTATGAAAAGTAGTGTTAAATTCTCACGGTAGGAAGTTCATCTAACCTCTTCTCCTGCACTCTATATGTTTGACTCTGATACTCAAGATGGATTGTTGTTAAGGATAGTCCGTCTATGTACCTCCATCCCACTTTCAAGAAGGACACAGTGCTTTGACTGGTTCAGATTCCTTTACCATTCCCTCTCCTACGTGGCTGGAAGTCATGAATACAGATAGTAAGCTACTGCATAACTTCTGATATCTCATCCTCCTGTGTGGTCAGCTTCCACAAGGACAATTGGTCCAGGGGTGTCTGACATCATAAAGCTAAAGCTAAAGCAAGAAGTTGTCTGACATGAGATGCCATTCTGTTGCCTAGCAGTCTGACATCATAAAGCTAAAGCAAGATGCTTTCTGACTAGAGGGCCACTCTGTTGCGTAGCAGCTGACATCATTAAGGTCAATCAAGATGTTGTCTGACATGAGAGCCGCTCGGTTGCCTAACAAGGAGTAGGATACATTTATCTAGGTAATTGTATGAGTTGCAGGATAGACAGGTTGCCCAACTGAAAGATGAGGTGGTAAGATGAAAGAAATTAGGACTTTATTTAGACTTATACATTTGTATGAACGGAAGTTTGAGCATAAAAGACTCAACTTCACTGTTGCTGAACTGGTAGGATTTGGCTAAAGAGAAGATGGAAATGATGCTATTCATAGTTTCTATTATTCCCGTTAACTGTAGCATAACCCTTAATCTCTCAACTTATCAGCTGGCTTCATTGCTACTGGTGTACCATATCCTAAAACAAAGGAAGTGAGAGGGGTGTGCTGCCTCTTGGCTGGCAAAAAGATCTAGGTCCTAATGTACATGCTACAATTGTTTAGAGAGTGTTAGCAAATGAGGCAAGGGAATGCAGAGAAGTATGGGAGGTTATAAACACAAATTGAGATTTGATTTTTTTTATTCAGCTGTTGATTTTCACTATAAAACTGACTCCATAGTTTAGATCTGGTTACCCTTTATAAAAATCTAAACTTTTTGTATTGCTTATATTAAATGTACTAACAGTGGACTTTTCCATCTGCAGATTATACTGAATGACCAGCAGTGGCAGTGTTTCACAGCAGAGTTTCTCTGAATTGCCAAGACTGAAGCAAACAAAAGAAAAAAGGAAGTCTTGTGGCATACTGCATCATTTTATCAATTTATGTGGTAAGTAAAACGCCCAATCATTCTTTTAGGCATTAAAAAGATGTTCATAGCATCGGAATGTCCTCACTACTTTATAGTGGGAGCCTGTGCCTGAATATAATTTCTGTTAAGAAAGAAGTAATATGGATCACATTATGTTGGTCATGATATTTAATAAAAGACTGACTGACTCGAACTCTACTAAAACCTGCTTTAGATCCTGGTGCTAGCAATGTTCCATTCGAGGAAATTGCTGTCTTTGAGGCTGAAATGCACCATCTCACTTATGAAAAGTAGTGTTAAATTCTCACGGTAGGAAGCTCATCTAACCTCTTCTCCAACACTCTATATGTTTGACTCTGATACTCAAGATGGATTGTTGTTAAGGATAGTCCGTCTATGTACCTCCATCCCACTTTCAAGAAGGACACAGTGCTTTGACTGGTTCAGATTCCTTTACCATTCCCTCTCCTACGTGGCTGGAAGTCATGAATACAGATAGTAAGCTACTGCATATCTTCTGATATCTCATCCTCCTGTGTGGTCAGCTTCCACAAGGACAATTGGTCCAGGGGTGTCTGACATCATAAAGCTAAAGCTAAAGCAAGAAGTTGTCTGACATGAGATGCCATTCTGTTGCCTAGCAGTCTGACATCATAAAGCTAAAGCAAGATGCTTTCTGACTAGAGGGCCACTCTGTTGCGTAGCAGCTGACATCATTAAGGTCAATCAAGATGTTGTCTGACATGAGAGCCGCTCGGTTGCCTAACAAGGAGTAGGATACATTTATCTAGGTAATTGTATGAGTTGCAGGATAGACAGGTTGCCCAACTGAAAGATGAGGTGGTAAGATGAAAGAAATTAGGACTTTATTTAGACTTATACATTTGTATGAACGGAAGTTTGAGCATAAAAGACTCAACTTCACTGTTGCTGAACTGGTAGGATTTGGCTAAAGAGAAGATGGAAATGATGCTATTCATAGTTTCTATTATTCCCGTTAACTGTAGCATAACCCTTAATCTCTCAACTTATCAGCTGGCTTCATTGCTACTGGTGTACCATATCCTAAAACAAAGGAAGTGAGAGGGGTGTGCTGCCTCTTGGCTGGCAAAAAGATCTAGGTCCTAATGTACATGCTACAATTGTTTAGAGAGTGTTAGCAAATGAGGCAAGGGAATGCAGAGAAGTATGGGAGGTTATAAACACAAATTGAGATTTGATTTTTTTTCTTCAGCTGTTGATTTTCACTATAAAACTGACTCCATAGTTTAGATCTGGTTACCCTTTATAAAAATCTAAACTTTTTGTATTGCTTATATTAAATGTACTAACAGTGGACTTTTCCATCTGCAGATTATACTGAATGACCAGCAGTGGCAGTGTTTCACAGCAGAGTTTCTCTGAATTGCCAAGACTGAAGCAAACAAAAAAAAAAGGAAGTCTTGTGGCATACTGCATCATTTTATCAATTTATGTGGTAAGTAAAACGCCCAATCATTCTTTTAGGCATTAAAAAGATGTTCATAGCATCAGAATGTCCTCACTACTTTATAGTGGGAGCCTGTGCCTGAATATAATTTCTGTTAAGAAAGAAGTAATATGGATCACATTATGTTGGTCATGATATTTAATAAAAGACTGACTGACTCGAACTCTACTAAAACCTGCTTTAGATCCTGGTGCTAGCAATGTTCCATTCGAGGAAATAGCTGTCTTTGAGGCTGAAATGCACCATCTCACTTATGAAAAGTAGTGTTAAATTCTCACGGTAGGAAGCTCATCTAACCTCTTCTCCTGCACTCTATATGTTTGACTCTGATACTCAAGATGGATTGTTGTTAAGGATAGTCCGTCTATGTACCTCCATCCCACTTTCAAGAAGGACACAGTGCTTTGACTGGTTCAGATTCCTTTACCATTCCCTCTCCTACGTGGCTGGAAGTCATGAATACAGATAGTAAGCTACTGCATATCTTCTGATATCTCATCCTCCTGTGTGGTCAGCTTCCACAAGGACAATTGGTCCAGGGGTGTCTGACATCATAAAGCTAAAGCTAAAGCAAGAAGTTGTCTGACATGAGATGCCATTCTGTTGCCTAGCAGTCTGACATCATAAAGCTAAAGCAAGATGCTTTCTGACTAGAGGGCCACTCTGTTGCGTAGCAGCTGACATCATTAAGGTCAATCAAGATGTTGTCTGACATGAGAGCCGCTCGGTTGCCTAACAAGGAGTAGGATACATTTATCTAGGTAATTGTATGAGTTGCAGGATAGACAGGTTGCCCAACTGAAAGATGAGGTGGTAAGATGAAAGAAATTAGGACTTTATTTAGACTTATACATTTGTATGAACGGAAGTTTGAGCATAAAAGACTCAACTTCACTGTTGCTGAACTGGTAGGATTTGGCTAAAGAGAAGATGGAAATGATGCTATTCATAGTTTCTATTATTCCCGTTAACTGTAGCATAACCCTTAATCTCTCAACTTATCAGCTGGCTTCATTGCTACTGGTGTACCATATCCTAAAACAAAGGAAGTGAGAGGGGTGTGCTGCCTCTTGGCTGGCAAAAAGATCTAGGTCCTAATGTACATGCTACAATTGTTTAGAGAGTGTTAGCAAATGAGGCAAGGGAATGCAGAGAAGTATGGGAGGTTATAAACACAAATTGAGATTTGATTTTTTTTCTTCAGCTGTTGATTTTCACTATAAAACTGACTCCATAGTTTAGATCTGGTTACCCTTTATAAAAATCTAAACTTTTTGTATTGCTTATATTAAATGTACTAACAGTGGACTTTTCCATCTGCAGATTATACTGAATGACCAGCAGTGGCAGTGTTTCACAGCAGAGTTTCTCTGAATTGCCAAGACTGAAGCAAACAAAAAAAAAAGGAAGTCTTGTGGCATACTGCATCATTTTATCAATTTATGTGGTAAGTAAAACGCCCAATCATTCTTTTAGGCATTAAAAAGATGTTCATAGCATCAGAATGTCCTCACTACTTTATAGTGGGAGCCTGTGCCTGAATATAATTTCTGTTAAGAAAGAAGTAATATGGATCACATTATGTTGGTCATGATATTTAATAAAAGACTGACTGACTCGAACTCTACTAAAACCTGCTTTAGATCCTGGTGCTAGCAATGTTCCATTCGAGGATTTGCTGTCTTTGAGGCTGAAATGCACCATCTCACTTATGAAAAGTAGTGTTAAATTCTCACGGTAGGAAGCTCATCTAACCTCTTCTCCAACACTCTATATGTTTGACTCTGATACTCAAGATGGATTGTTGTTAAGGATAGTCCGTCTATGTACCTCCATCCCACTTTCAAGAAGGACACAGTGCTTTGACTGGTTCAGATTCCTTTACCATTCCCTCTCCTACGTGGCTGGAAGTCATGAATACAGATATTAAGCTACTGCATAACTTCTGATATCTCATCCTCCTGTGTGGTCAGCTTCCACAAGGACAATTGGTCCAGGGGTGTCTGACATCATAAAGCTAAAGCTAAAGCAAGAAGTTGTCTGACATGAGATGCCATTCTGTTGCCTAGCAGTCTGACATCATAAAGCTAAAGCAAGATGCTTTCTGACTAGAGGGCCACTCTGTTGCGTAGCAGCTGACATCATTAAGGTCAATCAAGATGTTGTCTGACATGAGAGCCGCTCGGTTGCCTAACAAGGAGTAGGATACATTTATCTAGGTAATTGTATGAGTTGCAGGATAGACAGGTTGCCCAACTGAAAGATGAGGTGGTAAGATGAAAGAAATTAGGACTTTATTTAGACTTATACATTTGTATGAACGGAAGTTTGAGCATAAAAGACTCAACTTCACTGTTGCTGAACTGGTAGGATTTGGCTAAAGAGAAGATGGAAATGATGCTATTCATAGTTTCTATTATTCCCGTTAACTGTAGCATAACCCTTAATCTCTCAACTTATCAGCTGGCTTCATTGCTACTGGTGTACCATATCCTAAAACAAAGGAAGTGAGAGGGGTGTGCTGCCTCTTGGCTGGCAAAAAGATCTAGGTCCTAATGTACATGCTACAATTGTTTAGAGAGTGTTAGCAAATGAGGCAAGGGAATGCAGAGAAGTATGGGAGGTTATAAACACAAATTGAGATTTGATTTTTTTTATTCAGCTGTTGATTTTCACTATAAAACTGACTCCATAGTTTAGATCTGGTTACCCTTTATAAAAATCTAAACTTTTTGTATTGCTTATATTAAATGTACTAACAGTGGACTTTTCCATCTGCAGATTATACTGAATGACCAGCAGTGGCAGTGTTTCACAGCAGAGTTTCTCTGAATTGCCAAGACTGAAGCAAACAAAAGAAAAAAGGAAGTCTTGTGGCATACTGCATCATTTTATCAATTTATGTGGTAAGTAAAACGCCCAATCATTCTTTTAGGCATTAAAAAGATGTTCATAGCATCGGAATGTCCTCACTACTTTATAGTGGGAGCCTGTGCCTGAATATAATTTCTGTTAAGAAAGAAGTAATATGGATCACATTATGTTGGTCATGATATTTAATAAAAGACTGACTGACTCGAACTCTACTAAAACCTGCTTTAGATCCTGGTGCTAGCAATGTTCCATTCGAGGAAATTGCTGTCTTTGAGGCTGAAATGCACCATCTCACTTATGAAAAGTAGTGTTAAATTCTCACGGTAGGAAGCTCATCTAACCTCTTCTCCAACACTCTATATGTTTGACTCTGATACTCAAGATGGATTGTTGTTAAGGATAGTCCGTCTATGTACCTCCATCCCACTTTCAAGAAGGACACAGTGCTTTGACTGGTTCAGATTCCTTTACCATTCCCTCTCCTACGTGGCTGGAAGTCATGAATACAGATAGTAAGCTACTGCATATCTTCTGATATCTCATCCTCCTGTGTGGTCAGCTTCCACAAGGACAATTGGTCCAGGGGTGTCTGACATCATAAAGCTAAAGCTAAAGCAAGAAGTTGTCTGACATGAGATGCCATTCTGTTGCCTAGCAGTCTGACATCATAAAGCTAAAGCAAGATGCTTTCTGACTAGAGGGCCACTCTGTTGCGTAGCAGCTGACATCATTAAGGTCAATCAAGATGTTGTCTGACATGAGAGCCGCTCGGTTGCCTAACAAGGAGTAGGATACATTTATCTAGGTAATTGTATGAGTTGCAGGATAGACAGGTTGCCCAACTGAAAGATGAGGTGGTAAGATGAAAGAAATTAGGACTTTATTTAGACTTATACATTTGTATGAACGGAAGTTTGAGCATAAAAGACTCAACTTCACTGTTGCTGAACTGGTAGGATTTGGCTAAAGAGAAGATGGAAATGATGCTATTCATAGTTTCTATTATTCCCGTTAACTGTAGCATAACCCTTAATCTCTCAACTTATCAGCTGGCTTCATTGCTACTGGTGTACCATATCCTAAAACAAAGGAAGTGAGAGGGGTGTGCTGCCTCTTGGCTGGCAAAAAGATCTAGGTCCTAATGTACATGCTACAATTGTTTAGAGAGTGTTAGCAAATGAGGCAAGGGAATGCAGAGAAGTATGGGAGGTTATAAACACAAATTGAGATTTGATTTTTTTTCTTCAGCTGTTGATTTTCACTATAAAACTGACTCCATAGTTTAGATCTGGTTACCCTTTATAAAAATCTAAACTTTTTGTATTGCTTATATTAAATGTACTAACAGTGGACTTTTCCATCTGCAGATTATACTGAATGACCAGCAGTGGCAGTGTTTCACAGCAGAGTTTCTCTGAATTGCCAAGACTGAAGCAAACAAAAAAAAAAGGAAGTCTTGTGGCATACTGCATCATTTTATCAATTTATGTGGTAAGTAAAACGCCCAATCATTCTTTTAGGCATTAAAAAGATGTTCATAGCATCAGAATGTCCTCACTACTTTATAGTGGGAGCCTGTGCCTGAATATAATTTCTGTTAAGAAAGAAGTAATATGGATCACATTATGTTGGTCATGATATTTAATAAAAGACTGACTGACTCGAACTCTACTAAAACCTGCTTTAGATCCTGGTGCTAGCAATGTTCCATTCGAGGAAATAGCTGTCTTTGAGGCTGAAATGCACCATCTCACTTATGAAAAGTAGTGTTAAATTCTCACGGTAGGAAGCTCATCTAACCTCTTCTCCTGCACTCTATATGTTTGACTCTGATACTCAAGATGGATTGTTGTTAAGGATAGTCCGTCTATGTACCTCCATCCCACTTTCAAGAAGGACACAGTGCTTTGACTGGTTCAGATTCCTTTACCATTCCCTCTCCTACGTGGCTGGAAGTCATGAATACAGATAGTAAGCTACTGCATATCTTCTGATATCTCATCCTCCTGTGTGGTCAGCTTCCACAAGGACAATTGGTCCAGGGGTGTCTGACATCATAAAGCTAAAGCTAAAGCAAGAAGTTGTCTGACATGAGATGCCATTCTGTTGCCTAGCAGTCTGACATCATAAAGCTAAAGCAAGATGCTTTCTGACTAGAGGGCCACTCTGTTGCGTAGCAGCTGACATCATTAAGGTCAATCAAGATGTTGTCTGACATGAGAGCCGCTCGGTTGCCTAACAAGGAGTAGGATACATTTATCTAGGTAATTGTATGAGTTGCAGGATAGACAGGTTGCCCAACTGAAAGATGAGGTGGTAAGATGAAAGAAATTAGGACTTTATTTAGACTTATACATTTGTATGAACGGAAGTTTGAGCATAAAAGACTCAACTTCACTGTTGCTGAACTGGTAGGATTTGGCTAAAGAGAAGATGGAAATGATGCTATTCATAGTTTCTATTATTCCCGTTAACTGTAGCATAACCCTTAATCTCTCAACTTATCAGCTGGCTTCATTGCTACTGGTGTACCATATCCTAAAACAAAGGAAGTGAGAGGGGTGTGCTGCCTCTTGGCTGGCAAAAAGATCTAGGTCCTAATGTACATGCTACAATTGTTTAGAGAGTGTTAGCAAATGAGGCAAGGGAATGCAGAGAAGTATGGGAGGTTATAAACACAAATTGAGATTTGATTTTTTTTCTTCAGCTGTTGATTTTCACTATAAAACTGACTCCATAGTTTAGATCTGGTTACCCTTTATAAAAATCTAAACTTTTTGTATTGCTTATATTAAATGTACTAACAGTGGACTTTTCCATCTGCAGATTATACTGAATGACCAGCAGTGGCAGTGTTTCACAGCAGAGTTTCTCTGAATTGCCAAGACTGAAGCAAACAAAAAAAAAAGGAAGTCTTGTGGCATACTGCATCATTTTATCAATTTATGTGGTAAGTAAAACGCCCAATCATTCTTTTAGGCATTAAAAAGATGTTCATAGCATCAGAATGTCCTCACTACTTTATAGTGGGAGCCTGTGCCTGAATATAATTTCTGTTAAGAAAGAAGTAATATGGATCACATTATGTTGGTCATGATATTTAATAAAAGACTGACTGACTCGAACTCTACTAAAACCTGCTTTAGATCCTGGTGCTAGCAATGTTCCATTCGAGGATTTGCTGTCTTTGAGGCTGAAATGCACCATCTCACTTATGAAAAGTAGTGTTAAATTCTCACGGTAGGAAGCTCATCTAACCTCTTCTCCAACACTCTATATGTTTGACTCTGATACTCAAGATGGATTGTTGTTAAGGATAGTCCGTCTATGTACCTCCATCCCACTTTCAAGAAGGACACAGTGCTTTGACTGGTTCAGATTCCTTTACCATTCCCTCTCCTACGTGGCTGGAAGTCATGAATACAGATATTAAGCTACTGCATAACTTCTGATATCTCATCCTCCTGTGTGGTCAGCTTCCACAAGGACAATTGGTCCAGGGGTGTCTGACATCATAAAGCTAAAGCTAAAGCAAGAAGTTGTCTGACATGAGATGCCATTCTGTTGCCTAGCAGTCTGACATCATAAAGCTAAAGCAAGATGCTTTCTGACTAGAGGGCCACTCTGTTGCGTAGCAGCTGACATCATTAAGGTCAATCAAGATGTTGTCTGACATGAGAGCCGCTCGGTTGCCTAACAAGGAGTAGGATACATTTATCTAGGTAATTGTATGAGTTGCAGGATAGACAGGTTGCCCAACTGAAAGATGAGGTGGTAAGATGAAAGAAATTAGGACTTTATTTAGACTTATACATTTGTATGAACGGAAGTTTGAGCATAAAAGACTCAACTTCACTGTTGCTGAACTGGTAGGATTTGGCTAAAGAGAAGATGGAAATGATGCTATTCATAGTTTCTATTATTCCCGTTAACTGTAGCATAACCCTTAATCTCTCAACTTATCAGCTGGCTTCATTGCTACTGGTGTACCATATCCTAAAACAAAGGAAGTGAGAGGGGTGTGCTGCCTCTTGGCTGGCAAAAAGATCTAGGTCCTAATGTACATGCTACAATTGTTTAGAGAGTGTTAGCAAATGAGGCAAGGGAATGCAGAGAAGTATGGGAGGTTATAAACACAAATTGAGATTTGATTTTTTTTCTTCAGCTGTTGATTTTCACTATAAAACTGACTCCATAGTTTAGATCTGGTTACCCTTTATAAAAATCTAAACTTTTTGTATTGCTTATATTAAATGTACTAACAGTGGACTTTTCCATCTGCAGATTATACTGAATGACCAGCAGTGGCAGTGTTTCACAGCAGAGTTTCTCTGAATTGCCAAGACTGAAGCAAACAAAAGAAAAAAGGAAGTCTTGTGGCATACTGCATCATTTTATCAATTTATGTGGTAAGTAAAACGCCCAATCATTCTTTTAGGCATTAAAAAGATGTTCATAGCATCGGAATGTCCTCACTACTTTATAGTGGGAGCCTGTGCCTGAATATAATTTCTGTTAAGAAAGAAGTAATATGGATCACATTATGTTGGTCATGATATTTAATAAAAGACTGACTGACTCGAACTCTACTAAACCTGCTTTAGATCCTGGTGCTAGCAATGTTCCATTCAAGGAAATTGCTGTCTTTGAGGCTGAAATGCACCATCTCACTTATGAAAAGTAGTGTTAAATTCTCACGGTAGGAAGCTCATCTAACCTCTTCTCCAACACTCTATATGTTTGACTCTGATACTCAAGATGGATTGTTGTTAAGGATAGTCCGTCTATGTACCTCCATCCCACTTTCAAGAAGGACACAGTGCTTTGACTGGTTCAGATTCCTTTACCATTCCCTCTCCTACGTGGCTGGAAGTCATGAATACAGATAGTAAGCTACTGCATATCTTCTGATATCTCATCCTCCTGTGTGGTCAGCTTCCACAAGGACAATTGGTCCAGGGGTGTCTGACATCATAAAGCTAAAGCTAAAGCAAGAAGTTGTCTGACATGAGATGCCATTCTGTTGCCTAGCAGTCTGACATCATAAAGCTAAAGCAAGATGCTTTCTGACTAGAGGGCCACTCTGTTGCGTAGCAGCTGACATCATTAAGGTCAATCAAGATGTTGTCTGACATGAGAGCCGCTCGGTTGCCTAACAAGGAGTAGGATACATTTATCTAGGTAATTGTATGAGTTGCAGGATAGACAGGTTGCCCAACTGAAAGATGAGGTGGTAAGATGAAAGAAATTAGGACTTTATTTAGACTTATACATTTGTATGAACGGAAGTTTGAGCATAAAAGACTCAACTTCACTGTTGCTGAACTGGTAGGATTTGGCTAAAGAGAAGATGGAAATGATGCTATTCATAGTTTCTATTATTCCCGTTAACTGTAGCATAACCCTTAATCTCTCAACTTATCAGCTGGCTTCATTGCTACTGGTGTACCATATCCTAAAACAAAGGAAGTGAGAGGGGTGTGCTGCCTCTTGGCTGGCAAAAAGATCTAGGTCCTAATGTACATGCTACAATTGTTTAGAGAGTGTTAGCAAATGAGGCAAGGGAATGCAGAGAAGTATGGGAGGTTATAAACACAAATTGAGATTTGATTTTTTTTCTTCAGCTGTTGATTTTCACTATAAAACTGACTCCATAGTTTAGATCTGGTTACCCTTTATAAAAATCTAAACTTTTTGTATTGCTTATATTAAATGTACTAACAGTGGACTTTTCCATCTGCAGATTATACTGAATGACCAGCAGTGGCAGTGTTTCACAGCAGAGTTTCTCTGAATTGCCAAGACTGAAGCAAACAAAAAAAAAAGGAAGTCTTGTGGCATACTGCATCATTTTATCAATTTATGTGGTAAGTAAAACGCCCAATCATTCTTTTAGGCATTAAAAAGATGTTCATAGCATCAGAATGTCCTCACTACTTTATAGTGGGAGCCTGTGCCTGAATATAATTTCTGTTAAGAAAGAAGTAATATGGATCACATTATGTTGGTCATGATATTTAATAAAAGACTGACTGACTCGAACTCTACTAAAACCTGCTTTAGATCCTGGTGCTAGCAATGTTCCATTCGAGGAAATAGCTGTCTTTGAGGCTGAAATGCACCATCTCACTTATGAAAAGTAGTGTTAAATTCTCACGGTAGGAAGTTCATCTAACCTCTTCTCCTGCACTCTATATGTTTGACTCTGATACTCAAGATGGATTGTTGTTAAGGATAGTCCGTCTATGTACCTCCATCCCACTTTCAAGAAGGACACAGTGCTTTGACTGGTTCAGATTCCTTTACCATTCCCTCTCCTACGTGGCTGGAAGTCATGAATACAGATAGTAAGCTACTGCATAACTTCTGATATCTCATCCTCCTGTGTGGTCAGCTTCCACAAGGACAATTGGTCCAGGGGTGTCTGACATCATAAAGCTAAAGCTAAAGCAAGAAGTTGTCTGACATGAGATGCCATTCTGTTGCCTAGCAGTCTGACATCATAAAGCTAAAGCAAGATGCTTTCTGACTAGAGGGCCACTCTGTTGCGTAGCAGCTGACATCATTAAGGTCAATCAAGATGTTGTCTGACATGAGAGCCGCTCGGTTGCCTAACAAGGAGTAGGATACATTTATCTAGGTAATTGTATGAGTTGCAGGATAGACAGGTTGCCCAACTGAAAGATGAGGTGGTAAGATGAAAGAAATTAGGACTTTATTTAGACTTATACATTTGTATGAACGGAAGTTTGAGCATAAAAGACTCAACTTCACTGTTGCTGAACTGGTAGGATTTGGCTAAAGAGAAGATGGAAATGATGCTATTCATAGTTTCTATTATTCCCGTTAACTGTAGCATAACCCTTAATCTCTCAACTTATCAGCTGGCTTCATTGCTACTGGTGTACCATATCCTAAAACAAAGGAAGTGAGAGGGGTGTGCTGCCTCTTGGCTGGCAAAAAGATCTAGGTCCTAATGTACATGCTACAATTGTTTAGAGAGTGTTAGCAAATGAGGCAAGGGAATGCAGAGAAGTATGGGAGGTTATAAACACAAATTGAGATTTGATTTTTTTTATTCAGCTGTTGATTTTCACTATAAAACTGACTCCATAGTTTAGATCTGGTTACCCTTTATAAAAATCTAAACTTTTTGTATTGCTTATATTAAATGTACTAACAGTGGACTTTTCCATCTGCAGATTATACTGAATGACCAGCAGTGGCAGTGTTTCACAGCAGAGTTTCTCTGAATTGCCAAGACTGAAGCAAACAAAAAAAAAGGAAGTCTTGTGGCATACTGCATCATTTTATCAATTTATGTGGTAAGTAAAACGCCCAATCATTCTTTTAGGCATTAAAAAGATGTTCATAGCATCAGAATGTCCTCACTACTTTATAGTGGGAGCCTGTGCCTGAATATAATTTCTGTTAAGAAAGAAGTAATATGGATCACATTATGTTGGTCATGATATTTAATAAAAGACTGACTGACTCGAACTCTACTAAAACCTGCTTTAGATCCTGGTGCTAGCAATGTTCCATTCGAGGAAATAGCTGTCTTTGAGGCTGAAATGCACCATCTCACTTATGAAAAGTAGTGTTAAATTCTCACGGTAGGAAGTTCATCTAACCTCTTCTCCTGCACTCTATATGTTTGACTCTGATACTCAAGATGGATTGTTGTTAAGGATAGTCCGTCTATGTACCTCCATCCCACTTTCAAGAAGGACACAGTGCTTTGACTGGTTCAGATTCCTTTACCATTCCCTCTCCTACGTGGCTGGAAGTCATGAATACAGATAGTAAGCTACTGCATAACTTCTGATATCTCATCCTCCTGTGTGGTCAGCTTCCACAAGGACAATTGGTCCAGGGGTGTCTGACATCATAAAGCTAAAGCTAAAGCAAGAAGTTGTCTGACATGAGATGCCATTCTGTTGCCTAGCAGTCTGACATCATAAAGCTAAAGCAAGATGCTTTCTGACTAGAGGGCCACTCTGTTGCGTAGCAGCTGACATCATTAAGGTCAATCAAGATGTTGTCTGACATGAGAGCCGCTCGGTTGCCTAACAAGGAGTAGGATACATTTATCTAGGTAATTGTATGAGTTGCAGGATAGACAGGTTGCCCAACTGAAAGATGAGGTGGTAAGATGAAAGAAATTAGGACTTTATTTAGACTTATACATTTGTATGAACGGAAGTTTGAGCATAAAAGACTCAACTTCACTGTTGCTGAACTGGTAGGATTTGGCTAAAGAGAAGATGGAAATGATGCTATTCATAGTTTCTATTATTCCCGTTAACTGTAGCATAACCCTTAATCTCTCAACTTATCAGCTGGCTTCATTGCTACTGGTGTACCATATCCTAAAACAAAGGAAGTGAGAGGGGTGTGCTGCCTCTTGGCTGGCAAAAAGATCTAGGTCCTAATGTACATGCTACAATTGTTTAGAGAGTGTTAGCAAATGAGGCAAGGGAATGCAGAGAAGTATGGGAGGTTATAAACACAAATTGAGATTTGATTTTTTTTATTCAGCTGTTGATTTTCACTATAAAACTGACTCCATAGTTTAGATCTGGTTACCCTTTATAAAAATCTAAACTTTTTGTATTGCTTATATTAAATGTACTAACAGTGGACTTTTCCATCTGCAGATTATACTGAATGACCAGCAGTGGCAGTGTTTCACAGCAGAGTTTCTCTGAATTGCCAAGACTGAAGCAAACAAAAGAAAAAAGGAAGTCTTGTGGCATACTGCATCATTTTATCAATTTATGTGGTAAGTAAAACGCCCAATCATTCTTTTAGGCATTAAAAAGATGTTCATAGCATCGGAATGTCCTCACTACTTTATAGTGGGAGCCTGTGCCTGAATATAATTTCTGTTAAGAAAGAAGTAATATGGATCACATTATGTTGGTCATGATATTTAATAAAAGACTGACTGACTCGAACTCTACTAAAACCTGCTTTAGATCCTGGTGCTAGCAATGTTCCATTCGAGGAAATTGCTGTCTTTGAGGCTGAAATGCACCATCTCACTTATGAAAAGTAGTGTTAAATTCTCACGGTAGGAAGCTCATCTAACCTCTTCTCCAACACTCTATATGTTTGACTCTGATACTCAAGATGGATTGTTGTTAAGGATAGTCCGTCTATGTACCTCCATCCCACTTTCAAGAAGGACACAGTGCTTTGACTGGTTCAGATTCCTTTACCATTCCCTCTCCTACGTGGCTGGAAGTCATGAATACAGATAGTAAGCTACTGCATATCTTCTGATATCTCATCCTCCTGTGTGGTCAGCTTCCACAAGGACAATTGGTCCAGGGGTGTCTGACATCATAAAGCTAAAGCTAAAGCAAGAAGTTGTCTGACATGAGATGCCATTCTGTTGCCTAGCAGTCTGACATCATAAAGCTAAAGCAAGATGCTTTCTGACTAGAGGGCCACTCTGTTGCGTAGCAGCTGACATCATTAAGGTCAATCAAGATGTTGTCTGACATGAGAGCCGCTCGGTTGCCTAACAAGGAGTAGGATACATTTATCTAGGTAATTGTATGAGTTGCAGGATAGACAGGTTGCCCAACTGAAAGATGAGGTGGTAAGATGAAAGAAATTAGGACTTTATTTAGACTTATACATTTGTATGAACGGAAGTTTGAGCATAAAAGACTCAACTTCACTGTTGCTGAACTGGTAGGATTTGGCTAAAGAGAAGATGGAAATGATGCTATTCATAGTTTCTATTATTCCCGTTAACTGTAGCATAACCCTTAATCTCTCAACTTATCAGCTGGCTTCATTGCTACTGGTGTACCATATCCTAAAACAAAGGAAGTGAGAGGGGTGTGCTGCCTCTTGGCTGGCAAAAAGATCTAGGTCCTAATGTACATGCTACAATTGTTTAGAGAGTGTTAGCAAATGAGGCAAGGGAATGCAGAGAAGTATGGGAGGTTATAAACACAAATTGAGATTTGATTTTTTTTCTTCAGCTGTTGATTTTCACTATAAAACTGACTCCATAGTTTAGATCTGGTTACCCTTTATAAAAATCTAAACTTTTTGTATTGCTTATATTAAATGTACTAACAGTGGACTTTTCCATCTGCAGATTATACTGAATGACCAGCAGTGGCAGTGTTTCACAGCAGAGTTTCTCTGAATTGCCAAGACTGAAGCAAACAAAAAAAAAAGGAAGTCTTGTGGCATACTGCATCATTTTATCAATTTATGTGGTAAGTAAAACGCCCAATCATTCTTTTAGGCATTAAAAAGATGTTCATAGCATCAGAATGTCCTCACTACTTTATAGTGGGAGCCTGTGCCTGAATATAATTTCTGTTAAGAAAGAAGTAATATGGATCACATTATGTTGGTCATGATATTTAATAAAAGACTGACTGACTCGAACTCTACTAAAACCTGCTTTAGATCCTGGTGCTAGCAATGTTCCATTCGAGGAAATAGCTGTCTTTGAGGCTGAAATGCACCATCTCACTTATGAAAAGTAGTGTTAAATTCTCACGGTAGGAAGCTCATCTAACCTCTTCTCCTGCACTCTATATGTTTGACTCTGATACTCAAGATGGATTGTTGTTAAGGATAGTCCGTCTATGTACCTCCATCCCACTTTCAAGAAGGACACAGTGCTTTGACTGGTTCAGATTCCTTTACCATTCCCTCTCCTACGTGGCTGGAAGTCATGAATACAGATAGTAAGCTACTGCATATCTTCTGATATCTCATCCTCCTGTGTGGTCAGCTTCCACAAGGACAATTGGTCCAGGGGTGTCTGACATCATAAAGCTAAAGCTAAAGCAAGAAGTTGTCTGACATGAGATGCCATTCTGTTGCCTAGCAGTCTGACATCATAAAGCTAAAGCAAGATGCTTTCTGACTAGAGGGCCACTCTGTTGCGTAGCAGCTGACATCATTAAGGTCAATCAAGATGTTGTCTGACATGAGAGCCGCTCGGTTGCCTAACAAGGAGTAGGATACATTTATCTAGGTAATTGTATGAGTTGCAGGATAGACAGGTTGCCCAACTGAAAGATGAGGTGGTAAGATGAAAGAAATTAGGACTTTATTTAGACTTATACATTTGTATGAACGGAAGTTTGAGCATAAAAGACTCAACTTCACTGTTGCTGAACTGGTAGGATTTGGCTAAAGAGAAGATGGAAATGATGCTATTCATAGTTTCTATTATTCCCGTTAACTGTAGCATAACCCTTAATCTCTCAACTTATCAGCTGGCTTCATTGCTACTGGTGTACCATATCCTAAAACAAAGGAAGTGAGAGGGGTGTGCTGCCTCTTGGCTGGCAAAAAGATCTAGGTCCTAATGTACATGCTACAATTGTTTAGAGAGTGTTAGCAAATGAGGCAAGGGAATGCAGAGAAGTATGGGAGGTTATAAACACAAATTGAGATTTGATTTTTTTTCTTCAGCTGTTGATTTTCACTATAAAACTGACTCCATAGTTTAGATCTGGTTACCCTTTATAAAAATCTAAACTTTTTGTATTGCTTATATTAAATGTACTAACAGTGGACTTTTCCATCTGCAGATTATACTGAATGACCAGCAGTGGCAGTGTTTCACAGCAGAGTTTCTCTGAATTGCCAAGACTGAAGCAAACAAAAAAAAAAGGAAGTCTTGTGGCATACTGCATCATTTTATCAATTTATGTGGTAAGTAAAACGCCCAATCATTCTTTTAGGCATTAAAAAGATGTTCATAGCATCAGAATGTCCTCACTACTTTATAGTGGGAGCCTGTGCCTGAATATAATTTCTGTTAAGAAAGAAGTAATATGGATCACATTATGTTGGTCATGATATTTAATAAAAGACTGACTGACTCGAACTCTACTAAAACCTGCTTTAGATCCTGGTGCTAGCAATGTTCCATTCGAGGATTTGCTGTCTTTGAGGCTGAAATGCACCATCTCACTTATGAAAAGTAGTGTTAAATTCTCACGGTAGGAAGCTCATCTAACCTCTTCTCCAACACTCTATATGTTTGACTCTGATACTCAAGATGGATTGTTGTTAAGGATAGTCCGTCTATGTACCTCCATCCCACTTTCAAGAAGGACACAGTGCTTTGACTGGTTCAGATTCCTTTACCATTCCCTCTCCTACGTGGCTGGAAGTCATGAATACAGATATTAAGCTACTGCATAACTTCTGATATCTCATCCTCCTGTGTGGTCAGCTTCCACAAGGACAATTGGTCCAGGGGTGTCTGACATCATAAAGCTAAAGCTAAAGCAAGAAGTTGTCTGACATGAGATGCCATTCTGTTGCCTAGCAGTCTGACATCATAAAGCTAAAGCAAGATGCTTTCTGACTAGAGGGCCACTCTGTTGCGTAGCAGCTGACATCATTAAGGTCAATCAAGATGTTGTCTGACATGAGAGCCGCTCGGTTGCCTAACAAGGAGTAGGATACATTTATCTAGGTAATTGTATGAGTTGCAGGATAGACAGGTTGCCCAACTGAAAGATGAGGTGGTAAGATGAAAGAAATTAGGACTTTATTTAGACTTATACATTTGTATGAACGGAAGTTTGAGCATAAAAGACTCAACTTCACTGTTGCTGAACTGGTAGGATTTGGCTAAAGAGAAGATGGAAATGATGCTATTCATAGTTTCTATTATTCCCGTTAACTGTAGCATAACCCTTAATCTCTCAACTTATCAGCTGGCTTCATTGCTACTGGTGTACCATATCCTAAAACAAAGGAAGTGAGAGGGGTGTGCTGCCTCTTGGCTGGCAAAAAGATCTAGGTCCTAATGTACATGCTACAATTGTTTAGAGAGTGTTAGCAAATGAGGCAAGGGAATGCAGAGAAGTATGGGAGGTTATAAACACAAATTGAGATTTGATTTTTTTTATTCAGCTGTTGATTTTCACTATAAAACTGACTCCATAGTTTAGATCTGGTTACCCTTTATAAAAATCTAAACTTTTTGTATTGCTTATATTAAATGTACTAACAGTGGACTTTTCCATCTGCAGATTATACTGAATGACCAGCAGTGGCAGTGTTTCACAGCAGAGTTTCTCTGAATTGCCAAGACTGAAGCAAACAAAAGAAAAAAGGAAGTCTTGTGGCATACTGCATCATTTTATCAATTTATGTGGTAAGTAAAACGCCCAATCATTCTTTTAGGCATTAAAAAGATGTTCATAGCATCGGAATGTCCTCACTACTTTATAGTGGGAGCCTGTGCCTGAATATAATTTCTGTTAAGAAAGAAGTAATATGGATCACATTATGTTGGTCATGATATTTAATAAAAGACTGACTGACTCGAACTCTACTAAAACCTGCTTTAGATCCTGGTGCTAGCAATGTTCCATTCGAGGAAATTGCTGTCTTTGAGGCTGAAATGCACCATCTCACTTATGAAAAGTAGTGTTAAATTCTCACGGTAGGAAGCTCATCTAACCTCTTCTCCAACACTCTATATGTTTGACTCTGATACTCAAGATGGATTGTTGTTAAGGATAGTCCGTCTATGTACCTCCATCCCACTTTCAAGAAGGACACAGTGCTTTGACTGGTTCAGATTCCTTTACCATTCCCTCTCCTACGTGGCTGGAAGTCATGAATACAGATAGTAAGCTACTGCATATCTTCTGATATCTCATCCTCCTGTGTGGTCAGCTTCCACAAGGACAATTGGTCCAGGGGTGTCTGACATCATAAAGCTAAAGCTAAAGCAAGAAGTTGTCTGACATGAGATGCCATTCTGTTGCCTAGCAGTCTGACATCATAAAGCTAAAGCAAGATGCTTTCTGACTAGAGGGCCACTCTGTTGCGTAGCAGCTGACATCATTAAGGTCAATCAAGATGTTGTCTGACATGAGAGCCGCTCGGTTGCCTAACAAGGAGTAGGATACATTTATCTAGGTAATTGTATGAGTTGCAGGATAGACAGGTTGCCCAACTGAAAGATGAGGTGGTAAGATGAAAGAAATTAGGACTTTATTTAGACTTATACATTTGTATGAACGGAAGTTTGAGCATAAAAGACTCAACTTCACTGTTGCTGAACTGGTAGGATTTGGCTAAAGAGAAGATGGAAATGATGCTATTCATAGTTTCTATTATTCCCGTTAACTGTAGCATAACCCTTAATCTCTCAACTTATCAGCTGGCTTCATTGCTACTGGTGTACCATATCCTAAAACAAAGGAAGTGAGAGGGGTGTGCTGCCTCTTGGCTGGCAAAAAGATCTAGGTCCTAATGTACATGCTACAATTGTTTAGAGAGTGTTAGCAAATGAGGCAAGGGAATGCAGAGAAGTATGGGAGGTTATAAACACAAATTGAGATTTGATTTTTTTTCTTCAGCTGTTGATTTTCACTATAAAACTGACTCCATAGTTTAGATCTGGTTACCCTTTATAAAAATCTAAACTTTTTGTATTGCTTATATTAAATGTACTAACAGTGGACTTTTCCATCTGCAGATTATACTGAATGACCAGCAGTGGCAGTGTTTCACAGCAGAGTTTCTCTGAATTGCCAAGACTGAAGCAAACAAAAAAAAAAGGAAGTCTTGTGGCATACTGCATCATTTTATCAATTTATGTGGTAAGTAAAACGCCCAATCATTCTTTTAGGCATTAAAAAGATGTTCATAGCATCAGAATGTCCTCACTACTTTATAGTGGGAGCCTGTGCCTGAATATAATTTCTGTTAAGAAAGAAGTAATATGGATCACATTATGTTGGTCATGATATTTAATAAAAGACTGACTGACTCGAACTCTACTAAAACCTGCTTTAGATCCTGGTGCTAGCAATGTTCCATTCGAGGAAATAGCTGTCTTTGAGGCTGAAATGCACCATCTCACTTATGAAAAGTAGTGTTAAATTCTCACGGTAGGAAGCTCATCTAACCTCTTCTCCTGCACTCTATATGTTTGACTCTGATACTCAAGATGGATTGTTGTTAAGGATAGTCCGTCTATGTACCTCCATCCCACTTTCAAGAAGGACACAGTGCTTTGACTGGTTCAGATTCCTTTACCATTCCCTCTCCTACGTGGCTGGAAGTCATGAATACAGATAGTAAGCTACTGCATATCTTCTGATATCTCATCCTCCTGTGTGGTCAGCTTCCACAAGGACAATTGGTCCAGGGGTGTCTGACATCATAAAGCTAAAGCTAAAGCAAGAAGTTGTCTGACATGAGATGCCATTCTGTTGCCTAGCAGTCTGACATCATAAAGCTAAAGCAAGATGCTTTCTGACTAGAGGGCCACTCTGTTGCGTAGCAGCTGACATCATTAAGGTCAATCAAGATGTTGTCTGACATGAGAGCCGCTCGGTTGCCTAACAAGGAGTAGGATACATTTATCTAGGTAATTGTATGAGTTGCAGGATAGACAGGTTGCCCAACTGAAAGATGAGGTGGTAAGATGAAAGAAATTAGGACTTTATTTAGACTTATACATTTGTATGAACGGAAGTTTGAGCATAAAAGACTCAACTTCACTGTTGCTGAACTGGTAGGATTTGGCTAAAGAGAAGATGGAAATGATGCTATTCATAGTTTCTATTATTCCCGTTAACTGTAGCATAACCCTTAATCTCTCAACTTATCAGCTGGCTTCATTGCTACTGGTGTACCATATCCTAAAACAAAGGAAGTGAGAGGGGTGTGCTGCCTCTTGGCTGGCAAAAAGATCTAGGTCCTAATGTACATGCTACAATTGTTTAGAGAGTGTTAGCAAATGAGGCAAGGGAATGCAGAGAAGTATGGGAGGTTATAAACACAAATTGAGATTTGATTTTTTTTCTTCAGCTGTTGATTTTCACTATAAAACTGACTCCATAGTTTAGATCTGGTTACCCTTTATAAAAATCTAAACTTTTTGTATTGCTTATATTAAATGTACTAACAGTGGACTTTTCCATCTGCAGATTATACTGAATGACCAGCAGTGGCAGTGTTTCACAGCAGAGTTTCTCTGAATTGCCAAGACTGAAGCAAACAAAAAAAAAAGGAAGTCTTGTGGCATACTGCATCATTTTATCAATTTATGTGGTAAGTAAAACGCCCAATCATTCTTTTAGGCATTAAAAAGATGTTCATAGCATCAGAATGTCCTCACTACTTTATAGTGGGAGCCTGTGCCTGAATATAATTTCTGTTAAGAAAGAAGTAATATGGATCACATTATGTTGGTCATGATATTTAATAAAAGACTGACTGACTCGAACTCTACTAAAACCTGCTTTAGATCCTGGTGCTAGCAATGTTCCATTCGAGGATTTGCTGTCTTTGAGGCTGAAATGCACCATCTCACTTATGAAAAGTAGTGTTAAATTCTCACGGTAGGAAGCTCATCTAACCTCTTCTCCAACACTCTATATGTTTGACTCTGATACTCAAGATGGATTGTTGTTAAGGATAGTCCGTCTATGTACCTCCATCCCACTTTCAAGAAGGACACAGTGCTTTGACTGGTTCAGATTCCTTTACCATTCCCTCTCCTACGTGGCTGGAAGTCATGAATACAGATATTAAGCTACTGCATAACTTCTGATATCTCATCCTCCTGTGTGGTCAGCTTCCACAAGGACAATTGGTCCAGGGGTGTCTGACATCATAAAGCTAAAGCTAAAGCAAGAAGTTGTCTGACATGAGATGCCATTCTGTTGCCTAGCAGTCTGACATCATAAAGCTAAAGCAAGATGCTTTCTGACTAGAGGGCCACTCTGTTGCGTAGCAGCTGACATCATTAAGGTCAATCAAGATGTTGTCTGACATGAGAGCCGCTCGGTTGCCTAACAAGGAGTAGGATACATTTATCTAGGTAATTGTATGAGTTGCAGGATAGACAGGTTGCCCAACTGAAAGATGAGGTGGTAAGATGAAAGAAATTAGGACTTTATTTAGACTTATACATTTGTATGAACGGAAGTTTGAGCATAAAAGACTCAACTTCACTGTTGCTGAACTGGTAGGATTTGGCTAAAGAGAAGATGGAAATGATGCTATTCATAGTTTCTATTATTCCCGTTAACTGTAGCATAACCCTTAATCTCTCAACTTATCAGCTGGCTTCATTGCTACTGGTGTACCATATCCTAAAACAAAGGAAGTGAGAGGGGTGTGCTGCCTCTTGGCTGGCAAAAAGATCTAGGTCCTAATGTACATGCTACAATTGTTTAGAGAGTGTTAGCAAATGAGGCAAGGGAATGCAGAGAAGTATGGGAGGTTATAAACACAAATTGAGATTTGATTTTTTTTCTTCAGCTGTTGATTTTCACTATAAAACTGACTCCATAGTTTAGATCTGGTTACCCTTTATAAAAATCTAAACTTTTTGTATTGCTTATATTAAATGTACTAACAGTGGACTTTTCCATCTGCAGATTATACTGAATGACCAGCAGTGGCAGTGTTTCACAGCAGAGTTTCTCTGAATTGCCAAGACTGAAGCAAACAAAAGAAAAAAGGAAGTCTTGTGGCATACTGCATCATTTTATCAATTTATGTGGTAAGTAAAACGCCCAATCATTCTTTTAGGCATTAAAAAGATGTTCATAGCATCGGAATGTCCTCACTACTTTATAGTGGGAGCCTGTGCCTGAATATAATTTCTGTTAAGAAAGAAGTAATATGGATCACATTATGTTGGTCATGATATTTAATAAAAGACTGACTGACTCGAACTCTACTAAACCTGCTTTAGATCCTGGTGCTAGCAATGTTCCATTCAAGGAAATTGCTGTCTTTGAGGCTGAAATGCACCATCTCACTTATGAAAAGTAGTGTTAAATTCTCACGGTAGGAAGCTCATCTAACCTCTTCTCCAACACTCTATATGTTTGACTCTGATACTCAAGATGGATTGTTGTTAAGGATAGTCCGTCTATGTACCTCCATCCCACTTTCAAGAAGGACACAGTGCTTTGACTGGTTCAGATTCCTTTACCATTCCCTCTCCTACGTGGCTGGAAGTCATGAATACAGATAGTAAGCTACTGCATAACTTCTGATATCTCATCCTCCTGTGTGGTCAGCTTCCACAAGGACAATTGGTCCAGGGGTGTCTGACATCATAAAGCTAAAGCTAAAGCAAGAAGTTGTCTGACATGAGATGCCATTCTGTTGCCTAGCAGTCTGAGATCATAAAGCTAAAGCAAGATGCTTTCTGACTAGAGGGCCACTCTGTTGCGTAGCAGCTGACATCATTGAGGTCAATCAAGATGTTGTCTGACATGAGAGCCGCTCGGTTGCCTAACAAGGAGTAGCATACATTTATCTAGGTAATTGTATGAGTTGCAGGATAGACAGGTTGCCCAACTGAAAGATGAGGTGGTAAGATGAAAGAAATTAGGACTTTATTTAGACTTATACATTTGTATGAACGGAAGTTTGAGCATAAAAGACTCAACTTCACTGTTGCTGAACTGGTAGGATTTGGCTAAAGAGAAGATGGAAATGATGCTATTCATAGTTTCTATTATTCCCGTTAACTGTAGCATAACCCTTAATCTCTCAATTTATCAGCTGGCTTCATTGCTACTGGTGTACCATATCCTAAAACAAAGGAAGTGAGAGGGGTGTGCTGCCTCTTGGCTGGCAAAAAGATCTAGGTCCTAATGTACATGCTACAATTGTTTAGAGAGTGTTAGCAAATGAGGCAAGGGAATGCAGAGAAGTATGGGAGGTTATAAACACAAATAGAGATTTGATTTTTTTTCTTCAGCTGTTGATTTTCACTATAAAACTGACTCCATAGTTTAGATCTGGTTACCCTTTATAAAAATCTAAACTTTTTGTATTGCTTATATTAAATGTACTAACAGTGGACTTTTCCATCTGCAGATTATACTGAATGACCAGCAGTGGCAGTGTTTCACAGCAGAGTTTCTCTGAATTGCCAAGACTGAAGCAAACAAAAGAAAAAAGGAAGTCTTGTGGCATACTGCATCATTTTATCAATTTATGTGGTAAGTAAAACGCCCAATCATTCTTTTAGGCATTAAAAAGATGTTCATAGCATCGGAATGTCCTCACTACTTTATAGTGGGAGCCTGTGCCTGAATATAATTTCTGTTAAGAAAGAAGTAATATGGATCACATTATGTTGGTCATGATATTTAATAAAAGACTGACTGACTCGAACTCTACTAAAACCTGCTTTAGATCCTGGTGCTAGCAATGTTCCATTCGAGGAAATTGCTGTCTTTGAGGCTGAAATGCACCATCTCACTTATGAAAAGTAGTGTTAAATTCTCACGGTAGGAAGCTCATCTAACCTCTTCTCCAACACTCTATATGTTTGACTCTGATACTCAAGATGGATTGTTGTTAAGGATAGTCCGTCTATGTACCTCCATCCCACTTTCAAGAAGGACACAGTGCTTTGACTGGTTCAGATTCCTTTACCATTCCCTCTCCTACGTGGCTGGAAGTCATGAATACAGATAGTAAGCTACTGCATAACTTCTGATATCTCATCCTCCTGTGTGGTCAGCTTCCACAAGGACAATTGGTCCAGGGGTGTCTGACATCATAAAGCTAAAGCTAAAGCAAGAAGTTGTCTGACATGAGATGCCATTCTGTTGCCTAGCAGTCTGACATCATAAAGCTAAAGCAAGATGCTTTCTGACTAGAGGGCCACTCTGTTGCGTAGCAGCTGACATCATTAAGGTCAATCAAGATGTTGTCTGACATGAGAGCCGCTCGGTTGCCTAACAAGGAGTAGGATACATTTATCTAGGTAATTGTATGAGTTGCAGGATAGACAGGTTGCCCAACTGAAAGATGAGGTGGTAAGATGAAAGAAATTAGGACTTTATTTAGACTTATACATTTGTATGAACGGAAGTTTGAGCATAAAAGACTCAACTTCACTGTTGCTGAACTGGTAGGATTTGGCTAAAGAGAAGATGGAAATGATGCTATTCATAGTTTCTATTATTCCCGTTAACTGTAGCATAACCCTTAATCTCTCAACTTATCAGCTGGCTTCATTGCTACTGGTGTACCATATCCTAAAACAAAGGAAGTGAGAGGGGTGTGCTGCCTCTTGGCTGGCAAAAAGATCTAGGTCCTAATGTACATGCTACAATTGTTTAGAGAGTGTTAGCAAATGAGGCAAGGGAATGCAGAGAAGTATGGGAGGTTATAAACACAAATTGAGATTTGATTTTTTTTCTTCAGCTGTTGATTTTCACTATAAAACTGACTCCATAGTTTAGATCTGGTTACCCTTTATAAAAATCTAAACTTTTTGTATTGCTTATATTAAATGTACTAACAGTGGACTTTTCCATCTGCAGATTATACTGAATGACCAGCAGTGGCAGTGTTTCACAGCAGAGTTTCTCTGAATTGCCAAGACTGAAGCAAACAAAAGAAAAAAGGAAGTCTTGTGGCATACTGCATCATTTTATCAATTTATGTGGTAAGTAAAACGCCCAATCATTCTTTTAGGCATTAAAAAGATGTTCATAGCATCGGAATGTCCTCACTACTTTATAGTGGGAGCCTGTGCCTGAATATAATTTCTGTTAAGAAAGAAGTAATATGGATCACATTATGTTGGTCATGATATTTAATAAAAGACTGACTGACTCGAACTCTACTAAACCTGCTTTAGATCCTGGTGCTAGCAATGTTCCATTCAAGGAAATTGCTGTCTTTGAGGCTGAAATGCACCATCTCACTTATGAAAAGTAGTGTTAAATTCTCACGGTAGGAAGCTCATCTAACCTCTTCTCCAACACTCTATATGTTTGACTCTGATACTCAAGATGGATTGTTGTTAAGGATAGTCCGTCTATGTACCTCCATCCCACTTTCAAGAAGGACACAGTGCTTTGACTGGTTCAGATTCCTTTACCATTCCCTCTCCTACGTGGCTGGAAGTCATGAATACAGATAGTAAGCTACTGCATAACTTCTGATATCTCATCCTCCTGTGTGGTCAGCTTCCACAAGGACAATTGGTCCAGGGGTGTCTGACATCATAAAGCTAAAGCTAAAGCAAGAAGTTGTCTGACATGAGATGCCATTCTGTTGCCTAGCAGTCTGAGATCATAAAGCTAAAGCAAGATGCTTTCTGACTAGAGGGCCACTCTGTTGCGTAGCAGCTGACATCATTGAGGTCAATCAAGATGTTGTCTGACATGAGAGCCGCTCGGTTGCCTAACAAGGAGTAGGATACATTTATCTAGGTAATTGTATGAGTTGCAGGATAGACAGGTTGCCCAACTGAAAGATGAGGTGGTAAGATGAAAGAAATTAGGACTTTATTTAGACTTATACATTTGTATGAACGGAAGTTTGAGCATAAAAGACTCAACTTCACTGTTGCTGAACTGGTAGGATTTGGCTAAAGAGAAGATGGAAATGATGCTATTCATAGTTTCTATTATTCCCGTTAACTGTAGCATAACCCTTAATCTCTCAACTTATCAGCTGGCTTCATTGCTACTGGTGTACCATATCCTAAAACAAAGGAAGTGAGAGGGGTGTGCTGCCTCTTGGCTGGCAAAAAGATCTAGGTCCTAATGTACATGCTACAATTGTTTAGAGAGTGTTAGCAAATGAGGCAAGGGAATGCAGAGAAGTATGGGAGGTTATAAACACAAATTGAGATTTGATTTTTTTTCTTCAGCTGTTGATTTTCACTATAAAACTGACTCCATAGTTTAGATCTGGTTACCCTTTATAAAAATCTAAACTTTTTGTATTGCTTATATTAAATGTACTAACAGTGGACTTTTCCATCTGCAGATTATACTGAATGACCAGCAGTGGCAGTGTTTCACAGCAGAGTTTCTCTGAATTGCCAAGACTGAAGCAAACAAAAGAAAAAAGGAAGTCTTGTGGCATACTGCATCATTTTATCAATTTATGTGGTAAGTAAAACGCCCAATCATTCTTTTAGGCATTAAAAAGATGTTCATAGCATCGGAATGTCCTCACTACTTTATAGTGGGAGCCTGTGCCTGAATATAATTTCTGTTAAGAAAGAAGTAATATGGATCACATTATGTTGGTCATGATATTTAATAAAAGACTGACTGACTCGAACTCTACTAAACCTGCTTTAGATCCTGGTGCTAGCAATGTTCCATTCAAGGAAATTGCTGTCTTTGAGGCTGAAATGCACCATCTCACTTATGAAAAGTAGTGTTAAATTCTCACGGTAGGAAGCTCATCTAACCTCTTCTCCAACACTCTATATGTTTGACTCTGATACTCAAGATGGATTGTTGTTAAGGATAGTCCGTCTATGTACCTCCATCCCACTTTCAAGAAGGACACAGTGCTTTGACTGGTTCAGATTCCTTTACCATTCCCTCTCCTACGTGGCTGGAAGTCATGAATACAGATAGTAAGCTACTGCATAACTTCTGATATCTCATCCTCCTGTGTGGTCAGCTTCCACAAGGACAATTGGTCCAGGGGTGTCTGACATCATAAAGCTAAAGCTAAAGCAAGAAGTTGTCTGACATGAGATGCCATTCTGTTGCCTAGCAGTCTGAGATCATAAAGCTAAAGCAAGATGCTTTCTGACTAGAGGGCCACTCTGTTGCGTAGCAGCTGACATCATTGAGGTCAATCAAGATGTTGTCTGACATGAGAGCCGCTCGGTTGCCTAACAAGGAGTAGCATACATTTATCTAGGTAATTGTATGAGTTGCAGGATAGACAGGTTGCCCAACTGAAAGATGAGGTGGTAAGATGAAAGAAATTAGGACTTTATTTAGACTTATACATTTGTATGAACGGAAGTTTGAGCATAAAAGACTCAACTTCACTGTTGCTGAACTGGTAGGATTTGGCTAAAGAGAAGATGGAAATGATGCTATTCATAGTTTCTATTATTCCCGTTAACTGTAGCATAACCCTTAATCTCTCAACTTATCAGCTGGCTTCATTGCTACTGGTGTACCATATCCTAAAACAAAGGAAGTGAGAAGGGTGTGCTGCCTCTTGGCTGGCAAAAAGATCTAGGTCCTAATGTACATGCTACAATTGTTTAGAGAGTGTTAGCAAATGAGGCAAGGGAATGCAGAGAAGTATGGGAGGTTATAAACACAAATGAGATTTGATTTTTTTTATTCAGCTGTTGATTTTCACTATAAAACTGACTCCATAGTTTAGATCTGGTTACCCTTTATAAAAATCTAAACTTTTTGTATTGCTTATATTAAATGTACTAACAGTGGACTTTTCCATCTGCAGATTATACTGAATGACCAGCAGTGGCAGTGTTTCACAGCAGAGTTTCTCTGAATTGCCAAGACTGAAGCAAACAAAAGAAAAAAGGAAGTCTTGTGGCATACTGCATCATTTTATCAATTTATGTGGTAAGTAAAACGCCCAATCATTCTTTTAGGCATTAAAAAGATGTTCATAGCATCGGAATGTCCTCACTACTTTATAGTGGGAGCCTGTGCCTGAATATAATTTCTGTTAAGAAAGAAGTAATATGGATCACATTATGTTGGTCATGATATTTAATAAAAGACTGACTGACTCGAACTCTACTAAAACCTGCTTTAGATCCTGGTGCTAGCAATGTTCCATTCGAGGAAATTGCTGTCTTTGAGGCTGAAATGCACCATCTCACTTATGAAAAGTAGTGTTAAATTCTCACGGTAGGAAGCTCATCTAACCTCTTCTCCAACACTCTATATGTTTGACTCTGATACTCAAGATGGATTGTTGTTAAGGATAGTCCGTCTATGTACCTCCATCCCACTTTCAAGAAGGACACAGTGCTTTGACTGGTTCAGATTCCTTTACCATTCCCTCTCCTACGTGGCTGGAAGTCATGAATACAGATAGTAAGCTACTGCATAACTTCTGATATCTCATCCTCCTGTGTGGTCAGCTTCCACAAGGACAATTGGTCCAGGGGTGTCTGACATCATAAAGCTAAAGCTAAAGCAAGAAGTTGTCTGACATGAGATGCCATTCTGTTGCCTAGCAGTCTGACATCATAAAGCTAAAGCAAGATGCTTTCTGACTAGAGGGCCACTCTGTTGCGTAGCAGCTGACATCATTAAGGTCAATCAAGATGTTGTCTGACATGAGAGCCGCTCGGTTGCCTAACAAGGAGTAGGATACATTTATCTAGGTAATTGTATGAGTTGCAGGATAGACAGGTTGCCCAACTGAAAGATGAGGTGGTAAGATGAAAGAAATTAGGACTTTATTTAGACTTATACATTTGTATGAACGGAAGTTTGAGCATAAAAGACTCAACTTCACTGTTGCTGAACTGGTAGGATTTGGCTAAAGAGAAGATGGAAATGATGCTATTCATAGTTTCTATTATTCCCGTTAACTGTAGCATAACCCTTAATCTCTCAACTTATCAGCTGGCTTCATTGCTACTGGTGTACCATATCCTAAAACAAAGGAAGTGAGAGGGGTGTGCTGCCTCTTGGCTGGCAAAAAGATCTAGGTCCTAATGTACATGCTACAATTGTTTAGAGAGTGTTAGCAAATGAGGCAAGGGAATGCAGAGAAGTATGGGAGGTTATAAACACAAATTGAGATTTGATTTTTTTTCTTCAGCTGTTGATTTTCACTATAAAACTGACTCCATAGTTTAGATCTGGTTACCCTTTATAAAAATCTAAACTTTTTGTATTGCTTATATTAAATGTACTAACAGTGGACTTTTCCATCTGCAGATTATACTGAATGACCAGCAGTGGCAGTGTTTCACAGCAGAGTTTCTCTGAATTGCCAAGACTGAAGCAAACAAAAGAAAAAAGGAAGTCTTGTGGCATACTGCATCATTTTATCAATTTATGTGGTAAGTAAAACGCCCAATCATTCTTTTAGGCATTAAAAAGATGTTCATAGCATCGGAATGTCCTCACTACTTTATAGTGGGAGCCTGTGCCTGAATATAATTTCTGTTAAGAAAGAAGTAATATGGATCACATTATGTTGGTCATGATATTTAATAAAAGACTGACTGACTCGAACTCTACTAAACCTGCTTTAGATCCTGGTGCTAGCAATGTTCCATTCAAGGAAATTGCTGTCTTTGAGGCTGAAATGCACCATCTCACTTATGAAAAGTAGTGTTAAATTCTCACGGTAGGAAGCTCATCTAACCTCTTCTCCAACACTCTATATGTTTGACTCTGATACTCAAGATGGATTGTTGTTAAGGATAGTCCGTCTATGTACCTCCATCCCACTTTCAAGAAGGACACAGTGCTTTGACTGGTTCAGATTCCTTTACCATTCCCTCTCCTACGTGGCTGGAAGTCATGAATACAGATAGTAAGCTACTGCATAACTTCTGATATCTCATCCTCCTGTGTGGTCAGCTTCCACAAGGACAATTGGTCCAGGGGTGTCTGACATCATAAAGCTAAAGCTAAAGCAAGAAGTTGTCTGACATGAGATGCCATTCTGTTGCCTAGCAGTCTGAGATCATAAAGCTAAAGCAAGATGCTTTCTGACTAGAGGGCCACTCTGTTGCGTAGCAGCTGACATCATTGAGGTCAATCAAGATGTTGTCTGACATGAGAGCCGCTCGGTTGCCTAACAAGGAGTAGCATACATTTATCTAGGTAATTGTATGAGTTGCAGGATAGACAGGTTGCCCAACTGAAAGATGAGGTGGTAAGATGAAAGAAATTAGGACTTTATTTAGACTTATACATTTGTATGAACGGAAGTTTGAGCATAAAAGACTCAACTTCACTGTTGCTGAACTGGTAGGATTTGGCTAAAGAGAAGATGGAAATGATGCTATTCATAGTTTCTATTATTCCCGTTAACTGTAGCATAACCCTTAATCTCTCAACTTATCAGCTGGCTTCATTGCTACTGGTGTACCATATCCTAAAACAAAGGAAGTGAGAAGGGTGTGCTGCCTCTTGGCTGGCAAAAAGATCTAGGTCCTAATGTACATGCTACAATTGTTTAGAGAGTGTTAGCAAATGAGGCAAGGGAATGCAGAGAAGTATGGGAGGTTATAAACACAAATGAGATTTGATTTTTTTTATTCAGCTGTTGATTTTCACTATAAAACTGACTCCATAGTTTAGATCTGGTTACCCTTTATAAAAATCTAAACTTTTTGTATTGCTTATATTAAATGTACTAACAGTGGACTTTTCCATCTGCAGATTATACTGAATGACCAGCAGTGGCAGTGTTTCACAGCAGAGTTTCTCTGAATTGCCAAGACTGAAGCAAACAAAAGAAAAAAGGAAGTCTTGTGGCATACTGCATCATTTTATCAATTTATGTGGTAAGTAAAACGCCCAATCATTCTTTTAGGCATTAAAAAGATGTTCATAGCATCGGAATGTCCTCACTACTTTATAGTGGGAGCCTGTGCCTGAATATAATTTCTGTTAAGAAAGAAGTAATATGGATCACATTATGTTGGTCATGATATTTAATAAAAGACTGACTGACTCGAACTCTACTAAAACCTGCTTTAGATCCTGGTGCTAGCAATGTTCCATTCGAGGAAATTGCTGTCTTTGAGGCTGAAATGCACCATCTCACTTATGAAAAGTAGTGTTAAATTCTCACGGTAGGAAGCTCATCTAACCTCTTCTCCAACACTCTATATGTTTGACTCTGATACTCAAGATGGATTGTTGTTAAGGATAGTCCGTCTATGTACCTCCATCCCACTTTCAAGAAGGACACAGTGCTTTGACTGGTTCAGATTCCTTTACCATTCCCTCTCCTACGTGGCTGGAAGTCATGAATACAGATAGTAAGCTACTGCATAACTTCTGATATCTCATCCTCCTGTGTGGTCAGCTTCCACAAGGACAATTGGTCCAGGGGTGTCTGACATCATAAAGCTAAAGCTAAAGCAAGAAGTTGTCTGACATGAGATGCCATTCTGTTGCCTAGCAGTCTGACATCATAAAGCTAAAGCAAGATGCTTTCTGACTAGAGGGCCACTCTGTTGCGTAGCAGCTGACATCATTAAGGTCAATCAAGATGTTGTCTGACATGAGAGCCGCTCGGTTGCCTAACAAGGAGTAGGATACATTTATCTAGGTAATTGTATGAGTTGCAGGATAGACAGGTTGCCCAACTGAAAGATGAGGTGGTAAGATGAAAGAAATTAGGACTTTATTTAGACTTATACATTTGTATGAACGGAAGTTTGAGCATAAAAGACTCAACTTCACTGTTGCTGAACTGGTAGGATTTGGCTAAAGAGAAGATGGAAATGATGCTATTCATAGTTTCTATTATTCCCGTTAACTGTAGCATAACCCTTAATCTCTCAACTTATCAGCTGGCTTCATTGCTACTGGTGTACCATATCCTAAAACAAAGGAAGTGAGAGGGGTGTGCTGCCTCTTGGCTGGCAAAAAGATCTAGGTCCTAATGTACATGCTACAATTGTTTAGAGAGTGTTAGCAAATGAGGCAAGGGAATGCAGAGAAGTATGGGAGGTTATAAACACAAATTGAGATTTGATTTTTTTTCTTCAGCTGTTGATTTTCACTATAAAACTGACTCCATAGTTTAGATCTGGTTACCCTTTATAAAAATCTAAACTTTTTGTATTGCTTATATTAAATGTACTAACAGTGGACTTTTCCATCTGCAGATTATACTGAATGACCAGCAGTGGCAGTGTTTCACAGCAGAGTTTCTCTGAATTGCCAAGACTGAAGCAAACAAAAGAAAAAAGGAAGTCTTGTGGCATACTGCATCATTTTATCAATTTATGTGGTAAGTAAAACGCCCAATCATTCTTTTAGGCATTAAAAAGATGTTCATAGCATCGGAATGTCCTCACTACTTTATAGTGGGAGCCTGTGCCTGAATATAATTTCTGTTAAGAAAGAAGTAATATGGATCACATTATGTTGGTCATGATATTTAATAAAAGACTGACTGACTCGAACTCTACTAAACCTGCTTTAGATCCTGGTGCTAGCAATGTTCCATTCAAGGAAATTGCTGTCTTTGAGGCTGAAATGCACCATCTCACTTATGAAAAGTAGTGTTAAATTCTCACGGTAGGAAGCTCATCTAACCTCTTCTCCAACACTCTATATGTTTGACTCTGATACTCAAGATGGATTGTTGTTAAGGATAGTCCGTCTATGTACCTCCATCCCACTTTCAAGAAGGACACAGTGCTTTGACTGGTTCAGATTCCTTTACCATTCCCTCTCCTACGTGGCTGGAAGTCATGAATACAGATAGTAAGCTACTGCATAACTTCTGATATCTCATCCTCCTGTGTGGTCAGCTTCCACAAGGACAATTGGTCCAGGGGTGTCTGACATCATAAAGCTAAAGCTAAAGCAAGAAGTTGTCTGACATGAGATGCCATTCTGTTGCCTAGCAGTCTGAGATCATAAAGCTAAAGCAAGATGCTTTCTGACTAGAGGGCCACTCTGTTGCGTAGCAGCTGACATCATTGAGGTCAATCAAGATGTTGTCTGACATGAGAGCCGCTCGGTTGCCTAACAAGGAGTAGCATACATTTATCTAGGTAATTGTATGAGTTGCAGGATAGACAGGTTGCCCAACTGAAAGATGAGGTGGTAAGATGAAAGAAATTAGGACTTTATTTAGACTTATACATTTGTATGAACGGAAGTTTGAGCATAAAAGACTCAACTTCACTGTTGCTGAACTGGTAGGATTTGGCTAAAGAGAAGATGGAAATGATGCTATTCATAGTTTCTATTATTCCCGTTAACTGTAGCATAACCCTTAATCTCTCAACTTATCAGCTGGCTTCATTGCTACTGGTGTACCATATCCTAAAACAAAGGAAGTGAGAAGGGTGTGCTGCCTCTTGGCTGGCAAAAAGATCTAGGTCCTAATGTACATGCTACAATTGTTTAGAGAGTGTTAGCAAATGAGGCAAGGGAATGCAGAGAAGTATGGGAGGTTATAAACACAAATGAGATTTGATTTTTTTTATTCAGCTGTTGATTTTCACTATAAAACTGACTCCATAGTTTAGATCTGGTTACCCTTTATAAAAATCTAAACTTTTTGTATTGCTTATATTAAATGTACTAACAGTGGACTTTTCCATCTGCAGATTATACTGAATGACCAGCAGTGGCAGTGTTTCACAGCAGAGTTTCTCTGAATTGCCAAGACTGAAGCAAACAAAAGAAAAAAGGAAGTCTTGTGGCATACTGCATCATTTTATCAATTTATGTGGTAAGTAAAACGCCCAATCATTCTTTTAGGCATTAAAAAGATGTTCATAGCATCGGAATGTCCTCACTACTTTATAGTGGGAGCCTGTGCCTGAATATAATTTCTGTTAAGAAAGAAGTAATATGGATCACATTATGTTGGTCATGATATTTAATAAAAGACTGACTGACTCGAACTCTACTAAAACCTGCTTTAGATCCTGGTGCTAGCAATGTTCCATTCGAGGAAATTGCTGTCTTTGAGGCTGAAATGCACCATCTCACTTATGAAAAGTAGTGTTAAATTCTCACGGTAGGAAGCTCATCTAACCTCTTCTCCAACACTCTATATGTTTGACTCTGATACTCAAGATGGATTGTTGTTAAGGATAGTCCGTCTATGTACCTCCATCCCACTTTCAAGAAGGACACAGTGCTTTGACTGGTTCAGATTCCTTTACCATTCCCTCTCCTACGTGGCTGGAAGTCATGAATACAGATAGTAAGCTACTGCATAACTTCTGATATCTCATCCTCCTGTGTGGTCAGCTTCCACAAGGACAATTGGTCCAGGGGTGTCTGACATCATAAAGCTAAAGCTAAAGCAAGAAGTTGTCTGACATGAGATGCCATTCTGTTGCCTAGCAGTCTGACATCATAAAGCTAAAGCAAGATGCTTTCTGACTAGAGGGCCACTCTGTTGCGTAGCAGCTGACATCATTAAGGTCAATCAAGATGTTGTCTGACATGAGAGCCGCTCGGTTGCCTAACAAGGAGTAGGATACATTTATCTAGGTAATTGTATGAGTTGCAGGATAGACAGGTTGCCCAACTGAAAGATGAGGTGGTAAGATGAAAGAAATTAGGACTTTATTTAGACTTATACATTTGTATGAACGGAAGTTTGAGCATAAAAGACTCAACTTCACTGTTGCTGAACTGGTAGGATTTGGCTAAAGAGAAGATGGAAATGATGCTATTCATAGTTTCTATTATTCCCGTTAACTGTAGCATAACCCGTAATCTCTCAACTTATCAGCTGGCTTCATTGCTACTGGTGTACCATATCCTAAAACAAAGGAAGTGAGAGGGGTGTGCTGCCTCTTGGCTGGCAAAAAGATCTAGGTCCTAATGTACATGCTACAATTGTTTAGAGAGTGTTAGCAAATGAGGCAAGGGAATGCAGAGAAGTATGGGAGGTTATAAACACAAATTGAGATTTGATTTTTTTTCTTCAGCTGTTGATTTTCACTATGAAACTGACTCCATAGTTTAGATCTGGTTACCCTTTATAAAAATCTAAACTTTTTGTATTGCTTATATTAAATGTACTAACAGTGGACTTTTCCATCTGCAGATTATACTGAATGACCAGCAGTGGCAGTGTTTCACAGCAGAGTTTCTCTGAATTGCCAAGACTGAAGCAAACAAAAGAAAAAAGGAAGTCTTGTGGCATACTGCATCATTTTATCAATTTATGTGGTAAGTAAAACGCCCAATCATTCTTTTAGGCATTAAAAAGATGTTCATAGCATCGGAATGTCCTCACTACTTTATAGTGGGAGCCTGTGCCTGAATATAATTTCTGTTAAGAAAGAAGTAATATGGATCACATTATGTTGGTCATGATATTTAATAAAAGACTGACTGACTCGAACTCTACTAAACCTGCTTTAGATCCTGGTGCTAGCAATGTTCCATTCAAGGAAATTGCTGTCTTTGAGGCTGAAATGCACCATCTCACTTATGAAAAGTAGTGTTAAATTCTCACGGTAGGAAGCTCATCTAACCTCTTCTCCAACACTCTATATGTTTGACTCTGATACTCAAGATGGATTGTTGTTAAGGATAGTCCGTCTATGTACCTCCATCCCACTTTCAAGAAGGACACAGTGCTTTGACTGGTTCAGATTCCTTTACCATTCCCTCTCCTACGTGGCTGGAAGTCATGAATACAGATAGTAAGCTACTGCATAACTTCTGATATCTCATCCTCCTGTGTGGTCAGCTTCCACAAGGACAATTGGTCCAGGGGTGTCTGACATCATAAAGCTAAAGCTAAAGCAAGAAGTTGTCTGACATGAGATGCCATTCTGTTGCCTAGCAGTCTGAGATCATAAAGCTAAAGCAAGATGCTTTCTGACTAGAGGGCCACTCTGTTGCGTAGCAGCTGACATCATTAAGGTCAATCAAGATGTTGTCTGACATGAGAGCCGCTCGGTTGCCTAACAAGGAGTAGCATACATTTATCTAGGTAATTGTATGAGTTGCAGGATAGACAGGTTGCCCAACTGAAAGATGAGGTGGTAAGATGAAAGAAATTAGGACTTTATTTAGACTTATACATTTGTATGAACGGAAGTTTGAGCATAAAAGACTCAACTTCACTGTTGCTGAACTGGTAGGATTTGGCTAAAGAGAAGATGGAAATGATGCTATTCATAGTTTTTATTATTCCCGTTAACTGTAGCATAACCGCTAATCTCTCAACTTATCAGCTGGCTTCATTGCTACTGGTGTACCATATCCTAAAACAAAGGAAGTGAGAGGGGTGTGCTGCCTCTTGGCTGGCAAAAAGATCTAGGTCCTAATGTACATGCTACAATTGTTTAGAGAGTGTTAGCAAATGAGGCAAGGGAATGCAGAGAAGTATGGGAGGTTATAAACACAAATTGAGATTTGATTTTTTTTCTTCAGCTGTTGATTTTCACTATAAAACTGACTCCATAGTTTAGATCTGGTTACCCTTTATAAAAATCTAAACTTTTTGTATTGCTTATATTAAATGTACTAACAGTGGACTTTTCCATCTGCAGATTATACTGAATGACCAGCAGTGGCAGTGTTTCACAGCAGAGTTTCTCTGAATTGCCAAGACTGAAGCAAACAAAAAAAAAGGAAGTCTTGTGGCATACTGCATCATTTTATCAATTTATGTGGTAAGTAAAACGCCCAATCATTCTTTTAGGCATTAAAAAGATGTTCATAGCATCAGAATGTCCTCACTACTTTATAGTGGGAGCCTGTGCCTGAATATAATTTCTGTTAAGAAAGAAGTAATATGGATCACATTATGTTGGTCATGATATTTAAAAAAAAACTGACTGACTCGAACTCTACTAAAACCTGCTTTAGATCCTGGTGCTAGCAATGTTCCATTCGAGGAAATAGCTGTCTTTGAGGCTGAAATGCACCATCTCACTTATGAAAAGTAGTGTTAAATTCTCACGGTAGGAAGCTCATCTAACCTCTTCTCCTGCACTCTATATGTTTGACTCTGATACTCAAGATG
Source organism: Lissotriton vulgaris (assembly GCF_964263255.1). Classification (NCBI taxonomy): domain Eukaryota; kingdom Metazoa; phylum Chordata; class Amphibia; order Caudata; family Salamandridae; genus Lissotriton; species Lissotriton vulgaris. The sequence continues at coordinate 631,029,978 of NC_141699.1, read as the reverse complement.
GATTGTTGTTAAGGATAGTCCGTCTATGTACCTCCATCCCACTTTCAAGAAGGACACAGTGCTTTGACTGGTTCAGATTCCTTTACCATTCCCTCTCCTACGTGGCTGGAAGTCATGAATACAGATAGTAAGCTACTGCATAACTTCTGATATCTCATCCTCCTGTGTGGTCAGCTTCCACAAGGACAATTGGTCCAGGGGTGTCTGACATCATAAAGCTAAAGCTAAAGCAAGAAGTTGTCTGACATGAGATGCCATTCTGTTGCCTAGCAGTCTGAGATCATAAAGCTAAAGCAAGATGCTTTCTGACTAGAGGGCCACTCTGTTGCGTAGCAGCTGACATCATTAAGGTCAATCAAGATGTTGTCTGACATGAGAGCCGCTCGGTTGCCTAACAAGGAGTAGGATACATTTATCTAGGTAATTGTATGAGTTGCAGGATAGACAGGTTGCCCAACTGAAAGATGAGGTGGTAAGATGAAAGAAATTAGGACTTTATTTAGACTTATACATTTGTATGAACGGAAGTTTGAGCATAAAAGACTCAACTTCTCTGTTGCTGAACTGGTAGGATTTGGCTAAAGAGAAGATGGAAATGATGCTATTCATAGTTTCTATTATTCCCGTTAACTGTAGCATAACCCTTAATCTCTCAACTTATCAGCTGGCTTCATTGCTACTGGTGTACCATATCCTAAAACAAAGGAAGTGAGAAGGGTGTGCTGCCTCTTGGCTGGCAAAAAGATCTAGGTCCTAATGTACATGCTACAATTGTTTAGAGAGTGTTAGCAAATGAGGCAAGGGAATGCAGAGAAGTATGGGAGGTTATAAACACAAATGAGATTTGATTTTTTTTATTCAGCTGTTGATTTTCACTATAAAACTGACTCCATAGTTTAGATCTGGTTACCCTTTATAAAAATCTAAACTTTTTGTATTGCTTATATTAAATGTACTAACAGTGGACTTTTCCATCTGCAGATTATACTGAATGACCAGCAGTGGCAGTGTTTCACAGCAGAGTTTCTCTGAATTGCCAAGACTGAAGCAAACAAAAGAAAAAAGGAAGTCTTGTGGCATACTGCATCATTTTATCAATTTATGTGGTAAGTAAAACGCCCAATCATTCTTTTAGGCATTAAAAAGATGTTCATAGCATCGGAATGTCCTCACTACTTTATAGTGGGAGCCTGTGCCTGAATATAATTTCTGTTAAGAAAGAAGTAATATGGATCACATTATGTTGGTCATGATATTTAATAAAAGACTGACTGACTCGAACTCTACTAAAACCTGCTTTAGATCCTGGTGCTAGCAATGTTCCATTCGAGGAAATTGCTGTCTTTGAGGCTGAAATGCACCATCTCACTTATGAAAAGTAGTGTTAAATTCTCACGGTAGGAAGCTCATCTAACCTCTTCTCCAACACTCTATATGGTTGACTCTGATACTCAAGATGGATTGTTGTTAAGGATAGTCCGTCTATGTACCTCCATCCCACTTTCAAGAAGGACACAGTGCTTTGACTGGTTCAGATTCCTTTACCATTCCCTCTCCTACGTGGCTGGAAGTCATGAATACAGATAGTAAGCTACTGCATATCTTCTGATATCTCATCCTCCTGTGTGGTCAGCTTCCACAAGGACAATTGGTCCAGGGGTGTCTGACATCATAAAGCTAAAGCTAAAGCAAGAAGTTGTCTGACATGAGATGCCATTCTGTTGCCTAGCAGTCTGACATCATAAAGCTAAAGCAAGATGCTTTCTGACTAGAGGGCCACTCTGTTGCGTAGCAGCTGACATCATTAAGGTCAATCAAGATGTTGTCTGACATGAGAGCCGCTCGGTTGCCTAACAAGGAGTAGGATACATTTATCTAGGTAATTGTATGAGTTGCAGGATAGACAGGTTGCCCAACTGAAAGATGAGGTGGTAAGATGAAAGAAATTAGGACTTTATTTAGACTTATACATTTGTATGAACGGAAGTTTGAGCATAAAAGACTCAACTTCACTGTTGCTGAACTGGTAGGATTTGGCTAAAGAGAAGATGGAAATGATGCTATTCATAGTTTCTATTATTCCCGTTAACTGTAGCATAACCCTTAATCTCTCAACTTATCAGCTGGCTTCATTGCTACTGGTGTACCATATCCTAAAACAAAGGAAGTGAGAGGGGTGTGCTGCCTCTTGGCTGGCAAAAAGATCTAGGTCCTAATGTACATGCTACAATTGTTTAGAGAGTGTTAGCAAATGAGGCAAGGGAATGCAGAGAAGTATGGGAGGTTATAAACACAAATTGAGATTTGATTTTTTTTCTTCAGCTGTTGATTTTCACTATAAAACTGACTCCATAGTTTAGATCTGGTTACCCTTTATAAAAATCTAAACTTTTTGTATTGCTTATATTAAATGTACTAACAGTGGACTTTTCCATCTGCAGATTATACTGAATGACCAGCAGTGGCAGTGTTTCACAGCAGAGTTTCTCTGAATTGCCAAGACTGAAGCAAACAAAAGAAAAAAGGAAGTCTTGTGGCATACTGCATCATTTTATCAATTTATGTGGTAAGTAAAACGCCCAATCATTCTTTTAGGCATTAAAAAGATGTTCATAGCATCAGAATGTCCTCACTACTTTATAGTGGGAGCCTGTGCCTGAATATAATTTCTGTTAAGAAAGAAGTAATATGGATCACATTATGTTGGTCATGATATTTAATAAAAGACTGACTGACTCGAACTCTACTAAAACCTGCTTTAGATCCTGGTGCTAGCAATGTTCCATTCGAGGAAATAGCTGTCTTTGAGGCTGAAATGCACCATCTCACTTATGAAAAGTAGTGTTAAATTCTCACGGTAGGAAGTTCATCTAACCTCTTCTCCTGCACTCTATATGTTTGACTCTGATACTCAAGATGGATTGTTGTTAAGGATAGTCCGTCTATGTACCTCCATCCCACTTTCAAGAAGGACACAGTGCTTTGACTGGTTCAGATTCCTTTACCATTCCCTCTCCTACGTGGCTGGAAGTCATGAATACAGATAGTAAGCTACTGCATAACTTCTGATATCTCATCCTCCTGTGTGGTCAGCTTCCACAAGGACAATTGGTCCAGGGGTGTCTGACATCATAAAGCTAAAGCTAAAGCAAGAAGTTGTCTGACATGAGATGCCATTCTGTTGCCTAGCAGTCTGACATCATAAAGCTAAAGCAAGATGCTTTCTGACTAGAGGGCCACTCTGTTGCGTAGCAGCTGACATCATTAAGGTCAATCAAGATGTTGTCTGACATGAGAGCCGCTCGGTTGCCTAACAAGGAGTAGGATACATTTATCTAGGTAATTGTATGAGTTGCAGGATAGACAGGTTGCCCAACTGAAAGATGAGGTGGTAAGATGAAAGAAATTAGGACTTTATTTAGACTTATACATTTGTATGAACGGAAGTTTGAGCATAAAAGACTCAACTTCACTGTTGCTGAACTGGTAGGATTTGGCTAAAGAGAAGATGGAAATGATGCTATTCATAGTTTCTATTATTCCCGTTAACTGTAGCATAACCCTTAATCTCTCAACTTATCAGCTGGCTTCATTGCTACTGGTGTACCATATCCTAAAACAAAGGAAGTGAGAGGGGTGTGCTGCCTCTTGGCTGGCAAAAAGATCTAGGTCCTAATGTACATGCTACAATTGTTTAGAGAGTGTTAGCAAATGAGGCAAGGGAATGCAGAGAAGTATGGGAGGTTATAAACACAAATTGAGATTTGATTTTTTTTCTTCAGCTGTTGATTTTCACTATGAAACTGACTCCATAGTTTAGATCTGGTTACCCTTTATAAAAATCTAAACTTTTTGTATTGCTTATATTAAATGTACTAACAGTGGACTTTTCCATCTGCAGATTATACTGAATGACCAGCAGTGGCAGTGTTTCACAGCAGAGTTTCTCTGAATTGCCAAGACTGAAGCAAACAAAAGAAAAAAGGAAGTCTTGTGGCATACTGCATCATTTTATCAATTTATGTGGTAAGTAAAACGCCCAATCATTCTTTTAGGCATTAAAAAGATGTTCATAGCATCGGAATGTCCTCACTACTTTATAGTGGGAGCCTGTGCCTGAATATAATTTCTGTTAAGAAAGAAGTAATATGGATCACATTATGTTGGTCATGATATTTAATAAAAGACTGACTGACTCGAACTCTACTAAACCTGCTTTAGATCCTGGTGCTAGCAATGTTCCATTCAAGGAAATTGCTGTCTTTGAGGCTGAAATGCACCATCTCACTTATGAAAAGTAGTGTTAAATTCTCACGGTAGGAAGCTCATCTAACCTCTTCTCCAACACTCTATATGTTTGACTCTGATACTCAAGATGGATTGTTGTTAAGGATAGTCCGTCTATGTACCTCCATCCCACTTTCAAGAAGGACACAGTGCTTTGACTGGTTCAGATTCCTTTACCATTCCCTCTCCTACGTGGCTGGAAGTCATGAATACAGATAGTAAGCTACTGCATAACTTCTGATATCTCATCCTCCTGTGTGGTCAGCTTCCACAAGGACAATTGGTCCAGGGGTGTCTGACATCATAAAGCTAAAGCTAACGCAAGAAGTTGTCTGACATGAGATGCCATTCTGTTGCCTAGCAGTCTGAGATCATAAAGCTAAAGCAAGATGCTTTCTGACTAGAGGGCCACTCTGTTGCGTAGCAGCTGACATCATTAAGGTCAATCAAGATGTTGTCTGACATGAGAGCCGCTCGGTTGCCTAACAAGGAGTAGCATACATTTATCTAGGTAATTGTATGAGTTGCAGGATAGACAGGTTGCCCAACTGAAAGATGAGGTGGTAAGATGAAAGAAATTAGGACTTTATTTAGACTTATACATTTGTATGAACGGAAGTTTGAGCATAAAAGACTCAACTTCACTGTTGCTGAACTGGTAGGATTTGGCTAAAGAGAAGATGGAAATGATGCTATTCATAGTTTTTATTATTCCCGTTAACTGTAGCATAACCGCTAATCTCTCAACTTATCAGCTGGCTTCATTGCTACTGGTGTACCATATCCTAAAACAAAGGAAGTGAGAGGGGTGTGCTGCCTCTTGGCTGGCAAAAAGATCTAGGTCCTAATGTACATGCTACAATTGTTTAGAGAGTGTTAGCAAATGAGGCAAGGGAATGCAGAGAAGTATGGGAGGTTATAAACACAAATTGAGATTTGATTTTTTTTCTTCAGCTGTTGATTTTCACTATAAAACTGACTCCATAGTTTAGATCTGGTTACCCTTTATAAAAATCTAAACTTTTTGTATTGCTTATATTAAATGTACTAACAGTGGACTTTTCCATCTGCAGATTATACTGAATGACCAGCAGTGGCAGTGTTTCACAGCAGAGTTTCTCTGAATTGCCAAGACTGAAGCAAACAAAAAAAAAGGAAGTCTTGTGGCATACTGCATCATTTTATCAATTTATGTGGTAAGTAAAACGCCCAATCATTCTTTTAGGCATTAAAAAGATGTTCATAGCATCAGAATGTCCTCACTACTTTATAGTGGGAGCCTGTGCCTGAATATAATTTCTGTTAAGAAAGAAGTAATATGGATCACATTATGTTGGTCATGATATTTAAAAAAAAACTGACTGACTCGAACTCTACTAAAACCTGCTTTAGATCCTGGTGCTAGCAATGTTCCATTCGAGGAAATAGCTGTCTTTGAGGCTGAAATGCACCATCTCACTTATGAAAAGTAGTGTTAAATTCTCACGGTAGGAAGCTCATCTAACCTCTTCTCCTGCACTCTATATGTTTGACTCTGATACTCAAGATGGATTGTTGTTAAGGATAGTCCGTCTATGTACCTCCATCCCACTTTCAAGAAGGACACAGTGCTTTGACTGGTTCAGATTCCTTTACCATTCCCTCTCCTACGTGGCTGGAAGTCATGAATACAGATAGTAAGCTACTGCATAACTTCTGATATCTCATCCTCCTGTGTGGTCAGCTTCCACAAGGACAATTGGTCCAGGGGTGTCTGACATCATAAAGCTAAAGCTAAAGCAAGAAGTTGTCTGACATGAGATGCCATTCTGTTGCCTAGCAGTCTGAGATCATAAAGCTAAAGCAAGATGCTTTCTGACTAGAGGGCCACTCTGTTGCGTAGCAGCTGACATCATTAAGGTCAATCAAGATGTTGTCTGACATGAGAGCCGCTCGGTTGCCTAACAAGGAGTAGCATACATTTATCTAGGTAATTGTATGAGTTGCAGGATAGACAGGTTGCCCAACTGAAAGATGAGGTGGTAAGATGAAAGAAATTAGGACTTTATTTAGACTTATACATTTGTATGAACGGAAGTTTGAGCATAAAAGACTCAACTTCACTGTTGCTGAACTGGTAGGATTTGGCTAAAGAGAAGATGGAAATGATGCTATTCATAGTTTTTATTATTCCCGTTAACTGTAGCATAACCGCTAATCTCTCAACTTATCAGCTGGCTTCATTGCTACTGGTGTACCATATCCTAAAACAAAGGAAGTGAGAGGGGTGTGCTGCCTCTTGGCTGGCAAAAAGATCTAGGTCCTAATGTACATGCTACAATTGTTTAGAGAGTGTTAGCAAATGAGGCAAGGGAATGCAGAGAAGTATGGGAGGTTATAAACACAAATTGAGATTTGATTTTTTTTCTTCAGCTGTTGATTTTCACTATAAAACTGACTCCATAGTTTAGATCTGGTTACCCTTTATAAAAATCTAAACTTTTTGTATTGCTTATATTAAATGTACTAACAGTGGACTTTTCCATCTGCAGATTATACTGAATGACCAGCAGTGGCAGTGTTTCACAGCAGAGTTTCTCTGAATTGCCAAGACTGAAGCAAACAAAAAAAAAGGAAGTCTTGTGGCATACTGCATCATTTTATCAATTTATGTGGTAAGTAAAACGCCCAATCATTCTTTTAGGCATTAAAAAGATGTTCATAGCATCAGAATGTCCTCACTACTTTATAGTGGGAGCCTGTGCCTGAATATAATTTCTGTTAAGAAAGAAGTAATATGGATCACATTATGTTGGTCATGATATTTAAAAAAAAACTGACTGACTCGAACTCTACTAAAACCTGCTTTAGATCCTGGTGCTAGCAATGTTCCATTCGAGGAAATAGCTGTCTTTGAGGCTGAAATGCACCATCTCACTTATGAAAAGTAGTGTTAAATTCTCACGGTAGGAAGCTCATCTAACCTCTTCTCCTGCACTCTATATGTTTGACTCTGATACTCAAGATGGATTGTTGTTAAGGATAGTCCGTCTATGTACCTCCATCCCACTTTCAAGAAGGACACAGTGCTTTGACTGGTTCAGATTCCTTTACCATTCCCTCTCCTACGTGGCTGGAAGTCATGAATACAGATAGTAAGCTACTGCATAACTTCTGATATCTCATCCTCCTGTGTGGTCAGCTTCCACAAGGACAATTGGTCCAGGGGTGTCTGACATCATAAAGCTAAAGCTAAAGCAAGAAGTTGTCTGACATGAGATGCCATTCTGTTGCCTAGCAGTCTGAGATCATAAAGCTAAAGCAAGATGCTTTCTGACTAGAGGGCCACTCTGTTGCGTAGCAGCTGACATCATTAAGGTCAATCAAGATGTTGTCTGACATGAGAGCCGCTCGGTTGCCTAACAAGGAGTAGGATACATTTATCTAGGTAATTGTATGAGTTGCAGGATAGACAGGTTGCCCAACTGAAAGATGAGGTGGTAAGATGAAAGAAATTAGGACTTTATTTAGACTTATACATTTGTATGAACGGAAGTTTGAGCATAAAAGACTCAACTTCTCTGTTGCTGAACTGGTAGGATTTGGCTAAAGAGAAGATGGAAATGATGCTATTCATAGTTTCTATTATTCCCGTTAACTGTAGCATAACCCTTAATCTCTCAACTTATCAGCTGGCTTCATTGCTACTGGTGTACCATATCCTAAAACAAAGGAAGTGAGAAGGGTGTGCTGCCTCTTGGCTGGCAAAAAGATCTAGGTCCTAATGTACATGCTACAATTGTTTAGAGAGTGTTAGCAAATGAGGCAAGGGAATGCAGAGAAGTATGGGAGGTTATAAACACAAATGAGATTTGATTTTTTTTATTCAGCTGTTGATTTTCACTATAAAACTGACTCCATAGTTTAGATCTGGTTACCCTTTATAAAAATCTAAACTTTTTGTATTGCTTATATTAAATGTACTAACAGTGGACTTTTCCATCTGCAGATTATACTGAATGACCAGCAGTGGCAGTGTTTCACAGCAGAGTTTCTCTGAATTGCCAAGACTGAAGCAAACAAAAGAAAAAAGGAAGTCTTGTGGCATACTGCATCATTTTATCAATTTATGTGGTAAGTAAAACGCCCAATCATTCTTTTAGGCATTAAAAAGATGTTCATAGCATCGGAATGTCCTCACTACTTTATAGTGGGAGCCTGTGCCTGAATATAATTTCTGTTAAGAAAGAAGTAATATGGATCACATTATGTTGGTCATGATATTTAATAAAAGACTGACTGACTCGAACTCTACTAAAACCTGCTTTAGATCCTGGTGCTAGCAATGTTCCATTCGAGGAAATTGCTGTCTTTGAGGCTGAAATGCACCATCTCACTTATGAAAAGTAGTGTTAAATTCTCACGGTAGGAAGCTCATCTAACCTCTTCTCCAACACTCTATATGGTTGACTCTGATACTCAAGATGGATTGTTGTTAAGGATAGTCCGTCTATGTACCTCCATCCCACTTTCAAGAAGGACACAGTGCTTTGACTGGTTCAGATTCCTTTACCATTCCCTCTCCTACGTGGCTGGAAGTCATGAATACAGATAGTAAGCTACTGCATATCTTCTGATATCTCATCCTCCTGTGTGGTCAGCTTCCACAAGGACAATTGGTCCAGGGGTGTCTGACATCATAAAGCTAAAGCTAAAGCAAGAAGTTGTCTGACATGAGATGCCATTCTGTTGCCTAGCAGTCTGACATCATAAAGCTAAAGCAAGATGCTTTCTGACTAGAGGGCCACTCTGTTGCGTAGCAGCTGACATCATTAAGGTCAATCAAGATGTTGTCTGACATGAGAGCCGCTCGGTTGCCTAACAAGGAGTAGGATACATTTATCTAGGTAATTGTATGAGTTGCAGGATAGACAGGTTGCCCAACTGAAAGATGAGGTGGTAAGATGAAAGAAATTAGGACTTTATTTAGACTTATACATTTGTATGAACGGAAGTTTGAGCATAAAAGACTCAACTTCACTGTTGCTGAACTGGTAGGATTTGGCTAAAGAGAAGATGGAAATGATGCTATTCATAGTTTCTATTATTCCCGTTAACTGTAGCATAACCCTTAATCTCTCAACTTATCAGCTGGCTTCATTGCTACTGGTGTACCATATCCTAAAACAAAGGAAGTGAGAGGGGTGTGCTGCCTCTTGGCTGGCAAAAAGATCTAGGTCCTAATGTACATGCTACAATTGTTTAGAGAGTGTTAGCAAATGAGGCAAGGGAATGCAGAGAAGTATGGGAGGTTATAAACACAAATTGAGATTTGATTTTTTTTCTTCAGCTGTTGATTTTCACTATAAAACTGACTCCATAGTTTAGATCTGGTTACCCTTTATAAAAATCTAAACTTTTTGTATTGCTTATATTAAATGTACTAACAGTGGACTTTTCCATCTGCAGATTATACTGAATGACCAGCAGTGGCAGTGTTTCACAGCAGAGTTTCTCTGAATTGCCAAGACTGAAGCAAACAAAAGAAAAAAGGAAGTCTTGTGGCATACTGCATCATTTTATCAATTTATGTGGTAAGTAAAACGCCCAATCATTCTTTTAGGCATTAAAAAGATGTTCATAGCATCAGAATGTCCTCACTACTTTATAGTGGGAGCCTGTGCCTGAATATAATTTCTGTTAAGAAAGAAGTAATATGGATCACATTATGTTGGTCATGATATTTAATAAAAGACTGACTGACTCGAACTCTACTAAAACCTGCTTTAGATCCTGGTGCTAGCAATGTTCCATTCGAGGAAATAGCTGTCTTTGAGGCTGAAATGCACCATCTCACTTATGAAAAGTAGTGTTAAATTCTCACGGTAGGAAGTTCATCTAACCTCTTCTCCTGCACTCTATATGTTTGACTCTGATACTCAAGATGGATTGTTGTTAAGGATAGTCCGTCTATGTACCTCCATCCCACTTTCAAGAAGGACACAGTGCTTTGACTGGTTCAGATTCCTTTACCATTCCCTCTCCTACGTGGCTGGAAGTCATGAATACAGATAGTAAGCTACTGCATAACTTCTGATATCTCATCCTCCTGTGTGGTCAGCTTCCACAAGGACAATTGGTCCAGGGGTGTCTGACATCATAAAGCTAAAGCTAAAGCAAGAAGTTGTCTGACATGAGATGCCATTCTGTTGCCTAGCAGTCTGACATCATAAAGCTAAAGCAAGATGCTTTCTGACTAGAGGGCCACTCTGTTGCGTAGCAGCTGACATCATTAAGGTCAATCAAGATGTTGTCTGACATGAGAGCCGCTCGGTTGCCTAACAAGGAGTAGGATACATTTATCTAGGTAATTGTATGAGTTGCAGGATAGACAGGTTGCCCAACTGAAAGATGAGGTGGTAAGATGAAAGAAATTAGGACTTTATTTAGACTTATACATTTGTATGAACGGAAGTTTGAGCATAAAAGACTCAACTTCACTGTTGCTGAACTGGTAGGATTTGGCTAAAGAGAAGATGGAAATGATGCTATTCATAGTTTCTATTATTCCCGTTAACTGTAGCATAACCCTTAATCTCTCAACTTATCAGCTGGCTTCATTGCTACTGGTGTACCATATCCTAAAACAAAGGAAGTGAGAGGGGTGTGCTGCCTCTTGGCTGGCAAAAAGATCTAGGTCCTAATGTACATGCTACAATTGTTTAGAGAGTGTTAGCAAATGAGGCAAGGGAATGCAGAGAAGTATGGGAGGTTATAAACACAAATTGAGATTTGATTTTTTTTCTTCAGCTGTTGATTTTCACTATGAAACTGACTCCATAGTTTAGATCTGGTTACCCTTTATAAAAATCTAAACTTTTTGTATTGCTTATATTAAATGTACTAACAGTGGACTTTTCCATCTGCAGATTATACTGAATGACCAGCAGTGGCAGTGTTTCACAGCAGAGTTTCTCTGAATTGCCAAGACTGAAGCAAACAAAAGAAAAAAGGAAGTCTTGTGGCATACTGCATCATTTTATCAATTTATGTGGTAAGTAAAACGCCCAATCATTCTTTTAGGCATTAAAAAGATGTTCATAGCATCGGAATGTCCTCACTACTTTATAGTGGGAGCCTGTGCCTGAATATAATTTCTGTTAAGAAAGAAGTAATATGGATCACATTATGTTGGTCATGATATTTAATAAAAGACTGACTGACTCGAACTCTACTAAACCTGCTTTAGATCCTGGTGCTAGCAATGTTCCATTCAAGGAAATTGCTGTCTTTGAGGCTGAAATGCACCATCTCACTTATGAAAAGTAGTGTTAAATTCTCACGGTAGGAAGCTCATCTAACCTCTTCTCCAACACTCTATATGTTTGACTCTGATACTCAAGATGGATTGTTGTTAAGGATAGTCCGTCTATGTACCTCCATCCCACTTTCAAGAAGGACACAGTGCTTTGACTGGTTCAGATTCCTTTACCATTCCCTCTCCTACGTGGCTGGAAGTCATGAATACAGATAGTAAGCTACTGCATAACTTCTGATATCTCATCCTCCTGTGTGGTCAGCTTCCACAAGGACAATTGGTCCAGGGGTGTCTGACATCATAAAGCTAAAGCTAACGCAAGAAGTTGTCTGACATGAGATGCCATTCTGTTGCCTAGCAGTCTGAGATCATAAAGCTAAAGCAAGATGCTTTCTGACTAGAGGGCCACTCTGTTGCGTAGCAGCTGACATCATTAAGGTCAATCAAGATGTTGTCTGACATGAGAGCCGCTCGGTTGCCTAACAAGGAGTAGCATACATTTATCTAGGTAATTGTATGAGTTGCAGGATAGACAGGTTGCCCAACTGAAAGATGAGGTGGTAAGATGAAAGAAATTAGGACTTTATTTAGACTTATACATTTGTATGAACGGAAGTTTGAGCATAAAAGACTCAACTTCACTGTTGCTGAACTGGTAGGATTTGGCTAAAGAGAAGATGGAAATGATGCTATTCATAGTTTTTATTATTCCCGTTAACTGTAGCATAACCGCTAATCTCTCAACTTATCAGCTGGCTTCATTGCTACTGGTGTACCATATCCTAAAACAAAGGAAGTGAGAGGGGTGTGCTGCCTCTTGGCTGGCAAAAAGATCTAGGTCCTAATGTACATGCTACAATTGTTTAGAGAGTGTTAGCAAATGAGGCAAGGGAATGCAGAGAAGTATGGGAGGTTATAAACACAAATTGAGATTTGATTTTTTTTCTTCAGCTGTTGATTTTCACTATAAAACTGACTCCATAGTTTAGATCTGGTTACCCTTTATAAAAATCTAAACTTTTTGTATTGCTTATATTAAATGTACTAACAGTGGACTTTTCCATCTGCAGATTATACTGAATGACCAGCAGTGGCAGTGTTTCACAGCAGAGTTTCTCTGAATTGCCAAGACTGAAGCAAACAAAAAAAAAGGAAGTCTTGTGGCATACTGCATCATTTTATCAATTTATGTGGTAAGTAAAACGCCCAATCATTCTTTTAGGCATTAAAAAGATGTTCATAGCATCAGAATGTCCTCACTACTTTATAGTGGGAGCCTGTGCCTGAATATAATTTCTGTTAAGAAAGAAGTAATATGGATCACATTATGTTGGTCATGATATTTAAAAAAAAACTGACTGACTCGAACTCTACTAAAACCTGCTTTAGATCCTGGTGCTAGCAATGTTCCATTCGAGGAAATAGCTGTCTTTGAGGCTGAAATGCACCATCTCACTTATGAAAAGTAGTGTTAAATTCTCACGGTAGGAAGCTCATCTAACCTCTTCTCCTGCACTCTATATGTTTGACTCTGATACTCAAGATGGATTGTTGTTAAGGATAGTCCGTCTATGTACCTCCATCCCACTTTCAAGAAGGACACAGTGCTTTGACTGGTTCAGATTCCTTTACCATTCCCTCTCCTACGTGGCTGGAAGTCATGAATACAGATAGTAAGCTACTGCATAACTTCTGATATCTCATCCTCCTGTGTGGTCAGCTTCCACAAGGACAATTGGTCCAGGGGTGTCTGACATCATAAAGCTAAAGCTAAAGCAAGAAGTTGTCTGACATGAGATGCCATTCTGTTGCCTAGCAGTCTGAGATCATAAAGCTAAAGCAAGATGCTTTCTGACTAGAGGGCCACTCTGTTGCGTAGCAGCTGACATCATTAAGGTCAATCAAGATGTTGTCTGACATGAGAGCCGCTCGGTTGCCTAACAAGGAGTAGGATACATTTATCTAGGTAATTGTATGAGTTGCAGGATAGACAGGTTGCCCAACTGAAAGATGAGGTGGTAAGATGAAAGAAATTAGGACTTTATTTAGACTTATACATTTGTATGAACGGAAGTTTGAGCATAAAAGACTCAACTTCTCTGTTGCTGAACTGGTAGGATTTGGCTAAAGAGAAGATGGAAATGATGCTATTCATAGTTTCTATTATTCCCGTTAACTGTAGCATAACCCTTAATCTCTCAACTTATCAGCTGGCTTCATTGCTACTGGTGTACCATATCCTAAAACAAAGGAAGTGAGAAGGGTGTGCTGCCTCTTGGCTGGCAAAAAGATCTAGGTCCTAATGTACATGCTACAATTGTTTAGAGAGTGTTAGCAAATGAGGCAAGGGAATGCAGAGAAGTATGGGAGGTTATAAACACAAATGAGATTTGATTTTTTTTATTCAGCTGTTGATTTTCACTATAAAACTGACTCCATAGTTTAGATCTGGTTACCCTTTATAAAAATCTAAACTTTTTGTATTGCTTATATTAAATGTACTAACAGTGGACTTTTCCATCTGCAGATTATACTGAATGACCAGCAGTGGCAGTGTTTCACAGCAGAGTTTCTCTGAATTGCCAAGACTGAAGCAAACAAAAGAAAAAAGGAAGTCTTGTGGCATACTGCATCATTTTATCAATTTATGTGGTAAGTAAAACGCCCAATCATTCTTTTAGGCATTAAAAAGATGTTCATAGCATCGGAATGTCCTCACTACTTTATAGTGGGAGCCTGTGCCTGAATATAATTTCTGTTAAGAAAGAAGTAATATGGATCACATTATGTTGGTCATGATATTTAATAAAAGACTGACTGACTCGAACTCTACTAAAACCTGCTTTAGATCCTGGTGCTAGCAATGTTCCATTCGAGGAAATTGCTGTCTTTGAGGCTGAAATGCACCATCTCACTTATGAAAAGTAGTGTTAAATTCTCACGGTAGGAAGCTCATCTAACCTCTTCTCCAACACTCTATATGTTTGACTCTGATACTCAAGATGGATTGTTGTTAAGGATAGTCCGTCTATGTACCTCCATCCCACTTTCAAGAAGGACACAGTGCTTTGACTGGTTCAGATTCCTTTACCATTCCCTCTCCTACGTGGCTGGAAGTCATGAATACAGATAGTAAGCTACTGCATATCTTCTGATATCTCATCCTCCTGTGTGGTCAGCTTCCACAAGGACAATTGGTCCAGGGGTGTCTGACATCATAAAGCTAAAGCTAAAGCAAGAAGTTGTCTGACATGAGATGCCATTCTGTTGCCTAGCAGTCTGACATCATAAAGCTAAAGCAAGATGCTTTCTGACTAGAGGGCCACTCTGTTGCGTAGCAGCTGACATCATTAAGGTCAATCAAGATGTTGTCTGACATGAGAGCCGCTCGGTTGCCTAACAAGGAGTAGGATACATTTATCTAGGTAATTGTATGAGTTGCAGGATAGACAGGTTGCCCAACTGAAAGATGAGGTGGTAAGATGAAAGAAATTAGGACTTTATTTAGACTTATACATTTGTATGAACGGAAGTTTGAGCATAAAAGACTCAACTTCACTGTTGCTGAACTGGTAGGATTTGGCTAAAGAGAAGATGGAAATGATGCTATTCATAGTTTCTATTATTCCCGTTAACTGTAGCATAACCCTTAATCTCTCAACTTATCAGCTGGCTTCATTGCTACTGGTGTACCATATCCTAAAACAAAGGAAGTGAGAGGGGTGTGCTGCCTCTTGGCTGGCAAAAAGATCTAGGTCCTAATGTACATGCTACAATTGTTTAGAGAGTGTTAGCAAATGAGGCAAGGGAATGCAGAGAAGTATGGGAGGTTATAAACACAAATTGAGATTTGATTTTTTTTCTTCAGCTGTTGATTTTCACTATAAAACTGACTCCATAGTTTAGATCTGGTTGCCCTTTATAAAAATCTAAACTTTTTGTATTGCTTATATTAAATGTACTAACAGTGGACTTTTCCATCTGCAGATTATACTGAATGACCAGCAGTGGCAGTGTTTCACAGCAGAGTTTCTCTGAATTGCCAAGACTGAAGCAAACAAAAAAAAAAGGAAGTCTTGTGGCATACTGCATCATTTTATCAATTTATGTGGTAAGTAAAACGCCCAATCATTCTTTTAGGCATTAAAAAGATGTTCATAGCATCAGAATGTCCTCACTACTTTATAGTGGGAGCCTGTGCCTGAATATAATTTCTGTTAAGAAAGAAGTAATATGGATCACATTATGTTGGTCATGATATTTAATAAAAGACTGACTGACTCGAACTCTACTAAAACCTGCTTTAGATCCTGGTGCTAGCAATGTTCCATTCGAGGAAATAGCTGTCTTTGAGGCTGAAATGCACCATCTCACTTATGAAAAGTAGTGTTAAATTCTCACGGTAGGAAGTTCATCTAACCTCTTCTCCTGCACTCTATATGTTTGACTCTGATACTCAAGATGGATTGTTGTTAAGGATAGTCCGTCTATGTACCTCCATCCCACTTTCAAGAAGGACACAGTGCTTTGACTGGTTCAGATTCCTTTACCATTCCCTCTCCTACGTGGCTGGAAGTCATGAATACAGATAGTAAGCTACTGCATAACTTCTGATATCTCATCCTCCTGTGTGGTCAGCTTCCACAAGGACAATTGGTCCAGGGGTGTCTGACATCATAAAGCTAAAGCTAAAGCAAGAAGTTGTCTGACATGAGATGCCATTCTGTTGCCTAGCAGTCTGAGATCATAAAGCTAAAGCAAGATGCTTTCTGACTAGAGGGCCACTCTGTTGCGTAGCAGCTGACATCATTGAGGTCAATCAAGATGTTGTCTGACATGAGAGCCGCTCGGTTGCCTAACAAGGAGTAGCATACATTTATCTAGGTAATTGTATGAGTTGCAGGATAGACAGGTTGCCCAACTGAAAGATGAGGTGGTAAGATGAAAGAAATTAGGACTTTATTTAGACTTATACATTTGTATGAACGGAAGTTTGAGCATAAAAGACTCAACTTCACTGTTGCTGAACTGGTAGGATTTGGCTAAAGAGAAGATGGAAATGATGCTATTCATAGTTTCTATTATTCCCGTTAACTGTAGCATAACCCTTAATCTCTCAACTTATCAGCTGGCTTCATTGCTACTGGTGTACCATATCCTAAAACAAAGGAAGTGAGAAGGGTGTGCTGCCTCTTGGCTGGCAAAAAGATCTAGGTCCTAATGTACATGCTACAATTGTTTAGAGAGTGTTAGCAAATGAGGCAAGGGAATGCAGAGAAGTATGGGAGGTTATAAACACAAATGAGATTTGATTTTTTTTATTCAGCTGTTGATTTTCACTATAAAACTGACTCCATAGTTTAGATCTGGTTACCCTTTATAAAAATCTAAACTTTTTGTATTGCTTATATTAAATGTACTAACAGTGGACTTTTCCATCTGCAGATTATACTGAATGACCAGCAGTGGCAGTGTTTCACAGCAGAGTTTCTCTGAATTGCCAAGACTGAAGCAAACAAAAGAAAAAAGGAAGTCTTGTGGCATACTGCATCATTTTATCAATTTATGTGGTAAGTAAAACGCCCAATCATTCTTTTAGGCATTAAAAAGATGTTCATAGCATCGGAATGTCCTCACTACTTTATAGTGGGAGCCTGTGCCTGAATATAATTTCTGTTAAGAAAGAAGTAATATGGATCACATTATGTTGGTCATGATATTTAATAAAAGACTGACTGACTCGAACTCTACTAAAACCTGCTTTAGATCCTGGTGCTAGCAATGTTCCATTCGAGGAAATTGCTGTCTTTGAGGCTGAAATGCACCATCTCACTTATGAAAAGTAGTGTTAAATTCTCACGGTAGGAAGCTCATCTAACCTCTTCTCCAACACTCTATATGTTTGACTCTGATACTCAAGATGGATTGTTGTTAAGGATAGTCCGTCTATGTACCTCCATCCCACTTTCAAGAAGGACACAGTGCTTTGACTGGTTCAGATTCCTTTACCATTCCCTCTCCTACGTGGCTGGAAGTCATGAATACAGATAGTAAGCTACTGCATAACTTCTGATATCTCATCCTCCTGTGTGGTCAGCTTCCACAAGGACAATTGGTCCAGGGGTGTCTGACATCATAAAGCTAAAGCTAAAGCAAGAAGTTGTCTGACATGAGATGCCATTCTGTTGCCTAGCAGTCTGACATCATAAAGCTAAAGCAAGATGCTTTCTGACTAGAGGGCCACTCTGTTGCGTAGCAGCTGACATCATTAAGGTCAATCAAGATGTTGTCTGACATGAGAGCCGCTCGGTTGCCTAACAAGGAGTAGGATACATTTATCTAGGTAATTGTATGAGTTGCAGGATAGACAGGTTGCCCAACTGAAAGATGAGGTGGTAAGATGAAAGAAATTAGGACTTTATTTAGACTTATACATTTGTATGAACGGAAGTTTGAGCATAAAAGACTCAACTTCACTGTTGCTGAACTGGTAGGATTTGGCTAAAGAGAAGATGGAAATGATGCTATTCATAGTTTCTATTATTCCCGTTAACTGTAGCATAACCCTTAATCTCTCAACTTATCAGCTGGCTTCATTGCTACTGGTGTACCATATCCTAAAACAAAGGAAGTGAGAGGGGTGTGCTGCCTCTTGGCTGGCAAAAAGATCTAGGTCCTAATGTACATGCTACAATTGTTTAGAGAGTGTTAGCAAATGAGGCAAGGGAATGCAGAGAAGTATGGGAGGTTATAAACACAAATTGAGATTTGATTTTTTTTCTTCAGCTGTTGATTTTCACTATAAAACTGACTCCATAGTTTAGATCTGGTTACCCTTTATAAAAATCTAAACTTTTTGTATTGCTTATATTAAATGTACTAACAGTGGACTTTTCCATCTGCAGATTATACTGAATGACCAGCAGTGGCAGTGTTTCACAGCAGAGTTTCTCTGAATTGCCAAGACTGAAGCAAACAAAAGAAAAAAGGAAGTCTTGTGGCATACTGCATCATTTTATCAATTTATGTGGTAAGTAAAACGCCCAATCATTCTTTTAGGCATTAAAAAGATGTTCATAGCATCGGAATGTCCTCACTACTTTATAGTGGGAGCCTGTGCCTGAATATAATTTCTGTTAAGAAAGAAGTAATATGGATCACATTATGTTGGTCATGATATTTAATAAAAGACTGACTGACTCGAACTCTACTAAACCTGCTTTAGATCCTGGTGCTAGCAATGTTCCATTCAAGGAAATTGCTGTCTTTGAGGCTGAAATGCACCATCTCACTTATGAAAAGTAGTGTTAAATTCTCACGGTAGGAAGCTCATCTAACCTCTTCTCCAACACTCTATATGTTTGACTCTGATACTCAAGATGGATTGTTGTTAAGGATAGTCCGTCTATGTACCTCCATCCCACTTTCAAGAAGGACACAGTGCTTTGACTGGTTCAGATTCCTTTACCATTCCCTCTCCTACGTGGCTGGAAGTCATGAATACAGATAGTAAGCTACTGCATAACTTCTGATATCTCATCCTCCTGTGTGGTCAGCTTCCACAAGGACAATTGGTCCAGGGGTGTCTGACATCATAAAGCTAAAGCTAAAGCAAGAAGTTGTCTGACATGAGATGCCATTCTGTTGCCTAGCAGTCTGAGATCATAAAGCTAAAGCAAGATGCTTTCTGACTAGAGGGCCACTCTGTTGCGTAGCAGCTGACATCATTAAGGTCAATCAAGATGTTGTCTGACATGAGAGCCGCTCGGTTGCCTAACAAGGAGTAGCATACATTTATCTAGGTAATTGTATGAGTTGCAGGATAGACAGGTTGCCCAACTGAAAGATGAGGTGGTAAGATGAAAGAAATTAGGACTTTATTTAGACTTATACATTTGTATGAACGGAAGTTTGAGCATAAAAGACTCAACTTCACTGTTGCTGAACTGGTAGGATTTGGCTAAAGAGAAGATGGAAATGATGCTATTCATAGTTTTTATTATTCCCGTTAACTGTAGCATAACCGCTAATCTCTCAACTTATCAGCTGGCTTCATTGCTACTGGTGTACCATATCCTAAAACAAAGGAAGTGAGAGGGGTGTGCTGCCTCTTGGCTGGCAAAAAGATCTAGGTCCTAATGTACATGCTACAATTGTTTAGAGAGTGTTAGCAAATGAGGCAAGGGAATGCAGAGAAGTATGGGAGGTTATAAACACAAATTGAGATTTGATTTTTTTTCTTCAGCTGTTGATTTTCACTATAAAACTGACTCCATAGTTTAGATCTGGTTACCCTTTATAAAAATCTAAACTTTTTGTATTGCTTATATTAAATGTACTAACAGTGGACTTTTCCATCTGCAGATTATACTGAATGACCAGCAGTGGCAGTGTTTCACAGCAGAGTTTCTCTGAATTGCCAAGACTGAAGCAAACAAAAAAAAAGGAAGTCTTGTGGCATACTGCATCATTTTATCAATTTATGTGGTAAGTAAAACGCCCAATCATTCTTTTAGGCATTAAAAAGATGTTCATAGCATCAGAATGTCCTCACTACTTTATAGTGGGAGCCTGTGCCTGAATATAATTTCTGTTAAGAAAGAAGTAATATGGATCACATTATGTTGGTCATGATATTTAAAAAAAAACTGACTGACTCGAACTCTACTAAAACCTGCTTTAGATCCTGGTGCTAGCAATGTTCCATTCGAGGAAATAGCTGTCTTTGAGGCTGAAATGCACCATCTCACTTATGAAAAGTAGTGTTAAATTCTCACGGTAGGAAGCTCATCTAACCTCTTCTCCTGCACTCTATATGTTTGACTCTGATACTCAAGATGGATTGTTGTTAAGGATAGTCCGTCTATGTACCTCCATCCCACTTTCAAGAAGGACACAGTGCTTTGACTGGTTCAGATTCCTTTACCATTCCCTCTCCTACGTGGCTGGAAGTCATGAATACAGATAGTAAGCTACTGCATAACTTCTGATATCTCATCCTCCTGTGTGGTCAGCTTCCACAAGGACAATTGGTCCAGGGGTGTCTGACATCATAAAGCTAAAGCTAAAGCAAGAAGTTGTCTGACATGAGATGCCATTCTGTTGCCTAGCAGTCTGAGATCATAAAGCTAAAGCAAGATGCTTTCTGACTAGAGGGCCACTCTGTTGCGTAGCAGCTGACATCATTAAGGTCAATCAAGATGTTGTCTGACATGAGAGCCGCTCGGTTGCCTAACAAGGAGTAGGATACATTTATCTAGGTAATTGTATGAGTTGCAGGATAGACAGGTTGCCCAACTGAAAGATGAGGTGGTAAGATGAAAGAAATTAGGACTTTATTTAGACTTATACATTTGTATGAACGGAAGTTTGAGCATAAAAGACTCAACTTCTCTGTTGCTGAACTGGTAGGATTTGGCTAAAGAGAAGATGGAAATGATGCTATTCATAGTTTCTATTATTCCCGTTAACTGTAGCATAACCCTTAATCTCGGAACTTATCAGCTGGCTTCATTGCTACTGGTGTACCATATCCTAAAACAAAGGAAGTGAGAAGGGTGTGCTGCCTCTTGGCTGGCAAAAAGATCTAGGTCCTAATGTACATGCTACAATTGTTTAGAGAGTGTTAGCAAATGAGGCAAGGGAATGCAGAGAAGTATGGGAGGTTATAAACACAAATGAGATTTGATTTTTTTTATTCAGCTGTTGATTTTCACTATAAAACTGACTCCATAGTTTAGATCTGGTTACCCTTTATAAAAATCTAAACTTTTTGTATTGCTTATATTAAATGTACTAACAGTGGACTTTTCCATCTGCAGATTATACTGAATGACCAGCAGTGGCAGTGTTTCACAGCAGAGTTTCTCTGAATTGCCAAGACTGAAGCAAACAAAAGAAAAAAGGAAGTCTTGTGGCATACTGCATCATTTTATCAATTTATGTGGTAAGTAAAACGCCCAATCATTCTTTTAGGCATTAAAAAGATGTTCATAGCATCGGAATGTCCTCACTACTTTATAGTGGGAGCCTGTGCCTGAATATAATTTCTGTTAAGAAAGAAGTAATATGGATCACATTATGTTGGTCATGATATTTAATAAAAGACTGACTGACTCGAACTCTACTAAAACCTGCTTTAGATCCTGGTGCTAGCAATGTTCCATTCGAGGAAATTGCTGTCTTTGAGGCTGAAATGCACCATCTCACTTATGAAAAGTAGTGTTAAATTCTCACGGTAGGAAGCTCATCTAACCTCTTCTCCAACACTCTATATGTTTGACTCTGATACTCAAGATGGATTGTTGTTAAGGATAGTCCGTCTATGTACCTCCATCCCACTTTCAAGAAGGACACAGTGCTTTGACTGGTTCAGATTCCTTTACCATTCCCTCTCCTACGTGGCTGGAAGTCATGAATACAGATAGTAAGCTACTGCATATCTTCTGATATCTCATCCTCCTGTGTGGTCAGCTTCCACAAGGACAATTGGTCCAGGGGTGTCTGACATCATAAAGCTAAAGCTAAAGCAAGAAGTTGTCTGACATGAGATGCCATTCTGTTGCCTAGCAGTCTGACATCATAAAGCTAAAGCAAGATGCTTTCTGACTAGAGGGCCACTCTGTTGCGTAGCAGCTGACATCATTAAGGTCAATCAAGATGTTGTCTGACATGAGAGCCGCTCGGTTGCCTAACAAGGAGTAGGATACATTTATCTAGGTAATTGTATGAGTTGCAGGATAGACAGGTTGCCCAACTGAAAGATGAGGTGGTAAGATGAAAGAAATTAGGACTTTATTTAGACTTATACATTTGTATGAACGGAAGTTTGAGCATAAAAGACTCAACTTCACTGTTGCTGAACTGGTAGGATTTGGCTAAAGAGAAGATGGAAATGATGCTATTCATAGTTTCTATTATTCCCGTTAACTGTAGCATAACCCTTAATCTCGGAACTTATCAGCTGGCTTCATTGCTACTGGTGTACCATATCCTAAAACAAAGGAAGTGAGAAGGGTGTGCTGCCTCTTGGCTGGCAAAAAGATCTAGGTCCTAATGTACATGCTACAATTGTTTAGAGAGTGTTAGCAAATGAGGCAAGGGAATGCAGAGAAGTATGGGAGGTTATAAACACAAATGAGATTTGATTTTTTTTATTCAGCTGTTGATTTTCACTATAAAACTGACTCCATAGTTTAGATCTGGTTACCCTTTATAAAAATCTAAACTTTTTGTATTGCTTATATTAAATGTACTAACAGTGGACTTTTCCATCTGCAGATTATACTGAATGACCAGCAGTGGCAGTGTTTCACAGCAGAGTTTCTCTGAATTGCCAAGACTGAAGCAAACAAAAGAAAAAAGGAAGTCTTGTGGCATACTGCATCATTTTATCAATTTATGTGGTAAGTAAAACGCCCAATCATTCTTTTAGGCATTAAAAAGATGTTCATAGCATCGGAATGTCCTCACTACTTTATAGTGGGAGCCTGTGCCTGAATATAATTTCTGTTAAGAAAGAAGTAATATGGATCACATTATGTTGGTCATGATATTTAATAAAAGACTGACTGACTCGAACTCTACTAAAACCTGCTTTAGATCCTGGTGCTAGCAATGTTCCATTCGAGGAAATTGCTGTCTTTGAGGCTGAAATGCACCATCTCACTTATGAAAAGTAGTGTTAAATTCTCACGGTAGGAAGCTCATCTAACCTCTTCTCCAACACTCTATATGTTTGACTCTGATACTCAAGATGGATTGTTGTTAAGGATAGTCCGTCTATGTACCTCCATCCCACTTTCAAGAAGGACACAGTGCTTTGACTGGTTCAGATTCCTTTACCATTCCCTCTCCTACGTGGCTGGAAGTCATGAATACAGATAGTAAGCTACTGCATATCTTCTGATATCTCATCCTCCTGTGTGGTCAGCTTCCACAAGGACAATTGGTCCAGGGGTGTCTGACATCATAAAGCTAAAGCTAAAGCAAGAAGTTGTCTGACATGAGATGCCATTCTGTTGCCTAGCAGTCTGACATCATAAAGCTAAAGCAAGATGCTTTCTGACTAGAGGGCCACTCTGTTGCGTAGCAGCTGACATCATTAAGGTCAATCAAGATGTTGTCTGACATGAGAGCCGCTCGGTTGCCTAACAAGGAGTAGGATACATTTATCTAGGTAATTGTATGAGTTGCAGGATAGACAGGTTGCCCAACTGAAAGATGAGGTGGTAAGATGAAAGAAATTAGGACTTTATTTAGACTTATACATTTGTATGAACGGAAGTTTGAGCATAAAAGACTCAACTTCACTGTTGCTGAACTGGTAGGATTTGGCTAAAGAGAAGATGGAAATGATGCTATTCATAGTTTCTATTATTCCCGTTAACTGTAGCATAACCCTTAATCTCTCAACTTATCAGCTGGCTTCATTGCTACTGGTGTACCATATCCTAAAACAAAGGAAGTGAGAGGGGTGTGCTGCCTCTTGGCTGGCAAAAAGATCTAGGTCCTAATGTACATGCTACAATTGTTTAGAGAGTGTTAGCAAATGAGGCAAGGGAATGCAGAGAAGTATGGGAGGTTATAAACACAAATTGAGATTTGATTTTTTTTCTTCAGCTGTTGATTTTCACTATAAAACTGACTCCATAGTTTAGATCTGGTTACCCTTTATAAAAATCTAAACTTTTTGTATTGCTTATATTAAATGTACTAACAGTGGACTTTTCCATCTGCAGATTATACTGAATGACCAGCAGTGGCAGTGTTTCACAGCAGAGTTTCTCTGAATTGCCAAGACTGAAGCAAACAAAAGAAAAAAGGAAGTCTTGTGGCATACTGCATCATTTTATCAATTTATGTGGTAAGTAAAACGCCCAATCATTCTTTTAGGCATTAAAAAGATGTTCATAGCATCGGAATGTCCTCACTACTTTATAGTGGGAGCCTGTGCCTGAATATAATTTCTGTTAAGAAAGAAGTAATATGGATCACATTATGTTGGTCATGATATTTAATAAAAGACTGACTGACTCGAACTCTACTAAACCTGCTTTAGATCCTGGTGCTAGCAATGTTCCATTCAAGGAAATTGCTGTCTTTGAGGCTGAAATGCACCATCTCACTTATGAAAAGTAGTGTTAAATTCTCACGGTAGGAAGCTCATCTAACCTCTTCTCCAACACTCTATATGTTTGACTCTGATACTCAAGATGGATTGTTGTTAAGGATAGTCCGTCTATGTACCTCCATCCCACTTTCAAGAAGGACACAGTGCTTTGACTGGTTCAGATTCCTTTACCATTCCCTCTCCTACGTGGCTGGAAGTCATGAATACAGATAGTAAGCTACTGCATAACTTCTGATATCTCATCCTCCTGTGTGGTCAGCTTCCACAAGGACAATTGGTCCAGGGGTGTCTGACATCATAAAGCTAAAGCTAAAGCAAGAAGTTGTCTGACATGAGATGCCATTCTGTTGCCTAGCAGTCTGAGATCATAAAGCTAAAGCAAGATGCTTTCTGACTAGAGGGCCACTCTGTTGCGTAGCAGCTGACATCATTAAGGTCAATCAAGATGTTGTCTGACATGAGAGCCGCTCGGTTGCCTAACAAGGAGTAGCATACATTTATCTAGGTAATTGTATGAGTTGCAGGATAGACAGGTTGCCCAACTGAAAGATGAGGTGGTAAGATGAAAGAAATTAGGACTTTATTTAGACTTATACATTTGTATGAACGGAAGTTTGAGCATAAAAGACTCAACTTCACTGTTGCTGAACTGGTAGGATTTGGCTAAAGAGAAGATGGAAATGATGCTATTCATAGTTTTTATTATTCCCGTTAACTGTAGCATAACCGCTAATCTCTCAACTTATCAGCTGGCTTCATTGCTACTGGTGTACCATATCCTAAAACAAAGGAAGTGAGAGGGGTGTGCTGCCTCTTGGCTGGCAAAAAGATCTAGGTCCTAATGTACATGCTACAATTGTTTAGAGAGTGTTAGCAAATGAGGCAAGGGAATGCAGAGAAGTATGGGAGGTTATAAACACAAATTGAGATTTGATTTTTTTTCTTCAGCTGTTGATTTTCACTATAAAACTGACTCCATAGTTTAGATCTGGTTACCCTTTATAAAAATCTAAACTTTTTGTATTGCTTATATTAAATGTACTAACAGTGGACTTTTCCATCTGCAGATTATACTGAATGACCAGCAGTGGCAGTGTTTCACAGCAGAGTTTCTCTGAATTGCCAAGACTGAAGCAAACAAAAAAAAAGGAAGTCTTGTGGCATACTGCATCATTTTATCAATTTATGTGGTAAGTAAAACGCCCAATCATTCTTTTAGGCATTAAAAAGATGTTCATAGCATCAGAATGTCCTCACTACTTTATAGTGGGAGCCTGTGCCTGAATATAATTTCTGTTAAGAAAGAAGTAATATGGATCACATTATGTTGGTCATGATATTTAAAAAAAAACTGACTGACTCGAACTCTACTAAAACCTGCTTTAGATCCTGGTGCTAGCAATGTTCCATTCGAGGAAATAGCTGTCTTTGAGGCTGAAATGCACCATCTCACTTATGAAAAGTAGTGTTAAATTCTCACGGTAGGAAGCTCATCTAACCTCTTCTCCTGCACTCTATATGTTTGACTCTGATACTCAAGATGGATTGTTGTTAAGGATAGTCCGTCTATGTACCTCCATCCCACTTTCAAGAAGGACACAGTGCTTTGACTGGTTCAGATTCCTTTACCATTCCCTCTCCTACGTGGCTGGAAGTCATGAATACAGATAGTAAGCTACTGCATAACTTCTGATATCTCATCCTCCTGTGTGGTCAGCTTCCACAAGGACAATTGGTCCAGGGGTGTCTGACATCATAAAGCTAAAGCTAAAGCAAGAAGTTGTCTGACATGAGATGCCATTCTGTTGCCTAGCAGTCTGAGATCATAAAGCTAAAGCAAGATGCTTTCTGACTAGAGGGCCACTCTGTTGCGTAGCAGCTGACATCATTAAGGTCAATCAAGATGTTGTCTGACATGAGAGCCGCTCGGTTGCCTAACAAGGAGTAGGATACATTTATCTAGGTAATTGTATGAGTTGCAGGATAGACAGGTTGCCCAACTGAAAGATGAGGTGGTAAGATGAAAGAAATTAGGACTTTATTTAGACTTATACATTTGTATGAACGGAAGTTTGAGCATAAAAGACTCAACTTCTCTGTTGCTGAACTGGTAGGATTTGGCTAAAGAGAAGATGGAAATGATG
Organism: Lissotriton vulgaris; assembly: GCF_964263255.1. Lineage (NCBI taxonomy): Eukaryota > Metazoa > Chordata > Amphibia > Caudata > Salamandridae > Lissotriton > Lissotriton vulgaris. The sequence goes on along the minus strand of NC_141699.1, from coordinate 631,003,118 downwards.
CTATTCATAGTTTCTATTATTCCCGTTAACTGTAGCATAACCCTTAATCTCTCAACTTATCAGCTGGCTTCATTGCTACTGGTGTACCATATCCTAAAACAAAGGAAGTGAGAAGGGTGTGCTGCCTCTTGGCTGGCAAAAAGATCTAGGTCCTAATGTACATGCTACAATTGTTTAGAGAGTGTTAGCAAATGAGGCAAGGGAATGCAGAGAAGTATGGGAGGTTATAAACACAAATGAGATTTGATTTTTTTTATTCAGCTGTTGATTTTCACTATAAAACTGACTCCATAGTTTAGATCTGGTTACCCTTTATAAAAATCTAAACTTTTTGTATTGCTTATATTAAATGTACTAACAGTGGACTTTTCCATCTGCAGATTATACTGAATGACCAGCAGTGGCAGTGTTTCACAGCAGAGTTTCTCTGAATTGCCAAGACTGAAGCAAACAAAAGAAAAAAGGAAGTCTTGTGGCATACTGCATCATTTTATCAATTTATGTGGTAAGTAAAACGCCCAATCATTCTTTTAGGCATTAAAAAGATGTTCATAGCATCGGAATGTCCTCACTACTTTATAGTGGGAGCCTGTGCCTGAATATAATTTCTGTTAAGAAAGAAGTAATATGGATCACATTATGTTGGTCATGATATTTAATAAAAGACTGACTGACTCGAACTCTACTAAAACCTGCTTTAGATCCTGGTGCTAGCAATGTTCCATTCGAGGAAATTGCTGTCTTTGAGGCTGAAATGCACCATCTCACTTATGAAAAGTAGTGTTAAATTCTCACGGTAGGAAGCTCATCTAACCTCTTCTCCAACACTCTATATGTTTGACTCTGATACTCAAGATGGATTGTTGTTAAGGATAGTCCGTCTATGTACCTCCATCCCACTTTCAAGAAGGACACAGTGCTTTGACTGGTTCAGATTCCTTTACCATTCCCTCTCCTACGTGGCTGGAAGTCATGAATACAGATAGTAAGCTACTGCATATCTTCTGATATCTCATCCTCCTGTGTGGTCAGCTTCCACAAGGACAATTGGTCCAGGGGTGTCTGACATCATAAAGCTAAAGCTAAAGCAAGAAGTTGTCTGACATGAGATGCCATTCTGTTGCCTAGCAGTCTGACATCATAAAGCTAAAGCAAGATGCTTTCTGACTAGAGGGCCACTCTGTTGCGTAGCAGCTGACATCATTAAGGTCAATCAAGATGTTGTCTGACATGAGAGCCGCTCGGTTGCCTAACAAGGAGTAGGATACATTTATCTAGGTAATTGTATGAGTTGCAGGATAGACAGGTTGCCCAACTGAAAGATGAGGTGGTAAGATGAAAGAAATTAGGACTTTATTTAGACTTATACATTTGTATGAACGGAAGTTTGAGCATAAAAGACTCAACTTCACTGTTGCTGAACTGGTAGGATTTGGCTAAAGAGAAGATGGAAATGATGCTATTCATAGTTTCTATTATTCCCGTTAACTGTAGCATAACCCTTAATCTCTCAACTTATCAGCTGGCTTCATTGCTACTGGTGTACCATATCCTAAAACAAAGGAAGTGAGAGGGGTGTGCTGCCTCTTGGCTGGCAAAAAGATCTAGGTCCTAATGTACATGCTACAATTGTTTAGAGAGTGTTAGCAAATGAGGCAAGGGAATGCAGAGAAGTATGGGAGGTTATAAACACAAATTGAGATTTGATTTTTTTTCTTCAGCTGTTGATTTTCACTATAAAACTGACTCCATAGTTTAGATCTGGTTACCCTTTATAAAAATCTAAACTTTTTGTATTGCTTATATTAAATGTACTAACAGTGGACTTTTCCATCTGCAGATTATACTGAATGACCAGCAGTGGCAGTGTTTCACAGCAGAGTTTCTCTGAATTGCCAAGACTGAAGCAAACAAAAAAAAAAGGAAGTCTTGTGGCATACTGCATCATTTTATCAATTTATGTGGTAAGTAAAACGCCCAATCATTCTTTTAGGCATTAAAAAGATGTTCATAGCATCAGAATGTCCTCACTACTTTATAGTGGGAGCCTGTGCCTGAATATAATTTCTGTTAAGAAAGAAGTAATATGGATCACATTATGTTGGTCATGATATTTAATAAAAGACTGACTGACTCGAACTCTACTAAAACCTGCTTTAGATCCTGGTGCTAGCAATGTTCCATTCGAGGAAATAGCTGTCTTTGAGGCTGAAATGCACCATCTCACTTATGAAAAGTAGTGTTAAATTCTCACGGTAGGAAGTTCATCTAACCTCTTCTCCTGCACTCTATATGTTTGACTCTGATACTCAAGATGGATTGTTGTTAAGGATAGTCCGTCTATGTACCTCCATCCCACTTTCAAGAAGGACACAGTGCTTTGACTGGTTCAGATTCCTTTACCATTCCCTCTCCTACGTGGCTGGAAGTCATGAATACAGATAGTAAGCTACTGCATAACTTCTGATATCTCATCCTCCTGTGTGGTCAGCTTCCACAAGGACAATTGGTCCAGGGGTGTCTGACATCATAAAGCTAAAGCTAAAGCAAGAAGTTGTCTGACATGAGATGCCATTCTGTTGCCTAGCAGTCTGACATCATAAAGCTAAAGCAAGATGCTTTCTGACTAGAGGGCCACTCTGTTGCGTAGCAGCTGACATCATTAAGGTCAATCAAGATGTTGTCTGACATGAGAGCCGCTCGGTTGCCTAACAAGGAGTAGGATACATTTATCTAGGTAATTGTATGAGTTGCAGGATAGACAGGTTGCCCAACTGAAAGATGAGGTGGTAAGATGAAAGAAATTAGGACTTTATTTAGACTTATACATTTGTATGAACGGAAGTTTGAGCATAAAAGACTCAACTTCACTGTTGCTGAACTGGTAGGATTTGGCTAAAGAGAAGATGGAAATGATGCTATTCATAGTTTCTATTATTCCCGTTAACTGTAGCATAACCCTTAATCTCTCAACTTATCAGCTGGCTTCATTGCTACTGGTGTACCATATCCTAAAACAAAGGAAGTGAGAGGGGTGTGCTGCCTCTTGGCTGGCAAAAAGATCTAGGTCCTAATGTACATGCTACAATTGTTTAGAGAGTGTTAGCAAATGAGGCAAGGGAATGCAGAGAAGTATGGGAGGTTATAAACACAAATTGAGATTTGATTTTTTTTATTCAGCTGTTGATTTTCACTATAAAACTGACTCCATAGTTTAGATCTGGTTACCCTTTATAAAAATCTAAACTTTTTGTATTGCTTATATTAAATGTACTAACAGTGGACTTTTCCATCTGCAGATTATACTGAATGACCAGCAGTGGCAGTGTTTCACAGCAGAGTTTCTCTGAATTGCCAAGACTGAAGCAAACAAAAAAAAAGGAAGTCTTGTGGCATACTGCATCATTTTATCAATTTATGTGGTAAGTAAAACGCCCAATCATTCTTTTAGGCATTAAAAAGATGTTCATAGCATCAGAATGTCCTCACTACTTTATAGTGGGAGCCTGTGCCTGAATATAATTTCTGTTAAGAAAGAAGTAATATGGATCACATTATGTTGGTCATGATATTTAATAAAAGACTGACTGACTCGAACTCTACTAAAACCTGCTTTAGATCCTGGTGCTAGCAATGTTCCATTCGAGGAAATAGCTGTCTTTGAGGCTGAAATGCACCATCTCACTTATGAAAAGTAGTGTTAAATTCTCACGGTAGGAAGTTCATCTAACCTCTTCTCCTGCACTCTATATGTTTGACTCTGATACTCAAGATGGATTGTTGTTAAGGATAGTCCGTCTATGTACCTCCATCCCACTTTCAAGAAGGACACAGTGCTTTGACTGGTTCAGATTCCTTTACCATTCCCTCTCCTACGTGGCTGGAAGTCATGAATACAGATAGTAAGCTACTGCATAACTTCTGATATCTCATCCTCCTGTGTGGTCAGCTTCCACAAGGACAATTGGTCCAGGGGTGTCTGACATCATAAAGCTAAAGCTAAAGCAAGAAGTTGTCTGACATGAGATGCCATTCTGTTGCCTAGCAGTCTGACATCATAAAGCTAAAGCAAGATGCTTTCTGACTAGAGGGCCACTCTGTTGCGTAGCAGCTGACATCATTAAGGTCAATCAAGATGTTGTCTGACATGAGAGCCGCTCGGTTGCCTAACAAGGAGTAGGATACATTTATCTAGGTAATTGTATGAGTTGCAGGATAGACAGGTTGCCCAACTGAAAGATGAGGTGGTAAGATGAAAGAAATTAGGACTTTATTTAGACTTATACATTTGTATGAACGGAAGTTTGAGCATAAAAGACTCAACTTCACTGTTGCTGAACTGGTAGGATTTGGCTAAAGAGAAGATGGAAATGATGCTATTCATAGTTTCTATTATTCCCGTTAACTGTAGCATAACCCTTAATCTCTCAACTTATCAGCTGGCTTCATTGCTACTGGTGTACCATATCCTAAAACAAAGGAAGTGAGAGGGGTGTGCTGCCTCTTGGCTGGCAAAAAGATCTAGGTCCTAATGTACATGCTACAATTGTTTAGAGAGTGTTAGCAAATGAGGCAAGGGAATGCAGAGAAGTATGGGAGGTTATAAACACAAATTGAGATTTGATTTTTTTTATTCAGCTGTTGATTTTCACTATAAAACTGACTCCATAGTTTAGATCTGGTTACCCTTTATAAAAATCTAAACTTTTTGTATTGCTTATATTAAATGTACTAACAGTGGACTTTTCCATCTGCAGATTATACTGAATGACCAGCAGTGGCAGTGTTTCACAGCAGAGTTTCTCTGAATTGCCAAGACTGAAGCAAACAAAAGAAAAAAGGAAGTCTTGTGGCATACTGCATCATTTTATCAATTTATGTGGTAAGTAAAACGCCCAATCATTCTTTTAGGCATTAAAAAGATGTTCATAGCATCGGAATGTCCTCACTACTTTATAGTGGGAGCCTGTGCCTGAATATAATTTCTGTTAAGAAAGAAGTAATATGGATCACATTATGTTGGTCATGATATTTAATAAAAGACTGACTGACTCGAACTCTACTAAAACCTGCTTTAGATCCTGGTGCTAGCAATGTTCCATTCGAGGAAATTGCTGTCTTTGAGGCTGAAATGCACCATCTCACTTATGAAAAGTAGTGTTAAATTCTCACGGTAGGAAGCTCATCTAACCTCTTCTCCAACACTCTATATGTTTGACTCTGATACTCAAGATGGATTGTTGTTAAGGATAGTCCGTCTATGTACCTCCATCCCACTTTCAAGAAGGACACAGTGCTTTGACTGGTTCAGATTCCTTTACCATTCCCTCTCCTACGTGGCTGGAAGTCATGAATACAGATAGTAAGCTACTGCATATCTTCTGATATCTCATCCTCCTGTGTGGTCAGCTTCCACAAGGACAATTGGTCCAGGGGTGTCTGACATCATAAAGCTAAAGCTAAAGCAAGAAGTTGTCTGACATGAGATGCCATTCTGTTGCCTAGCAGTCTGACATCATAAAGCTAAAGCAAGATGCTTTCTGACTAGAGGGCCACTCTGTTGCGTAGCAGCTGACATCATTAAGGTCAATCAAGATGTTGTCTGACATGAGAGCCGCTCGGTTGCCTAACAAGGAGTAGGATACATTTATCTAGGTAATTGTATGAGTTGCAGGATAGACAGGTTGCCCAACTGAAAGATGAGGTGGTAAGATGAAAGAAATTAGGACTTTATTTAGACTTATACATTTGTATGAACGGAAGTTTGAGCATAAAAGACTCAACTTCACTGTTGCTGAACTGGTAGGATTTGGCTAAAGAGAAGATGGAAATGATGCTATTCATAGTTTCTATTATTCCCGTTAACTGTAGCATAACCCTTAATCTCTCAACTTATCAGCTGGCTTCATTGCTACTGGTGTACCATATCCTAAAACAAAGGAAGTGAGAGGGGTGTGCTGCCTCTTGGCTGGCAAAAAGATCTAGGTCCTAATGTACATGCTACAATTGTTTAGAGAGTGTTAGCAAATGAGGCAAGGGAATGCAGAGAAGTATGGGAGGTTATAAACACAAATTGAGATTTGATTTTTTTTCTTCAGCTGTTGATTTTCACTATAAAACTGACTCCATAGTTTAGATCTGGTTACCCTTTATAAAAATCTAAACTTTTTGTATTGCTTATATTAAATGTACTAACAGTGGACTTTTCCATCTGCAGATTATACTGAATGACCAGCAGTGGCAGTGTTTCACAGCAGAGTTTCTCTGAATTGCCAAGACTGAAGCAAACAAAAAAAAAAGGAAGTCTTGTGGCATACTGCATCATTTTATCAATTTATGTGGTAAGTAAAACGCCCAATCATTCTTTTAGGCATTAAAAAGATGTTCATAGCATCAGAATGTCCTCACTACTTTATAGTGGGAGCCTGTGCCTGAATATAATTTCTGTTAAGAAAGAAGTAATATGGATCACATTATGTTGGTCATGATATTTAATAAAAGACTGACTGACTCGAACTCTACTAAAACCTGCTTTAGATCCTGGTGCTAGCAATGTTCCATTCGAGGAAATAGCTGTCTTTGAGGCTGAAATGCACCATCTCACTTATGAAAAGTAGTGTTAAATTCTCACGGTAGGAAGCTCATCTAACCTCTTCTCCTGCACTCTATATGTTTGACTCTGATACTCAAGATGGATTGTTGTTAAGGATAGTCCGTCTATGTACCTCCATCCCACTTTCAAGAAGGACACAGTGCTTTGACTGGTTCAGATTCCTTTACCATTCCCTCTCCTACGTGGCTGGAAGTCATGAATACAGATAGTAAGCTACTGCATATCTTCTGATATCTCATCCTCCTGTGTGGTCAGCTTCCACAAGGACAATTGGTCCAGGGGTGTCTGACATCATAAAGCTAAAGCTAAAGCAAGAAGTTGTCTGACATGAGATGCCATTCTGTTGCCTAGCAGTCTGACATCATAAAGCTAAAGCAAGATGCTTTCTGACTAGAGGGCCACTCTGTTGCGTAGCAGCTGACATCATTAAGGTCAATCAAGATGTTGTCTGACATGAGAGCCGCTCGGTTGCCTAACAAGGAGTAGGATACATTTATCTAGGTAATTGTATGAGTTGCAGGATAGACAGGTTGCCCAACTGAAAGATGAGGTGGTAAGATGAAAGAAATTAGGACTTTATTTAGACTTATACATTTGTATGAACGGAAGTTTGAGCATAAAAGACTCAACTTCACTGTTGCTGAACTGGTAGGATTTGGCTAAAGAGAAGATGGAAATGATGCTATTCATAGTTTCTATTATTCCCGTTAACTGTAGCATAACCCTTAATCTCTCAACTTATCAGCTGGCTTCATTGCTACTGGTGTACCATATCCTAAAACAAAGGAAGTGAGAGGGGTGTGCTGCCTCTTGGCTGGCAAAAAGATCTAGGTCCTAATGTACATGCTACAATTGTTTAGAGAGTGTTAGCAAATGAGGCAAGGGAATGCAGAGAAGTATGGGAGGTTATAAACACAAATTGAGATTTGATTTTTTTTCTTCAGCTGTTGATTTTCACTATAAAACTGACTCCATAGTTTAGATCTGGTTACCCTTTATAAAAATCTAAACTTTTTGTATTGCTTATATTAAATGTACTAACAGTGGACTTTTCCATCTGCAGATTATACTGAATGACCAGCAGTGGCAGTGTTTCACAGCAGAGTTTCTCTGAATTGCCAAGACTGAAGCAAACAAAAAAAAAAGGAAGTCTTGTGGCATACTGCATCATTTTATCAATTTATGTGGTAAGTAAAACGCCCAATCATTCTTTTAGGCATTAAAAAGATGTTCATAGCATCGGAATGTCCTCACTACTTTATAGTGGGAGCCTGTGCCTGAATATAATTTCTGTTAAGAAAGAAGTAATATGGATCACATTATGTTGGTCATGATATTTAATAAAAGACTGACTGACTCGAACTCTACTAAACCTGCTTTAGATCCTGGTGCTAGCAATGTTCTATTCAAGGAAATTGCTGTCTTTGAGGCTGAAATGCACCATCTCACTTATGAAAAGTAGTGTTAAATTCTCACGGTAGGAAGCTCATCTAACCTCTTCTCCAACACTCTATATGTTTGACTCTGATACTCAAGATGGATTGTTGTTAAGGATAGTCCGTCTATGTACCTCCATCCCACTTTCAAGAAGGACACAGTGCTTTGACTGGTTCAGATTCCTTTACCATTCCCTCTCCTACGTGGCTGGAAGTCATGAATACAGATAGTAAGCTACTGCATAACTTCTGATATCTCATCCTCCTGTGTGGTCAGCTTCCACAAGGACAATTGGTCCAGGGGTGTCTGACATCATAAAGCTAAAGCTAAAGCAAGAAGTTGTCTGACATGAGATGCCATTCTGTTGCCTAGCAGTCTGACATCATAAAGCTAAAGCAAGATGCTTTCTGACTAGAGGGCCACTCTGTTGCGTAGCAGCTGACATCATTAAGGTCAATCAAGATGTTGTCTGACATGAGAGCCGCTCGGTTGCCTAACAAGGAGTAGGATACATTTATCTAGGTAATTGTATGAGTTGCAGGATAGACAGGTTGCCCAACTGAAAGATGAGGTGGTAAGATGAAAGAAATTAGGACTTTATTTAGACTTATACATTTGTATGAACGGAAGTTTGAGCATAAAAGACTCAACTTCACTGTTGCTGAACTGGTAGGATTTGGCTAAAGAGAAGATGGAAATGATGCTATTCATAGTTTCTATTATTCCCGTTAACTGTAGCATAACCCTTAATCTCTCAACTTATCAGCTGGCTTCATTGCTACTGGTGTACCATATCCTAAAACAAAGGAAGTGAGAGGGGTGTGCTGCCTCTTGGCTGGCAAAAAGATCTAGGTCCTAATGTACATGCTACAATTGTTTAGAGAGTGTTAGCAAATGAGGCAAGGGAATGCAGAGAAGTATGGGAGGTTATAAACACAAATTGAGATTTGATTTTTTTTATTCAGCTGTTGATTTTCACTATAAAACTGACTCCATAGTTTAGATCTGGTTACCCTTTATAAAAATCTAAACTTTTTGTATTGCTTATATTAAATGTACTAACAGTGGACTTTTCCATCTGCAGATTATACTGAATGACCAGCAGTGGCAGTGTTTCACAGCAGAGTTTCTCTGAATTGCCAAGACTGAAGCAAACAAAAGAAAAAAGGAAGTCTTGTGGCATACTGCATCATTTTATCAATTTATGTGGTAAGTAAAACGCCCAATCATTCTTTTAGGCATTAAAAAGATGTTCATAGCATCGGAATGTCCTCACTACTTTATAGTGGGAGCCTGTGCCTGAATATAATTTCTGTTAAGAAAGAAGTAATATGGATCACATTATGTTGGTCATGATATTTAATAAAAGACTGACTGACTCGAACTCTACTAAAACCTGCTTTAGATCCTGGTGCTAGCAATGTTCCATTCGAGGAAATTGCTGTCTTTGAGGCTGAAATGCACCATCTCACTTATGAAAAGTAGTGTTAAATTCTCACGGTAGGAAGCTCATCTAACCTCTTCTCCAACACTCTATATGTTTGACTCTGATACTCAAGATGGATTGTTGTTAAGGATAGTCCGTCTATGTACCTCCATCCCACTTTCAAGAAGGACACAGTGCTTTGACTGGTTCAGATTCCTTTACCATTCCCTCTCCTACGTGGCTGGAAGTCATGAATACAGATAGTAAGCTACTGCATATCTTCTGATATCTCATCCTCCTGTGTGGTCAGCTTCCACAAGGACAATTGGTCCAGGGGTGTCTGACATCATAAAGCTAAAGCTAAAGCAAGAAGTTGTCTGACATGAGATGCCATTCTGTTGCCTAGCAGTCTGACATCATAAAGCTAAAGCAAGATGCTTTCTGACTAGAGGGCCACTCTGTTGCGTAGCAGCTGACATCATTAAGGTCAATCAAGATGTTGTCTGACATGAGAGCCGCTCGGTTGCCTAACAAGGAGTAGGATACATTTATCTAGGTAATTGTATGAGTTGCAGGATAGACAGGTTGCCCAACTGAAAGATGAGGTGGTAAGATGAAAGAAATTAGGACTTTATTTAGACTTATACATTTGTATGAACGGAAGTTTGAGCATAAAAGACTCAACTTCACTGTTGCTGAACTGGTAGGATTTGGCTAAAGAGAAGATGGAAATGATGCTATTCATAGTTTCTATTATTCCCGTTAACTGTAGCATAACCCTTAATCTCTCAACTTATCAGCTGGCTTCATTGCTACTGGTGTACCATATCCTAAAACAAAGGAAGTGAGAGGGGTGTGCTGCCTCTTGGCTGGCAAAAAGATCTAGGTCCTAATGTACATGCTACAATTGTTTAGAGAGTGTTAGCAAATGAGGCAAGGGAATGCAGAGAAGTATGGGAGGTTATAAACACAAATTGAGATTTGATTTTTTTTCTTCAGCTGTTGATTTTCACTATAAAACTGACTCCATAGTTTAGATCTGGTTACCCTTTATAAAAATCTAAACTTTTTGTATTGCTTATATTAAATGTACTAACAGTGGACTTTTCCATCTGCAGATTATACTGAATGACCAGCAGTGGCAGTGTTTCACAGCAGAGTTTCTCTGAATTGCCAAGACTGAAGCAAACAAAAAAAAAAGGAAGTCTTGTGGCATACTGCATCATTTTATCAATTTATGTGGTAAGTAAAACGCCCAATCATTCTTTTAGGCATTAAAAAGATGTTCATAGCATCAGAATGTCCTCACTACTTTATAGTGGGAGCCTGTGCCTGAATATAATTTCTGTTAAGAAAGAAGTAATATGGATCACATTATGTTGGTCATGATATTTAATAAAAGACTGACTGACTCGAACTCTACTAAAACCTGCTTTAGATCCTGGTGCTAGCAATGTTCCATTCGAGGAAATAGCTGTCTTTGAGGCTGAAATGCACCATCTCACTTATGAAAAGTAGTGTTAAATTCTCACGGTAGGAAGCTCATCTAACCTCTTCTCCTGCACTCTATATGTTTGACTCTGATACTCAAGATGGATTGTTGTTAAGGATAGTCCGTCTATGTACCTCCATCCCACTTTCAAGAAGGACACAGTGCTTTGACTGGTTCAGATTCCTTTACCATTCCCTCTCCTACGTGGCTGGAAGTCATGAATACAGATAGTAAGCTACTGCATATCTTCTGATATCTCATCCTCCTGTGTGGTCAGCTTCCACAAGGACAATTGGTCCAGGGGTGTCTGACATCATAAAGCTAAAGCTAAAGCAAGAAGTTGTCTGACATGAGATGCCATTCTGTTGCCTAGCAGTCTGACATCATAAAGCTAAAGCAAGATGCTTTCTGACTAGAGGGCCACTCTGTTGCGTAGCAGCTGACATCATTAAGGTCAATCAAGATGTTGTCTGACATGAGAGCCGCTCGGTTGCCTAACAAGGAGTAGGATACATTTATCTAGGTAATTGTATGAGTTGCAGGATAGACAGGTTGCCCAACTGAAAGATGAGGTGGTAAGATGAAAGAAATTAGGACTTTATTTAGACTTATACATTTGTATGAACGGAAGTTTGAGCATAAAAGACTCAACTTCACTGTTGCTGAACTGGTAGGATTTGGCTAAAGAGAAGATGGAAATGATGCTATTCATAGTTTCTATTATTCCCGTTAACTGTAGCATAACCCTTAATCTCTCAACTTATCAGCTGGCTTCATTGCTACTGGTGTACCATATCCTAAAACAAAGGAAGTGAGAGGGGTGTGCTGCCTCTTGGCTGGCAAAAAGATCTAGGTCCTAATGTACATGCTACAATTGTTTAGAGAGTGTTAGCAAATGAGGCAAGGGAATGCAGAGAAGTATGGGAGGTTATAAACACAAATTGAGATTTGATTTTTTTTCTTCAGCTGTTGATTTTCACTATAAAACTGACTCCATAGTTTAGATCTGGTTACCCTTTATAAAAATCTAAACTTTTTGTATTGCTTATATTAAATGTACTAACAGTGGACTTTTCCATCTGCAGATTATACTGAATGACCAGCAGTGGCAGTGTTTCACAGCAGAGTTTCTCTGAATTGCCAAGACTGAAGCAAACAAAAAAAAAAGGAAGTCTTGTGGCATACTGCATCATTTTATCAATTTATGTGGTAAGTAAAACGCCCAATCATTCTTTTAGGCATTAAAAAGATGTTCATAGCATCAGAATGTCCTCACTACTTTATAGTGGGAGCCTGTGCCTGAATATAATTTCTGTTAAGAAAGAAGTAATATGGATCACATTATGTTGGTCATGATATTTAATAAAAGACTGACTGACTCGAACTCTACTAAAACCTGCTTTAGATCCTGGTGCTAGCAATGTTCCATTCGAGGAAATAGCTGTCTTTGAGGCTGAAATGCACCATCTCACTTATGAAAAGTAGTGTTAAATTCTCACGGTAGGAAGTTCATCTAACCTCTTCTCCTGCACTCTATATGTTTGACTCTGATACTCAAGATGGATTGTTGTTAAGGATAGTCCGTCTATGTACCTCCATCCCACTTTCAAGAAGGACACAGTGCTTTGACTGGTTCAGATTCCTTTACCATTCCCTCTCCTACGTGGCTGGAAGTCATGAATACAGATAGTAAGCTACTGCATAACTTCTGATATCTCATCCTCCTGTGTGGTCAGCTTCCACAAGGACAATTGGTCCAGGGGTGTCTGACATCATAAAGCTAAAGCTAAAGCAAGAAGTTGTCTGACATGAGATGCCATTCTGTTGCCTAGCAGTCTGACATCATAAAGCTAAAGCAAGATGCTTTCTGACTAGAGGGCCACTCTGTTGCGTAGCAGCTGACATCATTAAGGTCAATCAAGATGTTGTCTGACATGAGAGCCGCTCGGTTGCCTAACAAGGAGTAGGATACATTTATCTAGGTAATTGTATGAGTTGCAGGATAGACAGGTTGCCCAACTGAAAGATGAGGTGGTAAGATGAAAGAAATTAGGACTTTATTTAGACTTATACATTTGTATGAACGGAAGTTTGAGCATAAAAGACTCAACTTCACTGTTGCTGAACTGGTAGGATTTGGCTAAAGAGAAGATGGAAATGATGCTATTCATAGTTTCTATTATTCCCGTTAACTGTAGCATAACCCTTAATCTCTCAACTTATCAGCTGGCTTCATTGCTACTGGTGTACCATATCCTAAAACAAAGGAAGTGAGAGGGGTGTGCTGCCTCTTGGCTGGCAAAAAGATCTAGGTCCTAATGTACATGCTACAATTGTTTAGAGAGTGTTAGCAAATGAGGCAAGGGAATGCAGAGAAGTATGGGAGGTTATAAACACAAATTGAGATTTGATTTTTTTTATTCAGCTGTTGATTTTCACTATAAAACTGACTCCATAGTTTAGATCTGGTTACCCTTTATAAAAATCTAAACTTTTTGTATTGCTTATATTAAATGTACTAACAGTGGACTTTTCCATCTGCAGATTATACTGAATGACCAGCAGTGGCAGTGTTTCACAGCAGAGTTTCTCTGAATTGCCAAGACTGAAGCAAACAAAAAAAAAGGAAGTCTTGTGGCATACTGCATCATTTTATCAATTTATGTGGTAAGTAAAACGCCCAATCATTCTTTTAGGCATTAAAAAGATGTTCATAGCATCAGAATGTCCTCACTACTTTATAGTGGGAGCCTGTGCCTGAATATAATTTCTGTTAAGAAAGAAGTAATATGGATCACATTATGTTGGTCATGATATTTAATAAAAGACTGACTGACTCGAACTCTACTAAAACCTGCTTTAGATCCTGGTGCTAGCAATGTTCCATTCGAGGAAATAGCTGTCTTTGAGGCTGAAATGCACCATCTCACTTATGAAAAGTAGTGTTAAATTCTCACGGTAGGAAGTTCATCTAACCTCTTCTCCTGCACTCTATATGTTTGACTCTGATACTCAAGATGGATTGTTGTTAAGGATAGTCCGTCTATGTACCTCCATCCCACTTTCAAGAAGGACACAGTGCTTTGACTGGTTCAGATTCCTTTACCATTCCCTCTCCTACGTGGCTGGAAGTCATGAATACAGATAGTAAGCTACTGCATAACTTCTGATATCTCATCCTCCTGTGTGGTCAGCTTCCACAAGGACAATTGGTCCAGGGGTGTCTGACATCATAAAGCTAAAGCTAAAGCAAGAAGTTGTCTGACATGAGATGCCATTCTGTTGCCTAGCAGTCTGACATCATAAAGCTAAAGCAAGATGCTTTCTGACTAGAGGGCCACTCTGTTGCGTAGCAGCTGACATCATTAAGGTCAATCAAGATGTTGTCTGACATGAGAGCCGCTCGGTTGCCTAACAAGGAGTAGGATACATTTATCTAGGTAATTGTATGAGTTGCAGGATAGACAGGTTGCCCAACTGAAAGATGAGGTGGTAAGATGAAAGAAATTAGGACTTTATTTAGACTTATACATTTGTATGAACGGAAGTTTGAGCATAAAAGACTCAACTTCACTGTTGCTGAACTGGTAGGATTTGGCTAAAGAGAAGATGGAAATGATGCTATTCATAGTTTCTATTATTCCCGTTAACTGTAGCATAACCCTTAATCTCTCAACTTATCAGCTGGCTTCATTGCTACTGGTGTACCATATCCTAAAACAAAGGAAGTGAGAGGGGTGTGCTGCCTCTTGGCTGGCAAAAAGATCTAGGTCCTAATGTACATGCTACAATTGTTTAGAGAGTGTTAGCAAATGAGGCAAGGGAATGCAGAGAAGTATGGGAGGTTATAAACACAAATTGAGATTTGATTTTTTTTATTCAGCTGTTGATTTTCACTATAAAACTGACTCCATAGTTTAGATCTGGTTACCCTTTATAAAAATCTAAACTTTTTGTATTGCTTATATTAAATGTACTAACAGTGGACTTTTCCATCTGCAGATTATACTGAATGACCAGCAGTGGCAGTGTTTCACAGCAGAGTTTCTCTGAATTGCCAAGACTGAAGCAAACAAAAAAAAAGGAAGTCTTGTGGCATACTGCATCATTTTATCAATTTATGTGGTAAGTAAAACGCCCAATCATTCTTTTAGGCATTAAAAAGATGTTCATAGCATCAGAATGTCCTCACTACTTTATAGTGGAAGCCTGTGCCTGAATATAATTTCTGTTAAGAAAGAAGTAATATGGATCACATTATGTTGGTCATGATATTTAATAAAAGACTGACTGACTCGAACTCTACTAAAACCTGCTTTAGATCCTGGTGCTAGCAATGTTCCATTCGAGGAAATTGCTGTCTTTGAGGCTGAAATGCACCATCTCACTTATGAAAAGTAGTGTTAAATTCTCACGGTAGGAAGCTCATCTAACCTCTTCTCCAACACTCTATATGTTTGACTCTGATACTCAAGATGGATTGTTGTTAAGGATAGTCCGTCTATGTACCTCCATCCCACTTTCAAGAAGGACACAGTGCTTTGACTGGTTCAGATTCCTTTACCATTCCCTCTCCTACGTGGCTGGAAGTCATGAATACAGATAGTAAGCTACTGCATAACTTCTGATATCTCATCCTCCTGTGTGGTCAGCTTCCACAAGGACAATTGGTCCAGGGGTGTCTGACATCATAAAGCTAAAGCTAAAGCAAGAAGTTGTCTGACATGAGATGCCATTCTGTTGCCTAGCAGTCTGAGATCATAAAGCTAAAGCAAGATGCTTTCTGACTAGAGGGCCACTCTGTTGCGTAGCAGCTGACATCATTAAGGTCAATCAAGATGTTGTCTGACATGAGAGCCGCTCGGTTGCCTAACAAGGAGTAGGATACATTTATCTAGGTAATTGTATGAGTTGCAGGATAGACAGGTTGCCCAACTGAAAGATGAGGTGGTAAGATGAAAGAAATTAGGACTTTATTTAGACTTATACATTTGTATGAACGGAAGTTTGAGCATAAAAGACTCAACTTCACTGTTGCTGAACTGGTAGGATTTGGCTAAAGAGAAGATGGAAATGATGCTATTCATAGTTTCTATTATTCCCGTTAACTGTAGCATAACCCTTAATCTCTCAACTTATCAGCTGGCTTCATTGCTACTGGTGTACCATATCCTAAAACAAAGGAAGTGAGAGGGGTGTGCTGCCTCTTGGCTGGCAAAAAGATCTAGGTCCTAATGTACATGCTACAATTGTTTAGAGAGTGTTAGCAAATGAGGCAAGGGAATGCAGAGAAGTATGGGAGGTTATAAACACAAATTGAGATTTGATTTTTTTTCTTCAGCTGTTGATTTTCACTATAAAACTGACTCCATAGTTTAGATCTGGTTACCCTTTATAAAAATCTAAACTTTTTGTATTGCTTATATTAAATGTACTAACAGTGGACTTTTCCATCTGCAGATTATACTGAATGACCAGCAGTGGCAGTGTTTCACAGCAGAGTTTCTCTGAATTGCCAAGACTGAAGCAAACAAAAGAAAAAAGGAAGTCTTGTGGCATACTGCATCATTTTATCAATTTATGTGGTAAGTAAAACGCCCAATCATTCTTTTAGGCATTAAAAAGATGTTCATAGCATCGGAATGTCCTCACTACTTTATAGTGGGAGCCTGTGCCTGAATATAATTTCTGTTAAGAAAGAAGTAATATGGATCACATTATGTTGGTCATGATATTTAATAAAAGACTGACTGACTCGAACTCTACTAAAACCTGCTTTAGATCCTGGTGCTAGCAATGTTCCATTCGAGGAAATTGCTGTCTTTGAGGCTGAAATGCACCATCTCACTTATGAAAAGTAGTGTTAAATTCTCACGGTAGGAAGCTCATCTAACCTCTTCTCCAACACTCTATATGTTTGACTCTGATACTCAAGATGGATTGTTGTTAAGGATAGTCCGTCTATGTACCTCCATCCCACTTTCAAGAAGGACACAGTGCTTTGACTGGTTCAGATTCCTTTACCATTCCCTCTCCTACGTGGCTGGAAGTCATGAATACAGATAGTAAGCTACTGCATAACTTCTGATATCTCATCCTCCTGTGTGGTCAGCTTCCACAAGGACAATTGGTCCAGGGGTGTCTGACATCATAAAGCTAAAGCTAAAGCAAGAAGTTGTCTGACATGAGATGCCATTCTGTTGCCTAGCAGTCTGACATCATAAAGCTAAAGCAAGATGCTTTCTGACTAGAGGGCCACTCTGTTGCGTAGCAGCTGACATCATTAAGGTCAATCAAGATGTTGTCTGACATGAGAGCCGCTCGGTTGCCTAACAAGGAGTAGGATACATTTATCTAGGTAATTGTATGAGTTGCAGGATAGACAGGTTGCCCAACTGAAAGATGAGGTGGTAAGATGAAAGAAATTAGGACTTTATTTAGACTTATACATTTGTATGAACGGAAGTTTGAGCATAAAAGACTCAACTTCACTGTTGCTGAACTGGTAGGATTTGGCTAAAGAGAAGATGGAAATGATGCTATTCATAGTTTCTATTATTCCCGTTAACTGTAGCATAACCCTTAATCTCTCAACTTATCAGCTGGCTTCATTGCTACTGGTGTACCATATCCTAAAACAAAGGAAGTGAGAGGGGTGTGCTGCCTCTTGGCTGGCAAAAAGATCTAGGTCCTAATGTACATGCTACAATTGTTTAGAGAGTGTTAGCAAATGAGGCAAGGGAATGCAGAGAAGTATGGGAGGTTATAAACACAAATTGAGATTTGATTTTTTTTATTCAGCTGTTGATTTTCACTATAAAACTGACTCCATAGTTTAGATCTGGTTACCCTTTATAAAAATCTAAACTTTTTGTATTGCTTATATTAAATGTACTAACAGTGGACTTTTCCATCTGCAGATTATACTGAATGACCAGCAGTGGCAGTGTTTCACAGCAGAGTTTCTCTGAATTGCCAAGACTGAAGCAAACAAAAGAAAAAAGGAAGTCTTGTGGCATACTGCATCATTTTATCAATTTATGTGGTAAGTAAAACGCCCAATCATTCTTTTAGGCATTAAAAAGATGTTCATAGCATCGGAATGTCCTCACTACTTTATAGTGGGAGCCTGTGCCTGAATATAATTTCTGTTAAGAAAGAAGTAATATGGATCACATTATGTTGGTCATGATATTTAATAAAAGACTGACTGACTCGAACTCTACTAAAACCTGCTTTAGATCCTGGTGCTAGCAATGTTCCATTCGAGGAAATTGCTGTCTTTGAGGCTGAAATGCACCATCTCACTTATGAAAAGTAGTGTTAAATTCTCACGGTAGGAAGCTCATCTAACCTCTTCTCCAACACTCTATATGTTTGACTCTGATACTCAAGATGGATTGTTGTTAAGGATAGTCCGTCTATGTACCTCCATCCCACTTTCAAGAAGGACACAGTGCTTTGACTGGTTCAGATTCCTTTACCATTCCCTCTCCTACGTGGCTGGAAGTCATGAATACAGATAGTAAGCTACTGCATATCTTCTGATATCTCATCCTCCTGTGTGGTCAGCTTCCACAAGGACAATTGGTCCAGGGGTGTCTGACATCATAAAGCTAAAGCTAAAGCAAGAAGTTGTCTGACATGAGATGCCATTCTGTTGCCTAGCAGTCTGACATCATAAAGCTAAAGCAAGATGCTTTCTGACTAGAGGGCCACTCTGTTGCGTAGCAGCTGACATCATTAAGGTCAATCAAGATGTTGTCTGACATGAGAGCCGCTCGGTTGCCTAACAAGGAGTAGGATACATTTATCTAGGTAATTGTATGAGTTGCAGGATAGACAGGTTGCCCAACTGAAAGATGAGGTGGTAAGATGAAAGAAATTAGGACTTTATTTAGACTTATACATTTGTATGAACGGAAGTTTGAGCATAAAAGACTCAACTTCACTGTTGCTGAACTGGTAGGATTTGGCTAAAGAGAAGATGGAAATGATGCTATTCATAGTTTCTATTATTCCCGTTAACTGTAGCATAACCCTTAATCTCTCAACTTATCAGCTGGCTTCATTGCTACTGGTGTACCATATCCTAAAACAAAGGAAGTGAGAGGGGTGTGCTGCCTCTTGGCTGGCAAAAAGATCTAGGTCCTAATGTACATGCTACAATTGTTTAGAGAGTGTTAGCAAATGAGGCAAGGGAATGCAGAGAAGTATG
Source organism: Lissotriton vulgaris (assembly GCF_964263255.1). Lineage (NCBI taxonomy): Eukaryota > Metazoa > Chordata > Amphibia > Caudata > Salamandridae > Lissotriton > Lissotriton vulgaris. Next base: position 630,983,932 of record NC_141699.1, on the reverse strand, counting down.
GGAGGTTATAAACACAAATTGAGATTTGATTTTTTTTCTTCAGCTGTTGATTTTCACTATAAAACTGACTCCATAGTTTAGATCTGGTTACCCTTTATAAAAATCTAAACTTTTTGTATTGCTTATATTAAATGTACTAACAGTGGACTTTTCCATCTGCAGATTATACTGAATGACCAGCAGTGGCAGTGTTTCACAGCAGAGTTTCTCTGAATTGCCAAGACTGAAGCAAACAAAAAAAAAAGGAAGTCTTGTGGCATACTGCATCATTTTATCAATTTATGTGGTAAGTAAAACGCCCAATCATTCTTTTAGGCATTAAAAAGATGTTCATAGCATCAGAATGTCCTCACTACTTTATAGTGGGAGCCTGTGCCTGAATATAATTTCTGTTAAGAAAGAAGTAATATGGATCACATTATGTTGGTCATGATATTTAATAAAAGACTGACTGACTCGAACTCTACTAAAACCTGCTTTAGATCCTGGTGCTAGCAATGTTCCATTCGAGGAAATAGCTGTCTTTGAGGCTGAAATGCACCATCTCACTTATGAAAAGTAGTGTTAAATTCTCACGGTAGGAAGCTCATCTAACCTCTTCTCCTGCACTCTATATGTTTGACTCTGATACTCAAGATGGATTGTTGTTAAGGATAGTCCGTCTATGTACCTCCATCCCACTTTCAAGAAGGACACAGTGCTTTGACTGGTTCAGATTCCTTTACCATTCCCTCTCCTACGTGGCTGGAAGTCATGAATACAGATAGTAAGCTACTGCATATCTTCTGATATCTCATCCTCCTGTGTGGTCAGCTTCCACAAGGACAATTGGTCCAGGGGTGTCTGACATCATAAAGCTAAAGCTAAAGCAAGAAGTTGTCTGACATGAGATGCCATTCTGTTGCCTAGCAGTCTGACATCATAAAGCTAAAGCAAGATGCTTTCTGACTAGAGGGCCACTCTGTTGCGTAGCAGCTGACATCATTAAGGTCAATCAAGATGTTGTCTGACATGAGAGCCGCTCGGTTGCCTAACAAGGAGTAGGATACATTTATCTAGGTAATTGTATGAGTTGCAGGATAGACAGGTTGCCCAACTGAAAGATGAGGTGGTAAGATGAAAGAAATTAGGACTTTATTTAGACTTATACATTTGTATGAACGGAAGTTTGAGCATAAAAGACTCAACTTCACTGTTGCTGAACTGGTAGGATTTGGCTAAAGAGAAGATGGAAATGATGCTATTCATAGTTTCTATTATTCCCGTTAACTGTAGCATAACCCTTAATCTCTCAACTTATCAGCTGGCTTCATTGCTACTGGTGTACCATATCCTAAAACAAAGGAAGTGAGAGGGGTGTGCTGCCTCTTGGCTGGCAAAAAGATCTAGGTCCTAATGTACATGCTACAATTGTTTAGAGAGTGTTAGCAAATGAGGCAAGGGAATGCAGAGAAGTATGGGAGGTTATAAACACAAATTGAGATTTGATTTTTTTTCTTCAGCTGTTGATTTTCACTATAAAACTGACTCCATAGTTTAGATCTGGTTACCCTTTATAAAAATCTAAACTTTTTGTATTGCTTATATTAAATGTACTAACAGTGGACTTTTCCATCTGCAGATTATACTGAATGACCAGCAGTGGCAGTGTTTCACAGCAGAGTTTCTCTGAATTGCCAAGACTGAAGCAAACAAAAAAAAAAGGAAGTCTTGTGGCATACTGCATCATTTTATCAATTTATGTGGTAAGTAAAACGCCCAATCATTCTTTTAGGCATTAAAAAGATGTTCATAGCATCAGAATGTCCTCACTACTTTATAGTGGGAGCCTGTGCCTGAATATAATTTCTGTTAAGAAAGAAGTAATATGGATCACATTATGTTGGTCATGATATTTAATAAAAGACTGACTGACTCGAACTCTACTAAAACCTGCTTTAGATCCTGGTGCTAGCAATGTTCCATTCGAGGAAATAGCTGTCTTTGAGGCTGAAATGCACCATCTCACTTATGAAAAGTAGTGTTAAATTCTCACGGTAGGAAGTTCATCTAACCTCTTCTCCTGCACTCTATATGTTTGACTCTGATACTCAAGATGGATTGTTGTTAAGGATAGTCCGTCTATGTACCTCCATCCCACTTTCAAGAAGGACACAGTGCTTTGACTGGTTCAGATTCCTTTACCATTCCCTCTCCTACGTGGCTGGAAGTCATGAATACAGATAGTAAGCTACTGCATAACTTCTGATATCTCATCCTCCTGTGTGGTCAGCTTCCACAAGGACAATTGGTCCAGGGGTGTCTGACATCATAAAGCTAAAGCTAAAGCAAGAAGTTGTCTGACATGAGATGCCATTCTGTTGCCTAGCAGTCTGACATCATAAAGCTAAAGCAAGATGCTTTCTGACTAGAGGGCCACTCTGTTGCGTAGCAGCTGACATCATTAAGGTCAATCAAGATGTTGTCTGACATGAGAGCCGCTCGGTTGCCTAACAAGGAGTAGGATACATTTATCTAGGTAATTGTATGAGTTGCAGGATAGACAGGTTGCCCAACTGAAAGATGAGGTGGTAAGATGAAAGAAATTAGGACTTTATTTAGACTTATACATTTGTATGAACGGAAGTTTGAGCATAAAAGACTCAACTTCACTGTTGCTGAACTGGTAGGATTTGGCTAAAGAGAAGATGGAAATGATGCTATTCATAGTTTCTATTATTCCCGTTAACTGTAGCATAACCCTTAATCTCTCAACTTATCAGCTGGCTTCATTGCTACTGGTGTACCATATCCTAAAACAAAGGAAGTGAGAGGGGTGTGCTGCCTCTTGGCTGGCAAAAAGATCTAGGTCCTAATGTACATGCTACAATTGTTTAGAGAGTGTTAGCAAATGAGGCAAGGGAATGCAGAGAAGTATGGGAGGTTATAAACACAAATTGAGATTTGATTTTTTTTATTCAGCTGTTGATTTTCACTATAAAACTGACTCCATAGTTTAGATCTGGTTACCCTTTATAAAAATCTAAACTTTTTGTATTGCTTATATTAAATGTACTAACAGTGGACTTTTCCATCTGCAGATTATACTGAATGACCAGCAGTGGCAGTGTTTCACAGCAGAGTTTCTCTGAATTGCCAAGACTGAAGCAAACAAAAAAAAAGGAAGTCTTGTGGCATACTGCATCATTTTATCAATTTATGTGGTAAGTAAAACGCCCAATCATTCTTTTAGGCATTAAAAAGATGTTCATAGCATCAGAATGTCCTCACTACTTTATAGTGGGAGCCTGTGCCTGAATATAATTTCTGTTAAGAAAGAAGTAATATGGATCACATTATGTTGGTCATGATATTTAATAAAAGACTGACTGACTCGAACTCTACTAAAACCTGCTTTAGATCCTGGTGCTAGCAATGTTCCATTCGAGGAAATAGCTGTCTTTGAGGCTGAAATGCACCATCTCACTTATGAAAAGTAGTGTTAAATTCTCACGGTAGGAAGTTCATCTAACCTCTTCTCCTGCACTCTATATGTTTGACTCTGATACTCAAGATGGATTGTTGTTAAGGATAGTCCGTCTATGTACCTCCATCCCACTTTCAAGAAGGACACAGTGCTTTGACTGGTTCAGATTCCTTTACCATTCCCTCTCCTACGTGGCTGGAAGTCATGAATACAGATAGTAAGCTACTGCATAACTTCTGATATCTCATCCTCCTGTGTGGTCAGCTTCCACAAGGACAATTGGTCCAGGGGTGTCTGACATCATAAAGCTAAAGCTAAAGCAAGAAGTTGTCTGACATGAGATGCCATTCTGTTGCCTAGCAGTCTGACATCATAAAGCTAAAGCAAGATGCTTTCTGACTAGAGGGCCACTCTGTTGCGTAGCAGCTGACATCATTAAGGTCAATCAAGATGTTGTCTGACATGAGAGCCGCTCGGTTGCCTAACAAGGAGTAGGATACATTTATCTAGGTAATTGTATGAGTTGCAGGATAGACAGGTTGCCCAACTGAAAGATGAGGTGGTAAGATGAAAGAAATTAGGACTTTATTTAGACTTATACATTTGTATGAACGGAAGTTTGAGCATAAAAGACTCAACTTCACTGTTGCTGAACTGGTAGGATTTGGCTAAAGAGAAGATGGAAATGATGCTATTCATAGTTTCTATTATTCCCGTTAACTGTAGCATAACCCTTAATCTCTCAACTTATCAGCTGGCTTCATTGCTACTGGTGTACCATATCCTAAAACAAAGGAAGTGAGAGGGGTGTGCTGCCTCTTGGCTGGCAAAAAGATCTAGGTCCTAATGTACATGCTACAATTGTTTAGAGAGTGTTAGCAAATGAGGCAAGGGAATGCAGAGAAGTATGGGAGGTTATAAACACAAATTGAGATTTGATTTTTTTTATTCAGCTGTTGATTTTCACTATAAAACTGACTCCATAGTTTAGATCTGGTTACCCTTTATAAAAATCTAAACTTTTTGTATTGCTTATATTAAATGTACTAACAGTGGACTTTTCCATCTGCAGATTATACTGAATGACCAGCAGTGGCAGTGTTTCACAGCAGAGTTTCTCTGAATTGCCAAGACTGAAGCAAACAAAAAAAAAGGAAGTCTTGTGGCATACTGCATCATTTTATCAATTTATGTGGTAAGTAAAACGCCCAATCATTCTTTTAGGCATTAAAAAGATGTTCATAGCATCAGAATGTCCTCACTACTTTATAGTGGAAGCCTGTGCCTGAATATAATTTCTGTTAAGAAAGAAGTAATATGGATCACATTATGTTGGTCATGATATTTAATAAAAGACTGACTGACTCGAACTCTACTAAAACCTGCTTTAGATCCTGGTGCTAGCAATGTTCCATTCGAGGAAATTGCTGTCTTTGAGGCTGAAATGCACCATCTCACTTATGAAAAGTAGTGTTAAATTCTCACGGTAGGAAGCTCATCTAACCTCTTCTCCAACACTCTATATGTTTGACTCTGATACTCAAGATGGATTGTTGTTAAGGATAGTCCGTCTATGTACCTCCATCCCACTTTCAAGAAGGACACAGTGCTTTGACTGGTTCAGATTCCTTTACCATTCCCTCTCCTACGTGGCTGGAAGTCATGAATACAGATAGTAAGCTACTGCATAACTTCTGATATCTCATCCTCCTGTGTGGTCAGCTTCCACAAGGACAATTGGTCCAGGGGTGTCTGACATCATAAAGCTAAAGCTAAAGCAAGAAGTTGTCTGACATGAGATGCCATTCTGTTGCCTAGCAGTCTGAGATCATAAAGCTAAAGCAAGATGCTTTCTGACTAGAGGGCCACTCTGTTGCGTAGCAGCTGACATCATTAAGGTCAATCAAGATGTTGTCTGACATGAGAGCCGCTCGGTTGCCTAACAAGGAGTAGGATACATTTATCTAGGTAATTGTATGAGTTGCAGGATAGACAGGTTGCCCAACTGAAAGATGAGGTGGTAAGATGAAAGAAATTAGGACTTTATTTAGACTTATACATTTGTATGAACGGAAGTTTGAGCATAAAAGACTCAACTTCACTGTTGCTGAACTGGTAGGATTTGGCTAAAGAGAAGATGGAAATGATGCTATTCATAGTTTCTATTATTCCCGTTAACTGTAGCATAACCCTTAATCTCTCAACTTATCAGCTGGCTTCATTGCTACTGGTGTACCATATCCTAAAACAAAGGAAGTGAGAGGGGTGTGCTGCCTCTTGGCTGGCAAAAAGATCTAGGTCCTAATGTACATGCTACAATTGTTTAGAGAGTGTTAGCAAATGAGGCAAGGGAATGCAGAGAAGTATGGGAGGTTATAAACACAAATTGAGATTTGATTTTTTTTCTTCAGCTGTTGATTTTCACTATAAAACTGACTCCATAGTTTAGATCTGGTTACCCTTTATAAAAATCTAAACTTTTTGTATTGCTTATATTAAATGTACTAACAGTGGACTTTTCCATCTGCAGATTATACTGAATGACCAGCAGTGGCAGTGTTTCACAGCAGAGTTTCTCTGAATTGCCAAGACTGAAGCAAACAAAAGAAAAAAGGAAGTCTTGTGGCATACTGCATCATTTTATCAATTTATGTGGTAAGTAAAACGCCCAATCATTCTTTTAGGCATTAAAAAGATGTTCATAGCATCGGAATGTCCTCACTACTTTATAGTGGGAGCCTGTGCCTGAATATAATTTCTGTTAAGAAAGAAGTAATATGGATCACATTATGTTGGTCATGATATTTAATAAAAGACTGACTGACTCGAACTCTACTAAAACCTGCTTTAGATCCTGGTGCTAGCAATGTTCCATTCGAGGAAATTGCTGTCTTTGAGGCTGAAATGCACCATCTCACTTATGAAAAGTAGTGTTAAATTCTCACGGTAGGAAGCTCATCTAACCTCTTCTCCAACACTCTATATGTTTGACTCTGATACTCAAGATGGATTGTTGTTAAGGATAGTCCGTCTATGTACCTCCATCCCACTTTCAAGAAGGACACAGTGCTTTGACTGGTTCAGATTCCTTTACCATTCCCTCTCCTACGTGGCTGGAAGTCATGAATACAGATAGTAAGCTACTGCATAACTTCTGATATCTCATCCTCCTGTGTGGTCAGCTTCCACAAGGACAATTGGTCCAGGGGTGTCTGACATCATAAAGCTAAAGCTAAAGCAAGAAGTTGTCTGACATGAGATGCCATTCTGTTGCCTAGCAGTCTGACATCATAAAGCTAAAGCAAGATGCTTTCTGACTAGAGGGCCACTCTGTTGCGTAGCAGCTGACATCATTAAGGTCAATCAAGATGTTGTCTGACATGAGAGCCGCTCGGTTGCCTAACAAGGAGTAGGATACATTTATCTAGGTAATTGTATGAGTTGCAGGATAGACAGGTTGCCCAACTGAAAGATGAGGTGGTAAGATGAAAGAAATTAGGACTTTATTTAGACTTATACATTTGTATGAACGGAAGTTTGAGCATAAAAGACTCAACTTCACTGTTGCTGAACTGGTAGGATTTGGCTAAAGAGAAGATGGAAATGATGCTATTCATAGTTTCTATTATTCCCGTTAACTGTAGCATAACCCTTAATCTCTCAACTTATCAGCTGGCTTCATTGCTACTGGTGTACCATATCCTAAAACAAAGGAAGTGAGAGGGGTGTGCTGCCTCTTGGCTGGCAAAAAGATCTAGGTCCTAATGTACATGCTACAATTGTTTAGAGAGTGTTAGCAAATGAGGCAAGGGAATGCAGAGAAGTATGGGAGGTTATAAACACAAATTGAGATTTGATTTTTTTTCTTCAGCTGTTGATTTTCACTATAAAACTGACTCCATAGTTTAGATCTGGTTACCCTTTATAAAAATCTAAACTTTTTGTATTGCTTATATTAAATGTACTAACAGTGGACTTTTCCATCTGCAGATTATACTGAATGACCAGCAGTGGCAGTGTTTCACAGCAGAGTTTCTCTGAATTGCCAAGACTGAAGCAAACAAAAGAAAAAAGGAAGTCTTGTGGCATACTGCATCATTTTATCAATTTATGTGGTAAGTAAAACGCCCAATCATTCTTTTAGGCATTAAAAAGATGTTCATAGCATCGGAATGTCCTCACTACTTTATAGTGGGAGCCTGTGCCTGAATATAATTTCTGTTAAGAAAGAAGTAATATGGATCACATTATGTTGGTCATGATATTTAATAAAAGACTGACTGACTCGAACTCTACTAAAACCTGCTTTAGATCCTGGTGCTAGCAATGTTCCATTCGAGGAAATTGCTGTCTTTGAGGCTGAAATGCACCATCTCACTTATGAAAAGTAGTGTTAAATTCTCACGGTAGGAAGCTCATCTAACCTCTTCTCCAACACTCTATATGTTTGACTCTGATACTCAAGATGGATTGTTGTTAAGGATAGTCCGTCTATGTACCTCCATCCCACTTTCAAGAAGGACACAGTGCTTTGACTGGTTCAGATTCCTTTACCATTCCCTCTCCTACGTGGCTGGAAGTCATGAATACAGATAGTAAGCTACTGCATAACTTCTGATATCTCATCCTCCTGTGTGGTCAGCTTCCACAAGGACAATTGGTCCAGGGGTGTCTGACATCATAAAGCTAAAGCTAAAGCAAGAAGTTGTCTGACATGAGATGCCATTCTGTTGCCTAGCAGTCTGACATCATAAAGCTAAAGCAAGATGCTTTCTGACTAGAGGGCCACTCTGTTGCGTAGCAGCTGACATCATTAAGGTCAATCAAGATGTTGTCTGACATGAGAGCCGCTCGGTTGCCTAACAAGGAGTAGGATACATTTATCTAGGTAATTGTATGAGTTGCAGGATAGACAGGTTGCCCAACTGAAAGATGAGGTGGTAAGATGAAAGAAATTAGGACTTTATTTAGACTTATACATTTGTATGAACGGAAGTTTGAGCATAAAAGACTCAACTTCACTGTTGCTGAACTGGTAGGATTTGGCTAAAGAGAAGATGGAAATGATGCTATTCATAGTTTCTATTATTCCCGTTAACTGTAGCATAACCCTTAATCTCTCAACTTATCAGCTGGCTTCATTGCTACTGGTGTACCATATCCTAAAACAAAGGAAGTGAGAGGGGTGTGCTGCCTCTTGGCTGGCAAAAAGATCTAGGTCCTAATGTACATGCTACAATTGTTTAGAGAGTGTTAGCAAATGAGGCAAGGGAATGCAGAGAAGTATGGGAGGTTATAAACACAAATTGAGATTTGATTTTTTTTCTTCAGCTGTTGATTTTCACTATAAAACTGACTCCATAGTTTAGATCTGGTTACCCTTTATAAAAATCTAAACTTTTTGTATTGCTTATATTAAATGTACTAACAGTGGACTTTTCCATCTGCAGATTATACTGAATGACCAGCAGTGGCAGTGTTTCACAGCAGAGTTTCTCTGAATTGCCAAGACTGAAGCAAACAAAAGAAAAAAGGAAGTCTTGTGGCATACTGCATCATTTTATCAATTTATGTGGTAAGTAAAACGCCCAATCATTCTTTTAGGCATTAAAAAGATGTTCATAGCATCGGAATGTCCTCACTACTTTATAGTGGGAGCCTGTGCCTGAATATAATTTCTGTTAAGAAAGAAGTAATATGGATCACATTATGTTGGTCATGATATTTAATAAAAGACTGACTGACTCGAACTCTACTAAACCTGCTTTAGATCCTGGTGCTAGCAATGTTCCATTCAAGGAAATTGCTGTCTTTGAGGCTGAAATGCACCATCTCACTTATGAAAAGTAGTGTTAAATTCTCACGGTAGGAAGCTCATCTAACCTCTTCTCCAACACTCTATATGTTTGACTCTGATACTCAAGATGGATTGTTGTTAAGGATAGTCCGTCTATGTACCTCCATCCCACTTTCAAGAAGGACACAGTGCTTTGACTGGTTCAGATTCCTTTACCATTCCCTCTCCTACGTGGCTGGAAGTCATGAATACAGATAGTAAGCTACTGCATAACTTCTGATATCTCATCCTCCTGTGTGGTCAGCTTCCACAAGGACAATTGGTCCAGGGGTGTCTGACATCATAAAGCTAAAGCTAAAGCAAGAAGTTGTCTGACATGAGATGCCATTCTGTTGCCTAGCAGTCTGAGATCATAAAGCTAAAGCAAGATGCTTTCTGACTAGAGGGCCACTCTGTTGCGTAGCAGCTGACATCATTGAGGTCAATCAAGATGTTGTCTGACATGAGAGCCGCTCGGTTGCCTAACAAGGAGTAGCATACATTTATCTAGGTAATTGTATGAGTTGCAGGATAGACAGGTTGCCCAACTGAAAGATGAGGTGGTAAGATGAAAGAAATTAGGACTTTATTTAGACTTATACATTTGTATGAACGGAAGTTTGAGCATAAAAGACTCAACTTCACTGTTGCTGAACTGGTAGGATTTGGCTAAAGAGAAGATGGAAATGATGCTATTCATAGTTTCTATTATTCCCGTTAACTGTAGCATAACCCTTAATCTCTCAACTTATCAGCTGGCTTCATTGCTACTGGTGTACCATATCCTAAAACAAAGGAAGTGAGAAGGGTGTGCTGCCTCTTGGCTGGCAAAAAGATCTAGGTCCTAATGTACATGCTACAATTGTTTAGAGAGTGTTAGCAAATGAGGCAAGGGAATGCAGAGAAGTATGGGAGGTTATAAACACAAATGAGATTTGATTTTTTTTATTCAGCTGTTGATTTTCACTATAAAACTGACTCCATAGTTTAGATCTGGTTACCCTTTATAAAAATCTAAACTTTTTGTATTGCTTATATTAAATGTACTAACAGTGGACTTTTCCATCTGCAGATTATACTGAATGACCAGCAGTGGCAGTGTTTCACAGCAGAGTTTCTCTGAATTGCCAAGACTGAAGCAAACAAAAGAAAAAAGGAAGTCTTGTGGCATACTGCATCATTTTATCAATTTATGTGGTAAGTAAAACGCCCAATCATTCTTTTAGGCATTAAAAAGATGTTCATAGCATCGGAATGTCCTCACTACTTTATAGTGGGAGCCTGTGCCTGAATATAATTTCTGTTAAGAAAGAAGTAATATGGATCACATTATGTTGGTCATGATATTTAATAAAAGACTGACTGACTCGAACTCTACTAAAACCTGCTTTAGATCCTGGTGCTAGCAATGTTCCATTCGAGGAAATTGCTGTCTTTGAGGCTGAAATGCACCATCTCACTTATGAAAAGTAGTGTTAAATTCTCACGGTAGGAAGCTCATCTAACCTCTTCTCCAACACTCTATATGTTTGACTCTGATACTCAAGATGGATTGTTGTTAAGGATAGTCCGTCTATGTACCTCCATCCCACTTTCAAGAAGGACACAGTGCTTTGACTGGTTCAGATTCCTTTACCATTCCCTCTCCTACGTGGCTGGAAGTCATGAATACAGATAGTAAGCTACTGCATAACTTCTGATATCTCATCCTCCTGTGTGGTCAGCTTCCACAAGGACAATTGGTCCAGGGGTGTCTGACATCATAAAGCTAAAGCTAAAGCAAGAAGTTGTCTGACATGAGATGCCATTCTGTTGCCTAGCAGTCTGACATCATAAAGCTAAAGCAAGATGCTTTCTGACTAGAGGGCCACTCTGTTGCGTAGCAGCTGACATCATTAAGGTCAATCAAGATGTTGTCTGACATGAGAGCCGCTCGGTTGCCTAACAAGGAGTAGGATACATTTATCTAGGTAATTGTATGAGTTGCAGGATAGACAGGTTGCCCAACTGAAAGATGAGGTGGTAAGATGAAAGAAATTAGGACTTTATTTAGACTTATACATTTGTATGAACGGAAGTTTGAGCATAAAAGACTCAACTTCACTGTTGCTGAACTGGTAGGATTTGGCTAAAGAGAAGATGGAAATGATGCTATTCATAGTTTCTATTATTCCCGTTAACTGTAGCATAACCCTTAATCTCTCAACTTATCAGCTGGCTTCATTGCTACTGGTGTACCATATCCTAAAACAAAGGAAGTGAGAGGGGTGTGCTGCCTCTTGGCTGGCAAAAAGATCTAGGTCCTAATGTACATGCTACAATTGTTTAGAGAGTGTTAGCAAATGAGGCAAGGGAATGCAGAGAAGTATGGGAGGTTATAAACACAAATTGAGATTTGATTTTTTTTCTTCAGCTGTTGATTTTCACTATGAAACTGACTCCATAGTTTAGATCTGGTTACCCTTTATAAAAATCTAAACTTTTTGTATTGCTTATATTAAATGTACTAACAGTGGACTTTTCCATCTGCAGATTATACTGAATGACCAGCAGTGGCAGTGTTTCACAGCAGAGTTTCTCTGAATTGCCAAGACTGAAGCAAACAAAAGAAAAAAGGAAGTCTTGTGGCATACTGCATCATTTTATCAATTTATGTGGTAAGTAAAACGCCCAATCATTCTTTTAGGCATTAAAAAGATGTTCATAGCATCGGAATGTCCTCACTACTTTATAGTGGGAGCCTGTGCCTGAATATAATTTCTGTTAAGAAAGAAGTAATATGGATCACATTATGTTGGTCATGATATTTAATAAAAGACTGACTGACTCGAACTCTACTAAACCTGCTTTAGATCCTGGTGCTAGCAATGTTCCATTCAAGGAAATTGCTGTCTTTGAGGCTGAAATGCACCATCTCACTTATGAAAAGTAGTGTTAAATTCTCACGGTAGGAAGCTCATCTAACCTCTTCTCCAACACTCTATATGTTTGACTCTGATACTCAAGATGGATTGTTGTTAAGGATAGTCCGTCTATGTACCTCCATCCCACTTTCAAGAAGGACACAGTGCTTTGACTGGTTCAGATTCCTTTACCATTCCCTCTCCTACGTGGCTGGAAGTCATGAATACAGATAGTAAGCTACTGCATAACTTCTGATATCTCATCCTCCTGTGTGGTCAGCTTCCACAAGGACAATTGGTCCAGGGGTGTCTGACATCATAAAGCTAAAGCTAAAGCAAGAAGTTGTCTGACATGAGATGCCATTCTGTTGCCTAGCAGTCTGAGATCATAAAGCTAAAGCAAGATGCTTTCTGACTAGAGGGCCACTCTGTTGCGTAGCAGCTGACATCATTAAGGTCAATCAAGATGTTGTCTGACATGAGAGCCGCTCGGTTGCCTAACAAGGAGTAGCATACATTTATCTAGGTAATTGTATGAGTTGCAGGATAGACAGGTTGCCCAACTGAAAGATGAGGTGGTAAGATGAAAGAAATTAGGACTTTATTTAGACTTATACATTTGTATGAACGGAAGTTTGAGCATAAAAGACTCAACTTCACTGTTGCTGAACTGGTAGGATTTGGCTAAAGAGAAGATGGAAATGATGCTATTCATAGTTTTTATTATTCCCGTTAACTGTAGCATAACCGCTAATCTCTCAACTTATCAGCTGGCTTCATTGCTACTGGTGTACCATATCCTAAAACAAAGGAAGTGAGAGGGGTGTGCTGCCTCTTGGCTGGCAAAAAGATCTAGGTCCTAATGTACATGCTACAATTGTTTAGAGAGTGTTAGCAAATGAGGCAAGGGAATGCAGAGAAGTATGGGAGGTTATAAACACAAATTGAGATTTGATTTTTTTTCTTCAGCTGTTGATTTTCACTATAAAACTGACTCCATAGTTTAGATCTGGTTACCCTTTATAAAAATCTAAACTTTTTGTATTGCTTATATTAAATGTACTAACAGTGGACTTTTCCATCTGCAGATTATACTGAATGACCAGCAGTGGCAGTGTTTCACAGCAGAGTTTCTCTGAATTGCCAAGACTGAAGCAAACAAAAAAAAAGGAAGTCTTGTGGCATACTGCATCATTTTATCAATTTATGTGGTAAGTAAAACGCCCAATCATTCTTTTAGGCATTAAAAAGATGTTCATAGCATCAGAATGTCCTCACTACTTTATAGTGGGAGCCTGTGCCTGAATATAATTTCTGTTAAGAAAGAAGTAATATGGATCACATTATGTTGGTCATGATATTTAAAAAAAAACTGACTGACTCGAAATCTACTAAAACCTGCTTTAGATCCTGGTGCTAGCAATGTTCCATTCGAGGAAATAGCTGTCTTTGAGGCTGAAATGCACCATCTCACTTATGAAAAGTAGTGTTAAATTCTCACGGTAGGAAGCTCATCTAACCTCTTCTCCTGCACTCTATATGTTTGACTCTGATACTCAAGATGGATTGTTGTTAAGGATAGTCCGTCTATGTACCTCCATCCCACTTTCAAGAAGGACACAGTGCTTTGACTGGTTCAGATTCCTTTACCATTCCCTCTCCTACGTGGCTGGAAGTCATGAATACAGATAGTAAGCTACTGCATAACTTCTGATATCTCATCCTCCTGTGTGGTCAGCTTCCACAAGGACAATTGGTCCAGGGGTGTCTGACATCATAAAGCTAAAGCTAAAGCAAGAAGTTGTCTGACATGAGATGCCATTCTGTTGCCTAGCAGTCTGAGATCATAAAGCTAAAGCAAGATGCTTTCTGACTAGAGGGCCACTCTGTTGCGTAGCAGCTGACATCATTAAGGTCAATCAAGATGTTGTCTGACATGAGAGCCGCTCGGTTGCCTAACAAGGAGTAGGATACATTTATCTAGGTAATTGTATGAGTTGCAGGATAGACAGGTTGCCCAACTGAAAGATGAGGTGGTAAGATGAAAGAAATTAGGACTTTATTTAGACTTATACATTTGTATGAACGGAAGTTTGAGCATAAAAGACTCAACTTCTCTGTTGCTGAACTGGTAGGATTTGGCTAAAGAGAAGATGGAAATGATGCTATTCATAGTTTCTATTATTCCCGTTAACTGTAGCATAACCCTTAATCTCTCAACTTATCAGCTGGCTTCATTGCTACTGGTGTACCATATCCTAAAACAAAGGAAGTGAGAAGGGTGTGCTGCCTCTTGGCTGGCAAAAAGATCTAGGTCCTAATGTACATGCTACAATTGTTTAGAGAGTGTTAGCAAATGAGGCAAGGGAATGCAGAGAAGTATGGGAGGTTATAAACACAAATGAGATTTGATTTTTTTTATTCAGCTGTTGATTTTCACTATAAAACTGACTCCATAGTTTAGATCTGGTTACCCTTTATAAAAATCTAAACTTTTTGTATTGCTTATATTAAATGTACTAACAGTGGACTTTTCCATCTGCAGATTATACTGAATGACCAGCAGTGGCAGTGTTTCACAGCAGAGTTTCTCTGAATTGCCAAGACTGAAGCAAACAAAAGAAAAAAGGAAGTCTTGTGGCATACTGCATCATTTTATCAATTTATGTGGTAAGTAAAACGCCCAATCATTCTTTTAGGCATTAAAAAGATGTTCATAGCATCGGAATGTCCTCACTACTTTATAGTGGGAGCCTGTGCCTGAATATAATTTCTGTTAAGAAAGAAGTAATATGGATCACATTATGTTGGTCATGATATTTAATAAAAGACTGACTGACTCGAACTCTACTAAAACCTGCTTTAGATCCTGGTGCTAGCAATGTTCCATTCGAGGAAATTGCTGTCTTTGAGGCTGAAATGCACCATCTCACTTATGAAAAGTAGTGTTAAATTCTCACGGTAGGAAGCTCATCTAACCTCTTCTCCAACACTCTATATGTTTGACTCTGATACTCAAGATGGATTGTTGTTAAGGATAGTCCGTCTATGTACCTCCATCCCACTTTCAAGAAGGACACAGTGCTTTGACTGGTTCAGATTCCTTTACCATTCCCTCTCCTACGTGGCTGGAAGTCATGAATACAGATAGTAAGCTACTGCATATCTTCTGATATCTCATCCTCCTGTGTGGTCAGCTTCCACAAGGACAATTGGTCCAGGGGTGTCTGACATCATAAAGCTAAAGCTAAAGCAAGAAGTTGTCTGACATGAGATGCCATTCTGTTGCCTAGCAGTCTGACATCATAAAGCTAAAGCAAGATGCTTTCTGACTAGAGGGCCACTCTGTTGCGTAGCAGCTGACATCATTAAGGTCAATCAAGATGTTGTCTGACATGAGAGCCGCTCGGTTGCCTAACAAGGAGTAGGATACATTTATCTAGGTAATTGTATGAGTTGCAGGATAGACAGGTTGCCCAACTGAAAGATGAGGTGGTAAGATGAAAGAAATTAGGACTTTATTTAGACTTATACATTTGTATGAACGGAAGTTTGAGCATAAAAGACTCAACTTCACTGTTGCTGAACTGGTAGGATTTGGCTAAAGAGAAGATGGAAATGATGCTATTCATAGTTTCTATTATTCCCGTTAACTGTAGCATAACCCTTAATCTCTCAACTTATCAGCTGGCTTCATTGCTACTGGTGTACCATATCCTAAAACAAAGGAAGTGAGAGGGGTGTGCTGCCTCTTGGCTGGCAAAAAGATCTAGGTCCTAATGTACATGCTACAATTGTTTAGAGAGTGTTAGCAAATGAGGCAAGGGAATGCAGAGAAGTATGGGAGGTTATAAACACAAATTGAGATTTGATTTTTTTTCTTCAGCTGTTGATTTTCACTATAAAACTGACTCCATAGTTTAGATCTGGTTGCCCTTTATAAAAATCTAAACTTTTTGTATTGCTTATATTAAATGTACTAACAGTGGACTTTTCCATCTGCAGATTATACTGAATGACCAGCAGTGGCAGTGTTTCACAGCAGAGTTTCTCTGAATTGCCAAGACTGAAGCAAACAAAAGAAAAAAGGAAGTCTTGTGGCATACTGCATCATTTTATCAATTTATGTGGTAAGTAAAACGCCCAATCATTCTTTTAGGCATTAAAAAGATGTTCATAGCATCGGAATGTCCTCACTACTTTATAGTGGGAGCCTGTGCCTGAATATAATTTCTGTTAAGAAAGAAGTAATATGGATCACATTATGTTGGTCATGATATTTAATAAAAGACTGACTGACTCGAACTCTACTAAAACCTGCTTTAGATCCTGGTGCTAGCAATGTTCCATTCGAGGAAATTGCTGTCTTTGAGGCTGAAATGCACCATCTCACTTATGAAAAGTAGTGTTAAATTCTCACGGTAGGAAGCTCATCTAACCTCTTCTCCAACACTCTATATGTTTGACTCTGATACTCAAGATGGATTGTTGTTAAGGATAGTCCGTCTATGTACCTCCATCCCACTTTCAAGAAGGACACAGTGCTTTGACTGGTTCAGATTCCTTTACCATTCCCTCTCCTACGTGGCTGGAAGTCATGAATACAGATAGTAAGCTACTGCATAACTTCTGATATCTCATCCTCCTGTGTGGTCAGCTTCCACAAGGACAATTGGTCCAGGGGTGTCTGACATCATAAAGCTAAAGCTAAAGCAAGAAGTTGTCTGACATGAGATGCCATTCTGTTGCCTAGCAGTCTGACATCATAAAGCTAAAGCAAGATGCTTTCTGACTAGAGGGCCACTCTGTTGCGTAGCAGCTGACATCATTAAGGTCAATCAAGATGTTGTCTGACATGAGAGCCGCTCGGTTGCCTAACAAGGAGTAGGATACATTTATCTAGGTAATTGTATGAGTTGCAGGATAGACAGGTTGCCCAACTGAAAGATGAGGTGGTAAGATGAAAGAAATTAGGACTTTATTTAGACTTATACATTTGTATGAACGGAAGTTTGAGCATAAAAGACTCAACTTCACTGTTGCTGAACTGGTAGGATTTGGCTAAAGAGAAGATGGAAATGATGCTATTCATAGTTTCTATTATTCCCGTTAACTGTAGCATAACCCTTAATCTCTCAACTTATCAGCTGGCTTCATTGCTACTGGTGTACCATATCCTAAAACAAAGGAAGTGAGAGGGGTGTGCTGCCTCTTGGCTGGCAAAAAGATCTAGGTCCTAATGTACATGCTACAATTGTTTAGAGAGTGTTAGCAAATGAGGCAAGGGAATGCAGAGAAGTATGGGAGGTTATAAACACAAATTGAGATTTGATTTTTTTTCTTCAGCTGTTGATTTTCACTATAAAACTGACTCCATAGTTTAGATCTGGTTACCCTTTATAAAAATCTAAACTTTTTGTATTGCTTATATTAAATGTACTAACAGTGGACTTTTCCATCTGCAGATTATACTGAATGACCAGCAGTGGCAGTGTTTCACAGCAGAGTTTCTCTGAATTGCCAAGACTGAAGCAAACAAAAGAAAAAAGGAAGTCTTGTGGCATACTGCATCATTTTATCAATTTATGTGGTAAGTAAAACGCCCAATCATTCTTTTAGGCATTAAAAAGATGTTCATAGCATCGGAATGTCCTCACTACTTTATAGTGGGAGCCTGTGCCTGAATATAATTTCTGTTAAGAAAGAAGTAATATGGATCACATTATGTTGGTCATGATATTTAATAAAAGACTGACTGACTCGAACTCTACTAAACCTGCTTTAGATCCTGGTGCTAGCAATGTTCCATTCAAGGAAATTGCTGTCTTTGAGGCTGAAATGCACCATCTCACTTATGAAAAGTAGTGTTAAATTCTCACGGTAGGAAGCTCATCTAACCTCTTCTCCAACACTCTATATGTTTGACTCTGATACTCAAGATGGATTGTTGTTAAGGATAGTCCGTCTATGTACCTCCATCCCACTTTCAAGAAGGACACAGTGCTTTGACTGGTTCAGATTCCTTTACCATTCCCTCTCCTACGTGGCTGGAAGTCATGAATACAGATAGTAAGCTACTGCATAACTTCTGATATCTCATCCTCCTGTGTGGTCAGCTTCCACAAGGACAATTGGTCCAGGGGTGTCTGACATCATAAAGCTAAAGCTAAAGCAAGAAGTTGTCTGACATGAGATGCCATTCTGTTGCCTAGCAGTCTGAGATCATAAAGCTAAAGCAAGATGCTTTCTGACTAGAGGGCCACTCTGTTGCGTAGCAGCTGACATCATTAAGGTCAATCAAGATGTTGTCTGACATGAGAGCCGCTCGGTTGCCTAACAAGGAGTAGCATACATTTATCTAGGTAATTGTATGAGTTGCAGGATAGACAGGTTGCCCAACTGAAAGATGAGGTGGTAAGATGAAAGAAATTAGGACTTTATTTAGACTTATACATTTGTATGAACGGAAGTTTGAGCATAAAAGACTCAACTTCACTGTTGCTGAACTGGTAGGATTTGGCTAAAGAGAAGATGGAAATGATGCTATTCATAGTTTTTATTATTCCCGTTAACTGTAGCATAACCGCTAATCTCTCAACTTATCAGCTGGCTTCATTGCTACTGGTGTACCATATCCTAAAACAAAGGAAGTGAGAGGGGTGTGCTGCCTCTTGGCTGGCAAAAAGATCTAGGTCCTAATGTACATGCTACAATTGTTTAGAGAGTGTTAGCAAATGAGGCAAGGGAATGCAGAGAAGTATGGGAGGTTATAAACACAAATTGAGATTTGATTTTTTTTCTTCAGCTGTTGATTTTCACTATAAAACTGACTCCATAGTTTAGATCTGGTTACCCTTTATAAAAATCTAAACTTTTTGTATTGCTTATATTAAATGTACTAACAGTGGACTTTTCCATCTGCAGATTATACTGAATGACCAGCAGTGGCAGTGTTTCACAGCAGAGTTTCTCTGAATTGCCAAGACTGAAGCAAACAAAAAAAAAGGAAGTCTTGTGGCATACTGCATCATTTTATCAATTTATGTGGTAAGTAAAACGCCCAATCATTCTTTTAGGCATTAAAAAGATGTTCATAGCATCAGAATGTCCTCACTACTTTATAGTGGGAGCCTGTGCCTGAATATAATTTCTGTTAAGAAAGAAGTAATATGGATCACATTATGTTGGTCATGATATTTAAAAAAAAACTGACTGACTCGAACTCTACTAAAACCTGCTTTAGATCCTGGTGCTAGCAATGTTCCATTCGAGGAAATAGCTGTCTTTGAGGCTGAAATGCACCATCTCACTTATGAAAAGTAGTGTTAAATTCTCACGGTAGGAAGCTCATCTAACCTCTTCTCCTGCACTCTATATGTTTGACTCTGATACTCAAGATGGATTGTTGTTAAGGATAGTCCGTCTATGTACCTCCATCCCACTTTCAAGAAGGACACAGTGCTTTGACTGGTTCAGATTCCTTTACCATTCCCTCTCCTACGTGGCTGGAAGTCATGAATACAGATAGTAAGCTACTGCATAACTTCTGATATCTCATCCTCCTGTGTGGTCAGCTTCCACAAGGACAATTGGTCCAGGGGTGTCTGACATCATAAAGCTAAAGCTAAAGCAAGAAGTTGTCTGACATGAGATGCCATTCTGTTGCCTAGCAGTCTGAGATCATAAAGCTAAAGCAAGATGCTTTCTGACTAGAGGGCCACTCTGTTGCGTAGCAGCTGACATCATTAAGGTCAATCAAGATGTTGTCTGACATGAGAGCCGCTCGGTTGCCTAACAAGGAGTAGGATACATTTATCTAGGTAATTGTATGAGTTGCAGGATAGACAGGTTGCCCAACTGAAAGATGAGGTGGTAAGATGAAAGAAATTAGGACTTTATTTAGACTTATACATTTGTATGAACGGAAGTTTGAGCATAAAAGACTCAACTTCTCTGTTGCTGAACTGGTAGGATTTGGCTAAAGAGAAGATGGAAATGATGCTATTCATAGTTTCTATTATTCCCGTTAACTGTAGCATAACCCTTAATCTCGGAACTTATCAGCTGGCTTCATTGCTACTGGTGTACCATATCCTAAAACAAAGGAAGTGAGAAGGGTGTGCTGCCTCTTGGCTGGCAAAAAGATCTAGGTCCTAATGTACATGCTACAATTGTTTAGAGAGTGTTAGCAAATGAGGCAAGGGAATGCAGAGAAGTATGGGAGGTTATAAACACAAATGAGATTTGATTTTTTTTATTCAGCTGTTGATTTTCACTATAAAACTGACTCCATAGTTTAGATCTGGTTACCCTTTATAAAAATCTAAACTTTTTGTATTGCTTATATTAAATGTACTAACAGTGGACTTTTCCATCTGCAGATTATACTGAATGACCAGCAGTGGCAGTGTTTCACAGCAGAGTTTCTCTGAATTGCCAAGACTGAAGCAAACAAAAGAAAAAAGGAAGTCTTGTGGCATACTGCATCATTTTATCAATTTATGTGGTAAGTAAAACGCCCAATCATTCTTTTAGGCATTAAAAAGATGTTCATAGCATCGGAATGTCCTCACTACTTTATAGTGGGAGCCTGTGCCTGAATATAATTTCTGTTAAGAAAGAAGTAATATGGATCACATTATGTTGGTCATGATATTTAATAAAAGACTGACTGACTCGAACTCTACTAAAACCTGCTTTAGATCCTGGTGCTAGCAATGTTCCATTCGAGGAAATTGCTGTCTTTGAGGCTGAAATGCACCATCTCACTTATGAAAAGTAGTGTTAAATTCTCACGGTAGGAAGCTCATCTAACCTCTTCTCCAACACTCTATATGTTTGACTCTGATACTCAAGATGGATTGTTGTTAAGGATAGTCCGTCTATGTACCTCCATCCCACTTTCAAGAAGGACACAGTGCTTTGACTGGTTCAGATTCCTTTACCATTCCCTCTCCTACGTGGCTGGAAGTCATGAATACAGATAGTAAGCTACTGCATATCTTCTGATATCTCATCCTCCTGTGTGGTCAGCTTCCACAAGGACAATTGGTCCAGGGGTGTCTGACATCATAAAGCTAAAGCTAAAGCAAGAAGTTGTCTGACATGAGATGCCATTCTGTTGCCTAGCAGTCTGACATCATAAAGCTAAAGCAAGATGCTTTCTGACTAGAGGGCCACTCTGTTGCGTAGCAGCTGACATCATTAAGGTCAATCAAGATGTTGTCTGACATGAGAGCCGCTCGGTTGCCTAACAAGGAGTAGGATACATTTATCTAGGTAATTGTATGAGTTGCAGGATAGACAGGTTGCCCAACTGAAAGATGAGGTGGTAAGATGAAAGAAATTAGGACTTTATTTAGACTTATACATTTGTATGAACGGAAGTTTGAGCATAAAAGACTCAACTTCACTGTTGCTGAACTGGTAGGATTTGGCTAAAGAGAAGATGGAAATGATGCTATTCATAGTTTCTATTATTCCCGTTAACTGTAGCATAACCCTTAATCTCTCAACTTATCAGCTGGCTTCATTGCTACTGGTGTACCATATCCTAAAACAAAGGAAGTGAGAGGGGTGTGCTGCCTCTTGGCTGGCAAAAAGATCTAGGTCCTAATGTACATGCTACAATTGTTTAGAGAGTGTTAGCAAATGAGGCAAGGGAATGCAGAGAAGTATGGGAGGTTATAAACACAAATTGAGATTTGATTTTTTTTCTTCAGCTGTTGATTTTCACTATAAAACTGACTCCATAGTTTAGATCTGGTTACCCTTTATAAAAATCTAAACTTTTTGTATTGCTTATATTAAATGTACTAACAGTGGACTTTTCCATCTGCAGATTATACTGAATGACCAGCAGTGGCAGTGTTTCACAGCAGAGTTTCTCTGAATTGCCAAGACTGAAGCAAACAAAAGAAAAAAGGAAGTCTTGTGGCATACTGCATCATTTTATCAATTTATGTGGTAAGTAAAACGCCCAATCATTCTTTTAGGCATTAAAAAGATGTTCATAGCATCGGAATGTCCTCACTACTTTATAGTGGGAGCCTGTGCCTGAATATAATTTCTGTTAAGAAAGAAGTAATATGGATCACATTATGTTGGTCATGATATTTAATAAAAGACTGACTGACTCGAACTCTACTAAACCTGCTTTAGATCCTGGTGCTAGCAATGTTCCATTCAAGGAAATTGCTGTCTTTGAGGCTGAAATGCACCATCTCACTTATGAAAAGTAGTGTTAAATTCTCACGGTAGGAAGCTCATCTAACCTCTTCTCCAACACTCTATATGTTTGACTCTGATACTCAAGATGGATTGTTGTTAAGGATAGTCCGTCTATGTACCTCCATCCCACTTTCAAGAAGGACACAGTGCTTTGACTGGTTCAGATTCCTTTACCATTCCCTCTCCTACGTGGCTGGAAGTCATGAATACAGATAGTAAGCTACTGCATAACTTCTGATATCTCATCCTCCTGTGTGGTCAGCTTCCACAAGGACAATTGGTCCAGGGGTGTCTGACATCATAAAGCTAAAGCTAAAGCAAGAAGTTGTCTGACATGAGATGCCATTCTGTTGCCTAGCAGTCTGAGATCATAAAGCTAAAGCAAGATGCTTTCTGACTAGAGGGCCACTCTGTTGCGTAGCAGCTGACATCATTAAGGTCAATCAAGATGTTGTCTGACATGAGAGCCGCTCGGTTGCCTAACAAGGAGTAGCATACATTTATCTAGGTAATTGTATGAGTTGCAGGATAGACAGGTTGCCCAACTGAAAGATGAGGTGGTAAGATGAAAGAAATTAGGACTTTATTTAGACTTATACATTTGTATGAACGGAAGTTTGAGCATAAAAGACTCAACTTCACTGTTGCTGAACTGGTAGGATTTGGCTAAAGAGAAGATGGAAATGATGCTATTCATAGTTTTTATTATTCCCGTTAACTGTAGCATAACCGCTAATCTCTCAACTTATCAGCTGGCTTCATTGCTACTGGTGTACCATATCCTAAAACAAAGGAAGTGAGAGGGGTGTGCTGCCTCTTGGCTGGCAAAAAGATCTAGGTCCTAATGTACATGCTACAATTGTTTAGAGAGTGTTAGCAAATGAGGCAAGGGAATGCAGAGAAGTATGGGAGGTTATAAACACAAATTGAGATTTGATTTTTTTTCTTCAGCTGTTGATTTTCACTATAAAACTGACTCCATAGTTTAGATCTGGTTACCCTTTATAAAAATCTAAACTTTTTGTATTGCTTATATTAAATGTACTAACAGTGGACTTTTCCATCTGCAGATTATACTGAATGACCAGCAGTGGCAGTGTTTCACAGCAGAGTTTCTCTGAATTGCCAAGACTGAAGCAAACAAAAAAAAAGGAAGTCTTGTGGCATACTGCATCATTTTATCAATTTATGTGGTAAGTAAAACGCCCAATCATTCTTTTAGGCATTAAAAAGATGTTCATAGCATCAGAATGTCCTCACTACTTTATAGTGGGAGCCTGTGCCTGAATATAATTTCTGTTAAGAAAGAAGTAATATGGATCACATTATGTTGGTCATGATATTTAAAAAAAAACTGACTGACTCGAACTCTACTAAAACCTGCTTTAGATCCTGGTGCTAGCAATGTTCCATTCGAGGAAATAGCTGTCTTTGAGGCTGAAATGCACCATCTCACTTATGAAAAGTAGTGTTAAATTCTCACGGTAGGAAGCTCATCTAACCTCTTCTCCTGCACTCTATATGTTTGACTCTGATACTCAAGATGGATTGTTGTTAAGGATAGTCAGTCTATGTACCTCCATCCCACTTTCAAGAAGGACACAGTGCTTTGACTGGTTCAGATTCCTTTACCATTCCCTCTCCTACGTGGCTGGAAGTCATGAATACAGATAGTAAGCTACTGCATAACTTCTGATATCTCATCCTCCTGTGTGGTCAGCTTCCACAAGGACAATTGGTCCAGGGGTGTCTGACATCATAAAGCTAAAGCTAAAGCAAGAAGTTGTCTGACATGAGATGCCATTCTGTTGCCTAGCAGTCTGAGATCATAAAGCTAAAGCAAGATGCTTTCTGACTAGAGGGCCACTCTGTTGCGTAGCAGCTGACATCATTAAGGTCAATCAAGATGTTGTCTGACATGAGAGCCGCTCGGTTGCCTAACAAGGAGTAGGATACATTTATCTAGGTAATTGTATGAGTTGCAGGATAGACAGGTTGCCCAACTGAAAGATGAGGTGGTAAGATGAAAGAAATTAGGACTTTATTTAGACTTATACATTTGTATGAACGGAAGTTTGAGCATAAAAGACTCAACTTCTCTGTTGCTGAACTGGTAGGATTTGGCTAAAGAGAAGATGGAAATGATGCTATTCATAGTTTCTATTATTCCCGTTAACTGTAGCATAACCCTTAATCTCTCAACTTATCAGCTGGCTTCATTGCTACTGGTGTACCATATCCTAAAACAAAGGAAGTGAGAAGGGTGTGCTGCCTCTTGGCTGGCAAAAAGATCTAGGTCCTAATGTACATGCTACAATTGTTTAGAGAGTGTTAGCAAATGAGGCAAGGGAATGCAGAGAAGTATGGGAGGTTATAAACACAAATGAGATTTGATTTTTTTTATTCAGCTGTTGATTTTCACTATAAAACTGACTCCATAGTTTAGATCTGGTTACCCTTTATAAAAATCTAAACTTTTTGTATTGCTTATATTAAATGTACTAACAGTGGACTTTTCCATCTGCAGATTATACTGAATGACCAGCAGTGGCAGTGTTTCACAGCAGAGTTTCTCTGAATTGCCAAGACTGAAGCAAACAAAAGAAAAAAGGAAGTCTTGTGGCATACTGCATCATTTTATCAATTTATGTGGTAAGTAAAACGCCCAATCATTCTTTTAGGCATTAAAAAGATGTTCATAGCATCGGAATGTCCTCACTACTTTATAGTGGGAGCCTGTGCCTGAATATAATTTCTGTTAAGAAAGAAGTAATATGGATCACATTATGTTGGTCATGATATTTAATAAAAGACTGACTGACTCGAACTCTACTAAAACCTGCTTTAGATCCTGGTGCTAGCAATGTTCCATTCGAGGAAATTGCTGTCTTTGAGGCTGAAATGCACCATCTCACTTATGAAAAGTAGTGTTAAATTCTCACGGTAGGAAGCTCATCTAACCTCTTCTCCAACACTCTATATGTTTGACTCTGATACTCAAGATGGATTGTTGTTAAGGATAGTCCGTCTATGTACCTCCATCCCACTTTCAAGAAGGACACAGTGCTTTGACTGGTTCAGATTCCTTTACCATTCCCTCTCCTACGTGGCTGGAAGTCATGAATACAGATAGTAAGCTACTGCATATCTTCTGATATCTCATCCTCCTGTGTGGTCAGCTTCCACAAGGACAATTGGTCCAGGGGTGTCTGACATCATAAAGCTAAAGCTAAAGCAAGAAGTTGTCTGACATGAGATGCCATTCTGTTGCCTAGCAGTCTGACATCATAAAGCTAAAGCAAGATGCTTTCTGACTAGAGGGCCACTCTGTTGCGTAGCAGCTGACATCATTAAGGTCAATCAAGATGTTGTCTGACATGAGAGCCGCTCGGTTGCCTAACAAGGAGTAGGATACATTTATCTAGGTAATTGTATGAGTTGCAGGATAGACAGGTTGCCCAACTGAAAGATGAGGTGGTAAGATGAAAGAAATTAGGACTTTATTTAGACTTATACATTTGTATGAACGGAAGTTTGAGCATAAAAGACTCAACTTCACTGTTGCTGAACTGGTAGGATTTGGCTAAAGAGAAGATGGAAATGATGCTATTCATAGTTTCTATTATTCCCGTTAACTGTAGCATAACCCTTAATCTCTCAACTTATCAGCTGGCTTCATTGCTACTGGTGTACCATATCCTAAAACAAAGGAAGTGAGAGGGGTGTGCTGCCTCTTGGCTGGCAAAAAGATCTAGGTCCTAATGTACATGCTACAATTGTTTAGAGAGTGTTAGCAAATGAGGCAAGGGAATGCAGAGAAGTATGGGAGGTTATAAACACAAATTGAGATTTGATTTTTTTTCTTCAGCTGTTGATTTTCACTATAAAACTGACTCCATAGTTTAGATCTGGTTACCCTTTATAAAAATCTAAACTTTTTGTATTGCTTATATTAAATGTACTAACAGTGGACTTTTCCATCTGCAGATTATACTGAATGACCAGCAGTGGCAGTGTTTCACAGCAGAGTTTCTCTGAATTGCCAAGACTGAAGCAAACAAAAAAAAAAGGAAGTCTTGTGGCATACTGCATCATTTTATCAATTTATGTGGTAAGTAAAACGCCCAATCATTCTTTTAGGCATTAAAAAGATGTTCATAGCATCAGAATGTCCTCACTACTTTATAGTGGGAGCCTGTGCCTGAATATAATTTCTGTTAAGAAAGAAGTAATATGGATCACATTATGTTGGTCATGATATTTAATAAAAGACTGACTGACTCGAACTCTACTAAAACCTGCTTTAGATCCTGGTGCTAGCAATGTTCCATTCGAGGAAATAGCTGTCTTTGAGGCTGAAATGCACCATCTCACTTATGAAAAGTAGTGTTAAATTCTCACGGTAGGAAGTTCATCTAACCTCTTCTCCTGCACTCTATATGTTTGACTCTGATACTCAAGATGGATTGTTGTTAAGGATAGTCCGTCTATGTACCTCCATCCCACTTTCAAGAAGGACACAGTGCTTTGACTGGTTCAGATTCCTTTACCATTCCCTCTCCTACGTGGCTGGAAGTCATGAATACAGATAGTAAGCTACTGCATAACTTCTGATATCTCATCCTCCTGTGTGGTCAGCTTCCACAAGGACAATTGGTCCAGGGGTGTCTGACATCATAAAGCTAAAGCTAAAGCAAGAAGTTGTCTGACATGAGATGCCATTCTGTTGCCTAGCAGTCTGACATCATAAAGCTAAAGCAAGATGCTTTCTGACTAGAGGGCCACTCTGTTGCGTAGCAGCTGACATCATTAAGGTCAATCAAGATGTTGTCTGACATGAGAGCCGCTCGGTTGCCTAACAAGGAGTAGGATACATTTATCTAGGTAATTGTATGAGTTGCAGGATAGACAGGTTGCCCAACTGAAAGATGAGGTGGTAAGATGAAAGAAATTAGGACTTTATTTAGACTTATACATTTGTATGAACGGAAGTTTGAGCATAAAAGACTCAACTTCACTGTTGCTGAACTGGTAGGATTTGGCTAAAGAGAAGATGGAAATGATGCTATTCATAGTTTCTATTATTCCCGTTAACTGTAGCATAACCCTTAATCTCTCAACTTATCAGCTGGCTTCATTGCTACTGGTGTACCATATCCTAAAACAAAGGAAGTGAGAGGGGTGTGCTGCCTCTTGGCTGGCAAAAAGATCTAGGTCCTAATGTACATGCTACAATTGTTTAGAGAGTGTTAGCAAATGAGGCAAGGGAATGCAGAGAAGTATGGGAGGTTATAAACACAAATTGAGATTTGATTTTTTTTATTCAGCTGTTGATTTTCACTATAAAACTGACTCCATAGTTTAGATCTGGTTACCCTTTATAAAAATCTAAACTTTTTGTATTGCTTATATTAAATGTACTAACAGTGGACTTTTCCATCTGCAGATTATACTGAATGACCAGCAGTGGCAGTGTTTCACAGCAGAGTTTCTCTGAATTGCCAAGACTGAAGCAAACAAAAAAAAAGGAAGTCTTGTGGCATACTGCATCATTTTATCAATTTATGTGGTAAGTAAAACGCCCAATCATTCTTTTAGGCATTAAAAAGATGTTCATAGCATCAGAATGTCCTCACTACTTTATAGTGGGAGCCTGTGCCTGAATATAATTTCTGTTAAGAAAGAAGTAATATGGATCACATTATGTTGGTCATGATATTTAATAAAAGACTGACTGACTCGAACTCTACTAAAACCTGCTTTAGATCCTGGTGCTAGCAATGTTCCATTCGAGGAAATAGCTGTCTTTGAGGCTGAAATGCACCATCTCACTTATGAAAAGTAGTGTTAAATTCTCACGGTAGGAAGTTCATCTAACCTCTTCTCCTGCACTCTATATGTTTGACTCTGATACTCAAGATGGATTGTTGTTAAGGATAGTCCGTCTATGTACCTCCATCCCACTTTCAAGAAGGACACAGTGCTTTGACTGGTTCAGATTCCTTTACCATTCCCTCTCCTACGTGGCTGGAAGTCATGAATACAGATAGTAAGCTACTGCATAACTTCTGATATCTCATCCTCCTGTGTGGTCAGCTTCCACAAGGACAATTGGTCCAGGGGTGTCTGACATCATAAAGCTAAAGCTAAAGCAAGAAGTTGTCTGACATGAGATGCCATTCTGTTGCCTAGCAGTCTGACATCATAAAGCTAAAGCAAGATGCTTTCTGACTAGAGGGCCACTCTGTTGCGTAGCAGCTGACATCATTAAGGTCAATCAAGATGTTGTCTGACATGAGAGCCGCTCGGTTGCCTAACAAGGAGTAGGATACATTTATCTAGGTAATTGTATGAGTTGCAGGATAGACAGGTTGCCCAACTGAAAGATGAGGTGGTAAGATGAAAGAAATTAGGACTTTATTTAGACTTATACATTTGTATGAACGGAAGTTTGAGCATAAAAGACTCAACTTCACTGTTGCTGAACTGGTAGGATTTGGCTAAAGAGAAGATGGAAATGATGCTATTCATAGTTTCTATTATTCCCGTTAACTGTAGCATAACCCTTAATCTCTCAACTTATCAGCTGGCTTCATTGCTACTGGTGTACCATATCCTAAAACAAAGGAAGTGAGAGGGGTGTGCTGCCTCTTGGCTGGCAAAAAGATCTAGGTCCTAATGTACATGCTACAATTGTTTAGAGAGTGTTAGCAAATGAGGCAAGGGAATGCAGAGAAGTATGGGAGGTTATAAACACAAATTGAGATTTGATTTTTTTTATTCAGCTGTTGATTTTCACTATAAAACTGACTCCATAGTTTAGATCTGGTTACCCTTTATAAAAATCTAAACTTTTTGTATTGCTTATATTAAATGTACTAACAGTGGACTTTTCCATCTGCAGATTATACTGAATGACCAGCAGTGGCAGTGTTTCACAGCAGAGTTTCTCTGAATTGCCAAGACTGAAGCAAACAAAAGAAAAAAGGAAGTCTTGTGGCATACTGCATCATTTTATCAATTTATGTGGTAAGTAAAACGCCCAATCATTCTTTTAGGCATTAAAAAGATGTTCATAGCATCGGAATGTCCTCACTACTTTATAGTGGGAGCCTGTGCCTGAATATAATTTCTGTTAAGAAAGAAGTAATATGGATCACATTATGTTGGTCATGATATTTAATAAAAGACTGACTGACTCGAACTCTACTAAAACCTGCTTTAGATCCTGGTGCTAGCAATGTTCCATTCGAGGAAATTGCTGTCTTTGAGGCTGAAATGCACCATCTCACTTATGAAAAGTAGTGTTAAATTCTCACGGTAGGAAGCTCATCTAACCTCTTCTCCAACACTCTATATGTTTGACTCTGATACTCAAGATGGATTGTTGTTAAGGATAGTCCGTCTATGTACCTCCATCCCACTTTCAAGAAGGACACAGTGCTTTGACTGGTTCAGATTCCTTTACCATTCCCTCTCCTACGTGGCTGGAAGTCATGAATACAGATAGTAAGCTACTGCATATCTTCTGATATCTCATCCTCCTGTGTGGTCAGCTTCCACAAGGACAATTGGTCCAGGGGTGTCTGACATCATAAAGCTAAAGCTAAAGCAAGAAGTTGTCTGACATGAGATGCCATTCTGTTGCCTAGCAGTCTGACATCATAAAGCTAAAGCAAGATGCTTTCTGACTAGAGGGCCACTCTGTTGCGTAGCAGCTGACATCATTAAGGTCAATCAAGATGTTGTCTGACATGAGAGCCGCTCGGTTGCCTAACAAGGAGTAGGATACATTTATCTAGGTAATTGTATGAGTTGCAGGATAGACAGGTTGCCCAACTGAAAGATGAGGTGGTAAGATGAAAGAAATTAGGACTTTATTTAGACTTATACATTTGTATGAACGGAAGTTTGAGCATAAAAGACTCAACTTCACTGTTGCTGAACTGGTAGGATTTGGCTAAAGAGAAGATGGAAATGATGCTATTCATAGTTTCTATTATTCCCGTTAACTGTAGCATAACCCTTAATCTCTCAACTTATCAGCTGGCTTCATTGCTACTGGTGTACCATATCCTAAAACAAAGGAAGTGAGAGGGGTGTGCTGCCTCTTGGCTGGCAAAAAGATCTAGGTCCTAATGTACATGCTACAATTGTTTAGAGAGTGTTAGCAAATGAGGCAAGGGAATGCAGAGAAGTATGGGAGGTTATAAACACAAATTGAGATTTGATTTTTTTTATTCAGCTGTTGATTTTCACTATAAAACTGACTCCATAGTTTAGATCTGGTTACCCTTTATAAAAATCTAAACTTTTTGTATTGCTTATATTAAATGTACTAACAGTGGACTTTTCCATCTGCAGATTATACTGAATGACCAGCAGTGGCAGTGTTTCACAGCAGAGTTTCTCTGAATTGCCAAGACTGAAGCAAACAAAAAAAAAGGAAGTCTTGTGGCATACTGCATCATTTTATCAATTTATGTGGTAAGTAAAACGCCCAATCATTCTTTTAGGCATTAAAAAGATGTTCATAGCATCAGAATGTCCTCACTACTTTATAGTGGGAGCCTGTGCCTGAATATAATTTCTGTTAAGAAAGAAGTAATATGGATCACATTATGTTGGTCATGATATTTAATAAAAGACTGACTGACTCGAACTCTACTAAAACCTGCTTTAGATCCTGGTGCTAGCAATGTTCCATTCGAGGAAATAGCTGTCTTTGAGGCTGAAATGCACCATCTCACTTATGAAAAGTAGTGTTAAATTCTCACGGTAGGAAGTTCATCTAACCTCTTCTCCTGCACTCTATATGTTTGACTCTGATACTCAAGATGGATTGTTGTTAAGGATAGTCCGTCTATGTACCTCCATCCCACTTTCAAGAAGGACACAGTGCTTTGACTGGTTCAGATTCCTTTACCATTCCCTCTCCTACGTGGCTGGAAGTCATGAATACAGATAGTAAGCTACTGCATAACTTCTGATATCTCATCCTCCTGTGTGGTCAGCTTCCACAAGGACAATTGGTCCAGGGGTGTCTGACATCATAAAGCTAAAGCTAAAGCAAGAAGTTGTCTGACATGAGATGCCATTCTGTTGCCTAGCAGTCTGACATCATAAAGCTAAAGCAAGATGCTTTCTGACTAGAGGGCCACTCTGTTGCGTAGCAGCTGACATCATTAAGGTCAATCAAGATGTTGTCTGACATGAGAGCCGCTCGGTTGCCTAACAAGGAGTAGGATACATTTATCTAGGTAATTGTATGAGTTGCAGGATAGACAGGTTGCCCAACTGAAAGATGAGGTGGTAAGATGAAAGAAATTAGGACTTTATTTAGACTTATACATTTGTATGAACGGAAGTTTGAGCATAAAAGACTCAACTTCACTGTTGCTGAACTGGTAGGATTTGGCTAAAGAGAAGATGGAAATGATGCTATTCATAGTTTCTATTATTCCCGTTAACTGTAGCATAACCCTTAATCTCTCAACTTATCAGCTGGCTTCATTGCTACTGGTGTACCATATCCTAAAACAAAGGAAGTGAGAGGGGTGTGCTGCCTCTTGGCTGGCAAAAAGATCTAGGTCCTAATGTACATGCTACAATTGTTTAGAGAGTGTTAGCAAATGAGGCAAGGGAATGCAGAGAAGTATGGGAGGTTATAAACACAAATTGAGATTTGATTTTTTTTATTCAGCTGTTGATTTTCACTATAAAACTGACTCCATAGTTTAGATCTGGTTACCCTTTATAAAAATCTAAACTTTTTGTATTGCTTATATTAAATGTACTAACAGTGGACTTTTCCATCTGCAGATTATACTGAATGACCAGCAGTGGCAGTGTTTCACAGCAGAGTTTCTCTGAATTGCCAAGACTGAAGCAAACAAAAGAAAAAAGGAAGTCTTGTGGCATACTGCATCATTTTATCAATTTATGTGGTAAGTAAAACGCCCAATCATTCTTTTAGGCATTAAAAAGATGTTCATAGCATCGGAATGTCCTCACTACTTTATAGTGGGAGCCTGTGCCTGAATATAATTTCTGTTAAGAAAGAAGTAATATGGATCACATTATGTTGGTCATGATATTTAATAAAAGACTGACTGACTCGAACTCTACTAAAACCTGCTTTAGATCCTGGTGCTAGCAATGTTCCATTCGAGGAAATTGCTGTCTTTGAGGCTGAAATGCACCATCTCACTTATGAAAAGTAGTGTTAAATTCTCACGGTAGGAAGCTCATCTAACCTCTTCTCCAACACTCTATATGTTTGACTCTGATACTCAAGATGGATTGTTGTTAAGGATAGTCCGTCTATGTACCTCCATCCCACTTTCAAGAAGGACACAGTGCTTTGACTGGTTCAGATTCCTTTACCATTCCCTCTCCTACGTGGCTGGAAGTCATGAATACAGATAGTAAGCTACTGCATATCTTCTGATATCTCATCCTCCTGTGTGGTCAGCTTCCACAAGGACAATTGGTCCAGGGGTGTCTGACATCATAAAGCTAAAGCTAAAGCAAGAAGTTGTCTGACATGAGATGCCATTCTGTTGCCTAGCAGTCTGACATCATAAAGCTAAAGCAAGATGCTTTCTGACTAGAGGGCCACTCTGTTGCGTAGCAGCTGACATCATTAAGGTCAATCAAGATGTTGTCTGACATGAGAGCCGCTCGGTTGCCTAACAAGGAGTAGGATACATTTATCTAGGTAATTGTATGAGTTGCAGGATAGACAGGTTGCCCAACTGAAAGATGAGGTGGTAAGATGAAAGAAATTAGGACTTTATTTAGACTTATACATTTGTATGAACGGAAGTTTGAGCATAAAAGACTCAACTT
Organism: Lissotriton vulgaris; assembly: GCF_964263255.1. Taxonomy (NCBI): domain Eukaryota; kingdom Metazoa; phylum Chordata; class Amphibia; order Caudata; family Salamandridae; genus Lissotriton; species Lissotriton vulgaris. The sequence continues at coordinate 630,950,646 of NC_141699.1, read as the reverse complement.
CACTGTTGCTGAACTGGTAGGATTTGGCTAAAGAGAAGATGGAAATGATGCTATTCATAGTTTCTATTATTCCCGTTAACTGTAGCATAACCCTTAATCTCTCAACTTATCAGCTGGCTTCATTGCTACTGGTGTACCATATCCTAAAACAAAGGAAGTGAGAGGGGTGTGCTGCCTCTTGGCTGGCAAAAAGATCTAGGTCCTAATGTACATGCTACAATTGTTTAGAGAGTGTTAGCAAATGAGGCAAGGGAATGCAGAGAAGTATGGGAGGTTATAAACACAAATTGAGATTTGATTTTTTTTCTTCAGCTGTTGATTTTCACTATAAAACTGACTCCATAGTTTAGATCTGGTTACCCTTTATAAAAATCTAAACTTTTTGTATTGCTTATATTAAATGTACTAACAGTGGACTTTTCCATCTGCAGATTATACTGAATGACCAGCAGTGGCAGTGTTTCACAGCAGAGTTTCTCTGAATTGCCAAGACTGAAGCAAACAAAAAAAAAAGGAAGTCTTGTGGCATACTGCATCATTTTATCAATTTATGTGGTAAGTAAAACGCCCAATCATTCTTTTAGGCATTAAAAAGATGTTCATAGCATCAGAATGTCCTCACTACTTTATAGTGGGAGCCTGTGCCTGAATATAATTTCTGTTAAGAAAGAAGTAATATGGATCACATTATGTTGGTCATGATATTTAATAAAAGACTGACTGACTCGAACTCTACTAAAACCTGCTTTAGATCCTGGTGCTAGCAATGTTCCATTCGAGGAAATAGCTGTCTTTGAGGCTGAAATGCACCATCTCACTTATGAAAAGTAGTGTTAAATTCTCACGGTAGGAAGCTCATCTAACCTCTTCTCCTGCACTCTATATGTTTGACTCTGATACTCAAGATGGATTGTTGTTAAGGATAGTCCGTCTATGTACCTCCATCCCACTTTCAAGAAGGACACAGTGCTTTGACTGGTTCAGATTCCTTTACCATTCCCTCTCCTACGTGGCTGGAAGTCATGAATACAGATAGTAAGCTACTGCATATCTTCTGATATCTCATCCTCCTGTGTGGTCAGCTTCCACAAGGACAATTGGTCCAGGGGTGTCTGACATCATAAAGCTAAAGCTAAAGCAAGAAGTTGTCTGACATGAGATGCCATTCTGTTGCCTAGCAGTCTGACATCATAAAGCTAAAGCAAGATGCTTTCTGACTAGAGGGCCACTCTGTTGCGTAGCAGCTGACATCATTAAGGTCAATCAAGATGTTGTCTGACATGAGAGCCGCTCGGTTGCCTAACAAGGAGTAGGATACATTTATCTAGGTAATTGTATGAGTTGCAGGATAGACAGGTTGCCCAACTGAAAGATGAGGTGGTAAGATGAAAGAAATTAGGACTTTATTTAGACTTATACATTTGTATGAACGGAAGTTTGAGCATAAAAGACTCAACTTCACTGTTGCTGAACTGGTAGGATTTGGCTAAAGAGAAGATGGAAATGATGCTATTCATAGTTTCTATTATTCCCGTTAACTGTAGCATAACCCTTAATCTCTCAACTTATCAGCTGGCTTCATTGCTACTGGTGTACCATATCCTAAAACAAAGGAAGTGAGAGGGGTGTGCTGCCTCTTGGCTGGCAAAAAGATCTAGGTCCTAATGTACATGCTACAATTGTTTAGAGAGTGTTAGCAAATGAGGCAAGGGAATGCAGAGAAGTATGGGAGGTTATAAACACAAATTGAGATTTGATTTTTTTTCTTCAGCTGTTGATTTTCACTATAAAACTGACTCCATAGTTTAGATCTGGTTACCCTTTATAAAAATCTAAACTTTTTGTATTGCTTATATTAAATGTACTAACAGTGGACTTTTCCATCTGCAGATTATACTGAATGACCAGCAGTGGCAGTGTTTCACAGCAGAGTTTCTCTGAATTGCCAAGACTGAAGCAAACAAAAAAAAAAGGAAGTCTTGTGGCATACTGCATCATTTTATCAATTTATGTGGTAAGTAAAACGCCCAATCATTCTTTTAGGCATTAAAAAGATGTTCATAGCATCAGAATGTCCTCACTACTTTATAGTGGGAGCCTGTGCCTGAATATAATTTCTGTTAAGAAAGAAGTAATATGGATCACATTATGTTGGTCATGATATTTAATAAAAGACTGACTGACTCGAACTCTACTAAAACCTGCTTTAGATCCTGGTGCTAGCAATGTTCCATTCGAGGAAATAGCTGTCTTTGAGGCTGAAATGCACCATCTCACTTATGAAAAGTAGTGTTAAATTCTCACGGTAGGAAGTTCATCTAACCTCTTCTCCTGCACTCTATATGTTTGACTCTGATACTCAAGATGGATTGTTGTTAAGGATAGTCCGTCTATGTACCTCCATCCCACTTTCAAGAAGGACACAGTGCTTTGACTGGTTCAGATTCCTTTACCATTCCCTCTCCTACGTGGCTGGAAGTCATGAATACAGATAGTAAGCTACTGCATAACTTCTGATATCTCATCCTCCTGTGTGGTCAGCTTCCACAAGGACAATTGGTCCAGGGGTGTCTGACATCATAAAGCTAAAGCTAAAGCAAGAAGTTGTCTGACATGAGATGCCATTCTGTTGCCTAGCAGTCTGACATCATAAAGCTAAAGCAAGATGCTTTCTGACTAGAGGGCCACTCTGTTGCGTAGCAGCTGACATCATTAAGGTCAATCAAGATGTTGTCTGACATGAGAGCCGCTCGGTTGCCTAACAAGGAGTAGGATACATTTATCTAGGTAATTGTATGAGTTGCAGGATAGACAGGTTGCCCAACTGAAAGATGAGGTGGTAAGATGAAAGAAATTAGGACTTTATTTAGACTTATACATTTGTATGAACGGAAGTTTGAGCATAAAAGACTCAACTTCACTGTTGCTGAACTGGTAGGATTTGGCTAAAGAGAAGATGGAAATGATGCTATTCATAGTTTCTATTATTCCCGTTAACTGTAGCATAACCCTTAATCTCTCAACTTATCAGCTGGCTTCATTGCTACTGGTGTACCATATCCTAAAACAAAGGAAGTGAGAGGGGTGTGCTGCCTCTTGGCTGGCAAAAAGATCTAGGTCCTAATGTACATGCTACAATTGTTTAGAGAGTGTTAGCAAATGAGGCAAGGGAATGCAGAGAAGTATGGGAGGTTATAAACACAAATTGAGATTTGATTTTTTTTATTCAGCTGTTGATTTTCACTATAAAACTGACTCCATAGTTTAGATCTGGTTACCCTTTATAAAAATCTAAACTTTTTGTATTGCTTATATTAAATGTACTAACAGTGGACTTTTCCATCTGCAGATTATACTGAATGACCAGCAGTGGCAGTGTTTCACAGCAGAGTTTCTCTGAATTGCCAAGACTGAAGCAAACAAAAAAAAAAGGAAGTCTTGTGGCATACTGCATCATTTTATCAATTTATGTGGTAAGTAAAACGCCCAATCATTCTTTTAGGCATTAAAAAGATGTTCATAGCATCAGAATGTCCTCACTACTTTATAGTGGGAGCCTGTGCCTGAATATAATTTCTGTTAAGAAAGAAGTAATATGGATCACATTATGTTGGTCATGATATTTAATAAAAGACTGACTGACTCGAACTCTACTAAAACCTGCTTTAGATCCTGGTGCTAGCAATGTTCCATTCGAGGAAATAGCTGTCTTTGAGGCTGAAATGCACCATCTCACTTATGAAAAGTAGTGTTAAATTCTCACGGTAGGAAGTTCATCTAACCTCTTCTCCTGCACTCTATATGTTTGACTCTGATACTCAAGATGGATTGTTGTTAAGGATAGTCCGTCTATGTACCTCCATCCCACTTTCAAGAAGGACACAGTGCTTTGACTGGTTCAGATTCCTTTACCATTCCCTCTCCTACGTGGCTGGAAGTCATGAATACAGATAGTAAGCTACTGCATAACTTCTGATATCTCATCCTCCTGTGTGGTCAGCTTCCACAAGGACAATTGGTCCAGGGGTGTCTGACATCATAAAGCTAAAGCTAAAGCAAGAAGTTGTCTGACATGAGATGCCATTCTGTTGCCTAGCAGTCTGACATCATAAAGCTAAAGCAAGATGCTTTCTGACTAGAGGGCCACTCTGTTGCGTAGCAGCTGACATCATTAAGGTCAATCAAGATGTTGTCTGACATGAGAGCCGCTCGGTTGCCTAACAAGGAGTAGGATACATTTATCTAGGTAATTGTATGAGTTGCAGGATAGACAGGTTGCCCAACTGAAAGATGAGGTGGTAAGATGAAAGAAATTAGGACTTTATTTAGACTTATACATTTGTATGAACGGAAGTTTGAGCATAAAAGACTCAACTTCACTGTTGCTGAACTGGTAGGATTTGGCTAAAGAGAAGATGGAAATGATGCTATTCATAGTTTCTATTATTCCCGTTAACTGTAGCATAACCCTTAATCTCTCAACTTATCAGCTGGCTTCATTGCTACTGGTGTACCATATCCTAAAACAAAGGAAGTGAGAGGGGTGTGCTGCCTCTTGGCTGGCAAAAAGATCTAGGTCCTAATGTACATGCTACAATTGTTTAGAGAGTGTTAGCAAATGAGGCAAGGGAATGCAGAGAAGTATGGGAGGTTATAAACACAAATTGAGATTTGATTTTTTTTATTCAGCTGTTGATTTTCACTATAAAACTGACTCCATAGTTTAGATCTGGTTACCCTTTATAAAAATCTAAACTTTTTGTATTGCTTATATTAAATGTACTAACAGTGGACTTTTCCATCTGCAGATTATACTGAATGACCAGCAGTGGCAGTGTTTCACAGCAGAGTTTCTCTGAATTGCCAAGACTGAAGCAAACAAAAAAAAAGGAAGTCTTGTGGCATACTGCATCATTTTATCAATTTATGTGGTAAGTAAAACGCCCAATCATTCTTTTAGGCATTAAAAAGATGTTCATAGCATCAGAATGTCCTCACTACTTTATAGTGGAAGCCTGTGCCTGAATATAATTTCTGTTAAGAAAGAAGTAATATGGATCACATTATGTTGGTCATGATATTTAATAAAAGACTGACTGACTCGAACTCTACTAAAACCTGCTTTAGATCCTGGTGCTAGCAATGTTCCATTCGAGGAAATAGCTGTCTTTGAGGCTGAAATGCACCATCTCACTTATGAAAAGTAGTGTTAAATTCTCACGGTAGGAAGTTCATCTAACCTCTTCTCCTGCACTCTATATGTTTGACTCTGATACTCAAGATGGATTGTTGTTAAGGATAGTCCGTCTATGTACCTCCATCCCACTTTCAAGAAGGACACAGTGCTTTGACTGGTTCAGATTCCTTTACCATTCCCTCTCCTACGTGGCTGGAAGTCATGAATACAGATAGTAAGCTACTGCATAACTTCTGATATCTCATCCTCCTGTGTGGTCAGCTTCCACAAGGACAATTGGTCCAGGGGTGTCTGACATCATAAAGCTAAAGCTAAAGCAAGAAGTTGTCTGACATGAGATGCCATTCTGTTGCCTAGCAGTCTGACATCATAAAGCTAAAGCAAGATGCTTTCTGACTAGAGGGCCACTCTGTTGCGTAGCAGCTGACATCATTAAGGTCAATCAAGATGTTGTCTGACATGAGAGCCGCTCGGTTGCCTAACAAGGAGTAGGATACATTTATCTAGGTAATTGTATGAGTTGCAGGATAGACAGGTTGCCCAACTGAAAGATGAGGTGGTAAGATGAAAGAAATTAGGACTTTATTTAGACTTATACATTTGTATGAACGGAAGTTTGAGCATAAAAGACTCAACTTCACTGTTGCTGAACTGGTAGGATTTGGCTAAAGAGAAGATGGAAATGATGCTATTCATAGTTTCTATTATTCCCGTTAACTGTAGCATAACCCTTAATCTCTCAACTTATCAGCTGGCTTCATTGCTACTGGTGTACCATATCCTAAAACAAAGGAAGTGAGAGGGGTGTGCTGCCTCTTGGCTGGCAAAAAGATCTAGGTCCTAATGTACATGCTACAATTGTTTAGAGAGTGTTAGCAAATGAGGCAAGGGAATGCAGAGAAGTATGGGAGGTTATAAACACAAATTGAGATTTGATTTTTTTTATTCAGCTGTTGATTTTCACTATAAAACTGACTCCATAGTTTAGATCTGGTTACCCTTTATAAAAATCTAAACTTTTTGTATTGCTTATATTAAATGTACTAACAGTGGACTTTTCCATCTGCAGATTATACTGAATGACCAGCAGTGGCAGTGTTTCACAGCAGAGTTTCTCTGAATTGCCAAGACTGAAGCAAACAAAAAAAAAGGAAGTCTTGTGGCATACTGCATCATTTTATCAATTTATGTGGTAAGTAAAACGCCCAATCATTCTTTTAGGCATTAAAAAGATGTTCATAGCATCAGAATGTCCTCACTACTTTATAGTGGGAGCCTGTGCCTGAATATAATTTCTGTTAAGAAAGAAGTAATATGGATCACATTATGTTGGTCATGATATTTAATAAAAGACTGACTGACTCGAACTCTACTAAAACCTGCTTTAGATCCTGGTGCTAGCAATGTTCCATTCGAGGAAATAGCTGTCTTTGAGGCTGAAATGCACCATCTCACTTATGAAAAGTAGTGTTAAATTCTCACGGTAGGAAGTTCATCTAACCTCTTCTCCTGCACTCTATATGTTTGACTCTGATACTCAAGATGGATTGTTGTTAAGGATAGTCCGTCTATGTACCTCCATCCCACTTTCAAGAAGGACACAGTGCTTTGACTGGTTCAGATTCCTTTACCATTCCCTCTCCTACGTGGCTGGAAGTCATGAATACAGATAGTAAGCTACTGCATAACTTCTGATATCTCATCCTCCTGTGTGGTCAGCTTCCACAAGGACAATTGGTCCAGGGGTGTCTGACATCATAAAGCTAAAGCTAAAGCAAGAAGTTGTCTGACATGAGATGCCATTCTGTTGCCTAGCAGTCTGACATCATAAAGCTAAAGCAAGATGCTTTCTGACTAGAGGGCCACTCTGTTGCGTAGCAGCTGACATCATTAAGGTCAATCAAGATGTTGTCTGACATGAGAGCCGCTCGGTTGCCTAACAAGGAGTAGGATACATTTATCTAGGTAATTGTATGAGTTGCAGGATAGACAGGTTGCCCAACTGAAAGATGAGGTGGTAAGATGAAAGAAATTAGGACTTTATTTAGACTTATACATTTGTATGAACGGAAGTTTGAGCATAAAAGACTCAACTTCACTGTTGCTGAACTGGTAGGATTTGGCTAAAGAGAAGATGGAAATGATGCTATTCATAGTTTCTATTATTCCCGTTAACTGTAGCATAACCCTTAATCTCTCAACTTATCAGCTGGCTTCATTGCTACTGGTGTACCATATCCTAAAACAAAGGAAGTGAGAGGGGTGTGCTGCCTCTTGGCTGGCAAAAAGATCTAGGTCCTAATGTACATGCTACAATTGTTTAGAGAGTGTTAGCAAATGAGGCAAGGGAATGCAGAGAAGTATGGGAGGTTATAAACACAAATTGAGATTTGATTTTTTTTATTCAGCTGTTGATTTTCACTATAAAACTGACTCCATAGTTTAGATCTGGTTACCCTTTATAAAAATCTAAACTTTTTGTATTGCTTATATTAAATGTACTAACAGTGGACTTTTCCATCTGCAGATTATACTGAATGACCAGCAGTGGCAGTGTTTCACAGCAGAGTTTCTCTGAATTGCCAAGACTGAAGCAAACAAAAAAAAAGGAAGTCTTGTGGCATACTGCATCATTTTATCAATTTATGTGGTAAGTAAAACGCCCAATCATTCTTTTAGGCATTAAAAAGATGTTCATAGCATCAGAATGTCCTCACTACTTTATAGTGGAAGCCTGTGCCTGAATATAATTTCTGTTAAGAAAGAAGTAATATGGATCACATTATGTTGGTCATGATATTTAATAAAAGACTGACTGACTCGAACTCTACTAAAACCTGCTTTAGATCCTGGTGCTAGCAATGTTCCATTCGAGGAAATTGCTGTCTTTGAGGCTGAAATGCACCATCTCACTTATGAAAAGTAGTGTTAAATTCTCACGGTAGGAAGCTCATCTAACCTCTTCTCCAACACTCTATATGTTTGACTCTGATACTCAAGATGGATTGTTGTTAAGGATAGTCCGTCTATGTACCTCCATCCCACTTTCAAGAAGGACACAGTGCTTTGACTGGTTCAGATTCCTTTACCATTCCCTCTCCTACGTGGCTGGAAGTCATGAATACAGATAGTAAGCTACTGCATATCTTCTGATATCTCATCCTCCTGTGTGGTCAGCTTCCACAAGGACAATTGGTCCAGGGGTGTCTGACATCATAAAGCTAAAGCTAAAGCAAGAAGTTGTCTGACATGAGATGCCATTCTGTTGCCTAGCAGTCTGACATCATAAAGCTAAAGCAAGATGCTTTCTGACTAGAGGGCCACTCTGTTGCGTAGCAGCTGACATCATTAAGGTCAATCAAGATGTTGTCTGACATGAGAGCCGCTCGGTTGCCTAACAAGGAGTAGGATACATTTATCTAGGTAATTGTATGAGTTGCAGGATAGACAGGTTGCCCAACTGAAAGATGAGGTGGTAAGATGAAAGAAATTAGGACTTTATTTAGACTTATACATTTGTATGAACGGAAGTTTGAGCATAAAAGACTCAACTTCACTGTTGCTGAACTGGTAGGATTTGGCTAAAGAGAAGATGGAAATGATGCTATTCATAGTTTCTATTATTCCCGTTAACTGTAGCATAACCCTTAATCTCTCAACTTATCAGCTGGCTTCATTGCTACTGGTGTACCATATCCTAAAACAAAGGAAGTGAGAGGGGTGTGCTGCCTCTTGGCTGGCAAAAAGATCTAGGTCCTAATGTACATGCTACAATTGTTTAGAGAGTGTTAGCAAATGAGGCAAGGGAATGCAGAGAAGTATGGGAGGTTATAAACACAAATTGAGATTTGATTTTTTTTCTTCAGCTGTTGATTTTCACTATAAAACTGACTCCATAGTTTAGATCTGGTTACCCTTTATAAAAATCTAAACTTTTTGTATTGCTTATATTAAATGTACTAACAGTGGACTTTTCCATCTGCAGATTATACTGAATGACCAGCAGTGGCAGTGTTTCACAGCAGAGTTTCTCTGAATTGCCAAGACTGAAGCAAACAAAAAAAAAAGGAAGTCTTGTGGCATACTGCATCATTTTATCAATTTATGTGGTAAGTAAAACGCCCAATCATTCTTTTAGGCATTAAAAAGATGTTCATAGCATCAGAATGTCCTCACTACTTTATAGTGGGAGCCTGTGCCTGAATATAATTTCTGTTAAGAAAGAAGTAATATGGATCACATTATGTTGGTCATGATATTTAATAAAAGACTGACTGACTCGAACTCTACTAAAACCTGCTTTAGATCCTGGTGCTAGCAATGTTCCATTCGAGGAAATAGCTGTCTTTGAGGCTGAAATGCACCATCTCACTTATGAAAAGTAGTGTTAAATTCTCACGGTAGGAAGTTCATCTAACCTCTTCTCCTGCACTCTATATGTTTGACTCTGATACTCAAGATGGATTGTTGTTAAGGATAGTCCGTCTATGTACCTCCATCCCACTTTCAAGAAGGACACAGTGCTTTGACTGGTTCAGATTCCTTTACCATTCCCTCTCCTACGTGGCTGGAAGTCATGAATACAGATAGTAAGCTACTGCATAACTTCTGATATCTCATCCTCCTGTGTGGTCAGCTTCCACAAGGACAATTGGTCCAGGGGTGTCTGACATCATAAAGCTAAAGCTAAAGCAAGAAGTTGTCTGACATGAGATGCCATTCTGTTGCCTAGCAGTCTGACATCATAAAGCTAAAGCAAGATGCTTTCTGACTAGAGGGCCACTCTGTTGCGTAGCAGCTGACATCATTAAGGTCAATCAAGATGTTGTCTGACATGAGAGCCGCTCGGTTGCCTAACAAGGAGTAGGATACATTTATCTAGGTAATTGTATGAGTTGCAGGATAGACAGGTTGCCCAACTGAAAGATGAGGTGGTAAGATGAAAGAAATTAGGACTTTATTTAGACTTCTACATTTGTATGAACGGAAGTTTGAGCATAAAAGACTCAACTTCACTGTTGCTGAACTGGTAGGATTTGGCTAAAGAGAAGATGGAAATGATGCTATTCATAGTTTCTATTATTCCCGTTAACTGTAGCATAACCCTTAATCTCTCAACTTATCAGCTGGCTTCATTGCTACTGGTGTACCATATCCTAAAACAAAGGAAGTGAGAGGGGTGTGCTGCCTCTTGGCTGGCAAAAAGATCTAGGTCCTAATGTACATGCTACAATTGTTTAGAGAGTGTTAGCAAATGAGGCAAGGGAATGCAGAGAAGTATGGGAGGTTATAAACACAAATTGAGATTTGATTTTTTTTATTCAGCTGTTGATTTTCACTATAAAACTGACTCCATAGTTTAGATCTGGTTACCCTTTATAAAAATCTAAACTTTTTGTATTGCTTATATTAAATGTACTAACAGTGGACTTTTCCATCTGCAGATTATACTGAATGACCAGCAGTGGCAGTGTTTCACAGCAGAGTTTCTCTGAATTGCCAAGACTGAAGCAAACAAAAAAAAAGGAAGTCTTGTGGCATACTGCATCATTTTATCAATTTATGTGGTAAGTAAAACGCCCAATCATTCTTTTAGGCATTAAAAAGATGTTCATAGCATCAGAATGTCCTCACTACTTTATAGTGGAAGCCTGTGCCTGAATATAATTTCTGTTAAGAAAGAAGTAATATGGATCACATTATGTTGGTCATGATATTTAATAAAAGACTGACTGACTCGAACTCTACTAAAACCTGCTTTAGATCCTGGTGCTAGCAATGTTCCATTCGAGGAAATTGCTGTCTTTGAGGCTGAAATGCACCATCTCACTTATGAAAAGTAGTGTTAAATTCTCACGGTAGGAAGCTCATCTAACCTCTTCTCCAACACTCTATATGTTTGACTCTGATACTCAAGATGGATTGTTGTTAAGGATAGTCCGTCTATGTACCTCCATCCCACTTTCAAGAAGGACACAGTGCTTTGACTGGTTCAGATTCCTTTACCATTCCCTCTCCTACGTGGCTGGAAGTCATGAATACAGATAGTAAGCTACTGCATAACTTCTGATATCTCATCCTCCTGTGTGGTCAGCTTCCACAAGGACAATTGGTCCAGGGGTGTCTGACATCATAAAGCTAAAGCTAAAGCAAGAAGTTGTCTGACATGAGATGCCATTCTGTTGCCTAGCAGTCTGAGATCATAAAGCTAAAGCAAGATGCTTTCTGACTAGAGGGCCACTCTGTTGCGTAGCAGCTGACATCATTAAGGTCAATCAAGATGTTGTCTGACATGAGAGCCGCTCGGTTGCCTAACAAGGAGTAGGATACATTTATCTAGGTAATTGTATGAGTTGCAGGATAGACAGGTTGCCCAACTGAAAGATGAGGTGGTAAGATGAAAGAAATTAGGACTTTATTTAGACTTATACATTTGTATGAACGGAAGTTTGAGCATAAAAGACTCAACTTCACTGTTGCTGAACTGGTAGGATTTGGCTAAAGAGAAGATGGAAATGATGCTATTCATAGTTTCTATTATTCCCGTTAACTGTAGCATAACCCTTAATCTCTCAACTTATCAGCTGGCTTCATTGCTACTGGTGTACCATATCCTAAAACAAAGGAAGTGAGAGGGGTGTGCTGCCTCTTGGCTGGCAAAAAGATCTAGGTCCTAATGTACATGCTACAATTGTTTAGAGAGTGTTAGCAAATGAGGCAAGGGAATGCAGAGAAGTATGGGAGGTTATAAACACAAATTGAGATTTGATTTTTTTTATTCAGCTGTTGATTTTCACTATAAAACTGACTCCATAGTTTAGATCTGGTTACCCTTTATAAAAATCTAAACTTTTTGTATTGCTTATATTAAATGTACTAACAGTGGACTTTTCCATCTGCAGATTATACTGAATGACCAGCAGTGGCAGTGTTTCACAGCAGAGTTTCTCTGAATTGCCAAGACTGAAGCAAACAAAAAAAAAGGAAGTCTTGTGGCATACTGCATCATTTTATCAATTTATGTGGTAAGTAAAACGCCCAATCATTCTTTTAGGCATTAAAAAGATGTTCATAGCATCAGAATGTCCTCACTACTTTATAGTGGGAGCCTGTGCCTGAATATAATTTCTGTTAAGAAAGAAGTAATATGGATCACATTATGTTGGTCATGATATTTAATAAAAGACTGACTGACTCGAACTCTACTAAAACCTGCTTTAGATCCTGGTGCTAGCAATGTTCCATTCGAGGAAATTGCTGTCTTTGAGGCTGAAATGCACCATCTCACTTATGAAAAGTAGTGTTAAATTCTCACGGTAGGAAGCTCATCTAACCTCTTCTCCAACACTCTATATGTTTGACTCTGATACTCAAGATGGATTGTTGTTAAGGATAGTCCGTCTATGTACCTCCATCCCACTTTCAAGAAGGACACAGTGCTTTGACTGGTTCAGATTCCTTTACCATTCCCTCTCCTACGTGGCTGGAAGTCATGAATACAGATAGTAAGCTACTGCATAACTTCTGATATCTCATCCTCCTGTGTGGTCAGCTTCCACAAGGACAATTGGTCCAGGGGTGTCTGACATCATAAAGCTAAAGCTAAAGCAAGAAGTTGTCTGACATGAGATGCCATTCTGTTGCCTAGCAGTCTGAGATCATAAAGCTAAAGCAAGATGCTTTCTGACTAGAGGGCCACTCTGTTGCGTAGCAGCTGACATCATTAAGGTCAATCAAGATGTTGTCTGACATGAGAGCCGCTCGGTTGCCTAACAAGGAGTAGCATACATTTATCTAGGTAATTGTATGAGTTGCAGGATAGACAGGTTGCCCAACTGAAAGATGAGGTGGTAAGATGAAAGAAATTAGGACTTTATTTAGACTTATACATTTGTATGAACGGAAGTTTGAGCATAAAAGACTCAACTTCACTGTTGCTGAACTGGTAGGATTTGGCTAAAGAGAAGATGGAAATGATGCTATTCATAGTTTCTATTATTCCCGTTAACTGTAGCATAACCCTTAATCTCTCAACTTATCAGCTGGCTTCATTGCTACTGGTGTACCATATCCTAAAACAAAGGAAGTGAGAAGGGTGTGCTGCCTCTTGGCTGGCAAAAAGATCTAGGTCCTAATGTACATGCTACAATTGTTTAGAGAGTGTTAGCAAATGAGGCAAGGGAATGCAGAGAAGTATGGGAGGTTATAAACACAAATTGAGATTTGATTTTTTTTCTTCAGCTGTTGATTTTCACTATAAAACTGACTCCATAGTTTAGATCTGGTTACCCTTTATAAAAATCTAAACTTTTTGTATTGCTTATATTAAATGTACTAACAGTGGACTTTTCCATCTGCAGATTATACTGAATGACCAGCAGTGGCAGTGTTTCACAGCAGAGTTTCTCTGAATTGCCAAGACTGAAGCAAACAAAAAAAAAAGGAAGTCTTGTGGCATACTGCATCATTTTATCAATTTATGTGGTAAGTAAAGCGCCCAATCATTCTTTTAGGCATTAAAAAGATGTTCATAGCATCAGAATGTCCTCACTACTTTATAGTGGGAGCCTGTGCCTGAATATAATTTCTGTTAAGAAAGAAGTAATATGGATCACATTATGTTGGTCATGATATTTAATAAAAGACTGACTGACTCGAACTCTACTAAAACCTGCTTTAGATCCTGGTGCTAGCAATGTTCCATTCGAGGAAATAGCTGTCTTTGAGGCTGAAATGCACCATCTCACTTATGAAAAGTAGTGTTAAATTCTCACGGTAGGAAGTTCATCTAACCTCTTCTCCTGCACTCTATATGTTTGACTCTGATACTCAAGATGGATTGTTGTTAAGGATAGTCCGTCTATGTACCTCCATCCCACTTTCAAGAAGGACACAGTGCTTTGACTGGTTCAGATTCCTTTACCATTCCCTCTCCTACGTGGCTGGAAGTCATGAATACAGATAGTAAGCTACTGCATAACTTCTGATATCTCATCCTCCTGTGTGGTCAGCTTCCACAAGGACAATTGGTCCAGGGGTGTCTGACATCATAAAGCTAAAGCTAAAGCAAGAAGTTGTCTGACATGAGATGCCATTCTGTTGCCTAGCAGTCTGACATCATAAAGCTAAAGCAAGATGCTTTCTGACTAGAGGGCCACTCTGTTGCGTAGCAGCTGACATCATTAAGGTCAATCAAGATGTTGTCTGACATGAGAGCCGCTCGGTTGCCTAACAAGGAGTAGGATACATTTATCTAGGTAATTGTATGAGTTGCAGGATAGACAGGTTGCCCAACTGAAAGATGAGGTGGTAAGATGAAAGAAATTAGGACTTTATTTAGACTTATACATTTGTATGAACGGAAGTTTGAGCATAAAAGACTCAACTTCACTGTTGCTGAACTGGTAGGATTTGGCTAAAGAGAAGATGGAAATGATGCTATTCATAGTTTCTATTATTCCCGTTAACTGTAGCATAACCCTTAATCTCTCAACTTATCAGCTGGCTTCATTGCTACTGGTGTACCATATCCTAAAACAAAGGAAGTGAGAGGGGTGTGCTGCCTCTTGGCTGGCAAAAAGATCTAGGTCCTAATGTACATGCTACAATTGTTTAGAGAGTGTTAGCAAATGAGGCAAGGGAATGCAGAGAAGTATGGGAGGTTATAAACACAAATTGAGATTTGATTTTTTTTATTCAGCTGTTGATTTTCACTATAAAACTGACTCCATAGTTTAGATCTGGTTACCCTTTATAAAAATCTAAACTTTTTGTATTGCTTATATTAAATGTACTAACAGTGGACTTTTCCATCTGCAGATTATACTGAATGACCAGCAGTGGCAGTGTTTCACAGCAGAGTTTCTCTGAATTGCCAAGACTGAAGCAAACAAAAAAAAAGGAAGTCTTGTGGCATACTGCATCATTTTATCAATTTATGTGGTAAGTAAAACGCCCAATCATTCTTTTAGGCATTAAAAAGATATTCATAGCATCAGAATGTCCTCACTACTTTATAGTGGGAGCCTGTGCCTGAATATAATTTCTGTTAAGAAAGAAGTAATATGGATCACATTATGTTGGTCATGATATTTAATAAAAGACTGACTGACTCGAACTCTACTAAAACCTGCTTTAGATCCTGGTGCTAGCAATGTTCCATTCGAGGAAATTGCTGTCTTTGAGGCTGAAATGCACCATCTCACTTATGAAAAGTAGTGTTAAATTCTCACGGTAGGAAGCTCATCTAACCTCTTCTCCAACACTCTATATGTTTGACTCTGATACTCAAGATGGATTGTTGTTAAGGATAGTCCGTCTATGTACCTCCATCCCACTTTCAAGAAGGACACAGTGCTTTGACTGGTTCAGATTCCTTTACCATTCCCTCTCCTACGTGGCTGGAAGTCATGAATACAGATAGTAAGCTACTGCATAACTTCTGATATCTCATCCTCCTGTGTGGTCAGCTTCCACAAGGACAATTGGTCCAGGGGTGTCTGACATCATAAAGCTAAAGCTAAAGCAAGAAGTTGTCTGACATGAGATGCCATTCTGTTGCCTAGCAGTCTGAGATCATAAAGCTAAAGCAAGATGCTTTCTGACTAGAGGGCCACTCTGTTGCGTAGCAGCTGACATCATTAAGGTCAATCAAGATGTTGTCTGACATGAGAGCCGCTCGGTTGCCTAACAAGGAGTAGGATACATTTATCTAGGTAATTGTATGAGTTGCAGGATAGACAGGTTGCCCAACTGAAAGATGAGGTGGTAAGATGAAAGAAATTAGGACTTTATTTAGACTTATACATTTGTATGAACGGAAGTTTGAGCATAAAAGACTCAACTTCACTGTTGCTGAACTGGTAGGATTTGGCTAAAGAGAAGATGGAAATGATGCTATTCATAGTTTCTATTATTCCCGTTAACTGTAGCATAACCCTTAATCTCTCAACTTATCAGCTGGCTTCATTGCTACTGGTGTACCATATCCTAAAACAAAGGAAGTGAGAAGGGTGTGCTGCCTCTTGGCTGGCAAAAAGATCTAGGTCCTAATGTACATGCTTCAATTGTTTAGAGAGTGTTAGCAAATGAGGCAAGGGAATGCAGAGAAGTATGGGAGGTTATAAACACAAATTGAGATTTGATTTTTTTTCTTCAGCTGTTGATTTTCACTATAAAACTGACTCCATAGTTTAGATCTGGTTACCCTTTATAAAAATCTAAACTTTTTGTATTGCTTATATTAAATGTACTAACAGTGGACTTTTCCATCTGCAGATTATACTGAATGACCAGCAGTGGCAGTGTTTCACAGCAGAGTTTCTCTGAATTGCCAAGACTGAAGCAAACAAAAAAAAAAGGAAGTCTTGTGGCATACTGCATCATTTTATCAATTTATGTGGTAAGTAAAACGCCCAATCATTCTTTTAGGCATTAAAAAGATGTTCATAGCATCCGAATGTCCTCACTACTTTATAGTGGGAGCCTGTGCCTGAATATAATTTCTGTTAAGAAAGAAGTAATATGGATCACATTATGTTGGTCATGATATTTAATAAAAGACTGACTGACTCGAACTCTACTAAAACCTGCTTTAGATCCTGGTGCTAGCAATGTTCCATTCGAGGAAATTGCTGTCTTTGAGGCTGAAATGCACCATCTCACTTATGAAAAGTAGTGTTAAATTCTCACGGTAGGAAGTTCATCTAACCTCTTCTCCAACACTCTATATGTTTGACTCTGATACTCAAGATGGATTGTTGTTAAGGATAGTCCGTCTATGTACCTCCATCCCACTTTCAAGAAGGACACAGTGCTTTGACTGGTTCAGATTCCTTTACCATTCCCTCTCCTACGTGGCTGGAAGTCATGAATACAGATAGTAAGCTACTGCATAACTTCTGATATCTCATCCTCCTGTGTGGTCAGCTTCCACAAGGACAATTGGTCCAGGGGTGTCTGACATCATAAAGCTAAAGCTAAAGCAAGAAGTTGTCTGACATGAGATGCCATTCTGTTGCCTAGCAGTCTGACATCATAAAGCTAAAGCAAGATGCTTTCTGACTAGAGGGCCACTCTGTTGCGTAGCAGCTGACATCATTAAGGTCAATCAAGATGTTGTCTGACATGAGAGCCGCTCGGTTGCCTAACAAGGAGTAGGATACATTTATCTAGGTAATTGTATGAGTTGCAGGATAGACAGGTTGCCCAACTGAAAGATGAGGTGGTAAGATGAAAGAAATTAGGACTTTATTTAGACTTATACATTTGTATGAACGGAAGTTTGAGCATAAAAGACTCAACTTCACTGTTGCTGAACTGGTAGGATTTGGCTAAAGAGAAGATGGAAATGATGCTATTCATAGTTTCTATTATTCCCGTTAACTGTAGCATAACCCTTAATCTCTCAACTTATCAGCTGGCTTCATTGCTACTGGTGTACCATATCCTAAAACAAAGGAAGTGAGAGGGGTGTGCTGCCTCTTGGCTGGCAAAAAGATCTAGGTCCTAATGTACATGCTACAATTGTTTAGAGAGTGTTAGCAAATGAGGCAAGGGAATGCAGAGAAGTATGGGAGGTTATAAACACAAATTGAGATTTGATTTTTTTTAATCAGCTGTTGATTTTCACTATAAAACTGACTCCATAGTTTAGATCTGGTTACCCTTTATAAAAATCTAAACTTTTTGTATTGCTTATATTAAATGTACTAACAGTGGACTTTTCCATCTGCAGATTATACTGAATGACCAGCAGTGGCAGTGTTTCACAGCAGAGTTTCTCTGAATTGCCAAGACTGAAGCAAACAAAAAAAAAGGAAGTCTTGTGGCATACTGCATCATTTTATCAATTTATGTGGTAAGTAAAACGCCCAATCATTCTTTTAGGGATTAAAAAGATGTTCATAGCATCAGAATGTCCTCACTACTTTATAGTGGGAGCCTGTGCCTGAATATAATTTCTGTTAAGAAAGAAGTAATATGGATCACATTATGTTGGTCATGATATTTAATAAAAGACTGACTGACTCGAACTCTACTAAAACCTGCTTTAGATCCTGGTGCTAGCAATGTTCCATTCGAGGAAATTGCTGTCTTTGAGGCTGAAATGCACCATCTCACTTATGAAAAGTAGTGTTAAATTCTCACGGTAGGAAGCTCATCTAACCTCTTCTCCAACACTCTATATGTTTGACTCTGATACTCAAGATGGATTGTTGTTAAGGATAGTCCGTCTATGTACCTCCATCCCACTTTCAAGAAGGACACAGTGCTTTGACTGGTTCAGATTCCTTTACCATTCCCTCTCCTACGTGGCTGGAAGTCATGAATACAGATAGTAAGCTACTGCATAACTTCTGATATCTCATCCTCCTGTGTGGTCAGCTTCCACAAGGACAATTGGTCCAGGGGTGTCTGACATCATAAAGCTAAAGCTAAAGCAAGAAGTTGTCTGACATGAGATGCCATTCTGTTGCCTAGCAGTCTGAGATCATAAAGCTAAAGCAAGATGCTTTCTGACTAGAGGGCCACTCTGTTGCGTAGCAGCTGACATCATTAAGGTCAATCAAGATGTTGTCTGACATGAGAGCCGCTCGGTTGCCTAACAAGGAGTAGCATACATTTATCTAGGTAATTGTATGAGTTGCAGGATAGACAGGTTGCCCAACTGAAAGATGAGGTGGTAAGATGAAAGAAATTAGGACTTTATTTAGACTTATACAATTGTATGAACGGAAGTTTGAGCATAAAAGACTCAACTTCACTGTTGCTGAACTGGTAGGATTTGGCTAAAGAGAAGATGGAAATGATGCTATTCATAGTTTCTATTATTCCCGTTAACTGTAGCATAACCCTTAATCTCTCAACTTATCAGCTGGCTTCATTGCTACTGGTGTACCATATCCTAAAACAAAGGAAGTGAGAAGGGTGTGCTGCCTCTTGGCTGGCAAAAAGATCTAGGTCCTAATGTACATGCTACAATTGTTTAGAGAGTGTTAGCAAATGAGGCAAGGGAATGCAGAGAAGTATGGGAGGTTATAAACACAAATTGAGATTTGATTTTTTTTCTTCAGCTGTTGATTTTCACTATAAAACTGACTCCATAGTTTAGATCTGGTTACCCTTTATAAAAATCTAAACTTTTTGTATTGCTTATATTAAATGTACTAACAGTGGACTTTTCCATCTGCAGATTATACTGAATGACCAGCAGTGGCAGTGTTTCACAGCAGAGTTTCTCTGAATTGCCAAGACTGAAGCAAACAAAAAAAAAAGGAAGTCTTGTGGCATACTGCATCATTTTATCAATTTATGTGGTAAGTAAAGCGCCCAATCATTCTTTTAGGCATTAAAAAGATGTTCATAGCATCAGAATGTCCTCACTACTTTATAGTGGGAGCCTGTGCCTGAATATAATTTCTGTTAAGAAAGAAGTAATATGGATCACATTATGTTGGTCATGATATTTAATAAAAGACTGACTGACTCGAACTCTACTAAAACCTGCTTTAGATCCTGGTGCTAGCAATGTTCCATTCGAGGAAATAGCTGTCTTTGAGGCTGAAATGCACCATCTCACTTATGAAAAGTAGTGTTAAATTCTCACGGTAGGAAGTTCATCTAACCTCTTCTCCTCCACTCTATATGTTTGACTCTGATACTCAAGATGGATTGTTGTTAAGGATAGTCCGTCTATGTACCTCCATCCCACTTTCAAGAAGGACACAGTGCTTTGACTGGTTCAGATTCCTTTACCATTCCCTCTCCTACGTGGCTGGAAGTCATGAATACAGATAGTAAGCTACTGCATAACTTCTGATATCTCATCCTCCTGTGTGGTCAGCTTCCACAAGGACAATTGGTCCAGGGGTGTCTGACATCATAAAGCTAAAGCTAAAGCAAGAAGTTGTCTGACATGAGATGCCATTCTGTTGCCTAGCAGTCTGACATCATAAAGCTAAAGCAAGATGCTTTCTGACTAGAGGGCCACTCTGTTGCGTAGCAGCTGACATCATTAAGGTCAATCAAGATGTTGTCTGACATGAGAGCCGCTCGGTTGCCTAACAAGGAGTAGGATACATTTATCTAGGTAATTGTATGAGTTGCAGGATAGACAGGTTGCCCAACTGAAAGATGAGGTGGTAAGATGAAAGAAATTAGGACTTTATTTAGACTTATACATTTGTATGAACGGAAGTTTGAGCATAAAAGACTCAACTTCACTGTTGCTGAACTGGTAGGATTTGGCTAAAGAGAAGATGGAAATGATGCTATTCATAGTTTCTATTATTCCCGTTAACTGTAGCATAACCCTTAATCTCTCAACTTATCAGCTGGCTTCATTGCTACTGGTGTACCATATCCTAAAACAAAGGAAGTGAGAGGGGTGTGCTGCCTCTTGGCTGGCAAAAAGATCTAGGTCCTAATGTACATGCTACAATTGTTTAGAGAGTGTTAGCAAATGAGGCAAGGGAATGCAGAGAAGTATGGGAGGTTATAAACACAAATTGAGATTTGATTTTTTTTATTCAGCTGTTGATTTTCACTATAAAACTGACTCCATAGTTTAGATCTGGTTACCCTTTATAAAAATCTAAACTTTTTGTATTGCTTATATTAAATGTACTAACAGTGGACTTTTCCATCTGCAGATTATACTGAATGACCAGCAGTGGCAGTGTTTCACAGCAGAGTTTCTCTGAATTGCCAAGACTGAAGCAAACAAAAAAAAAGGAAGTCTTGTGGCATACTGCATCATTTTATCAATTTATGTGGTAAGTAAAACGCCCAATCATTCTTTTAGGCATTAAAAAGATGTTCATAGCATCAGAATGTCCTCACTACTTTATAGTGGGAGCCTGTGCCTGAATATAATTTCTGTTAAGAAAGAAGTAATATGGATCACATTATGTTGGTCATGATATTTAATAAAAGACTGACTGACTCGAACTCTACTAAAACCTGCTTTAGATCCTGGTGCTAGCAATGTTCCATTCGAGGAAATTGCTGTCTTTGAGGCTGAAATGCACCATCTCACTTATGAAAAGTAGTGTTAAATTCTCACGGTAGGAAGCTCATCTAACCTCTTCTCCAACACTCTATATGTTTGACTCTGATACTCAAGATGGATTGTTGTTAAGGATAGTCCGTCTATGTACCTCCATCCCACTTTCAAGAAGGACACAGTGCTTTGACTGGTTCAGATTCCTTTACCATTCCCTCTCCTACGTGGCTGGAAGTCATGAATACAGATAGTAAGCTACTGCATAACTTCTGATATCTCATCCTCCTGTGTGGTCAGCTTCCACAAGGACAATTGGTCCAGGG
Organism: Lissotriton vulgaris; assembly: GCF_964263255.1. Classification (NCBI taxonomy): domain Eukaryota; kingdom Metazoa; phylum Chordata; class Amphibia; order Caudata; family Salamandridae; genus Lissotriton; species Lissotriton vulgaris. The sequence goes on along the minus strand of NC_141699.1, from coordinate 630,929,120 downwards.
GTGTCTGACATCATAAAGCTAAAGCTAAAGCAAGAAGTTGTCTGACATGAGATGCCATTCTGTTGCCTAGCAGTCTGAGATCATAAAGCTAAAGCAAGATGCTTTCTGACTAGAGGGCCACTCTGTTGCGTAGCAGCTGACATCATTAAGGTCAATCAAGATGTTGTCTGACATGAGAGCCGCTCGGTTGCCTAACAAGGAGTAGGATACATTTATCTAGGTAATTGTATGAGTTGCAGGATAGACAGGTTGCCCAACTGAAAGATGAGGTGGTAAGATGAAAGAAATTAGGACTTTATTTAGACTTATACATTTGTATGAACGAAAGTTTGAGCATAAAAGACTCAACTTCACTGTTGCTGAACTGGTAGGATTTGGCTAAAGAGAAGATGGAAATGATGCTATTCATAGTTTCTATTATTCCCGTTAACTGTAGCATAACCCTTAATCTCTCAACTTATCAGCTGGCTTCATTGCTACTGGTGTACCATATCCTAAAACAAAGGAAGTGAGAAGGGTGTGCTGCCTCTTGGCTGGCAAAAAGATCTAGGTCCTAATGTACATGCTTCAATTGTTTAGAGAGTGTTAGCAAATGAGGCAAGGGAATGCAGAGAAGTATGGGAGGTTATAAACACAAATTGAGATTTGATTTTTTTTCTTCAGCTGTGGATTTTCACTATAAAACTGACTCCATAGTTTAGATCTGGTTACCCTTTATAAAAATCTAAACTTTTTGTATTGCTTATATTAAATGTACTAACAGTGGACTTTTCCATCTGCAGATTATACTGAATGACCAGCAGTGGCAGTGTTTCACAGCAGAGTTTCTCTGAATTGCCAAGACTGAAGCAAACAAAAAAAAAAGGAAGTCTTGTGGCATACTGCATCATTTTATCAATTTATGTGGTAAGTAAAACGCCCAATCATTCTTTTAGGCATTAAAAAGATGTTCATAGCATCCGAATGTCCTCACTACTTTATAGTGGGAGCCTGTGCCTGAATATAATTTCTGTTAAGAAAGAAGTAATATGGATCACATTATGTTGGTCATGATATTTAATAAAAGACTGACTGACTCGAACTCTACTAAAACCTGCTTTAGATCCTGGTGCTAGCAATGTTCCATTCGAGGAAATTGCTGTCTTTGAGGCTGAAATGCACCATCTCACTTATGAAAAGTAGTGTTAAATTCTCACGGTAGGAAGTTCATCTAACCTCTTCTCCAACACTCTATATGTTTGACTCTGATACTCAAGATGGATTGTTGTTAAGGATAGTCCGTCTATGTACCTCCATCCCACTTTCAAGAAGGACACAGTGCTTTGACTGGTTCAGATTCCTTTACCATTCCCTCTCCTACGTGGCTGGAAGTCATGAATACAGATAGTAAGCTACTGCATAACTTCTGATATCTCATCCTCCTGTGTGGTCAGCTTCCACAAGGACAATTGGTCCAGGGGTGTCTGACATCATAAAGCTAAAGCTAAAGCAAGAAGTTGTCTGACATGAGATGCCATTCTGTTGCCTAGCAGTCTGACATCATAAAGCTAAAGCAAGATGCTTTCTGACTAGAGGGCCACTCTGTTGCGTAGCAGCTGACATCATTAAGGTCAATCAAGATGTTGTCTGACATGAGAGCCGCTCGGTTGCCTAACAAGGAGTAGGATACATTTATCTAGGTAATTGTATGAGTTGCAGGATAGACAGGTTGCCCAACTGAAAGATGAGGTGGTAAGATGAAAGAAATTAGGACTTTATTTAGACTTATACATTTGTATGAACGGAAGTTTGAGCATAAAAGACTCAACTTCACTGTTGCTGAACTGGTAGGATTTGGCTAAAGAGAAGATGGAAATGATGCTATTCATAGTTTCTATTATTCCCGTTAACTGTAGCATAACCCTTAATCTCTCAAGTTATCAGCTGGCTTCATTGCTACTGGTGTACCATATCCTAAAACAAAGGAAGTGAGAGGGGTGTGCTGCCTCTTGGCTGGCAAAAAGATCTAGGTCCTAATGTACATGCTACAATTGTTTAGAGAGTGTTAGCAAATGAGGCAAGGGAATGCAGAGAAGTATGGGAGGTTATAAACACAAATTGAGATTTGATTTTTTTTCTTCAGCTGTTGATTTTCACTATAAAACTGACTCCATAGTTTAGATCTGGTTACCCTTTATAAAAATCTAAACTTTTTGTATTGCTTATATTAAATGTACTAACAGTGGACTTTTCCATCTGCAGATTATACTGAATGACCAGCAGTGGCAGTGTTTCACAGCAGAGTTTCTCTGAATTGCCAAGACTGAAGCAAACAAAAAAAAAAGGAAGTCTTGTGGCATACTGCATCATTTTATCAATTTATGTGGTAAGTAAAACGCCCAATCATTCTTTTAGGCATTAAAAAGATGTTCATAGCATCCGAATGTCCTCACTACTTTATAGTGGGAGCCTGTGCCTGAATATAATTTCTGTTAAGAAAGAAGTAATATGGATCACATTATGTTGGCCATGATATTTAATAAAAGACTGACTGACTCGAACTCTACTAAAACCTGCTTTAGATCCTGGTGCTAGCAATGTTCCATTCGAGGAAATTGCTGTCTTTGAGGCTGAAATGCACCATCTCACTTATGAAAAGTAGTGTTAAATTCTCACGGTAGGAAGTTCATCTAACCTCTTCTCCAACACTCTATATGTTTGACTCTGATACTCAAGATGGATTGTTGTTAAGGATAGTCCGTCTATGTACCTCCATCCCACTTTCAAGAAGGACACAGTGCTTTGACTGGTTCAGATTCCTTTACCATTCCCTCTCCTACGTGGCTGGAAGTCATGAATACAGATAGTAAGCTACTGCATAACTTCTGATATCTCATCCTCCTGTGTGGTCAGCTTGTTATTGTTATTGTTATTATGGGTTTATATAGCGCCGGGTCACCTACAGGTCTCAGGGCACTTTGACCACAGAACATAACATCCAGGAGAGAGAGAAGGTGGAATGCCTAGGCTGGGCTGAACGATGTTCGGAACAAGCTGGTCTTCAGGGCTTTCCTGAAGCGGAGTAGATTCTCCTCCTTTCGGAGAGTTTCAGACAGGGCATTCCAAAGCTTTGGTACTAAAACCGAAAAAGATCTGCCTCCCATTGTGGCCAGCTTAAAGCGAGGACATACAAGGAATTTGGCATCAGAGGACCTAAGATTTCTTTCCGGCCTATATATCTCGATCCGTTCCTTGATGTAGGTCGGGGCCTTCCCGTAAATGGCTTTGTGGGCTATGCAGAGGCTTTTGAAAACAGACCTCTGTCCAATTGGTAACCAGTGTAGGTCTTTTAACAATGGAGAGGCATGGGTTCTCCGCGGGAGATTGAAGATAAGTCTGGCGGCGTCATTTAAGACTACCTGAAGTCTGTTTGTCAGTGTTTTTGGCAGGCCTAGGTATAGCGCATTGCCGTAATCGAGTCTTGACACTATAGTGGCCGAGACCACTGTGCGTAACATCGATTGGGAAAGAAGAGGGGCCAGTTTACGCAGCTGTCTTAAAAGACCTGTACAAATGCCAACCACTGTGGAAACCTGGTTGGTCATTGAGAGGCCACTGTCCAGTTTAATACCCAGACTTTTGACCGTGGCTGCCGGCTGTGGGGTTGGGCCCAGCTCCTGGGGCCAGTACAAGTCACTCCAGGAGGTGCACTTGGATGGTATTATCAGCACCTCTGTCTTCTCCGGGTTGATTTTGAGCTGGTTGATGGACATCCAGTGGACCGTGTATCGGAGTATATCTTGCGCATGCAACTGGGCATGTGTTGTATCATCTATGCCCAGCAGCAGCTGCGTGTCGTCAGCATAGTTGAATACTCGGCAGCCCATTCCTGCTAGTGTGTTAATCAGGGGCTGTAGATATATATTAAACAGGAGTGGGGATAGTGCTGAACCCTGGGGGACACCACAGGTCAGACTTCCCACTCCTGATACACTGTCTCCCATCTGGATTCTCTGCGTTCTCCCAGATAAAAATGATTCCAGCCACCGAAGGGCTAGGCCCTGAATCCCAAACCCAGCCAGCCTGTTCAGCAGGATGGGATGGCTGACAGTATCGAACGCCGCCGATAGGTCTAACAAAATCAGGGCGCTCGGTCTTTTGCTGTCAGCCATCCTTCTGAGCTCATCCAGCACCGAGAGCATGACCAACTCGGTGCTGTGGTGTGCACGAAAGCCTGCTTGCCTCTCATGGAGTAGATGGTTAGACTCCAGATAGCTTGACAAAGATTTGAGTACATGCTGTTCGAGTACTTTAGACAGGAAGGGCAGCTGAGATATAGGTCGATAGTTTTTTTAAAACATTGGGATCTCCCCCCACTTTTTTTAGCAGCGGTCTTACACGGGCTTCCTTGAAGCCAGTTGGGAGCCTGCCAGTACTCAGGGATTTATTAAGTATGGCTAGAATATGGTTCTCTAGGATTGGTCCTGCCAAGCGGAAAATGCTTGGGGGGCATGGATCTGCTGGGGAGCCGGATTTCGTCTTTCTCATCAATAACTCAAGGGTTAGTGGATCCATGGGGGGAAATGATAATAAGCCGCTAACCGTTGGCATTAAATCGGTGTGCTGCTCAATTAAGCTGCACCCCGTGCTTTTTATTTCACGCCTGATAATGTCAACTTTATCCAGAAAGTATTTCTGGAAGGTGTCACAGTCTATGCTGCTTTCTGCATCTTGGGCTCTTTTTGTTAGTTCTTTCAGAATGTTGAATGTTTCCTTTTGAACATTATTCGCCTTATTTATACGAGCCTCGTAGAAAGCAGCTTTAGTTATCTGGATAGATTTTTTGTAACTACGGAACGCCGTTTTGTATTGTTCGCAAGTGGCTGTATTCTTATTCCTCCTCCAGTTTCTATCTATATTACGCAGGGCCTTCCTTTGGTCCCTCAGAGCAGGTGTAAACCAAGGGGCTCCCTTTTTCCCACTATTCTTTGTCTGGAGTTTCTCAGGGGCTATCTGATCAATGGCCTTTACCAGATGGTCCATCAGGTTTTTACAATCCTGGTCTACATCTTGATTGAGCATTATTGGCTGGGCAATTCCTCTAAGTGATGTGGTCAGTGTATCTTGATCTACATTTTTCCACTGACGAGTCAGTCTAGTTTTAGGTACTGAACGTGAGGGTATAGTGTCCAAAGAGATGTCACAGTAGATCAGATGGTGTTCTGACCATATGCAGGGAGAGATTCCAACTAGTACCACCCTGGGGTATGTAGTCCATATCAAATCCAGGGTGTGGCCTTTAGTATGGGTAGGGGCATTCACAAGCTGCCTGAATCCTAGAGAGGACATGGTTGTCTCTAGGGTATTCGCTGCCGGTTGTTTCCTATCTTTGTCCCAGTGAAAGTTGAAGTCTCCTGTAACTATGACGTTTCTATATCTAGAACACATATCAGATACGTAGGTCATAAAGGAGTCATTAAAACCTGGGGTTGCGTTGGGGGGGCGATAAACTGTGAGAACTGTAACACACATATGATCAAACATAATTTTTATCGCCAGCAGGTCGGCTAGATCCGCTGACTCCGCCAATATTTTAGTCACTGCTAGATGTTTTTTAAAAATTATTGCCACCCCCCCCCCTCGGGTGTTCCCTGTGCGATTCTGCCAGTGGATGTCATAATTTTCAGGGACAGCGGCTATAATGTCAGGTAGGGAGTTATCCCCCAACCAGGTCTCAGATAGGGTCAGGATGTCAATATTTTCGCCCTGTAATAGAGTACAAATCTCGAGGCTGTGACAGCATAGCGACCTAGTATTAAGGCTGACAAGCTTTAAAATATGCGAGGGGGCTTGGGACATACCTATCAGCGGTGCCTGAATAGATAGTTCCTCGATGCAAATAAGTGTAGGCAGGTCTAAAGATGTCATGGCCCCATTTAGATGGCGAATTTCTTCACCAGAGTATGTAAGCCGTTTGGTGAGGGGCCCTGCCCCTGCGCCCTTCCGTGCGCGGACGGGCGCAGACGGGCAGGACTCTGGCACGACTCCGGCGCTGGTCCGGCGCGTCCGCTGATCGCGTCCGCTGCGCGGAGACATAGCCGACCGTTTTTATGCAGTCAACAACAGCCCAACCAAAGATGGCCGCCACGTAATCCGGGACCCGGGGCTTCACCAGCCCTGCCGAGCACCTTGGGATTGTGGAAAGAGGAGAATACAGTCCTCTGGCTATGGTGCTAATTCCCCAGGTAATTTACAGTCTTCCACAAAAATCGATCTTTCGGGAAAGTGCAATAGTGCAAGCAGCGAGGGGAAATTTTAAAAAAGGGTCGGACTCAAAGGAAATACAGCTTCCACAAGGACAATTGGTCCAGGGGTGTCTGACATCATAAAGCTAAAGCTAAAGCAAGAAGTTGTCTGACATGAGATGCCATTCTGTTGCCTAGCAGTCTGACATCATAAAGCTAAAGCAAGATGCTTTCTGACTAGAGGGCCACTCTGTTGCGTAGCAGCTGACATCATTAAGGTCAATCAAGATGTTGTCTGACATGAGAGCCGCTCGGTTGCCTAACAAGGAGTAGGATACATTTATCTAGGTAATTGTATGAGTTGCAGGATAGACAGGTTGCCCAACTGAAAGATGAGGTGGTAAGATGAAAGAAATTAGGACTTTATTTAGACTTATACATTTGTATGAACGGAAGTTTGAGCATAAAAGACTCAACTTCACTGTTGCTGAACTGGTAGGATTTGGCTAAAGAGAAGATGGAAATGATGCTATTCATAGTTTCTATTATTCCCGTTAACTGTAGCATAACCCTTAATCTCTCAACTTATCAGCTGGCTTCATTGCTACTGGTGTACCATATCCTAAAACAAAGGAAGTGAGAGGGGTGTGCTGCCTCTTGGCTGGCAAAAAGATCTAGGTCCTAATGTACATGCTACAATTGTTTAGAGAGTGTTAGCAAATGAGGCAAGGGAATGCAGAGAAGTATGGGAGGTTATAAACACAAATTGAGATTTGATTTTTTTTATTCAGCTGTTGATTTTCACTATAAAACTGACTCCATAGTTTAGATCTGGTTACCCTTTATAAAAATCTAAACTTTTTGTATTGCTTATATTAAATGTACTAACAGTGGACTTTTCCATCTGCAGATTATACTGAATGACCAGCAGTGGCAGTGTTTCACAGCAGAGTTTCTCTGAATTGCCAAGACTGAAGCAAACAAAAAAAAGGAAGTCTTGTGGCATACTGCATCATTTTATCAATTTATGTGGTAAGTAAAACGCCCAATCATTCTTTTAGGCATTAAAAAGATGTTCATAGCATCAGAATGTCCTCACTACTTTATAGTGGGAGCCTGTGCCTGAATATAATTTCTGTTAAGAAAGAAGTAATATGGATCACATTATGTTGGTCATGATATTTAATAAAAGACTGACTGACTCGAACTCTACTAAAACCTGCTTTAGATCCTGGTGCTAGCAATGTTCCATTCGAGGAAATTGCTGTCTTTGAGGCTGAAATGCACCATCTCACTTATGAAAAGTAGTGTTAAATTCTCACGGTAGGAAGCTCATCTAACCTCTTCTCCAACACTCTATATGTTTGACTCTGATACTCAAGATGGATTGTTGTTAAGGATAGTCCGTCTATGTACCTCCATCCCACTTTCAAGAAGGACACAGTGCTTTGACTGGTTCAGATTCCTTTACCATTCCCTCTCCTACGTGGCTGGAAGTCATGAATACAGATAGTAAGCTACTGCATAACTTCTGATATCTCATCCTCCTGTGTGGTCAGCTTCCACAAGGACAATTGGTCCAGGGGTGTCTGACATCATAAAGCTAAAGCTAAAGCAAGAAGTTGTCTGACATGAGATGCCATTCTGTTGCCTAGCAGTCTGAGATCATAAAGCTAAAGCAAGATGCTTTCTGACTAGAGGGCCACTCTGTTGCGTAGCAGCTGACATCATTAAGGTCAATCAAGATGTTGTCTGACATGAGAGCCGCTCGGTTGCCTAACAAGGAGTAGGATACATTTATCTAGGTAATTGTATGAGTTGCAGGATAGACAGGTTGCCCAACTGAAAGATGAGGTGGTAAGATGAAAGAAATTAGGACTTTATTTAGACTTATACATTTGTATGAACGGAAGTTTGAGCATAAAAGACTCAACTTCACTGTTGCTGAACTGGTAGGATTTGGCTAAAGAGAAGATGGAAATGATGCTATTCATAGTTTCTATTATTCCCGTTAACTGTAGCATAACCCTTAATCTCTCAACTTATCAGCTGGCTTCATTGCTACTGGTGTACCATATCCTAAAACAAAGGAAGTGAGAGGGGTGTGCTGCCTCTTGGCTGGCAAAAAGATCTAGGTCCTAATGTACATGCTACAATTGTTTAGAGAGTGTTAGCAAATGAGGCAAGGGAATGCAGAGAAGTATGGGAGGTTATAAACACAAATTGAGATTTGATTTTTTTTCTTCAGCTGTTGATTTTCACTATAAAACTGACTCCATAGTTTAGATCTGGTTACCCTTTATAAAAATCTAAACTTTTTGTATTGCTTATATTAAATGTACTAACAGTGGACTTTTCCATCTGCAGATTATACTGAATGACCAGCAGTGGCAGTGTTTCACAGCAGAGTTTCTCTGAATTGCCAAGACTGAAGCAAACAAAAAAAAAGGAAGTCTTGTGGCATACTGCATCATTTTATCAATTTATGTGGTAAGTAAAACGCCCAATCATTCTTTTAGGCATTAAAAAGATGTTCATAGCATCCGAATGTCCTCACTACTTTATAGTGGGAGCCTGTGCCTGAATATAATTTCTGTTAAGAAAGAAGTAATATGGATCACATTATGTTGGTCATGATATTTAATAAAAGACTGACTGACTCGAACTCTACTAAAACCTGCTTTAGATCCTGGTGCTAGCAATGTTCCATTCGAGGAAATTGCTGTCTTTGAGGCTGAAATGCACCATCTCACTTATGAAAAGTAGTGTTAAATTCTCACGGTAGGAAGTTCATCTAACCTCTTCTCCAACACTCTATATGTTTGACTCTGATACTCAAGATGGATTGTTGTTAAGGATAGTCCGTCTATGTACCTCCATCCCACTTTCAAGAAGGACACAGTGCTTTGACTGGTTCAGATTCCTTTACCATTCCCTCTCCTACGTGGCTGGAAGTCATGAATACAGATAGTAAGCTACTGCATAACTTCTGATATCTCATCCTCCTGTGTGGTCAGCTTCCACAAGGACAATTGGTCCAGGGGTGTCTGACATCATAAAGCTAAAGCAAGAAGTTGTCTGACATGAGATGCCATTCTGTTGCCTAGCAGTCTGACATCATAAAGCTAAAGCAAGATGCTTTCTGACTAGAGGGCCACTCTGTTGCGTAGCAGCTGACATCATTAAGGTCAATCAAGATGTTGTCTGACATGAGAGCCGCTCGGTTGCCTAACAAGGAGTAGGATACATTTATCTAGGTAATTGTATGAGTTGCAGGATAGACAGGTTGCCCAACTGAAAGATGAGGTGGTAAGATGAAAGAAATTAGGACTTTATTTAGACTTATACATTTGTATGAACGGAAGTTTGAGCATAAAAGACTCAACTTCACTGTTGCTGAACTGGTAGGATTTGGCTAAAGAGAAGATGGAAATGATGCTATTCATAGTTTCTATTATTCCCGTTAACTGTAGCATAACCCTTAATCTCTCAACTTATCAGCTGGCTTCATTGCTACTGGTGTACCATATCCTAAAACAAAGGAAGTGAGAAGGGTGTGCTGCCTCTTGGCTGGCAAAAAGATCTAGGTCCTAATGTACATGCTACAATTGTTTAGAGAGTGTTAGCAAATGAGGCAAGGGAATGCAGAGAAGTATGGGAGGTTATAAACACAAATTGAGATTTGATTTTTTTTCTTCAGCTGTTGATTTTCACTATAAAACTGACTCCATAGTTTAGATCTGGTTACCCTTTATAAAAATCTAAACTTTTTGTATTGCTTATATTAAATGTACTAACAGTGGACTTTTCCATCTGCAGATTATACTGAATGACCAGCAGTGGCAGTGTTTCACAGCAGAGTTTCTCTGAATTGCCAAGACTGAAGCAAACAAAAAAAAAAGGAAGTCTTGTGGCATACTGCATCATTTTATCAATTTATGTGGTAAGTAAAACGCCCAATCATTCTTTTAGGCATTAAAAAGATGTTCATAGCATCGGAATGTCCTCACTACTTTATAGTGGGAGCCTGTGCCTGAATATAATTTCTGTTAAGAAAGAAGTAATATGGATCACATTATGTTGGTCATGATATTTAATAAAAGACTGACTGACTCGAACTCTACTAAAACCTGCTTTAGATCCTGGTGCTAGCAATGTTCCATTCGAGGAAATTGCTGTCTTTGAGGCTGAAATGCACCATCTCACTTATGAAAAGTAGTGTTAAATTCTCACGGTAGGAAGCTCATCTAACCTCTTCTCCAACACTCTATATGTTTGACTCTGATACTCAAGATGGATTGTTGTTAAGGATAGTCCGTCTATGTACCTCCATCCCACTTTCAAGAAGGACACAGTGCTTTGACTGGTTCAGATTCCTTTACCATTCCCTCTCCTACGTGGCTGGAAGTCATGAATACAGATAGTAAGCTACTGCATAACTTCTGATATCTCATCCTCCTGTGTGGTCAGCTTCCACAAGGACAATTGGTCCAGGGGTGTCTGACATCATAAAGCTAAAGCTAAAGCAAGAAGTTGTCTGACATGAGATGCCATTCTGTTGCCTAGCAGTCTGAGATCATAAAGCTAAAGCAAGATGCTTTCTGACTAGAGGGCCACTCTGATGCGTAGCAGCTGACATCATTAAGGTCAGTCAAGATGTTGTCTGACATGAGAGCCGCTCGGTTGCCTAACAAGGAGTAGCATACATTTATCTAGGTAATTGTATGAGTTGCAGGATAGACAGGTTGCCCAACTGAAAGATGAGGTGGTAAGATGAAAGAAATTAGGACTTTATTTAGACTTATACATTTGTATGAACGGAAGTTTGAGCATAAAAGACTCAACTTCACTGTTGCTGAACTGGTAGGATTTGGCTAAAGAGAAGATGGAAATGATGCTATTCATAGTTTCTATTATTCCCGTTAACTGTAGCATAACCCTTAATCTCTCAACTTATCAGCTGGCTTCATTGCTACTGGTGTACCATATCCTAAAACAAAGGAAGTGAGAAGGGTGTGCTGCCTCTTGGCTGGCAAAAAGATCTAGGTCCTAATGTACATGCTTCAATTGTTTAGAGAGTGTTAGCAAATGAGGCAAGGGAATGCAGAGAAGTATGGGAGGTTATAAACACAAATTGAGATTTGATTTTTTTTCTTCAGCTGTGGATTTTCACTATAAAACTGACTCCATAGTTTAGATCTGGTTACCCTTTATAAAAATCTAAACTTTTTGTATTGCTTATATTAAATGTACTAACAGTGGACTTTTCCATCTGCAGATTATACTGAATGACCAGCAGTGGCAGTGTTTCACAGCAGAGTTTCTCTGAATTGCCAAGACTGAAGCAAACAAAAAAAAAAGGAAGTCTTGTGGCATACTGCATCATTTTATCAATTTATGTGGTAAGTAAAACGCCCAATCATTCTTTTAGGCATTAAAAAGATGTTCATAGCATCCGAATGTCCTCACTACTTTATAGTGGGAGCCTGTGCCTGAATATAATTTCTGTTAAGAAAGAAGTAATATGGATCACATTATGTTGGTCATGATATTTAATAAAAGACTGACTGACTCGAACTCTACTAAAACCTGCTTTAGATCCTGGTGCTAGCAATGTTCCATTCGAGGAAATTGCTGTCTTTGAGGCTGAAATGCACCATCTCACTTATGAAAAGTAGTGTTAAATTCTCACGGTAGGAAGTTCATCTAACCTCTTCTCCAACACTCTATATGTTTGACTCTGATACTCAAGATGGATTGTTGTTAAGGATAGTCCGTCTATGTACCTCCATCCCACTTTCAAGAAGGACACAGTGCTTTGACTGGTTCAGATTCCTTTACCATTCCCTCTCCTACGTGGCTGGAAGTCATGAATACAGATAGTAAGCTACTGCATAACTTCTGATATCTCATCCTCCTGTGTGGTCAGCTTCCACAAGGACAATTGGTCCAGGGGTGTCTGACATCATAAAGCTAAAGCAAGAAGTTGTCTGACATGAGATGCCATTCTGTTGCCTAGCAGTCTGACATCATAAAGCTAAAGCAAGATGCTTTCTGACTAGAGGGCCACTCTGTTGCGTAGCAGCTGACATCATTAAGGTCAATCAAGATGTTGTCTGACATGAGAGCCGCTCGGTTGCCTAACAAGGAGTAGGATACATTTATCTAGGTAATTGTATGAGTTGCAGGATAGACAGGTTGCCCAACTGAAAGATGAGGTGGTAAGATGAAAGAAATTAGGACTTTATTTAGACTTATACATTTGTATGAACGGAAGTTTGAGCATAAAAGACTCAACTTCACTGTTGCTGAACTGGTAGGATTTGGCTAAAGAGAAGATGGAAATGATGCTATTCATAGTTTCTATTATTCCCGTTAACTGTAGCATAACCCTTAATCTCTCAACTTATCAGCTGGCTTCATTGCTACTGGTGTACCATATCCTAAAACAAAGGAAGTGAGAAGGGTGTGCTGCCTCTTGGCTGGCAAAAAGATCTAGGTCCTAATGTACATGCTACAATTGTTTAGAGAGTGTTAGCAAATGAGGCAAGGGAATGCAGAGAAGTATGGGAGGTTATAAACACAAATTGAGATTTGATTTTTTTTCTTCAGCTGTTGATTTTCACTATAAAACTGACTCCATAGTTTAGATCTGGTTACCCTTTATAAAAATCTAAACTTTTTGTATTGCTTATATTAAATGTACTAACAGTGGACTTTTCCATCTGCAGATTATACTGAATGACCAGCAGTGGCAGTGTTTCACAGCAGAGTTTCTCTGAATTGCCAAGACTGAAGCAAACAAAAAAAAAAGGAAGTCTTGTGGCATACTGCATCATTTTATCAATTTATGTGGTAAGTAAAACGCCCAATCATTCTTTTAGGCATTAAAAAGATGTTCATAGCATCGGAATGTCCTCACTACTTTATAGTGGGAGCCTGTGCCTGAATATAATTTCTGTTAAGAAAGAAGTAATATGGATCACATTATGTTGGTCATGATATTTAATAAAAGACTGACTGACTCGAACTCTACTAAAACCTGCTTTAGATCCTGGTGCTAGCAATGTTCCATTCGAGGAAATTGCTGTCTTTGAGGCTGAAATGCACCATCTCACTTATGAAAAGTAGTGTTAAATTCTCACGGTAGGAAGCTCATCTAACCTCTTCTCCAACACTCTATATGTTTGACTCTGATACTCAAGATGGATTGTTGTTAAGGATAGTCCGTCTATGTACCTCCATCCCACTTTCAAGAAGGACACAGTGCTTTGACTGGTTCAGATTCCTTTACCATTCCCTCTCCTACGTGGCTGGAAGTCATGAATACAGATAGTAAGCTACTGCATAACTTCTGATATCTCATCCTCCTGTGTGGTCAGCTTCCACAAGGACAATTGGTCCAGGGGTGTCTGACATCATAAAGCTAAAGCTAAAGCAAGAAGTTGTCTGACATGAGATGCCATTCTGTTGCCTAGCAGTCTGAGATCATAAAGCTAAAGCAAGATGCTTTCTGACTAGAGGGCCACTCTGATGCGTAGCAGCTGACATCATTAAGGTCAGTCAAGATGTTGTCTGACATGAGAGCCGCTCGGTTGCCTAACAAGGAGTAGCATACATTTATCTAGGTAATTGTATGAGTTGCAGGATAGACAGGTTGCCCAACTGAAAGATGAGGTGGTAAGATGAAAGAAATTAGGACTTTATTTAGACTTATACATTTGTATGAACGGAAGTTTGAGCATAAAAGACTCAACTTCACTGTTGCTGAACTGGTAGGATTTGGCTAAAGAGAAGATGGAAATGATGCTATTCATAGTTTCTATTATTCCCGTTAACTGTAGCATAACCCTTAATCTCTCAACTTATCAGCTGGCTTCATTGCTACTGGTGTACCATATCCTAAAACAAAGGAAGTGAGAAGGGTGTGCTGCCTCTTGGCTGGCAAAAAGATCTAGGTCCTAATGTACATGCTTCAATTGTTTAGAGAGTGTTAGCAAATGAGGCAAGGGAATGCAGAGAAGTATGGGAGGTTATAAACACAAATTGAGATTTGATTTTTTTTCTTCAGCTGTGGATTTTCACTATAAAACTGACTCCATAGTTTAGATCTGGTTACCCTTTATAAAAATCTAAACTTTTTGTATTGCTTATATTAAATGTACTAACAGTGGACTTTTCCATCTGCAGATTATACTGAATGACCAGCAGTGGCAGTGTTTCACAGCAGAGTTTCTCTGAATTGCCAAGACTGAAGCAAACAAAAAAAAAAGGAAGTCTTGTGGCATACTGCATCATTTTATCAATTTATGTGGTAAGTAAAACGCCCAATCATTCTTTTAGGCATTAAAAAGATGTTCATAGCATCCGAATGTCCTCACTACTTTATAGTGGGAGCCTGTGCCTGAATATAATTTCTGTTAAGAAAGAAGTAATATGGATCACATTATGTTGGTCATGATATTTAATAAAAGACTGACTGACTCGAACTCTACTAAAACCTGCTTTAGATCCTGGTGCTAGCAATGTTCCATTCGAGGAAATTGCTGTCTTTGAGGCTGAAATGCACCATCTCACTTATGAAAAGTAGTGTTAAATTCTCACGGTAGGAAGTTCATCTAACCTCTTCTCCAACACTCTATATGTTTGACTCTGATACTCAAGATGGATTGTTGTTAAGGATAGTCCGTCTATGTACCTCCATCCCACTTTCAAGAAGGACACAGTGCTTTGACTGGTTCAGATTCCTTTACCATTCCCTCTCCTACGTGGCTGGAAGTCATGAATACAGATAGTAAGCTACTGCATAACTTCTGATATCTCATCCTCCTGTGTGGTCAGCTTCCACAAGGACAATTGGTCCAGGGGTGTCTGACATCATAAAGCTAAAGCTAAAGCAAGAAGTTGTCTGACATGAGATGCCATTCTGTTGCCTAGCAGTCTGACATCATAAAGCTAAAGCAAGATGCTTTCTGACTAGAGGGCCACTCTGTTGCGTAGCAGCTGACATCATTAAGGTCAATCAAGATGTTGTCTGACATGAGAGCCGCTCGGTTGCCTAACAAGGAGTAGGATACATTTATCTAGGTAATTGTATGAGTTGCAGGATAGACAGGTTGCCCAACTGAAAGATGAGGTGGTAAGATGAAAGAAATTAGGACTTTATTTAGACTTATACATTTGTATGAACGGAAGTTTGAGCATAAAAGACTCAACTTCACTGTTGCTGAACTGGTAGGATTTGGCTAAAGAGAAGATGGAAATGATGCTATTCATAGTTTCTATTATTCCCGTTAACTGTAGCATAACCCTTAATCTCTCAAGTTATCAGCTGGCTTCATTGCTACTGGTGTACCATATCCTAAAACAAAGGAAGTGAGAGGGGTGTGCTGCCTCTTGGCTGGCAAAAAGATCTAGGTCCTAATGTACATGCTACAATTGTTTAGAGAGTGTTAGCAAATGAGGCAAGGGAATGCAGAGAAGTATGGGAGGTTATAAACACAAATTGAGATTTGATTTTTTTTCTTCAGCTGTTGATTTTCACTATAAAACTGACTCCATAGTTTAGATCTGGTTACCCTTTATAAAAATCTAAACTTTTTGTATTGCTTATATTAAATGTACTAACAGTGGACTTTTCCATCTGCAGATTATACTGAATGACCAGCAGTGGCAGTGTTTCACAGCAGAGTTTCTCTGAATTGCCAAGACTGAAGCAAACAAAAAAAAAAGGAAGTCTTGTGGCATACTGCATCATTTTATCAATTTATGTGGTAAGTAAAACGCCCAATCATTCTTTTAGGCATTAAAAAGATGTTCATAGCATCCGAATGTCCTCACTACTTTATAGTGGGAGCCTGTGCCTGAATATAATTTCTGTTAAGAAAGAAGTAATATGGATCACATTATGTTGGCCATGATATTTAATAAAAGACTGACTGACTCGAACTCTACTAAAACCTGCTTTAGATCCTGGTGCTAGCAATGTTCCATTCGAGGAAATTGCTGTCTTTGAGGCTGAAATGCACCATCTCACTTATGAAAAGTAGTGTTAAATTCTCACGGTAGGAAGTTCATCTAACCTCTTCTCCAACACTCTATATGTTTGACTCTGATACTCAAGATGGATTGTTGTTAAGGATAGTCCGTCTATGTACCTCCATCCCACTTTCAAGAAGGACACAGTGCTTTGACTGGTTCAGATTCCTTTACCATTCCCTCTCCTACGTGGCTGGAAGTCATGAATACAGATAGTAAGCTACTGCATAACTTCTGATATCTCATCCTCCTGTGTGGTCAGCTTGTTATTGTTATTGTTATTATGGGTTTATATAGCGCCGGGTCACCTACAGGTCTCAGGGCACTTTGACCACAGAACATAACATCCAGGAGAGAGAGAAGGTGGAATGCCTAGGCTGGGCTGAACGATGTTCGGAACAAGCTGGTCTTCAGGGCTTTCCTGAAGCGGAGTAGATTCTCCTCCTTTCGGAGAGTTTCAGACAGGGCATTCCAAAGCTTTGGTACTAAAACCGAAAAAGATCTGCCTCCCATTGTGGCCAGCTTAAAGCGAGGACATACAAGGAATTTGGCATCAGAGGACCTAAGATTTCTTTCCGGCCTATATATCTCGATCCGTTCCTTGATGTAGGTCGGGGCCTTCCCGTAAATGGCTTTGTGGGCTATGCAGAGGCTTTTGAAAACAGACCTCTGTCCAATTGGTAACTAGTGTAGGTCTTTTAACAATGGAGAGGCATGGGTTCTCCGCGGGAGATTGAAGATAAGTCTGGCGGCGTCATTTAAGACTACCTGAAGTCTGTTTGTCAGTGTTTTTGGCAGGCCTAGGTATAGCGCATTGCCGTAATCGAGTCTTGACACTATAGTGGCCGAGACCACTGTGCGTAACATCGATTGGGAAAGAAGAGGGGCCAGTTTACGCAGCTGTCTTAAAAGACCTGTACAAATGCCAACCACTGTGGAAACCTGGTTGGTCATTGAGAGGCCACTGTCCAGTTTAATACCCAGACTTTTGACCGTGGCTGCCGGCTGTGGGGTTGGGCCCAGCTCCTGGGGCCAGTACAAGTCACTCCAGGAGGTGCACTTGGATGGTATTATCAGCACCTCTGTCTTCTCCGGGTTGATTTTGAGCTGGTTGATGGACATCCAGTGGACCGTGTATCGGAGTATATCTTGCGCATGCAACTGGGCATGTGTTGTATCATCTATGCCCAGCAGCAGCTGCGTGTCGTCAGCATAGTTGAATACTCGGCAGCCCATTCCTGCTAGTGTGTTAATCAGGGGCTGTAGATATATATTAAACAGGAGTGGGGATAGTGCTGAACCCTGGGGGACACCACAGGTCAGACTTCCCACTCCTGATACACTGTCTCCCATCTGGATTCTCTGCGTTCTCCCAGATAAAAATGATTCCAGCCACCGAAGGGCTAGGCCCTGAATCCCAAACCCAGCCAGCCTGTTCAGCAGGATGGGATGGCTGACAGTATCGAACGCCGCCGATAGGTCTAACAAAATCAGGGCGCTCGGTCTTTTGCTGTCAGCCATCCTTCTGAGCTCATCCAGCACCGAGAGCATGACCAACTCGGTGCTGTGGTGTGCACGAAAGCCTGCTTGCCTCTCATGGAGTAGATGGTTAGACTCCAGATAGCTTGACAAAGATTTGAGTACATGCTGTTCGAGTACTTTAGACAGGAAGGGCAGCTGAGATATAGGTCGATAGTTTTTTTAAAACATTGGGATCTCCCCCCACTTTTTTTAGCAGCGGTCTTACACGGGCTTCCTTGAAGCCAGTTGGGAGCCTGCCAGTACTCAGGGATTTATTAAGTATGGCTAGAATATGGTTCTCTAGGATTGGTCCTGCCAAGCGGAAAATGCTTGGGGGGCATGGATCTGCTGGGGAGCCGGATTTCGTCTTTCTCATCAATAACTCAAGGGTTAGTGGATCCATGGGGGGAAATGATAATAAGCCGCTAACCGTTGGCATTAAATCGGTGTGCTGCTCAATTAAGCTGCACCCCGTGCTTTTTATTTCACGCCTGATAATGTCAACTTTATCCAGAAAGTATTTCTGGAAGGTGTCACAGTCTATGCTGCTTTCTGCATCTTGGGCTCTTTTTGTTAGTTCTTTCAGAATGTTGAATGTTTCCTTTTGAACATTATTCGCCTTATTTATACGAGCCTCGTAGAAAGCAGCTTTAGTTATCTGGATAGATTTTTTGTAACTACGGAACGCCGTTTTGTATTGTTCGCAAGTGGCTGTATTCTTATTCCTCCTCCAGTTTCTATCTATATTACGCAGGGCCTTCCTTTGGTCCCTCAGAGCAGGTGTAAACCAAGGGGCTCCCTTTTTCCCACTATTCTTTGTCTGGAGTTTCTCAGGGGCTATCTGATCAATGGCCTTTACCAGATGGTCCATCAGGTTTTTACAATCCTGGTCTACATCTTGATTGAGCATTATTGGCTGGGCAATTCCTCTAAGTGATGTGGTCAGTGTATCTTGATCTACATTTTTCCACTGACGAGTCAGTCTAGTTTTAGGTACTGAACGTGAGGGTATAGTGTCCAAAGAGATGTCACAGTAGATCAGATGGTGTTCTGACCATATGCAGGGAGAGATTCCAACTAGTACCACCCTGGGGTATGTAGTCCATATCAAATCCAGGGTGTGGCCTTTAGTATGGGTAGGGGCATTCACAAGCTGCCTGAATCCTAGAGAGGACATGGTTGTCTCTAGGGTATTCGCTGCCGGTTGTTTCCTATCTTTGTCCCAGTGAAAGTTGAAGTCTCCTGTAACTATGACGTTTCTATATCTAGAACACATATCAGATACGTAGGTCATAAAGGAGTCATTAAAACCTGGGGTTGCGTTGGGGGGGCGATAAACTGTGAGAACTGTAACACACATATGATCAAACATAATTTTTATCGCCAGCAGGTCGGCTAGATCCGCTGACTCCGCCAATATTTTAGTCACTGCTAGATGTTTTTTAAAAATTATTGCCACCCCCCCCCCTCGGGTGTTCCCTGTGCGATTCTGCCAGTGGATGTCATAATTTTCAGGGACAGCGGCTATAATGTCAGGTAGGGAGTTATCCCCCAACCAGGTCTCAGATAGGGTCAGGATGTCAATATTTTCGCCCTGTAATAGAGTACAAATCTCGAGGCTGTGACAGCATAGCGACCTAGTATTAAGGCTGACAAGCTTTAAAATATGCGAGGGGGCTTGGGACATACCTATCAGCGGTGCCTGAATAGATAGTTCCTCGATGCAAATAAGTGTAGGCAGGTCTAAAGATGTCATGGCCCCATTTAGATGGCGAATTTCTTCACCAGAGTATGTAAGCCGTTTGGTGAGGGGCCCTGCCCCTGCGCCCTTCCGTGCGCGGACGGGCGCAGACGGGCAGGACTCTGGCACGACTCCGGCGCTGGTCCGGCGCGTCCGCTGATCGCGTCCGCTGCGCGGAGACATAGCCGACCGTTTTTATGCAGTCAACAACAGCCCAACCAAAGATGGCCGCCACGTAATCCGGGACCCGGGGCTTCACCAGCCCTGCCGAGCACCTTGGGATTGTGGAAAGAGGAGAATACAGTCCTCTGGCTATGGTGCTAATTCCCCAGGTAATTTACAGTCTTCCACAAAAATCGATCTTTCGGGAAAGTGCAATAGTGCAAGCAGCGAGGGGAAATTTTAAAAAAGGGTCGGACTCAAAGGAAATACAGCTTCCACAAGGACAATTGGTCCAGGGGTGTCTGACATCATAAAGCTAAAGCTAAAGCAAGAAGTTGTCTGACATGAGATGCCATTCTGTTGCCTAGCAGTCTGACATCATAAAGCTAAAGCAAGATGCTTTCTGACTAGAGGGCCACTCTGTTGCGTAGCAGCTGACATCATTAAGGTCAATCAAGATGTTGTCTGACATGAGAGCCGCTCGGTTGCCTAACAAGGAGTAGGATACATTTATCTAGGTAATTGTATGAGTTGCAGGATAGACAGGTTGCCCAACTGAAAGATGAGGTGGTAAGATGAAAGAAATTAGGACTTTATTTAGACTTATACATTTGTATGAACGGAAGTTTGAGCATAAAAGACTCAACTTCACTGTTGCTGAACTGGTAGGATTTGGCTAAAGAGAAGATGGAAATGATGCTATTCATAGTTTCTATTATTCCCGTTAACTGTAGCATAACCCTTAATCTCTCAACTTATCAGCTGGCTTCATTGCTACTGGTGTACCATATCCTAAAACAAAGGAAGTGAGAGGGGTGTGCTGCCTCTTGGCTGGCAAAAAGATCTAGGTCCTAATGTACATGCTACAATTGTTTAGAGAGTGTTAGCAAATGAGGCAAGGGAATGCAGAGAAGTATGGGAGGTTATAAACACAAATTGAGATTTGATTTTTTTTATTCAGCTGTTGATTTTCACTATAAAACTGACTCCATAGTTTAGATCTGGTTACCCTTTATAAAAATCTAAACTTTTTGTATTGCTTATATTAAATGTACTAACAGTGGACTTTTCCATCTGCAGATTATACTGAATGACCAGCAGTGGCAGTGTTTCACAGCAGAGTTTCTCTGAATTGCCAAGACTGAAGCAAACAAAAAAAAGGAAGTCTTGTGGCATACTGCATCATTTTATCAATTTATGTGGTAAGTAAAACGCCCAATCATTCTTTTAGGCATTAAAAAGATGTTCATAGCATCAGAATGTCCTCACTACTTTATAGTGGGAGCCTGTGCCTGAATATAATTTCTGTTAAGAAAGAAGTAATATGGATCACATTATGTTGGTCATGATATTTAATAAAAGACTGACTGACTCGAACTCTACTAAAACCTGCTTTAGATCCTGGTGCTAGCAATGTTCCATTCGAGGAAATTGCTGTCTTTGAGGCTGAAATGCACCATCTCACTTATGAAAAGTAGTGTTAAATTCTCACGGTAGGAAGCTCATCTAACCTCTTCTCCAACACTCTATATGTTTGACTCTGATACTCAAGATGGATTGTTGTTAAGGATAGTCCGTCTATGTACCTCCATCCCACTTTCAAGAAGGACACAGTGCTTTGACTGGTTCAGATTCCTTTACCATTCCCTCTCCTACGTGGCTGGAAGTCATGAATACAGATAGTAAGCTACTGCATAACTTCTGATATCTCATCCTCCTGTGTGGTCAGCTTCCACAAGGACAATTGGTCCAGGGGTGTCTGACATCATAAAGCTAAAGCTAAAGCAAGAAGTTGTCTGACATGAGATGCCATTCTGTTGCCTAGCAGTCTGAGATCATAAAGCTAAAGCAAGATGCTTTCTGACTAGAGGGCCACTCTGTTGCGTAGCAGCTGACATCATTAAGGTCAATCAAGATGTTGTCTGACATGAGAGCCGCTCGGTTGCCTAACAAGGAGTAGGATACATTTATCTAGGTAATTGTATGAGTTGCAGGATAGACAGGTTGCCCAACTGAAAGATGAGGTGGTAAGATGAAAGAAATTAGGACTTTATTTAGACTTATACATTTGTATGAACGGAAGTTTGAGCATAAAAGACTCAACTTCACTGTTGCTGAACTGGTAGGATTTGGCTAAAGAGAAGATGGAAATGATGCTATTCATAGTTTCTATTATTCCCGTTAACTGTAGCATAACCCTTAATCTCTCAACTTATCAGCTGGCTTCATTGCTACTGGTGTACCATATCCTAAAACAAAGGAAGTGAGAGGGGTGTGCTGCCTCTTGGCTGGCAAAAAGATCTAGGTCCTAATGTACATGCTACAATTGTTTAGAGAGTGTTAGCAAATGAGGCAAGGGAATGCAGAGAAGTATGGGAGGTTATAAACACAAATTGAGATTTGATTTTTTTTCTTCAGCTGTTGATTTTCACTATAAAACTGACTCCATAGTTTAGATCTGGTTACCCTTTATAAAAATCTAAACTTTTTGTATTGCTTATATTAAATGTACTAACAGTGGACTTTTCCATCTGCAGATTATACTGAATGACCAGCAGTGGCAGTGTTTCACAGCAGAGTTTCTCTGAATTGCCAAGACTGAAGCAAACAAAAAAAAAGGAAGTCTTGTGGCATACTGCATCATTTTATCAATTTATGTGGTAAGTAAAACGCCCAATCATTCTTTTAGGCATTAAAAAGATGTTCATAGCATCCGAATGTCCTCACTACTTTATAGTGGGAGCCTGTGCCTGAATATAATTTCTGTTAAGAAAGAAGTAATATGGATCACATTATGTTGGTCATGATATTTAATAAAAGACTGACTGACTCGAACTCTACTAAAACCTGCTTTAGATCCTGGTGCTAGCAATGTTCCATTCGAGGAAATTGCTGTCTTTGAGGCTGAAATGCACCATCTCACTTATGAAAAGTAGTGTTAAATTCTCACGGTAGGAAGTTCATCTAACCTCTTCTCCAACACTCTATATGTTTGACTCTGATACTCAAGATGGATTGTTGTTAAGGATAGTCCGTCTATGTACCTCCATCCCACTTTCAAGAAGGACACAGTGCTTTGACTGGTTCAGATTCCTTTACCATTCCCTCTCCTACGTGGCTGGAAGTCATGAATACAGATAGTAAGCTACTGCATAACTTCTGATATCTCATCCTCCTGTGTGGTCAGCTTCCACAAGGACAATTGGTCCAGGGGTGTCTGACATCATAAAGCTAAAGCAAGAAGTTGTCTGACATGAGATGCCATTCTGTTGCCTAGCAGTCTGACATCATAAAGCTAAAGCAAGATGCTTTCTGACTAGAGGGCCACTCTGTTGCGTAGCAGCTGACATCATTAAGGTCAATCAAGATGTTGTCTGACATGAGAGCCGCTCGGTTGCCTAACAAGGAGTAGGATACATTTATCTAGGTAATTGTATGAGTTGCAGGATAGACAGGTTGCCCAACTGAAAGATGAGGTGGTAAGATGAAAGAAATTAGGACTTTATTTAGACTTATACATTTGTATGAACGGAAGTTTGAGCATAAAAGACTCAACTTCACTGTTGCTGAACTGGTAGGATTTGGCTAAAGAGAAGATGGAAATGATGCTATTCATAGTTTCTATTATTCCCGTTAACTGTAGCATAACCCTTAATCTCTCAACTTATCAGCTGGCTTCATTGCTACTGGTGTACCATATCCTAAAACAAAGGAAGTGAGAAGGGTGTGCTGCCTCTTGGCTGGCAAAAAGATCTAGGTCCTAATGTACATGCTACAATTGTTTAGAGAGTGTTAGCAAATGAGGCAAGGGAATGCAGAGAAGTATGGGAGGTTATAAACACAAATTGAGATTTGATTTTTTTTCTTCAGCTGTTGATTTTCACTATAAAACTGACTCCATAGTTTAGATCTGGTTACCCTTTATAAAAATCTAAACTTTTTGTATTGCTTATATTAAATGTACTAACAGTGGACTTTTCCATCTGCAGATTATACTGAATGACCAGCAGTGGCAGTGTTTCACAGCAGAGTTTCTCTGAATTGCCAAGACTGAAGCAAACAAAAAAAAAAGGAAGTCTTGTGGCATACTGCATCATTTTATCAATTTATGTGGTAAGTAAAACGCCCAATCATTCTTTTAGGCATTAAAAAGATGTTCATAGCATCGGAATGTCCTCACTACTTTATAGTGGGAGCCTGTGCCTGAATATAATTTCTGTTAAGAAAGAAGTAATATGGATCACATTATGTTGGTCATGATATTTAATAAAAGACTGACTGACTCGAACTCTACTAAAACCTGCTTTAGATCCTGGTGCTAGCAATGTTCCATTCGAGGAAATTGCTGTCTTTGAGGCTGAAATGCACCATCTCACTTATGAAAAGTAGTGTTAAATTCTCACGGTAGGAAGCTCATCTAACCTCTTCTCCAACACTCTATATGTTTGACTCTGATACTCAAGATGGATTGTTGTTAAGGATAGTCCGTCTATGTACCTCCATCCCACTTTCAAGAAGGACACAGTGCTTTGACTGGTTCAGATTCCTTTACCATTCCCTCTCCTACGTGGCTGGAAGTCATGAATACAGATAGTAAGCTACTGCATAACTTCTGATATCTCATCCTCCTGTGTGGTCAGCTTCCACAAGGACAATTGGTCCAGGGGTGTCTGACATCATAAAGCTAAAGCTAAAGCAAGAAGTTGTCTGACATGAGATGCCATTCTGTTGCCTAGCAGTCTGAGATCATAAAGCTAAAGCAAGATGCTTTCTGACTAGAGGGCCACTCTGATGCGTAGCAGCTGACATCATTAAGGTCAGTCAAGATGTTGTCTGACATGAGAGCCGCTCGGTTGCCTAACAAGGAGTAGCATACATTTATCTAGGTAATTGTATGAGTTGCAGGATAGACAGGTTGCCCAACTGAAAGATGAGGTGGTAAGATGAAAGAAATTAGGACTTTATTTAGACTTATACATTTGTATGAACGGAAGTTTGAGCATAAAAGACTCAACTTCACTGTTGCTGAACTGGTAGGATTTGGCTAAAGAGAAGATGGAAATGATGCTATTCATATTTTCTATTATTCCCGTTAACTGTAGCATAACCCTTAATCTCTCAACTTATCAGCTGGCTTCATTGCTACTGGTGTACCATATCCTAAAACAAAGGAAGTGAGAAGGGTGTGCTGCATCTTGGCTGGCAAAAAGATCTAGGTCCTAATGTACATGCTACAACTGTTTAGAGAGTGTTAGCAAATGAGGCAAGGGAATGCAGAGAAGTATGGGAGGTTATAAACACAAATTGAGATTTGATTTTTTTTATTCAGCTGTTGATTTTCACTATAAAACTGACTCCATAGTTTAGATCTGGTTACCCTTTATAAAAATCTAAACTTTTTGTATTGCTTATATTAAATGTACTAACAGTGGACTTTTCCATCTGCAGATTATACTGAATGACCAGCAGTGGCAGTGTTTCACAGCAGAGTTTCTCTGAATTGCCAAGACTGAAGCAAACAAAAAAAAAGGAAGTCTTGTGGCATACTGCATCATTTTATCAATTTATGTGGTAAGTAAAACGCCCAATCATTCTTTTAGGCATTAAAAAGATGTTCATAGCATCAGAATGTCCTCACTACTTTATAGTGGGAGCCTGTGCCTGAATATAATTTCTGTTAAGAAAGAAGTAATATGGATCACATTATGTTGGTCATGATATTTAATAAAAGACTGACTGACTCGAACTCTACTAAAACCTGCTTTAGATCCTGGTGCTAGCAATGTTCCATTCGAGGAAATTGCTGTCTTTGAGGCTGAAATGCACCATCTTACTTATGAAAAGTAGTGTTAAATTCTCACGGTAGGAAGCTCATCTAACCTCTTCTCCAACACTCTATATGTTTGACTCTGATACTCAAGATGGATTGTTGTTAAGGATAGTCCGTCTATGTACCTCCATCCCACTTTCAAGAAGGACACAGTGCTTTGACTGGTTCAGATTCCTTTACCATTCCCTCTCCTACGTGGCTGGAAGTCATGAATACAGATAGTAAGCTACTGCATAACTTCTGATATCTCATCCTCCTGTGTGGTCAGCTTCCACAAGGACAATTGGTCCAGGGGTGTCTGACATCATAAAGCTAAAGCTAAAGCAAGAAGTTGTCTGACATGAGATGCCATTCTGTTGCCTAGCAGTCTGAGATCATAAAGCTAAAGCAAGATGCTTTCTGACTAGAGGGCCACTCTGTTGCGTAGCAGCTGACATCATTAAGGTCAATCAAGATGTTGTCTGACATGAGAGCCGCTCGGTTGCCTAACAAGGAGTAGGATACATTTATCTAGGTAATTGTATGAGTTGCAGGATAGACAGGTTGCCCAACTGAAAGATGAGGTGGTAAGATGAAAGAAATTAGGACTTTATTTAGACTTATACATTTGTATGAACGGAAGTTTGAGCATAAAAGACTCAACTTCACTGTTGCTGAACTGGTAGGATTTGGCTAAAGAGAAGATGGAAATGATGCTATTCATAGTTTCTATTATTCCCGTTAACTGTAGCATAACCCTTAATCTCTCAACTTATCAGCTGGCTTCATTGCTACTGGTGTACCATATCCTAAAACAAAGGAAGTGAGAAGGGTGTGCTGCCTCTTGGCTGGCAAAAAGATCTAGGTCCTAATGTACATGCTACAATTGTTTAGAGAGTGTTAGCAAATGAGGCAAGGGAATGCAGAGAAGTATGGGAGGTTATAAACACAAATTGAGATTTGATTTTTTTTCTTCAGCTGTTGATTTTCACTATAAAACTGACTCCATAGTTTAGATCTGGTTACCCTTTATAAAAATCTAAACTTTTTGTATTGCTTATATTAAATGTACTAACAGTGGACTTTTCCATCTGCAGATTATACTGAATGACCAGCAGTGGCAGTGTTTCACAGCAGAGTTTCTCTGAATTGCCAAGACTGAAGCAAACAAAAAAAAAAGGAAGTCTTGTGGCATACTGCATCATTTTATCAATTTATGTGGTAAGTAAAACGCCCAATCATTCTTTTAGGCATTAAAAAGATGTTCATAGCATCGGAATGTCCTCACTACTTTATAGTGGGAGCCTGTGCCTGAATATAATTTCTGTTAAGAAAGAAGTAATATGGATCACATTATGTTGGTCATGATATTTAATAAAAGACTGACTGACTCGAACTCTACTAAAACCTGCTTTAGATCCTGGTGCTAGCAATGTTCCATTCGAGGAAATTGCTGTCTTTGAGGCTGAAATGCACCATCTCACTTATGAAAAGTAGTGTTAAATTCTCACGGTAGGAAGCTCATCTAACCTCTTCTCCAACACTCTATATGTTTGACTCTGATACTCAAGATGGATTGTTGTTAAGGATAGTCCGTCTATGTACCTCCATCCCACTTTCAAGAAGGACACAGTGCTTTGACTGGTTCAGATTCCTTTACCATTCCCTCTCCTACGTGGCTGGAAGTCATGAATACAGATAGTAAGCTACTGCATAACTTCTGATATCTCATCCTCCTGTGTGGTCAGCTTCCACAAGGACAATTGGTCCAGGGGTGTCTGACATCATAAAGCTAAAGCTAAAGCAAGAAGTTGTCTGACATGAGATGCCATTCTGTTGCCTAGCAGTCTGAGATCATAAAGCTAAAGCAAGATGCTTTCTGACTAGAGGGCCACTCTGTTGCGTAGCAGCTGACATCATTAAGGTCAATCAAGATGTTGTCTGACATGAGAGCCGCTCGGTTGCCTAACAAGGAGTAGGATACATTTATCTAGGTAATTGTATGAGTTGCAGATAGACAGGTTGCCCAACTGAAAGATGAGGTGGTAAGATGAAAGAAATTAGGACTTTATTTAGACTTATACATTTGTATGAACGGAAGTTTGAGCATAAAAGACTCAACTTCACTGTTGCTGAACTGGTAGGATTTGGCTAAAGAGAAGATGGAAATGATGCTATTCATAGTTTCTATTATTCCCGTTAACTGTAGCATAACCCTTAATCTCTCAAGTTATCAGCTGGCTTCATTGCTACTGGTGTACCATATCCTAAAACAAAGGAAGTGAGAGGGGTGTGCTGCCTCTTGGCTGGCAAAAAGATCTAGGTCCTAATGTACATGCTACAATTGTTTAGAGAGTGTTAGCAAATGAGGCAAGGGAATGCAGAGAAGTATGGGAGGTTATAAACACAAATTGAGATTTGATTTTTTTTCTTCAGCTGTTGATTTTCACTATAAAACTGACTCCATAGTTTAGATCTGGTTACCCTTTATAAAAATCTAAACTTTTTGTATTGCTTATATTAAATGTACTAACAGTGGACTTTTCCATCTGCAGATTATACTGAATGACCAGCAGTGGCAGTGTTTCACAGCAGAGTTTCTCTGAATTGCCAAGACTGAAGCAAACAAAAAAAAAAGGAAGTCTTGTGGCATACTGCATCATTTTATCAATTTATGTGGTAAGTAAAACGCCCAATCATTCTTTTAGGCATTAAAAAGATGTTCATAGCATCCGAATGTCCTCACTACTTTATAGTGGGAGCCTGTGCCTGAATATAATTTCTGTTAAGAAAGAAGTAATATGGATCACATTATGTTGGCCATGATATTTAATAAAAGACTGACTGACTCGAACTCTACTAAAACCTGCTTTAGATCCTGGTGCTAGCAATGTTCCATTCGAGGAAATTGCTGTCTTTGAGGCTGAAATGCACCATCTCACTTATGAAAAGTAGTGTTAAATTCTCACGGTAGGAAGTTCATCTAACCTCTTCTCCAACACTCTATATGTTTGACTCTGATACTCAAGATGGATTGTTGTTAAGGATAGTCCGTCTATGTACCTCCATCCCACTTTCAAGAAGGACACAGTGCTTTGACTGGTTCAGATTCCTTTACCATTCCCTCTCCTACGTGGCTGGAAGTCATGAATACAGATAGTAAGCTACTGCATAACTTCTGATATCTCATCCTCCTGTGTGGTCAGCTTCCACAAGGACAATTGGTCCAGGGGTGTCTGACATCATAAAGCTAAAGCTAAAGCAAGAAGTTGTCTGACATGAGATGCCATTCTGTTGCCTAGCAGTCTGACATCATAAAGCTAAAGCAAGATGCTTTCTGACTAGAGGGCCACTCTGTTGCGTAGCAGCTGACATCATTAAGGTCAATCAAGATGTTGTCTGACATGAGAGCCGCTCGGTTGCCTAACAAGGAGTAGGATACATTTATCTAGGTAATTGTATGAGTTGCAGGATAGACAGGTTGCCCAACTGAAAGATGAGGTGGTAAGATGAAAGAAATTAGGACTTTATTTAGACTTATACATTTGTATGAACGGAAGTTTGAGCATAAAAGACTCAACTTCACTGTTGCTGAACTGGTAGGATTTGGCTAAAGAGAAGATGGAAATGATGCTATTCATAGTTTCTATTATTCCCGTTAACTGTAGCATAACCCTTAATCTCTCAACTTATCAGCTGGCTTCATTGCTACTGGTGTACCATATCCTAAAACAAAGGAAGTGAGAGGGGTGTGCTGCCTCTTGGCTGGCAAAAAGATCTAGGTCCTAATGTACATGCTACAATTGTTTAGAGAGTGTTAGCAAATGAGGCAAGGGAATGCAGAGAAGTATGGGAGGTTATAAACACAAATTGAGATTTGATTTTTTTTATTCAGCTGTTGATTTTCACTATAAAACTGACTCCATAGTTTAGATCTGGTTACCCTTTATAAAAATCTAAACTTTTTGTATTGCTTATATTAAATGTACTAACAGTGGACTTTTCCATCTGCAGATTATACTGAATGACCAGCAGTGGCAGTGTTTCACAGCAGAGTTTCTCTGAATTGCCAAGACTGAAGCAAACAAAAAAAAAGGAAGTCTTGTGGCATACTGCATCATTTTATCAATTTATGTGGTAAGTAAAACGCCCAATCATTCTTTTAGGCATTAAAAAGATGTTCATAGCATCAGAATGTCCTCACTACTTTATAGTGGGAGCCTGTGCCTGAATATAATTTCTGTTAAGAAAGAAGTAATATGGATCACATTATGTTGGTCATGATATTTAATAAAAGACTGACTGACTCGAACTCTACTAAAACCTGCTTTAGATCCTGGTGCTAGCAATGTTCCATTCGAGGAAATTGCTGTCTTTGAGGCTGAAATGCACCATCTCACTTATGAAAAGTAGTGTTAAATTCTCACTGTAGGAAGCTCATCTAACCTCTTCTCCAACACTCTATATGTTTGACTCTGATACTCAAGATGGATTGTTGTTAAGGATAGTCCGTCTATGTACCTCCATCCCACTTTCAAGAAGGACACAGTGCTTTGACTGGTTCAGATTCCTTTACCATTCCCTCTCCTACGTGGCTGGAAGTCATGAATACAGATAGTAAGCTACTGCATAACTTCTGATATCTCATCCTCCTGTGTGGTCAGCTTCCACAAGGACAATTGGTCCAGGGGTGTCTGACATCATAAAGCTAAAGCTAAAGCAAGAAGTTGTCTGACATGAGATGCCATTCTGTTGCCTAGCAGTCTGAGATCATAAAGCTAAAGCAAGATGCTTTCTGACTAGAGGGCCACTCTGTTGCGTAGCAGCTGACATCATTAAGGTCAATCAAGATGTTGTCTGACATGAGAGCCGCTCGGTTGCCTAACAAGGAGTAGGATACATTTATCTAGGTAATTGTATGAGTTGCAGGATAGACAGGTTGCCCAACTGAAAGATGAGGTGGTAAGATGAAAGAAATTAGGACTTTATTTAGACTTATACATTTGTATGAACGGAAGTTTGAGCATAAAAGACTCAACTTCACTGTTGCTGAACTGGTAGGATTTGGCTAAAGAGAAGATGGAAATGATGCTATTCATAGTTTCTATTATTCCCGTTAACTGTAGCATAACCCTTAATCTCTCAACTTATCAGCTGGCTTCATTGCTACTGGTGTACCATATCCTAAAACAAAGGAAGTGAGAAGGGTGTGCTGCCTCTTGGCTGGCAAAAAGATCTAGGTCCTAATGTACATGCTTCAATTGTTTAGAGAGTGTTAGCAAATGAGGCAAGGGAATGCAGAGAAGTATGGGAGGTTATAAACACAAATTGAGATTTGATTTTTTTTATTCAGCTGTTGATTTTCACTATAAAACTGACTCCATAGTTTAGATCTGGTTACCCTTTATAAAAATCTAAACTTTTTGTATTGCTTATATTAAATGTACTAACAGTGGACTTTTCCATCTGCAGATTATACTGAATGACCAGCAGTGGCAGTGTTTCACAGCAGAGTTTCTCTGAATTGCCAAGACTGAAGCAAACAAAAAAAAAGGAAGTCTTGTGGCATACTGCATCATTTTATCAATTTATGTGGTAAGTAAAACGCCCAATCATTCTTTTAGGCATTAAAAAGATGTTCATAGCATCAGAATGTCCTCACTACTTTATAGTGGGAGCCTGTGCCTGAATATAATTTCTGTTAAGAAAGAAGTAATATGGATCACATTATGTTGGTCATGATATTTAATAAAAGACTGACTGACTCGAACTCTACTAAAACCTGCTTTAGATCCTGGTGCTAGCAATGTTCCATTCGAGGAAATTGCTGTCTTTGAGGCTGAAATGCACCATCTCACTTATGAAAAGTAGTGTTAAATTCTCACGGTAGGAAGCTCATCTAACCTCTTCTCCAACACTCTATATGTTTGACTCTGATACTCAAGATGGATTGTTGTTAAGGATAGTCCGTCTATGTACCTCCATCCCACTTTCAAGAAGGACACAGTGCTTTGACTGGTTCAGATTCCTTTACCATTCCCTCTCCTACGTGGCTGGAAGTCATGAATACAGATAGTAAGCTACTGCATAACTTCTGATATCTCATCCTCCTGTGTGGTCAGCTTCCACAAGGACAATTGGTCCAGGGGTGTCTGACATCATAAAGCTAAAGCTAAAGCAAGAAGTTGTCTGACATGAGATGCCATTCTGTTGCCTAGCAGTCTGAGATCATAAAGCTAAAGCAAGATGCTTTCTGACTAGAGGGCCACTCTGTTGCGTAGCAGCTGACATCATTAAGGTCAATCAAGATGTTGTCTGACATGAGAGCCGCTCGGTTGCCTAACAAGGAGTAGGATACATTTATCTAGGTAATTGTATGAGTTGCAGGATAGACAGGTTGCCCAACTGAAAGATGAGGTGGTAAGATGAAAGAAATTAGGACTTTATTTAGACTTATACATTTGTATGAACGGAAGTTTGAGCATAAAAGACTCAACTTCACTGTTGCTGAACTGGTAGGATTTGGCTAAAGAGAAGATGGAAATGATGCTATTCATAGTTTCTATTATTCCCGTTAACTG
The DNA here is from genome assembly GCF_964263255.1 of Lissotriton vulgaris. Taxonomy (NCBI): domain Eukaryota; kingdom Metazoa; phylum Chordata; class Amphibia; order Caudata; family Salamandridae; genus Lissotriton; species Lissotriton vulgaris. Next base: position 630,897,044 of record NC_141699.1, on the reverse strand, counting down.
TAGCATAACCCTTAATCTCTCAACTTATCAGCTGGCTTCATTGCTACTGGTGTACCATATCCTAAAACAAAGGAAGTGAGAGGGGTGTGCTGCCTCTTGGCTGGCAAAAAGATCTAGGTCCTAATGTACATGCTACAATTGTTTAGAGAGTGTTAGCAAATGAGGCAAGGGAATGCAGAGAAGTATGGGAGGTTATAAACACAAATTGAGATTTGATTTTTTTTATTCAGCTGTTGATTTTCACTATAAAACTGACTCCATAGTTTAGATCTGGTTACCCTTTATAAAAATCTAAACTTTTTGTATTGCTTATATTAAATGTACTAACAGTGGACTTTTCCATCTGCAGATTATACTGAATGACCAGCAGTGGCAGTGTTTCACAGCAGAGTTTCTCTGAATTGCCAAGACTGAAGCAAACAAAAAAAAAGGAAGTCTTGTGGCATACTGCATCATTTTATCAATTTATGTGGTAAGTAAAACGCCCAATCATTCTTTTAGGCATTAAAAAGATGTTCATAGCATCAGAATGTCCTCACTACTTTATAGTGGGAGCCTGTGCCTGAATATAATTTCTGTTAAGAAAGAAGTAATATGGATCACATTATGTTGGTCATGATATTTAATAAAAGACTGACTGACTCGAACTCTACTAAAACCTGCTTTAGATCCTGGTGCTAGCAATGTTCCATTCGAGGAAATTGCTGTCTTTGAGGCTGAAATGCACCATCTCACTTATGAAAAGTAGTGTTAAATTCTCACGGTAGGAAGCTCATCTAACCTCTTCTCCAACACTCTATATGTTTGACTCTGATACTCAAGATGGATTGTTGTTAAGGATAGTCCGTCTATGTACCTCCATCCCACTTTCAAGAAGGACACAGTGCTTTGACTGGTTCAGATTCCTTTACCATTCCCTCTCCTACGTGGCTGGAAGTCATGAATACAGATAGTAAGCTACTGCATAACTTCTGATATCTCATCCTCCTGTGTGGTCAGCTTCCACAAGGACAATTGGTCCAGGGGTGTCTGACATCATAAAGCTAAAGCTAAAGCAAGAAGTTGTCTGACATGAGATGCCATTCTGTTGCCTAGCAGTCTGAGATCATAAAGCTAAAGCAAGATGCTTTCTGACTAGAGGGCCACTCTGTTGCGTAGCAGCTGACATCATTAAGGTCAATCAAGATGTTGTCTGACATGAGAGCCGCTCGGTTGCCTAACAAGGAGTAGGATACATTTATCTAGGTAATTGTATGAGTTGCAGGATAGACAGGTTGCCCAACTGAAAGATGAGGTGGTAAGATGAAAGAAATTAGGACTTTATTTAGACTTATACATTTGTATGAACGGAAGTTTGAGCATAAAAGACTCAACTTCACTGTTGCTGAACTGGTAGGATTTGGCTAAAGAGAAGATGGAAATGATGCTATTCATAGTTTCTATTATTCCCGTTAACTGTAGCATAACCCTTAATCTCTCAAGTTATCAGCTGGCTTCATTGCTACTGGTGTACCATATCCTAAAACAAAGGAAGTGAGAGGGGTGTGCTGCCTCTTGGCTGGCAAAAAGATCTAGGTCCTAATGTACATGCTACAATTGTTTAGAGAGTGTTAGCAAATGAGGCAAGGGAATGCAGAGAAGTATGGGAGGTTATAAACACAAATTGAGATTTGATTTTTTTTCTTCAGCTGTTGATTTTCACTATAAAACTGACTCCATAGTTTAGATCTGGTTACCCTTTATAAAAATCTAAACTTTTTGTATTGCTTATATTAAATGTACTAACAGTGGACTTTTCCATCTGCAGATTATACTGAATGACCAGCAGTGGCAGTGTTTCACAGCAGAGTTTCTCTGAATTGCCAAGACTGAAGCAAACAAAAAAAAAGGAAGTCTTGTGGCATACTGCATCATTTTATCAATTTATGTGGTAAGTAAAACGCCCAATCATTCTTTTAGGCATTAAAAAGATGTTCATAGCATCAGAATGTCCTCACTACTTTATAGTGGGAGCCTGTGCCTGAATATAATTTCTGTTAAGAAAGAAGTAATATGGATCACATTATGTTGGTCATGATATTTAATAAAAGACTGACTGACTCGAACTCTACTAAAACCTGCGTTAGATCCTGGTGCTAGCAATGTTCCATTCGAGGAAATTGCTGTCTTTGAGGCTGAAATGCACCATCTCACTTATGAAAAGTAGTGTTAAATTCTCACGGTAGGAAGCTCATCTAACCTCTTCTCCAACACTCTATATGTTTGACTCTGATACTCAAGATGGATTGTTGTTAAGGATAGTCCGTCTATGTACCTCCATCCCACTTTCAAGAAGGACACAGTGCTTTGACTGGTTCAGATTCCTTTACCATTCCCTCTCCTACGTGGCTGGAAGTCATGAATACAGATAGTAAGCTACTGCATAACTTCTGATATCTCATCCTCCTGTGTGGTCAGCTTCCACAAGGACAATTGGTCCAGGGGTGTCTGACATCATAAAGCTAAAGCTAAAGCAAGAAGTTGTCTGACATGAGATGCCATTCTGTTGCCTAGCAGTCTGAGATCATAAAGCTAAAGCAAGATGCTTTCTGACTAGAGGGCCACTCTGTTGCGTAGCAGCTGACATCATTAAGGTCAATCAAGATGTTGTCTGACATGAGAGCCGCTCGGTTGCCTAACAAGGAGTAGGATACATTTATCTAGGTAATTGTATGAGTTGCAGGATAGACAGGTTGCCCAACTGAAAGATGAGGTGGTAAGATGAAAGAAATTAGGACTTTATTTAGACTTATACATATGTATGAACGGAAGTTTGAGCATAAAAGACTCAACTTCACTGTTGCTGAACTGGTAGGATTTGGCTAAAGAGAAGATGGAAATGATGCTATTCATAGTTTCTATTATTCCCGTAGCATAACCCTTAATCTCTCAACTTATCAGCTGGCTTCATTGCTACTGGTGTACCATATCCTAAAACAAAGGAAGTGAGAAGGGTGTGCTGCCTCTTGGCTGGCAAAAAGATCTAGGTCCTAATGTACATGCTTCAATTGTTTAGAGAGTGTTAGCAAATGAGGCAAGGGAATGCAGAGAAGTATGGGAGGTTATAAACACAAATTGAGATTTGATTTTTTTTCTTCAGCTGTTGATTTTCACTATAAAACTGACTCCATAGTTTAGATCTGGTTACCCTTTATAAAAATCTAAACTTTTTGTATTGCTTATATTAAATGTACTAACAGTGGACTTTTCCATCTGCAGATTATACTGAATGACCAGCAGTGGCAGTGTTTCACAGCAGAGTTTCTCTGAATTGCCAAGACTGAAGCAAACAAAAAAAAAAGGAAGTCTTGTGGCATACTGCATCATTTTATCAATTTATGTGGTAAGTAAAACGCCCAATCATTCTTTTAGGCATTAAAAAGATGTTCATAGCATCCGAATGTCCTCACTACTTTATAGTGGGAGCCTGTGCCTGAATATAATTTCTGTTAAGAAAGAAGTAATATGGATCACATTATGTTGGCCATGATATTTAATAAAAGACTGACTGACTCGAACTCTACTAAAACCTGCTTTAGATCCTGGTGCTAGCAATGTTCCATTCGAGGAAATTGCTGTCTTTGAGGCTGAAATGCACCATCTCACTTATGAAAAGTAGTGTTAAATTCTCACGGTAGGAAGTTCATCTAACCTCTTCTCCAACACTCTATATGTTTGACTCTGATACTCAAGATGGATTGTTGTTAAGGATAGTCCGTCTATGTACCTCCATCCCACTTTCAAGAAGGACACAGTGCTTTGACTGGTTCAGATTCCTTTACCATTCCCTCTCCTACGTGGCTGGAAGTCATGAATACAGATAGTAAGCTACTGCATAACTTCTGATATCTCATCCTCCTGTGTGGTCAGCTTCCACAAGGACAATTGGTCCAGGGGTGTCTGACATCATAAAGCTAAAGCTAAAGCAAGAAGTTGTCTGACATGAGATGCCATTCTGTTGCCTAGCAGTCTGACATCATAAAGCTAAAGCAAGATGCTTTCTGACTAGAGGGCCACTCTGTTGCGTAGCAGCTGACATCATTAAGGTCAATCAAGATGTTGTCTGACATGAGAGCCGCTCGGTTGCCTAACAAGGAGTAGGATACATTTATCTAGGTAATTGTATGAGTTGCAGGATAGACAGGTTGCCCAACTGAAAGATGAGGTGGTAAGATGAAAGAAATTAGGACTTTATTTAGACTTATACATTTGTATGAACGGAAGTTTGAGCATAAAAGACTCAACTTCACTGTTGCTGAACTGGTAGGATTTGGCTAAAGAGAAGATGGAAATGATGCTATTCATAGTTTCTATTATTCCCGTTAACTGTAGCATAACCCTTAATCTCTCAACTTATCAGCTGGCTTCATTGCTACTGGTGTACCATATCCTAAAACAAAGGAAGTGAGAGGGGTGTGCTGCCTCTTGGCTGGCAAAAAGATCTAGGTCCTAATGTACATGCTACAATTGTTTAGAGAGTGTTAGCAAATGAGGCAAGGGAATGCAGAGAAGTATGGGAGGTTATAAACACAAATTGAGATTTGATTTTTTTTATTCAGCTGTTGATTTTCACTATAAAACTGACTCCATAGTTTAGATCTGGTTACCCTTTATAAAAATCTAAACTTTTTGTATTGCTTATATTAAATGTACTAACAGTGGACTTTTCCATCTGCAGATTATACTGAATGACCAGCAGTGGCAGTGTTTCACAGCAGAGTTTCTCTGAATTGCCAAGACTGAAGCAAACAAAAAAAAGGAAGTCTTGTGGCATACTGCATCATTTTATCAATTTATGTGGTAAGTAAAACGCCCAATCATTCTTTTAGGCATTAAAAAGATGTTCATAGCATCAGAATGTCCTCACTACTTTATAGTGGGAGCCTGTGCCTGAATATAATTTCTGTTAAGAAAGAAGTAATATGGATCACATTATGTTGGTCATGATATTTAATAAAAGACTGACTGACTCGAACTCTACTAAAACCTGCTTTAGATCCTGGTGCTAGCAATGTTCCATTCGAGGAAATTGCTGTCTTTGAGGCTGAAATGCACCATCTCACTTATGAAAAGTAGTGTTAAATTCTCACGGTAGGAAGCTCATCTAACCTCTTCTCCAACACTCTATATGTTTGACTCTGATACTCAAGATGGATTGTTGTTAAGGATAGTCCGTCTATGTACCTCCATCCCACTTTCAAGAAGGACACAGTGCTTTGACTGGTTCAGATTCCTTTACCATTCCCTCTCCTACGTGGCTGGAAGTCATGAATACAGATAGTAAGCTACTGCATAACTTCTGATATCTCATCCTCCTGTGTGGTCAGCTTCCACAAGGACAATTGGTCCAGGGGTGTCTGACATCATAAAGCTAAAGCTAAAGCAAGAAGTTGTCTGACATGAGATGCCATTCTGTTGCCTAGCAGTCTGAGATCATAAAGCTAAAGCAAGATGCTTTCTGACTAGAGGGCCACTCTGTTGCGTAGCAGCTGACATCATTAAGGTCAATCAAGATGTTGTCTGACATGAGAGCCGCTCGGTTGCCTAACAAGGAGTAGGATACATTTATCTAGGTAATTGTATGAGTTGCAGGATAGACAGGTTGCCCAACTGAAAGATGAGGTGGTAAGATGAAAGAAATTAGGACTTTATTTAGACTTATACATTTGTATGAACGGAAGTTTGAGCATAAAAGACTCAACTTCACTGTTGCTGAACTGGTAGGATTTGGCTAAAGAGAAGATGGAAATGATGCTATTCATAGTTTCTATTATTCCCGTTAACTGTAGCATAACCCTTAATCTCTCAACTTATCAGCTGGCTTCATTGCTACTGGTGTACCATATCCTAAAACAAAGGAAGTGAGAGGGGTGTGCTGCCTCTTGGCTGGCAAAAAGATCTAGGTCCTAATGTACATGCTACAATTGTTTAGAGAGTGTTAGCAAATGAGGCAAGGGAATGCAGAGAAGTATGGGAGGTTATAAACACAAATTGAGATTTGATTTTTTTTCTTCAGCTGTTGATTTTCACTATAAAACTGACTCCATAGTTTAGATCTGGTTACCCTTTATAAAAATCTAAACTTTTTGTATTGCTTATATTAAATGTACTAACAGTGGACTTTTCCATCTGCAGATTATACTGAATGACCAGCAGTGGCAGTGTTTCACAGCAGAGTTTCTCTGAATTGCCAAGACTGAAGCAAACAAAAAAAAAGGAAGTCTTGTGGCATACTGCATCATTTTATCAATTTATGTGGTAAGTAAAACGCCCAATCATTCTTTTAGGCATTAAAAAGATGTTCATAGCATCAGAATGTCCTCACTACTTTATAGTGGGAGCCTGTGCCTGAATATAATTTCTGTTAAGAAAGAAGTAATATGGATCACATTATGTTGGTCATGATATTTAATAAAAGACTGACTGACTCGAACTCTACTAAAACCTGCGTTAGATCCTGGTGCTAGCAATGTTCCATTCGAGGAAATTGCTGTCTTTGAGGCTGAAATGCACCATCTCACTTATGAAAAGTAGTGTTAAATTCTCACGGTAGGAAGCTCATCTAACCTCTTCTCCAACACTCTATATGTTTGACTCTGATACTCAAGATGGATTGTTGTTAAGGATAGTCCGTCTATGTACCTCCATCCCACTTTCAAGAAGGACACAGTGCTTTGACTGGTTCAGATTCCTTTACCATTCCCTCTCCTACGTGGCTGGAAGTCATGAATACAGATAGTAAGCTACTGCATAACTTCTGATATCTCATCCTCCTGTGTGGTCAGCTTCCACAAGGACAATTGGTCCAGGGGTGTCTGACATCATAAAGCTAAAGCTAAAGCAAGAAGTTGTCTGACATGAGATGCCATTCTGTTGCCTAGCAGTCTGAGATCATAAAGCTAAAGCAAGATGCTTTCTGACTAGAGGGCCACTCTGTTGCGTAGCAGCTGATATCATTAAGGTCAATCAAGATGTTGTCTGACATGAGAGCCGCTCGGTTGCCTAACAAGGAGTAGGATACATTTATCTAGGTAATTGTATGAGTTGCAGGATAGACAGGTTGCCCAACTGAAAGATGAGGTGGTAAGATGAAAGAAATTAGGACTTTATTTAGACTTATACATTTGTATGAACGGAAGTTTGAGCATAAAAGACTCAACTTCACTGTTGCTGAACTGGTAGGATTTGGCTAAAGAGAAGATGGAAATGATGCTATTCATAGTTTCTATTATTCCCGTAGCATAACCCTTAATCTCTCAACTTATCAGCTGGCTTCATTGCTACTGGTGTACCATATCCTAAAACAAAGGAAGTGAGAAGGGTGTGCTGCCTCTTGGCTGGCAAAAAGATCTAGGTCCTAATGTACATGCTTCAATTGTTTAGAGAGTGTTAGCAAATGAGGCAAGGGAATGCAGAGAAGTATGGGAGGTTATAAACACAAATTGAGATTTGATTTTTTTTCTTCAGCTGTTGATTTTCACTATAAAACTGACTCCATAGTTTAGATCTGGTTACCCTTTATAAAAATCTAAACTTTTTGTATTGCTTATATTAAATGTACTAACAGTGGACTTTTCCATCTGCAGATTATACTGAATGACCAGCAGTGGCAGTGTTTCACAGCAGAGTTTCTCTGAATTGCCAAGACTGAAGCAAACAAAAAAAAAAGGAAGTCTTGTGGCATACTGCATCATTTTATCAATTTATGTGGTAAGTAAAACGCCCAATCATTCTTTTAGGCATTAAAAAGATGTTCATAGCATCCGAATGTCCTCACTACTTTATAGTGGGAGCCTGTGCCTGAATATAATTTCTGTTAAGAAAGAAGTAATATGGATCACATTATGTTGGCCATGATATTTAATAAAAGACTGACTGACTCGAACTCTACTAAAACCTGCTTTAGATCCTGGTGCTAGCAATGTTCCATTCGAGGAAATTGCTGTCTTTGAGGCTGAAATGCACCATCTCACTTATGAAAAGTAGTGTTAAATTCTCACGGTAGGAAGTTCATCTAACCTCTTCTCCAACACTCTATATGTTTGACTCTGATACTCAAGATGGATTGTTGTTAAGGATAGTCCGTCTATGTACCTCCATCCCACTTTCAAGAAGGACACAGTGCTTTGACTGGTTCAGATTCCTTTACCATTCCCTCTCCTACGTGGCTGGAAGTCATGAATACAGATAGTAAGCTACTGCATAACTTCTGATATCTCATCCTCCTGTGTGGTCAGCTTCCACAAGGACAATTGGTCCAGGGGTGTCTGACATCATAAAGCTAAAGCTAAAGCAAGAAGTTGTCTGACATGAGATGCCATTCTGTTGCCTAGCAGTCTGACATCATAAAGCTAAAGCAAGATGCTTTCTGACTAGAGGGCCACTCTGTTGCGTAGCAGCTGACATCATTAAGGTCAATCAAGATGTTGTCTGACATGAGAGCCGCTCGGTTGCCTAACAAGGAGTAGGATACATTTATCTAGGTAATTGTATGAGTTGCAGGATAGACAGGTTGCCCAACTGAAAGATGAGGTGGTAAGATGAAAGAAATTAGGACTTTATTTAGACTTATACATTTGTATGAACGGAAGTTTGAGCATAAAAGACTCAACTTCACTGTTGCTGAACTGGTAGGATTTGGCTAAAGAGAAGATGGAAATGATGCTATTCATAGTTTCTATTATTCCCGTTAACTGTAGCATAACCCTTAATCTCTCAACTTATCAGCTGGCTTCATTGCTACTGGTGTACCATATCCTAAAACAAAGGAAGTGAGAGGGGTGTGCTGCCTCTTGGCTGGCAAAAAGATCTAGGTCCTAATGTACATGCTACAATTGTTTAGAGAGTGTTAGCAAATGAGGCAAGGGAATGCAGAGAAGTATGGGAGGTTATAAACACAAATTGAGATTTGATTTTTTTTATTCAGCTGTTGATTTTCACTATAAAACTGACTCCATAGTTTAGATCTGGTTACCCTTTATAAAAATCTAAACTTTTTGTATTGCTTATATTAAATGTACTAACAGTGGACTTTTCCATCTGCAGATTATACTGAATGACCAGCAGTGGCAGTGTTTCACAGCAGAGTTTCTCTGAATTGCCAAGACTGAAGCAAACAAAAAAAAGGAAGTCTTGTGGCATACTGCATCATTTTATCAATTTATGTGGTAAGTAAAACGCCCAATCATTCTTTTAGGCATTAAAAAGATGTTCATAGCATCAGAATGTCCTCACTACTTTATAGTGGGAGCCTGTGCCTGAATATAATTTCTGTTAAGAAAGAAGTAATATGGATCACATTATGTTGGTCATGATATTTAATAAAAGACTGACTGACTCGAACTCTACTAAAACCTGCTTTAGATCCTGGTGCTAGCAATGTTCCATTCGAGGAAATTGCTGTCTTTGAGGCTGAAATGCACCATCTCACTTATGAAAAGTAGTGTTAAATTCTCACGGTAGGAAGCTCATCTAACCTCTTCTCCAACACTCTATATGTTTGACTCTGATACTCAAGATGGATTGTTGTTAAGGATAGTCCGTCTATGTACCTCCATCCCACTTTCAAGAAGGACACAGTGCTTTGACTGGTTCAGATTCCTTTACCATTCCCTCTCCTACGTGGCTGGAAGTCATGAATACAGATAGTAAGCTACTGCATAACTTCTGATATCTCATCCTCCTGTGTGGTCAGCTTCCACAAGGACAATTGGTCCAGGGGTGTCTGACATCATAAAGCTAAAGCTAAAGCAAGAAGTTGTCTGACATGAGATGCCATTCTGTTGCCTAGCAGTCTGAGATCATAAAGCTAAAGCAAGATGCTTTCTGACTAGAGGGCCACTCTGTTGCGTAGCAGCTGACATCATTAAGGTCAATCAAGATGTTGTCTGACATGAGAGCCGCTCGGTTGCCTAACAAGGAGTAGGATACATTTATCTAGGTAATTGTATGAGTTGCAGGATAGACAGGTTGCCCAACTGAAAGATGAGGTGGTAAGATGAAAGAAATTAGGACTTTATTTAGACTTATACATTTGTATGAACGGAAGTTTGAGCATAAAAGACTCAACTTCACTGTTGCTGAACTGGTAGGATTTGGCTAAAGAGAAGATGGAAATGATGCTATTCATAGTTTCTATTATTCCCGTTAACTGTAGCATAACCCTTAATCTCTCAACTTATCAGCTGGCTTCATTGCTACTGGTGTACCATATCCTAAAACAAAGGAAGTGAGAGGGGTGTGCTGCCTCTTGGCTGGCAAAAAGATCTAGGTCCTAATGTACATGCTACAATTGTTTAGAGAGTGTTAGCAAATGAGGCAAGGGAATGCAGAGAAGTATGGGAGGTTATAAACACAAATTGAGATTTGATTTTTTTTCTTCAGCTGTTGATTTTCACTATAAAACTGACTCCATAGTTTAGATCTGGTTACCCTTTATAAAAATCTAAACTTTTTGTATTGCTTATATTAAATGTACTAACAGTGGACTTTTCCATCTGCAGATTATACTGAATGACCAGCAGTGGCAGTGTTTCACAGCAGAGTTTCTCTGAATTGCCAAGACTGAAGCAAACAAAAAAAAAAGGAAGTCTTGTGGCATACTGCATCATTTTATCAATTTATGTGGTAAGTAAAACGCCCAATCATTCTTTTAGGCATTAAAAAGATGTTCATAGCATCGGAATGTCCTCACTACTTTATAGTGGGAGCCTGTGCCTGAATATAATTTCTGTTAAGAAAGAAGTAATATGGATCACATTATGTTGGTCATGATATTTAATAAAAGACTGACTGACTCGAACTCTACTAAAACCTGCTTTAGATCCTGGTGCTAGCAATGTTCCATTCGAGGAAATTGCTGTCTTTGAGGCTGAAATGCACCATCTCACTTATGAAAAGTAGTGTTAAATTCTCACGGTAGGAAGCTCATCTAACCTCTTCTCCAACACTCTATATGTTTGACTCTGATACTCAAGATGGATTGTTGTTAAGGATAGTCCGTCTATGTACCTCCATCCCACTTTCAAGAAGGACACAGTGCTTTGACTGGTTCAGATTCCTTTACCATTCCCTCTCCTACGTGGCTGGAAGTCATGAATACAGATAGTAAGCTACTGCATAACTTCTGATATCTCATCCTCCTGTGTGGTCAGCTTCCACAAGGACAATTGGTCCAGGGGTGTCTGACATCATAAAGCTAAAGCTAAAGCAAGAAGTTGTCTGACATGAGATGCCATTCTGTTGCCTAGCAGTCTGAGATCATAAAGCTAAAGCAAGATGCTTTCTGACTAGAGGGCCACTCTGATGCGTAGCAGCTGACATCATTAAGGTCAGTCAAGATGTTGTCTGACATGAGAGCCGCTCGGTTGCCTAACAAGGAGTAGCATACATTTATCTAGGTAATTGTATGAGTTGCAGGATAGACAGGTTGCCCAACTGAAAGATGAGGTGGTAAGATGAAAGAAATTAGGACTTTATTTAGACTTATACATTTGTATGAACGGAAGTTTGAGCATAAAAGACTCAACTTCACTGTTGCTGAACTGGTAGGATTTGGCTAAAGAGAAGATGGAAATGATGCTATTCATATTTTCTATTATTCCCGTTAACTGTAGCATAACCCTTAATCTCTCAACTTATCAGCTGGCTTCATTGCTACTGGTGTACCATATCCTAAAACAAAGGAAGTGAGAAGGGTGTGCTGCATCTTGGCTGGCAAAAAGATCTAGGTCCTAATGTACATGCTACAACTGTTTAGAGAGTGTTAGCAAATGAGGCAAGGGAATGCAGAGAAGTATGGGAGGTTATAAACACAAATTGAGATTTGATTTTTTTTATTCAGCTGTTGATTTTCACTATAAAACTGACTCCATAGTTTAGATCTGGTTACCCTTTATAAAAATCTAAACTTTTTGTATTGCTTATATTAAATGTACTAACAGTGGACTTTTCCATCTGCAGATTATACTGAATGACCAGCAGTGGCAGTGTTTCACAGCAGAGTTTCTCTGAATTGCCAAGACTGAAGCAAACAAAAAAAAAGGAAGTCTTGTGGCATACTGCATCATTTTATCAATTTATGTGGTAAGTAAAACGCCCAATCATTCTTTTAGGCATTAAAAAGATGTTCATAGCATCAGAATGTCCTCACTACTTTATAGTGGGAGCCTGTGCCTGAATATAATTTCTGTTAAGAAAGAAGTAATATGGATCACATTATGTTGGTCATGATATTTAATAAAAGACTGACTGACTCGAACTCTACTAAAACCTGCTTTAGATCCTGGTGCTAGCAATGTTCCATTCGAGGAAATTGCTGTCTTTGAGGCTGAAATGCACCATCTTACTTATGAAAAGTAGTGTTAAATTCTCACGGTAGGAAGCTCATCTAACCTCTTCTCCAACACTCTATATGTTTGACTCTGATACTCAAGATGGATTGTTGTTAAGGATAGTCCGTCTATGTACCTCCATCCCACTTTCAAGAAGGACACAGTGCTTTGACTGGTTCAGATTCCTTTACCATTCCCTCTCCTACGTGGCTGGAAGTCATGAATACAGATAGTAAGCTACTGCATAACTTCTGATATCTCATCCTCCTGTGTGGTCAGCTTCCACAAGGACAATTGGTCCAGGGGTGTCTGACATCATAAAGCTAAAGCTAAAGCAAGAAGTTGTCTGACATGAGATGCCATTCTGTTGCCTAGCAGTCTGAGATCATAAAGCTAAAGCAAGATGCTTTCTGACTAGAGGGCCACTCTGTTGCGTAGCAGCTGACATCATTAAGGTCAATCAAGATGTTGTCTGACATGAGAGCCGCTCGGTTGCCTAACAAGGAGTAGGATACATTTATCTAGGTAATTGTATGAGTTGCAGGATAGACAGGTTGCCCAACTGAAAGATGAGGTGGTAAGATGAAAGAAATTAGGACTTTATTTAGACTTATACATTTGTATGAACGGAAGTTTGAGCATAAAAGACTCAACTTCACTGTTGCTGAACTGGTAGGATTTGGCTAAAGAGAAGATGGAAATGATGCTATTCATAGTTTCTATTATTCCCGTTAACTGTAGCATAACCCTTAATCTCTCAACTTATCAGCTGGCTTCATTGCTACTGGTGTACCATATCCTAAAACAAAGGAAGTGAGAAGGGTGTGCTGCCTCTTGGCTGGCAAAAAGATCTAGGTCCTAATGTACATGCTACAATTGTTTAGAGAGTGTTAGCAAATGAGGCAAGGGAATGCAGAGAAGTATGGGAGGTTATAAACACAAATTGAGATTTGATTTTTTTTCTTCAGCTGTTGATTTTCACTATAAAACTGACTCCATAGTTTAGATCTGGTTACCCTTTATAAAAATCTAAACTTTTTGTATTGCTTATATTAAATGTACTAACAGTGGACTTTTCCATCTGCAGATTATACTGAATGACCAGCAGTGGCAGTGTTTCACAGCAGAGTTTCTCTGAATTGCCAAGACTGAAGCAAACAAAAAAAAAAGGAAGTCTTGTGGCATACTGCATCATTTTATCAATTTATGTGGTAAGTAAAACGCCCAATCATTCTTTTAGGCATTAAAAAGATGTTCATAGCATCGGAATGTCCTCACTACTTTATAGTGGGAGCCTGTGCCTGAATATAATTTCTGTTAAGAAAGAAGTAATATGGATCACATTATGTTGGTCATGATATTTAATAAAAGACTGACTGACTCGAACTCTACTAAAACCTGCTTTAGATCCTGGTGCTAGCAATGTTCCATTCGAGGAAATTGCTGTCTTTGAGGCTGAAATGCACCATCTCACTTATGAAAAGTAGTGTTAAATTCTCACGGTAGGAAGCTCATCTAACCTCTTCTCCAACACTCTATATGTTTGACTCTGATACTCAAGATGGATTGTTGTTAAGGATAGTCCGTCTATGTACCTCCATCCCACTTTCAAGAAGGACACAGTGCTTTGACTGGTTCAGATTCCTTTACCATTCCCTCTCCTACGTGGCTGGAAGTCATGAATACAGATAGTAAGCTACTGCATAACTTCTGATATCTCATCCTCCTGTGTGGTCAGCTTCCACAAGGACAATTGGTCCAGGGGTGTCTGACATCATAAAGCTAAAGCTAAAGCAAGAAGTTGTCTGACATGAGATGCCATTCTGTTGCCTAGCAGTCTGAGATCATAAAGCTAAAGCAAGATGCTTTCTGACTAGAGGGCCACTCTGTTGCGTAGCAGCTGACATCATTAAGGTCAATCAAGATGTTGTCTGACATGAGAGCCGCTCGGTTGCCTAACAAGGAGTAGGATACATTTATCTAGGTAATTGTATGAGTTGCAGATAGACAGGTTGCCCAACTGAAAGATGAGGTGGTAAGATGAAAGAAATTAGGACTTTATTTAGACTTATACATTTGTATGAACGGAAGTTTGAGCATAAAAGACTCAACTTCACTGTTGCTGAACTGGTAGGATTTGGCTAAAGAGAAGATGGAAATGATGCTATTCATAGTTTCTATTATTCCCGTTAACTGTAGCATAACCCTTAATCTCTCAAGTTATCAGCTGGCTTCATTGCTACTGGTGTACCATATCCTAAAACAAAGGAAGTGAGAGGGGTGTGCTGCCTCTTGGCTGGCAAAAAGATCTAGGTCCTAATGTACATGCTACAATTGTTTAGAGAGTGTTAGCAAATGAGGCAAGGGAATGCAGAGAAGTATGGGAGGTTATAAACACAAATTGAGATTTGATTTTTTTTCTTCAGCTGTTGATTTTCACTATAAAACTGACTCCATAGTTTAGATCTGGTTACCCTTTATAAAAATCTAAACTTTTTGTATTGCTTATATTAAATGTACTAACAGTGGACTTTTCCATCTGCAGATTATACTGAATGACCAGCAGTGGCAGTGTTTCACAGCAGAGTTTCTCTGAATTGCCAAGACTGAAGCAAACAAAAAAAAAAGGAAGTCTTGTGGCATACTGCATCATTTTATCAATTTATGTGGTAAGTAAAACGCCCAATCATTCTTTTAGGCATTAAAAAGATGTTCATAGCATCCGAATGTCCTCACTACTTTATAGTGGGAGCCTGTGCCTGAATATAATTTCTGTTAAGAAAGAAGTAATATGGATCACATTATGTTGGCCATGATATTTAATAAAAGACTGACTGACTCGAACTCTACTAAAACCTGCTTTAGATCCTGGTGCTAGCAATGTTCCATTCGAGGAAATTGCTGTCTTTGAGGCTGAAATGCACCATCTCACTTATGAAAAGTAGTGTTAAATTCTCACGGTAGGAAGTTCATCTAACCTCTTCTCCAACACTCTATATGTTTGACTCTGATACTCAAGATGGATTGTTGTTAAGGATAGTCCGTCTATGTACCTCCATCCCACTTTCAAGAAGGACACAGTGCTTTGACTGGTTCAGATTCCTTTACCATTCCCTCTCCTACGTGGCTGGAAGTCATGAATACAGATAGTAAGCTACTGCATAACTTCTGATATCTCATCCTCCTGTGTGGTCAGCTTCCACAAGGACAATTGGTCCAGGGGTGTCTGACATCATAAAGCTAAAGCTAAAGCAAGAAGTTGTCTGACATGAGATGCCATTCTGTTGCCTAGCAGTCTGACATCATAAAGCTAAAGCAAGATGCTTTCTGACTAGAGGGCCACTCTGTTGCGTAGCAGCTGACATCATTAAGGTCAATCAAGATGTTGTCTGACATGAGAGCCGCTCGGTTGCCTAACAAGGAGTAGGATACATTTATCTAGGTAATTGTATGAGTTGCAGGATAGACAGGTTGCCCAACTGAAAGATGAGGTGGTAAGATGAAAGAAATTAGGACTTTATTTAGACTTATACATTTGTATGAACGGAAGTTTGAGCATAAAAGACTCAACTTCACTGTTGCTGAACTGGTAGGATTTGGCTAAAGAGAAGATGGAAATGATGCTATTCATAGTTTCTATTATTCCCGTTAACTGTAGCATAACCCTTAATCTCTCAACTTATCAGCTGGCTTCATTGCTACTGGTGTACCATATCCTAAAACAAAGGAAGTGAGAGGGGTGTGCTGCCTCTTGGCTGGCAAAAAGATCTAGGTCCTAATGTACATGCTACAATTGTTTAGAGAGTGTTAGCAAATGAGGCAAGGGAATGCAGAGAAGTATGGGAGGTTATAAACACAAATTGAGATTTGATTTTTTTTATTCAGCTGTTGATTTTCACTATAAAACTGACTCCATAGTTTAGATCTGGTTACCCTTTATAAAAATCTAAACTTTTTGTATTGCTTATATTAAATGTACTAACAGTGGACTTTTCCATCTGCAGATTATACTGAATGACCAGCAGTGGCAGTGTTTCACAGCAGAGTTTCTCTGAATTGCCAAGACTGAAGCAAACAAAAAAAAAGGAAGTCTTGTGGCATACTGCATCATTTTATCAATTTATGTGGTAAGTAAAACGCCCAATCATTCTTTTAGGCATTAAAAAGATGTTCATAGCATCAGAATGTCCTCACTACTTTATAGTGGGAGCCTGTGCCTGAATATAATTTCTGTTAAGAAAGAAGTAATATGGATCACATTATGTTGGTCATGATATTTAATAAAAGACTGACTGACTCGAACTCTACTAAAACCTGCTTTAGATCCTGGTGCTAGCAATGTTCCATTCGAGGAAATTGCTGTCTTTGAGGCTGAAATGCACCATCTCACTTATGAAAAGTAGTGTTAAATTCTCACTGTAGGAAGCTCATCTAACCTCTTCTCCAACACTCTATATGTTTGACTCTGATACTCAAGATGGATTGTTGTTAAGGATAGTCCGTCTATGTACCTCCATCCCACTTTCAAGAAGGACACAGTGCTTTGACTGGTTCAGATTCCTTTACCATTCCCTCTCCTACGTGGCTGGAAGTCATGAATACAGATAGTAAGCTACTGCATAACTTCTGATATCTCATCCTCCTGTGTGGTCAGCTTCCACAAGGACAATTGGTCCAGGGGTGTCTGACATCATAAAGCTAAAGCTAAAGCAAGAAGTTGTCTGACATGAGATGCCATTCTGTTGCCTAGCAGTCTGAGATCATAAAGCTAAAGCAAGATGCTTTCTGACTAGAGGGCCACTCTGTTGCGTAGCAGCTGACATCATTAAGGTCAATCAAGATGTTGTCTGACATGAGAGCCGCTCGGTTGCCTAACAAGGAGTAGGATACATTTATCTAGGTAATTGTATGAGTTGCAGGATAGACAGGTTGCCCAACTGAAAGATGAGGTGGTAAGATGAAAGAAATTAGGACTTTATTTAGACTTATACATTTGTATGAACGGAAGTTTGAGCATAAAAGACTCAACTTCACTGTTGCTGAACTGGTAGGATTTGGCTAAAGAGAAGATGGAAATGATGCTATTCATAGTTTCTATTATTCCCGTTAACTGTAGCATAACCCTTAATCTCTCAACTTATCAGCTGGCTTCATTGCTACTGGTGTACCATATCCTAAAACAAAGGAAGTGAGAAGGGTGTGCTGCCTCTTGGCTGGCAAAAAGATCTAGGTCCTAATGTACATGCTTCAATTGTTTAGAGAGTGTTAGCAAATGAGGCAAGGGAATGCAGAGAAGTATGGGAGGTTATAAACACAAATTGAGATTTGATTTTTTTTATTCAGCTGTTGATTTTCACTATAAAACTGACTCCATAGTTTAGATCTGGTTACCCTTTATAAAAATCTAAACTTTTTGTATTGCTTATATTAAATGTACTAACAGTGGACTTTTCCATCTGCAGATTATACTGAATGACCAGCAGTGGCAGTGTTTCACAGCAGAGTTTCTCTGAATTGCCAAGACTGAAGCAAACAAAAAAAAAGGAAGTCTTGTGGCATACTGCATCATTTTATCAATTTATGTGGTAAGTAAAACGCCCAATCATTCTTTTAGGCATTAAAAAGATGTTCATAGCATCAGAATGTCCTCACTACTTTATAGTGGGAGCCTGTGCCTGAATATAATTTCTGTTAAGAAAGAAGTAATATGGATCACATTATGTTGGTCATGATATTTAATAAAAGACTGACTGACTCGAACTCTACTAAAACCTGCTTTAGATCCTGGTGCTAGCAATGTTCCATTCGAGGAAATTGCTGTCTTTGAGGCTGAAATGCACCATCTCACTTATGAAAAGTAGTGTTAAATTCTCACGGTAGGAAGCTCATCTAACCTCTTCTCCAACACTCTATATGTTTGACTCTGATACTCAAGATGGATTGTTGTTAAGGATAGTCCGTCTATGTACCTCCATCCCACTTTCAAGAAGGACACAGTGCTTTGACTGGTTCAGATTCCTTTACCATTCCCTCTCCTACGTGGCTGGAAGTCATGAATACAGATAGTAAGCTACTGCATAACTTCTGATATCTCATCCTCCTGTGTGGTCAGCTTCCACAAGGACAATTGGTCCAGGGGTGTCTGACATCATAAAGCTAAAGCTAAAGCAAGAAGTTGTCTGACATGAGATGCCATTCTGTTGCCTAGCAGTCTGAGATCATAAAGCTAAAGCAAGATGCTTTCTGACTAGAGGGCCACTCTGTTGCGTAGCAGCTGACATCATTAAGGTCAATCAAGATGTTGTCTGACATGAGAGCCGCTCGGTTGCCTAACAAGGAGTAGGATACATTTATCTAGGTAATTGTATGAGTTGCAGGATAGACAGGTTGCCCAACTGAAAGATGAGGTGGTAAGATGAAAGAAATTAGGACTTTATTTAGACTTATACATTTGTATGAACGGAAGTTTGAGCATAAAAGACTCAACTTCACTGTTGCTGAACTGGTAGGATTTGGCTAAAGAGAAGATGGAAATGATGCTATTCATAGTTTCTATTATTCCCGTTAACTGTAGCATAACCCTTAATCTCTCAACTTATCAGCTGGCTTCATTGCTACTGGTGTACCATATCCTAAAACAAAGGAAGTGAGAGGGGTGTGCTGCCTCTTGGCTGGCAAAAAGATCTAGGTCCTAATGTACATGCTACAATTGTTTAGAGAGTGTTAGCAAATGAGGCAAGGGAATGCAGAGAAGTATGGGAGGTTATAAACACAAATTGAGATTTGATTTTTTTTATTCAGCTGTTGATTTTCACTATAAAACTGACTCCATAGTTTAGATCTGGTTACCCTTTATAAAAATCTAAACTTTTTGTATTGCTTATATTAAATGTACTAACAGTGGACTTTTCCATCTGCAGATTATACTGAATGACCAGCAGTGGCAGTGTTTCACAGCAGAGTTTCTCTGAATTGCCAAGACTGAAGCAAACAAAAAAAAAGGAAGTCTTGTGGCATACTGCATCATTTTATCAATTTATGTGGTAAGTAAAACGCCCAATCATTCTTTTAGGCATTAAAAAGATGTTCATAGCATCAGAATGTCCTCACTACTTTATAGTGGGAGCCTGTGCCTGAATATAATTTCTGTTAAGAAAGAAGTAATATGGATCACATTATGTTGGTCATGATATTTAATAAAAGACTGACTGACTCGAACTCTACTAAAACCTGCGTTAGATCCTGGTGCTAGCAATGTTCCATTCGAGGAAATTGCTGTCTTTGAGGCTGAAATGCACCATCTCACTTATGAAAAGTAGTGTTAAATTCTCACGGTAGGAAGCTCATCTAACCTCTTCTCCAACACTCTATATGTTTGACTCTGATACTCAAGATGGATTGTTGTTAAGGATAGTCCGTCTATGTACCTCCATCCCACTTTCAAGAAGGACACAGTGCTTTGACTGGTTCAGATTCCTTTACCATTCCCTCTCCTACGTGGCTGGAAGTCATGAATACAGATAGTAAGCTACTGCATAACTTCTGATATCTCATCCTCCTGTGTGGTCAGCTTCCACAAGGACAATTGGTCCAGGGGTGTCTGACATCATAAAGCTAAAGCTAAAGCAAGAAGTTGTCTGACATGAGATGCCATTCTGTTGCCTAGCAGTCTGAGATCATAAAGCTAAAGCAAGATGCTTTCTGACTAGAGGGCCACTCTGTTGCGTAGCAGCTGACATCATTAAGGTCAATCAAGATGTTGTCTGACATGAGAGCCGCTCGGTTGCCTAACAAGGAGTAGGATACATTTATCTAGGTAATTGTATGAGTTGCAGGATAGACAGGTTGCCCAACTGAAAGATGAGGTGGTAAGATGAAAGAAATTAGGACTTTATTTAGACTTATACATTTGTATGAACGGAAGTTTGAGCATAAAAGACTCAACTTCACTGTTGCTGAACTGGTAGGATTTGGCTAAAGAGAAGATGGAAATGATGCTATTCATAGTTTCTATTATTCCCGTAGCATAACCCTTAATCTCTCAACTTATCAGCTGGCTTCATTGCTACTGGTGTACCATATCCTAAAACAAAGGAAGTGAGAAGGGTGTGCTGCCTCTTGGCTGGCAAAAAGATCTAGGTCCTAATGTACATGCTTCAATTGTTTAGAGAGTGTTAGCAAATGAGGCAAGGGAATGCAGAGAAGTATGGGAGGTTATAAACACAAATTGAGATTTGATTTTTTTTCTTCAGCTGTTGATTTTCACTATAAAACTGACTCCATAGTTTAGATCTGGTTACCCTTTATAAAAATCTAAACTTTTTGTATTGCTTATATTAAATGTACTAACAGTGGACTTTTCCATCTGCAGATTATACTGAATGACCAGCAGTGGCAGTGTTTCACAGCAGAGTTTCTCTGAATTGCCAAGACTGAAGCAAACAAAAAAAAAAGGAAGTCTTGTGGCATACTGCATCATTTTATCAATTTATGTGGTAAGTAAAACGCCCAATCATTCTTTTAGGCATTAAAAAGATGTTCATAGCATCCGAATGTCCTCACTACTTTATAGTGGGAGCCTGTGCCTGAATATAATTTCTGTTAAGAAAGAAGTAATATGGATCACATTATGTTGGCCATGATATTTAATAAAAGACTGACTGACTCGAACTCTACTAAAACCTGCTTTAGATCCTGGTGCTAGCAATGTTCCATTCGAGGAAATTGCTGTCTTTGAGGCTGAAATGCACCATCTCACTTATGAAAAGTAGTGTTAAATTCTCACGGTAGGAAGTTCATCTAACCTCTTCTCCAACACTCTATATGTTTGACTCTGATACTCAAGATGGATTGTTGTTAAGGATAGTCCGTCTATGTACCTCCATCCCACTTTCAAGAAGGACACAGTGCTTTGACTGGTTCAGATTCCTTTACCATTCCCTCTCCTACGTGGCTGGAAGTCATGAATACAGATAGTAAGCTACTGCATAACTTCTGATATCTCATCCTCCTGTGTGGTCAGCTTCCACAAGGACAATTGGTCCAGGGGTGTCTGACATCATGAAGCTAAAGCTAAAGCAAGAAGTTGTCTGACATGAGATGCCATTCTGTTGCCTAGCAGTCTGAGATCATAAAGCTAAAGCAAGATGCTTTCTGACTAGAGGGCCACTCTGTTGCGTAGCAGCTGACATCATTAAGGTCAATCAAGATGTTGTCTGACATGAGAGCCACTCGGTTGCCTAACAAGGAGTAGGATACATTTATCTAGGTAATTGTATGAGTTGCAGGATAGACAGGTTGCCCAACTGAAAGATGAGGTGGTAAGATGAAAGAAATTAGGACTTTATTTAGACTTATACATTTGTATGAACGGAAGTTTGAGCATAAAAGACTCAACTTCACTGTTGCTGAACTGGTAGGATTTGGCTAAAGAGAAGATGGAAATGATGCTATTCATAGTTTCTATTATTCCCGTAGCATAACCCTTAATCTCTCAACTTATCAGCTGGCTTCATTGCTACTGGTGTACCATATCCTAAAACAAAGGAAGTGAGAAGGGTGTGCTGCCTCTTGGCTGGCAAAAAGATCTAGGTCCTAATGTACATGCTTCAATTGTTTAGAGAGTGTTAGCAAATGAGGCAAGGGAATGCAGAGAAGTATGGGAGGTTATAAACACAAATTGAGATTTGATTTTTTTTCTTCAGCTGTTGATTTTCACTATAAAACTGACTCCATAGTTTAGATCTGGTTACCCTTTATAAAAATCTAAACTTTTTGTATTGCTTATATTAAATGTACTAACAGTGGACTTTTCCATCTGCAGATTATACTGAATGACCAGCAGTGGCAGTGTTTCACAGCAGAGTTTCTCTGAATTGCCAAGACTGAAGCAAACAAAAAAAAAAGGAAGTCTTGTGGCATACTGCATCATTTTATCAATTTATGTGGTAAGTAAAACGCCCAATCATTCTTTTAGGCATTAAAAAGATGTTCATAGCATCCGAATGTCCTCACTACTTTATAGTGGGAGCCTGTGCCTGAATATAATTTCTGTTAAGAAAGAAGTAATATGGATCACATTATGTTGGCCATGATATTTAATAAAAGACTGACTGACTCGAACTCTACTAAAACCTGCTTTAGATCCTGGTGCTAGCAATGTTCCATTCGAGGAAATTGCTGTCTTTGAGGCTGAAATGCACCATCTCACTTATGAAAAGTAGTGTTAAATTCTCACGGTAGGAAGTTCATCTAACCTCTTCTCCAACACTCTATATGTTTGACTCTGATACTCAAGATGGATTGTTGTTAAGGATAGTCCGTCTATGTACCTCCATCCCACTTTCAAGAAGGACACAGTGCTTTGACTGGTTCAGATTCCTTTACCATTCCCTCTCCTACGTGGCTGGAAGTCATGAATACAGATAGTAAGCTACTGCATAACTTCTGATATCTCATCCTCCTGTGTGGTCAGCTTCCACAAGGACAATTGGTCCAGGGGTGTCTGACATCATAAAGCTAAAGCTAAAGCAAGAAGTTGTCTGACATGAGATGCCATTCTGTTGCCTAGCAGTCTGACATCATAAAGCTAAAGCAAGATGCTTTCTGACTAGAGGGCCACTCTGTTGCGTAGCAGCTGACATCATTAAGGTCAATCAAGATGTTGTCTGACATGAGAGCCGCTCGGTTGCCTAACAAGGAGTAGGATACATTTATCTAGGTAATTGTATGAGTTGCAGGATAGACAGGTTGCCCAACTGAAAGATGAGGTGGTAAGATGAAAGAAATTAGGACTTTATTTAGACTTATACATTTGTATGAACGGAAGTTTGAGCATAAAAGACTCAACTTCACTGTTGCTGAACTGGTAGGATTTGGCTAAAGAGAAGATGGAAATGATGCTATTCATAGTTTCTATTATTCCCGTTAACTGTAGCATAACCCTTAATCTCTCAACTTATCAGCTGGCTTCATTGCTACTGGTGTACCATATCCTAAAACAAAGGAAGTGAGAGGGGTGTGCTGCCTCTTGGCTGGCAAAAAGATCTAGGTCCTAATGTACATGCTACAATTGTTTAGAGAGTGTTAGCAAATGAGGCAAGGGAATGCAGAGAAGTATGGGAGGTTATAAACACAAATTGAGATTTGATTTTTTTTATTCAGCTGTTGATTTTCACTATAAAACTGACTCCATAGTTTAGATCTGGTTACCCTTTATAAAAATCTAAACTTTTTGTATTGCTTATATTAAATGTACTAACAGTGGACTTTTCCATCTGCAGATTATACTGAATGACCAGCAGTGGCAGTGTTTCACAGCAGAGTTTCTCTGAATTGCCAAGACTGAAGCAAACAAAAAAAAGGAAGTCTTGTGGCATACTGCATCATTTTATCAATTTATGTGGTAAGTAAAACGCCCAATCATTCTTTTAGGCATTAAAAAGATGTTCATAGCATCAGAATGTCCTCACTACTTTATAGTGGGAGCCTGTGCCTGAATATAATTTCTGTTAAGAAAGAAGTAATATGGATCACATTATGTTGGTCATGATATTTAATAAAAGACTGACTGACTCGAACTCTACTAAAACCTGCTTTAGATCCTGGTGCTAGCAATGTTCCATTCGAGGAAATTGCTGTCTTTGAGGCTGAAATGCACCATCTCACTTATGAAAAGTAGTGTTAAATTCTCACGGTAGGAAGCTCATCTAACCTCTTCTCCAACACTCTATATGTTTGACTCTGATACTCAAGATGGATTGTTGTTAAGGATAGTCCGTCTATGTACCTCCATCCCACTTTCAAGAAGGACACAGTGCTTTGACTGGTTCAGATTCCTTTACCATTCCCTCTCCTACGTGGCTGGAAGTCATGAATACAGATAGTAAGCTACTGCATAACTTCTGATATCTCATCCTCCTGTGTGGTCAGCTTCCACAAGGACAATTGGTCCAGGGGTGTCTGACATCATGAAGCTAAAGCTAAAGCAAGAAGTTGTCTGACATGAGATGCCATTCTGTTGCCTAGCAGTCTGAGATCATAAAGCTAAAGCAAGATGCTTTCTGACTAGAGGGCCACTCTGTTGCGTAGCAGCTGACATCATTAAGGTCAATCAAGATGTTGTCTGACATGAGAGCCACTCGGTTGCCTAACAAGGAGTAGGATACATTTATCTAGGTAATTGTATGAGTTGCAGGATAGACAGGTTGCCCAACTGAAAGATGAGGTGGTAAGATGAAAGAAATTAGGACTTTATTTAGACTTATACATTTGTATGAACGGAAGTTTGAGCATAAAAGACTCAACTTCACTGTTGCTGAACTGGTAGGATTTGGCTAAAGAGAAGATGGAAATGATGCTATTCATAGTTTCTATTATTCCCGTTAACTGTAGCATAACCCTTAATCTCTCAACTTATCAGCTGGCTTCATTGCTACTGGTGTACCATATCCTAAAACAAAGGAAGTGAGAGGGGTGTGCTGCCTCTTGGCTGGCAAAAAGATCTAGGTCCTAATGTACATGCTACAATTGTTTAGAGAGTGTTAGCAAATGAGGCAAGGGAATGCAGAGAAGTATGGGAGGTTATAAACACAAATTGAGATTTGATTTTTTTTCTTCAGCTGTTGATTTTCACTATAAAACTGACTCCATAGTTTAGATCTGGTTACCCTTTATAAAAATCTAAACTTTTTGTATTGCTTATATTAAATGTACTAACAGTGGACTTTTCCATCTGCAGATTATACTGAATGACCAGCAGTGGCAGTGTTTCACAGCAGAGTTTCTCTGAATTGCCAAGACTGAAGCAAACAAAAAAAAAAGGAAGTCTTGTGGCATACTGCATCATTTTATCAATTTATGTGGTAAGTAAAACGCCCAATCATTCTTTTAGGCATAAAAAAGATGTTCATAGCATCCGAATGTCCTCACTACTTTATAGTGGGAGCCTGTGCCTGAATATAATTTCTGTTAAGAAAGAAGTAATATGGATCACATTATGTTGGTCATGATATTTAATAAAAGACTGACTGACTCGAACTCTACTAAAACCTGCTTTAGATCCTGGTGCTAGCAATGTTCCATTCGAGGAAATTGCTGTCTTTGAGGCTGAAATGCACCATCTCACTTATGAAAAGTAGTGTTAAATTCTCACGGTAGGAAGTTCATCTAACCTCTTCTCCAACACTCTATATGTTTGACTCTGATACTCAAGATGGATTGTTGTTAAGGATAGTCCGTCTATGTACCTCCATCCCACTTTCAAGAAGGACACAGTGCTTTGACTGGTTCAGATTCCTTTACCATTCCCTCTCCTACGTGGCTGGAAGTCATGAATACAGATAGTAAGCTACTGCATAACTTCTGATATCTCATCCTCCTGTGTGGTCAGCTTCCACAAGGACAATTGGTCCAGGGGTGTCTGACATCATAAAGCTAAAGCTAAAGCAAGAAGTTGTCTGACATGAGATGCCATTCTGTTGCCTAGCAGTCTGAGATCATAAAGCTAAAGCAAGATGCTTTCTGACTAGAGGGCCACTCTGTTGCGTAGCAGCTGACATCATTAAGGTCAATCAAGATGTTGTCTGACATGAGAGCCGCTCGGTTGCCTAACAAGGAGTAGGATACATTTATCTAGGTAATTGTATGAGTTGCAGGATAGACAGGTTGCCCAACTGAAAGATGAGGTGGTAAGATGAAAGAAATTAGGACTTTATTTAGACTTATACATTTGTATGAACGGAAGTTTGAGCATAAAAGACTCAACTTCACTGTTGCTGAACTGGTAGGATTTGGCTAAAGAGAAGATGGAAATGATGCTATTCATAGTTTCTATTATTCCCGTTAACTGTAGCATAACCCTTAATCTCTCAACTTATCAGCTGGCTTCATTGCTACTGGTGTACCATATCCTAAAACAAAGGAAGTGAGAGGGGTGTGCTGCCTCTTGGCTGGCAAAAAGATCTAGGTCCTAATGTACATGCTACAATTGTTTAGAGAGTGTTAGCAAATGAGGCAAGGGAATGCAGAGAAGTATGGGAGGTTATAAACACAAATTGAGATTTGATTTTTTTTATTCAGCTGTTGATTTTCACTATAAAACTGACTCCATAGTTTAGATCTGGTTACCCTTTATAAAAATCTAAACTTTTTGTATTGCTTATATTAAATGTACTAACAGTGGACTTTTCCATCTGCAGATTATACTGAATGACCAGCAGTGGCAGTGTTTCACAGCAGAGTTTCTCTGAATTGCCAAGACTGAAGCAAACAAAAAAAAAGGAAGTCTTGTGGCATACTGCATCATTTTATCAATTTATGTGGTAAGTAAAACGCCCAATCATTCTTTTAGGCATTAAAAAGATGTTCATAGCATCAGAATGTCCTCACTACTTTATAGTGGGAGCCTGTGCCTGAATATAATTTCTGTTAAGAAAGAAGTAATATGGATCACATTATGTTGGTCATGATATTTAATAAAAGACTGACTGACTCGAACTCTACTAAAACCTGCTTTAGATCCTGGTGCTAGCAATGTTCCATTCGAGGAAATTGCTGTCTTTGAGGCTGAAATGCACCATCTCACTTATGAAAAGTAGTGTTAAATTCTCACGGTAGGAAGCTCATCTAACCTCTTCTCCAACACTCTATATGTTTGACTCTGATAATCAAGATGGATTGTTGTTAAGGATAGTCCGTCTATGTACCTCCATCCCACTTTCAAGAAGGACACAGTGCTTTGACTGGTTCAGATTCCTTTACCATTCCCTCTCCTACGTGGCTGGAAGTCATGAATACAGATAGTAAGCTACTGCATAACTTCTGATATCTCATCCTCCTGTGTGGTCAGCTTCCACAAGGACAATTGGTCCAGGGGTGTCTGACATCATAAAGCTAAAGCTAAAGCAAGAAGTTGTCTGACATGAGATGCCATTCTGTTGCCTAGCAGTCTGAGATCATAAAGCTAAAGCAAGATGCTTTCTGACTAGAGGGCCACTCTGTTGCGTAGCAGCTGACATCATTAAGGTCAATCAAGATGTTGTCTGACATGAGAGCCGCTCGGTTGCCTAACAAGGAGTAGGATACATTTATCTAGGTAATTGTATGAGTTGCAGGATAGACAGGTTGCCCAACTGAAAGATGAGGTGGTAAGATGAAAGAAATTAGGACTTTATTTAGACTTATACATTTGTATGAACGGAAGTTTGAGCATAAAAGACTCAACTTCACTGTTGCTGAACTGGTAGGATTTGGCTAAAGAGAAGATGGAAATGATGCTATTCATAGTTTCTATTATTCCCGTAGCATAACCCTTAATCTCTCAACTTATCAGCTGGCTTCATTGCTACTGGTGTACCATATCCTAAAACAAAGGAAGTGAGAAGGGTGTGCTGCCTCTTGGCTGGCAAAAAGATCTAGGTCCTAATGTACATGCTTCAATTGTTTAGAGAGTGTTAGCAAATGAGGCAAGGGAATGCAGAGAAGTATGGGAGGTTATAAACACAAATTGAGATTTGATTTTTTTTCTTCAGCTGTTGATTTTCACTATAAAACTGACTCCATAGTTTAGATCTGGTTACCCTTTATAAAAATCTAAACTTTTTGTATTGCTTATATTAAATGTACTAACAGTGGACTTTTCCATCTGCAGATTATACTGAATGACCAGCAGTGGCAGTGTTTCACAGCAGAGTTTCTCTGAATTGCCAAGACTGAAGCAAACAAAAAAAAAAGGAAGTCTTGTGGCATACTGCATCATTTTATCAATTTATGTGGTAAGTAAAACGCCCAATCATTCTTTTAGGCATTAAAAAGATGTTCATAGCATCCGAATGTCCTCACTACTTTATAGTGGGAGCCTGTGCCTGAATATAATTTCTGTTAAGAAAGAAGTAATATGGATCACATTATGTTGGCCATGATATTTAATAAAAGACTGACTGACTCGAACTCTACTAAAACCTGCTTTAGATCCTGGTGCTAGCAATGTTCCATTCGAGGAAATTGCTGTCTTTGAGGCTGAAATGCACCATCTCACTTATGAAAAGTAGTGTTAAATTCTCACGGTAGGAAGTTCATCTAACCTCTTCTCCAACACTCTATATGTTTGACTCTGATACTCAAGATGGACTGTTGTTAAGGATAGTCCGTCTATGTACCTCCATCCCACTTTCAAGAAGGACACAGTGCTTTGACTGGTTCAGATTCCTTTACCATTCCCTCTCCTACGTGGCTGGAAGTCATGAATACAGATAGTAAGCTACTGCATAACTTCTGATATCTCATCCTCCTGTGTGGTCAGCTTCCACAAGGACAATTGGTCCAGGGGTGTCTGACATCATAAAGCTAAAGCTAAAGCAAGAAGTTGTCTGACATGAGATGCCATTCTGTTGCCTAGCAGTCTGAGATCATAAAGCTAAAGCAAGATGCTTTCTGACTAGAGGGCCACTCTGTTGCGTAGCAGCTGACATCATTAAGGTCAATCAAGATGTTGTCTGACATGAGAGCCGCTCGGTTGCCTAACAAGGAGTAGGATACATTTATCTAGGTAATTGTATGAGTTGCAGGATAGACAGGTTGCCCAACTGAAAGATGAGGTGGTAAGATGAAAGAAATTAGGACTTTATTTAGACTTATACATTTGTATGAACGGAAGTTTGAGCATAAAAGACTCAACTTCACTGTTGCTGAACTGGTAGGATTTGGCTAAAGAGAAGATGGAAATGATGCTATTCATAGTTTCTATTATTCCCGTTAACTGTAGCATAACCCTTAATCTCTCAACTTATCAGCTGGCTTCATTGCTACTGGTGTACCATATCCTAAAACAAAGGAAGTGAGAGGGGTGTGCTGCCTCTTGGCTGGCAAAAAGATCTAGGTCCTAATGTACATGCTACAATTGTTTAGAGAGTGTTAGCAAATGAGGCAAGGGAATGCAGAGAAGTATGGGAGGTTATAAACACAAATTGAGATTTGATTTTTTTTATTCAGCTGTTGATTTTCACTATAAAACTGACTCCATAGTTTAGATCTGGTTACCCTTTATAAAAATCTAAACTTTTTGTATTGCTTATATTAAATGTACTAACAGTGGACTTTTCCATCTGCAGATTATACTGAATGACCAGCAGTGGCAGTGTTTCACAGCAGAGTTTCTCTGAATTGCCAAGACTGAAGCAAACAAAAAAAAAGGAAGTCTTGTGGCATACTGCATCATTTTATCAATTTATGTGGTAAGTAAAACGCCCAATCATTCTTTTAGGCATTAAAAAGATGTTCATAGCATCAGAATGTCCTCACTACTTTATAGTGGGAGCCTGTGCCTGAATATAATTTCTGTTAAGAAAGAAGTAATATGGATCACATTATGTTGGTCATGATATTTAATAAAAGACTGACTGACTCGAACTCTACTAAAACCTGCTTTAGATCCTGGTGCTAGCAATGTTCCATTCGAGGAAATTGCTGTCTTTGAGGCTGAAATGCACCATCTCACTTATGAAAAGTAGTGTTAAATTCTCACGGTAGGAAGCTCATCTAACCTCTTCTCCAACACTCTATATGTTTGACTCTGATAATCAAGATGGATTGTTGTTAAGGATAGTCCGTCTATGTACCTCCATCCCACTTTCAAGAAGGACACAGTGCTTTGACTGGTTCAGATTCCTTTACCATTCCCTCTCCTACGTGGCTGGAAGTCATGAATACAGATAGTAAGCTACTGCATAACTTCTGATATCTCATCCTCCTGTGTGGTCAGCTTCCACAAGGACAATTGGTCCAGGGGTGTCTGACATCATAAAGCTAAAGCTAAAGCAAGAAGTTGTCTGACATGAGATGCCATTCTGTTGCCTAGCAGTCTGAGATCATAAAGCTAAAGCAAGATGCTTTCTGACTAGAGGGCCACTCTGTTGCGTAGCAGCTGACATCATTAAGGTCAATCAAGATGTTGTCTGACATGAGAGCCGCTCGGTTGCCTAACAAGGAGTAGGATACATTTATCTAGGTAATTGTATGAGTTGCAGGATAGACAGGTTGCCCAACTGAAAGATGAGGTGGTAAGATGAAAGAAATTAGGACTTTATTTAGACTTATACATTTGTATGAACGGAAGTTTGAGCATAAAAGACTCAACTTCACTGTTGCTGAACTGGTAGGATTTGGCTAAAGAGAAGATGGAAATGATGCTATTCATAGTTTCTATTATTCCCGTAGCATAACCCTTAATCTCTCAACTTATCAGCTGGCTTCATTGCTACTGGTGTACCATATCCTAAAACAAAGGAAGTGAGAAGGGTGTGCTGCCTCTTGGCTGGCAAAAAGATCTAGGTCCTAATGTACATGCTTCAATTGTTTAGAGAGTGTTAGCAAATGAGGCAAGGGAATGCAGAGAAGTATGGGAGGTTATAAACACAAATTGAGATTTGATTTTTTTTCTTCAGCTGTTGATTTTCACTATAAAACTGACTCCATAGTTTAGATCTGGTTACCCTTTATAAAAATCTAAACTTTTTGTATTGCTTATATTAAATGTACTAACAGTGGACTTTTCCATCTGCAGATTATACTGAATGACCAGCAGTGGCAGTGTTTCACAGCAGAGTTTCTCTGAATTGCCAAGACTGAAGCAAACAAAAAAAAAAGGAAGTCTTGTGGCATACTGCATCATTTTATCAATTTATGTGGTAAGTAAAACGCCCAATCATTCTTTTAGGCATTAAAAAGATGTTCATAGCATCCGAATGTCCTCACTACTTTATAGTGGGAGCCTGTGCCTGAATATAATTTCTGTTAAGAAAGAAGTAATATGGATCACATTATGTTGGCCATGATATTTAATAAAAGACTGACTGACTCGAACTCTACTAAAACCTGCTTTAGATCCTGGTGCTAGCAATGTTCCATTCGAGGAAATTGCTGTCTTTGAGGCTGAAATGCACCATCTCACTTATGAAAAGTAGTGTTAAATTCTCACGGTAGGAAGTTCATCTAACCTCTTCTCCAACACTCTATATGTTTGACTCTGATACTCAAGATGGACTGTTGTTAAGGATAGTCCGTCTATGTACCTCCATCCCACTTTCAAGAAGGACACAGTGCTTTGACTGGTTCAGATTCCTTTACCATTCCCTCTCCTACGTGGCTGGAAGTCATGAATACAGATAGTAAGCTACTGCATAACTTCTGATATCTCATCCTCCTGTGTGGTCAGCTTCCACAAGGACAATTGGTCCAGGGGTGTCTGACATCATAAAGCTAAAGCTAAAGCAAGAAGTTGTCTGACATGAGATGCCATTCTGTTGCCTAGCAGTCTGACATCATAAAGCTAAAGCAAGATGCTTTCTGACTAGAGGGCCACTCTGTTGCGTAGCAGCTGACATCATTAAGGTCAATCAAGATGTTGTCTGACATGAGAGCCGCTCGGTTGCCTAACAAGGAGTAGGATACATTTATCTAGGTAATTGTATGAGTTGCAGGATAGACAGGTTGCCCAACTGAAAGATGAGGTGGTAAGATGAAAGAAATTAGGACTTTATTTAGACTTATACATTTGTATGAACGGAAGTTTGAGCATAAAAGACTCAACTTCACTGTTGCTGAACTGGTAGGATTTGGCTAAAGAGAAGATGGAAATGATGCTATTCATAGTTTCTATTATTCCCGTTAACTGTAGCATAACCCTTAATCTCTCAACTTATCAGCTGGCTTCATTGCTACTGGTGTACCATATCCTAAAACAAAGGAAGTGAGAGGGGTGTGCTGCCTCTTGGCTGGCAAAAAGATCTAGGTCCTAATGTACATGCTACAATTGTTTAGAGAGTGTTAGCAAATGAGGCAAGGGAATGCAGAGAAGTATGGGAGGTTATAAACACAAATTGAGATTTGATTTTTTTTATTCAGCTGTTGATTTTCACTATAAAACTGACTCCATAGTTTAGATCTGGTTACCCTTTATAAAAATCTAAACTTTTTGTATTGCTTATATTAAATGTACTAACAGTGGACTTTTCCATCTGCAGATTATACGGAATGACCAGCAGTGGCAGTGTTTCACAGCAGAGTTTCTCTGAATTGCCAAGACTGAAGCAAACAAAAAAAAAGGAAGTCTTGTGGCATACTGCATCATTTTATCAATTTATGTGGTAAGTAAAACGCCCAATCATTCTTTTAGGCATTAAAAAGATGTTCATAGCATCAGAATGTCCTCACTACTTTATAGTGGGAGCCTGTGCCTGAATATAATTTCTGTTAAGAAAGAAGTAATATGGATCACATTATGTTGGTCATGATATTTAATAAAAGACTGACTGACTCGAACTCTACTAAAACCTGCTTTAGATCCTGGTGCTAGCAATGTTCCATTCGAGGAAATTGCTGTCTTTGAGGCTGAAATGCACCATCTCACTTATGAAAAGTAGTGTTAAATTCTCACGGTAGGAAGCTCATCTAACCTCTTCTCCAACACTCTATATGTTTGACTCTGATACTCAAGATGGATTGTTGTTAAGGATAGTCCGTCTATGTACCTCCATCCCACTTTCAAGAAGGACACAGTGCTTTGACTGGTTCAGATTCCTTTACCATTCCCTCTCCTACGTGGCTGGAAGTCATGAATACAGATAGTAAGCTACTGCATAACTTCTGATATCTCATCCTCCTGTGTGGTCAGCTTCCACAAGGACAATTGGTCCAGGGGTGTCTGACATCATGAAGCTAAAGCTAAAGCAAGAAGTTGTCTGACATGAGATGCCATTCTGTTGCCTAGC
Organism: Lissotriton vulgaris; assembly: GCF_964263255.1. Lineage (NCBI taxonomy): Eukaryota > Metazoa > Chordata > Amphibia > Caudata > Salamandridae > Lissotriton > Lissotriton vulgaris. The sequence goes on along the minus strand of NC_141699.1, from coordinate 630,863,908 downwards.
AGTCTGAGATCATAAAGCTAAAGCAAGATGCTTTCTGACTAGAGGGCCACTCTGTTGCGTAGCAGCTGACATCATTAAGGTCAATCAAGATGTTGTCTGACATGAGAGCCGCTCGGTTGCCTAACAAGGAGTAGGATACATTTATCTAGGTAATTGTATGAGTTGCAGGATAGACAGGTTGCCCAACTGAAAGATGAGGTGGTAAGATGAAAGAAATTAGGACTTTATTTAGACTTATACATTTGTATGAACGGAAGTTTGAGCATAAAAGACTCAACTTCACTGTTGCTGAACTGGTAGGATTTGGCTAAAGAGAAGATGGAAATGATGCTATTCATAGTTTCTATTATTCCCGTTAACTTTAGCATAACCCTTAATCTCTCAACTTATCAGCTGGCTTCATTGCTACTGGTGTACCATATCCTAAAACAAAGGAAGTGAGAGGGGTGTGCTGCCTCTTGGCTGGCAAAAAGATCTAGGTCCTAATGTACATGCTACAATTGTTTAGAGAGTGTTAGCAAATGAGGCAAGGGAATGCAGAGAAGTATGGGAGGTTATAAACACAAATTGAGATTTGATTTTTTTTATTCAGCTGTTGATTTTCACTATAAAACTGACTCCATAGTTTAGATCTGGTTACCCTTTATAAAAATCTAAACTTTTTGTATTGCTTATATTAAATGTACTAACAGTGGACTTTTCCATCTGCAGATTATACTGAATGACCAGCAGTGGCAGTGTTTCACAGCAGAGTTTCTCTGAATTGCCAAGACTGAAGCAAACAAAAAAAAAGGAAGTCTTGTGGCATACTGCATCATTTTATCAATTTATGTGGTAAGTAAAACGCCCAATCATTCTTTTAGGCATTAAAAAGATGTTCATAGCATCAGAATGTCCTCACTACTTTATAGTGGGAGCCTGTGCCTGAATATAATTTCTGTTAAGAAAGAAGTAATATGGATCACATTATGTTGGTCATGATATTTAATAAAAGACTGACTGACTCGAACTCTACTAAAACCTGCTTTAGATCCTGGTGCTAGCAATGTTCCATTCGAGGAAATTGCTGTCTTTGAGGCTGAAATGCACCATCTCACTTATGAAAAGTAGTGTTAAATTCTCACGGTAGGAAGCTCATCTAACCTCTTCTCCAACACTCTATATGTTTGACTCTGATACTCAAGATGGATTGTTGTTAAGGATAGTCCGTCTATGTACCTCCATCCCACTTTCAAGAAGGACACAGTGCTTTGACTGGTTCAGATTCCTTTACCATTCCCTCTCCTACGTGGCTGGAAGTCATGAATACAGATAGTAAGCTACTGCATAACTTCTGATATCTCATCCTCCTGTGTGGTCAGCTTCCACAAGGACAATTGGTCCAGGGGTGTCTGACATCATGAAGCTAAAGCTAAAGCAAGAAGTTGTCTGACATGAGATGCCATTCTGTTGCCTAGCAGTCTGAGATCATAAAGCTAAAGCAAGATGCTTTCTGACTAGAGGGCCACTCTGTTGCGTAGCAGCTGACATCATTAAGGTCAATCAAGATGTTGTCTGACATGAGAGCCGCTCGGTTGCCTAACAAGGAGTAGGATACATTTATCTAGGTAATTGTATGAGTTGCAGGATAGACAGGTTGCCCAACTGAAAGATGAGGTGGTAAGATGAAAGAAATTAGGACTTTATTTAGACTTATACATTTGTATGAACGGAAGTTTGAGCATAAAAGACTCAACTTCACTGTTGCTGAACTGGTAGGATTTGGCTAAAGAGAAGATGGAAATGATGCTATTCATAGTTTCTATTATTCCCGTTAACTGTAGCATAACCCTTAATCTCTCAACTTATCAGCTGGCTTCATTGCTACTGGTGTACCATATCCTAAAACAAAGGAAGTGAGAGGGGTGTGCTGCCTCTTGGCTGGCAAAAAGATCTAGGTCCTAATGTACATGCTACAATTGTTTAGAGAGTGTTAGCAAATGAGGCAAGGGAATGCAGAGAAGTATGGGAGGTTATAAACACAAATTGAGATTTGATTTTTTTTATTCAGCTGTTGATTTTCACTATAAAACTGACTCCATAGTTTAGATCTGGTTACCCTTTATAAAAATCTAAACTTTTTGTATTGCTTATATTAAATGTACTAACAGTGGACTTTTCCATCTGCAGATTATACTGAATGACCAGCAGTGGCAGTGTTTCACAGCAGAGTTTCTCTGAATTGCCAAGACTGAAGCAAACAAAAAAAAAGGAAGTCTTGTGGCATACTGCATCATTTTATCAATTTATGTGGTAAGTAAAACGCCCAATCATTCTTTTAGGCATTAAAAAGATGTTCATAGCATCAGAATGTCCTCACTACTTTATAGTGGGAGCCTGTGCCTGAATATAATTTCTGTTAAGAAAGAAGTAATATGGATCACATTATGTTGGTCATGATATTTAATAAAAGACTGACTGACTCGAACTCTACTAAAACCTGCTTTAGATCCTGGTGCTAGCAATGTTCCATTCGAGGAAATTGCTGTCTTTGAGGCTGAAATGCACCATCTCACTTATGAAAAGTAGTGTTAAATTCTCACGGTAGGAAGCTCATCTAACCTCTTCTCCAACACTCTATATGTTTGACTCTGATAATCAAGATGGATTGTTGTTAAGGATAGTCCGTCTATGTACCTCCATCCCACTTTCAAGAAGGACACAGTGCTTTGACTGGTTCAGATTCCTTTACCATTCCCTCTCCTACGTGGCTGGAAGTCATGAATACAGATAGTAAGCTACTGCATAACTTCTGATATCTCATCCTCCTGTGTGGTCAGCTTCCACAAGGACAATTGGTCCAGGGGTGTCTGACATCATAAAGCTAAAGCTAAAGCAAGAAGTTGTCTGACATGAGATGCCATTCTGTTGCCTAGCAGTCTGAGATCATAAAGCTAAAGCAAGATGCTTTCTGACTAGAGGGCCACTCTGTTGCGTAGCAGCTGACATCATTAAGGTCAATCAAGATGTTGTCTGACATGAGAGCCGCTCGGTTGCCTAACAAGGAGTAGGATACATTTATCTAGGTAATTGTATGAGTTGCAGGATAGACAGGTTGCCCAACTGAAAGATGAGGTGGTAAGATGAAAGAAATTAGGACTTTATTTAGACTTATACATTTGTATGAACGGAAGTTTGAGCATAAAAGACTCAACTTCACTGTTGCTGAACTGGTAGGATTTGGCTAAAGAGAAGATGGAAATGATGCTATTCATAGTTTCTATTATTCCCGTAGCATAACCCTTAATCTCTCAACTTATCAGCTGGCTTCATTGCTACTGGTGTACCATATCCTAAAACAAAGGAAGTGAGAAGGGTGTGCTGCCTCTTGGCTGGCAAAAAGATCTAGGTCCTAATGTACATGCTTCAATTGTTTAGAGAGTGTTAGCAAATGAGGCAAGGGAATGCAGAGAAGTATGGGAGGTTATAAACACAAATTGAGATTTGATTTTTTTTCTTCAGCTGTTGATTTTCACTATAAAACTGACTCCATAGTTTAGATCTGGTTACCCTTTATAAAAATCTAAACTTTTTGTATTGCTTATATTAAATGTACTAACAGTGGACTTTTCCATCTGCAGATTATACTGAATGACCAGCAGTGGCAGTGTTTCACAGCAGAGTTTCTCTGAATTGCCAAGACTGAAGCAAACAAAAAAAAAAGGAAGTCTTGTGGCATACTGCATCATTTTATCAATTTATGTGGTAAGTAAAACGCCCAATCATTCTTTTAGGCATTAAAAAGATGTTCATAGCATCCGAATGTCCTCACTACTTTATAGTGGGAGCCTGTGCCTGAATATAATTTCTGTTAAGAAAGAAGTAATATGGATCACATTATGTTGGCCATGATATTTAATAAAAGACTGACTGACTCGAACTCTACTAAAACCTGCTTTAGATCCTGGTGCTAGCAATGTTCCATTCGAGGAAATTGCTGTCTTTGAGGCTGAAATGCACCATCTCACTTATGAAAAGTAGTGTTAAATTCTCACGGTAGGAAGTTCATCTAACCTCTTCTCCAACACTCTATATGTTTGACTCTGATACTCAAGATGGACTGTTGTTAAGGATAGTCCGTCTATGTACCTCCATCCCACTTTCAAGAAGGACACAGTGCTTTGACTGGTTCAGATTCCTTTACCATTCCCTCTCCTACGTGGCTGGAAGTCATGAATACAGATAGTAAGCTACTGCATAACTTCTGATATCTCATCCTCCTGTGTGGTCAGCTTCCACAAGGACAATTGGTCCAGGGGTGTCTGACATCATAAAGCTAAAGCTAAAGCAAGAAGTTGTCTGACATGAGATGCCATTCTGTTGCCTAGCAGTCTGACATCATAAAGCTAAAGCAAGATGCTTTCTGACTAGAGGGCCACTCTGTTGCGTAGCAGCTGACATCATTAAGGTCAATCAAGATGTTGTCTGACATGAGAGCCGCTCGGTTGCCTAACAAGGAGTAGGATACATTTATCTAGGTAATTGTATGAGTTGCAGGATAGACAGGTTGCCCAACTGAAAGATGAGGTGGTAAGATGAAAGAAATTAGGACTTTATTTAGACTTATACATTTGTATGAACGGAAGTTTGAGCATAAAAGACTCAACTTGACTGTTGCTGAACTGGTAGGATTTGGCTAAAGAGAAGATGGAAATGATGCTATTCATAGTTTCTATTATTCCCGTTAACTGTAGCATAACCCTTAATCTCTCAACTTATCAGCTGGCTTCATTGCTACTGGTGTACCATATCCTAAAACAAAGGAAGTGAGAGGGGTGTGCTGCCTCTTGGCTGGCAAAAAGATCTAGGTCCTAATGTACATGCTACAATTGTTTAGAGAGTGTTAGCAAATGAGGCAAGGGAATGCAGAGAAGTATGGGAGGTTATAAACACAAATTGAGATTTGATTTTTTTTATTCAGCTGTTGATTTTCACTATAAAACTGACTCCATAGTTTAGATCTGGTTACCCTTTATAAAAATCTAAACTTTTTGTATTGCTTATATTAAATGTACTAACAGTGGACTTTTCCATCTGCAGATTATACTGAATGACCAGCAGTGGCAGTGTTTCACAGCAGAGTTTCTCTGAATTGCCAAGACTGAAGCAAACAAAAAAAAAGGAAGTCTTGTGGCATACTGCATCATTTTATCAATTTATGTGGTAAGTAAAACGCCCAATCATTCTTTTAGGCATTAAAAAGATGTTCATAGCATCAGAATGTCCTCACTACTTTATAGTGGGAGCCTGTGCCTGAATATAATTTCTGTTAAGAAAGAAGTAATATGGATCACATTATGTTGGTCATGATATTTAATAAAAGACTGACTGACTCGAACTCTACTAAAACCTGCTTTAGATCCTGGTGCTAGCAATGTTCCATTCGAGGAAATTGCTGTCTTTGAGGCTGAAATGCACCATCTCACTTATGAAAAGTAGTGTTAAATTCTCACGGTAGGAAGCTCATCTAACCTCTTCTCCAACACTCTATATGTTTGACTCTGATACTCAAGATGGATTGTTGTTAAGGATAGTCCGTCTATGTACCTCCATCCCACTTTCAAGAAGGACACAGTGCTTTGACTGGTTCAGATTCCTTTACCATTCCCTCTCCTACGTGGCTGGAAGTCATGAATACAGATAGTAAGCTACTGCATAACTTCTGATATCTCATCCTCCTGTGTGGTCAGCTTCCACAAGGACAATTGGTCCAGGGGTGTCTGACATCATGAAGCTAAAGCTAAAGCAAGAAGTTGTCTGACATGAGATGCCATTCTGTTGCCTAGCAGTCTGAGATCATAAAGCTAAAGCAAGATGCTTTCTGACTAGAGGGCCACTCTGTTGCGTAGCAGCTGACATCATTAAGGTCAATCAAGATGTTGTCTGACATGAGAGCCACTCGGTTGCCTAACAAGGAGTAGGATACATTTATCTAGGTAATTGTATGAGTTGCAGGATAGACAGGTTGCCCAACTGAAAGATGAGGTGGTAAGATGAAAGAAATTAGGACTTTATTTAGACTTATACATTTGTATGAACGGAAGTTTGAGCATAAAAGACTCAACTTCACTGTTGCTGAACTGGTAGGATTTGGCTAAAGAGAAGATGGAAATGATGCTATTCATAGTTTCTATTATTCCCGTTAACTGTAGCATAACCCTTAATCTCTCAACTTATCAGCTGGCTTTATTGCTACTGGTGTACCATATCCTAAAACAAAGGAAGTGAGAGGGGTGTGCTGCCTCTTGGCTGGCAAAAAGATCTAGGTCCTAATGTACATGCTACAATTGTTTAGAGAGTGTTAGCAAATGAGGCAAGGGAATGCAGAGAAGTATGGGAGGTTATAAACACAAATTGAGATTTGATTTTTTTTATTCAGCTGTTGATTTTCACTATAAAACTGACTCCATAGTTTAGATCTGGTTACCCTTTATAAAAATCTAAACTTTTTGTATTGCTTATATTAAATGTACTAACAGTGGACTTTTCCATCTGCAGATTATACGGAATGACCAGCAGTGGCAGTGTTTCACAGCAGAGTTTCTCTGAATTGCCAAGACTGAAGCAAACAAAAAAAAAGGAAGTCTTGTGGCATACTGCATCATTTTATCAATTTATGTGGTAAGTAAAACGCCCAATCATTCTTTTAGGCATTAAAAAGATGTTCATAGCATCAGAATGTCCTCACTACTTTATAGTGGGAGCCTGTGCCTGAATATAATTTCTGTTAAGAAAGAAGTAATATGGATCACATTATGTTGGTCATGATATTTAATAAAAGACTGACTGACTCGAACTCTACTAAAACCTGCTTTAGATCCTGGTGCTAGCAATGTTCCATTCGAGGAAATTGCTGTCTTTGAGGCTGAAATGCACCATCTCACTTATGAAAAGTAGTGTTAAATTCTCACGGTAGGAAGCTCATCTAACCTCTTCTCCAACACTCTATATGTTTGACTCTGATACTCAAGATGGATTGTTGTTAAGGATAGTCCGTCTATGTACCTCCATCCCACTTTCAAGAAGGACACAGTGCTTTGACTGGTTCAGATTCCTTTACCATTCCCTCTCCTACGTGGCTGGAAGTCATGAATACAGATAGTAAGCTACTGCATAACTTCTGATATCTCATCCTCCTGTGTGGTCAGCTTCCACAAGGACAATTGGTCCAGGGGTGTCTGACATCATGAAGCTAAAGCTAAAGCAAGAAGTTGTCTGACATGAGATGCCATTCTGTTGCCTAGCAGTCTGAGATCATAAAGCTAAAGCAAGATGCTTTCTGACTAGAGGGCCACTCTGTTGCGTAGCAGCTGACATCATTAAGGTCAATCAAGATGTTGTCTGACATGAGAGCCGCTCGGTTGCCTAACAAGGAGTAGGATACATTTATCTAGGTAATTGTATGAGTTGCAGGATAGACAGGTTGCCCAACTGAAAGATGAGGTGGTAAGATGAAAGAAATTAGGACTTTATTTAGACTTATACATTTGTATGAACGGAAGTTTGAGCATAAAAGACTCAACTTCACTGTTGCTGAACTGGTAGGATTTGGCTAAAGAGAAGATGGAAATGATGCTATTCATAGTTTCTATTATTCCCGTTAACTGTAGCATAACCCTTAATCTCTCAACTTATCAGCTGGCTTCATTGCTACTGGTGTACCATATCCTAAAACAAAGGAAGTGAGAGGGGTGTGCTGCCTCTTGGCTGGCAAAAAGATCTAGGTCCTAATGTACATGCTACAATTGTTTAGAGAGTGTTAGCAAATGAGGCAAGGGAATGCAGAGAAGTATGGGAGGTTATAAACACAAATTGAGATTTGATTTTTTTTATTCAGCTGTTGATTTTCACTATAAAACTGACTCCATAGTTTAGATCTGGTTACCCTTTATAAAAATCTAAACTTTTTGTATTGCTTATATTAAATGTACTAACAGTGGACTTTTCCATCTGCAGATTATACTGAATGACCAGCAGTGGCAGTGTTTCACAGCAGAGTTTCTCTGAATTGCCAAGACTGAAGCAAACAAAAAAAAAGGAAGTCTTGTGGCATACTGCATCATTTTATCAATTTATGTGGTAAGTAAAACGCCCAATCATTCTTTTAGGCATTAAAAAGATGTTCATAGCATCAGAATGTCCTCACTACTTTATAGTGGGAGCCTGTGCCTGAATATAATTTCTGTTAAGAAAGAAGTAATATGGATCACATTATGTTGGTCATGATATTTAATAAAAGACTGACTGACTCGAACTCTACTAAAACCTGCTTTAGATCCTGGTGCTAGCAATGTTCCATTCGAGGAAATTGCTGTCTTTGAGGCTGAAATGCACCATCTCACTTATGAAAAGTAGTGTTAAATTCTCACGGTAGGAAGCTCATCTAACCTCTTCTCCAACACTCTATATGTTTGACTCTGATACTCAAGATGGATTGTTGTTAAGGATAGTCCGTCTATGTACCTCCATCCCACTTTCAAGAAGGACACAGTGCTTTGACTGGTTCAGATTCCTTTACCATTCCCTCTCCTACGTGGCTGGAAGTCATGAATACAGATAGTAAGCTACTGCATAACTTCTGATATCTCATCCTCCTGTGTGGTCAGCTTCCACAAGGACAATTGGTCCAGGGGTGTCTGACATCATGAAGCTAAAGCTAAAGCAAGAAGTTGTCTGACATGAGATGCCATTCTGTTGCCTAGCAGTCTGAGATCATAAAGCTAAAGCAAGATGCTTTCTGACTAGAGGGCCACTCTGTTGCGTAGCAGCTGACATCATTAAGGTCAATCAAGATGTTGTCTGACATGAGAGCCGCTCGGTTGCCTAACAAGGAGTAGGATACATTTATCTAGGTAATTGTATGAGTTGCAGGATAGACAGGTTGCCCAACTGAAAGATGAGGTGGTAAGATGAAAGAAATTAGGACTTTATTTAGACTTATACATTTGTATGAACGGAAGTTTGAGCATAAAAGACTCAACTTCACTGTTGCTGAACTGGTAGGATTTGGCTAAAGAGAAGATGGAAATGATGCTATTCATAGTTTCTATTATTCCCGTTAACTGTAGCATAACCCTTAATCTCTCAACTTATCAGCTGGCTTCATTGCTACTGGTGTACCATATCCTAAAACAAAGGAAGTGAGAGGGGTGTGCTGCCTCTTGGCTGGCAAAAAGATCTAGGTCCTAATGTACATGCTACAATTGTTTAGAGAGTGTTAGCAAATGAGGCAAGGGAATGCAGAGAAGTATGGGAGGTTATAAACACAAATTGAGATTTGATTTTTTTTATTCAGCTGTTGATTTTCACTATAAAACTGACTCCATAGTTTAGATCTGGTTACCCTTTATAAAAATCTAAACTTTTTGTATTGCTTATATTAAATGTACTAACAGTGGACTTTTCCATCTGCAGATTATACTGAATGACCAGCAGTGGCAGTGTTTCACAGCAGAGTTTCTCTGAATTGCCAAGACTGAAGCAAACAAAAAAAAAGGAAGTCTTGTGGCATACTGCATCATTTTATCAATTTATGTGGTAAGTAAAACGCCCAATCATTCTTTTAGGCATTAAAAAGATGTTCATAGCATCAGAATGTCCTCACTACTTTATAGTGGGAGCCTGTGCCTGAATATAATTTCTGTTAAGAAAGAAGTAATATGGATCACATTATGTTGGTCATGATATTTAATAAAAGACTGACTGACTCGAACTCTACTAAAACCTGCTTTAGATCCTGGTGCTAGCAATGTTCCATTCGAGGAAATTGCTGTCTTTGAGGCTGAAATGCACCATCTCACTTATGAAAAGTAGTGTTAAATTCTCACGGTAGGAAGCTCATCTAACCTCTTCTCCAACACTCTATATGTTTGACTCTGATAATCAAGATGGATTGTTGTTAAGGATAGTCCGTCTATGTACCTCCATCCCACTTTCAAGAAGGACACAGTGCTTTGACTGGTTCAGATTCCTTTACCATTCCCTCTCCTACGTGGCTGGAAGTCATGAATACAGATAGTAAGCTACTGCATAACTTCTGATATCTCATCCTCCTGTGTGGTCAGCTTCCACAAGGACAATTGGTCCAGGGGTGTCTGACATCATAAAGCTAAAGCTAAAGCAAGAAGTTGTCTGACATGAGATGCCATTCTGTTGCCTAGCAGTCTGAGATCATAAAGCTAAAGCAAGATGCTTTCTGACTAGAGGGCCACTCTGTTGCGTAGCAGCTGACATCATTAAGGTCAATCAAGATGTTGTCTGACATGAGAGCCGCTCGGTTGCCTAACAAGGAGTAGGATACATTTATCTAGGTAATTGTATGAGTTGCAGGATAGACAGGTTGCCCAACTGAAAGATGAGGTGGTAAGATGAAAGAAATTAGGACTTTATTTAGACTTATACATTTGTATGAACGGAAGTTTGAGCATAAAAGACTCAACTTCACTGTTGCTGAACTGGTAGGATTTGGCTAAAGAGAAGATGGAAATGATGCTATTCATAGTTTCTATTATTCCCGTAGCATAACCCTTAATCTCTCAACTTATCAGCTGGCTTCATTGCTACTGGTGTACCATATCCTAAAACAAAGGAAGTGAGAAGGGTGTGCTGCCTCTTGGCTGGCAAAAAGATCTAGGTCCTAATGTACATGCTTCAATTGTTTAGAGAGTGTTAGCAAATGAGGCAAGGGAATGCAGAGAAGTATGGGAGGTTATAAACACAAATTGAGATTTGATTTTTTTTCTTCAGCTGTTGATTTTCACTATAAAACTGACTCCATAGTTTAGATCTGGTTACCCTTTATAAAAATCTAAACTTTTTGTATTGCTTATATTAAATGTACTAACAGTGGACTTTTCCATCTGCAGATTATACTGAATGACCAGCAGTGGCAGTGTTTCACAGCAGAGTTTCTCTGAATTGCCAAGACTGAAGCAAACAAAAAAAAAAGGAAGTCTTGTGGCATACTGCATCATTTTATCAATTTATGTGGTAAGTAAAACGCCCAATCATTCTTTTAGGCATTAAAAAGATGTTCATAGCATCCGAATGTCCTCACTACTTTATAGTGGGAGCCTGTGCCTGAATATAATTTCTGTTAAGAAAGAAGTAATATGGATCACATTATGTTGGCCATGATATTTAATAAAAGACTGACTGACTCGAACTCTACTAAAACCTGCTTTAGATCCTGGTGCTAGCAATGTTCCATTCGAGGAAATTGCTGTCTTTGAGGCTGAAATGCACCATCTCACTTATGAAAAGTAGTGTTAAATTCTCACGGTAGGAAGTTCATCTAACCTCTTCTCCAACACTCTATATGTTTGACTCTGATACTCAAGATGGACTGTTGTTAAGGATAGTCCGTCTATGTACCTCCATCCCACTTTCAAGAAGGACACAGTGCTTTGACTGGTTCAGATTCCTTTACCATTCCCTCTCCTACGTGGCTGGAAGTCATGAATACAGATAGTAAGCTACTGCATAACTTCTGATATCTCATCCTCCTGTGTGGTCAGCTTCCACAAGGACAATTGGTCCAGGGGTGTCTGACATCATAAAGCTAAAGCTAAAGCAAGAAGTTGTCTGACATGAGATGCCATTCTGTTGCCTAGCAGTCTGACATCATAAAGCTAAAGCAAGATGCTTTCTGACTAGAGGGCCACTCTGTTGCGTAGCAGCTGACATCATTAAGGTCAATCAAGATGTTGTCTGACATGAGAGCCGCTCGGTTGCCTAACAAGGAGTAGGATACATTTATCTAGGTAATTGTATGAGTTGCAGGATAGACAGGTTGCCCAACTGAAAGATGAGGTGGTAAGATGAAAGAAATTAGGACTTTATTTAGACTTATACATTTGTATGAACGGAAGTTTGAGCATAAAAGACTCAACTTCACTGTTGCTGAACTGGTAGGATTTGGCTAAAGAGAAGATGGAAATGATGCTATTCATAGTTTCTATTATTCCCGTTAACTGTAGCATAACCCTTAATCTCTCAACTTATCAGCTGGCTTCATTGCTACTGGTGTACCATATCCTAAAACAAAGGAAGTGAGAGGGGTGTGCTGCCTCTTGGCTGGCAAAAAGATCTAGGTCCTAATGTACATGCTACAATTGTTTAGAGAGTGTTAGCAAATGAGGCAAGGGAATGCAGAGAAGTATGGGAGGTTATAAACACAAATTGAGATTTGATTTTTTTTATTCAGCTGTTGATTTTCACTATAAAACTGACTCCATAGTTTAGATCTGGTTACCCTTTATAAAAATCTAAACTTTTTGTATTGCTTATATTAAATGTACTAACAGTGGACTTTTCCATCTGCAGATTATACTGAATGACCAGCAGTGGCAGTGTTTCACAGCAGAGTTTCTCTGAATTGCCAAGACTGAAGCAAACAAAAAAAAAGGAAGTCTTGTGGCATACTGCATCATTTTATCAATTTATGTGGTAAGTAAAACGCCCAATCATTCTTTTAGGCATTAAAAAGATGTTCATAGCATCAGAATGTCCTCACTACTTTATAGTGGGAGCCTGTGCCTGAATATAATTTCTGTTAAGAAAGAAGTAATATGGATCACATTATGTTGGTCATGATATTTAATAAAAGACTGACTGACTCGAACTCTACTAAAACCTGCTTTAGATCCTGGTGCTAGCAATGTTCCATTCGAGGAAATTGCTGTCTTTGAGGCTGAAATGCACCATCTCACTTATGAAAAGTAGTGTTAAATTCTCACGGTAGGAAGCTCATCTAACCTCTTCTCCAACACTCTATATGTTTGACTCTGATACTCAAGATGGATTGTTGTTAAGGATAGTCCGTCTATGTACCTCCATCCCACTTTCAAGAAGGACACAGTGCTTTGACTGGTTCAGATTCCTTTACCATTCCCTCTCCTACGTGGCTGGAAGTCATGAATACAGATAGTAAGCTACTGCATAACTTCTGATATCTCATCCTCCTGTGTGGTCAGCTTCCACAAGGACAATTGGTCCAGGGGTGTCTGACATCATGAAGCTAAAGCTAAAGCAAGAAGTTGTCTGACATGAGATGCCATTCTGTTGCCTAGCAGTCTGAGATCATAAAGCTAAAGCAAGATGCTTTCTGACTAGAGGGCCACTCTGTTGCGTAGCAGCTGACATCATTAAGGTCAATCAAGATGTTGTCTGACATGAGAGCCACTCGGTTGCCTAACAAGGAGTAGGATACATTTATCTAGGTAATTGTATGAGTTGCAGGATAGACAGGTTGCCCAACTGAAAGATGAGGTGGTAAGATGAAAGAAATTAGGACTTTATTTAGACTTATACATTTGTATGAACGGAAGTTTGAGCATAAAAGACTCAACTTCACTGTTGCTGAACTGGTAGGATTTGGCTAAAGAGAAGATGGAAATGATGCTATTCATAGTTTCTATTATTCCCGTTAACTGTAGCATAACCCTTAATCTCTCAACTTATCAGCTGGCTTCATTGCTACTGGTGTACCATATCCTAAAACAAAGGAAGTGAGAGGGGTGTGCTGCCTCTTGGCTGGCAAAAAGATCTAGGTCCTAATGTACATGCTACAATTGTTTAGAGAGTGTTAGCAAATGAGGCAAGGGAATGCAGAGAAGTATGGGAGGTTATAAACACAAATTGAGATTTGATTTTTTTTCTTCAGCTGTTGATTTTCACTATAAAACTGACTCCATAGTTTAGATCTGGTTACCCTTTATAAAAATCTAAACTTTTTGTATTGCTTATATTAAATGTACTAACAGTGGACTTTTCCATCTGCAGATTATACTGAATGACCAGCAGTGGCAGTGTTTCACAGCAGAGTTTCTCTGAATTGCCAAGACTGAAGCAAACAAAAAAAAAGGAAGTCTTGTGGCATACTGCATCATTTTATCAATTTATGTGGTAAGTAAAACGCCCAATCATTCTTTTAGGCATTAAAAAGATGTTCATAGCATCCGAATGTCCTCACTACTTTATAGTGGGAGCCTGTGCCTGAATATAATTTCTGTTAAGAAAGAAGTAATATGGATCACATTATGTTGGTCATGATATTTAATAAAAGACTGACTGACTCGAACTCTACTAAAACCTGCTTTAGATCCTGGTGCTAGCAATGTTCCATTCGAGGAAATTGCTGTCTTTGAGGCTGAAATGCACCATCTCACTTATGAAAAGTAGTGTTAAATTCTCACGGTAGGAAGCTCATCTAACCTCTTCTCCAACACTCTATATGTTTGACTCTGATACTCAAGATGGATTGTTGTTAAGGATAGTCCGTCTATGTACCTCCATCCCACTTTCAAGAAGGACACAGTGCTTTGACTGGTTCAGATTCCTTTACCATTCCCTCTCCTACGTGGCTGGAAGTCATGAATACAGATAGTAAGCTACTGCATAACTTCTGATATCTCATCCTCCTGTGTGGTCAGCTTCCACAAGGACAATTGGTCCAGGGGTGTCTGACATCATGAAGCTAAAGCTAAAGCAAGAAGTTGTCTGACATGAGATGCCATTCTGTTGCCTAGCAGTCTGAGATCATAAAGCTAAAGCAAGATGCTTTCTGACTAGAGGGCCACTCTGTTGCGTAGCAGCTGACATCATTAAGGTCAATCAAGATGTTGTCTGACATGAGAGCCACTCGGTTGCCTAACAAGGAGTAGGATACATTTATCTAGGTAATTGTATGAGTTGCAGGATAGACAGGTTGCCCAACTGAAAGATGAGGTGGTAAGATGAAAGAAATTAGGACTTTATTTAGACTTATACATTTGTATGAACGGAAGTTTGAGCATAAAAGACTCAACTTCACTGTTGCTGAACTGGTAGGATTTGGCTAAAGAGAAGATGGAAATGATGCTATTCATAGTTTCTATTATTCCCGTTAACTGTAGCATAACCCTTAATCTCTCAACTTATCAGCTGGCTTCATTGCTACTGGTGTACCATATCCTAAAACAAAGGAAGTGAGAGGGGTGTGCTGCCTCTTGGCTGGCAAAAAGATCTAGGTCCTAATGTACATGCTACAATTGTTTAGAGAGTGTTAGCAAATGAGGCAAGGGAATGCAGAGAAGTATGGGAGGTTATAAACACAAATTGAGATTTGATTTTTTTTCTTCAGCTGTTGATTTTCACTGTAAAACTGACTCCATAGTTTAGATCTGGTTACCCTTTATAAAAATCTAAACTTTTTGTATTACTTATATTAAATGTACTAACAGTGGACTTTTCCATCTGCAGATTATACTGAATGACCAGCAGTGGCAGTGTTTCACAGCAGAGTTTCTCTGAATTGCCAAGACTGAAGCAAACAAAAAAAAAAGGAAGTCTTGTGGCATACTGCATCATTTTATCAATTTATGTGGTAAGTAAAACGCCCAATCATTCTTTTAGGCATTAAAAAGATGTTCATAGCATCCGAATGTCCTCACTACTTTATAGTGGGAGCCTGTGCCTGAATATAATTTCTGTTAAGAAAGAAGTAATATGGATCACATTATGTTGGTCATGATATTTAATAAAAGACTGACTGACTCGAACTCTACTAAACCTGCTTTAGATCCTGGTGCTAGCAATGTTCTATTCAAGGAAATTGCTGTCTTTGAGGCTGAAATGCACCATCTCACTTATGAAAAGTAGTGTTAAAATTCTCACGGTAGGAAGCTCATCTAACCTCTTCTCCAACACTCTATATGTTTGACTCTGATACTCAAGATGGATTGTTGTTAAGGATAGTCCGTCTATGTACCTCCATCCCACTTTCAAGAAGGACACAGTGCTTTGACTGGTTCAGATTCCTTTACCATTCCCTCTCCTACGTGGCTGGAAGTCATGAATACAGATAGTAAGCTACTGCATAACTTCTGATATCTCATCCTCCTGTGTGGTCAGCTTCCACAAGGACAATTGGTCCAGGGGTGTCTGACATCATAAAGCTAAAGCTAAAGCAAGAAGTTGTCTGACATGAGATGCCATTCTGTTGCCTAGCAGTCTGAGATCATAAAGCTAAAGCAAGATGCTTTCTGACTAGAGGGCCACTCTGTTGCGTAGCAGCTGACATCATTAAGGTCAATCAAGATGTTGTCTGACATGAGAGCCGCTCGGTTGCCTAACAAGGAGTAGCATACATTTATCTAGGTAATTGTATGAGTTGCAGGATAGACAGGTTGCCCAACTGAAAGATGAGGTGGTAAGATGAAAGAAATTAGGACTTTATTTAGACTTATACATTTGTATGAACGGAAGTTTGAGCATAAAAGACTCAACTTCACTGTTGCTGAACTGGTAGGATTTGGCTAAAGAGAAGATGGAAATGATGCTATTCATAGTTTCTATTATTCCCGTTAACTGTAGCATAACCCTTAATCTCTCAACTTATCAGCTGGCTTCATTGCTACTGGTGTACCATATCCTAAAACAAAGGAAGTGAGAAGGGTGTGCTGCCTCTTGGCTGGCAAAAAGATCTAGGTCCTAATGTACATGCTACAATTGTTTAGAGAGTGTTAGCAAATGAGGCAAGGGAATGCAGAGAAGTATGGGAGGTTATAAACACAAATTGAGATTTGATTTTTTTTCTTCAGCTGTTGATTTTCACTATAAAACTGACTCCATAGTTTAGATCTGGTTACCCTTTATAAAAATCTAAACTTTTTGTATTGCTTATATTAAATGTACTAACAGTGGACTTTTCCATCTGCAGATTATACTGAATGACCAGCAGTGGCAGTGTTTCACAGCAGAGTTTCTCTGAATTGCCAAGACTGAAGCAAACAAAAAAAAAAAGGAAGTCTTGTGGCATACTGCATCATTTTATCCATTTATGTGGTAAGTAAAACGCCCAATCATTCTTTTAGGCATTAAAAAGATGTTCATAGCATCGGAATGTCCTCACTACTTTATAGTGGGAGCCTGTGCCTGAATATAATTTCTGTTAAGAAAGAAGTAATATGGATCACATTATGTTGGTCATGATATTTAATAAAAGACTGACTGACTCGAACTCTACTAAAACCTGCTTTAGATCCTGGTGCTAGCAATGTTCCATTCGAGGAAATTGCTGTCTTTGAGGCTGAAATGCACCATCTCACTTATGAAAAGTAGTGTTAAATTCTCACGGTAGGAAGCTCATCTAACCTCTTCTCCAACACTCTATATGTTTGACTCTGATACTCAAGATGGATTGTTGTTAAGGATAGTCCGTCTATGTACCTCCATCCCACTTTCAAGAAGGACACAGTGCTTTGACTGGTTCAGATTCCTTTACCATTCCCTCTCCTACGTGGCTGGAAGTCATGAATACAGATAGTAAGCTACTGCATAACTTCTGATATCTCATCCTCCTGTGTGGTCAGCTTCCACAAGGACAATTGGTCCAGGGGTGTCTGACATCATAAAGCTAAAGCTAAAGCAAGAAGTTGTCTGACATGAGATGCCATTCTGTTGCCTAGCAGTCTGAGATCATAAAGCTAAAGCAAGATGCTTTCTGACTAGAGGGCCACTCTGTTGCGTAGCAGCTGACATCATTAAGGTCAATCAAGATGTTGACTGACATGAGAGCCGCTCGGTTGCCTAACAAGGAGTAGCATACATTTATCTAGGTAATTGTATGAGTTGCAGGATAGACAGGTTGCCCAACTGAAAGATGAGGTGGTAAGATGAAAGAAATTAGGACTTTATTTAGACTTGTACATTTGTATGAACGGAAGTTTGAGCATAAAAGACTCAACTTCACTGTTGCTGAACTGGTAGGATTTGGCTAAAGAGAAGATGGAAATGATGCTATTCATAGTTTCTATTATTCCCGTTAACTGTAGCATAACCCTTAATCTCTCAACTTATCAGCTGGCTTCATTGCTACTGGTGTACCATATCCTAAAACAAAGGAAGTGAGAGGGGTGTGCTGCCTCTTGGCTGGCAAAAAGATCTAGGTCCTAATGTACATGCTACAATTGTTTAGAGAGTGTTAGCAAATGAGGCAAGGGAATGCAGAGAAGTATGGGAGGTTATAAACACAAATTGAGATTTGATTTTTTTTCTTCAGCTGTTGATTTTCACTATAAAACTGACTCCATAGTTTAGATCTGGTTACCCTTTATAAAAATCTAAACTTTTTGTATTGCTTATATTAAATGTACTAACAGTGGACTTTTCCATCTGCAGATTATACTGAATGACCAGCAGTGGCAGTGTTTCACAGCAGAGTTTCTCTGAATTGCCAAGACTGAAGCAAACAAAAAAAAAAGGAAGTCTTGTGGCATACTGCATCATTTTATCAATTTATGTGGTAAGTAAAACGCCCAATCATTCTTTTAGGCATTAAAAAGATGTTCATAGCATCGGAATGTCCTCACTACTTTATAGTGGGAGCCTGTGCCTGAATATAATTTCTGTTAAGAAAGAAGTAATATGGATCACATTATGTTGGTCATGATATTTAATAAAAGACTGACTGACTCGAACTCTACTAAACCTGCTTTAGATCCTGGTGCTAGCAATGTTCTATTCAAGGAAATTGCTGTCTTTGAGGCTGAAATGCACCATCTCACTTATGAAAAGTAGTGTTAAATTCTCACGGTAGGAAGCTCATCTAACCTCTTCTCCAACACTCTATATGTTTGACTCTGATACTCAAGATGGATTGTTGTTAAGGATAGTCCGTCTATGTACCTCCATCCCACTTTCAAGAAGGACACAGTGCTTTGACTGGTTCAGATTCCTTTACCATTCCCTCTCCTACGTGGCTGGAAGTCATGAATACAGATAGTAAGCTACTGCATAACTTCTGATATCTCATCCTCCTGTGTGGTCAGCTTCCACAAGGACAATTGGTCCAGGGGTGTCTGACATCATAAAGCTAAAGCTAAAGCAAGAAGTTGTCTGACATGAGATGCCATTCTGTTGCCTAGCAGTCTGAGATCATAAAGCTAAAGCAAGATGCTTTCTGACTAGAGGGCCACTCTGTTGCGTAGCAGCTGACATCATTAAGGTCAATCAAGATGTTGTCTGACATGAGAGCCGCTCGGTTGCCTAACAAGGAGTAGCATACATTTATCTAGGTAATTGTATGAGTTGCAGGATAGACAGGTTGCCCAACTGAAAGATGAGGTGGTAAGATGAAAGAAATTAGGACTTTATTTAGACTTATACATTTGTATGAACGGAAGTTTGAGCATAAAAGACTCAACTTCACTGTTGCTGAACTGGTAGGATTTGGCTAAAGAGAAGATGGAAATGATGCTATTCATAGTTTCTATTATTCCCGTTAACTGTAGCATAACCCTTAATCTCTCAACTTATCAGCTGGCTTCATTGCTACTGGTGTACCATATCCTAAAACAAAGGAAGTGAGAGGGGTGTGCTGCCTCTTGGCTGGCAAAAAGATCTAGGTCCTAATGTACATGCTACAATTGTTTAGAGAGTGTTAGCAAATGAGGCAAGGGAATGCAGAGAAGTATGGGAGGTTATAAACACAAATTGAGATTTGATTTTTTTTCTTCAGCTGTTGATTTTCACTATAAAACTGACTCCATAGTTTAGATCTGGTTACCCTTTATAAAAATCTAAACTTTTTGTATTACTTATATTAAATGTACTAACAGTGGACTTTTCCATCTGCAGATTATACTGAATGACCAGCAGTGGCAGTGTTTCACAGCAGAGTTTCTCTGAATTGCCAAGACTGAAGCAAACAAAAAAAAAGGAAGTCTTGTGGCATACTGCATCATTTTATCAATTTATGTGGTAAGTAAAACGCCCAATCATTCTTTTAGGCATTAAAAAGATGTTCATAGCATCAGAATGTCCTCACTACTTTATAGTGGGAGCCTGTGCCTGAATATAATTTCTGTTAAGAAAGAAGTAATATGGATCACATTATGTTGGTCATGATATTTAATAAAAGACTGACTGACTCGAACTCTACTAAAACCTGCTTTAGATCCTGGTGCTAGCAATGTTCCATTTGAGGAAATAGCTGTCTTTGAGGCTGAAATGCACCATCTCACTTATGAAAAGTAGTGTTAAATTCTCACGGTAGGAAGTTCATCTAACCTCTTCTCCTGCACTCTATATGTTTGACTCTGATACTCAAGATGGATTGTTGTTAAGGATAGTCCGTCTATGTACCTCCATCCCACTTTGAAGAAGGACACAGTGCTTTGACTGGTTCAGATTCCTTTACCATTCCCTCTCCTACGTGGCTGGAAGTCATGAATACAGATAGTAAGCTACTGCATAACTTCTGATATCTCATCCTCCTGTGTGGTCAGCTTCCACAAGGACAATTGGTCCAGGGGTGTCTGACATCATAAAGCTAAAGCTAAAGCAAGAAGTTGTCTGACATGAGATGCCATTCTGTTGCCTAGCAGTCTGACATCATAAAGCTAAAGCAAGATGCTTTCTGACTAGAGGGCCACTCTGTTGCGTAGCAGCTGACATCATTAAGGTCATTCAAGATGTTGTCTGACATGAGAGCCGCTCGGTTGCCTAACAAGGAGTAGGATACATTTATCTAGGTAATTGTATGAGTTGCAGGATAGACAGGTTGCCCAACTGAAAGATGAGGTGGTAAGATGAAAGAAATTAGGACTTTATTTAGACTTATACATTTGTATGAACGGAAGTTTGAGCATAAAAGACTCAACTTCACTGTTGCTGAACTGGTAGGATTTGGCTAAAGAGAAGATGGAAATGATGCTATTCATAGTTTCTATTATTCCCGTTAACTGTAGCATAACCCTTAATCTCTCAACTTATCAGCTGGCTTCATTGCTACTGGTGTACCATATCCTAAAACAAAGGAAGTGAGAGGGGTGTGCTGCCTCTTGGCTGGCAAAAAGATCTAGGTCCTAATGTACATGCTACAATTGTTTAGAGAGTGTTAGCAAATGAGGCAAGGGAATGCAGAGAAGTATGGGAGGTTATAAACACAAATTGAGATTTGATTTTTTTTATTCAGCTGTTGATTTTCACTATAAAACTGACTCCATAGTTTAGATCTGGTTACCCTTTATAAAAATCTAAACTTTTTGTATTGCTTATATTAAATGTACTAACAGTGGACTTTTCCATCTGCAGATTATACTGAATGACCAGCAGTGGCAGTGTTTCACAGCAGAGTTTCTCTGAATTGCCAAGACTGAAGCAAACAAAAAAAAAGGAAGTCTTGTGGCATACTGCATCATTTTATCAATTTATGTGGTAAGTAAAACGCCCAATCATTCTTTTAGGCATTAAAAAGATGTTCATAGCATCAGAATGTCCTCACTACTTTATAGTGGGAGCCTGTGCCTGAATATAATTTCTGTTAAGAAAGAAGTAATATGGATCACATTATGTTGGTCATGATATTTAATAAAAGACTGACTGACTCGAACTCTACTAAAACCTGCTTTAGATCCTGGTGCTAGCAATGTTCCATTCGAGGAAATTGCTGTCTTTGAGGCTGAAATGCACCATCTCACTTATGAAAAGTAGTGTTAAATTCTCACGGTAGGAAGCTCATCTAACCTCTTCTCCAACACTCTATATGTTTGACTCTGATACTCAAGATGGATTGTTGTTAAGGATAGTCCGTCTATGTACCTCCATCCCACTTTCAAGAAGGACACAGTGCTTTGACTGGTTCAGATTCCTTTACCATTCCCTCTCCTACGTGGCTGGAAGTCATGAATACAGATAGTAAGCTACTGCATAACTTCTGATATCTCATCCTCCTGTGTGGTCAGCTTCCACAAGGACAATTGGTCCAGGGGTGTCTGACATCATAAAGCTAAAGCTAAAGCAAGAAGTTGTCTGACATGAGATGCCATTATGTTGCCTAGCAGTCTGAGATCATAAAGCTAAAGCAAGATGCTTTCTGACTAGAGGGCCACTCTGTTGCGTAGCAGCTGACATCATTAAGGTCAATCAAGATGTTGTCTGACATGAGAGCCGCTCGGTTGCCTAACAAGGAGTAGGATACATTTATCTAGGTAATTGTATGAGTTGCAGGATAGACAGGTTGCCCAACTGAAAGATGAGGTGGTAAGATGAAAGAAATTAGGACTTTATTTAGACTTATACATTTGTATGAACGGAAGTTTGAGCATAAAAGACTCAACTTCACTGTTGCTGAACTGGTAGGATTTGGCTAAAGAGAAGATGGAAATGATGCTATTCATAGTTTCTATTATTCCCGTTAACTGTAGCATAACCCTTAATCTCTCAACTTATCAGCTGGCTTCATTGCTACTGGTGTACCATATCCTAAAACAAAGGAAGTGAGAAGGGTGTGCTGCCTCTTGGCTGGCAAAAAGATCTAGGTCCTAATGTACATGCTACAATTGTTTAGAGAGTGTTAGCAAATGAGGCAAGGGAATGCAGAGAAGTATGGGAGGTTATAAACACAAATTGAGATTTGATTTTTTTTCTTCAGCTGTTGATTTTCACTATAAAACTGACTCCATAGTTTAGATCTGGTTACCCTTTATAAAAATCTAAACTTTTTGTATTGCTTATATTAAATGTACTAACAGTGGACTTTTCCATCTGCAGATTATACTGAATGACCAGCAGTGGCAGTGTTTCACAGCAGAGTTTCTCTGAATTGCCAAGACTGAAGCAAACAAAAAAAAAAAGGAAGTCTTGTGGCATACTGCATCATTTTATCCATTTATGTGGTAAGTAAAACGCCCAATCATTCTTTTAGGCATTAAAAAGATGTTCATAGCATCGGAATGTCCTCACTACTTTATAGTGGGAGCCTGTGCCTGAATATAATTTCTGTTAAGAAAGAAGTAATATGGATCACATTATGTTGGTCATGATATTTAATAAAAGACTGACTGACTCGAACTCTACTAAAACCTGCTTTAGATCCTGGTGCTAGCAATGTTCCATTCGAGGAAATTGCTGTCTTTGAGGCTGAAATGCACCATCTCACTTATGAAAAGTAGTGTTAAATTCTCACGGTAGGAAGCTCATCTAACCTCTTCTCCAACACTCTATATGTTTGACTCTGATACTCAAGATGGATTGTTGTTAAGGATAGTCCGTCTATGTACCTCCATCCCACTTTCAAGAAGGACACAGTGCTTTGACTGGTTCAGATTCCTTTACCATTCCCTCTCCTACGTGGCTGGAAGTCATGAATACAGATAGTAAGCTACTGCATAACTTCTGATATCTCATCCTCCTGTGTGGTCAGCTTCCACAAGGACAATTGGTCCAGGGGTGTCTGACATCATAAAGCTAAAGCTAAAGCAAGAAGTTGTCTGACATGAGATGCCATTCTGTTGCCTAGCAGTCTGAGATCATAAAGCTAAAGCAAGATGCTTTCTGACTAGAGGGCCACTCTGTTGCGTAGCAGCTGACATCATTAAGGTCAATCAAGATGTTGACTGACATGAGAGCCGCTCGGTTGCCTAACAAGGAGTAGCATACATTTATCTAGGTAATTGTATGAGTTGCAGGATAGACAGGTTGCCCAACTGAAAGATGAGGTGGTAAGATGAAAGAAATTAGGACTTTATTTAGACTTATACATTTGTATGAACGGAAGTTTGAGCATAAAAGACTCAACTTCACTGTTGCTGAACTGGTAGGATTTGGCTAAAGAGAAGATGGAAATGATGCTATTCATAGTTTCTATTATTCCCGTTAACTGTAGCATAACCCTTAATCTCTCAACTTATCAGCTGGCTTCATTGCTACTGGTGTACCATATCCTAAAACAAAGGAAGTGAGAGGGGTGTGCTGCCTCTTGGCTGGCAAAAAGATCTAGGTCCTAATGTACATGCTACAATTGTTTAGAGAGTGTTAGCAAATGAGGCAAGGGAATGCAGAGAAGTATGGGAGGTTATAAACACAAATTGAGATTTGATTTTTTTTCTTCAGCTGTTGATTTTCACTATAAAACTGACTCCATAGTTTAGATCTGGTTACCCTTTATAAAAATCTAAACTTTTTGTATTGCTTATATTAAATGTACTAACAGTGGACTTTTCCATCTGCAGATTATACTGAATGACCAGCAGTGGCAGTGTTTCACAGCAGAGTTTCTCTGAATTGCCAAGACTGAAGCAAACAAAAAAAAAAGGAAGTCTTGTGGCATACTGCATCATTTTATCAATTTATGTGGTAAGTAAAACGCCCAATCATTCTTTTAGGCATTAAAAAGATGTTCATAGCATCGGAATGTCCTCACTACTTTATAGTGGGAGCCTGTGCCTGAATATAATTTCTGTTAAGAAAGAAGTAATATGGATCACATTATGTTGGTCATGATATTTAATAAAAGACTGACTGACTCGAACTCTACTAAACCTGCTTTAGATCCTGGTGCTAGCAATGTTCTATTCGAGGAAATTGCTGTCTTTGAGGCTGAAATGCACCATCTCACTTATGAAAAGTAGTGTTAAATTCTCACGGTAGGAAGCTCATCTAACCTCTTCTCCAACACTCTATATGTTTGACTCTGATACTCAAGATGGATTGTTGTTAAGGATAGTCCGTCTATGTACCTCCATCCCACTTTCAAGAAGGACACAGTGCTTTGACTGGTTCAGATTCCTTTACCATTCCCTCTCCTACGTGGCTGGAAGTCATGAATACAGATAGTAAGCTACTGCATAACTTCTGATATCTCATCCTCCTGTGTGGTCAGCTTCCACAAGGACAATTGGTCCAGGGGTGTCTGACATCATAAAGCTAAAGCTAAAGCAAGAAGTTGTCTGACATGAGATGCCATTCTGTTGCCTAGCAGTCTGAGATCATAAAGCTAAAGCAAGATGCTTTCTGACTAGAGGGCCACTCTGTTGCGTAGCAGCTGACATCATTAAGGTCAATCAAGATGTTGTCTGACATGAGAGCCGCTCGGTTGCCTAACAAGGAGTAGCATACATTTATCTAGGTAATTGTATGAGTTGCAGGATAGACAGGTTGCCCAACTGAAAGATGAGGTGGTAAGATGAAAGAAATTAGGACTTTATTTAGACTTATACATTTGTATGAACGGAAGTTTGAGCATAAAAGACTCAACTTCACTGTTGCTGAACTGGTAGGATTTGGCTAAAGAGAAGATGGAAATGATGCTATTCATAGTTTCTATTATTCCCGTTAACTGTAGCATAACCCTTAATCTCTCAACTTATCAGCTGGCTTCATTGCTACTGGTGTACCATATCCTAAAACAAAGGAAGTGAGAGGGGTGTGCTGCCTCTTGGCTGGCAAAAAGATCTAGGTCCTAATGTACATGCTACAATTGTTTAGAGAGTGTTAGCAAATGAGGCAAGGGAATGCAGAGAAGTATGGGAGGTTATAAACACAAATTGAGATTTGATTTTTTTTCTTCAGCTGTTGATTTTCACTATAAAACTGACTCCATAGTTTAGATCTGGTTACCCTTTATAAAAATCTAAACTTTTTGTATTACTTATATTAAATGTACTAACAGTGGACTTTTCCATCTGCAGATTATACTGAATGACCAGCAGTGGCAGTGTTTCACAGCAGAGTTTCTCTGAATTGCCAAGACTGAAGCAAACAAAAAAAAAAGGAAGTCTTGTGGCATACTGCATCATTTTATCAATTTATGTGGTAAGTAAAACGCCCAATCATTCTTTTAGGCATTAAAAAGATGTTCATAGCATCAGAATGTCCTCACTACTTTATAGTGGGAGCCTGTGCCTGAATATAATTTCTGTTAAGAAAGAAGTAATATGGATCACATTATGTTGGTCATGATATTTAATAAAAGACTGACTGACTCGAACTCTACTAAAACCTGCTTTAGATCCTGGTGCTAGCAATGTTCCATTCGAGGAAATAGCTGTCTTTGAGGCTGAAATGCACCATCTCACTTATGAAAAGTAGTGTTAAATTCTCACGGTAGGAAGTTCATCTAACCTCTTCTCCTGCACTCTATATGTTTGACTCTGATACTCAAGATGGATTGTTGTTAAGGATAGTCCGTCTATGTACCTCCATCCCACTTTGAAGAAGGACACAGTGCTTTGACTGGTTCAGATTCCTTTACCATTCCCTCTCCTACGTGGCTGGAAGTCATGAATACAGATAGTAAGCTACTGCATAACTTCTGATATCTCATCCTCCTGTGTGGTCAGCTTCCACAAGGACAATTGGTCCAGGGGTGTCTGACATCATAAAGCTAAAGCTAAAGCAAGAAGTTGTCTGACATGAGATGCCATTCTGTTGCCTAGCAGTCTGACATCATAAAGCTAAAGCAAGATGCTTTCTGACTAGAGGGCCACTCTGTTGCGTAGCAGCTGACATCATTAAGGTCATTCAAGATGTTGTCTGACATGAGAGCCGCTCGGTTGCCTAACAAGTAGTAGCATACATTTATCTAGGTAATTGTATGAGTTGCAGGATAGACAGGTTGCCCAACTGAAAGATGAGGTGGTAAGATGAAAGAAATTAGGACTTTATTTAGACTTATACATTTGTATGAACGGAAGTTTGAGCATAAAAGACTCAACTTCACTGTTGCTGAACTGGTAGGATTTGGCTAAAGAGAAGATGGAAATGATGCTATTCATAGTTTCTATTATTCCCGTTAACTGTAGCATAACCCTTAATCTCTCAACTTATCAGCTGGCTTCATTGCTACTGGTGTACCATATCCTAAAACAAAGGAAGTGAGAGGGGTGTGCTGCCTCTTGGCTGGCAAAAAGATCTAGGTCCTAATGTACATGCTACAATTGTTTAGAGAGTGTTAGCAAATGAGGCAAGGGAATGCAGAGAAGTATGGGAGGTTATAAACACAAATTGAGATTTGATTTTTTTTCTTCAGCTGTTGATTTTCACTATAAAACTGACTCCATAGTTTAGATCTGGTTACCCTTTATAAAAATCTAAACTTTTTGTATTGCTTATATTAAATGTACTAACAGTGGACTTTTCCATCTGCAGATTATACTGAATGACCAGCAGTGGCAGTGTTTCACAGCAGAGTTTCTCTGAATTGCCAAGACTGAAGCAAACAAAAAAAAAAGGAAGTCTTGTGGCATACTGCATCATTTTATCCATTTATGTGGTAAGTAAAACGCCCAATCATTCTTTTAGGCATTAAAAAGATGTTCATAGCATCGGAATGTCCTCACTACTTTATAGTGGGAGCCTGTGCCTGAATATAATTTCTGTTAAGAAAGAAGTAATATGGATCACATTATGTTGGTCATGATATTTAATAAAAGACTGACTGACTCGAACTCTACTAAAACCTGCTTTAGATCCTGGTGCTAGCAATGTTCCATTCGAGGAAATTGCTGTCTTTGAGGCTGAAATGCACCATCTCACTTATGAAAAGTAGTGTTAAATTCTCACGGTAGGAAGCTCATCTAACCTCTTCTCCAACACTCTATATGTTTGACTCTGATACTCAAGATGGATTGTTGTTAAGGATAGTCCGTCTATGTACCTCCATCCCACTTTCAAGAAGGACACAGTGCTTTGACTGGTTCAGATTCCTTTACCATTCCCTCTCCTACGTGGCTGGAAGTCATGAATACAGATAGTAAGCTACTGCATAACTTCTGATATCTCATCCTCCTGTGTGGTCAGCTTCCACAAGGACAATTGGTCCAGGGGTGTCTGACATCATAAAGCTAAAGCTAAAGCAAGAAGTTGTCTGACATGAGATGCCATTCTGTTGCCTAGCAGTCTGAGATCATAAAGCTAAAGCAAGATGCTTTCTGACTAGAGGGCCACTCTGTTGCGTAGCAGCTGACATCATTAAGGTCAATCAAGATGTTGACTGACATGAGAGCCGCTCGGTTGCCTAACAAGGAGTAGCATACATTTATCTAGGTAATTGTATGAGTTGCAGGATAGACAGGTTGCCCAACTGAAAGATGAGGTGGTAAGATGAAAGAAATTAGGACTTTATTTAGACTTATACATTTGTATGAACGGAAGTTTGAGCATAAAAGACTCAACTTCACTGTTGCTGAACTGGTAGGATTTGGCTAAAGAGAAGATGGAAATGATGCTATTCATAGTTTCTATTATTCCCGTTAACTGTAGCATAACCCTTAATCTCTCAACTTATCAGCTGGCTTCATTGCTACTGGTGTACCATATCCTAAAACAAAGGAAGTGAGAGGGGTGTGCTGCCTCTTGGCTGGCAAAAAGATCTAGGTCCTAATGTACATGCTACAATTGTTTAGAGAGTGTTAGCAAATGAGGCAAGGGAATGCAGAGAAGTATGGGAGGTTATAAACACAAATTGAGATTTGATTTTTTTTCTTCAGCTGTTGATTTTCACTATAAAACTGACTCCATAGTTTAGATCTGGTTACCCTTTATAAAAATCTAAACTTTTTGTATTGCTTATATTAAATGTACTAACAGTGGACTTTTCCATCTGCAGATTATACTGAATGACCAGCAGTGGCAGTGTTTCACAGCAGAGTTTCTCTGAATTGCCAAGACTGAAGCAAACAAAAAAAAAAGGAAGTCTTGTGGCATACTGCATCATTTTATCAATTTATGTGGTAAGTAAAACGCCCAATCATTCTTTTAGGCATTAAAAAGATGTTCATAGCATCGGAATGTCCTCACTACTTTATAGTGGGAGCCTGTGCCTGAATATAATTTCTGTTAAGAAAGAAGTAATATGGATCACATTATGTTGGTCATGATATTTAATAAAAGACTGACTGACTCGAACTCTACTAAACCTGCTTTAGATCCTGGTGCTAGCAATGTTCTATTCAAGGAAATTGCTGTCTTTGAGGCTGAAATGCACCATCTCACTTATGAAAAGTAGTGTTAAATTCTCACGGTAGGAAGCTCATCTAACCTCTTCTCCAACACTCTATATGTTTGACTCTGATACTCAAGATGGATTGTTGTTAAGGATAGTCCGTCTATGTACCTCCATCCCACTTTCAAGAAGGACACAGTGCTTTGACTGGTTCAGATTCCTTTACCATTCCCTCTCCTACGTGGCTGGAAGTCATGAATACAGATAGTAAGCTACTGCATAACTTCTGATATCTCATCCTCCTGTGTGGTCAGCTTCCACAAGGACAATTGGTCCAGGGGTGTCTGACATCATAAAGCTAAAGCTAAAGCAAGAAGTTGTCTGACATGAGATGCCATTCTGTTGCCTAGCAGTCTGAGATCATAAAGCTAAAGCAAGATGCTTTCTGACTAGAGGGCCACTCTGTTGCGTAGCAGCTGACATCATTAAGGTCAATCAAGATGTTGTCTGACATGAGAGCCGCTCGGTTGCCTAACAAGGAGTAGCATACATTTATCTAGGTAATTGTATGAGTTGCAGGATAGACAGGTTGCCCAACTGAAAGATGAGGTGGTAAGATGAAAGAAATTAGGACTTTATTTAGACTTATACATTTGTATGAACGGAAGTTTGAGCATAAAAGACTCAACTTCACTGTTGCTGAACTGGTAGGATTTGGCTAAAGAGAAGATGGAAATGATGCTATTCATAGTTTCTATTATTCCCGTTAACTGTAGCATAACCCTTAATCTCTCAACTTATCAGCTGGCTTCATTGCTACTGGTGTACCATATCCTAAAACAAAGGAAGTGAGAGGGGTGTGCTGCCTCTTGGCTGGCAAAAAGATCTAGGTCCTAATGTACATGCTACAATTGTTTAGAGAGTGTTAGCAAATGAGGCAAGGGAATGCAGAGAAGTATGGGAGGTTATAAACACAAATTGAGATTTGATTTTTTTTCTTCAGCTGTTGATTTTCACTATAAAACTGACTCCATAGTTTAGATCTGGTTACCCTTTATAAAAATCTAAACTTTTTGTATTACTTATATTAAATGTACTAACAGTGGACTTTTCCATCTGCAGATTATACTGAATGACCAGCAGTGGCAGTGTTTCACAGCAGAGTTTCTCTGAATTGCCAAGACTGAAGCAAACAAAAAAAAAAGGAAGTCTTGTGGCATACTGCATCATTTTATCAATTTATGTGGTAAGTAAAACGCCCAATCATTCTTTTAGGCATTAAAAAGATGTTCATAGCATCAGAATGTCCTCACTACTTTATAGTGGGAGCCTGTGCCTGAATATAATTTCTGTTAAGAAAGAAGTAATATGGATCACATTATGTTGGTCATGATATTTAATAAAAGACTGACTGACTCGAACTCTACTAAAACCTGCTTTAGATCCTGGTGCTAGCAATGTTCCATTCGAGGAAATAGCTGTCTTTGAGGCTGAAATGCACCATCTCACTTATGAAAAGTAGTGTTAAATTCTCACGGTAGGAAGTTCATCTAACCTCTTCTCCTGCACTCTATATGTTTGACTCTGATACTCAAGATGGATTGTTGTTAAGGATAGTCCGTCTATGTACCTCCATCCCACTTTGAAGAAGGACACAGTGCTTTGACTGGTTCAGATTCCTTTACCATTCCCTCTCCTACGTGGCTGGAAGTCATGAATACAGATAGTAAGCTACTGCATAACTTCTGATATCTCATCCTCCTGTGTGGTCAGCTTCCACAAGGACAATTGGTCCAGGGGTGTCTGACATCATAAAGCTAAAGCTAAAGCAAGAAGTTGTCTGACATGAGATGCCATTCTGTTGCCTAGCAGTCTGACATCATAAAGCTAAAGCAAGATGCTTTCTGACTAGAGGGCCACTCTGTTGCGTAGCAGCTGACATCATTAAGGTCATTCAAGATGTTGTCTGACATGAGAGCCGCTCGGTTGCCTAACAAGGAGTAGCATACATTTATCTAGGTAATTGTATGAGTTGCAGGATAGACAGGTTGCCCAACTGAAAGATGAGGTGGTAAGATGAAAGAAATTAGGACTTTATTTAGACTTATACATTTGTATGAACGGAAGTTTGAGCATAAAAGACTCAACTTCACTGTTGCTGAACTGGTAGGATTTGGCTAAAGAGAAGATGGAAATGATGCTATTCATAGTTTCTATTATTCCCGTTAACTGTAGCATAACCCTTAATCTCTCAACTTATCAGCTGGCTTCATTGCTACTGGTGTACCATATCCTAAAACAAAGGAAGTGAGAGGGGTGTGCTGCCTCTTGGCTGGCAAAAAGATCTAGGTCCTAATGTACATGCTACAATTGTTTAGAGAGTGTTAGCAAATGAGGCAAGGGAATGCAGAGAAGTATGGGAGGTTATAAACACAAATTGAGATTTGATTTTTTTTCTTCAGCTGTTGATTTTCACTATAAAACTGACTCCATAGTTTAGATCTGGTTACCCTTTATAAAAATCTAAACTTTTTGTATTGCTTATATTAAATGTACTAACAGTGGACTTTTCCATCTGCAGATTATACTGAATGACCAGCAGTGGCAGTGTTTCACAGCAGAGTTTCTCTGAATTGCCAAGACTGAAGCAAACAAAAAAAAAAGGAAGTCTTGTGGCATACTGCATCATTTTATCAATTTATGTGGTAAGTAAAACGCCCAATCATTCTTTTAGGCATTAAAAAGATGTTCATAGCATCGGAATGTCCTCACTACTTTATAGTGGGAGCCTGTGCCTGAATATAATTTCTGTTAAGAAAGAAGTAATATGGATCACATTATGTTGGTCATGATATTTAATAAAAGACTGACTGACTCGAACTCTACTAAACCTGCTTTAGATCCTGGTGCTAGCAATGTTCTATTCAAGGAAATTGCTGTCTTTGAGGCTGAAATGCACCATCTCACTTATGAAAAGTAGTGTTAAATTCTCACGGTAGGAAGCTCATCTAACCTCTTCTCCAACACTCTATATGTTTGACTCTGATACTCAAGATGGATTGTTGTTAAGGATAGTCCGTCTATGTACCTCCATCCCACTTTCAAGAAGGACACAGTGCTTTGACTGGTTCAGATTCCTTTACCATTCCCTCTCCTACGTGGCTGGAAGTCATGAATACAGATAGTAAGCTACTGCATAACTTCTGATATCTCATCCTCCTGTGTGGTCAGCTTCCACAAGGACAATTGGTCCAGGGGTGTCTGACATCATAAAGCTAAAGCTAAAGCAAGAAGTTGTCTGACATGAGATGCCATTCTGTTGCCTAGCAGTCTGAGATCATAAAGCTAAAGCAAGATGCTTTCTGACTAGAGGGCCACTCTGTTGCGTAGCAGCTGACATCATTAAGGTCAATCAAGATGTTGTCTGACATGAGAGCCGCTCGGTTGCCTAACAAGGAGTAGCATACATTTATCTAGGTAATTGTATGAGTTGCAGGATAGACAGGTTGCCCAACTGAAAGATGAGGTGGTAAGATGAAAGAAATTAGGACTTTATTTAGACTTATACATTTGTATGAACGGAAGTTTGAGCATAAAAGACTCAACTTCACTGTTGCTGAACTGGTAGGATTTGGCTAAAGAGAAGATGGAAATGATGCTATTCATAGTTTCTATTATTCCCGTTAACTGTAGCATAACCCTTAATCTCTCAACTTATCAGCTGGCTTCATTGCTACTGGTGTACCATATCCTAAAACAAAGGAAGTGAGAGGGGTGTGCTGCCTCTTGGCTGGCAAAAAGATCTAGGTCCTAATGTACATGCTACAATTGTTTAGAGAGTGTTAGCAAATGAGGCAAGGGAATGCAGAGAAGTATGGGAGGTTATAAACACAAATTGAGATTTGATTTTTTTTCTTCAGCTGTTGATTTTCACTATAAAACTGACTCCATAGTTTAGATCTGGTTACCCTTTATAAAAATCTAAACTTTTTGTATTGCTTATATTAAATGTACTAACAGTGGACTTTTCCATCTGCAGATTATACTGAATGACCAGCAGTGGCAGTGTTTCACAGCAGAGTTTCTCTGAATTGCCAAGACTGAAGCAAACAAAAAAAAAAGGAAGTCTTGTGGCATACTGCATCATTTTATCCATTTATGTGGTAAGTAAAACGCCCAATCATTCTTTTAGGCATTAAAAAGATGTTCATAGCATCGGAATGTCCTCACTACTTTATAGTGGGAGCCTGTGCCTGAATATAATTTCTGTTAAGAAAGAAGTAATATGGATCACATTATGTTGGTCATGATATTTAATAAAAGACTGACTGACTCGAACTCTACTAAAACCTGCTTTAGATCCTGGTGCTAGCAATGTTCCATTCGAGGAAATTGCTGTCTTTGAGGCTGAAATGCACCATCTCACTTATGAAAAGTAGTGTTAAATTCTCACGGTAGGAAGCTCATCTAACCTCTTCTCCAACACTCTATATGTTTGACTCTGATACTCAAGATGGATTGTTGTTAAGGATAGTCCGTCTATGTACCTCCATCCCACTTTCAAGAAGGACACAGTGCTTTGACTGGTTCAGATTCCTTTACCATTCCCTCTCCTACGTGGCTGGAAGTCATGAATACAGATAGTAAGCTACTGCATAACTTCTGATATCTCATCCTCCTGTGTGGTCAGCTTCCACAAGGACAATTGGTCCAGGGGTGTCTGACATCATAAAGCTAAAGCTAAAGCAAGAAGTTGTCTGACATGAGATGCCATTCTGTTGCCTAGCAGTCTGAGATCATAAAGCTAAAGCAAGATGCTTTCTGACTAGAGGGCCACTCTGTTGCGTAGCAGCTGACATCATTAAGGTCAATCAAGATGTTGACTGACATGAGAGCCGCTCGGTTGCCTAACAAGGAGTAGCATACATTTATCTAGGTAATTGTATGAGTTGCAGGATAGACAGGTTGCCCAACTGAAAGATGAGGTGGTAAGATGAAAGAAATTAGGACTTTATTTAGACTTATACATTTGTATGAACGGAAGTTTGAGCATAAAAGACTCAACTTCACTGTTGCTGAACTGGTAGGATTTGGCTAAAGAGAAGATGGAAATGATGCTATTCATAGTTTCTATTATTCCCGTTAACTGTAGCATAACCCTTAATCTCTCAACTTATCAGCTGGCTTCATTGCTACTGGTGTACCATATCCTAAAACAAAGGAAGTGAGAGGGGTGTGCTGCCTCTTGGCTGGCAAAAAGATCTAGGTCCTAATGTACATGCTACAATTGTTTAGAGAGTGTTAGCAAATGAGGCAAGGGAATGCAGAGAAGTATGGGAGGTTATAAACACAAATTGAGATTTGATTTTTTTTCTTCAGCTGTTGATTTTCACTATAAAACTGACTCCATAGTTTAGATCTGGTTACCCTTTATAAAAATCTAAACTTTTTGTATTGCTTATATTAAATGTACTAACAGTGGACTTTTCCATCTGCAGATTATACTGAATGACCAGCAGTGGCAGTGTTTCACAGCAGAGTTTCTCTGAATTGCCAAGACTGAAGCAAACAAAAAAAAAAGGAAGTCTTGTGGCATACTGCATCATTTTATCAATTTATGTGGTAAGTAAAACGCCCAATCATTCTTTTAGGCATTAAAAAGATGTTCATAGCATCGGAATGTCCTCACTACTTTATAGTGGGAGCCTGTGCCTGAATATAATTTCTGTTAAGAAAGAAGTAATATGGATCACATTATGTTGGTCATGATATTTAATAAAAGACTGACTGACTCGAACTCTACTAAACCTGCTTTAGATCCTGGTGCTAGCAATGTTCTATTCAAGGAAATTGCTGTCTTTGAGGCTGAAATGCACCATCTCACTTATGAAAAGTTGTGTTAAATTCTCACGGTAGGAAGCTCATCTAACCTCTTCTCCAACACTCTATATGTTTGACTCTGATACTCAAGATGGATTGTTGTTAAGGATAGTCCGTCTATGTACCTCCATCCCACTTTCAAGAAGGACACAGTGCTTTGACTGGTTCAGATTCCTTTACCATTCCCTCTCCTACGTGGCTGGAAGTCATGAATACAGATAGTAAGCTACTGCATAACTTCTGATATCTCATCCTCCTGTGTGGTCAGCTTCCACAAGGACAATTGGTCCAGGGGTGTCTGACATCATAAAGCTAAAGCTAAAGCAAGAAGTTGTCTGACATGAGATGCCATTCTGTTGCCTAGCAGTCTGAGATCATAAAGCTAAAGCAAGATGCTTTCTGACTAGAGGGCCACTCTGTTGCGTAGCAGCTGACATCATTAAGGTCAATCAAGATGTTGTCTGACATGAGAGCCGCTCGGTTGCCTAACAAGGAGTAGCATACATTTATCTAGGTAATTGTATGAGTTGCAGGATAGACAGGTTGCCCAACTGAAAGATGAGGTGGTAAGATGAAAGAAATTAGGACTTTATTTAGACTTATACATTTGTATGAACGGAAGTTTGAGCATAAAAGACTCAACTTCACTGTTGCTGAACTGGTAGGATTTGGCTAAAGAGAAGATGGAAATGATGCTATTCATAGTTTCTATTATTCCCGTTAACTGTAGCATAACCCTTAATCTCTCAACTTATCAGCTGGCTTCATTGCTACTGGTGTACCATATCCTAAAACAAAGGAAGTGAGAGGGGTGTGCTGCCTCTTGGCTGGCAAAAAGATCTAGGTCCTAATGTACATGCTACAATTGTTTAGAGAGTGTTAGCAAATGAGGCAAGGGAATGCAGAGAAGTATGGGAGGTTATAAACACAAATTGAGATTTGATTTTTTTTCTTCAGCTGTTGATTTTCACTATAAAACTGACTCCATAGTTTAGATCTGGTTACCCTTTATAAAAATCTAAACTTTTTGTATTACTTATATTAAATGTACTAACAGTGGACTTTTCCATCTGCAGATTATACTGAATGACCAGCAGTGGCAGTG
The DNA here is from genome assembly GCF_964263255.1 of Lissotriton vulgaris. NCBI lineage: Eukaryota > Metazoa > Chordata > Amphibia > Caudata > Salamandridae > Lissotriton > Lissotriton vulgaris. The sequence goes on along the minus strand of NC_141699.1, from coordinate 630,828,179 downwards.
TTTCACAGCAGAGTTTCTCTGAATTGCCAAGACTGAAGCAAACAAAAAAAAAAGGAAGTCTTGTGGCATACTGCATCATTTTATCAATTTATGTGGTAAGTAAAACGCCCAATCATTCTTTTAGGCATTAAAAAGATGTTCATAGCATCAGAATGTCCTCACTACTTTATAGTGGGAGCCTGTGCCTGAATATAATTTCTGTTAAGAAAGAAGTAATATGGATCACATTATGTTGGTCATGATATTTAATAAAAGACTGACTGACTCGAACTCTACTAAAACCTGCTTTAGATCCTGGTGCTAGCAATGTTCCATTCGAGGAAATAGCTGTCTTTGAGGCTGAAATGCACCATCTCACTTATGAAAAGTAGTGTTAAATTCTCACGGTAGGAAGTTCATCTAACCTCTTCTCCTGCACTCTATATGTTTGACTCTGATACTCAAGATGGATTGTTGTTAAGGATAGTCCGTCTATGTACCTCCATCCCACTTTGAAGAAGGACACAGTGCTTTGACTGGTTCAGATTCCTTTACCATTCCCTCTCCTACGTGGCTGGAAGTCATGAATACAGATAGTAAGCTACTGCATAACTTCTGATATCTCATCCTCCTGTGTGGTCAGCTTCCACAAGGACAATTGGTCCAGGGGTGTCTGACATCATAAAGCTAAAGCTAAAGCAAGAAGTTGTCTGACATGAGATGCCATTCTGTTGCCTAGCAGTCTGACATCATAAAGCTAAAGCAAGATGCTTTCTGACTAGAGGGCCACTCTGTTGCGTAGCAGCTGACATCATTAAGGTCATTCAAGATGTTGTCTGACATGAGAGCCGCTCGGTTGCCTAACAAGGAGTAGCATACATTTATCTAGGTAATTGTATGAGTTGCAGGATAGACAGGTTGCCCAACTGAAAGATGAGGTGGTAAGATGAAAGAAATTAGGACTTTATTTAGACTTATACATTTGTATGAACGGAAGTTTGAGCATAAAAGACTCAACTTCACTGTTGCTGAACTGGTAGGATTTGGCTAAAGAGAAGATGGAAATGATGCTATTCATAGTTTCTATTATTCCCGTTAACTGTAGCATAACCCTTAATCTCTCAACTTATCAGCTGGCTTCATTGCTACTGGTGTACCATATCCTAAAACAAAGGAAGTGAGAGGGGTGTGCTGCCTCTTGGCTGGCAAAAAGATCTAGGTCCTAATGTACATGCTACAATTGTTTAGAGAGTGTTAGCAAATGAGGCAAGGGAATGCAGAGAAGTATGGGAGGTTATAAACACAAATTGAGATTTGATTTTTTTTCTTCAGCTGTTGATTTTCACTATAAAACTGACTCCATAGTTTAGATCTGGTTACCCTTTATAAAAATCTAAACTTTTTGTATTGCTTATATTAAATGTACTAACAGTGGACTTTTCCATCTGCAGATTATACTGAATGACCAGCAGTGGCAGTGTTTCACAGCAGAGTTTCTCTGAATTGCCAAGACTGAAGCAAACAAAAAAAAAAGGAAGTCTTGTGGCATACTGCATCATTTTATCAATTTATGTGGTAAGTAAAACGCCCAATCATTCTTTTAGGCATTAAAAAGATGTTCATAGCATCGGAATGTCCTCACTACTTTATAGTGGGAGCCTGTGCCTGAATATAATTTCTGTTAAGAAAGAAGTAATATGGATCACATTATGTTGGTCATGATATTTAATAAAAGACTGACTGACTCGAACTCTACTAAACCTGCTTTAGATCCTGGTGCTAGCAATGTTCTATTCAAGGAAATTGCTGTCTTTGAGGCTGAAATGCACCATCTCACTTATGAAAAGTAGTGTTAAATTCTCACGGTAGGAAGCTCATCTAACCTCTTCTCCAACACTCTATATGTTTGACTCTGATACTCAAGATGGATTGTTGTTAAGGATAGTCCGTCTATGTACCTCCATCCCACTTTCAAGAAGGACACAGTGCTTTGACTGGTTCAGATTCCTTTACCATTCCCTCTCCTACGTGGCTGGAAGTCATGAATACAGATAGTAAGCTACTGCATAACTTCTGATATCTCATCCTCCTGTGTGGTCAGCTTCCACAAGGACAATTGGTCCAGGGGTGTCTGACATCATAAAGCTAAAGCTAAAGCAAGAAGTTGTCTGACATGAGATGCCATTCTGTTGCCTAGCAGTCTGAGATCATAAAGCTAAAGCAAGATGCTTTCTGACTAGAGGGCCACTCTGTTGCGTAGCAGCTGACATCATTAAGGTCAATCAAGATGTTGTCTGACATGAGAGCCGCTCGGTTGCCTAACAAGGAGTAGCATACATTTATCTAGGTAATTGTATGAGTTGCAGGATAGACAGGTTGCCCAACTGAAAGATGAGGTGGTAAGATGAAAGAAATTAGGACTTTATTTAGACTTATACATTTGTATGAACGGAAGTTTGAGCATAAAAGACTCAACTTCACTGTTGCTGAACTGGTAGGATTTGGCTAAAGAGAAGATGGAAATGATGCTATTCATAGTTTCTATTATTCCCGTTAACTGTAGCATAACCCTTAATCTCTCAACTTATCAGCTGGCTTCATTGCTACTGGTGTACCATATCCTAAAACAAAGGAAGTGAGAGGGGTGTGCTGCCTCTTGGCTGGCAAAAAGATCTAGGTCCTAATGTACATGCTACAATTGTTTAGAGAGTGTTAGCAAATGAGGCAAGGGAATGCAGAGAAGTATGGGAGGTTATAAACACAAATTGAGATTTGATTTTTTTTCTTCAGCTGTTGATTTTCACTATAAAACTGACTCCATAGTTTAGATCTGGTTACCCTTTATAAAAATCTAAACTTTTTGTATTACTTATATTAAATGTACTAACAGTGGACTTTTCCATCTGCAGATTATACTGAATGACCAGCAGTGGCAGTGTTTCACAGCAGAGTTTCTCTGAATTGCCAAGACTGAAGCAAACAAAAAAAAAAGGAAGTCTTGTGGCATACTGCATCATTTTATCAATTTATGTGGTAAGTAAAACGCCCAATCATTCTTTTAGGCATTAAAAAGATGTTCATAGCATCAGAATGTCCTCACTACTTTATAGTGGGAGCCTGTGCCTGAATATAATTTCTGTTAAGAAAGAAGTAATATGGATCACATTATGTTGGTCATGATATTTAATAAAAGACTGACTGACTCGAACTCTACTAAAACCTGCTTTAGATCCTGGTGCTAGCAATGTTCCATTCGAGGAAATAGCTGTCTTTGAGGCTGAAATGCACCATCTCACTTATGAAAAGTAGTGTTAAATTCTCACGGTAGGAAGTTCATCTAACCTCTTCTCCTGCACTCTATATGTTTGACTCTGATACTCAAGATGGATTGTTGTTAAGGATAGTCCGTCTATGTACCTCCATCCCACTTTGAAGAAGGACACAGTGCTTTGACTGGTTCAGATTCCTTTACCATTCCCTCTCCTACGTGGCTGGAAGTCATGAATACAGATAGTAAGCTACTGCATAACTTCTGATATCTCATCCTCCTGTGTGGTCAGCTTCCACAAGGACAATTGGTCCAGGGGTGTCTGACATCATAAAGCTAAAGCTAAAGCAAGAAGTTGTCTGACATGAGATGCCATTCTGTTGCCTAGCAGTCTGACATCATAAAGCTAAAGCAAGATGCTTTCTGACTAGAGGGCCACTCTGTTGCGTAGCAGCTGACATCATTAAGGTCATTCAAGATGTTGTCTGACATGAGAGCCGCTCGGTTGCCTAACAAGGAGTAGGATACATTTATCTAGGTAATTGTATGAGTTGCAGGATAGACAGGTTGCCCAACTGAAAGATGAGGTGGTAAGATGAAAGAAATTAGGACTTTATTTAGACTTATACATTTGTATGAACGGAAGTTTGAGCATAAAAGACTCAACTTCACTGTTGCTGAACTGGTAGGATTTGGCTAAAGAGAAGATGGAAATGATGCTATTCATAGTTTCTATTATTCCCGTTAACTGTAGCATAACCCTTAATCTCTCAACTTATCAGCTGGCTTCATTGCTACTGGTGTACCATATCCTAAAACAAAGGAAGTGAGAGGGGTGTGCTGCCTCTTGGCTGGCAAAAAGATCTAGGTCCTAATGTACATGCTACAATTGTTTAGAGAGTGTTAGCAAATGAGGCAAGGGAATGCAGAGAAGTATGGGAGGTTATAAACACAAATTGAGATTTGATTTTTTTTCTTCAGCTGTTGATTTTCACTATAAAACTGACTCCATAGTTTAGATCTGGTTACCCTTTATAAAAATCTAAACTTTTTGTATTGCTTATATTAAATGTACTAACAGTGGACTTTTCCATCTGCAGATTATACTGAATGACCAGCAGTGGCAGTGTTTCACAGCAGAGTTTCTCTGAATTGCCAAGACTGAAGCAAACAAAAAAAAAGGAAGTCTTGTGGCATACTGCATCATTTTATCAATTTATGTGGTAAGTAAAACGCCCAATCATTCTTTTAGGCATTAAAAAGATGTTCATAGCATCGGAATGTCCTCACTACTTTATAGTGGGAGCCTGTGCCTGAATATAATTTCTGTTAAGAAAGAAGTAATATGGATCACATTATGTTGGTCATGATATTTAATAAAAGACTGACTGACTCGAACTCTACTAAACCTGCTTTAGATCCTGGTGCTAGCAATGTTCTATTCAAGGAAATTGCTGTCTTTGAGGCTGAAATGCACCATCTCACTTATGAAAAGTAGTGTTAAATTCTCACGGTAGGAAGCTCATCTAACCTCTTCTCCAACACTCTATATGTTTGACTCTGATACTCAAGATGGATTGTTGTTAAGGATAGTCCGTCTATGTACCTCCATCCCACTTTCAAGAAGGACACAGTGCTTTGACTGGTTCAGATTCCTTTACCATTCCCTCTCCTACGTGGCTGGAAGTCATGAATACAGATAGTAAGCTACTGCATAACTTCTGATATCTCATCCTCCTGTGTGGTCAGCTTCCACAAGGACAATTGGTCCAGGGGTGTCTGACATCATAAAGCTAAAGCTAAAGCAAGAAGTTGTCTGACATGAGATGCCATTCTGTTGCCTAGCAGTCTGAGATCATAAAGCTAAAGCAAGATGCTTTCTGACTAGAGGGCCACTCTGTTGCGTAGCAGCTGACATCATTAAGGTCAATCAAGATGTTGTCTGACATGAGAGCCGCTCGGTTGCCTAACAAGGAGTAGCATACATTTATCTAGGTAATTGTATGAGTTGCAGGATAGACAGGTTGCCCAACTGAAAGATGAGGTGGTAAGATGAAAGAAATTAGGACTTTATTTAGACTTATACATTTGTATGAACGGAAGTTTGAGCATAAAAGACTCAACTTCACTGTTGCTGAACTGGTAGGATTTGGCTAAAGAGAAGATGGAAATGATGCTATTCATAGTTTCTATTAGTCCCGTTAACTGTAGCATAACCCTTAATCTCTCAACTTATCAGCTGGCTTCATTGCTACTGGTGTACCATATCCTAAAACAAAGGAAGTGAGAGGGGTGTGCTGCCTCTTGGCTGGCAAAAAGATCTAGGTCCTAATGTACATGCTACAATTGTTTAGAGAGTGTTAGCAAATGAGGCAAGGGAATGCAGAGAAGTATGGGAGGTTATAAACACAAATTGAGATTTGATTTTTTTTCTTCAGCTGTTGATTTTCACTATAAAACTGACTCCATAGTTTAGATCTGGTTACCCTTTATAAAAATCTAAACTTTTTGTATTACTTATATTAAATGTACTAACAGTGGACTTTTCCATCTGCAGATTATACTGAATGACCAGCAGTGGCAGTGTTTCACAGCAGAGTTTCTCTGAATTGCCAAGACTGAAGCAAACAAAAAAAAAGGAAGTCTTGTGGCATACTGCATCATTTTATCAATTTATGTGGTAAGTAAAACGCCCAATCATTCTTTTAGGCATTAAAAAGATGTTCATAGCATCAGAATGTCCTCACTACTTTATAGTGGGAGCCTGTGCCTGAATATAATTTCTGTTAAGAAAGAAGTAATATGGATCACATTATGTTGGTCATGATATTTAATAAAAGACTGACTGACTCGAACTCTACTAAAACCTGCTTTAGATCCTGGTGCTAGCAATGTTCCATTCGAGGAAATAGCTGTCTTTGAGGCTGAAATGCACCATCTCACTTATGAAAAGTAGTGTTAAATTCTCACGGTAGGAAGTTCATCTAACCTCTTCTCCTGCACTCTATATGTTTGACTCTGATACTCAAGATGGATTGTTGTTAAGGATAGTCCGTCTATGTACCTCCATCCCACTTTGAAGAAGGACACAGTGCTTTGACTGGTTCAGATTCCTTTACCATTCCCTCTCCTACGTGGCTGGAAGTCATGAATACAGATAGTAAGCTACTGCATAACTTCTGATATCTCATCCTCCTGTGTGGTCAGCTTCCACAAGGACAATTGGTCCAGGGGTGTCTGACATCATAAAGCTAAAGCTAAAGCAAGAAGTTGTCTGACATGAGATGCCATTCTGTTGCCTAGCAGTCTGACATCATAAAGCTAAAGCAAGATGCTTTCTGACTAGAGGGCCACTCTGTTGCGTAGCAGCTGACATCATTAAGGTCATTCAAGATGTTGTCTGACATGAGAGCCGCTCGGTTGCCTAACAAGGAGTAGGATACATTTATCTAGGTAATTGTATGAGTTGCAGGATAGACAGGTTGCCCAACTGAAAGATGAGGTGGTAAGATGAAAGAAATTAGGACTTTATTTAGACTTATACATTTGTATGAACGGAAGTTTGAGCATAAAAGACTCAACTTCACTGTTGCTGAACTGGTAGGATTTGGCTAAAGAGAAGATGGAAATGATGCTATTCATAGTTTCTATTATTCCCGTTAACTGTAGCATAACCCTTAATCTCTCAACTTATCAGCTGGCTTCATTGCTACTGGTGTACCATATCCTAAAACAAAGGAAGTGAGAGGGGTGTGCTGCCTCTTGGCTGGCAAAAAGATCTAGGTCCTAATGTACATGCTACAATTGTTTAGAGAGTGTTAGCAAATGAGGCAAGGGAATGCAGAGAAGTATGGGAGGTTATAAACACAAATTGAGATTTGATTTTTTTTCTTCAGCTGTTGATTTTCACTATAAAACTGACTCCATAGTTTAGATCTGGTTACCCTTTATAAAAATCTAAACTTTTTGTATTGCTTATATTAAATGTACTAACAGTGGACTTTTCCATCTGCAGATTATACTGAATGACCAGCAGTGGCAGTGTTTCACAGCAGAGTTTCTCTGAATTGCCAAGACTGAAGCAAACAAAAAAAAAGGAAGTCTTGTGGCATACTGCATCATTTTATCAATTTATGTGGTAAGTAAAACGCCCAATCATTCTTTTAGGCATTAAAAAGATGTTCATAGCATCGGAATGTCCTCACTACTTTATAGTGGGAGCCTGTGCCTGAATATAATTTCTGTTAAGAAAGAAGTAATATGGATCACATTATGTTGGTCATGATATTTAATAAAAGACTGACTGACTCGAACTCTACTAAACCTGCTTTAGATCCTGGTGCTAGCAATGTTCTATTCAAGGAAATTGCTGTCTTTGAGGCTGAAATGCACCATCTCACTTATGAAAAGTAGTGTTAAATTCTCACGGTAGGAAGCTCATCTAACCTCTTCTCCAACACTCTATATGTTTGACTCTGATACTCAAGATGGATTGTTGTTAAGGATAGTCCGTCTATGTACCTCCATCCCACTTTCAAGAAGGACACAGTGCTTTGACTGGTTCAGATTCCTTTACCATTCCCTCTCCTACGTGGCTGGAAGTCATGAATACAGATAGTAAGCTACTGCATAACTTCTGATATCTCATCCTCCTGTGTGGTCAGCTTCCACAAGGACAATTGGTCCAGGGGTGTCTGACATCATAAAGCTAAAGCTAAAGCAAGAAGTTGTCTGACATGAGATGCCATTCTGTTGCCTAGCAGTCTGAGATCATAAAGCTAAAGCAAGATGCTTTCTGACTAGAGGGCCACTCTGTTGCGTAGCAGCTGACATCATTAAGGTCAATCAAGATGTTGTCTGACATGAGAGCCGCTCGGTTGCCTAACAAGGAGTAGCATACATTTATCTAGGTAATTGTATGAGTTGCAGGATAGACAGGTTGCCCAACTGAAAGATGAGGTGGTAAGATGAAAGAAATTAGGACTTTATTTAGACTTATACATTTGTATGAACGGAAGTTTGAGCATAAAAGACTCAACTTCACTGTTGCTGAACTGGTAGGATTTGGCTAAAGAGAAGATGGAAATGATGCTATTCATAGTTTCTATTAGTCCCGTTAACTGTAGCATAACCCTTAATCTCTCAACTTATCAGCTGGCTTCATTGCTACTGGTGTACCATATCCTAAAACAAAGGAAGTGAGAGGGGTGTGCTGCCTCTTGGCTGGCAAAAAGATCTAGGTCCTAATGTACATGCTACAATTGTTTAGAGAGTGTTAGCAAATGAGGCAAGGGAATGCAGAGAAGTATGGGAGGTTATAAACACAAATTGAGATTTGATTTTTTTTCTTCAGCTGTTGATTTTCACTATAAAACTGACTCCATAGTTTAGATCTGGTTACCCTTTATAAAAATCTAAACTTTTTGTATTACTTATATTAAATGTACTAACAGTGGACTTTTCCATCTGCAGATTATACTGAATGACCAGCAGTGGCAGTGTTTCACAGCAGAGTTTCTCTGAATTGCCAAGACTGAAGCAAACAAAAAAAAAGGAAGTCTTGTGGCATACTGCATCATTTTATCAATTTATGTGGTAAGTAAAACGCCCAATCATTCTTTTAGGCATTAAAAAGATGTTCATAGCATCAGAATGTCCTCACTACTTTATAGTGGGAGCCTGTGCCTGAATATAATTTCTGTTAAGAAAGAAGTAATATGGATCACATTATGTTGGTCATGATATTTAATAAAAGACTGACTGACTCGAACTCTACTAAAACCTGCTTTAGATCCTGGTGCTAGCAATGTTCCATTCGAGGAAATAGCTGTCTTTGAGGCTGAAATGCACCATCTCACTTATGAAAAGTAGTGTTAAATTCTCACGGTAGGAAGTTCATCTAACCTCTTCTCCTGCACTCTATATGTTTGACTCTGATACTCAAGATGGATTGTTGTTAAGGATAGTCCGTCTATGTACCTCCATCCCACTTTGAAGAAGGACACAGTGCTTTGACTGGTTCAGATTCCTTTACCATTCCCTCTCCTACGTGGCTGGAAGTCATGAATACAGATAGTAAGCTACTGCATAACTTCTGATATCTCATCCTCCTGTGTGGTCAGCTTCCACAAGGACAATTGGTCCAGGGGTGTCTGACATCATAAAGCTAAAGCTAAAGCAAGAAGTTGTCTGACATGAGATGCCATTCTGTTGCCTAGCAGTCTGACATCATAAAGCTAAAGCAAGATGCTTTCTGACTAGAGGGCCACTCTGTTGCGTAGCAGCTGACATCATTAAGGTCATTCAAGATGTTGTCTGACATGAGAGCCGCTCGGTTGCCTAACAAGGAGTAGGATACATTTATCTAGGTAATTGTATGAGTTGCAGGATAGACAGGTTGCCCAACTGAAAGATGAGGTGGTAAGATGAAAGAAATTAGGACTTTATTTAGACTTATACATTTGTATGAACGGAAGTTTGAGCATAAAAGACTCAACTTCACTGTTGCTGAACTGGTAGGATTTGGCTAAAGAGAAGATGGAAATGATGCTATTCATAGTTTCTATTATTCCCGTTAACTGTAGCATAACCCTTAATCTCTCAACTTATCAGCTGGCTTCATTGCTACTGGTGTACCATATCCTAAAACAAAGGAAGTGAGAGGGGTGTGCTGCCTCTTGGCTGGCAAAAAGATCTAGGTCCTAATGTACATGCTACAATTGTTTAGAGAGTGTTAGCAAATGAGGCAAGGGAATGCAGAGAAGTATGGGAGGTTATAAACACAAATTGAGATTTGATTTTTTTTATTCAGCTGTTGATTTTCACTATAAAACTGACTCCATAGTTTAGATCTGGTTACCCTTTATAAAAATCTAAACTTTTTGTATTGCTTATATTAAATGTACTAACAGTGGACTTTTCCATCTGCAGATTATACTGAATGACCAGCAGTGGCAGTGTTTCACAGCAGAGTTTCTCTGAATTGCCAAGACTGAAGCAAACAAAAAAAAAGGAAGTCTTGTGGCATACTGCATCATTTTATCAATTTATGTGGTAAGTAAAACGCCCAATCATTCTTTTAGGCATTAAAAAGATGTTCATAGCATCAGAATGTCCTCACTACTTTATAGTGGGAGCCTGTGCCTGAATATAATTTCTGTTAAGAAAGAAGTAATATGGATCACATTATGTTGGTCATGATATTTAATAAAAGACTGACTGACTCGAACTCTACTAAAACCTGCTTTAGATCCTGGTGCTAGCAATGTTCCATTCGAGGAAATTGCTGTCTTTGAGGCTGAAATGCACCATCTCACTTATGAAAAGTAGTGTTAAATTCTCACGGTAGGAAGCTCATCTAACCTCTTCTCCAACACTCTATATGTTTGACTCTGATACTCAAGATGGATTGTTGTTAAGGATAGTCCGTCTATGTACCTCCATCCCACTTTCAAGAAGGACACAGTGCTTTGACTGGTTCAGATTCCTTTACCATTCCCTCTCCTACGTGGCTGGAAGTCATGAATACAGATAGTAAGCTACTGCATAACTTCTGATATCTCATCCTCCTGTGTGGTCAGCTTCCACAAGGACAATTGGTCCAGGGGTGTCTGACATCATAAAGCTAAAGCTAAAGCAAGAAGTTGTCTGACATGAGATGCCATTATGTTGCCTAGCAGTCTGAGATCATAAAGCTAAAGCAAGATGCTTTCTGACTAGAGGGCCACTCTGTTGCGTAGCAGCTGACATCATTAAGGTCAATCAAGATGTTGTCTGACATGAGAGCCGCTCGGTTGCCTAACAAGGAGTAGGATACATTTATCTAGGTAATTGTATGAGTTGCAGGATAGACAGGTTGCCCAACTGAAAGATGAGGTGGTAAGATGAAAGAAATTAGGACTTTATTTAGACTTATACATTTGTATGAACGGAAGTTTGAGCATAAAAGACTCAACTTCACTGTTGCTGAACTGGTAGGATTTGGCTAAAGAGAAGATGGAAATGATGCTATTCATAGTTTCTATTATTCCCGTTAACTGTAGCATAACCCTTAATCTCTCAACTTATCAGCTGGCTTCATTGCTACTGGTGTACCATATCCTAAAACAAAGGAAGTGAGAAGGGTGTGCTGCCTCTTGGCTGGCAAAAAGATCTAGGTCCTAATGTACATGCTACAATTGTTTAGAGAGTGTTAGCAAATGAGGCAAGGGAATGCAGAGAAGTATGGGAGGTTATAAACACAAATTGAGATTTGATTTTTTTTCTTCAGCTGTTGATTTTCACTATAAAACTGACTCCATAGTTTAGATCTGGTTACCCTTTATAAAAATCTAAACTTTTTGTATTGCTTATATTAAATGTACTAACAGTGGACTTTTCCATCTGCAGATTATACTGAATGACCAGCAGTGGCAGTGTTTCACAGCAGAGTTTATCTGAATTGCCAAGACTGAAGCAAACAAAAAAAAAAGGAAGTCTTGTGGCATACTGCATCATTTTATCAATTTATGTGGTAAGTAAAACGCCCAATCATTCTTTTAGGCATTAAAAAGATGTTCATAGCATCGGAATGTCCTCACTACTTTATAGTGGGAGCCTGTGCCTGAATATAATTTCTGTTAAGAAAGAAGTAATATGGATCACATTATGTTGGTCATGATATTTAATAAAAGACTGACTGACTCGAACTCTACTAAAACCTGCTTTAGATCCTGGTGCTAGCAATGTTCCATTCGAGGAAATTGCTGTCTTTGAGGCTGAAATGCACCAACTCACTTATGAAAAGTAGTGTTAAATTCTCACGGTAGGAAGCTCATCTAACCTCTTCTCCAACACTCTATATGTTTGACTCTGATACTCAAGATGGATTGTTGTTAAGGATAGTCCGTCTATGTACCTCCATCCCACTTTCAAGAAGGACACAGTGCTTTGACTGGTTCAGATTCCTTTACCATTCCCTCTCCTACGTGGCTGGAAGTCATGAATACAGATAGTAAGCTACTGCATAACTTCTGATATCTCATCCTCCTGTGTGGTCAGCTTCCACAAGGACAATTGGTCCAGGGGTGTCTGACATCATAAAGCTAAAGCTAAAGCAAGAAGTTGTCTGACATGAGATGCCATTCTGTTGCCTAGCAGTCTGAGATCATAAAGCTAAAGCAAGATGCTTTCTGACTAGAGGGCCACTCTGTTGCGTAGCAGCTGACATCATTAAGGTCAATCAAGATGTTGTCTGACATGAGAGCCGCTCGGTTGCCTAACAAGGAGTAGCATACATTTATCTAGGTAATTGTATGAGTTGCAGGATAGACAGGTTGCCCAACTGAAAGATGAGGTGGTAAGATGAAAGAAATTAGGACTTTATTTAGACTTATACATTTGTATGAACGGAAGTTTGAGCATAAAAGACTCAACTTCACTGTTGCTGAACTGGTAGGATTTGGCTAAAGAGAAGATGGAAATGATGCTATTCATAGTTTCTATTATTCCCGTTAACTGTAGCATAACCCTTAATCTCTCAACTTATCAGCTGGCTTCATTGCTACTGGTGTACCATATCCTAAAACAAAGGAAGTGAGAGGGGTGTGCTGCCTCTTGGCTGGCAAAAAGATCTAGGTCCTAATGTACATGCTACAATTGTTTAGAGAGTGTTAGCAAATGAGGCAAGGGAATGCAGAGAAGTATGGGAGGTTATAAACACAAATTGAGATTTGATTTTTTTTATTCAGCTGTTGATTTTCACTATAAAACTGACTCCATAGTTTAGATCTGGTTACCCTTTATAAAAATCTAAACGTTTTGTATTGCTTATATTAAATGTACTAACAGTGGACTTTTCCATCTGCAGATTATACTGAATGACCAGCAGTGGCAGTGTTTCACAGCAGAGTTTCTCTGAATTGCCAAGACTGAAGCAAACAAAAAAAAAAGGAAGTCTTGTGGCATACTGCATCATTTTATCCATTTATGTGGTAAGTAAAACGCCCAATCATTCTTTTAGGCATTAAAAAGATGTTCATAGCATCGGAATGTCCTCACTACTTTATAGTGGGAGCCTGTGCCTGAATATAATTTCTGTTAAGAAATAAGTAATATGGATCACATTATGTTGGTCATGATATTTAATAAAAGACTGACTGACTCGAACTCTACTAAAACCTGCTTTAGATCCTGGTGCTAGCAATGTTCCATTCGAGGAAATAGCTGTCTTTGAGGCTGAAATGCACCATCTCACTTATGAAAAGTAGTGTTAAATTCTCACGGTAGGAAGCTCATCTAACCTCTTCTCCAACACTCTATATGTTTGACTCTGATACTCAAGATGGATTGTTGTTAAGGATAGTCCGTCTATGTACCTCCATCCCACTTTCAAGAAGGACACAGTGCTTTGACTGGTTCAGATTCCTTTACCATTCCCTCTCCTACGTGGCTGGAAGTCATGAATACAGATAGTAAGCTACTGCATAACTTCTGATATCTCATCCTCCTGTGTGGTCAGCTTCCACAAGGACAATTGGTCCAGGGGTGTCTGACATCATAAAGCTAAAGCTAAAGCAAGAAGTTGTCTGACATGAGATGCCATTCTGTTGCCTAGCAGTCTGAGATCATAAAGCTAAAGCAAGATGCTTTCTGACTAGAGGGCCACTCTGTTGCGTAGCAGCTGACATCATTAAGGTCAATCAAGATGTTGTCTGACATGAGAGCCGCTCGGTTGCCTAACAAGGAGTAGCATACATTTATCTAGGTAATTGTATGAGTTGCAGGATAGACAGGTTGCCCAACTGAAAGATGAGGTGGTAAGATGAAAGAAATTAGGACTTTATTTAGACTTATACATTTTAAGCATGAGCGAATTTTGCGGATCTCGCGTTCGCGAATTTTGCGGATTTGCGGATTCGCAATCCGCAAAATCCGCGAATTCCCGCGAATTTGCGGATTTTTTTTTTTTTTGTGTTCGCCCGTGTTTCTGCCAGTTCGCGAGGGTTTTGTACACTTTCGCAAATTGCGAACTTACCTGTCGGGTCGCAAGTTTCGCGAACTTGTTGTTTCTACGTGTCCAGCCTGTTTGGGACACTCTTCTTCATCACTGCCACTCTCTGTCACCACTGCCACTCTCTGACTACTCATGCCACCCTCTGGCCCACCCATGCCACCCTCTGTTTCATCACCACACCCTCTGGTTGTCCAGTGTACATTATTTTCGGCAAAGCAAAGCACACCTTCCCTGCCTCAAGTGACCTGAATTAATTTGGGGCTGATTCATGTGTCACAGAATATTTTTTTAGCTGGCACCTGCTTCCTTAGTGCGCCCTGATTAGTGATCTTTTGCACTTGCTAAGTGCTTTCATTGTTGCAAAATTAGTTACAACACCTGCCCTGCCCCAACTGACAATAATGAATTAGGGGCTGATTAATAGATTTTAACTTCCAGCCTGGCTCCTGCTTGTCTCCCTTAGCTGTAATTCAGGACCTTTGTGGCATATGTGTAACTATTCTGAGGTTCAGAGCAGGGTCACATACTAGTTTCAACTGGCAACTGAACTCTGGAGGGGCCCCTCAGGAAGCACTCCATGAAATGGCTACTAATGATGAGCCTGAACTTTTGAACCTGGTAAGTAGTTACTTTCAGTTTTGCTAAGATCGTATTTCTGCAATTTTGCACTTATTCGCGGGGCGCGAACTCACGCGAACAGTGCGAGCAGTGCGAGCAAAATCCGCTGCTCGCGGATTTGCGGATTTTGCGGGAAATTCGCAAATCTCGCGGATTGCGGATTTCCCGAAAATCCGCAAAATCCGCGAGCGGAACGGATTTTCCGCCCACGCCTAATACATTTGTATGAACGGAAGTTTGAGCATAAAAGACTCAACTTCACTGTTGCTGAACTGGTAGGATTTGGCTAAAGAGAAGATGGAAATGATGCTATTCATAGTTTCTATTATTCCCGTTAACTGTAGCATAACCCTTAATCTCTCAACTTATCAGCTGGCTTCATTGCTACTGGTGTACCATATCCTAAAACAAAGGAAGTGAGAAGGGTGTGCTGCCTCTTGGCTGGCAAAAAGATCTAGGTCCTAATGTACATGCTACAATTGTTTAGAGAGTGTTAGCAAATGAGGCAAGGGAATGCAGAGAAGTATGGGAGGTTATAAACACAAATTGAGATTTGATTTTTTTTCTTCAGCTGTTGATTTTCACTATAAAACTGACTCCATAGTTTAGATCTGGTTACCCTTTATAAAAATCTAAACTTTTTGTATTGCTTATATTAAATGTACTAACAGTGGACTTTTCCATCTGCAGATTATACTGAATGACCAGCAGTGGCAGTGTTTCACAGCAGAGTTTCTCTGAATTGCCAAGACTGAAGCAAACAAAAAAAAAAAGGAAGTCTTGTGGCATACTGCATCATTTTATCCATTTATGTGGTAAGTAAAACGCCCAATCATTCTTTTAGGCATTAAAAAGATGTTCATAGCATCGGAATGTCCTCACTACTTTATAGTGGGAGCCTGTGCCTGAATATAATTTCTGTTAAGAAAGAAGTAATATGGATCACATTATGTTGGTCATGATATTTAATAAAAGACTGACTGACTCGAACTCTACTAAAACCTGCTTTAGATCCTGGTGCTAGCAATGTTCCATTCGAGGAAATTGCTGTCTTTGAGGCTGAAATGCACCATCTCACTTATGAAAAGTAGTGTTAAATTCTCACGGTAGGAAGCTCATCTAACCTCTTCTCCAACACTCTATATGTTTGACTCTGATACTCAAGATGGATTGTTGTTAAGGATAGTCCGTCTATGTACCTCCATCCCACTTTCAAGAAGGACACAGTGCTTTGACTGGTTCAGATTCCTTTACCATTCCCTCTCCTACGTGGCTGGAAGTCATGAATACAGATAGTAAGCTACTGCATAACTTCTGATATCTCATCCTCCTGTGTGGTCAGCTTCCACAAGGACAATTGGTCCAGGGGTGTCTGACATCATAAAGCTAAAGCTAAAGCAAGAAGTTGTCTGACATGAGATGCCATTCTGTTGCCTAGCAGTCTGAGATCATAAAGCTAAAGCAAGATGCTTTCTGACTAGAGGGCCACTCTGTTGCGTAGCAGCTGACATCATTAAGGTCAATCAAGATGTTGACTGACATGAGAGCCGCTCGGTTGCCTAACAAGGAGTAGCATACATTTATCTAGGTAATTGTATGAGTTGCAGGATAGACAGGTTGCCCAACTGAAAGATGAGGTGGTAAGATGAAAGAAATTAGGACTTTATTTAGACTTGTACATTTGTATGAACGGAAGTTTGAGCATAAAAGACTCAACTTCACTGTTGCTGAACTGGTAGGATTTGGCTAAAGAGAAGATGGAAATGATGCTATTCATAGTTTCTATTATTCCCGTTAACTGTAGCATAACCCTTAATCTCTCAACTTATCAGCTGGCTTCATTGCTACTGGTGTACCATATCCTAAAACAAAGGAAGTGAGAGGGGTGTGCTGCCTCTTGGCTGGCAAAAAGATCTAGGTCCTAATGTACATGCTACAATTGTTTAGAGAGTGTTAGCAAATGAGGCAAGGGAATGCAGAGAAGTATGGGAGGTTATAAACACAAATTGAGATTTGATTTTTTTTCTTCAGCTGTTGATTTTCACTATAAAACTGACTCCATAGTTTAGATCTGGTTACCCTTTATAAAAATCTAAACTTTTTGTATTGCTTATATTAAATGTACTAACAGTGGACTTTTCCATCTGCAGATTATACTGAATGACCAGCAGTGGCAGTGTTTCACAGCAGAGTTTCTCTGAATTGCCAAGACTGAAGCAAACAAAAAAAAAAAGGAAGTCTTGTGGCATACTGCATCATTTTATCCATTTATGTGGTAAGTAAAACGCCCAATCATTCTTTTAGGCATTAAAAAGATGTTCATAGCATCGGAATGTCCTCACTACTTTATAGTGGGAGCCTGTGCCTGAATATAATTTCTGTTAAGAAAGAAGTAATATGGATCACATTATGTTGGTCATGATATTTAATAAAAGACTGACTGACTCGAACTCTACTAAAACCTGCTTTAGATCCTGGTGCTAGCAATGTTCCATTCGAGGAAATTGCTGTCTTTGAGGCTGAAATGCACCATCTCACTTATGAAAAGTAGTGTTAAATTCTCACGGTAGGAAGCTCATCTAACCTCTTCTCCAACACTCTATATGTTTGACTCTGATACTCAAGATGGATTGTTGTTAAGGATAGTCCGTCTATGTACCTCCATCCCACTTTCAAGAAGGACACAGTGCTTTGACTGGTTCAGATTCCTTTACCATTCCCTCTCCTACGTGGCTGGAAGTCATGAATACAGATAGTAAGCTACTGCATAACTTCTGATATCTCATCCTCCTGTGTGGTCAGCTTCCACAAGGACAATTGGTCCAGGGGTGTCTGACATCATAAAGCTAAAGCTAAAGCAAGAAGTTGTCTGACATGAGATGCCATTCTGTTGCCTAGCAGTCTGAGATCATAAAGCTAAAGCAAGATGCTTTCTGACTAGAGGGCCACTCTGTTGCGTAGCAGCTGACATCATTAAGGTCAATCAAGATGTTGACTGACATGAGAGCCGCTCGGTTGCCTAACAAGGAGTAGCATACATTTATCTAGGTAATTGTATGAGTTGCAGGATAGACAGGTTGCCCAACTGAAAGATGAGGTGGTAAGATGAAAGAAATTAGGACTTTATTTAGACTTGTACATTTGTATGAACGGAAGTTTGAGCATAAAAGACTCAACTTCACTGTTGCTGAACTGGTAGGATTTGGCTAAAGAGAAGATGGAAATGATGCTATTCATAGTTTCTATTATTCCCGTTAACTGTAGCATAACCCTTAATCTCTCAACTTATCAGCTGGCTTCATTGCTACTGGTGTACCATATCCTAAAACAAAGGAAGTGAGAGGGGTGTGCTGCCTCTTGGCTGGCAAAAAGATCTAGGTCCTAATGTACATGCTACAATTGTTTAGAGAGTGTTAGCAAATGAGGCAAGGGAATGCAGAGAAGTATGGGAGGTTATAAACACAAATTGAGATTTGATTTTTTTTCTTCAGCTGTTGATTTTCACTATAAAACTGACTCCATAGTTTAGATCTGGTTACCCTTTATAAAAATCTAAACTTTTTGTATTGCTTATATTAAATGTACTAACAGTGGACTTTTCCATCTGCAGATTATACTGAATGACCAGCAGTGGCAGTGTTTCACAGCAGAGTTTCTCTGAATTGCCAAGACTGAAGCAAACAAAAAAAAAAGGAAGTCTTGTGGCATACTGCATCATTTTATCAATTTATGTGGTAAGTAAAACGCCCAATCATTCTTTTAGGCATTAAAAAGATGTTCATAGCATCGGAATGTCCTCACTACTTTATAGTGGGAGCCTGTGCCTGAATATAATTTCTGTTAAGAAAGAAGTAATATGGATCACATTATGTTGGTCATGATATTTAATAAAAGACTGACTGACTCGAACTCTACTAAACCTGCTTTAGATCCTGGTGCTAGCAATGTTCTATTCAAGGAAATTGCTGTCTTTGAGGCTGAAATGCACCATCTCACTTATGAAAAGTAGTGTTAAATTCTCACGGTAGGAAGCTCATCTAACCTCTTCTCCAACACTCTATATGTTTGACTCTGATACTCAAGATGGATTGTTGTTAAGGATAGTCCGTCTATGTACCTCCATCCCACTTTCAAGAAGGACACAGTGCTTTGACTGGTTCAGATTCCTTTACCATTCCCTCTCCTACGTGGCTGGAAGTCATGAATACAGATAGTAAGCTACTGCATAACTTCTGATATCTCATCCTCCTGTGTGGTCAGCTTCCACAAGGACAATTGGTCCAGGGGTGTCTGACATCATAAAGCTAAAGCTAAAGCAAGAAGTTGTCTGACATGAGATGCCATTCTGTTGCCTAGCAGTCTGAGATCATAAAGCTAAAGCAAGATGCTTTCTGACTAGAGGGCCACTCTGTTGCGTAGCAGCTGACATCATTAAGGTCAATCAAGATGTTGTCTGACATGAGAGCCGCTCGGTTGCCTAACAAGGAGTAGCATACATTTATCTAGGTAATTGTATGAGTTGCAGGATAGACAGGTTGCCCAACTGAAAGATGAGGTGGTAAGATGAAAGAAATTAGGACTTTATTTAGACTTATACATTTGTATGAACGGAAGTTTGAGCATAAAAGACTCAACTTCACTGTTGCTGAACTGGTAGGATTTGGCTAAAGAGAAGATGGAAATGATGCTATTCATAGTTTCTATTATTCCCGTTAACTGTAGCATAACCCTTAATCTCTCAACTTATCAGCTGGCTTCATTGCTACTGGTGTACCATATCCTAAAACAAAGGAAGTGAGAGGGGTGTGCTGCCTCTTGGCTGGCAAAAAGATCTAGGTCCTAATGTACATGCTACAATTGTTTAGAGAGTGTTAGCAAATGAGGCAAGGGAATGCAAAGAAGTATGGGAGGTTATAAACACAAATTGAGATTTGATTTTTTTTCTTCAGCTGTTGATTTTCACTATAAAACTGACTCCATAGTTTAGATCTGGTTACCCTTTATAAAAATCTAAACTTTTTGTATTACTTATATTAAATGTACTAACAGTGGACTTTTCCATCTGCAGATTATACTGAATGACCAGCAGTGGCAGTGTTTCACAGCAGAGTTTCTCTGAATTGCCAAGACTGAAGCAAACAAAAAAAAAAGGAAGTCTTGTGGCATACTGCATCATTTTATCAATTTATGTGGTAAGTAAAACGCCCAATCATTCTTTTAGGCATTAAAAAGATGTTCATAGCATCAGAATGTCCTCACTACTTTATAGTGGGAGCCTGTGCCTGAATATAATTTCTGTTAAGAAAGAAGTAATATGGATCACATTATGTTGGTCATGATATTGAATAAAAGACTGACTGACTCGAACTCTACTAAAACCTGCTTTAGATCCTGGTGCTAGCAATGTTCCATTCGAGGAAATAGCTGTCTTTGAGGCTGAAATGCACCATCTCACTTATGAAAAGTAGTGTTAAATTCTCACGGTAGGAAGTTCATCTAACCTCTTCTCCTGCACTCTATATGTTTGACTCTGATACTCAAGATGGATTGTTGTTAAGGATAGTCCGTCTATGTACCTCCATCCCACTTTGAAGAAGGACACAGTGCTTTGACTGGTTCAGATTCCTTTACCATTCCCTCTCCTACGTGGCTGGAAGTCATGAATACAGATAGTAAGCTACTGCATAACTTCTGATATCTCATCCTCCTGTGTGGTCAGCTTCCACAAGGACAATTGGTCCAGGGGTGTCTGACATCATAAAGCTAAAGCTAAAGCAAGAAGTTGTCTGACATGAGATGCCATTATGTTGCCTAGCAGTCTGACATCATAAAGCTAAAGCAAGATGCTTTCTGACTAGAGGGCCACTCTGTTGCGTAGCAGCTGACATCATTAAGGTCAATCAAGATGTTGTCTGACATGAGAGCCGCTCGGTTGCCTAACAAGGAGTAGGATACATTTATCTAGGTAATTGTATGAGTTGCAGGATAGACAGGTTGCCCAACTGAAAGATGAGGTGGTAAGATGAAAGAAATTAGGACTTTATTTAGACTTATACATTTGTATGAACGGAAGTTTGAGCATAAAAGACTCAACTTCACTGTTGCTGAACTGGTAGGATTTGGCTAAAGAGAAGATGGAAATGATGCTATTCATAGTTTCTATTATTCCCGTTAACTGTAGCATAACCCTTAATCTCTCAACTTATCAGCTGGCTTCATTGCTACTGGTGTACCATATCCTAAAACAAAGGAAGTGAGAAGGGTGTGCTGCCTCTTGGCTGGCAAAAAGATCTAGGTCCTAATGTACATGCTACAATTGTTTAGAGAGTGTTAGCAAATGAGGCAAGGGAATGCAGAGAAGTATGGGAGGTTATAAACACAAATTGAGATTTGATTTTTTTTCTTCAGCTGTTGATTTTCACTATAAAACTGACTCCATAGTTTAGATCTGGTTACCCTTTATAAAAATCTAAACTTTTTGTATTGCTTATATTAAATGTACTAACAGTGGACTTTTCCATCTGCAGATTATACTGAATGACCAGCAGTGGCAGTGTTTCACAGCAGAGTTTATCTGAATTGCCAAGACTGAAGCAAACAAAAAAAAAGGAAGTCTTGTGGCATACTGCATCATTTTATCAATTTATGTGGTAAGTAAAACGCCCAATCATTCTTTTAGGCATTAAAAAGATGTTCATAGCATCGGAATGTCCTCACTACTTTATAGTGGGAGCCTGTGCCTGAATATAATTTCTGTTAAGAAAGAAGTAATATGGATCACATTATGTTGGTCATGATATTTAATAAAAGACTGACTGACTCGAACTCTACTAAAACCTGCTTTAGATCCTGGTGCTAGCAATGTTCCATTCGAGGAAATTGCTGTCTTTGAGGCTGAAATGCACCATCTCACTTATGAAAAGTAGTGTTAAATTCTCACGGTAGGAAGCTCATCTAACCTCTTCTCCAACACTCTATATGTTTGACTCTGATACTCAAGATGGATTGTTGTTAAGGATAGTCCGTCTATGTACCTCCATCCCACTTTCAAGAAGGACACAGTGCTTTGACTGGTTCAGATTCCTTTACCATTCCCTCTCCTACGTGGCTGGAAGTCATGAATACAGATAGTAAGCTACTGCATAACTTCTGATATCTCATCCTCCTGTGTGGTCAGCTTCCACAAGGACAATTGGTCCAGGGGTGTCTGACATCATAAAGCTAAAGCTAAAGCAAGAAGTTGTCTGACATGAGATGCCATTCTGTTGCCTAGCAGTCTGACATCATAAAGCTAAAGCAAGATGCTTTCTGACTAGAGGGCCACTCTGTTGCGTAGCAGCTGACATCATTAAGGTCATTCAAGATGTTGTCTGACATGAGAGCCGCTCGGTTGCCTAACAAGGAGTAGGATACATTTATCTAGGTAATTGTATGAGTTGCAGGATAGACAGGTTGCCCAACTGAAAGATGAGGTGGTAAGATGAAAGAAATTAGGACTTTATTTAGACTTATACATTTGTATGAACGGAAGTTTGAGCATAAAAGACTCAACTTCACTGTTGCTGAACTGGTAGGATTTGGCTAAAGAGAAGATGGAAATGATGCTATTCATAGTTTCTATTATTCCCGTTAACTGTAGCATAACCCTTAATCTCTCAACTTATCAGCTGGCTTCATTGCTACTGGTGTACCATATCCTAAAACAAAGGAAGTGAGAGGGGTGTGCTGCCTCTTGGCTGGCAAAAAGATCTAGGTCCTAATGTACATGCTACAATTGTTTAGAGAGTGTTAGCAAATGAGGCAAGGGAATGCAGAGAAGTATGGGAGGTTATAAACACAAATTGAGATTTGATTTTTTTTATTCAGCTGTTGATTTTCACTATAAAACTGACTCCATAGTTTAGATCTGGTTACCCTTTATAAAAATCTAAACTTTTTGTATTGCTTATATTAAATGTACTAACAGTGGACTTTTCCATCTGCAGATTATACTGAATGACCAGCAGTGGCAGTGTTTCACAGCAGAGTTTCTCTGAATTGCCAAGACTGAAGCAAACAAAAAAAAAGGAAGTCTTGTGGCATACTGCATCATTTTATCAATTTATGTGGTAAGTAAAACGCCCAATCATTCTTTTAGGCATTAAAAAGATGTTCATAGCATCGGAATGTCCTCACTACTTTATAGTGGGAGCCTGTGCCTGAATATAATTTCTGTTAAGAAAGAAGTAATATGGATCACATTATGTTGGTCATGATATTTAATAAAAGACTGACTGACTCGAACTCTACTAAAACCTGCTTTAGATCCTGGTGCTAGCAATGTTCCATTCGAGGAAATTGCTGTCTTTGAGGCTGAAATGCACCATCTCACTTATGAAAAGTAGTGTTAAATTCTCACGGTAGGAAGCTCATCTAACCTCTTCTCCAACACTCTATATGTTTGACTCTGATACTCAAGATGGATTGTTGTTAAGGATAGTCCGTCTATGTACCTCCATCCCACTTTCAAGAAGGACACAGTGCTTTGACTGGTTCAGATTCCTTTACCATTCCCTCTCCTACGTGGCTGGAAGTCATGAATACAGATAGTAAGCTACTGCATAACTTCTGATATCTCATCCTCCTGTGTGGTCAGCTTCCACAAGGACAATTGGTCCAGGGGTGTCTGACATCATAAAGCTAAAGCTAAAGCAAGAAGTTGTCTGACATGAGATGCCATTCTGTTGCCTAGCAGTCTGAGATCATAAAGCTAAAGCAAGATGCTTTCTGACTAGAGGGCCACTCTGTTGCGTAGCAGCTGACATCATTAAGGTCAATCAAGATGTTGACTGACATGAGAGCCGCTCGGTTGCCTAACAAGGAGTAGCATACATTTATCTAGGTAATTGTATGAGTTGCAGGATAGACAGGTTGCCCAACTGAAAGATGAGGTGGTAAGATGAAAGAAATTAGGACTTTATTTAGACTTATACATTTGTATGAACGGAAGTTTGAGCATAAAAGACTCAACTTCACTGTTGCTGAACTGGTAGGATTTGGCTAAAGAGAAGATGGAAATGATGCTATTCATAGTTTCTATTATTCCCGTTAACTGTAGCATAACCCTTAATCTCTCAACTTATCAGCTGGCTTCATTGCTACTGGTGTACCATATCCTAAAACAAAGGAAGTGAGAGGGGTGTGCTGCCTCTTGGCTGGCAAAAAGATCTAGGTCCTAATGTACATGCTACAATTGTTTAGAGAGTGTTAGCAAATGAGGCAAGGGAATGCAGAGAAGTATGGGAGGTTATAAACACAAATTGAGATTTGATTTTTTTTCTTCAGCTGTTGATTTTCACTATAAAACTGACTCCATAGTTTAGATCTGGTTACCCTTTATAAAAATCTAAACTTTTTGTATTGCTTATATTAAATGTACTAACAGTGGACTTTTCCATCTGCAGATTATACTGAATGACCAGCAGTGGCAGTGTTTCACAGCAGAGTTTCTCTGAATTGCCAAGACTGAAGCAAACAAAAAAAAAAGGAAGTCTTGTGGCATACTGCATCATTTTATCAATTTATGTGGTAAGTAAAACGCCCAATCATTCTTTTAGGCATTAAAAAGATGTTCATAGCATCGGAATGTCCTCACTACTTTATAGTGGGAGCCTGTGCCTGAATATAATTTCTGTTAAGAAAGAAGTAATATGGATCACATTATGTTGGTCATGATATTTAATAAAAGACTGACTGACTCGAACTCTACTAAAACCTGCTTTAGATCCTGGTGCTAGCAATGTTCCATTCGAGGAAATTGCTGTCTTTGAGGCTGAAATGCACCATCTCACTTATGAAAAGTAGTGTTAAATTCTCACGGTAGGAAGCTCATCTAACCTCTTCTCCAACACTCTATATGTTTGACTCTGATACTCAAGATGGATTGTTGTTAAGGATAGTCCGTCTATGTACCTCCATCCCACTTTCAAGAAGGACACAGTGCTTTGACTGGTTCAGATTCCTTTACCATTCCCTCTCCTACGTGGCTGGAAGTCATGAATACAGATAGTAAGCTACTGCATAACTTCTGATATCTCATCCTCCTGTGTGGTCAGCTTCCACAAGGACAATTGGTCCAGGGGTGTCTGACATCATAAAGCTAAAGCTAAAGCAAGAAGTTGTCTGACATGAGATGCCATTCTGTTGCCTAGCAGTCTGAGATCATAAAGCTAAAGCAAGATGCTTTCTGACTAGAGGGCCACTCTGTTGCGTAGCAGCTGACATCATTAAGGTCAATCAAGATGTTGTCTGACATGAGAGCCGCTCGGTTGCCTAACAAGGAGTAGCATACATTTATCTAGGTAATTGTATGAGTTGCAGGATAGACAGGTTGCCCAACTGAAAGATGAGGTGGTAAGATGAAAGAAATTAGGACTTTATTTAGACTTATACATTTGTATGAACGGAAGTTTGAGCATAAAAGACTCAACTTCACTGTTGCTGAACTGGTAGGATTTGGCTAAAGAGAAGATGGAAATGATGCTATTCATAGTTTCTATTATTCCCGTTAACTGTAGCATAACCCTTAATCTCTCAACTTATCAGCTGGCTTCATTGCTACTGGTGTACCATATCCTAAAACAAAGGAAGTGAGAGGGGTGTGCTGCCTCTTGGCTGGCAAAAAGATCTAGGTCCTAATGTACATGCTACAATTGTTTAGAGAGTGTTAGCAAATGAGGCAAGGGAATGCAGAGAAGTATGGGAGGTTATAAACACAAATTGAGATTTGATTTTTTTTATTCAGTTGTTGATTTTCACTATAAAACTGACTCCATAGTTTAGATCTGGTTACCCTTTATAAAAATCTAAACTTTTTGTATTGCTTATATTAAATGTACTAACAGTGGACTTTTCCATCTGCAGATTATACTGAATGACCAGCAGTGGCAGTGTTTCACAGCAGAGTTTCTCTGAATTGCCAAGACTGAAGCAAACAAAAAAAAAGGAAGTCTTGTGGCATACTGCATCATTTTATCAATTTATGTGGTAAGTAAAACGCCCAATCATTCTTTTAGGCATTAAAAAGATGTTCATAGCATCAGAATGTCCTCACTACTTTATAGTGGGAGCCTGTGCCTGAATATAATTTCTGTTAAGAAAGAAGTAATATGGATCACATTATGTTGGTCATGATATTTAATAAAAGACTGACTGACTCGAACTCTACTAAAACCTGCTTTAGATCCTGGTGCTAGCAATGTTCCATTCGAGGAAATTGCTGTCTTTGAGGCTGAAATGCACCATCTCACTTATGAAAAGTAGTGTTAAATTCTCACGGTAGGAAGCTCATCTAACCTCTTCTCCAACACTCTATATGTTTGACTCTGATACTCAAGATGGATTGTTGTTAAGGATAGTCCGTCTATGTACCTCCATCCCACTTTCAAGAAGGACACAGTGCTTTGACTGGTTCAGATTCCTTTACCATTCCCTCTCCTACGTGGCTGGAAGTCATGAATACAGATAGTAAGCTACTGCATAACTTCTGATATCTCATCCTCCTGTGTGGTCAGCTTCCACAAGGACAATTGGTCCAGGGGTGTCTGACATCATAAAGCTAAAGCTAAAGCAAGAAGTTGTCTGACATGAGATGCCATTCTGTTGCCTAGCAGTCTGAGATCATAAAGCTAAAGCAAGATGCTTTCTGACTAGAGGGCCACTCTGTTGCGTAGCAGCTGACATCATTAAGGTCAATCAAGATGTTGTCTGACATGAGAGCCGCTCGGTTGCCTAACAAGGAGTAGGATACATTTATCTAGGTAATTGTATGAGTTGCAGGATAGACAGGTTGCCCAACTGAAAGATGAGGTGGTAAGATGAAAGAAATTAGGACTTTATTTAGACTTATACATTTGTATGAACGGAAGTTTGAGCATAAAAGACTCAACTTCACTGTTGCTGAACTGGTAGGATTTGGCTAAAGAGAAGATGGAAATGATGCTATTCATAGTTTCTATTATTCCCATTAACTGTAGCATAACCCTTAATCTCTCAACTTATCAGCTGGCTTCATTGCTACTGGTGTACCATATCCTAAAACAAAGGAAGTGAGAAGGGTGTGCTGCCTCTTGGCTGGCAAAAAGATCTAGGTCCTAATGTACATGCTACAATTGTTTAGAGAGTGTTAGCAAATGAGGCAAGGGAATGCAGAGAAGTATGGGAGGTTATAAACACAAATTGAGATTTGATTTTTTTTCTTCAGCTGTTGATTTTCACTATAAAACTGACTCCATAGTTTAGATCTGGTTACCCTTTATACAAATCTAAACTTTTTGTATTGCTTATATTAAATGTACTAACAGTGGACTTTTCCATCTGCAGATTATACTGAATGACCAGCAGTGGCAGTGTTTCACAGCAGAGTTTCTCTGAATTGCCAAGACTGAAGCAAACAAAAAAAAAAGGAAGTCTTGTGGCATACTGCATCATTTTATCAATTTATGTGGTAAGTAAAACGCCCAATCATTCTTTTAGGCATTAAAAAGATGTTCATAGCATCGGAATGTCCTCACTACTTTATAGTGGGAGCCTGTGCCTGAATATAATTTCTGTTAAGAAAGAAGTAATATGGATCACATTATGTTGGTCATGATATTTAATAAAAGACTGACTGACTCGAACTCTACTAAAACCTGCTTTAGATCCTGGTGCTAGCAATGTTCCATTCGAGGAAATTGCTGTCTTTGAGGCTGAAATGCACCATCTCACTTATGAAAAGTAGTGTTAAATTCTCACGGTAGGAAGCTCATCTAACCTCTTCTCCAACACTCTATATGTTTGACTCTGATACTCAAGATGGATTGTTGTTAAGGATAGTCCGTCTATGTACCTCCATCCCACTTTCAAGAAGGACACATTGCTTTGACTGGTTCAGATTCCTTTACCATTCCCTCTCCTACGTGGCTGGAAGTCATGAATACAGATAGTAAGCTACTGCATAACTTCTGATATCTCATCCTCCTGTGTGGTCAGCTTCCACAAGGACAATTGGTCCAGGGGTGTCTGACATCATAAAGCTAAAGCTAAAGCAAGAAGTTGTCTGACATGAGATGCCATTCTGTTGCCTAGCAGTCTGAGATCATAAAGCTAAAGCAAGATGCTTTCTGACTAGAGGGCCACTCTGTTGCGTAGCAGCTGACATCATTAAGGTCAATCAAGATGTTGTCTGACATGAGAGCCGTTCGGTTGCCTAACAAGGAGTAGCATACATTTATCTAGGTAATTGTATGAGTTGCAGGATAGACAGGTTGCCCAACTGAAAGATGAGGTGGTAAGATGAAAGAAATTAGGACTTTATTTAGACTTATACATTTGTATGAACGGAAGTTTGAGCATAAAAGACTCAACTTCACTGTTGCTGAACTGGTAGGATTTGGCTAAAGAGAAGATGGAAATGATGCTATTCATAGTTTCTATTATTCCCGTTAACTGTAGCATAACCCTTAATCTCTCAACTTATCAGCTGGCTTCATTGCTACTGGTGTACCATATCCTAAAACAAAGGAAGTGAGAGGGGTGTGCTGCCTCTTGGCTGGCAAAAAGATCTAGGTCCTAATGTACATGCTACAATTGTTTAGAGAGTGTTAGCAAATGAGGCAAGGGAATGCAGAGAAGTATGGGAGGTTATAAACACAAATTGAGATTTGATTTTTTTTCTTCAGCTGTTGATTTTCACTATAAAACTGACTCCATAGTTTAGATCTGGTTACCCTTTATAAAAATCTAAACTTTTTGTATTGCTTATATTAAATGTACTAACAGTGGACTTTTCCATCTGCAGATTATACTGAATGACCAGCAGTGGCAGTGTTTCACAGCAGAGTTTCTCTGAATTGCCAAGACTGAAGCAAACAAAAAAAAGGAAGTCTTGTGGCATACTGCATCATTTTATCAATTTATGTGGTAAGTAAAACGCCCAATCATTCTTTTAGGCATTAAAAAGATGTTCATAGCATCAGAATGTCCTCACTACTTTATAGTGGGAGCCTGTGCCTGAATATAATTTCTGTTAAGAAAGAAGTAATATGGATCACATTATGTTGGTCATGATATTTAATAAAAGACTGACTGACTCGAACTCTACTAAAACCTGCTTTAGATCCTGGTGCTAGCAATGTTCCATTCGAGGAAATTGCTGTCTTTGAGGCTGAAATGCACCATCTCACTTATGAAAAGTAGTGTTAAATTCTCACGGTAGGAAGCTCATCTAACCTCTTCTCCAACACTCTATATGTTTGACTCTGATACTCAAGATGGATTGTTGTTAAGGATAGTCCATCTATGTACCTCCATCCCACTTTCAAGAAGGACACAGTGCTTTGACTGGTTCAGATTCCTTTACCATTCCCTCTCCTACGTGGCTGGAAGTCATGAATACAGATAGTAAGCTACTGCATAACTTCTGATATCTCATCCTCCTGTGTGGTCAGCTTCCACAAGGACAATTGGTCCAGGGGTGTCTGACATCATAAAGCTAAAGCTAAAGCAAGAAGTTGTCTGACATGAGATGCCATTCTGTTGCCTAGCAGTCTGAGATCATAAAGCTAAAGCAAGATGCTTTCTGACTAGAGGGCCACTCTGTTGCGTAGCAGCTGACATCATTAAGGTCAATCAAGATGTTGTCTGACATGAGAGCCGCTCGGTTGCCTAACAAGGAGTAGCATACATTTATCTAGGTAATTGTATGAGTTGCAGGATAGACAGGTTGCCCAACTGAAAGATGAGGTGGTAAGATGAAAGAAATTAGGACTTTATTTAGACTTATACATTTGTATGAACGGAAGTTTGAGCATAAAAGACTCAACTTCACTGTTGCTGAACTGGTAGGATTTGGCTAAAGAGAAGATGGAAATGATGCTATTCATAGTTTCTATTATTCCCGTTAACTGTAGCATAACCCTTAATCTCTCAACTTATCAGCTGGCTTCATTGCTACTGGTGTACCATATCCTAAAACAAAGGAAGTGAGAGGGGTGTGCTGCCTCTTGGCTGGCAAAAAGATCTAGGTCCTAATGTACATGCTACAATTGTTTAGAGAGTGTTAGCAAATGAGGAAAGGAATGCAGAGAAGTATGGGAGGTTATAAACACAAATTGAGATTTGATTTTTTTTATTCAGCTGTTGATTTTCACTATAAAACTGACTCCATAGTTTAGATCTGGTTACCCTTTATAAAAATCTAAACTTTTTGTATTGCTTATATTAAATGTACTAACAGTGGACTTTTCCATCTGCAGATTATACTGAATGACCAGCAGTGGCAGTGTTTCACAGCAGAGTTTCTCTGAATTGCCAAGACTGAAGCAAACAAAAAAAAAGGAAGTCTTGTGGCATACTGCATCATTTTATCAATTTATGTGGTAAGTAAAACGCCCAATCATTCTTTTAGGCATTAAAAAGATGTTCATAGCATCGGAATGTCCTCACTACTTTATAGTGGGAGCCTGTGCCTGAATATAATTTCTGTTAAGAAAGAAGTAATATGGATCACATTATGTTGGTCATGATATTTAATAAAAGACTGACTGACTCGAACTCTACTAAAACCTGCTTTAGATCCTGGTGCTAGCAATGTTCCATTCGAGGAAATTGCTGTCTTTGAGGCTGAAATGCACCATCTCACTTATGAAAAGTAGTGTTAAATTCTCACGGTAGGAAGCTCATCTAACCTCTTCTCCAACACTCTATATGTTTGACTCTGATACTCAAGATGGATTGTTGTTAAGGATAGTCCGTCTATGTACCTCCATCCCACTTTCAAGAAGGACACAGTGCTTTGACTGGTTCAGATTCCTTTACCATTCCCTCTCCTACGTGGCTGGAAGTCATGAATACAGATAGTAAGCTACTGCATAACTTCTGATATCTCATCCTCCTGTGTGGTCAGCTTCCACAAGGACAATTGGTCCAGGGGTGTCTGACATCATAAAGCTAAAGCTAAAGCAAGAAGTTGTCTGACATGAGATGCCATTCTGTTGCCTAGCAGTCTGAGATCATAAAGCTAAAGCAAGATGCTTTCTGACTAGAGGGCCACTCTGTTGCGTAGCAGCTGACATCATTAAGGTCAATCAAGATGTTGTCTGACATGAGAGCCGCTCGGTTGCCTAACAAGGAGTAGCATACATTTATCTAGGTAATTGTATGAGTTGCAGGATAGACAGGTTGCCCAACTGAAAGATGAGGTGGTAAGATGAAAGAAATTAGGACTTTATTTAGACTTATACATTTGTATGAACGGAAGTTTGAGCATAAAAGACTCAACTTCACTGTTGCTGAACTGGTAGGATTTGGCTAAAGAGAAGATGGAAATGATGCTATTCATAGTTTCTATTATTCCCGTTAACTGTAGCATAACCCTTAATCTCTCAACTTATCAGCTGGCTTCATTGCTACTGGTGTACCATATCCTAAAACAAAGGAAGTGAGAGGGGTGTGCTGCCTCTTGGCTGGCAAAAAGATCTAGGTCCTAATGTACATGCTACAATTGTTTAGAGAGTGTTAGCAAATGAGGCAAGGGAATGCAGAGAAGTATGGGAGGTTATAAACACAAATTGAGATTTGATTTTTTTTCTTCAGCTGTTGATTTTCACTATAAAACTGACTCCATAGTTTAGATCTGGTTACCCTTTATAAAAATCTAAACTTTTTGTATTGCTTATATTAAATGTACTAACAGTGGACTTTTCCATCTGCAGATTATACTGAATGACCAGCAGTGGCAGTGTTTCACAGCAGAGTTTCTCTGAATTGCCAAGACTGAAGCAAACAAAACAAAAAAAGGAAGTCTTGTGGCATACTGCATCATTTTATCCATTTATGTGGTAAGTAAAACGCCCAATCATTCTTTTAGGCATTAAAAAGATGTTCATAGCATCGGAATGTCCTCACTACTTTATAGTGGGAGCCTGTGCCTGAATATAATTTCTGTTAAGAAAGAAGTAATATGGATCACATTATGTTGGTCATGATATTTAATAAAAGACTGACTGACTCGAACTCTACTAAAACCTGCTTTAGATCCTGGTGCTAGCAATGTTCCATTCGAGGAAATTGCTGTCTTTGAGGCTGAAATGCACCATCTCACTTATGAAAAGTAGTGTTAAATTCTCACGGTAGGAAGCTCATCTAACCTCTTCTCCAACACTCTATATGTTTGACTCTGATACTCAAGATGGATTGTTGTTAAGGATAGTCCGTCTATGTACCTCCATCCCACTTTCAAGAAGGACACAGTGCTTTGACTGGTTCAGATTCCTTTACCATTCCCTCTCCTACGTGGCTGGAAGTCATGAATACAGATAGTAAGCTACTGCATAACTTCTGATATCTCATCCTCCTGTGTGGTCAGCTTCCACAAGGACAATTGGTCCAGGGGTGTCTGACATCATAAAGCTAAAGCTAAAGCAAGAAGTTGTCTGACATGAGATGCCATTCTGTTGCCTAGCAGTCTGAGATCATAAAGCTAAAGCAAGATGCTTTCTGACTAGAGGGCCACTCTGTTGCGTAGCAGCTGACATCATTAAGGTCAATCAAGATGTTGACTGACATGAGAGCCGCTCGGTTGCCTAACAAGGAGTAGCATACATTTATCTAGGTAATTGTATGAGTTGCAGGATAGACAGGTTGCCCAACTGAAAGATGAGGTGGTAAGATGAAAGAAATTAGGACTTTATTTAGACTTGTACATTTGTATGAACGGAAGTTTGAGCATAAAAGACTCAACTTCACTGTTGCTGAACTGGTAGGATTTGGCTAAAGAGAAGATGGAAATGATGCTATTCATAGTTTCTATTATTCCCGTTAACTGTAGCATAACCCTTAATCTCTCAACTTATCAGCTGGCTTCATTGCTACTGGTGTACCATATCCTAAAACAAAGGAAGTGAGAGGGGTGTGCTGCCTCTTGGCTGGCAAAAAGATCTAGGTCCTAATGTACATGCTACAATTGTTTAGAGAGTGTTAGCAAATGAGGCAAGGGAATGCAGAGAAGTATGGGAGGTTATAAACACAAATTGAGATTTGATTTTTTTTCTTCAGCTGTTGATTTTCACTATAAAACTGACTCCATAGTTTAGATCTGGTTACCCTTTATAAAAATCTAAACTTTTTGTATTGCTTATATTAAATGTACTAACAGTGGACTTTTCCATCTGCAGATTATACTGAATGACCAGCAGTGGCAGTGTTTCACAGCAGAGTTTCTCTGAATTGCCAAGACTGAAGCAAACAAAAAAAAAAGGAAGTCTTGTGGCATACTGCATCATTTTATCAATTTATGTGGTAAGTAAAACGCCCAATCATTCTTTTAGGCATTAAAAAGATGTTCATAGCATCGGAATGTCCTCACTACTTTATAGTGGGAGCCTGTGCCTGAATATAATTTCTGTTAAGAAAGAAGTAATATGGATCACATTATGTTGGTCATGATATTTAATAAAAGACTGACTGACTCGAACTCTACTAAACCTGCTTTAGATCCTGGTGCTAGCAATGTTCTATTCAAGGAAATTGCTGTCTTTGAGGCTGAAATGCACCATCTCACTTATGAAAAGTAGTGTTAAATTCTCACGGTAGGAAGCTCATCTAACCTCTTCTCCAACACTCTATATGTTTGACTCTGATACTCAAGATGGATTGTTGTTAAGGATAGTCCGTCTATGTACCTCCATCCCACTTTCAAGAAGGACACAGTGCTTTGACTGGTTCAGATTCCTTTACCATTCCCTCTCCTACGTGGCTGGAAGTCATGAATACAGATAGTAAGCTACTGCATAACTTCTGATATCTCATCCTCCTGTGTGGTCAGCTTCCACAAGGACAATTGGTCCAGGGGTGTCTGACATCATAAAGCTAAAGCTAAAGCAAGAAGTTGTCTGACATGAGATGCCATTCTGTTGCCTAGCAGTCTGAGATCATAAAGCTAAAGCAAGATGCTTTCTGACTAGAGGGCCACTCTGTTGCGTAGCAGCTGACATCATTAAGGTCAATCAAGATGTTGTCTGACATGAGAGCCGCTCGGTTGCCTAACAAGGAGTAGCATACATTTATCTAGGTAATTGTATGAGTTGCAGGATAGACAGGTTGCCCAACTGAAAGATGAGGTGGTAAGATGAAAGAAATTAGGACTTTATTTAGACTTATACATTTGTATGAACGGAAGTTTGAGCATAAAAGACTCAACTTCACTGTTGCTGAACTGGTAGGATTTGGCTAAAGAGAAGATGGAAATGATGCTATTCATAGTTTCTATTATTCCCGTTAACTGTAGCATAACCCTTAATCTCTCAACTTATCAGCTGGCTTCATTGCTACTGGTGTACCATATCCTAAAACAAAGGAAGTGAGAGGGGTGTGCTGCCTCTTGGCTGGCAAAAAGATCTAGGTCCTAATGTACATGCTACAATTGTTTAGAGAGTGTTAGCAAATGAGGCAAGGGAATGCAGAGAAGTATGGGAGGTTATAAACACAAATTGAGATTTGATTTTTTTTCTTCAGCTGTTGATTTTCACTATAAAACTGACTCCATAGTTTAGATCTGGTTACCCTTTATAAAAATCTAAACTTTTTGTATTACTTATATTAAATGTACTAACAGTGGACTTTTCCATCTGCAGATTATACTGAATGACCAGCAGTGGCAGTGTTTCACAGCAGAGTTTCTCTGAATTGCCAAGACTGAAGCAAACAAAAAAAAAGGAAGTCTTGTGGCATACTGCATCATTTTATCAATTTATGTGGTAAGTAAAACGCCCAATCATTCTTTTAGGCATTAAAAAGATGTTCATAGCATCAGAATGTCCTCACTACTTTATAGTGGGAGCCTGTGCCTGAATATAATTTCTGTTAAGAAAGAAGTAATATGGATCACATTATGTTGGTCATGATATTTAATAAAAGACTGACTGACTCGAACTCTACTAAAACCTGCTTTAGATCCTGGTGCTAGCAATGTTCCATTTGAGGAAATAGCTGTCTTTGAGGCTGAAATGCACCATCTCACTTATGAAAAGTAGTGTTAAATTCTCACGGTAGGAAGTTCATCTAACCTCTTCTCCTGCACTCTATATGTTTGACTCTGATACTCAAGATGGATTGTTGTTAAGGATAGTCCGTCTATGTACCTCCATCCCACTTTGAAGAAGGACACAGTGCTTTGACTGGTTCAGATTCCTTTACCATTCCCTCTCCTACGTGGCTGGAAGTCATGAATACAGATAGTAAGCTACTGCATAACTTCTGATATCTCATCCTCCTGTGTGGTCAGCTTCCACAAGGACAATTGGTCCAGGGGTGTCTGACATCATAAAGCTAAAGCTAAAGCAAGAAGTTGTCTGACATGAGATGCCATTCTGTTGCCTAGCAGTCTGAGATCATAAAGCTAAAGCAAGATGCTTTCTGACTAGAGGGCCACTCTGTTGCGTAGCAGCTGACATCATTAAGGTCAATCAAGATGTTGTCTGACATGAGAGCCGCTCGGTTGCCTAACAAGGAGTAGCATACATTTATCTAGGTAATTGTATGAGTTGCAGGATAGACAGGTTGCCCAACTGAAAGATGAGGTGGTAAGATGAAAGAAATTAGGACTTTATTTAGACTTATACATTTGTATGAACGGAAGTTTGAGCATAAAAGACTCAACTTCACTGTTGCTGAACTGGTAGGATTTGGCTAAAGAGAAGATGGAAATGATGCTATTCATAGTTTCTATTATTCCCGTTAACTGTAGCATAACCCTTAATCTCTCAACTTATCAGCTGGCTTCATTGCTACTGGTGTACCATATCCTAAAACAAAGGAAGTGAGAGGGGTGTGCTGCCTCTTGGCTGGCAAAAAGATCTAGGTCCTAATGTACATGCTACAATTGTTTAGAGAGTGTTAGCAAATGAGGCAAGGGAATGCAGAGAAGTATGGGAGGTTATAAACACAAATTGAGATTTGATTTTTTTTATTCAGTTGTTGATTTTCACTATAAAACTGACTCCATAGTTTAGATCTGGTTACCCTTTATAAAAATCTAAACTTTTTGTATTGCTTATATTAAATGTACTAACAGTGGACTTTTCCATCTGCAGATTATACTGAATGACCAGCAGTGGCAGTGTTTCACAGCAGAGTTTCTCTGAATTGCCAAGACTGAAGCAAACAAAAAAAAAGGAAGTCTTGTGGCATACTGCATCATTTTATCAATTTATGTGGTAAGTAAAACGCCCAATCATTCTTTTAGGCATTAAAAAGATGTTCATAGCATCAGAATGTCCTCACTACTTTATAGTGGGAGCCTGTGCCTGAATATAATTTCTGTTAAGAAAGAAGTAATATGGATCACATTATGTTGGTCATGATATTTAATAAAAGACTGACTGACTCGAACTCTACTAAAACCTGCTTTAGATCCTGGTGCTAGCAATGTTCCATTCGAGGAAATTGCTGTCTTTGAGGCTGAAATGCACCATCTCACTTATGAAAAGTAGTGTTAAATTCTCACGGTAGGAAGCTCATCTAACCTCTTCTCCAACACTCTATATGTTTGACTCTGATACTCAAGATGGATTGTTGTTAAGGATAGTCCGTCTATGTACCTCCATCCCACTTTCAAGAAGGACACAGTGCTTTGACTGGTTCAGATTCCTTTACCATTCCCTCTCCTACGTGGCTGGAAGTCATGAATACAGATAGTAAGCTACTGCATAACTTCTGATATCTCATCCTCCTGTGTGGTCAGCTTCCACAAGGACAATTGGTCCAGGGGTGTCTGACATCATAAAGCTAAAGCTAAAGCAAGAAGTTGTCTGACATGAGATGCCATTCTGTTGCCTAGCAGTCTGAGATCATAAAGCTAAAGCAAGATGCTTTCTGACTAGAGGGCCACTCTGTTGCGTAGCAGCTGACATCATTAAGGTCAATCAAGATGTTGTCTGACATGAGAGCCGCTCGGTTGCCTAACAAGGAGTAGGATACATTTATCTAGGTAATTGTATGAGTTGCAGGATAGACAGGTTGCCCAACTGAAAGATGAGGTGGTAAGATGAAAGAAATTAGGACTTTATTTAGACTTATACATTTGTATGAACGGAAGTTTGAGCATAAAAGACTCAACTTCACTGTTGCTGAACTGGTAGGATTTGGCTAAAGAGAAGATGGAAATGATGCTATTCATAGTTTCTATTATTCCCGTTAACTGTAGCATAACCCTTAATCTCTCAACTTATCAGCTGGCTTCATTGCTACTGGTGTACCATATCCTAAAACAAAGGAAGTGAGAAGGGTGTGCTGCCTCTTGGCTGGCAAAAAGATCTAGGTCCTAATGTACATGCTACAATTGTTTAGAGAGTGTTAGCAAATGAGGCAAGGGAATGCAGAGAAGTATGGGAGGTTATAAACACAAATTGAGATTTGATTTTTTTTCTTCAGCTGTTGATTTTCACTATAAAACTGACTCCATAGTTTAGATCTGGTTACCCTTTATACAAATCTAAACTTTTTGTATTGCTTATATTAAATGTACTAACAGTGGACTTTTCCATCTGCAGATTATACTGAATGACCAGCAGTGGCAGTGTTTCACAGCAGAGTTTCTCTGAATTGCCAAGACTGAA
Source organism: Lissotriton vulgaris (assembly GCF_964263255.1). Lineage (NCBI taxonomy): Eukaryota > Metazoa > Chordata > Amphibia > Caudata > Salamandridae > Lissotriton > Lissotriton vulgaris. The sequence continues at coordinate 630,790,687 of NC_141699.1, read as the reverse complement.
GCAAACAAAAAAAAAAGGAAGTCTTGTGGCATACTGCATCATTTTATCAATTTATGTGGTAAGTAAAACGCCCAATCATTCTTTTAGGCATTAAAAAGATGTTCATAGCATCGGAATGTCCTCACTACTTTATAGTGGGAGCCTGTGCCTGAATATAATTTCTGTTAAGAAAGAAGTAATATGGATCACATTATGTTGGTCATGATATTTAATAAAAGACTGACTCGAACTCTACTAAAACCTGCTTTAGATCCTGGTGCTAGCAATGTTCCATTCGAGGAAATTGCTGTCTTTGAGGCTGAAATGCACCATCTCACTTATGAAAAGTAGTGTTAAATTCTCACGGTAGGAAGCTCATCTAACCTCTTCTCCAACACTCTATATGTTTGACTCTGATACTCAAGATGGATTGTTGTTAAGGATAGTCCGTCTATGTACCTCCATCCCACTTTCAAGAAGGACACATTGCTTTGACTGGTTCAGATTCCTTTACCATTCCCTCTCCTACGTGGCTGGAAGTCATGAATACAGATAGTAAGCTACTGCATAACTTCTGATATCTCATCCTCCTGTGTGGTCAGCTTCCACAAGGACAATTGGTCCAGGGGTGTCTGACATCATAAAGCTAAAGCTAAAGCAAGAAGTTGTCTGACATGAGATGCCATTCTGTTGCCTAGCAGTCTGAGATCATAAAGCTAAAGCAAGATGCTTTCTGACTAGAGGGCCACTCTGTTGCGTAGCAGCTGACATCATTAAGGTCAATCAAGATGTTGTCTGACATGAGAGCCGTTCGGTTGCCTAACAAGGAGTAGCATACATTTATCTAGGTAATTGTATGAGTTGCAGGATAGACAGGTTGCCCAACTGAAAGATGAGGTGGTAAGATGAAAGAAATTAGGACTTTATTTAGACTTATACATTTGTATGAACGGAAGTTTGAGCATAAAAGACTCAACTTCACTGTTGCTGAACTGGTAGGATTTGGCTAAAGAGAAGATGGAAATGATGCTATTCATAGTTTCTATTATTCCCGTTAACTGTAGCATAACCCTTAATCTCTCAACTTATCAGCTGGCTTCATTGCTACTGGTGTACCATATCCTAAAACAAAGGAAGTGAGAGGGGTGTGCTGCCTCTTGGCTGGCAAAAAGATCTAGGTCCTAATGTACATGCTACAATTGTTTAGAGAGTGTTAGCAAATGAGGAAAGGAATGCAGAGAAGTATGGGAGGTTATAAACACAAATTGAGATTTGATTTTTTTTCTTCAGCTGTTGATTTTCACTATAAAACTGACTCCATAGTTTAGATCTGGTTACCCTTTATAAAAATCTAAACTTTTTGTATTGCTTATATTAAATGTACTAACAGTGGACTTTTCCATCTGCAGATTATACTGAATGACCAGCAGTGGCAGTGTTTCACAGCAGAGTTTCTCTGAATTGCCAAGACTGAAGCAAACAAAAAAAAAAGGAAGTCTTGTGGCATACTGCATCATTTTATCAATTTATGTGGTAAGTAAAACGCCCAATCATTCTTTTAGGCATTAAAAAGATGTTCATAGCATCGGAATGTCCTCACTACTTTATAGTGGGAGCCTGTGCCTGAATATAATTTCTGTTAAGAAAGAAGTAATATGGATCACATTATGTTGGTCATGATATTTAATAAAAGACTGACTGACTCGAACTCTACTAAAACCTGCTTTAGATCCTGGTGCTAGCAATGTTCCATTCGAGGAAATTGCTGTCTTTGAGGCTGAAATGCACCATCTCACTTATGAAAAGTAGTGTTAAATTCTCACGGTAGGAAGCTCATCTAACCTCTTCTCCAACACTCTATATGTTTGACTCTGATACTCAAGATGGATTGTTGTTAAGGATAGTCCGTCTATGTACCTCCATCCCACTTTCAAGAAGGACACAGTGCTTTGACTGGTTCAGATTCCTTTACCATTCCCTCTCCTACGTGGCTGGAAGTCATGAATACAGATAGTAAGCTACTGCATAACTTCTGATATCTCATCCTCCTGTGTGGTCAGCTTCCACAAGGACAATTGGTCCAGGGGTGTCTGACATCATAAAGCTAAAGCTAAAGCAAGAAGTTGTCTGACATGAGATGCCATTCTGTTGCCTAGCAGTCTGAGATCATAAAGCTAAAGCAAGATGCTTTCTGACTAGAGGGCCACTCTGTTGCGTAGCAGCTGACATCATTAAGGTCAATCAAGATGTTGTCTGACATGAGAGCCGCTCGGTTGCCTAACAAGGAGTAGCATACATTTATCTAGGTAATTGTATGAGTTGCAGGATAGACAGGTTGCCCAACTGAAAGATGAGGTGGTAAGATGAAAGAAATTAGGACTTTATTTAGACTTATACATTTGTATGAACGGAAGTTTGAGCATAAAAGACTCAACTTCACTGTTGCTGAACTGGTAGGATTTGGCTAAAGAGAAGATGGAAATGATGCTATTCATAGTTTCTATTATTCCCGTTAACTGTAGCATAACCCTTAATCTCTCAACTTATCAGCTGGCTTCATTGCTACTGGTGTACCATATCCTAAAACAAAGGAAGTGAGAGGGGTGTGCTGCCTCTTGGCTGGCAAAAAGATCTAGGTCCTAATGTACATGCTACAATTGTTTAGAGAGTGTTAGCAAATGAGGCAAGGGAATGCAGAGAAGTATGGGAGGTTATAAACACAAATTGAGATTTGATTTTTTTTATTCAGTTGTTGATTTTCACTATAAAACTGACTCCATAGTTTAGATCTGGTTACCCTTTATAAAAATCTAAACTTTTTGTATTGCTTATATTAAATGTACTAACAGTGGACTTTTCCATCTGCAGATTATACTGAATGACCAGCAGTGGCAGTGTTTCACAGCAGAGTTTCTCTGAATTGCCAAGACTGAAGCAAACAAAAAAAAAGGAAGTCTTGTGGCATACTGCATCATTTTATCAATTTATGTGGTAAGTAAAACGCCCAATCATTCTTTTAGGCATTAAAAAGATGTTCATAGCATCAGAATGTCCTCACTACTTTATAGTGGGAGCCTGTGCCTGAATATAATTTCTGTTAAGAAAGAAGTAATATGGATCACATTATGTTGGTCATGATATTTAATAAAAGACTGACTGACTCGAACTCTACTAAAACCTGCTTTAGATCCTGGTGCTAGCAATGTTCCATTCGAGGAAATTGCTGTCTTTGAGGCTGAAATGCACCATCTCACTTATGAAAAGTAGTGTTAAATTCTCACGGTAGGAAGCTCATCTAACCTCTTCTCCAACACTCTATATGTTTGACTCTGATACTCAAGATGGATTGTTGTTAAGGATAGTCCGTCTATGTACCTCCATCCCACTTTCAAGAAGGACACAGTGCTTTGACTGGTTCAGATTCCTTTACCATTCCCTCTCCTACGTGGCTGGAAGTCATGAATACAGATAGTAAGCTACTGCATAACTTCTGATATCTCATCCTCCTGTGTGGTCAGCTTCCACAAGGACAATTGGTCCAGGGGTGTCTGACATCATAAAGCTAAAGCTAAAGCAAGAAGTTGTCTGACATGAGATGCCATTCTGTTGCCTAGCAGTCTGAGATCATAAAGCTAAAGCAAGATGCTTTCTGACTAGAGGGCCACTCTGTTGCGTAGCAGCTGACATCATTAAGGTCAATCAAGATGTTGTCTGACATGAGAGCCGCTCGGTTGCCTAACAAGGAGTAGGATACATTTATCTAGGTAATTGTATGAGTTGCAGGATAGACAGGTTGCCCAACTGAAAGATGAGGTGGTAAGATGAAAGAAATTAGGACTTTATTTAGACTTATACATTTGTATGAACGGAAGTTTGAGCATAAAAGACTCAACTTCACTGTTGCTGAACTGGTAGGATTTGGCTAAAGAGAAGATGGAAATGATGCTATTCATAGTTTCTATTATTCCCGTTAACTGTAGCATAACCCTTAATCTCTCAACTTATCAGCTGGCTTCATTGCTACTGGTGTACCATATCCTAAAACAAAGGAAGTGAGAAGGGTGTGCTGCCTCTTGGCTGGCAAAAAGATCTAGGTCCTAATGTACATGCTACAATTGTTTAGAGAGTGTTAGCAAATGAGGCAAGGGAATGCAGAGAAGTATGGGAGGTTATAAACACAAATTGAGATTTGATTTTTTTTCTTCAGCTGTTGATTTTCACTATAAAACTGACTCCATAGTTTAGATCTGGTTACCCTTTATACAAATCTAAACTTTTTGTATTGCTTATATTAAATGTACTAACAGTGGACTTTTCCATCTGCAGATTATACTGAATGACCAGCAGTGGCAGTGTTTCACAGCAGAGTTTCTCTGAATTGCCAAGACTGAAGCAAACAAAAAAAAAAGGAAGTCTTGTGGCATACTGCATCATTTTATCAATTTATGTGGTAAGTAAAACGCCCAATCATTCTTTTAGGCATTAAAAAGATGTTCATAGCATCGGAATGTCCTCACTACTTTATAGTGGGAGCCTGTGCCTGAATATAATTTCTGTTAAGAAAGAAGTAATATGGATCACATTATGTTGGTCATGATATTTAATAAAAGACTGACTGACTCGAAGACTACTAAAACCTGCTTTAGATCCTGGTGCTAGCAATGTTCCATTCGAGGAAATTGCTGTCTTTGAGGCTGAAATGCACCATCTCACTTATGAAAAGTAGTGTTAAATTCTCACGGTAGGAAGCTCATCTAACCTCTTCTCCAACACTCTATATGTTTGACTCTGATACTCAAGATGGATTGTTGTTAAGGATAGTCCGTCTATGTACCTCCATCCCACTTTCAAGAAGGACACATTGCTTTGACTGGTTCAGATTCCTTTACCATTCCCTCTCCTACGTGGCTGGAAGTCATGAATACAGATAGTAAGCTACTGCATAACTTCTGATATCTCATCCTCCTGTGTGGTCAGCTTCCACAAGGACAATTGGTCCAGGGGTGTCTGACATCATAAAGCTAAAGCTAAAGCAAGAAGTTGTCTGACATGAGATGCCATTCTGTTGCCTAGCAGTCTGAGATCATAAAGCTAAAGCAAGATGCTTTCTGACTAGAGGGCCACTCTGTTGCGTAGCAGCTGACATCATTAAGGTCAATCAAGATGTTGTCTGACATGAGAGCCGTTCGGTTGCCTAACAAGGAGTAGCATACATTTATCTAGGTAATTGTATGAGTTGCAGGATAGACAGGTTGCCCAACTGAAAGATGAGGTGGTAAGATGAAAGAAATTAGGACTTTATTTAGACTTATACATTTGTATGAACGGAAGTTTGAGCATAAAAGACTCAACTTCACTGTTGCTGAACTGGTAGGATTTGGCTAAAGAGAAGATGGAAATGATGCTATTCATAGTTTCTATTATTCCCGTTAACTGTAGCATAACCCTTAATCTCTCAACTTATCAGCTGGCTTCATTGCTACTGGTGTACCATATCCTAAAACAAAGGAAGTGAGAGGGGTGTGCTGCCTCTTGGCTGGCAAAAAGATCTAGGTCCTAATGTACATGCTACAATTGTTTAGAGAGTGTTAGCAAATGAGGCAAGGGAATGCAGAGAAGTATGGGAGGTTATAAACACAAATTGAGATTTGATTTTTTTTCTTCAGCTGTTGATTTTCACTATAAAACTGACTCCATAGTTTAGATCTGGTTACCCTTTATAAAAATCTAAACTTTTTGTATTGCTTATATTAAATGTACTAACAGTGGACTTTTCCATCTGCAGATTATACTGAATGACCAGCAGTGGCAGTGTTTCACAGCAGAGTTTCTCTGAATTGCCAAGACTGAAGCAAACAAAAAAAAGGAAGTCTTGTGGCATACTGCATCATTTTATCAATTTATGTGGTAAGTAAAACGCCCAATCATTCTTTTAGGCATTAAAAAGATGTTCATAGCATCAGAATGTCCTCACTACTTTATAGTGGGAGCCTGTGCCTGAATATAATTTCTGTTAAGAAAGAAGTAATATGGATCACATTATGTTGGTCATGATATTTAATAAAAGACTGACTGACTCGAACTCTACTAAAACCTGCTTTAGATCCTGGTGCTAGCAATGTTCCATTCGAGGAAATTGCTGTCTTTGAGGCTGAAATGCACCATCTCACTTATGAAAAGTAGTGTTAAATTCTCACGGTAGGAAGCTCATCTAACCTCTTCTCCAACACTCTATATGTTTGACTCTGATACTCAAGATGGATTGTTGTTAAGGATAGTCCATCTATGTACCTCCATCCCACTTTCAAGAAGGACACAGTGCTTTGACTGGTTCAGATTCCTTTACCATTCCCTCTCCTACGTGGCTGGAAGTCATGAATACAGATAGTAAGCTACTGCATAACTTCTGATATCTCATCCTCCTGTGTGGTCAGCTTCCACAAGGACAATTGGTCCAGGGGTGTCTGACATCATAAAGCTAAAGCTAAAGCAAGAAGTTGTCTGACATGAGATGCCATTCTGTTGCCTAGCAGTCTGAGATCATAAAGCTAAAGCAAGATGCTTTCTGACTAGAGGGCCACTCTGTTGCGTAGCAGCTGACATCATTAAGGTCAATCAAGATGTTGTCTGACATGAGAGCCGCTCGGTTGCCTAACAAGGAGTAGCATACATTTATCTAGGTAATTGTATGAGTTGCAGGATAGACAGGTTGCCCAACTGAAAGATGAGGTGGTAAGATGAAAGAAATTAGGACTTTATTTAGACTTATACATTTGTATGAACGGAAGTTTGAGCATAAAAGACTCAACTTCACTGTTGCTGAACTGGTAGGATTTGGCTAAAGAGAAGATGGAAATGATGCTATTCATAGTTTCTATTATTCCCGTTAACTGTAGCATAACCCTTAATCTCTCAACTTATCAGCTGGCTTCATTGCTACTGGTGTACCATATCCTAAAACAAAGGAAGTGAGAGGGGTGTGCTGCCTCTTGGCTGGCAAAAAGATCTAGGTCCTAATGTACATGCTACAATTGTTTAGAGAGTGTTAGCAAATGAGGAAAGGAATGCAGAGAAGTATGGGAGGTTATAAACACAAATTGAGATTTGATTTTTTTTATTCAGCTGTTGATTTTCACTATAAAACTGACTCCATAGTTTAGATCTGGTTACCCTTTATAAAAATCTAAACTTTTTGTATTGCTTATATTAAATGTACTAACAGTGGACTTTTCCATCTGCAGATTATACTGAATGACCAGCAGTGGCAGTGTTTCACAGCAGAGTTTCTCTGAATTGCCAAGACTGAAGCAAACAAAAAAAAAGGAAGTCTTGTGGCATACTGCATCATTTTATCAATTTATGTGGTAAGTAAAACGCCCAATCATTCTTTTAGGCATTAAAAAGATGTTCATAGCATCGGAATGTCCTCACTACTTTATAGTGGGAGCCTGTGCCTGAATATAATTTCTGTTAAGAAAGAAGTAATATGGATCACATTATGTTGGTCATGATATTTAATAAAAGACTGACTGACTCGAACTCTACTAAAACCTGCTTTAGATCCTGGTGCTAGCAATGTTCCATTCGAGGAAATTGCTGTCTTTGAGGCTGAAATGCACCATCTCACTTATGAAAAGTAGTGTTAAATTCTCACGGTAGGAAGCTCATCTAACCTCTTCTCCAACACTCTATATGTTTGACTCTGATACTCAAGATGGATTGTTGTTAAGGATAGTCCGTCTATGTACCTCCATCCCACTTTCAAGAAGGACACAGTGCTTTGACTGGTTCAGATTCCTTTACCATTCCCTCTCCTACGTGGCTGGAAGTCATGAATACAGATAGTAAGCTACTGCATAACTTCTGATATCTCATCCTCCTGTGTGGTCAGCTTCCACAAGGACAATTGGTCCAGGGGTGTCTGACATCATAAAGCTAAAGCTAAAGCAAGAAGTTGTCTGACATGAGATGCCATTCTGTTGCCTAGCAGTCTGAGATCATAAAGCTAAAGCAAGATGCTTTCTGACTAGAGGGCCACTCTGTTGCGTAGCAGCTGACATCATTAAGGTCAATCAAGATGTTGTCTGACATGAGAGCCGCTCGGTTGCCTAACAAGGAGTAGCATACATTTATCTAGGTAATTGTATGAGTTGCAGGATAGACAGGTTGCCCAACTGAAAGATGAGGTGGTAAGATGAAAGAAATTAGGACTTTATTTAGACTTATACATTTGTATGAACGGAAGTTTGAGCATAAAAGACTCAACTTCACTGTTGCTGAACTGGTAGGATTTGGCTAAAGAGAAGATGGAAATGATGCTATTCATAGTTTCTATTATTCCCGTTAACTGTAGCATAACCCTTAATCTCTCAACTTATCAGCTGGCTTCATTGCTACTGGTGTACCATATCCTAAAACAAAGGAAGTGAGAGGGGTGTGCTGCCTCTTGGCTGGCAAAAAGATCTAGGTCCTAATGTACATGCTACAATTGTTTAGAGAGTGTTAGCAAATGAGGCAAGGGAATGCAGAGAAGTATGGGAGGTTATAAACACAAATTGAGATTTGATTTTTTTTCTTCAGCTGTTGATTTTCACTATAAAACTGACTCCATAGTTTAGATCTGGTTACCCTTTATAAAAATCTAAACTTTTTGTATTGCTTATATTAAATGTACTAACAGTGGACTTTTCCATCTGCAGATTATACTGAATGACCAGCAGTGGCAGTGTTTCACAGCAGAGTTTCTCTGAATTGCCAAGACTGAAGCAAACAAAACAAAAAAAGGAAGTCTTGTGGCATACTGCATCATTTTATCCATTTATGTGGTAAGTAAAACGCCCAATCATTCTTTTAGGCATTAAAAAGATGTTCATAGCATCGGAATGTCCTCACTACTTTATAGTGGGAGCCTGTGCCTGAATATAATTTCTGTTAAGAAAGAAGTAATATGGATCACATTATGTTGGTCATGATATTTAATAAAAGACTGACTGACTCGAACTCTACTAAAACCTGCTTTAGATCCTGGTGCTAGCAATGTTCCATTCGAGGAAATTGCTGTCTTTGAGGCTGAAATGCACCATCTCACTTATGAAAAGTAGTGTTAAATTCTCACGGTAGGAAGCTCATCTAACCTCTTCTCCAACACTCTATATGTTTGACTCTGATACTCAAGATGGATTGTTGTTAAGGATAGTCCGTCTATGTACCTCCATCCCACTTTCAAGAAGGACACAGTGCTTTGACTGGTTCAGATTCCTTTACCATTCCCTCTCCTACGTGGCTGGAAGTCATGAATACAGATAGTAAGCTACTGCATAACTTCTGATATCTCATCCTCCTGTGTGGTCAGCTTCCACAAGGACAATTGGTCCAGGGGTGTCTGACATCATAAAGCTAAAGCTAAAGCAAGAAGTTGTCTGACATGAGATGCCATTCTGTTGCCTAGCAGTCTGAGATCATAAAGCTAAAGCAAGATGCTTTCTGACTAGAGGGCCACTCTGTTGCGTAGCAGCTGACATCATTAAGGTCAATCAAGATGTTGACTGACATGAGAGCCGCTCGGTTGCCTAACAAGGAGTAGCATACATTTATCTAGGTAATTGTATGAGTTGCAGGATAGACAGGTTGCCCAACTGAAAGATGAGGTGGTAAGATGAAAGAAATTAGGACTTTATTTAGACTTGTACATTTGTATGAACGGAAGTTTGAGCATAAAAGACTCAACTTCACTGTTGCTGAACTGGTAGGATTTGGCTAAAGAGAAGATGGAAATGATGCTATTCATAGTTTCTATTATTCCCGTTAACTGTAGCATAACCCTTAATCTCTCAACTTATCAGCTGGCTTCATTGCTACTGGTGTACCATATCCTAAAACAAAGGAAGTGAGAGGGGTGTGCTGCCTCTTGGCTGGCAAAAAGATCTAGGTCCTAATGTACATGCTACAATTGTTTAGAGAGTGTTAGCAAATGAGGCAAGGGAATGCAGAGAAGTATGGGAGGTTATAAACACAAATTGAGATTTGATTTTTTTTCTTCAGCTGTTGATTTTCACTATAAAACTGACTCCATAGTTTAGATCTGGTTACCCTTTATAAAAATCTAAACTTTTTGTATTGCTTATATTAAATGTACTAACAGTGGACTTTTCCATCTGCAGATTATACTGAATGACCAGCAGTGGCAGTGTTTCACAGCAGAGTTTCTCTGAATTGCCAAGACTGAAGCAAACAAAAAAAAAAGGAAGTCTTGTGGCATACTGCATCATTTTATCAATTTATGTGGTAAGTAAAACGCCCAATCATTCTTTTAGGCATTAAAAAGATGTTCATAGCATCGGAATGTCCTCACTACTTTATAGTGGGAGCCTGTGCCTGAATATAATTTCTGTTAAGAAAGAAGTAATATGGATCACATTATGTTGGTCATGATATTTAATAAAAGACTGACTGACTCGAACTCTACTAAACCTGCTTTAGATCCTGGTGCTAGCAATGTTCTATTCAAGGAAATTGCTGTCTTTGAGGCTGAAATGCACCATCTCACTTATGAAAAGTAGTGTTAAATTCTCACGGTAGGAAGCTCATCTAACCTCTTCTCCAACACTCTATATGTTTGACTCTGATACTCAAGATGGATTGTTGTTAAGGATAGTCCGTCTATGTACCTCCATCCCACTTTCAAGAAGGACACAGTGCTTTGACTGGTTCAGATTCCTTTACCATTCCCTCTCCTACGTGGCTGGAAGTCATGAATACAGATAGTAAGCTACTGCATAACTTCTGATATCTCATCCTCCTGTGTGGTCAGCTTCCACAAGGACAATTGGTCCAGGGGTGTCTGACATCATAAAGCTAAAGCTAAAGCAAGAAGTTGTCTGACATGAGATGCCATTCTGTTGCCTAGCAGTCTGAGATCATAAAGCTAAAGCAAGATGCTTTCTGACTAGAGGGCCACTCTGTTGCGTAGCAGCTGACATCATTAAGGTCAATCAAGATGTTGTCTGACATGAGAGCCGCTCGGTTGCCTAACAAGGAGTAGCATACATTTATCTAGGTAATTGTATGAGTTGCAGGATAGACAGGTTGCCCAACTGAAAGATGAGGTGGTAAGATGAAAGAAATTAGGACTTTATTTAGACTTATACATTTGTATGAACGGAAGTTTGAGCATAAAAGACTCAACTTCACTGTTGCTGAACTGGTAGGATTTGGCTAAAGAGAAGATGGAAATGATGCTATTCATAGTTTCTATTATTCCCGTTAACTGTAGCATAACCCTTAATCTCTCAACTTATCAGCTGGCTTCATTGCTACTGGTGTACCATATCCTAAAACAAAGGAAGTGAGAGGGGTGTGCTGCCTCTTGGCTGGCAAAAAGATCTAGGTCCTAATGTACATGCTACAATTGTTTAGAGAGTGTTAGCAAATGAGGCAAGGGAATGCAGAGAAGTATGGGAGGTTATAAACACAAATTGAGATTTGATTTTTTTTCTTCAGCTGTTGATTTTCACTATAAAACTGACTCCATAGTTTAGATCTGGTTACCCTTTATAAAAATCTAAACTTTTTGTATTACTTATATTAAATGTACTAACAGTGGACTTTTCCATCTGCAGATTATACTGAATGACCAGCAGTGGCAGTGTTTCACAGCAGAGTTTCTCTGAATTGCCAAGACTGAAGCAAACAAAAAAAAAGGAAGTCTTGTGGCATACTGCATCATTTTATCAATTTATGTGGTAAGTAAAACGCCCAATCATTCTTTTAGGCATTAAAAAGATGTTCATAGCATCAGAATGTCCTCACTACTTTATAGTGGGAGCCTGTGCCTGAATATAATTTCTGTTAAGAAAGAAGTAATATGGATCACATTATGTTGGTCATGATATTTAATAAAAGACTGACTGACTCGAACTCTACTAAAACCTGCTTTAGATCCTGGTGCTAGCAATGTTCCATTTGAGGAAATAGCTGTCTTTGAGGCTGAAATGCACCATCTCACTTATGAAAAGTAGTGTTAAATTCTCACGGTAGGAAGTTCATCTAACCTCTTCTCCTGCACTCTATATGTTTGACTCTGATACTCAAGATGGATTGTTGTTAAGGATAGTCCGTCTATGTACCTCCATCCCACTTTGAAGAAGGACACAGTGCTTTGACTGGTTCAGATTCCTTTACCATTCCCTCTCCTACGTGGCTGGAAGTCATGAATACAGATAGTAAGCTACTGCATAACTTCTGATATCTCATCCTCCTGTGTGGTCAGCTTCCACAAGGACAATTGGTCCAGGGGTGTCTGACATCATAAAGCTAAAGCTAAAGCAAGAAGTTGTCTGACATGAGATGCCATTCTGTTGCCTAGCAGTCTGAGATCATAAAGCTAAAGCAAGATGCTTTCTGACTAGAGGGCCACTCTGTTGCGTAGCAGCTGACATCATTAAGGTCAATCAAGATGTTGTCTGACATGAGAGCCGCTCGGTTGCCTAACAAGGAGTAGCATACATTTATCTAGGTAATTGTATGAGTTGCAGGATAGACAGGTTGCCCAACTGAAAGATGAGGTGGTAAGATGAAAGAAATTAGGACTTTATTTAGACTTATACATTTGTATGAACGGAAGTTTGAGCATAAAAGACTCAACTTCACTGTTGCTGAACTGGTAGGATTTGGCTAAAGAGAAGATGGAAATGATGCTATTCATAGTTTCTATTATTCCCGTTAACTGTAGCATAACCCTTAATCTCTCAACTTATCAGCTGGCTTCATTGCTACTGGTGTACCATATCCTAAAACAAAGGAAGTGAGAGGGGTGTGCTGCCTCTTGGCTGGCAAAAAGATCTAGGTCCTAATGTACATGCTACAATTGTTTAGAGAGTGTTAGCAAATGAGGCAAGGGAATGCAGAGAAGTATGGGAGGTTATAAACACAAATTGAGATTTGATTTTTTTTATTCAGTTGTTGATTTTCACTATAAAACTGACTCCATAGTTTAGATCTGGTTACCCTTTATAAAAATCTAAACTTTTTGTATTGCTTATATTAAATGTACTAACAGTGGACTTTTCCATCTGCAGATTATACTGAATGACCAGCAGTGGCAGTGTTTCACAGCAGAGTTTCTCTGAATTGCCAAGACTGAAGCAAACAAAAAAAAAGGAAGTCTTGTGGCATACTGCATCATTTTATCAATTTATGTGGTAAGTAAAACGCCCAATCATTCTTTTAGGCATTAAAAAGATGTTCATAGCATCAGAATGTCCTCACTACTTTATAGTGGGAGCCTGTGCCTGAATATAATTTCTGTTAAGAAAGAAGTAATATGGATCACATTATGTTGGTCATGATATTTAATAAAAGACTGACTGACTCGAACTCTACTAAAACCTGCTTTAGATCCTGGTGCTAGCAATGTTCCATTCGAGGAAATTGCTGTCTTTGAGGCTGAAATGCACCATCTCACTTATGAAAAGTAGTGTTAAATTCTCACGGTAGGAAGCTCATCTAACCTCTTCTCCAACACTCTATATGTTTGACTCTGATACTCAAGATGGATTGTTGTTAAGGATAGTCCGTCTATGTACCTCCATCCCACTTTCAAGAAGGACACAGTGCTTTGACTGGTTCAGATTCCTTTACCATTCCCTCTCCTACGTGGCTGGAAGTCATGAATACAGATAGTAAGCTACTGCATAACTTCTGATATCTCATCCTCCTGTGTGGTCAGCTTCCACAAGGACAATTGGTCCAGGGGTGTCTGACATCATAAAGCTAAAGCTAAAGCAAGAAGTTGTCTGACATGAGATGCCATTCTGTTGCCTAGCAGTCTGAGATCATAAAGCTAAAGCAAGATGCTTTCTGACTAGAGGGCCACTCTGTTGCGTAGCAGCTGACATCATTAAGGTCAATCAAGATGTTGTCTGACATGAGAGCCGCTCGGTTGCCTAACAAGGAGTAGGATACATTTATCTAGGTAATTGTATGAGTTGCAGGATAGACAGGTTGCCCAACTGAAAGATGAGGTGGTAAGATGAAAGAAATTAGGACTTTATTTAGACTTATACATTTGTATGAACGGAAGTTTGAGCATAAAAGACTCAACTTCACTGTTGCTGAACTGGTAGGATTTGGCTAAAGAGAAGATGGAAATGATGCTATTCATAGTTTCTATTATTCCCGTTAACTGTAGCATAACCCTTAATCTCTCAACTTATCAGCTGGCTTCATTGCTACTGGTGTACCATATCCTAAAACAAAGGAAGTGAGAAGGGTGTGCTGCCTCTTGGCTGGCAAAAAGATCTAGGTCCTAATGTACATGCTACAATTGTTTAGAGAGTGTTAGCAAATGAGGCAAGGGAATGCAGAGAAGTATGGGAGGTTATAAACACAAATTGAGATTTGATTTTTTTTCTTCAGCTGTTGATTTTCACTATAAAACTGACTCCATAGTTTAGATCTGGTTACCCTTTATACAAATCTAAACTTTTTGTATTGCTTATATTAAATGTACTAACAGTGGACTTTTCCATCTGCAGATTATACTGAATGACCAGCAGTGGCAGTGTTTCACAGCAGAGTTTCTCTGAATTGCCAAGACTGAAGCAAACAAAAAAAAAAGGAAGTCTTGTGGCATACTGCATCATTTTATCAATTTATGTGGTAAGTAAAACGCCCAATCATTCTTTTAGGCATTAAAAAGATGTTCATAGCATCGGAATGTCCTCACTACTTTATAGTGGGAGCCTGTGCCTGAATATAATTTCTGTTAAGAAAGAAGTAATATGGATCACATTATGTTGGTCATGATATTTAATAAAAGACTGACTGACTCGAACTCTACTAAAACCTGCTTTAGATCCTGGTGCTAGCAATGTTCCATTCGAGGAAATTGCTGTCTTTGAGGCTGAAATGCACCATCTCACTTATGAAAAGTAGTGTTAAATTCTCACGGTAGGAAGCTCATCTAACCTCTTCTCCAACACTCTATATGTTTGACTCTGATACTCAAGATGGATTGTTGTTAAGGATAGTCCGTCTATGTACCTCCATCCCACTTTCAAGAAGGACACATTGCTTTGACTGGTTCAGATTCCTTTACCATTCCCTCTCCTACGTGGCTGGAAGTCATGAATACAGATAGTAAGCTACTGCATAACTTCTGATATCTCATCCTCCTGTGTGGTCAGCTTCCACAAGGACAATTGGTCCAGGGGTGTCTGACATCATAAAGCTAAAGCTAAAGCAAGAAGTTGTCTGACATGAGATGCCATTCTGTTGCCTAGCAGTCTGAGATCATAAAGCTAAAGCAAGATGCTTTCTGACTAGAGGGCCACTCTGTTGCGTAGCAGCTGACATCATTAAGGTCAATCAAGATGTTGTCTGACATGAGAGCCGTTCGGTTGCCTAACAAGGAGTAGCATACATTTATCTAGGTAATTGTATGAGTTGCAGGATAGACAGGTTGCCCAACTGAAAGATGAGGTGGTAAGATGAAAGAAATTAGGACTTTATTTAGACTTATACATTTGTATGAACGGAAGTTTGAGCATAAAAGACTCAACTTCACTGTTGCTGAACTGGTAGGATTTGGCTAAAGAGAAGATGGAAATGATGCTATTCATAGTTTCTATTATTCCCGTTAACTGTAGCATAACCCTTAATCTCTCAACTTATCAGCTGGCTTCATTGCTACTGGTGTACCATATCCTAAAACAAAGGAAGTGAGAGGGGTGTGCTGCCTCTTGGCTGGCAAAAAGATCTAGGTCCTAATGTACATGCTACAATTGTTTAGAGAGTGTTAGCAAATGAGGAAAGGAATGCAGAGAAGTATGGGAGGTTATAAACACAAATTGAGATTTGATTTTTTTTATTCAGCTGTTGATTTTCACTATAAAACTGACTCCATAGTTTAGATCTGGTTACCCTTTATAAAAATCTAAACTTTTTGTATTGCTTATATTAAATGTACTAACAGTGGACTTTTCCATCTGCAGATTATACTGAATGACCAGCAGTGGCAGTGTTTCACAGCAGAGTTTCTCTGAATTGCCAAGACTGAAACAAACAAAAAAAAAGGAAGTCTTGTGGCATACTGCATCATTTTATCAATTTATGTGGTAAGTAAAACGCCCAATCATTCTTTTAGGCATTAAAAAGATGTTCATAGCATCGGAATGTCCTCACTACTTTATAGTGGGAGCCTGTGCCTGAATATAATTTCTGTTAAGAAAGAAGTAATATGGATCACATTATGTTGGTCATGATATTTAATAAAAGACTGACTGACTCGAACTCTACTAAAACCTGCTTTAGATCCTGGTGCTAGCAATGTTCCATTCGAGGAAATTGCTGTCTTTGAGGCTGAAATGCACCATCTCACTTATGAAAAGTAGTGTTAAATTCTCACGGTAGGAAGCTCATCTAACCTCTTCTCCAACACTCTATATGTTTGACTCTGATACTCAAGATGGATTGTTGTTAAGGATAGTCCGTCTATGTACCTCCATCCCACTTTCAAGAAGGACACAGTGCTTTGACTGGTTCAGATTCCTTTACCATTCCCTCTCCTACGTGGCTGGAAGTCATGAATACAGATAGTAAGCTACTGCATAACTTCTGATATCTCATCCTCCTGTGTGGTCAGCTTCCACAAGGACAATTGGTCCAGGGGTGTCTGACATCATAAAGCTAAAGCTAAAGCAAGAAGTTGTCTGACATGAGATGCCATTCTGTTGCCTAGCAGTCTGAGATCATAAAGCTAAAGCAAGATGCTTTCTGACTAGAGGGCCACTCTGTTGCGTAGCAGCTGACATCATTAAGGTCAATCAAGATGTTGTCTGACATGAGAGCCGCTCGGTTGCCTAACAAGGAGTAGCATACATTTATCTAGGTAATTGTATGAGTTGCAGGATAGACAGGTTGCCCAACTGAAAGATGAGGTGGTAAGATGAAAGAAATTAGGACTTTATTTAGACTTATACATTTGTATGAACGGAAGTTTGAGCATAAAAGACTCAACTTCACTGTTGCTGAACTGGTAGGATTTGGCTAAAGAGAAGATGGAAATGATGCTATTCATAGTTTCTATTATTCCCGTTAACTGTAGCATAACCCTTAATCTCTCAACTTATCAGCTGGCTTCATTGCTACTGGTGTACCATATCCTAAAACAAAGGAAGTGAGAGGGGTGTGCTGCCTCTTGGCTGGCAAAAAGATCTAGGTCCTAATGTACATGCTACAATTGTTTAGAGAGTGTTAGCAAATGAGGCAAGGGAATGCAGAGAAGTATGGGAGGTTATAAACACAAATTGAGATTTGATTTTTTTTCTTCAGCTGTTGATTTTCACTATAAAACTGACTCCATAGTTTAGATCTGGTTACCCTTTATAAAAATCTAAACTTTTTGTATTGCTTATATTAAATGTACTAACAGTGGACTTTTCCATCTGCAGATTATACTGAATGACCAGCAGTGGCAGTGTTTCACAGCAGAGTTTCTCTGAATTGCCAAGACTGAAGCAAACAAAACAAAAAAAGGAAGTCTTGTGGCATACTGCATCATTTTATCCATTTATGTGGTAAGTAAAACGCCCAATCATTCTTTTAGGCATTAAAAAGATGTTCATAGCATCGGAATGTCCTCACTACTTTATAGTGGGAGCCTGTGCCTGAATATAATTTCTGTTAAGAAAGAAGTAATATGGATCACATTATGTTGGTCATGATATTTAATAAAAGACTGACTGACTCGAACTCTACTAAAACCTGCTTTAGATCCTGGTGCTAGCAATGTTCCATTCGAGGAAATTGCTGTCTTTGAGGCTGAAATGCACCATCTCACTTATGAAAAGTAGTGTTAAATTCTCACGGTAGGAAGCTCATCTAACCTCTTCTCCAACACTCTATATGTTTGACTCTGATACTCAAGATGGATTGTTGTTAAGGATAGTCCGTCTATGTACCTCCATCCCACTTTCAAGAAGGACACAGTGCTTTGACTGGTTCAGATTCCTTTACCATTCCCTCTCCTACGTGGCTGGAAGTCATGAATACAGATAGTAAGCTACTGCATAACTTCTGATATCTCATCCTCCTGTGTGGTCAGCTTCCACAAGGACAATTGGTCCAGGGGTGTCTGACATCATAAAGCTAAAGCTAAAGCAAGAAGTTGTCTGACATGAGATGCCATTCTGTTGCCTAGCAGTCTGAGATCATAAAGCTAAAGCAAGATGCTTTCTGACTAGAGGGCCACTCTGTTGCGTAGCAGCTGACATCATTAAGGTCAATCAAGATGTTGTCTGACATGAGAGCCGCTCGGTTGCCTAACAAGGAGTAGCATACATTTATCTAGGTAATTGTATGAGTTGCAGGATAGACAGGTTGCCCAACTGAAAGATGAGGTGGTAAGATGAAAGAAATTAGGACTTTATTTAGACTTATACATTTGTATGAACGGAAGTTTGAGCATAAAAGACTCAACTTCACTGTTGCTGAACTGGTAGGATTTGGCTAAAGAGAAGATGGAAATGATGCTATTCATAGTTTCTATTATTCCCGTTAACTGTAGCATAACCCTTAATCTCTCAACTTATCAGCTGGCTTCATTGCTACTGGTGTACCATATCCTAAAACAAAGGAAGTGAGAGGGGTGTGCTGCCTCTTGGCTGGCAAAAAGATCTAGGTCCTAATGTACATGCTACAATTGTTTAGAGAGTGTTAGCAAATGAGGCAAGGGAATGCAGAGAAGTATGGGAGGTTATAAACACAAATTGAGATTTGATTTTTTTTATTCAGCTGTTGATTTTCACTATAAAACTGACTCCATAGTTTAGATCTGGTTACCCTTTATAAAAATCTAAACTTTTTGTATTGCTTATATTAAATGTACTAACAGTGGACTTTTCCATCTGCAGATTATACTGAATGACCAGCAGTGGCAGTGTTTCACAGCAGAGTTTCTCTGAATTGCCAAGACTGAAGCAAACAAAAAAAAAGGAAGTCTTGTGGCATACTGCATCATTTTATCAATTTATGTGGTAAGTAAAACGCCCAATCATTCTTTTAGGCATTAAAAAGATGTTCATAGCATCAGAATGTCCTCACTACTTTATAGTGGGAGCCTGTGCCTGAATATAATTTCTGTTAAGAAAGAAGTAATATGGATCACATTATGTTGGTCATGATATTTAATAAAAGACTGACTGACTCGAACTCTACTAAAACCTGCTTTAGATCCTGGTGCTAGCAATGTTCCATTCGAGGAAATTGCTGTCTTTGAGGCTGAAATGCACCATCTCACTTATGAAAAGTAGTGTTAAATTCTCACGGTAGGAAGCTCATCTAACCTCTTCTCCAACACTCTATATGTTTGACTCTGATACTCAAGATGGATTGTTGTTAAGGATAGTCCGTCTATGTACCTCCATCCCACTTTCAAGAAGGACACAGTGCTTTGACTGGTTCAGATTCCTTTACCATTCCCTCTCCTACGTGGCTGGAAGTCATGAATACAGATAGTAAGCTACTGCATAACTTCTGATATCTCATCCTCCTGTGTGGTCAGCTTCCACAAGGACAATTGGTCCAGGGGTGTCTGACATCATAAAGCTAAAGCTAAAGCAAGAAGTTGTCTGACATGAGATGCCATTCTGTTGCCTAGCAGTCTGAGATCATAAAGCTAAAGCAAGATGCTTTCTGACTAGAGGGCCACTCTGTTGCGTAGCAGCTGACATCATTAAGGTCAATCAAGATGTTGACTGACATGAGAGCCGCTCGGTTGCCTAACAAGGAGTAGCATACATTTATCTAGGTAATTGTATGAGTTGCAGGATAGACAGGTTGCCCAACTGAAAGATGAGGTGGTAAGATGAAAGAAATTAGGACTTTATTTAGACTTATACATTTGTATGAACGGAAGTTTGAGCATAAAAGACTCAACTTCACTGTTGCTGAACTGGTAGGATTTGGCTAAAGAGAAGATGGAAATGATGCTATTCATAGTTTCTATTATTCCCGTTAACTGTAGCATAACCCTTAATCTCTCAACTTATCAGCTGGCTTCATTGCTACTGGTGTACCATATCCTAAAACAAAGGAAGTGAGAGGGGTGTGCTGCCTCTTGGCTGGCAAAAAGATCTAGGTCCTAATGTACATGCTACAATTGTTTAGAGAGTGTTAGCAAATGAGGCAAGGGAATGCAGAGAAGTATGGGAGGTTATAAACACAAATTGAGATTTGATTTTTTTTCTTCAGCTGTTGATTTTCACTATAAAACTGACTCCATAGTTTAGATCTGGTTACCCTTTATAAAAATCTAAACTTTTTGTATTGCTTATATTAAATGTACTAACAGTGGACTTTTCCATCTGCAGATTATACTGAATGACCAGCAGTGGCAGTGTTTCACAGCAGAGTTTCTCTGAATTGCCAAGACTGAAGCAAACAAAAAAAAAAGGAAGTCTTGTGGCATACTGCATCATTTTATCAATTTATGTGGTAAGTAAAACGCCCAATCATTCTTTTAGGCATTAAAAAGATGTTCATAGCATCGGAATGTCCTCACTACTTTATAGTGGGAGCCTGTGCCTGAATATAATTTCTGTTAAGAAAGAAGTAATATGGATCACATTATGTTGGTCATGATATTTAATAAAAGACTGACTGACTCGAACTCTACTAAAACCTGCTTTAGATCCTGGTGCTAGCAATGTTCCATTCGAGGAAATTGCTGTCTTTGAGGCTGAAATGCACCATCTCACTTATGAAAAGTAGTGTTAAATTCTCACGGTAGGAAGCTCATCTAACCTCTTCTCCAACACTCTATATGTTTGACTCTGATACTCAAGATGGATTGTTGTTAAGGATAGTCCGTCTATGTACCTCCATCCCACTTTCAAGAAGGACACAGTGCTTTGACTGGTTCAGATTCCTTTACCATTCCCTCTCCTACGTGGCTGGAAGTCATGAATACAGATAGTAAGCTACTGCATAACTTCTGATATCTCATCCTCCTGTGTGGTCAGCTTCCACAAGGACAATTGGTCCAGGGGTGTCTGACATCATAAAGCTAAAGCTAAAGCAAGAAGTTGTCTGACATGAGATGCCATTCTGTTGCCTAGCAGTCTGAGATCATAAAGCTAAAGCAAGATGCTTTCTGACTAGAGGGCCACTCTGTTGCGTAGCAGCTGACATCATTAAGGTCAATCAAGATGTTGTCTGACATGAGAGCCGCTCGGTTGCCTAACAAGGAGTAGCATACATTTATCTAGGTAATTGTATGAGTTGCAGGATAGACAGGTTGCCCAACTGAAAGATGAGGTGGTAAGATGAAAGAAATTAGGACTTTATTTAGACTTATACATTTGTATGAACGGAAGTTTGAGCATAAAAGACTCAACTTCACTGTTGCTGAACTGGTAGGATTTGGCTAAAGAGAAGATGGAAATGATGCTATTCATAGTTTCTATTATTCCCGTTAACTGTAGCATAACCCTTAATCTCTCAACTTATCAGCTGGCTTCATTGCTACTGGTGTACCATATCCTAAAACAAAGGAAGTGAGAGGGGTGTGCTGCCTCTTGGCTGGCAAAAAGATCTAGGTCCTAATGTACATGCTACAATTGTTTAGAGAGTGTTAGCAAATGAGGCAAGGGAATGCAGAGAAGTATGGGAGGTTATAAACACAAATTGAGATTTGATTTTTTTTATTCAGCTGTTGATTTTCACTATAAAACTGACTCCATAGTTTAGATCTGGTTACCCTTTATAAAAATCTAAACTTTTTGTATTGCTTATATTAAATGTACTAACAGTGGACTTTTCCATCTGCAGATTATACTGAATGACCAGCAGTGGCAGTGTTTCACAGCAGAGTTTCTCTGAATTGCCAAGACTGAAGCAAACAAAAAAAAAGGAAGTCTTGTGGCATACTGCATCATTTTATCAATTTATGTGGTAAGTAAAACGCCCAATCATTCTTTTAGGCATTAAAAAGATGTTCATAGCATCAGAATGTCCTCACTACTTTATAGTGGGAGCCTGTGCCTGAATATAATTTCTGTTAAGAAAGAAGTAATATGGATCACATTATGTTGGTCATGATATTTAATAAAAGACTGACTGACTCGAACTCTACTAAAACCTGCTTTAGATCCTGGTGCTAGCAATGTTCCATTCGAGGAAATTGCTGTCTTTGAGGCTGAAATGCACCATCTCACTTATGAAAAGTAGTGTTAAATTCTCACGGTAGGAAGCTCATCTAACCTCTTCTCCAACACTCTATATGTTTGACTCTGATACTCAAGATGGATTGTTGTTAAGGATAGTCCGTCTATGTACCTCCATCCCACTTTCAAGAAGGACACAGTGCTTTGACTGGTTCAGATTCCTTTCCCATTCCCTCTCCTACGTGGCTGGAAGTCATGAATACAGATAGTAAGCTACTGCATAACTTCTGATATCTCATCCTCCTGTGTGGTCAGCTTCCACAAGGACAATTGGTCCAGGGGTGTCTGACATCATAAAGCTAAAGCTAAAGCAAGAAGTTGTCTGACATGAGATGCCATTCTGTTGCCTAGCAGTCTGAGATCATAAAGCTAAAGCAAGATGCTTTCTGACTAGAGGGCCACTCTGTTGCGTAGCAGCTGACATCATTAAGGTCAATCAAGATGTTGTCTGACATGAGAGCCGCTCGGTTGCCTAACAAGGAGTAGGATACATTTATCTAGGTAATTGTATGAGTTGCAGGATAGACAGGTTGCCCAACTGAAAGATGAGGTGGTAAGATGAAAGAAATTAGGACTTTATTTAGACTTATACATTTGTATGAACGGAAGTTTGAGCATAAAAGACTCAACTTCACTGTTGCTGAACTGGTAGGATTTGGCTAAAGAGAAGATGGAAATGATGCTATTCATAGTTTCTATTATTCCCGTTAACTGTAGCATAACCCTTAATCTCTCAACTTATCAGCTGGCTTCATTGCTACTGGTGTACCATATCCTAAAACAAAGGAAGTGAGAAGGGTGTGCTGCCTCTTGGCTGGCAAAAAGATCTAGGTCCTAATGTACATGCTACAATTGTTTAGAGAGTGTTAGCAAATGAGGCAAGGGAATGCAGAGAAGTATGGGAGGTTATAAACACAAATTGAGATTTGATTTTTTTTCTTCAGCTGTTGATTTTCACTATAAAACTGACTCCATAGTTTAGATCTGGTTACCCTTTATACAAATCTAAACTTTTTGTATTGCTTATATTAAATGTACTAACAGTGGACTTTTCCATCTGCAGATTATACTGAATGACCAGCAGTGGCAGTGTTTCACAGCAGAGTTTCTCTGAATTGCCAAGACTGAAGCAAACAAAAAAAAAAGGAAGTCTTGTGGCATACTGCATCATTTTATCAATTTATGTGGTAAGTAAAACGCCCAATCATTCTTTTAGGCATTAAAAAGATGTTCATAGCATCAGAATGTCCTCACTACTTTATAGTGGGAGCCTGTGCCTGAATATAATTTCTGTTAAGAAAGAAGTAATATGGATCACATTATGTTGGTCATGATATTTAATAAAAGACTGACTGACTCGAACTCTACTAAAACCTGCTTTAGATCCTGGTGCTAGCAATGTTCCATTCGAGGAAATAGTTGTCTTTGAGGCTGAAATGCACCATCTCACTTATGAAAAGTAGTGTTAAATTCTCACGGTAGGAAGTTCATCTAACCTCTTCTCCTGCACTCTATATGTTTGACTCTGATACTCAAGATGGATTGTTGTTAAGGATAGTCCGTCTATGTACCTCCATCCCACTTTCAAGAAGGACACAGTGCTTTGACTGGTTCAGATTCCTTTACCATTCCCTCTCCTACGTGGCTGGAAGTCATGAATACAGATAGTAAGCTACTGCATAACTTCTGATATCTCATCCTCCTGTGTGGTCAGCTTCCACAAGGACAATTGGTCCAGGGGTGTCTGACATCATAAAGCTAAAGCTAAAGCAAGAAGTTGTCTGACATGAGATGCCATTCTGTTGCCTAGCAGTCTGAGATCATAAAGCTAAAGCAAGATGCTTTCTGACTAGAGGGCCACTCTGTTGCGTAGCAGCTGACATCATTAAGGTCAATCAAGATGTTGTCTGACATGAGAGCCGCTCGGTTGCCTAACAAGGAGTAGCATACATTTATCTAGGTAATTGTATGAGTTGCAGGATAGACAGGTTGCCCAACTGAAAGATGAGGTGGTAAGATGAAAGAAATTAGGACTTTATTTAGACTTATACATTTGTATGAACGGAAGTTTGAGCATAAAAGACTCAACTTCACTGTTGCTGAACTGGTAGGATTTGGCTAAAGAGAAGATGGAAATGATGCTATTCATAGTTTCTATTATTCCCGTTAACTGTAGCATAACCCTTAATCTCTCAACTTATCAGCTGGCTTCATTGCTACTGGTGTACCATATCCTAAAACAAAGGAAGTGAGAGGGGTGTGCTGCCTCTTGGCTGGCAAAAAGATCTAGGTCCTAATGTACATGCTACAATTGTTTAGAGAGTGTTAGCAAATGAGGCAAGGGAATGCAGAGAAGTATGGGAGGTTATAAACACAAATTGAGATTTGATTTTTTTTATTCAGCTGTTGATTTTCACTATAAAACTGACTCCATAGTTTAGATCTGGTTACCCTTTATAAAAATCTAAACTTTTTGTATTGCTTATATTAAATGTACTAACAGTGGACTTTTCCATCTGCAGATTATACTGAATGACCAGCAGTGGCAGTGTTTCACAGCAGAGTTTCTCTGAATTGCCAAGACTGAAGCAAACAAAAAAAAAGGAAGTCTTGTGGCATACTGCATCATTTTATCAATTTATGTGGTAAGTAAAACGCCCAATCATTCTTTTAGGCATTAAAAAGATGTTCATAGCATCAGAATGTCCTCACTACTTTATAGTGGGAGCCTGTGCCTGAATATAATTTCTGTTAAGAAAGAAGTAATATGGATCACATTATGTTGGTCATGATATTTAATAAAAGACTGACTGACTCGAACTCTACTAAAACCTGCTTTAGATCCTGGTGCTAGCAATGTTCCATTCGAGGAAATTGCTGTCTTTGAGGCTGAAATGCACCATCTCACTTATGAAAAGTAGTGTTAAATTCTCACGGTAGGAAGCTCATCTAACCTCTTCTCCAACACTCTATATGTTTGACTCTGATACTCAAGATGGATTGTTGTTAAGGATAGTCCGTCTATGTACCTCCATCCCACTTTCAAGAAGGACACAGTGCTTTGACTGGTTCAGATTCCTTTACCATTCCCTCTCCTACGTGGCTGGAAGTCATGAATACAGATAGTAAGCTACTGCATAACTTCTGATATCTCATCCTCCTGTGTGGTCAGCTTCCACAAGGACAATTGGTCCAGGGGTGTCTGACATCATAAAGCTAAAGCTAAAGCAAGAAGTTGTCTGACATGAGATGCCATTCTGTTGCCTAGCAGTCTGAGATCATAAAGCTAAAGCAAGATGCTTTCTGACTAGAGGGCCACTCTGTTGCGTAGCAGCTGACATCATTAAGGTCAATCAAGATGTTGTCTGACATGAGAGCCGCTCGGTTGCCTAACAAGGAGTAGGATACATTTATCTAGGTAATTGTATGAGTTGCAGGATAGACAGGTTGCCCAACTGAAAGATGAGGTGGTAAGATGAAAGAAATTAGGACTTTATTTAGACTTATACATTTGTATGAACGGAAGTTTGAGCATAAAAGACTCAACTTCACTGTTGCTGAACTGGTAGGATTTGGCTAAAGAGAAGATGGAAATGATGCTATTCATAGTTTCTATTATTCCCGTTAACTGTAGCATAACCCTTAATCTCTCAACTTATCAGCTGGCTTCATTGCTACTGGTGTACCATATCCTAAAACAAAGGAAGTGAGAAGGGTGTGCTGCCTCTTGGCTGGCAAAAAGATCTAGGTCCTAATGTACATGCTACAATTGTTTAGAGAGTGTTAGCAAATGAGGCAAGGGAATGCAGAGAAGTATGGGAGGTTATAAACACAAATTGAGATTTGATTTTTTTTCTTCAGCTGTTGATTTTCACTATAAAACTGACTCCATAGTTTAGATCTGGTTACCCTTTATACAAATCTAAACTTTTTGTATTGCTTATATTAAATGTACTAACAGTGGACTTTTCCATCTGCAGATTATACTGAATGACCAGCAGTGGCAGTGTTTCACAGCAGAGTTTCTCTGAATTGCCAAGACTGAAGCAAACAAAAAAAAAAGGAAGTCTTGTGGCATACTGCATCATTTTATCAATTTATGTGGTAAGTAAAACGCCCATTCATTCTTTTAGGCATTAAAAAGATGTTCATAGCATCGGAATGTCCTCACTACTTTATAGTGGGAGCCTGTGCCTGAATATAATTTCTGTTAAGAAAGAAGTAATATGGATCACATTATGTTGGTCATGATATTTAATAAAAGACTGACTGACTCGAACTCTACTAAAACCTGCTTTAGATCCTGGTTCTAGCAATGTTCCATTCGAGGAAATTGCTGTCTTTGAGGCTGAAATGCACCATCTCACTTATGAAAAGTAGTGTTAAATTCTCACGGTAGGAAGCTCATCTAACCTCTTCTCCAACACTCTATATGTTTGACTCTGATACTCAAGATGGATTGTTGTTAAGGATAGTCCGTCTATGTACCTCCATCCCACTTTCAAGAAGGACACATTGCTTTGACTGGTTCAGATTCCTTTACCATTCCCTCTCCTACGTGGCTGGAAGTCATGAATACAGATAGTAAGCTACTGCATAACTTCTGATATCTCATCCTCCTGTGTGGTCAGCTTCCACAAGGACAATTGGTCCAGGGGTGTCTGACATCATAAAGCTAAAGCTAAAGCAAGAAGTTGTCTGACATGAGATGCCATTCTGTTGCCTAGCAGTCTGAGATCATAAAGCTAAAGCAAGATGCTTTCTGACTAGAGGGCCACTCTGTTGCGTAGCAGCTGACATCATTAAGGTCAATCAAGATGTTGTCTGACATGAGAGCCGTTCGGTTGCCTAACAAGGAGTAGCATACATTTATCTAGGTAATTGTATGAGTTGCAGGATAGACAGGTTGCCCAACTGAAAGATGAGGTGGTAAGATGAAAGAAATTAGGACTTTATTTAGACTTATACATTTGTATGAACGGAAGTTTGAGCATAAAAGACTCAACTTCACTGTTGCTGAACTGGTAGGATTTGGCTAAAGAGAAGATGGAAATGATGCTATTCATAGTTTCTATTATTCCCGTTAACTGTAGCATAACCCTTAATCTCTCAACTTATCAGCTGGCTTCATTGCTACTGGTGTACCATATCCTAAAACAAAGGAAGTGAGAGGGGTGTGCTGCCTCTTGGCTGGCAAAAAGATCTAGGTCCTAATGTACATGCTACAATTGTTTAGAGAGTGTTAGCAAATGAGGCAAGGGAATGCAGAGAAGTATGGGAGGTTATAAACACAAATTGAGATTTGATTTTTTTTATTCAGCTGTTGATTTTCACTATAAAACTGACTCCATAGTTTAGATCTGGTTACCCTTTATAAAAATCTAAACTTTTTGTATTGCTTATATTAAATGTACTAACAGTGGACTTTTCCATCTGCAGATTATACTGAATGACCAGCAGTGGCAGTGTTTCACAGCAGAGTTTCTCTGAATTGCCAAGACTGAAGCAAACAAAAAAAAAAGGAAGTCTTGTGGCATACTGCATCATTTTATCAATTTATGTGGTAAGTAAAACGCCCAATCATTCTTTTAGGCATTAAAAAGATGTTCATAGCATCGGAATGTCCTCACTACTTTATAGTGGGAGCCTGTGCCTGAATATAATTTCTGTTAAGAAAGAAGTAATATGGATCACATTATGTTGGTCATGATATTTAATAAAAGACTGACTGACTCGAACTCTACTAAAACCTGCTTTAGATCCTGGTGCTAGCAATGTTCCATTCGAGGAAATTGCTGTCTTTGAGGCTGAAATGCACCATCTCACTTATGAAAAGTAGTGTTAAATTCTCACGGTAGGAAGCTCATCTAACCTCTTCTCCAACACTCTATATGTTTGACTCTGATACTCAAGATGGATTGTTGTTAAGGATAGTCCGTCTATGTACCTCCATCCCACTTTCAAGAAGGACACAGTGCTTTGACTGGTTCAGATTCCTTTACCATTCCCTCTCCTACGTGGCTGGAAGTCATGAATACAGATAGTAAGCTACTGCATAACTTCTGATATCTCATCCTCCTGTGTGGTCAGCTTCCACAAGGACAATTGGTCCAGGGGTGTCTGACATCATAAAGCTAAAGCTAAAGCAAGAAGTTGTCTGACATGAGATGCCATTCTGTTGCCTAGCAGTCTGAGATCATAAAGCTAAAGCAAGATGCTTTCTGACTAGAGGGCCACTCTGTTGCGTAGCAGCTGACATCATTAAGGTCAATCAAGATGTTGTCTGACATGAGAGCCGCTCGGTTGCCTAACAAGGAGTAGCATACATTTATCTAGGTAATTGTATGAGTTGCAGGATAGACAGGTTGCCCAACTGAAAGATGAGGTGGTAAGATGAAAGAAATTAGGACTTTATTTAGACTTATACATTTGTATGAACGGAAGTTTGAGCATAAAAGACTCAACTTCACTGTTGCTGAACTGGTAGGATTTGGCTAAAGAGAAGATGGAAATGATGCTATTCATAGTTTCTATTATTCCCGTTAACTGTAGCATAACCCTTAATCTCTCAACTTATCAGCTGGCTTCATTGCTACTGGTGTACCATATCCTAAAACAAAGGAAGTGAGAGGGGTGTGCTGCCTCTTGGCTGGCAAAAAGATCTAGGTCCTAATGTACATGCTACAATTGTTTAGAGAGTGTTAGCAAATGAGGCAAGGGAATGCAGAGAAGTATGGGAGGTTATAAACACAAATTGAGATTTGATTTTTTTTCTTCAGCTGTTGATTTTCACTATAAAACTGACTCCATAGTTTAGATCTGGTTACCCTTTATAAAAATCTAAACTTTTTGTATTGCTTATATTAAATGTACTAACAGTGGACTTTTCCATCTGCAGATTATACTGAATGACCAGCAGTGGCAGTGTTTCACAGCAGAGTTTCTCTGAATTGCCAAGACTGAAGCAAACAAAAAAAAGGAAGTCTTGTGGCATACTGCATCATTTTATCAATTTATGTGGTAAGTAAAACGCCCAATCATTCTTTTAGGCATTAAAAAGATGTTCATAGCATCAGAATGTCCTCACTACTTTATAGTGGGAGCCTGTGCCTGAATATAATTTCTGTTAAGAAAGAAGTAATATGGATCACATTATGTTGGTCATGATATTTAATAAAAGACTGACTGACTCGAACTCTACTAAAACCTGCTTTAGATCCTGGTGCTAGCAATGTTCCATTCGAGGA
This sequence comes from Lissotriton vulgaris, assembly GCF_964263255.1. Classification (NCBI taxonomy): domain Eukaryota; kingdom Metazoa; phylum Chordata; class Amphibia; order Caudata; family Salamandridae; genus Lissotriton; species Lissotriton vulgaris. Next base: position 630,761,238 of record NC_141699.1, on the reverse strand, counting down.
AATTGCTGTCTTTGAGGCTGAAATGCACCATCTCACTTATGAAAAGTAGTGTTAAATTCTCACGGTAGGAAGCTCATCTAACCTCTTCTCCAACACTCTATATGTTTGACTCTGATACTCAAGATGGATTGTTGTTAAGGATAGTCCGTCTATGTACCTCCATCCCACTTTCAAGAAGGACACAGTGCTTTGACTGGTTCAGATTCCTTTACCATTCCCTCTCCTACGTGGCTGGAAGTCATGAATACAGATAGTAAGCTACTGCATAACTTCTGATATCTCATCCTCCTGTGTGGTCAGCTTCCACAAGGACAATTGGTCCAGGGGTGTCTGACATCATAAAGCTAAAGCTAAAGCAAGAAGTTGTCTGACCTGAGATGCCATTCTGTTGCCTAGCAGTCTGAGATCATAAAGCTAAAGCAAGATGCTTTCTGACTAGAGGGCCACTCTGTTGCGTAGCAGCTGACATCATTAAGGTCAATCAAGATGTTGTCTGACATGAGAGCCGCTCGGTTGCCTAACAAGGAGTAGGATACATTTATCTAGGTAATTGTATGAGTTGCAGGATAGACAGGTTGCCCAACTGAAAGATGAGGTGGTAAGATGAAAGAAATTAGGACTTTATTTAGACTTATACATTTGTATGAACGGAAGTTTGAGCATAAAAGACTCAACTTCACTGTTGCTGAACTGGTAGGATTTGGCTAAAGAGAAGATGGAAATGATGCTATTCATAGTTTCTATTATTCCCGTTAACTGTAGCATAACCCTTAATCTCTCAACTTATCAGCTGGCTTCATTGCTACTGGTGTACCATATCCTAAAACAAAGGAAGTGAGAGGGGTGTGCTGCCTCTTGGCTGGCAAAAAGATCTAGGTCCTAATGTACATGCTACAATTGTTTAGAGAGTGTTAGCAAATGAGGCAAGGGAATGCAGAGAAGTATGGGAGGTTATAAACACAAATTGAGATTTGATTTTTTTTCTTCAGCTGTTGATTTTCACTATAAAACTGACTCCATAGTTTAGATCTGGTTACCCTTTATAAAAATCTAAACTTTTTGTATTACTTATATTAAATGTACTAACAGTGGACTTTTCCATCTGCAGATTATACTGAATGACCAGCAGTGGCAGTGTTTCACAGCAGAGTTTCTCTGAATTGCCAAGACTGAAGCAAACAAAAAAAAAAGGAAGTCTTGTGGCATACTGCATCATTTTATCAATTTATGTGGTAAGTAAAACGCCCAATCATTCTTTTAGGCATTAAAAAGATGTTCATAGCATCGGAATGTCCTCACTACTTTATAGTGGGAGCCTGTGCCTGAATATAATTTCTGTTAAGAAAGAAGTAATATGGATCACATTATGTTGGTCATGATATTTAATAAAAGACTGACTGACTCGAACTCTACTAAAACCTGCTTTAGATCCTGGTGCTAGCAATGTTCCATTCGAGGAAATAGCTGTCTTTGAGGCTGAAATGCACCATCTCACTTATGAAAAGTAGTGTTAAATTCTCACGGTAGGAAGTTCATCTAACCTCTTCTCCTGCACTCTATATGTTTGACTCTGATACTCAAGATGGATTGTTGTTAAGGATAGTCCGTCTATGTACCTCCATCCCACTTTGAAGAAGGACACAGTGCTTTGACTGGTTCAGATTCCTTTACCATTCCCTCTCCTACGTGGCTGGAAGTCATGAATACAGATAGTAAGCTACTGCATAACTTCTGATATCTCATCCTCCTGTGTGGTCAGCTTCCACAAGGACAATTGGTCCAGGGGTGTCTGACATCATAAAGCTAAAGCTAAAGCAAGAAGTTGTCTGACATGAGATGCCATTCTGTTGCCTAGCAGTCTGACATCATAAAGCTAAAGCAAGATGCTTTCTGACTAGAGGGCCACTCTGTTGCGTAGCAGCTGACATCATTAAGGTCAATCAAGATGTTGTCTGACATGAGAGCCGCTCGGTTGCCTAACAAGGAGTAGGATACATTTATCTAGGTAATTGTATGAGTTGCAGGATAGACAGGTTGCCCAACTGAAAGATGAGGTGGTAAGATGAAAGAAATTAGGACTTTATTTAGACTTATACATTTGTATGAACGGAAGTTTGAGCATAAAAGACTCAACTTCACTGTTGCTGAACTGGTAGGATTTGGCTAAAGAGAAGATGGAAATGATGCTATTCATAGTTTCTATTATTCCCGTTAACTGTAGCATAACCCTTAATCTCTCAACTTATCAGCTGGCTTCATTGCTACTGGTGTACCATATCCTAAAACAAAGGAAGTGAGAGGGGTGTGCTGCCTCTTGGCTGGCAAAAAGATCTAGGTCCTAATGTACATGCTACAATTGTTTAGAGAGTGTTAGCAAATGAGGCAAGGGAATGCAGAGAAGTATGGGAGGTTATAAACACAAATTGAGATTTGATTTTTTTTATTCAGCTGTTGATTTTCACTATAAAACTGACTCCATAGTTTAGATCTGGTTACCCTTTATAAAAATCTAAACTTTTTGTATTGCTTATATTAAATGTACTAACAGTGGACTTTTCCATCTGCAGATTATACTGAATGACCAGCAGTGGCAGTGTTTCACAGCAGAGTTTCTCTGAATTGCCAAGACTGAAGCAAACAAAAAAAAAAGGAAGTCTTGTGGCATACTGCATCATTTTATCAATTTATGTGGTAAGTAAAACGCCCAATCATTCTTTTAGGCATTAAAAAGATGTTCATAGCATCGGAATGTCCTCACTACTTTATAGTGGGAGCCTGTGCCTGAATATAATTTCTGTTAAGAAAGAAGTAATATGGATCACATTATGTTGGTCATGATATTTAATAAAAGACTGACTGACTCGAACTCTACTAAAACCTGCTTTAGATCCTGGTGCTAGCAATGTTCCATTCGAGGAAATTGCTGTCTTTGAGGCTGAAATGCACCATCTCACTTATGAAAAGTAGTGTTAAATTCTCACGGTAGGAAGCTCATCTAACCTCTTCTCCAACACTCTATATGTTTGACTCTGATACTCAAGATGGATTGTTGTTAAGGATAGTCCGTCTATGTACCTCCATCCCACTTTCAAGAAGGACACAGTGCTTTGACTGGTTCAGATTCCTTTACCATTCCCTCTCCTACGTGGCTGGAAGTCATGAATACAGATAGTAAGCTACTGCATAACTTCTGATATCTCATCCTCCTGTGTGGTCAGCTTCCACAAGGACAATTGGTCCAGGGGTGTCTGACATCATAAAGCTAAAGCTAAAGCAAGAAGTTGTCTGACATGAGATGCCATTCTGTTGCCTAGCAGTCTGAGATCATAAAGCTAAAGCAAGATGCTTTCTGACTAGAGGGCCACTCTGTTGCGTAGCAGCTGACATCATTAAGGTCAATCAAGATGTTGTCTGACATGAGAGCCGCTCGGTTGCCTAACAAGGAGTAGCATACATTTATCTAGGTAATTGTATGAGTTGCAGGATAGACAGGTTGCCCAACTGAAAGATGAGGTGGTAAGATGAAAGAAATTAGGACTTTATTTAGACTTATACATTTGTATGAACGGAAGTTTGAGCATAAAAGACTCAACTTCACTGTTGCTGAACTGGTAGGATTTGGCTAAAGAGAAGATGGAAATGATGCTATTCATAGTTTCTATTATTCCCGTTAACTGTAGCATAACCCTTAATCTCTCAACTTATCAGCTGGCTTCATTGCTACTGGTGTACCATATCCTAAAACAAAGGAAGTGAGAGGGGTGTGCTGCCTCTTGGCTGGCAAAAAGATCTAGGTCCTAATGTACATGCTACAATTGTTTAGAGAGTGTTAGCAAATGAGGCAAGGGAATGCAGAGAAGTATGGGAGGTTATAAACACAAATTGAGATTTGATTTTTTTTCTTCAGCTGTTGATTTTCACTATAAAACTGACTCCATAGTTTAGATCTGGTTACCCTTTATAAAAATCTAAACTTTTTGTATTGCTTATATTAAATGTACTAACAGTGGACTTTTCCATCTGCAGATTATACTGAATGACCAGCAGTGGCAGTGTTTCACAGCAGAGTTTCTCTGAATTGCCAAGACTGAAGCAAACAAAAAAAAAAGGAAGTCTTGTGGCATACTGCATCATTTTATCAATTTATGTGGTAAGTAAAACGCCCAATCATTCTTTTAGGCATTAAAAAGATGTTCATAGCATCGGAATGTCCTCACTACTTTATAGTGGGAGCCTGTGCCTGAATATAATTTCTGTTAAGAAAGAAGTAATATGGATCACATTATGTTGGTCATGATATTTAATAAAAGACTGACTGACTCGAACTCTACTAAAACCTGCTTTAGATCCTGGTGCTAGCAATGTTCCATTCGAGGAAATTGCTGTCTTTGAGGCTGAAATGCACCATCTCACTTATGAAAAGTAGTGTTAAATTCTCACGGTAGGAAGCTCATCTAACCTCTTCTCCAACACTCTATATGTTTGACTCTGATACTCAAGATGGATTGTTGTTAAGGATAGTCCGTCTATGTACCTCCATCCCACTTTCAAGAAGGACACAGTGCTTTGACTGGTTCAGATTCCTTTACCATTCCCTCTCCTACGTGGCTGGAAGTCATGAATACAGATAGTAAGCTACTGCATAACTTCTGATATCTCATCCTCCTGTGTGGTCAGCTTCCACAAGGACAATTGGTCCAGGGGTGTCTGACATCATAAAGCTAAAGCTAAAGCAAGAAGTTGTCTGACCTGAGATGCCATTCTGTTGCCTAGCAGTCTGAGATCATAAAGCTAAAGCAAGATGCTTTCTGACTAGAGGGCCACTCTGTTGCGTAGCAGCTGACATCATTAAGGTCAATCAAGATGTTGTCTGACATGAGAGCCGCTCGGTTGCCTAACAAGGAGTAGGATACATTTATCTAGGTAATTGTATGAGTTGCAGGATAGACAGGTTGCCCAACTGAAAGATGAGGTGGTAAGATGAAAGAAATTAGGACTTTATTTAGACTTATACATTTGTATGAACGGAAGTTTGAGCATAAAAGACTCAACTTCACTGTTGCTGAACTGGTAGGATTTGGCTAAAGAGAAGATGGAAATGATGCTATTCATAGTTTCTATTATTCCCGTTAACTGTAGCATAACCCTTAATCTCTCAACTTATCAGCTGGCTTCATTGCTACTGGTGTACCATATCCTAAAACAAAGGAAGTGAGAAGGGTGTGCTGCCTCTTGGCTGGCAAAAAGATCTAGGTCCTAATGTACATGCTACAATTGTTTAGAGAGTGTTAGCAAATGAGGCAAGGGAATGCAGAGAAGTATGGGAGGTTATAAACACAAATTGAGATTTGATTTTTTTTCTTCAGCTGTTGATTTTCACTATAAAACTGACTCCATAGTTTAGATCTGGTTACCCTTTATAAAAATCTAAACTTTTTGTATTGCTTATATTAAATGTACTAACAGTGGACTTTTCCATCTGCAGATTATACTGAATGACCAGCAGTGGCAGTGTTTCACAGCAGAGTTTCTCTGAATTGCCAAGACTGAAGCAAACAAAAAAAAAGGAAGTCTTGTGGCATACTGCATCATTTTATCAATTTATGTGGTAAGTAAAACGCCCAATCATTCTTTTAGGCATTAAAAAGATGTTCATAGCATCAGAATGTCCTCACTACTTTATAGTGGGAGCCTGTGCCTGAATATAATTTCTGTTAAGAAAGAAGTAATATGGATCACATTATGTTGGTCATGATATTTAATAAAAGACTGACTGACTCGAACTCTACTAAAACCTGCTTTAGATCCTGGTGCTAGCAATGTTCCATTCGAGGAAATTGCTGTCTTTGAGGCTGAAATGCACCATCTCACTTATGAAAAGTAGTGTTAAATTCTCACGGTAGGAAGCTCATCTAACCTCTTCTCCAACACTCTATATGTTTGACTCTGATACTCAAGATGGATTGTTGTTAAGGATAGTCCGTCTATGTACCTCCATCCCACTTTCAAGAAGGACACAGTGCTTTGACTGGTTCAGATTCCTTTACCATTCCCTCTCCTACGTGGCTGGAAGTCATGAATACAGATAGTAAGCTACTGCATAACTTCTGATATCTCATCCTCCTGTGTGGTCAGCTTCCACAAGGACAATTGGTCCAGGGGTGTCTGACATCATAAAGCTAAAGCTAAAGCAAGAAGTTGTCTGACATGAGATGCCATTCTGTTGCCTAGCAGTCTGAGATCATAAAGCTAAAGCAAGATGCTTTCTGACTAGAGGGCCACTCTGTTGCGTAGCAGCTGACATCATTAAGGTCAATCAAGATGTTGTCTGACATGAGAGCCGCTCGGTTGCCTAACAAGGAGTAGGATACATTTATCTAGGTAATTGTATGAGTTGCAGGATAGACAGGTTGCCCAACTGAAAGATGAGGTGGTAAGATGAAAGAAATTAGGACTTTATTTAGACTTATACATTTGTATGAACGGAAGTTTGAGCATAAAAGACTCAACTTCACTGTTGCTGAACTGGTAGGATTTGGCTAAAGAGAAGATGGAAATGATGCTATTCATAGTTTCTATTATTCCCGTTAACTGTAGCATAACCCTTAATCTCTCAACTTATCAGCTGGCTTCATTGCTACTGGTGTACCATATCCTAAAACAAAGGAAGTGAGAAGGGTGTGCTGCCTCTTGGCTGGCAAAAAGATCTAGGTCCTAATGTACATGCTACAATTGTTTAGAGAGTGTTAGCAAATGAGGCAAGGGAATGCAGAGAAGTATGGGAGGTTATAAACACCAATTGAGATTTGATTTTTTTTCTTCAGCTGTTGATTTTCACTATAAAACTGACTCCATAGTTTAGATCTGGTTACCCTTTATAAAAATCTAAACTTTTTGTATTGCTTATATTAAATGTACTAACAGTGGACTTTTCCATCTGCAGATTATACTGAATGACCAGCAGTGGCAGTGTTTCACAGCAGAGTTTCTCTGAATTGCCAAGACTGAAGCAAACAAAAAAAAAAGGAAGTCTTGTGGCATACTGCATCATTTTATCAATTTATGTGGTAAGTAAAACGCCCAATCATTCTTTTAGGCATTAAAAAGATGTTCATAGCATCGGAATGTCCTCACTACTTTATAGTGGGAGCCTGTGCCTGAATATAATTTCTGTTAAGAAAGAAGTAATATGGATCACATTATGTTGGTCATGATATTTAATAAAAGACTGACTGACTCGAACTCTACTAAAACCTGCTTTAGATCCTGGTGCTAGCAATGTTCCATTCGAGGAAATTGCTGTCTTTGAGGCTGAAATGCACCATCTCACTTATGAAAAGTAGTGTTAAATTCTCACGGTAGGAAGCTCATCTAACCTCTTCTCCAACACTCTATATGTTTGACTCTGATACTCAAGATGGATTGTTGTTAAGGATAGTCCGTCTATGTACCTCCATCCCACTTTCAAGAAGGACACAGTGCTTTGACTGGTTCAGATTCCTTTACCATTCCCTCTCCTACGTGGCTGGAAGTCATGAATACAGATAGTAAGCTACTGCATAACTTCTGATATCTCATCCTCCTGTGTGGTCAGCTTCCACAAGGACAATTGGTCCAGGGGTGTCTGACATCATAAAGCTAAAGCTAAAGCAAGAAGTTGTCTGACATGAGATGCCATTCTGTTGCCTAGCAGTCTGAGATCATAAAGCTAAAGCAAGATGCTTTCTGACTAGAGGGCCACTCTGTTGCGTAGCAGCTGACATCATTAAGGTCAATCAAGATGTTGTCTGACATGAGAGCCGCTCGGTTGCCTAACAAGGAGTAGCATACATTTATCTAGGTAATTGTATGAGTTGCAGGATAGACAGGTTGCCCAACTGAAAGATGAGGTGGTAAGATGAAAGAAATTAGGACTTTATTTAGACTTATACATTTGTATGAACGGAAGTTTGAGCATAAAAGACTCAACTTCACTGTTGCTGAACTGGTAGGATTTGGCTAAAGAGAAGATGGAAATGATGCTATTCATAGTTTCTATTATTCCCGTTAACTGTAGCATAACCCTTAATCTCTCAACTTATCAGCTGGCTTCATTGCTACTGGTGTACCATATCCTAAAACAAAGGAAGTGAGAGGGGTGTGCTGCCTCTTGGCTGGCAAAAAGATCTAGGTCCTAATGTACATGCTACAATTGTTTAGAGAGTGTTAGCAAATGAGGCAAGGGAATGCAGAGAAGTATGGGAGGTTATAAACACCAATTGAGATTTGATTTTTTTTCTTCAGCTGTTGATTTTCACTATAAAACTGACTCCATAGTTTAGATCTGGTTACCCTTTATAAAAATCTAAACTTTTTGTATTGCTTATATTAAATGTACTAACAGTGGACTTTTCCATCTGCAGATTATACTGAATGACCAGCAGTGGCAGTGTTTCACAGCAGAGTTTCTCTGAATTGCCAAGACTGAAGCAAACAAAAAAAAAAGGAAGTCTTGTGGCATACTGCATCATTTTATCAATTTATGTGGTAAGTAAAACGCCCAATCATTCTTTTAGGCATTAAAAAGATGTTCATAGCATCGGAATGTCCTCACTACTTTATAGTGGGAGCCTGTGCCTGAATATAATTTCTGTTAAGAAAGAAGTAATATGGATCACATTATGTTGGTCATGATATTTAATAAAAGACTGACTGACTCGAACTCTACTAAAACCTGCTTTAGATCCTGGTGCTAGCAATGTTCCATTCGAGGAAATTGCTGTCTTTGAGGCTGAAATGCACCATCTCACTTATGAAAAGTAGTGTTAAATTCTCACGGTAGGAAGCTCATCTAACCTCTTCTCCAACACTCTATATGTTTGACTCTGATACTCAAGATGGATTGTTGTTAAGGATAGTCCGTCTATGTACCTCCATCCCACTTTCAAGAAGGACACAGTGCTTTGACTGGTTCAGATTCCTTTACCATTCCCTCTCCTACGTGGCTGGAAGTCATGAATACAGATAGTAAGCTACTGCATAACTTCTGATATCTCATCCTCCTGTGTGGTCAGCTTCCACAAGGACAATTGGTCCAGGGGTGTCTGACATCATAAAGCTAAAGCTAAAGCAAGAAGTTGTCTGACATGAGATGCCATTCTGTTGCCTAGCAGTCTGAGATCATAAAGCTAAAGCAAGATGCTTTCTGACTAGAGGGCCACTCTGTTGCGTAGCAGCTGACATCATTAAGGTCAATCAAGATGTTGTCTGACATGAGAGCCGCTCGGTTGCCTAACAAGGAGTAGCATACATTTATCTAGGTAATTGTATGAGTTGCAGGATAGACAGGTTGCCCAACTGAAAGATGAGGTGGTAAGATGAAAGAAATTAGGACTTTATTTAGACTTATACATTTGTATGAACGGAAGTTTGAGCATAAAAGACTCAACTTCACTGTTGCTGAACTGGTAGGATTTGGCTAAAGAGAAGATGGAAATGATGCTATTCATAGTTTCTATTATTCCCGTTAACTGTAGCATAACCCTTAATCTCTCAACTTATCAGCTGGCTTCATTGCTACTGGTGTACCATATCCTAAAACAAAGGAAGTGAGAGGGGTGTGCTGCCTCTTGGCTGGCAAAAAGATCTAGGTCCTAATGTACATGCTACAATTGTTTAGAGAGTGTTAGCAAATGAGGCAAGGGAATGCAGAGAAGTATGGGAGGTTATAAACACCAATTGAGATTTGATTTTTTTTCTTCAGCTGTTGATTTTCACTATAAAACTGACTCCATAGTTTAGATCTGGTTACCCTTTATAAAAATCTAAACTTTTTGTATTGCTTATATTAAATGTACTAACAGTGGACTTTTCCATCTGCAGATTATACTGAATGACCAGCAGTGGCAGTGTTTCACAGCAGAGTTTCTCTGAATTGCCAAGACTGAAGCAAACAAAAAAAAAAGGAAGTCTTGTGGCATACTGCATCATTTTATCAATTTATGTGGTAAGTAAAACGCCCAATCATTCTTTTAGGCATTAAAAAGATGTTCATAGCATCGGAATGTCCTCACTACTTTATAGTGGGAGCCTGTGCCTGAATATAATTTCTGTTAAGAAAGAAGTAATATGGATCACATTATGTTGGTCATGATATTTAATAAAAGACTGACTGACTCGAACTCTACTAAAACCTGCTTTAGATCCTGGTGCTAGCAATGTTCCATTCGAGGAAATTGCTGTCTTTGAGGCTGAAATGCACCATCTCACTTATGAAAAGTAGTGTTAAATTCTCACGGTAGGAAGCTCATCTAACCTCTTCTCCAACACTCTATATGTTTGACTCTGATACTCAAGATGGATTGTTGTTAAGGATAGTCCGTCTATGTACCTCCATCCCACTTTCAAGAAGGACACAGTGCTTTGACTGGTTCAGATTCCTTTACCATTCCCTCTCCTACGTGGCTGGAAGTCATGAATACAGATAGTAAGCTACTGCATAACTTCTGATATCTCATCCTCCTGTGTGGTCAGCTTCCACAAGGACAATTGGTCCAGGGGTGTCTGACATCATAAAGCTAAAGCTAAAGCAAGAAGTTGTCTGACATGAGATGCCATTCTGTTGCCTAGCAGTCTGAGATCATAAAGCTAAAGCAAGATGCTTTCTGACTAGAGGGCCACTCTGTTGCGTAGCAGCTGACATCATTAAGGTCAATCAAGATGTTGTCTGACATGAGAGCCGCTCGGTTGCCTAACAAGGAGTAGCATACATTTATCTAGGTAATTGTATGAGTTGCAGGATAGACAGGTTGCCCAACTGAAAGATGAGGTGGTAAGATGAAAGAAATTAGGACTTTATTTAGACTTATACATTTGTATGAACGGAAGTTTGAGCATAAAAGACTCAACTTCACTGTTGCTGAACTGGTAGGATTTGGCTAAAGAGAAGATGGAAATGATGCTATTCATAGTTTCTATTATTCCCGTTAACTGTAGCATAACCCTTAATCTCTCAACTTATCAGCTGGCTTCATTGCTACTGGTGTACCATATCCTAAAACAAAGGAAGTGAGAGGGGTGTGCTGCCTCTTGGCTGGCAAAAAGATCTAGGTCCTAATGTACATGCTACAATTGTTTAGAGAGTGTTAGCAAATGAGGCAAGGGAATGCAGAGAAGTATGGGAGGTTATAAACACAAATTGAGATTTGATTTTTTTTCTTCAGCTGTTGATTTTCACTATAAAACTGACTCCATAGTTTAGATCTGGTTACCCTTTATAAAAATCTAAACTTTTTGTATTACTTATATTAAATGTACTAACAGTGGACTTTTCCATCTGCAGATTATACTGAATGACCAGCAGTGGCAGTGTTTCACAGCAGAGTTTCTCTGAATTGCCAAGACTGAAGCAAACAAAAAAAAAAGGAAGTCTTGTGGCATACTGCATCATTTTATCAATTTATGTGGTAAGTAAAACGCCCAATCATTCTTTTAGGCATTAAAAAGATGTTCATAGCATCGGAATGTCCTCACTACTTTATAGTGGGAGCCTGTGCCTGAATATAATTTCTGTTAAGAAAGAAGTAATATGGATCACATTATGTTGGTCATGATATTTAATAAAAGACTGACTGACTCGAACTCTACTAAAACCTGCTTTAGATCCTGGTGCTAGCAATGTTCCATTCGAGGAAATAGCTGTCTTTGAGGCTGAAATGCACCATCTCACTTATGAAAAGTAGTGTTAAATTCTCACGGTAGGAAGTTCATCTAACCTCTTCTCCTGCACTCTATATGTTTGACTCTGATACTCAAGATGGATTGTTGTTAAGGATAGTCCGTCTATGTACCTCCATCCCACTTTGAAGAAGGACACAGTGCTTTGACTGGTTCAGATTCCTTTACCATTCCCTCTCCTACGTGGCTGGAAGTCATGAATACAGATAGTAAGCTACTGCATAACTTCTGATATCTCATCCTCCTGTGTGGTCAGCTTCCACAAGGACAATTGGTCCAGGGGTGTCTGACATCATAAAGCTAAAGCTAAAGCAAGAAGTTGTCTGACATGAGATGCCATTCTGTTGCCTAGCAGTCTGACATCATAAAGCTAAAGCAAGATGCTTTCTGACTAGAGGGCCACTCTGTTGCGTAGCAGCTGACATCATTAAGGTCAATCAAGATGTTGTCTGACATGAGAGCCGCTCGGTTGCCTAACAAGGAGTAGGATACATTTATCTAGGTAATTGTATGAGTTGCAGGATAGACAGGTTGCCCAACTGAAAGATGAGGTGGTAAGATGAAAGAAATTAGGACTTTATTTAGACTTATACATTTGTATGAACGGAAGTTTGAGCATAAAAGACTCAACTTCACTGTTGCTGAACTGGTAGGATTTGGCTAAAGAGAAGATGGAAATGATGCTATTCATAGTTTCTATTATTCCCGTTAACTGTAGCATAACCCTTAATCTCTCAACTTATCAGCTGGCTTCATTGCTACTGGTGTACCATATCCTAAAACAAAGGAAGTGAGAGGGGTGTGCTGCCTCTTGGCTGGCAAAAAGATCTAGGTCCTAATGTACATGCTACAATTGTTTAGAGAGTGTTAGCAAATGAGGCAAGGGAATGCAGAGAAGTATGGGAGGTTATAAACACAAATTGAGATTTGATTTTTTTTATTCAGCTGTTGATTTTCACTATAAAACTGACTCCATAGTTTAGATCTGGTTACCCTTTATAAAAATCTAAACTTTTTGTATTGCTTATATTAAATGTACTAACAGTGGACTTTTCCATCTGCAGATTATACTGAATGACCAGCAGTGGCAGTGTTTCACAGCAGAGTTTCTCTGAATTGCCAAGACTGAAGCAAACAAAAAAAAAAGGAAGTCTTGTGGCATACTGCATCATTTTATCAATTTATGTGGTAAGTAAAACGCCCAATCATTCTTTTAGGCATTAAAAAGATGTTCATAGCATCGGAATGTCCTCACTACTTTATAGTGGGAGCCTGTGCCTGAATATAATTTCTGTTAAGAAAGAAGTAATATGGATCACATTATGTTGGTCATGATATTTAATAAAAGACTGACTGACTCGAACTCTACTAAAACCTGCTTTAGATCCTGGTGCTAGCAATGTTCCATTCGAGGAAATTGCTGTCTTTGAGGCTGAAATGCACCATCTCACTTATGAAAAGTAGTGTTAAATTCTCACGGTAGGAAGCTCATCTAACCTCTTCTCCAACACTCTATATGTTTGACTCTGATACTCAAGATGGATTGTTGTTAAGGATAGTCCGTCTATGTACCTCCATCCCACTTTCAAGAAGGACACAGTGCTTTGACTGGTTCAGATTCCTTTACCATTCCCTCTCCTACGTGGCTGGAAGTCATGAATACAGATAGTAAGCTACTGCATAACTTCTGATATCTCATCCTCCTGTGTGGTCAGCTTCCACAAGGACAATTGGTCCAGGGGTGTCTGACATCATAAAGCTAAAGCTAAAGCAAGAAGTTGTCTGACATGAGATGCCATTCTGTTGCCTAGCAGTCTGAGATCATAAAGCTAAAGCAAGATGCTTTCTGACTAGAGGGCCACTCTGTTGCGTAGCAGCTGACATCATTAAGGTCAATCAAGATGTTGTCTGACATGAGAGCCGCTCGGTTGCCTAACAAGGAGTAGCATACATTTATCTAGGTAATTGTATGAGTTGCAGGATAGACAGGTTGCCCAACTGAAAGATGAGGTGGTAAGATGAAAGAAATTAGGACTTTATTTAGACTTATACATTTGTATGAACGGAAGTTTGAGCATAAAAGACTCAACTTCACTGTTGCTGAACTGGTAGGATTTGGCTAAAGAGAAGATGGAAATGATGCTATTCATAGTTTCTATTATTCCCGTTAACTGTAGCATAACCCTTAATCTCTCAACTTATCAGCTGGCTTCATTGCTACTGGTGTACCATATCCTAAAACAAAGGAAGTGAGAGGGGTGTGCTGCCTCTTGGCTGGCAAAAAGATCTAGGTCCTAATGTACATGCTACAATTGTTTAGAGAGTGTTAGCAAATGAGGCAAGGGAATGCAGAGAAGTATGGGAGGTTATAAACACAAATTGAGATTTGATTTTTTTTCTTCAGCTGTTGATTTTCACTATAAAACTGACTCCATAGTTTAGATCTGGTTACCCTTTATAAAAATCTAAACTTTTTGTATTGCTTATATTAAATGTACTAACAGTGGACTTTTCCATCTGCAGATTATACTGAATGACCAGCAGTGGCAGTGTTTCACAGCAGAGTTTCTCTGAATTGCCAAGACTGAAGCAAACAAAAAAAAAAGGAAGTCTTGTGGCATACTGCATCATTTTATCAATTTATGTGGTAAGTAAAACGCCCAATCATTCTTTTAGGCATTAAAAAGATGTTCATAGCATCGGAATGTCCTCACTACTTTATAGTGGGAGCCTGTGCCTGAATATAATTTCTGTTAAGAAAGAAGTAATATGGATCACATTATGTTGGTCATGATATTTAATAAAAGACTGACTGACTCGAACTCTACTAAAACCTGCTTTAGATCCTGGTGCTAGCAATGTTCCATTCGAGGAAATTGCTGTCTTTGAGGCTGAAATGCACCATCTCACTTATGAAAAGTAGTGTTAAATTCTCACGGTAGGAAGCTCATCTAACCTCTTCTCCAACACTCTATATGTTTGACTCTGATACTCAAGATGGATTGTTGTTAAGGATAGTCCGTCTATGTACCTCCATCCCACTTTCAAGAAGGACACAGTGCTTTGACTGGTTCAGATTCCTTTACCATTCCCTCTCCTACGTGGCTGGAAGTCATGAATACAGATAGTAAGCTACTGCATAACTTCTGATATCTCATCCTCCTGTGTGGTCAGCTTCCACAAGGACAATTGGTCCAGGGGTGTCTGACATCATAAAGCTAAAGCTAAAGCAAGAAGTTGTCTGACATGAGATGCCATTCTGTTGCCTAGCAGTCTGAGATCATAAAGCTAAAGCAAGATGCTTTCTGACTAGAGGGCCACTCTGTTGCGTAGCAGCTGACATCATTAAGGTCAATCAAGATGTTGTCTGACATGAGAGCCGCTCGGTTGCCTAACAAGGAGTAGCATACATTTATCTAGGTAATTGTATGAGTTGCAGGATAGACAGGTTGCCCAACTGAAAGATGAGGTGGTAAGATGAAAGAAATTAGGACTTTATTTAGACTTATACATTTGTATGAACGGAAGTTTGAGCATAAAAGACTCAACTTCACTGTTGCTGAACTGGTAGGATTTGGCTAAAGAGAAGATGGAAATGATGCTATTCATAGTTTCTATTATTCCCGTTAACTGTAGCATAACCCTTAATCTCTCAACTTATCAGCTGGCTTCATTGCTACTGGTGTACCATATCCTAAAACAAAGGAAGTGAGAGGGGTGTGCTGCCTCTTGGCTGGCAAAAAGATCTAGGTCCTAATGTACATGCTACAATTGTTTAGAGAGTGTTAGCAAATGAGGCAAGGGAATGCAGAGAAGTATGGGAGGTTATAAACACAAATTGAGATTTGATTTTTTTTCTTCAGCTGTTGATTTTCACTATAAAACTGACTCCATAGTTTAGATCTGGTTACCCTTTATAAAAATCTAAACTTTTTGTATTGCTTATATTAAATGTACTAACAGTGGACTTTTCCATCTGCAGATTATACTGAATGACCAGCAGTGGCAGTGTTTCACAGCAGAGTTTCTCTGAATTGCCAAGACTGAAGCAAACAAAAAAAAGGAAGTCTTGTGGCATACTGCATCATTTTATCAATTTATGTGGTAAGTAAAACGCCCAATCATTCTTTTAGGCATTAAAAAGATGTTCATAGCATCAGAATGTCCTCACTACTTTATAGTGGGAGCCTGTGCCTGAATATAATTTCTGTTAAGAAAGAAGTAATATGGATCACATTATGTTGGTCATGATATTTAATAAAAGACTGACTGACTCGAACTCTACTAAAACCTGCTTTAGATCCTGGTGCTAGCAATGTTCCATTCGAGGAAATTGCTGTCTTTGAGGCTGAAATGCACCATCTCACTTATGAAAAGTAGTGTTAAATTCTCACGGTAGGAAGCTCATCTAACCTCTTCTCCAACACTCTATATGTTTGACTCTGATACTCAAGATGGATTGTTGTTAAGGATAGTCCGTCTATGTACCTCCATCCCACTTTCAAGAAGGACACAGTGCTTTGACTGGTTCAGATTCCTTTACCATTCCCTCTCCTACGTGGCTGGAAGTCATGAATACAGATAGTAAGCTACTGCATAACTTCTGATATCTCATCCTCCTGTGTGGTCAGCTTCCACAAGGACAATTGGTCCAGGGGTGTCTGACATCATAAAGCTAAAGCTAAAGCAAGAAGTTGTCTGACATGAGATGCCATTCTGTTGCCTAGCAGTCTGAGATCATAAAGCTAAAGCAAGATGCTTTCTGACTAGAGGGCCACTCTGTTGCGTAGCAGCTGACATCATTAAGGTCAATCAAGATGTTGTCTGACATGAGAGCCGCTCGGTTGCCTAACAAGGAGTAGCATACATTTATCTAGGTAATTGTATGAGTTGCAGGATAGACAGGTTGCCCAACTGAAAGATGAGGTGGTAAGATGAAAGAAATTAGGACTTTATTTAGACTTATACATTTGTATGAACGGAAGTTTGAGCATAAAAGACTCAACTTCACTGTTGCTGAACTGGTAGGATTTGGCTAAAGAGAAGATGGAAATGATGCTATTCATAGTTTCTATTATTCCCGTTAACTGTAGCATAACCCTTAATCTCTCAACTTATCAGCTGGCTTCATTGCTACTGGTGTACCATATCCTAAAACAAAGGAAGTGAGAGGGGTGTGCTGCCTCTTGGCTGGCAAAAAGATCTAGGTCCTAATGTACATGCTACAATTGTTTAGAGAGTGTTAGCAAATGAGGCAAGGGAATGCAGAGAAGTATGGGAGGTTATAAACACAAATTGAGATTTGATTTTTTTTCTTCAGCTGTTGATTTTCACTATAAAACTGACTCCATAGTTTAGATCTGGTTACCCTTTATAAAAATCTAAACTTTTTGTATTGCTTATATTAAATGTACTAACAGTGGACTTTTCCATCTGCAGATTATACTGAATGACCAGCAGTGGCAGTGTTTCACAGCAGAGTTTCTCTGAATTGCCAAGACTGAAGCAAACAAAAAAAAGGAAGTCTTGTGGCATACTGCATCATTTTATCAATTTATGTGGTAAGTAAAACGCCCAATCATTCTTTTAGGCATTAAAAAGATGTTCATAGCATCAGAATGTCCTCACTACTTTATAGTGGGAGCCTGTGCCTGAATATAATTTCTGTTAAGAAAGAAGTAATATGGATCACATTATGTTGGTCATGATATTTAATAAAAGACTGACTGACTCGAACTCTACTAAAACCTGCTTTAGATCCTGGTGCTAGCAATGTTCCATTCGAGGAAATTGCTTTCTTTGAGGCTGAAATGCACCATCTCACTTATGAAAAGTAGTGTTAAATTCTCACGGTAGGAAGCTCATCTAACCTCTTCTCCAACACTCTATATGTTTGACTCTGATACTCAAGATGGATTGTTGTTAAGGATAGTCCGTCTATGTACCTCCATCCCACTTTCAAGAAGGACACAGTGCTTTGACTGGTTCAGATTCCTTTACCATTCCCTCTCCTACGTGGCTGGAAGTCATGAATACAGATAGTAAGCTACTGCATAACTTCTGATATCTCATCCTCCTGTGTGGTCAGCTTCCACAAGGACAATTGGTCCAGGGGTGTCTGACATCATAAAGCTAAAGCAAGAAGTTGTCTGACCTGAGATGCCATTCTGTTGCCTAGCAGTCTGAGATCATAAAGCTAAAGCAAGATGCTTTCTGACTAGAGGGCCACTCTGTTGCGTAGCAGCTGACATCATTAAGGTCAATCAAGATGTTGTCTGACATGAGAGCCGCTCGGTTGCCTAACAAGGAGTAGGATACATTTATCTAGGTAATTGTATGAGTTGCAGGATAGACAGGTTGCCCAACTGAAAGATGAGGTGGTAAGATGAAAGAAATTAGGACTTTATTTAGACTTATACATTTGTATGAACGGAAGTTTGAGCATAAAAGACTCAACTTCACTGTTGCTGAACTGGTAGGATTTGGCTAAAGAGAAGATGGAAATGATGCTATTCATAGTTTCTATTATTCCCGTTAACTGTAGCATAACCCTTAATCTCTCAACTTATCAGCTGGCTTCATTGCTACTGGTGTACCATATCCTAAAACAAAGGAAGTGAGAAGGGTGTGCTGCCTCTTGGCTGGCAAAAAGATCTAGGTCCTAATGTACATGCTACAATTGTTTAGAGAGTGTTAGCAAATGAGGCAAGGGAATGCAGAGAAGTATGGGAGGTTATAAACACAAATTGAGATTTGATTTTTTTTCTTCAGCTGTTGATTTTCACTATAAAACTGACTCCATAGTTTAGATCTGGTTACCCTTTATAAAAATCTAAACTTTTTGTATTGCTTATATTAAATGTACTAACAGTGGACTTTTCCATCTGCAGATTATACTGAATGACCAGCAGTGGCAGGGTTTCACAGCAGAGTTTCTCTGAATTGCCAAGACTGAAGCAAACAAAAAAAAAGGAAGTCTTGTGGCATACTGCATCATTTTATCAATTTATGTGGTAAGTAAAACGCCCAATCATTCTTTTAGGCATTAAAAAGATGTTCATAGCATCAGAATGTCCTCACTACTTTATAGTGGGAGCCTGTGCCTGAATATAATTTCTGTTAAGAAAGAAGTAATATGGATCACATTATGTTGGTCATGATATTTAATAAAAGACTGACTGACTCGAACTCTACTAAAACCTGCTTTAGATCCTGGTGCTAGCAATGTTCCATTCGAGGAAATTGCTGTCTTTGAGGCTGAAATGCACCATCTCACTTATGAAAAGTAGTGTTAAATTCTCACGGTAGGAAGCTCATCTAACCTCTTCTCCAACACTCTATATGTTTGACTCTGATACTCAAGATGGATTGTTGTTAAGGATAGTCCGTCTATGTACCTCCATCCCACTTTCAAGAAGGACACAGTGCTTTGACTGGTTCAGATTCCTTTACCATTCCCTCTCCTACGTGGCTGGAAGTCATGAATACAGATAGTAAGCTACTGCATAACTTCTGATATCTCATCCTCCTGTGTGGTCAGCTTCCACAAGGACAATTGGTCCAGGGGTGTCTGACATCATAAAGCTAAAGCTAAAGCAAGAAGTTGTCTGACATGAGATGCCATTCTGTTGCCTAGCAGTCTGAGATCATAAAGCTAAAGCAAGATGCTTTCTGACTAGAGGGCCACTCTGTTGCGTAGCAGCTGACATCATTAAGGTCAATCAAGATGTTGTCTGACATGAGAGCCGCTCGGTTGCCTAACAAGGAGTAGGATACATTTATCTAGGTAATTGTATGAGTTGCAGGATAGACAGGTTGCCCAACTGAAAGATGAGGTGGTAAGATGAAAGAAATTAGGACTTTATTTAGACTTATACATTTGTATGAACGGAAGTTTGAGCATAAAAGACTCAACTTCACTGTTGCTGAACTGGTAGGATTTGGCTAAAGAGAAGATGGAAATGATGCTATTCATAGTTTCTATTATTCCCGTTAACTGTAGCATAACCCTTAATCTCTCAACTTATCAGCTGGCTTCATTGCTACTGGTGTACCATATCCTAAAACAAAGGAAGTGAGAAGGGTGTGCTGCCTCTTGGCTGGCAAAAAGATCTAGGTCCTAATGTACATGCTACAATTGTTTAGAGAGTGTTAGCAAATGAGGCAAGGGAATGCAGAGAAGTATGGGAGGTTATAAACACCAATTGAGATTTGATTTTTTTTCTTCAGCTGTTGATTTTCACTATAAAACTGACTCCATAGTTTAGATCTGGTTACCCTTTATAAAAATCTAAACTTTTTGTATTGCTTATATTAAATGTACTAACAGTGGACTTTTCCATCTGCAGATTATACTGAATGACCAGCAGTGGCAGTGTTTCACAGCAGAGTTTCTCTGAATTGCCAAGACTGAAGCAAACAAAAAAAAAAGGAAGTCTTGTGGCATACTGCATCATTTTATCAATTTATGTGGTAAGTAAAACGCCCAATCATTCTTTTAGGCATTAAAAAGATGTTCATAGCATCGGAATGTCCTCACTACTTTATAGTGGGAGCCTGTGCCTGAATATAATTTCTGTTAAGAAAGAAGTAATATGGATCACATTATGTTGGTCATGATATTTAATAAAAGACTGACTGACTCGAACTCTACTAAAACCTGCTTTAGATCCTGGTGCTAGCAATGTTCCATTCGAGGAAATTGCTGTCTTTGAGGCTGAAATGCACCATCTCACTTATGAAAAGTAGTGTTAAATTCTCACGGTAGGAAGCTCATCTAACCTCTTCTCCAACACTCTATATGTTTGACTCTGATACTCAAGATGGATTGTTGTTAAGGATAGTCCGTCTATGTACCTCCATCCCACTTTCAAGAAGGACACAGTGCTTTGACTGGTTCAGATTCCTTTACCATTCCCTCTCCTACGTGGCTGGAAGTCATGAATACAGATAGTAAGCTACTGCATAACTTCTGATATCTCATCCTCCTGTGTGGTCAGCTTCCACAAGGACAATTGGTCCAGGGGTGTCTGACATCATAAAGCTAAAGCTAAAGCAAGAAGTTGTCTGACATGAGATGCCATTCTGTTGCCTAGCAGTCTGAGATCATAAAGCTAAAGCAAGATGCTTTCTGACTAGAGGGCCACTCTGTTGCGTAGCAGCTGACATCATTAAGGTCAATCAAGATGTTGTCTGACATGAGAGCCGCTCGGTTGCCTAACAAGGAGTAGCATACATTTATCTAGGTAATTGTATGAGTTGCAGGATAGACAGGTTGCCCAACTGAAAGATGAGGTGGTAAGATGAAAGAAATTAGGACTTTATTTAGACTTATACATTTGTATGAACGGAAGTTTGAGCATAAAAGACTCAACTTCACTGTTGCTGAACTGGTAGGATTTGGCTAAAGAGAAGATGGAAATGATGCTATTCATAGTTTCTATTATTCCCGTTAACTGTAGCATAACCCTTAATCTCTCAACTTATCAGCTGGCTTCATTGCTACTGGTGTACCATATCCTAAAACAAAGGAAGTGAGAGGGGTGTGCTGCCTCTTGGCTGGCAAAAAGATCTAGGTCCTAATGTACATGCTACAATTGTTTAGAGAGTGTTAGCAAATGAGGCAAGGGAATGCAGAGAAGTATGGGAGGTTATAAACACAAATTGAGATTTGATTTTTTTTCTTCAGCTGTTGATTTTCACTATAAAACTGACTCCATAGTTTAGATCTGGTTACCCTTTATAAAAATCTAAACTTTTTGTATTACTTATATTAAATGTACTAACAGTGGACTTTTCCATCTGCAGATTATACTGAATGACCAGCAGTGGCAGTGTTTCACAGCAGAGTTTCTCTGAATTGCCAAGACTGAAGCAAACAAAAAAAAAAGGAAGTCTTGTGGCATACTGCATCATTTTATCAATTTATGTGGTAAGTAAAACGCCCAATCATTCTTTTAGGCATTAAAAAGATGTTCATAGCATCGGAATGTCCTCACTACTTTATAGTGGGAGCCTGTGCCTGAATATAATTTCTGTTAAGAAAGAAGTAATATGGATCACATTATGTTGGTCATGATATTTAATAAAAGACTGACTGACTCGAACTCTACTAAAACCTGCTTTAGATCCTGGTGCTAGCAATGTTCCATTCGAGGAAATAGCTGTCTTTGAGGCTGAAATGCACCATCTCACTTATGAAAAGTAGTGTTAAATTCTCACGGTAGGAAGTTCATCTAACCTCTTCTCCTGCACTCTATATGTTTGACTCTGATACTCAAGATGGATTGTTGTTAAGGATAGTCCGTCTATGTACCTCCATCCCACTTTGAAGAAGGACACAGTGCTTTGACTGGTTCAGATTCCTTTACCATTCCCTCTCCTACGTGGCTGGAAGTCATGAATACAGATAGTAAGCTACTGCATAACTTCTGATATCTCATCCTCCTGTGTGGTCAGCTTCCACAAGGACAATTGGTCCAGGGGTGTCTGACATCATAAAGCTAAAGCTAAAGCAAGAAGTTGTCTGACATGAGATGCCATTCTGTTGCCTAGCAGTCTGACATCATAAAGCTAAAGCAAGATGCTTTCTGACTAGAGGGCCACTCTGTTGCGTAGCAGCTGACATCATTAAGGTCAATCAAGATGTTGTCTGACATGAGAGCCGCTCGGTTGCCTAACAAGGAGTAGGATACATTTATCTAGGTAATTGTATGAGTTGCAGGATAGACAGGTTGCCCAACTGAAAGATGAGGTGGTAAGATGAAAGAAATTAGGACTTTATTTAGACTTATACATTTGTATGAACGGAAGTTTGAGCATAAAAGACTCAACTTCACTGTTGCTGAACTGGTAGGATTTGGCTAAAGAGAAGATGGAAATGATGCTATTCATAGTTTCTATTATTCCCGTTAACTGTAGCATAACCCTTAATCTCTCAACTTATCAGCTGGCTTCATTGCTACTGGTGTACCATATCCTAAAACAAAGGAAGTGAGAGGGGTGTGCTGCCTCTTGGCTGGCAAAAAGATCTAGGTCCTAATGTACATGCTACAATTGTTTAGAGAGTGTTAGCAAATGAGGCAAGGGAATGCAGAGAAGTATGGGAGGTTATAAACACAAATTGAGATTTGATTTTTTTTCTTCAGCTGTTGATTTTCACTATAAAACTGACTCCATAGTTTAGATCTGGTTACCCTTTATAAAAATCTAAACTTTTTGTATTGCTTATATTAAATGTACTAACAGTGGACTTTTCCATCTGCAGATTATACTGAATGACCAGCAGTGGCAGTGTTTCACAGCAGAGTTTCTCTGAATTGCCAAGACTGAAGCAAAAAAAAAAAAAGGAAGTCTTGTGGCATACTGCATCATTTTATCAATTTATGTGGTAAGTAAAACGCCCAATCATTCTTTTAGGCATTAAAAAGATGTTCATAGCATCGGAATGTCCTCACTACTTTATAGTGGGAGCCTGTGCCTGAATATAATTTCTGTTAAGAAAGAAGTAATATGGATCACATTATGTTGGTCATGATATTTAATAAAAGACTGACTGACTCGAACTCTACTAAACCTGCTTTAGATCCTGGTGCTAGCAATGTTCTATTCAAGGAAATTGCTGTCTTTGAGGCTGAAATGCACCATCTCACTTATGAAAAGTAGTGTTAAATTCTCACGGTAGGAAGCTCATCTAACCTCTTCTCCAACACTCTATATGTTTGACTCTGATACTCAAGATGGATTGTTGTTAAGGATAGTCCGTCTATGTACCTCCATCCCACTTTCAAGAAGGACACAGTGCTTTGACTGGTTCAGATTCCTTTACCATTCCCTCTCCTACGTGGCTGGAAGTCATGAATACAGATAGTAAGCTACTGCATAACTTCTGATATCTCATCCTCCTGTGTGGTCAGCTTCCACAAGGACAATTGGTCCAGGGGTGTCTGACATCATAAAGCTAAAGCTAAAGCAAGAAGTTGTCTGACATGAGATGCCATTCTGTTGCCTAGCAGTCTGAGATCATAAAGCTAAAGCAAGATGCTTTCTGACTAGAGGGCCACTCTGTTGCGTAGCAGCTGACATCATTAAGGTCAATCAAGATGTTGTCTGACATGAGAGCCGCTCGGTTGCCTAACAAGGAGTAGCATACATTTATCTAGGTAATTGTATGAGTTGCAGGATAGACAGGTTGCCCAACTGAAAGATGAGGTGGTAAGATGAAAGAAATTAGGACTTTATTTAGACTTATACATTTGTATGAACGGAAGTTTGAGCATAAAAGACTCAACTTCACTGTTGCTGAACTGGTAGGATTTGGCTAAAGAGAAGATGGAAATGATGCTATTCATAGTTTCTATTATTCCCGTTAACTGTAGCATAACCCTTAATCTCTCAACTTATCAGCTGGCTTCATTGCTACTGGTGTACCATATCCTAAAACAAAGGAAGTGAGAGGGGTGTGCTGCCTCTTGGCTGGCAAAAAGATCTAGGTCCTAATGTACATGCTACAATTGTTTAGAGAGTGTTAGCAAATGAGGCAAGGGAATGCAGAGAAGTATGGGAGGTTATAAACACAAATTGAGATTTGATTTTTTTTCTTCAGCTGTTGATTTTCACTATAAAACTGACTCCATAGTTTAGATCTGGTTACCCTTTATAAAAATCTAAACTTTTTGTATTACTTATATTAAATGTACTAACAGTGGACTTTTCCATCTGCAGATTATACTGAATGACCAGCAGTGGCAGTGTTTCACAGCAGAGTTTCTCTAAATTGCCAAGACTGAAGCAAACAAAAAAAAAAGGAAGTCTTGTGGCATACTGCATCATTTTATCAATTTATGTGGTAAGTAAAACGCCCAATCATTCTTTTAGGCATTAAAAAGATGTTCATAGCATCGGAATGTCCTCACTACTTTATAGTGGGAGCCTGTGCCTGAATATAATTTCTGTTAAGAAAGAAGTAATATGGATCACATTATGTTGGTCATGATATTTAATAAAAGACTGACTGACTCGAACTCTACTAAAACCTGCTTTAGATCCTGGTGCTAGCAATGTTCCATTCGAGGAAATAGCTGTCTTTGAGGCTGAAATGCACCATCTCACTTATGAAAAGTAGTGTTAAATTCTCACGGTAGGAAGTTCATCTAACCTCTTCTCCTGCACTCTATATGTTTGACTCTGATACTCAAGATGGATTGTTGTTAAGGATAGTCCGTCTATGTACCTCCATCCCACTTTGAAGAAGGACACAGTGCTTTGACTGGTTCAGATTCCTTTACCATTCCCTCTCCTACGTGGCTGGAAGTCATGAATACAGATAGTAAGCTACTGCATAACTTCTGATATCTCATCCTCCTGTGTGGTCAGCTTCCACAAGGACAATTGGTCCAGGGGTGTCTGACATCATAAAGCTAAAGCTAAAGCAAGAAGTTGTCTGACATGAGATGCCATTCTGTTGCCTAGCAGTCTGAGATCATAAAGCTAAAGCAAGATGCTTTCTGACTAGAGGGCCACTCTGTTGCGTAGCAGCTGACATCATTAAGGTCAATCAAGATGTTGTCTGACATGAGAGCCGCTCGGTTGCCTAACAAGGAGTAGCATACATTTATCTAGGTAATTGTATGAGTTGCAGGATAGACAGGTTGCCCAACTGAAAGATGAGGTGGTAAGATGAAAGAAATTAGGACTTTATTTAGACTTATACATTTGTATGAACGGAAGTTTGAGCATAAAAGACTCAACTTCACTGTTGCTGAACTGGTAGGATTTGGCTAAAGAGAAGATGGAAATGATGCTATTCATAGTTTCTATTATTCCCGTTAACTGTAGCATAACCCTTAATCTCTCAACTTATCAGCTGGCTTCATTGCTACTGGTGTACCATATCCTAAAACAAAGGAAGTGAGAGGGGTGTGCTGCCTCTTGGCTGGCAAAAAGATCTAGGTCCTAATGTACATGCTACAATTGTTTAGAGAGTGTTAGCAAATGAGGCAAGGGAATGCAGAGAAGTATGGGAGGTTATAAACACAAATTGAGATTTGATTTTTTTTCTTCAGCTGTTGATTTTCACTATAAAACTGACTCCATAGTTTAGATCTGGTTACCCTTTATAAAAATCTAAACTTTTTGTATTACTTATATTAAATGTACTAACAGTGGACTTTTCCATCTGCAGATTATACTGAATGACCAGCAGTGGCAGTGTTTCACAGCAGAGTTTCTCTGAATTGCCAAGACTGAAGCAAAAAAAAAAAAAGGAAGTCTTGTGGCATACTGCATCATTTTATCAATTTATGTGGTAAGTAAAACGCCCAATCATTCTTTTAGGCATTAAAAAGATGTTCATAGCATCGGAATGTCCTCACTACTTTATAGTGGGAGCCTGTGCCTGAATATAATTTCTGTTAAGAAAGAAGTAATATGGATCACATTATGTTGGTCATGATATTTAATAAAAGACTGACTGACTCGAACTCTACTAAACCTGCTTTAGATCCTGGTGCTAGCAATGTTCTATTCAAGGAAATTGCTGTCTTTGAGGCTGAAATGCACCATCTCACTTATGAAAAGTAGTGTTAAATTCTCATGGTAGGAAGCTCATCTAACCTCTTCTCCAACACTCTATATGTTTGACTCTGATACTCAAGATGGATTGTTGTTAAGGATAGTCCGTCTATGTACCTCCATCCCACTTTCAAGAAGGACACAGTGCTTTGACTGGTTCAGATTCCTTTACCATTCCCTCTCCTACGTGGCTGGAAGTCATGAATACAGATAGTAAGCTACTGCATAACTTCTGATATCTCATCCTCCTGTGTGGTCAGCTTCCACAAGGACAATTGGTCCAGGGGTGTCTGACATCATAAAGCTAAAGCTAAAGCAAGAAGTTGTCTGACATGAGATGCCATTCTGTTGCCTAGCAGTCTGAGATCATAAAGCTAAAGCAAGATGCTTTCTGACTAGAGGGCCACTCTGTTGCGTAGCAGCTGACATCATTAAGGTCAATCAAGATGTTGTCTGACATGAGAGCCGCTCGGTTGCCTAACAAGGAGTAGCATACATTTATCTAGGTAATTGTATGAGTTGCAGGATAGACAGGTTGCCCAACTGAAAGATGAGGTGGTAAGATGAAAGAAATTAGGACTTTATTTAGACTTATACATTTGTATGAACGGAAGTTTGAGCATAAAAGACTCAACTTCACTGTTGCTGAACTGGTAGGATTTGGCTAAAGAGAAGATGGAAATGATGCTATTCATAGTTTCTATTATTCCCGTTAACTGTAGCATAACCCTTAATCTCTCAACTTATCAGCTGGCTTCATTGCTACTGGTGTACCATATCCTAAAACAAAGGAAGTGAGAGGGGTGTGCTGCCTCTTGGCTGGCAAAAAGATCTAGGTCCTAATGTACATGCTACAATTGTTTAGAGAGTGTTAGCAAATGAGGCAAGGGAATGCAGAGAAGTATGGGAGGTTATAAACACAAATTGAGATTTGATTTTTTTTCTTCAGCTGTTGATTTTCACTATAAAACTGACTCCATAGTTTAGATCTGGTTACCCTTTATAAAAATCTAAACTTTTTGTATTACTTATATTAAATGTACTAACAGTGGACTTTTCCATCTGCAGATTATACTGAATGACCAGCAGTGGCAGTGTTTCACAGCAGAGTTTCTCTGAATTGCCAAGACTGAAGCAAACAAAAAAAAAAGGAAGTCTTGTGGCATACTGCATCATTTTATCAATTTATGTGGTAAGTAAAACGCCCAATCATTCTTTTAGGCATTAAAAAGATGTTCATAGCATCAGAATGTCCTCACTACTTTATAGTGGGAGCCTGTGCCTGAATATAATTTCTGTTAAGAAAGAAGTAATATGGATCACATTATGTTGGTCATGATATTTAATAAAAGACTGACTGACTCGAACTCTACTAAAACCTGCTTTAGATCCTGGTGCTAGCAATGTTCCATTCGAGGAAATAGCTGTCTTTGAGGCTGAAATGCACCATCTCACTTATGAAAAGTAGTGTTAAATTCTCACGGTAGGAAGTTCATCTAACCTCTTCTCCTGCACTCTATATGTTTGACTCTGATACTCAAGATGGATTGTTGTTAAGGATAGTCCGTCTATGTACCTCCATCCCACTTTGAAGAAGGACACAGTGCTTTGACTGGTTCAGATTCCTTTACCATTCCCTCTCCTACGTGGCTGGAAGTCATGAATACAGATAGTAAGCTACTGCATAACTTCTGATATCTCATCCTCCTGTGTGGTCAGCTTCCACAAGGACAATTGGTCCAGGGGTGTCTGACATCATAAAGCTAAAGCTAAAGCAAGAAGTTGTCTGACATGAGATGCCATTCTGTTGCCTAGCAGTCTGAGATCATAAAGCTAAAGCAAGATGCTTTCTGACTAGAGGGCCACTCTGTTGCGTAGCAGCTGACATCATTAAGGTCAATCAAGATGTTGTCTGACATGAGAGCCGCTCGGTTGCCTAACAAGGAGTAGCATACATTTATCTAGGTAATTGTATGAGTTGCAGGATAGACAGGTTGCCCAACTGAAAGATGAGGTGGTAAGATGAAAGAAATTAGGACTTTATTTAGACTTATACATTTGTATGAACGGAAGTTTGAGCATAAAAGACTCAACTTCACTGTTGCTGAACTGGTAGGATTTGGCTAAAGAGAAGATGGAAATGATGCTATTCATAGTTTCTATTATTCCCGTTAACTGTAGCATAACCCTTAATCTCTCAACTTATCAGCTGGCTTCATTGCTACTGGTGTACCATATCCTAAAACAAAGGAAGTGAGAGGGGTGTGCTGCCTCTTGGCTGGCAAAAAGATCTAGGTCCTAATGTACATGCTACAATTGTTTAGAGAGTGTTAGCAAATGAGGCAAGGGAATGCAGAGAAGTATGGGAGGTTATAAACACAAATTGAGATTTGATTTTTTTTCTTCAGCTGTTGATTTTCACTATAAAACTGACTCCATAGTTTAGATCTGGTTACCCTTTATAAAAATCTAAACTTTTTGTATTACTTATATTAAATGTACTAACAGTGGACTTTTCCATCTGCAGATTATACTGAATGACCAGCAGTGGCAGTGTTTCACAGCAGAGTTTCTCTGAATTGCCAAGACTGAAGCAAACAAAAAAAAAAGGAAGTCTTGTGGCATACTGCATCATTTTATCAATTTATGTGGTAAGTAAAACGCCCAATCATTCTTTTAGGCATTAAAAAGATGTTCATAGCATCGGAATGTCCTCACTACTTTATAGTGGGAGCCTGTGCCTGAATATAATTTCTGTTAAGAAAGAAGTAATATGGATCACATTATGTTGGTCATGATATTTAATAAAAGACTGACTGACTCGAACTCTACTAAAACCTGCTTTAGATCCTGGTGCTAGCAATGTTCCATTCGAGGAAATAGCTGTCTTTGAGGCTGAAATGCACCATCTCACTTATGAAAAGTAGTGTTAAATTCTCACGGTAGGAAGTTCATCTAACCTCTTCTCCTGCACTCTATATGTTTGACTCTGATACTCAAGATGGATTGTTGTTAAGGATAGTCCGTCTATGTACCTCCATCCCACTTTGAAGAAGGACACAGTGCTTTGACTGGTTCAGATTCCTTTACCATTCCCTCTCCTACGTGGCTGGAAGTCATGAATACAGATAGTAAGCTACTGCATAACTTCTGATATCTCATCCTCCTGTGTGGTCAGCTTCCACAAGGACAATTGGTCCAGGGGTGTCTGACATCATAAAGCTAAAGCTAAAGCAAGAAGTTGTCTGACATGAGATGCCATTCTGTTGCCTAGCAGTCTGACATCATAAAGCTAAAGCAAGATGCTTTCTGACTAGAGGGCCACTCTGTTGCGTAGCAGCTGACATCATTAAGGTCAATCAAGATGTTGTCTGACATGAGAGCCGCTCGGTTGCCTAACAAGGAGTAGGATACATTTATCTAGGTAATTGTATGAGTTGCAGGATAGACAGGTTGCCCAACTGAAAGATGAGGTGGTAAGATGAAAGAAATTAGGACTTTATTTAGACTTATACATTTGTATGAACGGAAGTTTGAGCATAAAAGACTCAACTTCACTGTTGCTGAACTGGTAGGATTTGGCTAAAGAGAAGATGGAAATGATGCTATTCATAGTTTCTATTATTCCCGTTAACTGTAGCATAACCCTTAATCTCTCAACTTATCAGCTGGCTTCATTGCTACTGGTGTACCATATCCTAAAACAAAGGAAGTGAGAGGGGTGTGCTGCCTCTTGGCTGGCAAAAAGATCTAGGTCCTAATGTACATGCTACAATTGTTTAGAGAGTGTTAGCAAATGAGGCAAGGGAATGCAGAGAAGTATGGGAGGTTATAAACACAAATTGAGATTTGATTTTTTTTATTCAGCTGTTGATTTTCACTATAAAACTGACTCCATAGTTTAGATCTGGTTACCCTTTATAAAAATCTAAACTTTTTGTATTGCTTATATTAAATGTACTAACAGTGGACTTTTCCATCTGCAGATTATACTGAATGACCAGCAGTGGCAGTGTTTCACAGCAGAGTTTCTCTGAATTGCCAAGACTGAAGCAAACAAAAAAAAAAGGAAGTCTTGTGGCATACTGCATCATTTTATCAATTTATGTGGTAAGTAAAACGCCCAATCATTCTTTTAGGCATTAAAAAGATGTTCATAGCATCGGAATGTCCTCACTACTTTATAGTGGGAGCCTGTGCCTGAATATAATTTCTGTTAAGAAAGAAGTAATATGGATCACATTATGTTGGTCATGATATTTAATAAAAGACTGACTGACTCGAACTCTACTAAAACCTGCTTTAGATCCTGGTGCTAGCAATGTTCCATTCGAGGAAATTGCTGTCTTTGAGGCTGAAATGCACCATCTCACTTATGAAAAGTAGTGTTAAATTCTCACGGTAGGAAGCTCATCTAACCTCTTCTCCAACACTCTATATGTTTGACTCTGATACTCAAGATGGATTGTTGTTAAGGATAGTCCGTCTATGTACCTCCATCCCACTTTCAAGAAGGACACAGTGCTTTGACTGGTTCAGATTCCTTTACCATTCCCTCTCCTACGTGGCTGGAAGTCATGAATACAGATAGTAAGCTACTGCATAACTTCTGATATCTCATCCTCCTGTGTGGTCAGCTTCCACAAGGACAATTGGTCCAGGGGTGTCTGACATCATAAAGCTAAAGCTAAAGCAAGAAGTTGTCTGACATGAGATGCCATTCTGTTGCCTAGCAGTCTGAGATCATAAAGCTAAAGCAAGATGCTTTCTGACTAGAGGGCCACTCTGTTGCGTAGCAGCTGACATCATTAAGGTCAATCAAGATGTTGTCTGACATGAGAGCCGCTCGGTTGCCTAACAAGGAGTAGCATACATTTATCTAGGTAATTGTATGAGTTGCAGGATAGACAGGTTGCCCAACTGAAAGATGAGGTGGTAAGATGAAAGAAATTAGGACTTTATTTAGACTTATACATTTGTATGAACGGAAGTTTGAGCATAAAAGACTCAACTTCACTGTTGCTGAACTGGTAGGATTTGGCTAAAGAGAAGATGGAAATGATGCTATTCATAGTTTCTATTATTCCCGTTAACTGTAGCATAACCCTTAATCTCTCAACTTATCAGCTGGCTTCATTGCTACTGGTGTACCATATCCTAAAACAAAGGAAGTGAGAGGGGTGTGCTGCCTCTTGGCTGGCAAAAAGATCTAGGTCCTAATGTACATGCTACAATTGTTTAGAGAGTGTTAGCAAATGAGGCAAGGGAATGCAGAGAAGTATGGGAGGTTATAAACACAAATTGAGATTTGATTTTTTTTCTTCAGCTGTTGATTTTCACTATAAAACTGACTCCATAGTTTAGATCTGGTTACCCTTTATAAAAATCTAAACTTTTTGTATTGCTTATATTAAATGTACTAACAGTGGACTTTTCCATCTGCAGATTATACTGAATGACCAGCAGTGGCAGTGTTTCACAGCAGAGTTTCTCTGAATTGCCAAGACTGAAGCAAACAAAACAAAAAAAGGAAGTCTTGTGGCATACTGCATCATTTTATCCATTTATGTGGTAAGTAAAACGCCCAATCATTCTTTTAGGCATTAAAAAGATGTTCATAGCATCGGAATGTCCTCACTACTTTATAGTGGGAGCCTGTGCCTGAATATAATTTCTGTTAAGAAAGAAGTAATATGGATCACATTATGTTGGTCATGATATTTAATAAAAGACTGACTGACTCGAACTCTACTAAAACCTGCTTTAGATCCTGGTGCTAGCAATGTTCCATTCGAGGAAATTGCTGTCTTTGAGGCTGAAATGCACCATCTCACTTATGAAAAGTAGTGTTAAATTCTCACGGTAGGAAGCTCATCTAACCTCTTCTCCAACACTCTATATGTTTGACTCTGATACTCAAGATGGATTGTTGTTAAGGATAGTCCGTCTATGTACCTCCATCCCACTTTCAAGAAGGACACAGTGCTTTGACTGGTTCAGATTCCTTTACCATTCCCTCTCCTACGTGGCTGGAAGTCATGAATACAGATAGTAAGCTACTGCATAACTTCTGATATCTCATCCTCCTGTGTGGTCAGCTTCCACAAGGACAATTGGTCCAGGGGTGTCTGACATCATAAAGCTAAAGCTAAAGCAAGAAGTTGTCTGACATGAGATGCCATTCTGTTGCCTAGCAGTCTGAGATCATAAAGCTAAAGCAAGATGCTTTCTGACTAGAGGGCCACTCTGTTGCGTAGCAGCTGACATCATTAAGGTCAATCAAGATGTTGTCTGACATGAGAGCCGTTCGGTTGCCTAACAAGGAGTAGCATACATTTATCTAGGTAATTGTATGAGTTGCAGGATAGACAGGTTGCCCAACTGAAAGATGAGGTGGTAAGATGAAAGAAATTAGGACTTTATTTAGACTTATACATTTGTATGAACGGAAGTTTGAGCATAAAAGACTCAACTTCACTGTTGCTGAACTGGTAGGATTTGGCTAAAGAGAAGATGGAAATGATGCTATTCATAGTTTCTATTATTCCCGTTAACTGTAGCATAACCCTTAATCTCTCAACTTATCAGCTGGCTTCATTGCTACTGGTGTACCATATCCTAAAACAAAGGAAGTGAGAGGGGTGTGCTGCCTCTTGGCTGGCAAAAAGATCTAGGTCCTAATGTACATGCTACAATTGTTTAGAGAGTGTTAGCAAATGAGGCAAGGGAATGCAGAGAAGTATGGGAGGTTATAAACACAAATTGAGATTTGATTTTTTTTCTTCAGCTGTTGATTTTCACTATAAAACTGACTCCATAGTTTAGATCTGGTTACCCTTTATAAAAATCTAAACTTTTTGTATTGCTTATATTAAATGTACTAACAGTGGACTTTTCCATCTGCAGATTATACTGAATGACCAGCAGTGGCAGTGTTTCACAGCAGAGTTTCTCTGAATTGCCAAGACTGAAGCAAACAAAAAAAAGGAAGTCTTGTGGCATACTGCATCATTTTATCAATTTATGTGGTAAGTAAAACGCCCAATCATTCTTTTAGGCATTAAAAAGATGTTCATAGCATCAGAATGTCCTCACTACTTTATAGTGGGAGCCTGTGCCTGAATATAATTTCTGTTAAGAAAGAAGTAATATGGATCACATTATGTTGGTCATGATATTTAATAAAAGACTGACTGACTCGAACTCTACTAAAACCTGCTTTAGATCCTGGTGCTAGCAATGTTCCATTCGAGGAAATTGCTGTCTTTGAGGCTGAAATGCACCATCTCACTTATGAAAAGTAGTGTTAAATTCTCACGGTAGGAAGCTCATCTAACCTCTTCTCCAACACTCTATATGTTTGACTCTGATACTCAAGATGGATTGTTGTTAAGGATAGTCCATCTATGTACCTCCATCCCACTTTCAAGAAGGACACAGTGCTTTGACTGGTTCAGATTCCTTTACCATTCCCTCTCCTACGTGGCTGGAAGTCATGAATACAGATAGTAAGCTACTGCATAACTTCTGATATCTCATCCTCCTGTGTGGTCAGCTTCCACAAGGACAATTGGTCCAGGGGTGTCTGACATCATAAAGCTAAAGCTAAAGCAAGAAGTTGTCTGACATGAGATGCCATTCTGTTGCCTAGCAGTCTGAGATCATAAAGCTAAAGCAAGATGCTTTCTGACTAGAGGGCCACTCTGTTGCGTAGCAGCTGACATCATTAAGGTCAATCAAGATGTTGTCTGACATGAGAGCCGCTCGGTTGCCTAACAAGGAGTAGCATACATTTATCTAGGTAATTGTATGAGTTGCAGGATAGACAGGTTGCCCAACTGAAAGATGAGGTGGTAAGATGAAAGAAATTAGGACTTTATTTAGACTTATACATTTGTATGAACGGAAGTTTGAGCATAAAAGACTCAACTTCACTGTTGCTGAACTGGTAGGATTTGGCTAAAGAGAAGATGGAAATGATGCTATTCATAGTTTCTATTATTCCCGTTAACTGTAGCATAACCCTTAATCTCTCAACTTATCAGCTGGCTTCATTGCTACTGGTGTACCATATCCTAAAACAAAGGAAGTGAGAGGGGTGTGCTGCCTCTTGGCTGGCAAAAAGATCTAGGTCCTAATGTACATGCTACAATTGTTTAGAGAGTGTTAGCAAATGAGGCAAGGGAATGCAGAGAAGTATGGGAGGTTATAAACACAAATTGAGATTTGATTTTTTTTCTTCAGCTGTTGATTTTCACTATAAAACTGACTCCATAGTTTAGATCTGGTTACCCTTTATAAAAATCTAAACTTTTTGTATTGCTTATATTAAATGTACTAACAGTGGACTTTTCCATCTGCAGATTATACTGAATGACCAGCAGTGGCAGTGTTTCACAGCAGAGTTTCTCTGAATTGCCAAGACTGAAGCAAACAAAAAAAAAAGGAAGTCTTGTGGCATACTGCATCATTTTATCAATTTATGTGGTAAGTAAAACGCCCAATCATTCTTTTAGGCATTAAAAAGATGTTCATAGCATCGGAATGTCCTCACTACTTTATAGTGGGAGCCTGTGCCTGAATATAATTTCTGTTAAGAAAGAAGTAATATGGATCACATTATGTTGGTCATGATATTTAATAAAAGACTGACTGACTCGAACTCTACTAAAACCTGCTTTAGATCCTGGTGCTAGCAATGTTCCATTCGAGGAAATTGCTGTCTTTGAGGCTGAAATGCACCATCTCACTTATGAAAAGTAGTGTTAAATTCTCACGGTAGGAAGCTCATCTAACCTCTTCT
Source organism: Lissotriton vulgaris (assembly GCF_964263255.1). Taxonomy (NCBI): domain Eukaryota; kingdom Metazoa; phylum Chordata; class Amphibia; order Caudata; family Salamandridae; genus Lissotriton; species Lissotriton vulgaris. The sequence goes on along the minus strand of NC_141699.1, from coordinate 630,726,149 downwards.
CCAACACTCTATATGTTTGACTCTGATACTCAAGATGGATTGTTGTTAAGGATAGTCCGTCTATGTACCTCCATCCCACTTTCAAGAAGGACACAGTGCTTTGACTGGTTCAGATTCCTTTACCATTCCCTCTCCTACGTGGCTGGAAGTCATGAATACAGATAGTAAGCTACTGCATAACTTCTGATATCTCATCCTCCTGTGTGGTCAGCTTCCACAAGGACAATTGGTCCAGGGGTGTCTGACATCATAAAGCTAAAGCTAAAGCAAGAAGTTGTCTGACATGAGATGCCATTCTGTTGCCTAGCAGTCTGAGATCATAAAGCTAAAGCAAGATGCTTTCTGACTAGAGGGCCACTCTGTTGCGTAGCAGCTGACATCATTAAGGTCAATCAAGATGTTGTCTGACATGAGAGCCGCTCGGTTGCCTAACAAGGAGTAGCATACATTTATCTAGGTAATTGTATGAGTTGCAGGATAGACAGGTTGCCCAACTGAAAGATGAGGTGGTAAGATGAAAGAAATTAGGACTTTATTTAGACTTATACATTTGTATGAACGGAAGTTTGAGCATAAAAGACTCAACTTCACTGTTGCTGAACTGGTAGGATTTGGCTAAAGAGAAGATGGAAATGATGCTATTCATAGTTTCTATTATTCCCGTTAACTGTAGCATAACCCTTAATCTCTCAACTTATCAGCTGGCTTCATTGCTACTGGTGTACCATATCCTAAAACAAAGGAAGTGAGAGGGGTGTGCTGCCTCTTGGCTGGCAAAAAGATCTAGGTCCTAATGTACATGCTACAATTGTTTAGAGAGTGTTAGCAAATGAGGCAAGGGAATGCAGAGAAGTATGGGAGGTTATAAACACAAATTGAGATTTGATTTTTTTTCTTCAGCTGTTGATTTTCACTATAAAACTGACTCCATAGTTTAGATCTGGTTACCCTTTATAAAAATCTAAACTTTTTGTATTGCTTATATTAAATGTACTAACAGTGGACTTTTCCATCTGCAGATTATACTGAATGACCAGCAGTGGCAGTGTTTCACAGCAGAGTTTCTCTGAATTGCCAAGACTGAAGCAAACAAAAAAAAGGAAGTCTTGTGGCATACTGCATCATTTTATCAATTTATGTGGTAAGTAAAACGCCCAATCATTCTTTTAGGCATTAAAAAGATGTTCATAGCATCAGAATGTCCTCACTACTTTATAGTGGGAGCCTGTGCCTGAATATAATTTCTGTTAAGAAAGAAGTAATATGGATCACATTATGTTGGTCATGATATTTAATAAAAGACTGACTGACTCGAACTCTACTAAAACCTGCTTTAGATCCTGGTGCTAGCAATGTTCCATTCGAGGAAATTGCTGTCTTTGAGGCTGAAATGCACCATCTCACTTATGAAAAGTAGTGTTAAATTCTCACGGTAGGAAGCTCATCTAACCTCTTCTCCAACACTCTATATGTTTGACTCTGATACTCAAGATGGATTGTTGTTAAGGATAGTCCGTCTATGTACCTCCATCCCACTTTCAAGAAGGACACAGTGCTTTGACTGGTTCAGATTCCTTTACCATTCCCTCTCCTACGTGGCTGGAAGTCATGAATACAGATAGTAAGCTACTGCATAACTTCTGATATCTCATCCTCCTGTGTGGTCAGCTTCCACAAGGACAATTGGTCCAGGGGTGTCTGACATCATAAAGCTAAAGCTAAAGCAAGAAGTTGTCTGACATGAGATGCCATTCTGTTGCCTAGCAGTCTGAGATCATAAAGCTAAAGCAAGATGCTTTCTGACTAGAGGGCCACTCTGTTGCGTAGCAGCTGACATCATTAAGGTCAATCAAGATGTTGTCTGACATGAGAGCCGCTCGGTTGCCTAACAAGGAGTAGCATACATTTATCTAGGTAATTGTATGAGTTGCAGGATAGACAGGTTGCCCAACTGAAAGATGAGGTGGTAAGATGAAAGAAATTAGGACTTTATTTAGACTTATACATTTGTATGAACGGAAGTTTGAGCATAAAAGACTCAACTTCACTGTTGCTGAACTGGTAGGATTTGGCTAAAGAGAAGATGGAAATGATGCTATTCATAGTTTCTATTATTCCCGTTAACTGTAGCATAACCCTTAATCTCTCAACTTATCAGCTGGCTTCATTGCTACTGGTGTACCATATCCTAAAACAAAGGAAGTGAGAGGGGTGTGCTGCCTCTTGGCTGGCAAAAAGATCTAGGTCCTAATGTACATGCTACAATTGTTTAGAGAGTGTTAGCAAATGAGGCAAGGGAATGCAGAGAAGTATGGGAGGTTATAAACACAAATTGAGATTTGATTTTTTTTCTTCAGCTGTTGATTTTCACTATAAAACTGACTCCATAGTTTAGATCTGGTTACCCTTTATAAAAATCTAAACTTTTTGTATTGCTTATATTAAATGTACTAACAGTGGACTTTTCCATCTGCAGATTATACTGAATGACCAGCAGTGGCAGTGTTTCACAGCAGAGTTTCTCTGAATTGCCAAGACTGAAGCAAACAAAAAAAAGGAAGTCTTGTGGCATACTGCATCATTTTATCAATTTATGTGGTAAGTAAAACGCCCAATCATTCTTTTAGGCATTAAAAAGATGTTCATAGCATCAGAATGTCCTCACTACTTTATAGTGGGAGCCTGTGCCTGAATATAATTTCTGTTAAGAAAGAAGTAATATGGATCACATTATGTTGGTCATGATATTTAATAAAAGACTGACTGACTCGAACTCTACTAAAACCTGCTTTAGATCCTGGTGCTAGCAATGTTCCATTCGAGGAAATTGCTTTCTTTGAGGCTGAAATGCACCATCTCACTTATGAAAAGTAGTGTTAAATTCTCACGGTAGGAAGCTCATCTAACCTCTTCTCCAACACTCTATATGTTTGACTCTGATACTCAAGATGGATTGTTGTTAAGGATAGTCCGTCTATGTACCTCCATCCCACTTTCAAGAAGGACACAGTGCTTTGACTGGTTCAGATTCCTTTACCATTCCCTCTCCTACGTGGCTGGAAGTCATGAATACAGATAGTAAGCTACTGCATAACTTCTGATATCTCATCCTCCTGTGTGGTCAGCTTCCACAAGGACAATTGGTCCAGGGGTGTCTGACATCATAAAGCTAAAGCAAGAAGTTGTCTGACCTGAGATGCCATTCTGTTGCCTAGCAGTCTGAGATCATAAAGCTAAAGCAAGATGCTTTCTGACTAGAGGGCCACTCTGTTGCGTAGCAGCTGACATCATTAAGGTCAATCAAGATGTTGTCTGACATGAGAGCCGCTCGGTTGCCTAACAAGGAGTAGGATACATTTATCTAGGTAATTGTATGAGTTGCAGGATAGACAGGTTGCCCAACTGAAAGATGAGGTGGTAAGATGAAAGAAATTAGGACTTTATTTAGACTTATACATTTGTATGAACGGAAGTTTGAGCATAAAAGACTCAACTTCACTGTTGCTGAACTGGTAGGATTTGGCTAAAGAGAAGATGGAAATGATGCTATTCATAGTTTCTATTATTCCCGTTAACTGTAGCATAACCCTTAATCTCTCAACTTATCAGCTGGCTTCATTGCTACTGGTGTACCATATCCTAAAACAAAGGAAGTGAGAAGGGTGTGCTGCCTCTTGGCTGGCAAAAAGATCTAGGTCCTAATGTACATGCTACAATTGTTTAGAGAGTGTTAGCAAATGAGGCAAGGGAATGCAGAGAAGTATGGGAGGTTATAAACACAAATTGAGATTTGATTTTTTTTCTTCAGCTGTTGATTTTCACTATAAAACTGACTCCATAGTTTAGATCTGGTTACCCTTTATAAAAATCTAAACTTTTTGTATTGCTTATATTAAATGTACTAACAGTGGACTTTTCCATCTGCAGATTATACTGAATGACCAGCAGTGGCAGGGTTTCACAGCAGAGTTTCTCTGAATTGCCAAGACTGAAGCAAACAAAAAAAAAGGAAGTCTTGTGGCATACTGCATCATTTTATCAATTTATGTGGTAAGTAAAACGCCCAATCATTCTTTTAGGCATTAAAAAGATGTTCATAGCATCAGAATGTCCTCACTACTTTATAGTGGGAGCCTGTGCCTGAATATAATTTCTGTTAAGAAAGAAGTAATATGGATCACATTATGTTGGTCATGATATTTAATAAAAGACTGACTGACTCGAACTCTACTAAAACCTGCTTTAGATCCTGGTGCTAGCAATGTTCCATTCGAGGAAATTGCTGTCTTTGAGGCTGAAATGCACCATCTCACTTATGAAAAGTAGTGTTAAATTCTCACGGTAGGAAGCTCATCTAACCTCTTCTCCAACACTCTATATGTTTGACTCTGATACTCAAGATGGATTGTTGTTAAGGATAGTCCGTCTATGTACCTCCATCCCACTTTCAAGAAGGACACAGTGCTTTGACTGGTTCAGATTCCTTTACCATTCCCTCTCCTACGTGGCTGGAAGTCATGAATACAGATAGTAAGCTACTGCATAACTTCTGATATCTCATCCTCCTGTGTGGTCAGCTTCCACAAGGACAATTGGTCCAGGGGTGTCTGACATCATAAAGCTAAAGCTAAAGCAAGAAGTTGTCTGACATGAGATGCCATTCTGTTGCCTAGCAGTCTGAGATCATAAAGCTAAAGCAAGATGCTTTCTGACTAGAGGGCCACTCTGTTGCGTAGCAGCTGACATCATTAAGGTCAATCAAGATGTTGTCTGACATGAGAGCCGCTCGGTTGCCTAACAAGGAGTAGGATACATTTATCTAGGTAATTGTATGAGTTGCAGGATAGACAGGTTGCCCAACTGAAAGATGAGGTGGTAAGATGAAAGAAATTAGGACTTTATTTAGACTTATACATTTGTATGAACGGAAGTTTGAGCATAAAAGACTCAACTTCACTGTTGCTGAACTGGTAGGATTTGGCTAAAGAGAAGATGGAAATGATGCTATTCATAGTTTCTATTATTCCCGTTAACTGTAGCATAACCCTTAATCTCTCAACTTATCAGCTGGCTTCATTGCTACTGGTGTACCATATCCTAAAACAAAGGAAGTGAGAAGGGTGTGCTGCCTCTTGGCTGGCAAAAAGATCTAGGTCCTAATGTACATGCTACAATTGTTTAGAGAGTGTTAGCAAATGAGGCAAGGGAATGCAGAGAAGTATGGGAGGTTATAAACACCAATTGAGATTTGATTTTTTTTCTTCAGCTGTTGATTTTCACTATAAAACTGACTCCATAGTTTAGATCTGGTTACCCTTTATAAAAATCTAAACTTTTTGTATTGCTTATATTAAATGTACTAACAGTGGACTTTTCCATCTGCAGATTATACTGAATGACCAGCAGTGGCAGTGTTTCACAGCAGAGTTTCTCTGAATTGCCAAGACTGAAGCAAACAAAAAAAAAAGGAAGTCTTGTGGCATACTGCATCATTTTATCAATTTATGTGGTAAGTAAAACGCCCAATCATTCTTTTAGGCATTAAAAAGATGTTCATAGCATCGGAATGTCCTCACTACTTTATAGTGGGAGCCTGTGCCTGAATATAATTTCTGTTAAGAAAGAAGTAATATGGATCACATTATGTTGGTCATGATATTTAATAAAAGACTGACTGACTCGAACTCTACTAAAACCTGCTTTAGATCCTGGTGCTAGCAATGTTCCATTCGAGGAAATTGCTGTCTTTGAGGCTGAAATGCACCATCTCACTTATGAAAAGTAGTGTTAAATTCTCACGGTAGGAAGCTCATCTAACCTCTTCTCCAACACTCTATATGTTTGACTCTGATACTCAAGATGGATTGTTGTTAAGGATAGTCCGTCTATGTACCTCCATCCCACTTTCAAGAAGGACACAGTGCTTTGACTGGTTCAGATTCCTTTACCATTCCCTCTCCTACGTGGCTGGAAGTCATGAATACAGATAGTAAGCTACTGCATAACTTCTGATATCTCATCCTCCTGTGTGGTCAGCTTCCACAAGGACAATTGGTCCAGGGGTGTCTGACATCATAAAGCTAAAGCTAAAGCAAGAAGTTGTCTGACATGAGATGCCATTCTGTTGCCTAGCAGTCTGAGATCATAAAGCTAAAGCAAGATGCTTTCTGACTAGAGGGCCACTCTGTTGCGTAGCAGCTGACATCATTAAGGTCAATCAAGATGTTGTCTGACATGAGAGCCGCTCGGTTGCCTAACAAGGAGTAGCATACATTTATCTAGGTAATTGTATGAGTTGCAGGATAGACAGGTTGCCCAACTGAAAGATGAGGTGGTAAGATGAAAGAAATTAGGACTTTATTTAGACTTATACATTTGTATGAACGGAAGTTTGAGCATAAAAGACTCAACTTCACTGTTGCTGAACTGGTAGGATTTGGCTAAAGAGAAGATGGAAATGATGCTATTCATAGTTTCTATTATTCCCGTTAACTGTAGCATAACCCTTAATCTCTCAACTTATCAGCTGGCTTCATTGCTACTGGTGTACCATATCCTAAAACAAAGGAAGTGAGAGGGGTGTGCTGCCTCTTGGCTGGCAAAAAGATCTAGGTCCTAATGTACATGCTACAATTGTTTAGAGAGTGTTAGCAAATGAGGCAAGGGAATGCAGAGAAGTATGGGAGGTTATAAACACAAATTGAGATTTGATTTTTTTTCTTCAGCTGTTGATTTTCACTATAAAACTGACTCCATAGTTTAGATCTGGTTACCCTTTATAAAAATCTAAACTTTTTGTATTACTTATATTAAATGTACTAACAGTGGACTTTTCCATCTGCAGATTATACTGAATGACCAGCAGTGGCAGTGTTTCACAGCAGAGTTTCTCTGAATTGCCAAGACTGAAGCAAACAAAAAAAAAAGGAAGTCTTGTGGCATACTGCATCATTTTATCAATTTATGTGGTAAGTAAAACGCCCAATCATTCTTTTAGGCATTAAAAAGATGTTCATAGCATCGGAATGTCCTCACTACTTTATAGTGGGAGCCTGTGCCTGAATATAATTTCTGTTAAGAAAGAAGTAATATGGATCACATTATGTTGGTCATGATATTTAATAAAAGACTGACTGACTCGAACTCTACTAAAACCTGCTTTAGATCCTGGTGCTAGCAATGTTCCATTCGAGGAAATAGCTGTCTTTGAGGCTGAAATGCACCATCTCACTTATGAAAAGTAGTGTTAAATTCTCACGGTAGGAAGTTCATCTAACCTCTTCTCCTGCACTCTATATGTTTGACTCTGATACTCAAGATGGATTGTTGTTAAGGATAGTCCGTCTATGTACCTCCATCCCACTTTGAAGAAGGACACAGTGCTTTGACTGGTTCAGATTCCTTTACCATTCCCTCTCCTACGTGGCTGGAAGTCATGAATACAGATAGTAAGCTACTGCATAACTTCTGATATCTCATCCTCCTGTGTGGTCAGCTTCCACAAGGACAATTGGTCCAGGGGTGTCTGACATCATAAAGCTAAAGCTAAAGCAAGAAGTTGTCTGACATGAGATGCCATTCTGTTGCCTAGCAGTCTGACATCATAAAGCTAAAGCAAGATGCTTTCTGACTAGAGGGCCACTCTGTTGCGTAGCAGCTGACATCATTAAGGTCAATCAAGATGTTGTCTGACATGAGAGCCGCTCGGTTGCCTAACAAGGAGTAGGATACATTTATCTAGGTAATTGTATGAGTTGCAGGATAGACAGGTTGCCCAACTGAAAGATGAGGTGGTAAGATGAAAGAAATTAGGACTTTATTTAGACTTATACATTTGTATGAACGGAAGTTTGAGCATAAAAGACTCAACTTCACTGTTGCTGAACTGGTAGGATTTGGCTAAAGAGAAGATGGAAATGATGCTATTCATAGTTTCTATTATTCCCGTTAACTGTAGCATAACCCTTAATCTCTCAACTTATCAGCTGGCTTCATTGCTACTGGTGTACCATATCCTAAAACAAAGGAAGTGAGAGGGGTGTGCTGCCTCTTGGCTGGCAAAAAGATCTAGGTCCTAATGTACATGCTACAATTGTTTAGAGAGTGTTAGCAAATGAGGCAAGGGAATGCAGAGAAGTATGGGAGGTTATAAACACAAATTGAGATTTGATTTTTTTTCTTCAGCTGTTGATTTTCACTATAAAACTGACTCCATAGTTTAGATCTGGTTACCCTTTATAAAAATCTAAACTTTTTGTATTGCTTATATTAAATGTACTAACAGTGGACTTTTCCATCTGCAGATTATACTGAATGACCAGCAGTGGCAGTGTTTCACAGCAGAGTTTCTCTGAATTGCCAAGACTGAAGCAAAAAAAAAAAAAGGAAGTCTTGTGGCATACTGCATCATTTTATCAATTTATGTGGTAAGTAAAACGCCCAATCATTCTTTTAGGCATTAAAAAGATGTTCATAGCATCGGAATGTCCTCACTACTTTATAGTGGGAGCCTGTGCCTGAATATAATTTCTGTTAAGAAAGAAGTAATATGGATCACATTATGTTGGTCATGATATTTAATAAAAGACTGACTGACTCGAACTCTACTAAACCTGCTTTAGATCCTGGTGCTAGCAATGTTCTATTCAAGGAAATTGCTGTCTTTGAGGCTGAAATGCACCATCTCACTTATGAAAAGTAGTGTTAAATTCTCACGGTAGGAAGCTCATCTAACCTCTTCTCCAACACTCTATATGTTTGACTCTGATACTCAAGATGGATTGTTGTTAAGGATAGTCCGTCTATGTACCTCCATCCCACTTTCAAGAAGGACACAGTGCTTTGACTGGTTCAGATTCCTTTACCATTCCCTCTCCTACGTGGCTGGAAGTCATGAATACAGATAGTAAGCTACTGCATAACTTCTGATATCTCATCCTCCTGTGTGGTCAGCTTCCACAAGGACAATTGGTCCAGGGGTGTCTGACATCATAAAGCTAAAGCTAAAGCAAGAAGTTGTCTGACATGAGATGCCATTCTGTTGCCTAGCAGTCTGAGATCATAAAGCTAAAGCAAGATGCTTTCTGACTAGAGGGCCACTCTGTTGCGTAGCAGCTGACATCATTAAGGTCAATCAAGATGTTGTCTGACATGAGAGCCGCTCGGTTGCCTAACAAGGAGTAGCATACATTTATCTAGGTAATTGTATGAGTTGCAGGATAGACAGGTTGCCCAACTGAAAGATGAGGTGGTAAGATGAAAGAAATTAGGACTTTATTTAGACTTATACATTTGTATGAACGGAAGTTTGAGCATAAAAGACTCAACTTCACTGTTGCTGAACTGGTAGGATTTGGCTAAAGAGAAGATGGAAATGATGCTATTCATAGTTTCTATTATTCCCGTTAACTGTAGCATAACCCTTAATCTCTCAACTTATCAGCTGGCTTCATTGCTACTGGTGTACCATATCCTAAAACAAAGGAAGTGAGAGGGGTGTGCTGCCTCTTGGCTGGCAAAAAGATCTAGGTCCTAATGTACATGCTACAATTGTTTAGAGAGTGTTAGCAAATGAGGCAAGGGAATGCAGAGAAGTATGGGAGGTTATAAACACAAATTGAGATTTGATTTTTTTTCTTCAGCTGTTGATTTTCACTATAAAACTGACTCCATAGTTTAGATCTGGTTACCCTTTATAAAAATCTAAACTTTTTGTATTACTTATATTAAATGTACTAACAGTGGACTTTTCCATCTGCAGATTATACTGAATGACCAGCAGTGGCAGTGTTTCACAGCAGAGTTTCTCTAAATTGCCAAGACTGAAGCAAACAAAAAAAAAAGGAAGTCTTGTGGCATACTGCATCATTTTATCAATTTATGTGGTAAGTAAAACGCCCAATCATTCTTTTAGGCATTAAAAAGATGTTCATAGCATCGGAATGTCCTCACTACTTTATAGTGGGAGCCTGTGCCTGAATATAATTTCTGTTAAGAAAGAAGTAATATGGATCACATTATGTTGGTCATGATATTTAATAAAAGACTGACTGACTCGAACTCTACTAAAACCTGCTTTAGATCCTGGTGCTAGCAATGTTCCATTCGAGGAAATAGCTGTCTTTGAGGCTGAAATGCACCATCTCACTTATGAAAAGTAGTGTTAAATTCTCACGGTAGGAAGTTCATCTAACCTCTTCTCCTGCACTCTATATGTTTGACTCTGATACTCAAGATGGATTGTTGTTAAGGATAGTCCGTCTATGTACCTCCATCCCACTTTGAAGAAGGACACAGTGCTTTGACTGGTTCAGATTCCTTTACCATTCCCTCTCCTACGTGGCTGGAAGTCATGAATACAGATAGTAAGCTACTGCATAACTTCTGATATCTCATCCTCCTGTGTGGTCAGCTTCCACAAGGACAATTGGTCCAGGGGTGTCTGACATCATAAAGCTAAAGCTAAAGCAAGAAGTTGTCTGACATGAGATGCCATTCTGTTGCCTAGCAGTCTGAGATCATAAAGCTAAAGCAAGATGCTTTCTGACTAGAGGGCCACTCTGTTGCGTAGCAGCTGACATCATTAAGGTCAATCAAGATGTTGTCTGACATGAGAGCCGCTCGGTTGCCTAACAAGGAGTAGCATACATTTATCTAGGTAATTGTATGAGTTGCAGGATAGACAGGTTGCCCAACTGAAAGATGAGGTGGTAAGATGAAAGAAATTAGGACTTTATTTAGACTTATACATTTGTATGAACGGAAGTTTGAGCATAAAAGACTCAACTTCACTGTTGCTGAACTGGTAGGATTTGGCTAAAGAGAAGATGGAAATGATGCTATTCATAGTTTCTATTATTCCCGTTAACTGTAGCATAACCCTTAATCTCTCAACTTATCAGCTGGCTTCATTGCTACTGGTGTACCATATCCTAAAACAAAGGAAGTGAGAGGGGTGTGCTGCCTCTTGGCTGGCAAAAAGATCTAGGTCCTAATGTACATGCTACAATTGTTTAGAGAGTGTTAGCAAATGAGGCAAGGGAATGCAGAGAAGTATGGGAGGTTATAAACACAAATTGAGATTTGATTTTTTTTCTTCAGCTGTTGATTTTCACTATAAAACTGACTCCATAGTTTAGATCTGGTTACCCTTTATAAAAATCTAAACTTTTTGTATTACTTATATTAAATGTACTAACAGTGGACTTTTCCATCTGCAGATTATACTGAATGACCAGCAGTGGCAGTGTTTCACAGCAGAGTTTCTCTGAATTGCCAAGACTGAAGCAAAAAAAAAAAAAGGAAGTCTTGTGGCATACTGCATCATTTTATCAATTTATGTGGTAAGTAAAACGCCCAATCATTCTTTTAGGCATTAAAAAGATGTTCATAGCATCGGAATGTCCTCACTACTTTATAGTGGGAGCCTGTGCCTGAATATAATTTCTGTTAAGAAAGAAGTAATATGGATCACATTATGTTGGTCATGATATTTAATAAAAGACTGACTGACTCGAACTCTACTAAACCTGCTTTAGATCCTGGTGCTAGCAATGTTCTATTCAAGGAAATTGCTGTCTTTGAGGCTGAAATGCACCATCTCACTTATGAAAAGTAGTGTTAAATTCTCATGGTAGGAAGCTCATCTAACCTCTTCTCCAACACTCTATATGTTTGACTCTGATACTCAAGATGGATTGTTGTTAAGGATAGTCCGTCTATGTACCTCCATCCCACTTTCAAGAAGGACACAGTGCTTTGACTGGTTCAGATTCCTTTACCATTCCCTCTCCTACGTGGCTGGAAGTCATGAATACAGATAGTAAGCTACTGCATAACTTCTGATATCTCATCCTCCTGTGTGGTCAGCTTCCACAAGGACAATTGGTCCAGGGGTGTCTGACATCATAAAGCTAAAGCTAAAGCAAGAAGTTGTCTGACATGAGATGCCATTCTGTTGCCTAGCAGTCTGAGATCATAAAGCTAAAGCAAGATGCTTTCTGACTAGAGGGCCACTCTGTTGCGTAGCAGCTGACATCATTAAGGTCAATCAAGATGTTGTCTGACATGAGAGCCGCTCGGTTGCCTAACAAGGAGTAGCATACATTTATCTAGGTAATTGTATGAGTTGCAGGATAGACAGGTTGCCCAACTGAAAGATGAGGTGGTAAGATGAAAGAAATTAGGACTTTATTTAGACTTATACATTTGTATGAACGGAAGTTTGAGCATAAAAGACTCAACTTCACTGTTGCTGAACTGGTAGGATTTGGCTAAAGAGAAGATGGAAATGATGCTATTCATAGTTTCTATTATTCCCGTTAACTGTAGCATAACCCTTAATCTCTCAACTTATCAGCTGGCTTCATTGCTACTGGTGTACCATATCCTAAAACAAAGGAAGTGAGAGGGGTGTGCTGCCTCTTGGCTGGCAAAAAGATCTAGGTCCTAATGTACATGCTACAATTGTTTAGAGAGTGTTAGCAAATGAGGCAAGGGAATGCAGAGAAGTATGGGAGGTTATAAACACAAATTGAGATTTGATTTTTTTTCTTCAGCTGTTGATTTTCACTATAAAACTGACTCCATAGTTTAGATCTGGTTACCCTTTATAAAAATCTAAACTTTTTGTATTACTTATATTAAATGTACTAACAGTGGACTTTTCCATCTGCAGATTATACTGAATGACCAGCAGTGGCAGTGTTTCACAGCAGAGTTTCTCTGAATTGCCAAGACTGAAGCAAACAAAAAAAAAAGGAAGTCTTGTGGCATACTGCATCATTTTATCAATTTATGTGGTAAGTAAAACGCCCAATCATTCTTTTAGGCATTAAAAAGATGTTCATAGCATCAGAATGTCCTCACTACTTTATAGTGGGAGCCTGTGCCTGAATATAATTTCTGTTAAGAAAGAAGTAATATGGATCACATTATGTTGGTCATGATATTTAATAAAAGACTGACTGACTCGAACTCTACTAAAACCTGCTTTAGATCCTGGTGCTAGCAATGTTCCATTCGAGGAAATAGCTGTCTTTGAGGCTGAAATGCACCATCTCACTTATGAAAAGTAGTGTTAAATTCTCACGGTAGGAAGTTCATCTAACCTCTTCTCCTGCACTCTATATGTTTGACTCTGATACTCAAGATGGATTGTTGTTAAGGATAGTCCGTCTATGTACCTCCATCCCACTTTGAAGAAGGACACAGTGCTTTGACTGGTTCAGATTCCTTTACCATTCCCTCTCCTACGTGGCTGGAAGTCATGAATACAGATAGTAAGCTACTGCATAACTTCTGATATCTCATCCTCCTGTGTGGTCAGCTTCCACAAGGACAATTGGTCCAGGGGTGTCTGACATCATAAAGCTAAAGCTAAAGCAAGAAGTTGTCTGACATGAGATGCCATTCTGTTGCCTAGCAGTCTGACATCATAAAGCTAAAGCAAGATGCTTTCTGACTAGAGGGCCACTCTGTTGCGTAGCAGCTGACATCATTAAGGTCAATCAAGATGTTGTCTGACATGAGAGCCGCTCGGTTGCCTAACAAGGAGTAGCATACATTTATCTAGGTAATTGTATGAGTTGCAGGATAGACAGGTTGCCCAACTGAAAGATGAGGTGGTAAGATGAAAGAAATTAGGACTTTATTTAGACTTATACATTTGTATGAACGGAAGTTTGAGCATAAAAGACTCAACTTCACTGTTGCTGAACTGGTAGGATTTGGCTAAAGAGAAGATGGAAATGATGCTATTCATAGTTTCTATTATTCCCGTTAACTGTAGCATAACCCTTAATCTCTCAACTTATCAGCTGGCTTCATTGCTACTGGTGTACCATATCCTAAAACAAAGGAAGTGAGAGGGGTGTGCTGCCTCTTGGCTGGCAAAAAGATCTAGGTCCTAATGTACATGCTACAATTGTTTAGAGAGTGTTAGCAAATGAGGCAAGGGAATGCAGAGAAGTATGGGAGGTTATAAACACAAATTGAGATTTGATTTTTTTTCTTCAGCTGTTGATTTTCACTATAAAACTGACTCCATAGTTTAGATCTGGTTACCCTTTATAAAAATCTAAACTTTTTGTATTACTTATATTAAATGTACTAACAGTGGACTTTTCCATCTGCAGATTATACTGAATGACCAGCAGTGGCAGTGTTTCACAGCAGAGTTTCTCTGAATTGCCAAGACTGAAGCAAACAAAAAAAAAGGAAGTCTTGTGGCATACTGCATCATTTTATCAATTTATGTGGTAAGTAAAACGCCCAATCATTCTTTTAGGCATTAAAAAGATGTTCATAGCATCAGAATGTCCTCACTACTTTATAGTGGGAGCCTGTGCCTGAATATAATTTCTGTTAAGAAAGAAGTAATATGGATCACATTATGTTGGTCATGATATTTAATAAAAGACTGACTGACTCGAACTCTACTAAAACCTGCTTTAGATCCTGGTGCTAGCAATGTTCCATTCGAGGAAATAGCTGTCTTTGAGGCTGAAATGCACCATCTCACTTATGAAAAGTAGTGTTAAATTCTCACGGTAGGAAGTTCATCTAACCTCTTCTCCTGCACTCTATATGTTTGACTCTGATACTCAAGATGGATTGTTGTTAAGGATAGTCCGTCTATGTACCTCCATCCCACTTTGAAGAAGGACACAGTGCTTTGACTGGTTCAGATTCCTTTACCATTCCCTCTCCTACGTGGCTGGAAGTCATGAATACAGATAGTAAGCTACTGCATAACTTCTGATATCTCATCCTCCTGTGTGGTCAGCTTCCACAAGGACAATTGGTCCAGGGGTGTCTGACATCATAAAGCTAAAGCTAAAGCAAGAAGTTGTCTGACATGAGATGCCATTCTGTTGCCTAGCAGTCTGACATCATAAAGCTAAAGCAAGATGCTTTCTGACTAGAGGGCCACTCTGTTGCGTAGCAGCTGACATCATTAAGGTCAATCAAGATGTTGTCTGACATGAGAGCCGCTCGGTTGCCTAACAAGGAGTAGGATACATTTATCTAGGTAATTGTATGAGTTGCAGGATAGACAGGTTGCCCAACTGAAAGATGAGGTGGTAAGATGAAAGAAATTAGGACTTTATTTAGACTTATACATTTGTATGAACGGAAGTTTGAGCATAAAAGACTCAACTTCACTGTTGCTGAACTGGTAGGATTTGGCTAAAGAGAAGATGGAAATGATGCTATTCATAGTTTCTATTATTCCCGTTAACTGTAGCATAACCCTTAATCTCTCAACTTATCAGCTGGCTTCATTGCTACTGGTGTACCATATCCTAAAACAAAGGAAGTGAGAGGGGTGTGCTGCCTCTTGGCTGGCAAAAAGATCTAGGTCCTAATGTACATGCTACAATTGTTTAGAGAGTGTTAGCAAATGAGGCAAGGGAATGCAGAGAAGTATGGGAGGTTATAAACACAAATTGAGATTTGATTTTTTTCTTCAGCTGTTGATTTTCACTATAAAACTGACTCCATAGTTTAGATCTGGTTACCCTTTATAAAAATCTAAACTTTTTGTATTGCTTATATTAAATGTACTAACAGTGGACTTTTCCATCTGCAGATTATACTGAATGACCAGCAGTGGCAGTGTTTCACAGCAGAGTTTCTCTGAATTGCCAAGACTGAAGCAAACAAAAAAAAAAGGAAGTCTTGTGGCATACTGCATCATTTTATCAATTTATGTGGTAAGTAAAACGCCCAATCATTCTTTTAGGCATTAAAAAGATGTTCATAGCGTCAGAATGTCCTCACTACTTTATAGTGGGAGCCTGTGCCTGAATATAATTTCTGTTAAGAAAGAAGTAATATGGATCACATTATGTTGGTCATGATATTTAATAAAAGACTGACTGACTCGAACTCTACTAAAACCTGCTTTAGATCCTGGTGCTAGCAATGTTCCATTCGAGGAAATTGCTGTCTTTGAGGCTGAAATGCACCATCTCACTTATGAAAAGTAGTGTTAAATTCTCACGGTAGGAAGCTCATCTAACCTCTTCTCCAACACTCTATATGTTTGACTCTGATACTCAAGATGGATTGTTGTTAAGGATAGTCCGTCTATGTACCTCCATCCCACTTTGAAGAAGGACACAGTGCTTTGACTGGTTCAGATTCCTTTACCATTCCCTCTCCTACGTGGCTGGAAGTCATGAATACAGATAGTAAGCTACTGCATAACTTCTGATATCTCATCCTCCTGTGTGGTCAGCTTCCACAAGGACAATTGGTCCAGGGGTGTCTGACATCATAAAGCTAAAGCTAAAGCAAGAAGTTGTCTGACATGAGATGCCATTCTGTTGCCTAGCAGTCTGACATCATAAAGCTAAAGCAAGATGCTTTCTGACTAGAGGGCCACTCTGTTGCGTAGCAGCTGACATCATTAAGGTCAATCAAGATGTTGTCTGACATGAGAGCCGCTCGGTTGCCTAACAAGGAGTAGGATACATTTATCTAGGTAATTGTATGAGTTGCAGGATAGACAGGTTGCCCAACTGAAAGATGAGGTGGTAAGATGAAAGAAATTAGGACTTTATTTAGACTTATACATTTGTATGAACGGAAGTTTGAGCATAAAAGACTCAACTTCACTGTTGCTGAACTGGTAGGATTTGGCTAAAGAGAAGATGGAAATGATGCTATTCATAGTTTCTATTATTCCCGTTAACTGTAGCATAACCCTTAATCTCTCAACTTATCAGCTGGCTTCATTGCTACTGGTGTACCATATCCTAAAACAAAGGAAGTGAGAGGGGTGTGCTGCCTCTTGGCTGGCAAAAAGATCTAGGTCCTAATGTACATGCTACAATTGTTTAGAGAGTGTTAGCAAATGAGGCAAGGGAATGCAGAGAAGTATGGGAGGTTATAAACACAAATTGAGATTTGATTTTTTTTCTTCAGCTGTTGATTTTCACTATAAAACTGACTCCATAGTTTAGATCTGGTTACCCTTTATAAAAATCTAAACTTTTTGTATTGCTTATATTAAATGTACTAACAGTGGACTTTTCCATCTGCAGATTATACTGAATGACCAGCAGTGGCAGTGTTTCACAGCAGAGTTTCTCTGAATTGCCAAGACTGAAGCAAACAAAAAAAAAAGGAAGTCTTGTGGCATACTGCATCATTTTATCAATTTATGTGGTAAGTAAAACGCCCAATCATTCTTTTAGGCATTAAAAAGATGTTCATAGCATCGGAATGTCCTCACTACTTTATAGTGGGAGCCTGTGCCTGAATATAATTTCTGTTAAGAAAGAAGTAATATGGATCACATTATGTTGGTCATGATATTTAATAAAAGACTGACTGACTCGAACTCTACTAAACCTGCTTTAGATCCTGGTGCTAGCAATGTTCTATTCAAGGAAATTGCTGTCTTTGAGGCTGAAATGCACCATCTCACTTATGAAAAGTAGTGTTAAATTCTCACGGTAGGAAGCTCATCTAACCTCTTCTCCAACACTCTATATGTTTGACTCTGATACTCAAGATGGATTGTTGTTAAGGATAGTCCGTCTATGTACCTCCATCCCACTTTCAAGAAGGACACAGTGCTTTGACTGGTTCAGATTCCTTTACCATTCCCTCTCCTACGTGGCTGGAAGTCATGAATACAGATAGTAAGCTACTGCATAACTTCTGATATCTCATCCTCCTGTGTGGTCAGCTTCCACAAGGACAATTGGTCCAGGGGTGTCTGACATCATAAAGCTAAAGCTAAAGCAAGAAGTTGTCTGACATGAGATGCCATTCTGTTGCCTAGCAGTCTGACATCATAAAGCTAAAGCAAGATGCTTTCTGACTAGAGGGCCACTCTGTTGCGTAGCAGCTGACATCATTAAGGTCAATCAAGATGTTGTCTGACATGAGAGCCGCTCGGTTGCCTAACAAGGAGTAGGATACATTTATCTAGGTAATTGTATGAGTTGCAGGATAGACAGGTTGCCCAACTGAAAGATGAGGTGGTAAGATGAAAGAAATTAGGACTTTATTTAGACTTATACATTTGTATGAACGGAAGTTTGAGCATAAAAGACTCAACTTCACTGTTGCTGAACTGGTAGGATTTGGCTAAAGAGAAGATGGAAATGATGCTATTCATAGTTTCTATTATTCCCGTTAACTGTAGCATAACCCTTAATCTCTCAACTTATCAGCTGGCTTCATTGCTACTGGTGTACCATATCCTAAAACAAAGGAAGTGAGAGGGGTGTGCTGCCTCTTGGCTGGCAAAAAGATCTAGGTCCTAATGTACATGCTACAATTGTTTAGAGAGTGTTAGCAAATGAGGCAAGGGAATGCAGAGAAGTATGGGAGGTTATAAACACAAATTGAGATTTGATTTTTTTCTTCAGCTGTTGATTTTCACTATAAAACTGACTCCATAGTTTAGATCTGGTTACCCTTTATAAAAATCTAAACTTTTTGTATTGCTTATATTAAATGTACTAACAGTGGACTTTTCCATCTGCAGATTATACTGAATGACCAGCAGTGGCAGTGTTTCACAGCAGAGTTTCTCTGAATTGCCAAGACTGAAGCAAACAAAAAAAAAAGGAAGTCTTGTGGCATACTGCATCATTTTATCAATTTATGTGGTAAGTAAAACGCCCAATCATTCTTTTAGGCATTAAAAAGATGTTCATAGCATCAGAATGTCCTCACTACTTTATAGTGGGAGCCTGTGCCTGAATATAATTTCTGTTAAGAAAGAAGTAATATGGATCACATTATGTTGGTCATGATATTTAATAAAAGACTGACTGACTCGAACTCTACTAAAACCTGCTTTAGATCCTGGTGCTAGCAATGTTCCATTCGAGGAAATTGCTGTCTTTGAGGCTGAAATGCACCATCTCACTTATGAAAAGTAGTGTTAAATTCTCACGGTAGGAAGCTCATCTAACCTCTTCTCCAACACTCTATATGTTTGACTCTGATACTCAAGATGGATTGTTGTTAAGGATAGTCCGTCTATGTACCTCCATCCCACTTTCAAGAAGGACACAGTGCTTTGACTGGTTCAGATTCCTTTACCATTCCCTCTCCTACGTGGCTGGAAGTCATGAATACAGATAGTAAGCTACTGCATAACTTCTGATATCTCATCCTCCTGTGTGGTCAGCTTCCACAAGGACAATTGGTCCAGGGGTGTCTGACATCATAAAGCTAAAGCTAAAGCAAGAAGTTGTCTGACATGAGATGCCATTCTGTTGCCTAGCAGTCTGAGATCATAAAGCTAAAGCAAGATCCTTTCTGACTAGAGGGCCACTCTGTTGCGTAGCAGCTGACATCATTAAGGTCAATCAAGATGTTGTCTGACATGAGAGCCGCTCGGTTGCCTAACAAGGGGTAGGATACATTTATCTAGGTAATTGTATGAGTTGCAGGATAGACAGGTTGCCCAACTGAAAGATGAGGTGGTAAGATGAAAGAAATTAGGACTTTATTTAGACTTATACATTTGTATGAACGGAAGTTTGAGCATAAAAGACTCAACTTCACTGTTGCTGAACTGGTAGGATTTGGCTAAAGAGAAGATGGAAATGATGCTATTCATAGTTTCTATTATTCCCGTTAACTGTAGCATAACCCTTAATCTCTCAACTTATCAGCTGGCTTCATTGCTACTGGTGTACCATATCCTAAAACAAAGGAAGTGAGAAGGGTGTGCTGCCTCTTGGCTGGCAAAAAGATCTAGGTCCTAATGTACATGCTACAATTGTTTAGAGAGTGTTAGCAAATGAGGCAAGGGAATGCAGAGAAGTATGGGAGGTTATAAACACAAATTGAGATTTGATTTTTTTTCTTCAGCTGTTGATTTTCACTATAAAACTGACTCCATAGTTTAGATCTGGTTACCCTTTATAAAAATCTAAACTTTTTGTATTACTTATATTAAATGTACTAACAGTGGACTTTTCCATCTGCAGATTATACTGAATGACCAGCAGTGGCAGTGTTTCACAGCAGAGTTTCTCTGAATTGCCAAGACTGAAGCAAACAAAAAAAAAAGGAAGTCTTGTGGCATACTGCATCATTTTATCAATTTATGTGGTAAGTAAAACGCCCAATCATTCTTTTAGGCATTAAAAAGATGTTCATAGCATCAGAATGTCCTCACAACTTTATAGTGGGAGCCTGTGCCTGAATATAATTTCTGTTAAGAAAGAAGTAATATGGATCACATTATGTTGGTCATGATATTTAATAAAAGACTGACTGACTCGAACTCTACTAAAACCTGCTTTAGATCCTGGTGCTAGCAATGTTCCATTCGAGGAAATAGCTGTCTTTGAGGCTGAAATGCACCATCTCACTTATGAAAAGTAGTGTTAAATTCTCACGGTAGGAAGTTCATCTAACCTCTTCTCCTGCACTCTATATGTTTGACTCTGATACTCAAGATGGATTGTTGTTAAGGATAGTCCGTCTATGTACCTCCATCCCACTTTGAAGAAGGACACAGTGCTTTGACTGGTTCAGATTCCTTTACCATTCCCTCTCCTACGTGGCTGGAAGTCATGAATACAGATAGTAAGCTACTGCATAACTTCTGATATCTCATCCTCCTGTGTGGTCAGCTTCCACAAGGACAATTGGTCCAGGGGTGTCTGACATCATAAAGCTAAAGCTAAAGCAAGAAGTTGTCTGACATGAGATGCCATTCTGTTGCCTAGCAGTCTGACATCATAAAGCTAAAGCAAGATGCTTTCTGACTAGAGGGCCACTCTGTTGCGTAGCAGCTGACATCATTAAGGTCAATCAAGATGTTGTCTGACATGAGAGCCGCTCGGTTGCCTAACAAGGAGTAGGATACATTTATCTAGGTAATTGTATGAGTTGCAGGATAGACAGGTTGCCCAACTGAAAGATGAGGTGGTAAGATGAAAGAAATTAGGACTTTATTTAGACTTATACATTTGTATGAACGGAAGTTTGAGCATAAAAGACTCAACTTCACTGTTGCTGAACTGGTAGGATTTGGCTAAAGAGAAGATGGAAATGATGCTATTCATAGTTTCTATTATTCCCGTTAACTGTAGCATAACCCTTAATCTCTCAACTTATCAGCTGGCTTCATTGCTACTGGTGTACCATATCCTAAAACAAAGGAAGTGAGAGGGGTGTGCTGCCTCTTGGCTGGCAAAAAGATCTAGGTCCTAATGTACATGCTACAATTGTTTAGAGAGTGTTAGCAAATGAGGCAAGGGAATGCAGAGAAGTATGGGAGGTTATAAACACAAATTGAGATTTGATTTTTTTTCTTCAGCTGTTGATTTTCACTATAAAACTGACTCCATAGTTTAGATCTGGTTACCCTTTATAAAAATCTAAACTTTTTGTATTGCTTATATTAAATGTACTAACAGTGGACTTTTCCATCTGCAGATTATACTGAATGACCAGCAGTGGCAGTGTTTCACAGCAGAGTTTCTCTGAATTGCCAAGACTGAAGCAAAAAAAAAAAAGGAAGTCTTGTGGCATACTGCATCATTTTATCAATTTATGTGGTAAGTAAAACGCCCAATCATTCTTTTAGGCATTAAAAAGATGTTCATAGCATCGGAATGTCCTCACTACTTTATAGTGGGAGCCTGTGCCTGAATATAATTTCTGTTAAGAAAGAAGTAATATGGATCACATTATGTTGGTCATGATATTTAATAAAAGACTGACTGACTCGAACTCTACTAAACCTGCTTTAGATCCTGGTGCTAGCAATGTTCTATTCAAGGAAATTGCTGTCTTTGAGGCTGAAATGCACCATCTCACTTATGAAAAGTAGTGTTAAATTCTCACGGTAGGAAGCTCATCTAACCTCTTCTCCAACACTCTATATGTTTGACTCTGATACTCAAGATGGATTGTTGTTAAGGATAGTCCGTCTATGTACCTCCATCCCACTTTCAAGAAGGACACAGTGCTTTGACTGGTTCAGATTCCTTTACCATTCCCTCTCCTACGTGGCTGGAAGTCATGAATACAGATAGTAAGCTACTGCATAACTTCTGATATCTCATCCTCCTGTGTGGTCAGCTTCCACAAGGACAATTGGTCCAGGGGTGTCTGACATCATAAAGCTAAAGCTAAAGCAAGAAGTTGTCTGACATGAGATGCCATTCTGTTGCCTAGCAGTCTGAGATCATAAAGCTAAAGCAAGATGCTTTCTGACTAGAGGGCCACTCTGTTGCGTAGCAGCTGACATCATTAAGGTCAATCAAGATGTTGTCTGACATGAGAGCCGCTCGGTTGCCTAACAAGGAGTAGCATACATTTATCTAGGTAATTGTATGAGTTGCAGGATAGACAGGTTGCCCAACTGAAAGATGAGGTGGTAAGATGAAAGAAATTAGGACTTTATTTAGACTTATACATTTGTATGAACGGAAGTTTGAGCATAAAAGACTCAACTTCACTGTTGCTGAACTGGTAGGATTTGGCTAAAGAGAAGATGGAAATGATGCTATTCATAGTTTCTATTATTCCCGTTAACTGTAGCATAACCCTTAATCTCTCAACTTATCAGCTGGCTTCATTGCTACTGGTGTACCATATCCTAAAACAAAGGAAGTGAGAGGGGTGTGCTGCCTCTTGGCTGGCAAAAAGATCTAGGTCCTAATGTACATGCTACAATTGTTTAGAGAGTGTTAGCAAATGAGGCAAGGGAATGCAGAGAAGTATGGGAGGTTATAAACACAAATTGAGATTTGATTTTTTTTCTTCAGCTGTTGATTTTCACTATAAAACTGACTCCATAGTTTAGATCTGGTTACCCTTTATAAAAATCTAAACTTTTTGTATTACTTATATTAAATGTACTAACAGTGGACTTTTCCATCTGCAGATTATACTGAATGACCAGCAGTGGCAGTGTTTCACAGCAGAGTTTCTCTGAATTGCCAAGACTGAAGCAAACAAAAAAAAAAGGAAGTCTTGTGGCATACTGCATCATTTTATCAATTTATGTGGTAAGTAAAACGCCCAATCATTCTTTTAGGCATTAAAAAGATGTTCATAGCATCAGAATGTCCTCACTACTTTATAGTGGGAGCCTGTGCCTGAATATAATTTCTGTTAAGAAAGAAGTAATATGGATCACATTATGTTGGTCATGATATTTAATAAAAGACTGACTGACTCGAACTCTACTAAAACCTGCTTTAGATCCTGGTGCTAGCAATGTTCCATTCGAGGAAATAGCTGTCTTTGAGGCTGAAATGCACCATCTCACTTATGAAAAGTAGTGTTAAATTCTCACGGTAGGAAGTTCATCTAACCTCTTCTCCTGCACTCTATATGTTTGACTCTGATACTCAAGATGGATTGTTGTTAAGGATAGTCCGTCTATGTACCTCCATCCCACTTTGAAGAAGGACACAGTGCTTTGACTGGTTCAGATTCCTTTACCATTCCCTCTCCTACGTGGCTGGAAGTCATGAATACAGATAGTAAGCTACTGCATAACTTCTGATATCTCATCCTCCTGTGTGGTCAGCTTCCACAAGGACAATTGGTCCAGGGGTGTCTGACATCATAAAGCTAAAGCTAAAGCAAGAAGTTGTCTGACATGAGATGCCATTCTGTTGCCTAGCAGTCTGACATCATAAAGCTAAAGCAAGATGCTTTCTGACTAGAGGGCTACTCTGTTGCGTAGCAGCTGACATCATTAAGGTCAATCAAGATGTTGTCTGACATGAGAGCCGCTCGGTTGCCTAACAAGGAGTAGGATACATTTATCTAGGTAATTGTATGAGTTGCAGGATAGACAGGTTGCCCAACTGAAAGATGAGGTGGTAAGATGAAAGAAATTAGGACTTTATTTAGACTTATACATTTGTATGAACGGAAGTTTGAGCATAAAAGACTCAACTTCACTGTTGCTGAACTGGTAGGATTTGGCTAAAGAGAAGATGGAAATGATGCTATTCATAGTTTCTATTATTCCCGTTAACTGTAGCATAACCCTTAATCTCTCAACTTATCAGCTGGCTTCATTGCTACTGGTGTACCATATCCTAAAACAAAGGAAGTGAGAGGGGTGTGCTGCCTCTTGGCTGGCAAAAAGATCTAGGTCCTAATGTACATGCTACAATTGTTTAGAGAGTGTTAGCAAATGAGGCAAGGGAATGCAGAGAAGTATGGGAGGTTATAAACACAAATTGAGATTTGATTTTTTTTATTCAGCTGTTGATTTTCACTATAAAACTGACTCCATAGTTTAGATCTGGTTACCCTTTATAAAAATCTAAACTTTTTGTATTGCTTATATTAAATGTACTAACAGTGGACTTTTCCATCTGCAGATTATACTGAATGACCAGCAGTGGCAGTGTTTCACAGCAGAGTTTCTCTGAATTGCCAAGACTGAAGCAAACAAAAAAAAAAGGAAGTCTTGTGGCATACTGCATCATTTTATCAATTTATGTGGTAAGTAAAACGCCCAATCATTCTTTTAGGCATTAAAAAGATGTTCATAGCATCAGAATGTCCTCACTACTTTATAGTGGGAGCCTGTGCCTGAATATAATTTCTGTTAAGAAAGAAGTAATATGGATCACATTATGTTGGTCATGATATTTAATAAAAGACTGACTGACTCGAACTCTACTAAAACCTGCTTTAGATCCTGGTGCTAGCAATGTTCCATTCGAGGAAATTGCTGTCTTTGAGGCTGAAATGCACCATCTCACTTATGAAAAGTAGTGTTAAATTCTCACGGTAGGAAGCTCATCTAACCTCTTCTCCAACACTCTATATGTTTGACTCTGATACTCAAGATGGATTGTTGTTAAGGATAGTCCGTCTATGTACCTCCATCCCACTTTTAAGAAGGACACAGTGCTTTGACTGGTTCAGATTCCTTTACCATTCCCTCTCCTACGTGGCTGGAAGTCATGAATACAGATAGTAAGCTACTGCATAACTTCTGATATCTCATCCTCCTGTGTGGTCAGCTTCCACAAGGACAATTGGTCCAGGGGTGTCTGACATCATAAAGCTAAAGCTAAAGCAAGAAGTTGTCTGACATGAGATGCCATTCTGTTGCCTAGCAGTCTGAGATCATAAAGCTAAAGCAAGATGCTTTCTGACTAGAGGGCCACTCTGTTGCGTAGCAGCTGACATCATTAAGGTCAATCAAGATGTTGTCTGACATGAGAGCCGCTCGGTTGCCTAACAAGGAGTAGCATACATTTATCTAGGTAATTGTATGAGTTGCAGGATAGACAGGTTGCCCAACTGAAAGATGAGGTGGTAAGATGAAAGAAATTAGGACTTTATTTAGACTTATACATTTGTATGAACGGAAGTTTGAGCATAAAAGACTCAACTTCACTGTTGCTGAACTGGTAGGATTTGGCTAAAGAGAAGATGGAAATGATGCTATTCATAGTTTCTATTATTCCCGTTAACTGTAGCATAACCCTTAATCTCTCAACTTATCAGCTGGCTTCATTGCTACTGGTGTACCATATCCTAAAACAAAGGAAGTGAGAGGGGTGTGCTGCCTCTTGGCTGGCAAAAAGATCTAGGTCCTAATGTACATGCTACAATTGTTTAGAGAGTGTTAGCAAATGAGGCAAGGGAATGCAGAGAAGTATGGGAGGTTATAAACACAAATTGAGATTTGATTTTTTTTCTTCAGCTGTTGATTTTCACTATAAAACTGACTCCATAGTTTAGATCTGGTTACCCTTTATAAAAATCTAAACTTTTTGTATTACTTATATTAAATGTACTAACAGTGGACTTTTCCATCTGCAGATTATACTGAATGACCAGCAGTGGCAGTGTTTCACAGCAGAGTTTCTCTGAATTGCCAAGACTGAAGCAAACAAAAAAAAAGGAAGTCTTGTGGCATACTGCATCATTTTATCAATTTATGTGGTAAGTAAAACGCCCAATCATTCTTTTAGGCATTAAAAAGATGTTCATAGCATCAGAATGTCCTCACTACTTTATAGTGGGAGCCTGTGCCTGAATATAATTTCTGTTAAGAAAGAAGTAATATGGATCACATTATGTTGGTCATGATATTTAATAAAAGACTGACTGACTCGAACTCTACTAAAACCTGCTTTAGATCCTGGTGCTAGCAATGTTCCATTCGAGGAAATTGCTGTCTTTGAGGCTGAAATGCACCATCTCACTTATGAAAAGTAGTGTTAAATTCTCACGGTAGGAAGCTCATCTAACCTCTTCTCCAACACTCTATATGTTTGACTCTGATACTCAAGATGGATTGTTGTTAAGGATAGTCCGTCTATGTACCTCCATCCCACTTTCAAGAAGGACACAGTGCTTTGACTGGTTCAGATTCCTTTACCATTCCCTCTCCTACGTGGCTGGAAGTCATGAATACAGATAGTAAGCTACTGCATAACTTCTGATATCTCATCCTCCTGTGTGGTCAGCTTCCACAAGGACAATTGGTCCAGGGGTGTCTGACATCATAAAGCTAAAGCTAAAGCAAGAAGTTGTCTGACATGAGATGCCATTCTGTTGCCTAGCAGTCTGAGATCATAAAGCTAAAGCAAGATCCTTTCTGACTAGAGGGCCACTCTGTTGCGTAGCAGCTGACATCATTAAGGTCAATCAAGATGTTGTCTGACATGAGAGCCGCTCGGTTGCCTAACAAGGAGTAGGATACATTTATCTAGGTAATTGTATGAGTTGCAGGATAGACAGGTTGCCCAACTGAAAGATGAGGTGGTAAGATGAAAGAAATTAGGACTTTATTTAGACTTATACATTTGTATGAACGGAAGTTTGAGCATAAAAGACTCAACTTCACTGTTGCTGAACTGGTAGGATTTGGCTAAAGAGAAGATGGAAATGATGCTATTCATAGTTTCTATTATTCCCGTTAACTGTAGCATAACCCTTAATCTCTCAACTTATCAGCTGGCTTCATTGCTACTGGTGTACCATATCCTAAAACAAAGGAAGTGAGAAGGGTGTGCTGCCTCTTGGCTGGCAAAAAGATCTAGGTCCTAATGTACATGCTACAATTGTTTAGAGAGTGTTAGCAAATGAGGCAAGGGAATGCAGAGAAGTATGGGAGGTTATAAACACAAATTGAGATTTGATTTTTTTTCTTCAGCTGTTGATTTTCACTATAAAACTGACTCCATAGTTTAGATCTGGTTACCCTTTATAAAAATCTAAACTTTTTGTATTGCTTATATTAAATGTACTAACAGTGGACTTTTCCATCTGCAGATTATACTGAATGACCAGCAGTGGCAGTGTTTCACAGCAGAGTTTCTCTGAATTGGCAAGACTGAAGCAAACAAAAAAAAAAGGAAGTCTTGTGGCATACTGCATCATTTTATCAATTTATGTGGTAAGTAAAACGCCCAATCATTCTTTTAGGCATTAAAAAGATGTTCATAGCATCGGAATGTCCTCACTACTTTATAGTGGGAGCCTGTGCCTGAATATAATTTCTGTTAAGAAAGAAGTAATATGGATCACATTATGTTGGTCATGATATTTAATAAAAGACTGACTGACTCGAACTCTACTAAACCTGCTTTAGATCCTGGTGCTAGCAATGTTCTATTCAAGGAAATTGCTGTCTTTGAGGCTGAAATGCACCATCTCACTTATGAAAAGTAGTGTTAAATTCTCACGGTAGGAAGCTCATCTAACCTCTTCTCCAACACTCTATATGTTTGACTCTGATACTCAAGATGGATTGTTGTTAAGGATAGTCCGTCTATGTACCTCCATCCCACTTTCAAGAAGGACACAGTGCTTTGACTGGTTCAGATTCCTTTACCATTCCCTCTCCTACGTGGCTGGAAGTCATGAATACAGATAGTAAGCTACTGCATAACTTCTGATATCTCATCCTCCTGTGTGGTCAGCTTCCACAAGGACAATTGGTCCAGGGGTGTCTGACATCATAAAGCTAAAGCTAAAGCAAGAAGTTGTCTGACATGAGATGCCATTCTGTTGCCTAGCAGTCTGAGATCATAAAGCTAAAGCAAGATGCTTTCTGACTAGAGGGCCACTCTGTTGCGTAGCAGCTGACATCATTAAGGTCAATCAAGATGTTGTCTGACATGAGAGCCGCTCGGTTGCCTAACAAGGAGTAGCATACATTTATCTAGGTAATTGTATGAGTTGCAGGATAGACAGGTTGCCCAACTGAAAGATGAGGTGGTAAGATGAAAGAAATTAGGACTTTATTTAGACTTATACATTTGTATGAACGGAAGTTTGAGCATAAAAGACTCAACTTCACTGTTGCTGAACTGGTAGGATTTGGCTAAAGAGAAGATGGAAATGATGCTATTCATAGTTTCTATTATTCCCGTTAACTGTAGCATAACCCTTAATCTCTCAACTTATCAGCTGGCTTCATTGCTACTGGTGTACCATATCCTAAAACAAAGGAAGTGAGAGGGGTGTGCTGCCTCTTGGCTGGCAAAAAGATCTAGGTCCTAATGTACATGCTACAATTGTTTAGAGAGTGTTAGCAAATGAGGCAAGGGAATGCAGAGAAGTATGGGAGGTTATAAACACAAATTGAGATTTGATTTTTTTTCTTCAGCTGTTGATTTTCACTATAAAACTGACTCCATAGTTTAGATCTGGTTACCCTTTATAAAAATCTAAACTTTTTGTATTACTTATATTAAATGTACTAACAGTGGACTTTTCCATCTGCAGATTATACTGAATGACCAGCAGTGGCAGTGTTTCACAGCAGAGTTTCTCTGAATTGCCAAGACTGAAGCAAACAAAAAAAAAAGGAAGTCTTGTGGCATACTGCATCATTTTATCAATTTATGTGGTAAGTAAAACGCCCAATCATTCTTTTAGGCATTAAAAAGATGTTCATAGCATCAGAATGTCCTCACTACTTTATAGTGGGAGCCTGTGCCTGAATATAATTTCTGTTAAGAAAGAAGTAATATGGATCACATTATGTTGGTCATGATATTTAATAAAAGACTGACTGACTCGAACTCTACTAAAACCTGCTTTAGATCCTGGTGCTAGCAATGTTCCATTCGAGGAAATAGCTGTCTTTGAGGCTGAAATGCACCATCTCACTTATGAAAAGTAGTGTTAAATTCTCACGGTAGGAAGTTCATCTAACCTCTTCTCCTGCACTCTATATGTTTGACTCTGATACTCAAGATGGATTGTTGTTAAGGATAGTCCGTCTATGTACCTCCATCCCACTTTGAAGAAGGACACAGTGCTTTGACTGGTTCAGATTCCTTTACCATTCCCTCTCCTACGTGGCTGGAAGTCATGAATACAGATAGTAAGCTACTGCATAACTTCTGATATCTCATCCTCCTGTGTGGTCAGCTTCCACAAGGACAATTGGTCCAGGGGTGTCTGACATCATAAAGCTAAAGCTAAAGCAAGAAGTTGTCTGACATGAGATGCCATTCTGTTACCTAGCAGTCTGACATCATAAAGCTAAAGCAAGATGCTTTCTGACTAGAGGGCCACTCTGTTGCGTAGCAGCTGACATCATTAAGGTCAATCAAGATGTTGTCTGACATGAGAGCCGCTCGGTTGCCTAACAAGGAGTAGGATACATTTATCTAGGTAATTGTATGAGTTGCAGGATAGACAGGTTGCCCAACTGAAAGATGAGGTGGTAAGATGAAAGAAATTAGGACTTTATTTAGACTTATACATTTGTATGAACGGAAGTTTGAGCATAAAAGACTCAACTTCACTGTTGCTGAACTGGTAGGATTTGGCTAAAGAGAAGATGGAAATGATGCTATTCATAGTTTCTATTATTCCCGTTAACTGTAGCATAACCCTTAATCTCTCAACTTATCAGCTGGCTTCATTGCTACTGGTGTACCATATCCTAAAACAAAGGAAGTGAGAGGGGTGTGCTGCCTCTTGGCTGGCAAAAAGATCTAGGTCCTAATGTACATGCTACAATTGTTTAGAGAGTGTTAGCAAATGAGGCAAGGGAATGCAGAGAAGTATGGGAGGTTATAAACACAAATTGAGATTTGATTTTTTTTCTTCAGCTGTTGATTTTCACTATAAAACTGACTCCATAGTTTAGATCTGGTTACCCTTTATAAAAATCTAAACTTTTTGTATTACTTATATTAAATGTACTAACAGTGGACTTTTCCATCTGCAGATTATACTGAATGACCAGCAGTGGCAGTGTTTCACAGCAGAGTTTCTCTGAATTGCCAAGACTGAAGCAAAAAAAAAAAAAGGAAGTCTTGTGGCATACTGCATCATTTTATCAATTTATGTGGTAAGTAAAACGCCCAATCATTCTTTTAGGCATTAAAAAGATGTTCATAGCATCGGAATGTCCTCACTACTTTATAGTGGGAGCCTGTGCCTGAATATAATTTCTGTTAAGAAAGAAGTAATATGGATCACATTATGTTGGTCATGATATTTAATAAAAGACTGACTGACTCGAACTCTACTAAACCTGCTTTAGATCCTGGTGCTAGCAATGTTCTATTCAAGGAAATTGCTGTCTTTGAGGCTGAAATGCACCATCTCACTTATGAAAAGTAGTGTTAAATTCTCATGGTAGGAAGCTCATCTAACCTCTTCTCCAACACTCTATATGTTTGACTCTGATACTCAAGATGGATTGTTGTTAAGGATAGTCCGTCTATGTACCTCCATCCCACTTTCAAGAAGGACACAGTGCTTTGACTGGTTCAGATTCCTTTACCATTCCCTCTCCTACGTGGCTGGAAGTCATGAATACAGATAGTAAGCTACTGCATAACTTCTGATATCTCATCCTCCTGTGTGGTCAGCTTCCACAAGGACAATTGGTCCAGGGGTGTCTGACATCATAAAGCTAAAGCTAAAGCAAGAAGTTGTCTGACATGAGATGCCATTCTGTTGCCTAGCAGTCTGAGATCATAAAGCTAAAGCAAGATGCTTTCTGACTAGAGGGCCACTCTGTTGCGTAGCAGCTGACATCATTAAGGTCAATCAAGATGTTGTCTGACATGAGAGCCGCTCGGTTGCCTAACAAGGAGTAGCATACATTTATCTAGGTAATTGTATGAGTTGCAGGATAGACAGGTTGCCCAACTGAAAGATGAGGTGGTAAGATGAAAGAAATTAGGACTTTATTTAGACTTATACATTTGTATGAACGGAAGTTTGAGCATAAAAGACTCAACTTCACTGTTGCTGAACTGGTAGGATTTGGCTAAAGAGAAGATGGAAATGATGCTATTCATAGTTTCTATTATTCCCGTTAACTGTAGCATAACCCTTAATCTCTCAACTTATCAGCTGGCTTCATTGCTACTGGTGTACCATATCCTAAAACAAAGGAAGTGAGAGGGGTGTGCTGCCTCTTGGCTGGCAAAAAGATCTAGGTCCTAATGTACATGCTACAATTGTTTAGAGAGTGTTAGCAAATGAGGCAAGGGAATGCAGAGAAGTATGGGAGGTTATAAACACAAATTGAGATTTGATTTTTTTTCTTCAGCTGTTGATTTTCACTATAAAACTGACTCCATAGTTTAGATCTGGTTACCCTTTATAAAAATCTAAACTTTTTGTATTACTTATATTAAATGTACTAACAGTGGACTTTTCCATCTGCAGATTATACTGAATGACCAGCAGTGGCAGTGTTTCACAGCAGAGTTTCTCTGAATTGCCAAGACTGAAGCAAACAAAAAAAAAAGGAAGTCTTGTGGCATACTGCATCATTTTATCAATTTATGTGGTAAGTAAAACGCCCAATCATTCTTTTAGGCATTAAAAAGATGTTCATAGCATCAGAATGTCCTCACTACTTTATAGTGGGAGCCTGTGCCTGAATATAATTTCTGTTAAGAAAGAAGTAATATGGATCACATTATGTTGGTCATGATATTTAATAAAAGACTGACTGACTCGAACTCTACTAAAACCTGCTTTAGATCCTGGTGCTAGCAATGTTCCATTCGAGGAAATAGCTGTCTTTGAGGCTGAAATGCACCATCTCACTTATGAAAAGTAGTGTTAAATTCTCACGGTAGGAAGTTCATCTAACCTCTTCTCCTGCACTCTATATGTTTGACTCTGATACTCAAGATGGATTGTTGTTAAGGATAGTCCGTCTATGTACCTCCATCCCACTTTGAAGAAGGACACAGTGCTTTGACTGGTTCAGATTCCTTTACCATTCCCTCTCCTACGTGGCTGGAAGTCATGAATACAGATAGTAAGCTACTGCATAACTTCTGATATCTCATCCTCCTGTGTGGTCAGCTTCCACAAGGACAATTGGTCCAGGGGTGTCTGACATCATAAAGCTAAAGCTAAAGCAAGAAGTTGTCTGACATGAGATGCCATTCTGTTGCCTAGCAGTCTGACATCATAAAGCTAAAGCAAGATGCTTTCTGACTAGAGGGCCACTCTGTTGCGTAGCAGCTGACATCATTAAGGTCAATCAAGATGTTGTCTGACATGAGAGCCGCTCGGTTGCCTAACAAGGAGTAGGATACATTTATCTAGGTAATTGTATGAGTTGCAGGATAGACAGGTTGCCCAACTGAAAGATGAGGTGGTAAGATGAAAGAAATTAGGACTTTATTTAGACTTATACATTTGTATGAACGGAAGTTTGAGCATAAAAGACTCAACTTCACTGTTGCTGAACTGGTAGGATTTGGCTAAAGAGAAGATGGAAATGATGCTATTCATAGTTTCTATTATTCCCGTTAACTGTAGCATAACCCTTAATCTCTCAACTTATCAGCTGGCTTCATTGCTACTGGTGTACCATATCCTAAAACAAAGGAAGTGAGAGGGGTGTGCTGCCTCTTGGCTGGCAAAAAGATCTAGGTCCTAATGTACATGCTACAATTGTTTAGAGAGTGTTAGCAAATGAGGCAAGGGAATGCAGAGAAGTATGGGAGGTTATAAACACAAATTGAG
This sequence comes from Lissotriton vulgaris, assembly GCF_964263255.1. Taxonomy (NCBI): domain Eukaryota; kingdom Metazoa; phylum Chordata; class Amphibia; order Caudata; family Salamandridae; genus Lissotriton; species Lissotriton vulgaris. The sequence continues at coordinate 630,693,197 of NC_141699.1, read as the reverse complement.
ATTTGATTTTTTTCTTCAGCTGTTGATTTTCACTATAAAACTGACTCCATAGTTTAGATCTGGTTACCCTTTATAAAAATCTAAACTTTTTGTATTGCTTATATTAAATGTACTAACAGTGGACTTTTCCATCTGCAGATTATACTGAATGACCAGCAGTGGCAGTGTTTCACAGCAGAGTTTCTCTGAATTGCCAAGACTGAAGCAAACAAAAAAAAAAGGAAGTCTTGTGGCATACTGCATCATTTTATCAATTTATGTGGTAAGTAAAACGCCCAATCATTCTTTTAGGCATTAAAAAGATGTTCATAGCGTCAGAATGTCCTCACTACTTTATAGTGGGAGCCTGTGCCTGAATATAATTTCTGTTAAGAAAGAAGTAATATGGATCACATTATGTTGGTCATGATATTTAATAAAAGACTGACTGACTCGAACTCTACTAAAACCTGCTTTAGATCCTGGTGCTAGCAATGTTCCATTCGAGGAAATTGCTGTCTTTGAGGCTGAAATGCACCATCTCACTTATGAAAAGTAGTGTTAAATTCTCACGGTAGGAAGCTCATCTAACCTCTTCTCCAACACTCTATATGTTTGACTCTGATACTCAAGATGGATTGTTGTTAAGGATAGTCCGTCTATGTACCTCCATCCCACTTTGAAGAAGGACACAGTGCTTTGACTGGTTCAGATTCCTTTACCATTCCCTCTCCTACGTGGCTGGAAGTCATGAATACAGATAGTAAGCTACTGCATAACTTCTGATATCTCATCCTCCTGTGTGGTCAGCTTCCACAAGGACAATTGGTCCAGGGGTGTCTGACATCATAAAGCTAAAGCTAAAGCAAGAAGTTGTCTGACATGAGATGCCATTCTGTTGCCTAGCAGTCTGACATCATAAAGCTAAAGCAAGATGCTTTCTGACTAGAGGGCCACTCTGTTGCGTAGCAGCTGACATCATTAAGGTCAATCAAGATGTTGTCTGACATGAGAGCCGCTCGGTTGCCTAACAAGGAGTAGGATACATTTATCTAGGTAATTGTATGAGTTGCAGGATAGACAGGTTGCCCAACTGAAAGATGAGGTGGTAAGATGAAAGAAATTAGGACTTTATTTAGACTTATACATTTGTATGAACGGAAGTTTGAGCATAAAAGACTCAACTTCACTGTTGCTGAACTGGTAGGATTTGGCTAAAGAGAAGATGGAAATGATGCTATTCATAGTTTCTATTATTCCCGTTAACTGTAGCATAACCCTTAATCTCTCAACTTATCAGCTGGCTTCATTGCTACTGGTGTACCATATCCTAAAACAAAGGAAGTGAGAGGGGTGTGCTGCCTCTTGGCTGGCAAAAAGATCTAGGTCCTAATGTACATGCTACAATTGTTTAGAGAGTGTTAGCAAATGAGGCAAGGGAATGCAGAGAAGTATGGGAGGTTATAAACACAAATTGAGATTTGATTTTTTTTCTTCAGCTGTTGATTTTCACTATAAAACTGACTCCATAGTTTAGATCTGGTTACCCTTTATAAAAATCTAAACTTTTTGTATTGCTTATATTAAATGTACTAACAGTGGACTTTTCCATCTGCAGATTATACTGAATGACCAGCAGTGGCAGTGTTTCACAGCAGAGTTTCTCTGAATTGCCAAGACTGAAGCAAACAAAAAAAAAAGGAAGTCTTGTGGCATACTGCATCATTTTATCAATTTATGTGGTAAGTAAAACGCCCAATCATTCTTTTAGGCATTAAAAAGATGTTCATAGCATCGGAATGTCCTCACTACTTTATAGTGGGAGCCTGTGCCTGAATATAATTTCTGTTAAGAAAGAAGTAATATGGATCACATTATGTTGGTCATGATATTTAATAAAAGACTGACTGACTCGAACTCTACTAAACCTGCTTTAGATCCTGGTGCTAGCAATGTTCTATTCAAGGAAATTGCTGTCTTTGAGGCTGAAATGCACCATCTCACTTATGAAAAGTAGTGTTAAATTCTCACGGTAGGAAGCTCATCTAACCTCTTCTCCAACACTCTATATGTTTGACTCTGATACTCAAGATGGATTGTTGTTAAGGATAGTCCGTCTATGTACCTCCATCCCACTTTCAAGAAGGACACAGTGCTTTGACTGGTTCAGATTCCTTTACCATTCCCTCTCCTACGTGGCTGGAAGTCATGAATACAGATAGTAAGCTACTGCATAACTTCTGATATCTCATCCTCCTGTGTGGTCAGCTTCCACAAGGACAATTGGTCCAGGGGTGTCTGACATCATAAAGCTAAAGCTAAAGCAAGAAGTTGTCTGACATGAGATGCCATTCTGTTGCCTAGCAGTCTGACATCATAAAGCTAAAGCAAGATGCTTTCTGACTAGAGGGCCACTCTGTTGCGTAGCAGCTGACATCATTAAGGTCAATCAAGATGTTGTCTGACATGAGAGCCGCTCGGTTGCCTAACAAGGAGTAGGATACATTTATCTAGGTAATTGTATGAGTTGCAGGATAGACAGGTTGCCCAACTGAAAGATGAGGTGGTAAGATGAAAGAAATTAGGACTTTATTTAGACTTATACATTTGTATGAACGGAAGTTTGAGCATAAAAGACTCAACTTCACTGTTGCTGAACTGGTAGGATTTGGCTAAAGAGAAGATGGAAATGATGCTATTCATAGTTTCTATTATTCCCGTTAACTGTAGCATAACCCTTAATCTCTCAACTTATCAGCTGGCTTCATTGCTACTGGTGTACCATATCCTAAAACAAAGGAAGTGAGAGGGGTGTGCTGCCTCTTGGCTGGCAAAAAGATCTAGGTCCTAATGTACATGCTACAATTGTTTAGAGAGTGTTAGCAAATGAGGCAAGGGAATGCAGAGAAGTATGGGAGGTTATAAACACAAATTGAGATTTGATTTTTTTCTTCAGCTGTTGATTTTCACTATAAAACTGACTCCATAGTTTAGATCTGGTTACCCTTTATAAAAATCTAAACTTTTTGTATTGCTTATATTAAATGTACTAACAGTGGACTTTTCCATCTGCAGATTATACTGAATGACCAGCAGTGGCAGTGTTTCACAGCAGAGTTTCTCTGAATTGCCAAGACTGAAGCAAACAAAAAAAAAAGGAAGTCTTGTGGCATACTGCATCATTTTATCAATTTATGTGGTAAGTAAAACGCCCAATCATTCTTTTAGGCATTAAAAAGATGTTCATAGCATCAGAATGTCCTCACTACTTTATAGTGGGAGCCTGTGCCTGAATATAATTTCTGTTAAGAAAGAAGTAATATGGATCACATTATGTTGGTCATGATATTTAATAAAAGACTGACTGACTCGAACTCTACTAAAACCTGCTTTAGATCCTGGTGCTAGCAATGTTCCATTCGAGGAAATTGCTGTCTTTGAGGCTGAAATGCACCATCTCACTTATGAAAAGTAGTGTTAAATTCTCACGGTAGGAAGCTCATCTAACCTCTTCTCCAACACTCTATATGTTTGACTCTGATACTCAAGATGGATTGTTGTTAAGGATAGTCCGTCTATGTACCTCCATCCCACTTTCAAGAAGGACACAGTGCTTTGACTGGTTCAGATTCCTTTACCATTCCCTCTCCTACGTGGCTGGAAGTCATGAATACAGATAGTAAGCTACTGCATAACTTCTGATATCTCATCCTCCTGTGTGGTCAGCTTCCACAAGGACAATTGGTCCAGGGGTGTCTGACATCATAAAGCTAAAGCTAAAGCAAGAAGTTGTCTGACATGAGATGCCATTCTGTTGCCTAGCAGTCTGAGATCATAAAGCTAAAGCAAGATCCTTTCTGACTAGAGGGCCACTCTGTTGCGTAGCAGCTGACATCATTAAGGTCAATCAAGATGTTGTCTGACATGAGAGCCGCTCGGTTGCCTAACAAGGGGTAGGATACATTTATCTAGGTAATTGTATGAGTTGCAGGATAGACAGGTTGCCCAACTGAAAGATGAGGTGGTAAGATGAAAGAAATTAGGACTTTATTTAGACTTATACATTTGTATGAACGGAAGTTTGAGCATAAAAGACTCAACTTCACTGTTGCTGAACTGGTAGGATTTGGCTAAAGAGAAGATGGAAATGATGCTATTCATAGTTTCTATTATTCCCGTTAACTGTAGCATAACCCTTAATCTCTCAACTTATCAGCTGGCTTCATTGCTACTGGTGTACCATATCCTAAAACAAAGGAAGTGAGAAGGGTGTGCTGCCTCTTGGCTGGCAAAAAGATCTAGGTCCTAATGTACATGCTACAATTGTTTAGAGAGTGTTAGCAAATGAGGCAAGGGAATGCAGAGAAGTATGGGAGGTTATAAACACAAATTGAGATTTGATTTTTTTTCTTCAGCTGTTGATTTTCACTATAAAACTGACTCCATAGTTTAGATCTGGTTACCCTTTATAAAAATCTAAACTTTTTGTATTACTTATATTAAATGTACTAACAGTGGACTTTTCCATCTGCAGATTATACTGAATGACCAGCAGTGGCAGTGTTTCACAGCAGAGTTTCTCTGAATTGCCAAGACTGAAGCAAACAAAAAAAAAAGGAAGTCTTGTGGCATACTGCATCATTTTATCAATTTATGTGGTAAGTAAAACGCCCAATCATTCTTTTAGGCATTAAAAAGATGTTCATAGCATCAGAATGTCCTCACAACTTTATAGTGGGAGCCTGTGCCTGAATATAATTTCTGTTAAGAAAGAAGTAATATGGATCACATTATGTTGGTCATGATATTTAATAAAAGACTGACTGACTCGAACTCTACTAAAACCTGCTTTAGATCCTGGTGCTAGCAATGTTCCATTCGAGGAAATAGCTGTCTTTGAGGCTGAAATGCACCATCTCACTTATGAAAAGTAGTGTTAAATTCTCACGGTAGGAAGTTCATCTAACCTCTTCTCCTGCACTCTATATGTTTGACTCTGATACTCAAGATGGATTGTTGTTAAGGATAGTCCGTCTATGTACCTCCATCCCACTTTGAAGAAGGACACAGTGCTTTGACTGGTTCAGATTCCTTTACCATTCCCTCTCCTACGTGGCTGGAAGTCATGAATACAGATAGTAAGCTACTGCATAACTTCTGATATCTCATCCTCCTGTGTGGTCAGCTTCCACAAGGACAATTGGTCCAGGGGTGTCTGACATCATAAAGCTAAAGCTAAAGCAAGAAGTTGTCTGACATGAGATGCCATTCTGTTGCCTAGCAGTCTGACATCATAAAGCTAAAGCAAGATGCTTTCTGACTAGAGGGCCACTCTGTTGCGTAGCAGCTGACATCATTAAGGTCAATCAAGATGTTGTCTGACATGAGAGCCGCTCGGTTGCCTAACAAGGAGTAGGATACATTTATCTAGGTAATTGTATGAGTTGCAGGATAGACAGGTTGCCCAACTGAAAGATGAGGTGGTAAGATGAAAGAAATTAGGACTTTATTTAGACTTATACATTTGTATGAACGGAAGTTTGAGCATAAAAGACTCAACTTCACTGTTGCTGAACTGGTAGGATTTGGCTAAAGAGAAGATGGAAATGATGCTATTCATAGTTTCTATTATTCCCGTTAACTGTAGCATAACCCTTAATCTCTCAACTTATCAGCTGGCTTCATTGCTACTGGTGTACCATATCCTAAAACAAAGGAAGTGAGAGGGGTGTGCTGCCTCTTGGCTGGCAAAAAGATCTAGGTCCTAATGTACATGCTACAATTGTTTAGAGAGTGTTAGCAAATGAGGCAAGGGAATGCAGAGAAGTATGGGAGGTTATAAACACAAATTGAGATTTGATTTTTTTTCTTCAGCTGTTGATTTTCACTATAAAACTGACTCCATAGTTTAGATCTGGTTACCCTTTATAAAAATCTAAACTTTTTGTATTGCTTATATTAAATGTACTAACAGTGGACTTTTCCATCTGCAGATTATACTGAATGACCAGCAGTGGCAGTGTTTCACAGCAGAGTTTCTCTGAATTGCCAAGACTGAAGCAAAAAAAAAAAAGGAAGTCTTGTGGCATACTGCATCATTTTATCAATTTATGTGGTAAGTAAAACGCCCAATCATTCTTTTAGGCATTAAAAAGATGTTCATAGCATCGGAATGTCCTCACTACTTTATAGTGGGAGCCTGTGCCTGAATATAATTTCTGTTAAGAAAGAAGTAATATGGATCACATTATGTTGGTCATGATATTTAATAAAAGACTGACTGACTCGAACTCTACTAAACCTGCTTTAGATCCTGGTGCTAGCAATGTTCTATTCAAGGAAATTGCTGTCTTTGAGGCTGAAATGCACCATCTCACTTATGAAAAGTAGTGTTAAATTCTCACGGTAGGAAGCTCATCTAACCTCTTCTCCAACACTCTATATGTTTGACTCTGATACTCAAGATGGATTGTTGTTAAGGATAGTCCGTCTATGTACCTCCATCCCACTTTCAAGAAGGACACAGTGCTTTGACTGGTTCAGATTCCTTTACCATTCCCTCTCCTACGTGGCTGGAAGTCATGAATACAGATAGTAAGCTACTGCATAACTTCTGATATCTCATCCTCCTGTGTGGTCAGCTTCCACAAGGACAATTGGTCCAGGGGTGTCTGACATCATAAAGCTAAAGCTAAAGCAAGAAGTTGTCTGACATGAGATGCCATTCTGTTGCCTAGCAGTCTGAGATCATAAAGCTAAAGCAAGATGCTTTCTGACTAGAGGGCCACTCTGTTGCGTAGCAGCTGACATCATTAAGGTCAATCAAGATGTTGTCTGACATGAGAGCCGCTCGGTTGCCTAACAAGGAGTAGCATACATTTATCTAGGTAATTGTATGAGTTGCAGGATAGACAGGTTGCCCAACTGAAAGATGAGGTGGTAAGATGAAAGAAATTAGGACTTTATTTAGACTTATACATTTGTATGAACGGAAGTTTGAGCATAAAAGACTCAACTTCACTGTTGCTGAACTGGTAGGATTTGGCTAAAGAGAAGATGGAAATGATGCTATTCATAGTTTCTATTATTCCCGTTAACTGTAGCATAACCCTTAATCTCTCAACTTATCAGCTGGCTTCATTGCTACTGGTGTACCATATCCTAAAACAAAGGAAGTGAGAGGGGTGTGCTGCCTCTTGGCTGGCAAAAAGATCTAGGTCCTAATGTACATGCTACAATTGTTTAGAGAGTGTTAGCAAATGAGGCAAGGGAATGCAGAGAAGTATGGGAGGTTATAAACACAAATTGAGATTTGATTTTTTTTCTTCAGCTGTTGATTTTCACTATAAAACTGACTCCATAGTTTAGATCTGGTTACCCTTTATAAAAATCTAAACTTTTTGTATTACTTATATTAAATGTACTAACAGTGGACTTTTCCATCTGCAGATTATACTGAATGACCAGCAGTGGCAGTGTTTCACAGCAGAGTTTCTCTGAATTGCCAAGACTGAAGCAAACAAAAAAAAAAGGAAGTCTTGTGGCATACTGCATCATTTTATCAATTTATGTGGTAAGTAAAACGCCCAATCATTCTTTTAGGCATTAAAAAGATGTTCATAGCATCAGAATGTCCTCACTACTTTATAGTGGGAGCCTGTGCCTGAATATAATTTCTGTTAAGAAAGAAGTAATATGGATCACATTATGTTGGTCATGATATTTAATAAAAGACTGACTGACTCGAACTCTACTAAAACCTGCTTTAGATCCTGGTGCTAGCAATGTTCCATTCGAGGAAATAGCTGTCTTTGAGGCTGAAATGCACCATCTCACTTATGAAAAGTAGTGTTAAATTCTCACGGTAGGAAGTTCATCTAACCTCTTCTCCTGCACTCTATATGTTTGACTCTGATACTCAAGATGGATTGTTGTTAAGGATAGTCCGTCTATGTACCTCCATCCCACTTTGAAGAAGGACACAGTGCTTTGACTGGTTCAGATTCCTTTACCATTCCCTCTCCTACGTGGCTGGAAGTCATGAATACAGATAGTAAGCTACTGCATAACTTCTGATATCTCATCCTCCTGTGTGGTCAGCTTCCACAAGGACAATTGGTCCAGGGGTGTCTGACATCATAAAGCTAAAGCTAAAGCAAGAAGTTGTCTGACATGAGATGCCATTCTGTTGCCTAGCAGTCTGACATCATAAAGCTAAAGCAAGATGCTTTCTGACTAGAGGGCTACTCTGTTGCGTAGCAGCTGACATCATTAAGGTCAATCAAGATGTTGTCTGACATGAGAGCCGCTCGGTTGCCTAACAAGGAGTAGGATACATTTATCTAGGTAATTGTATGAGTTGCAGGATAGACAGGTTGCCCAACTGAAAGATGAGGTGGTAAGATGAAAGAAATTAGGACTTTATTTAGACTTATACATTTGTATGAACGGAAGTTTGAGCATAAAAGACTCAACTTCACTGTTGCTGAACTGGTAGGATTTGGCTAAAGAGAAGATGGAAATGATGCTATTCATAGTTTCTATTATTCCCGTTAACTGTAGCATAACCCTTAATCTCTCAACTTATCAGCTGGCTTCATTGCTACTGGTGTACCATATCCTAAAACAAAGGAAGTGAGAGGGGTGTGCTGCCTCTTGGCTGGCAAAAAGATCTAGGTCCTAATGTACATGCTACAATTGTTTAGAGAGTGTTAGCAAATGAGGCAAGGGAATGCAGAGAAGTATGGGAGGTTATAAACACAAATTGAGATTTGATTTTTTTTATTCAGCTGTTGATTTTCACTATAAAACTGACTCCATAGTTTAGATCTGGTTACCCTTTATAAAAATCTAAACTTTTTGTATTGCTTATATTAAATGTACTAACAGTGGACTTTTCCATCTGCAGATTATACTGAATGACCAGCAGTGGCAGTGTTTCACAGCAGAGTTTCTCTGAATTGCCAAGACTGAAGCAAACAAAAAAAAAAGGAAGTCTTGTGGCATACTGCATCATTTTATCAATTTATGTGGTAAGTAAAACGCCCAATCATTCTTTTAGGCATTAAAAAGATGTTCATAGCATCAGAATGTCCTCACTACTTTATAGTGGGAGCCTGTGCCTGAATATAATTTCTGTTAAGAAAGAAGTAATATGGATCACATTATGTTGGTCATGATATTTAATAAAAGACTGACTGACTCGAACTCTACTAAAACCTGCTTTAGATCCTGGTGCTAGCAATGTTCCATTCGAGGAAATTGCTGTCTTTGAGGCTGAAATGCACCATCTCACTTATGAAAAGTAGTGTTAAATTCTCACGGTAGGAAGCTCATCTAACCTCTTCTCCAACACTCTATATGTTTGACTCTGATACTCAAGATGGATTGTTGTTAAGGATAGTCCGTCTATGTACCTCCATCCCACTTTTAAGAAGGACACAGTGCTTTGACTGGTTCAGATTCCTTTACCATTCCCTCTCCTACGTGGCTGGAAGTCATGAATACAGATAGTAAGCTACTGCATAACTTCTGATATCTCATCCTCCTGTGTGGTCAGCTTCCACAAGGACAATTGGTCCAGGGGTGTCTGACATCATAAAGCTAAAGCTAAAGCAAGAAGTTGTCTGACATGAGATGCCATTCTGTTGCCTAGCAGTCTGAGATCATAAAGCTAAAGCAAGATGCTTTCTGACTAGAGGGCCACTCTGTTGCGTAGCAGCTGACATCATTAAGGTCAATCAAGATGTTGTCTGACATGAGAGCCGCTCGGTTGCCTAACAAGGAGTAGCATACATTTATCTAGGTAATTGTATGAGTTGCAGGATAGACAGGTTGCCCAACTGAAAGATGAGGTGGTAAGATGAAAGAAATTAGGACTTTATTTAGACTTATACATTTGTATGAACGGAAGTTTGAGCATAAAAGACTCAACTTCACTGTTGCTGAACTGGTAGGATTTGGCTAAAGAGAAGATGGAAATGATGCTATTCATAGTTTCTATTATTCCCGTTAACTGTAGCATAACCCTTAATCTCTCAACTTATCAGCTGGCTTCATTGCTACTGGTGTACCATATCCTAAAACAAAGGAAGTGAGAGGGGTGTGCTGCCTCTTGGCTGGCAAAAAGATCTAGGTCCTAATGTACATGCTACAATTGTTTAGAGAGTGTTAGCAAATGAGGCAAGGGAATGCAGAGAAGTATGGGAGGTTATAAACACAAATTGAGATTTGATTTTTTTTCTTCAGCTGTTGATTTTCACTATAAAACTGACTCCATAGTTTAGATCTGGTTACCCTTTATAAAAATCTAAACTTTTTGTATTACTTATATTAAATGTACTAACAGTGGACTTTTCCATCTGCAGATTATACTGAATGACCAGCAGTGGCAGTGTTTCACAGCAGAGTTTCTCTGAATTGCCAAGACTGAAGCAAACAAAAAAAAAAGGAAGTCTTGTGGCATACTGCATCATTTTATCAATTTATGTGGTAAGTAAAACGCCCAATCATTCTTTTAGGCATTAAAAAGATGTTCATAGCATCAGAATGTCCTCACTACTTTATAGTGGGAGCCTGTGCCTGAATATAATTTCTGTTAAGAAAGAAGTAATATGGATCACATTATGTTGGTCATGATATTTAATAAAAGACTGACTGACTCGAACTCTACTAAAACCTGCTTTAGATCCTGGTGCTAGCAATGTTCCATTCGAGGAAATTGCTGTCTTTGAGGCTGAAATGCACCATCTCACTTATGAAAAGTAGTGTTAAATTCTCACGGTAGGAAGCTCATCTAACCTCTTCTCCAACACTCTATATGTTTGACTCTGATACTCAAGATGGATTGTTGTTAAGGATAGTCCGTCTATGTACCTCCATCCCACTTTCAAGAAGGACACAGTGCTTTGACTGGTTCAGATTCCTTTACCATTCCCTCTCCTACGTGGCTGGAAGTCATGAATACAGATAGTAAGCTACTGCATAACTTCTGATATCTCATCCTCCTGTGTGGTCAGCTTCCACAAGGACAATTGGTCCAGGGGTGTCTGACATCATAAAGCTAAAGCTAAAGCAAGAAGTTGTCTGACATGAGATGCCATTCTGTTGCCTAGCAGTCTGAGATCATAAAGCTAAAGCAAGATCCTTTCTGACTAGAGGGCCACTCTGTTGCGTAGCAGCTGACATCATTAAGGTCAATCAAGATGTTGTCTGACATGAGAGCCGCTCGGTTGCCTAACAAGGAGTAGGATACATTTATCTAGGTAATTGTATGAGTTGCAGGATAGACAGGTTGCCCAACTGAAAGATGAGGTGGTAAGATGAAAGAAATTAGGACTTTATTTAGACTTATACATTTGTATGAACGGAAGTTTGAGCATAAAAGACTCAACTTCACTGTTGCTGAACTGGTAGGATTTGGCTAAAGAGAAGATGGAAATGATGCTATTCATAGTTTCTATTATTCCCGTTAACTGTAGCATAACCCTTAATCTCTCAACTTATCAGCTGGCTTCATTGCTACTGGTGTACCATATCCTAAAACAAAGGAAGTGAGAAGGGTGTGCTGCCTCTTGGCTGGCAAAAAGATCTAGGTCCTAATGTACATGCTACAATTGTTTAGAGAGTGTTAGCAAATGAGGCAAGGGAATGCAGAGAAGTATGGGAGGTTATAAACACAAATTGAGATTTGATTTTTTTTCTTCAGCTGTTGATTTTCACTATAAAACTGACTCCATAGTTTAGATCTGGTTACCCTTTATAAAAATCTAAACTTTTTGTATTGCTTATATTAAATGTACTAACAGTGGACTTTTCCATCTGCAGATTATACTGAATGACCAGCAGTGGCAGTGTTTCACAGCAGAGTTTCTCTGAATTGCCAAGACTGAAGCAAACAAAAAAAAAAGGAAGTCTTGTGGCATACTGCATCATTTTATCAATTTATGTGGTAAGTAAAACGCCCAATCATTCTTTTAGGCATTAAAAAGATGTTCATAGCATCGGAATGTCCTCACTACTTTATAGTGGGAGCCTGTGCCTGAATATAATTTCTGTTAAGAAAGAAGTAATATGGATCACATTATGTTGGTCATGATATTTAATAAAAGACTGACTGACTCGAACTCTACTAAACCTGCTTTAGATCCTGGTGCTAGCAATGTTCTATTCAAGGAAATTGCTGTCTTTGAGGCTGAAATGCACCATCTCACTTATGAAAAGTAGTGTTAAATTCTCACGGTAGGAAGCTCATCTAACCTCTTCTCCAACACTCTATATGTTTGACTCTGATACTCAAGATGGATTGTTGTTAAGGATAGTCCGTCTATGTACCTCCATCCCACTTTCAAGAAGGACACAGTGCTTTGACTGGTTCAGATTCCTTTACCATTCCCTCTCCTACGTGGCTGGAAGTCATGAATACAGATAGTAAGCTACTGCATAACTTCTGATATCTCATCCTCCTGTGTGGTCAGCTTCCACAAGGACAATTGGTCCAGGGGTGTCTGACATCATAAAGCTAAAGCTAAAGCAAGAAGTTGTCTGACATGAGATGCCATTCTGTTGCCTAGCAGTCTGAGATCATAAAGCTAAAGCAAGATGCTTTCTGACTAGAGGGCCACTCTGTTGCGTAGCAGCTGACATCATTAAGGTCAATCAAGATGTTGTCTGACATGAGAGCCGCTCGGTTGCCTAACAAGGAGTAGCATACATTTATCTAGGTAATTGTATGAGTTGCAGGATAGACAGGTTGCCCAACTGAAAGATGAGGTGGTAAGATGAAAGAAATTAGGACTTTATTTAGACTTATACATTTGTATGAACGGAAGTTTGAGCATAAAAGACTCAACTTCACTGTTGCTGAACTGGTAGGATTTGGCTAAAGAGAAGATGGAAATGATGCTATTCATAGTTTCTATTATTCCCGTTAACTGTAGCATAACCCTTAATCTCTCAACTTATCAGCTGGCTTCATTGCTACTGGTGTACCATATCCTAAAACAAAGGAAGTGAGAGGGGTGTGCTGCCTCTTGGCTGGCAAAAAGATCTAGGTCCTAATGTACATGCTACAATTGTTTAGAGAGTGTTAGCAAATGAGGCAAGGGAATGCAGAGAAGTATGGGAGGTTATAAACACAAATTGAGATTTGATTTTTTTTCTTCAGCTGTTGATTTTCACTATAAAACTGACTCCATAGTTTAGATCTGGTTACCCTTTATAAAAATCTAAACTTTTTGTATTACTTATATTAAATGTACTAACAGTGGACTTTTCCATCTGCAGATTATACTGAATGACCAGCAGTGGCAGTGTTTCACAGCAGAGTTTCTCTGAATTGCCAAGACTGAAGCAAACAAAAAAAAAAGGAAGTCTTGTGGCATACTGCATCATTTTATCAATTTATGTGGTAAGTAAAACGCCCAATCATTCTTTTAGGCATTAAAAAGATGTTCATAGCATCAGAATGTCCTCACTACTTTATAGTGGGAGCCTGTGCCTGAATATAATTTCTGTTAAGAAAGAAGTAATATGGATCACATTATGTTGGTCATGATATTTAATAAAAGACTGACTGACTCGAACTCTACTAAAACCTGCTTTAGATCCTGGTGCTAGCAATGTTCCATTCGAGGAAATAGCTGTCTTTGAGGCTGAAATGCACCATCTCACTTATGAAAAGTAGTGTTAAATTCTCACGGTAGGAAGTTCATCTAACCTCTTCTCCTGCACTCTATATGTTTGACTCTGATACTCAAGATGGATTGTTGTTAAGGATAGTCCGTCTATGTACCTCCATCCCACTTTGAAGAAGGACACAGTGCTTTGACTGGTTCAGATTCCTTTACCATTCCCTCTCCTACGTGGCTGGAAGTCATGAATACAGATAGTAAGCTACTGCATAACTTCTGATATCTCATCCTCCTGTGTGGTCAGCTTCCACAAGGACAATTGGTCCAGGGGTGTCTGACATCATAAAGCTAAAGCTAAAGCAAGAAGTTGTCTGACATGAGATGCCATTCTGTTACCTAGCAGTCTGACATCATAAAGCTAAAGCAAGATGCTTTCTGACTAGAGGGCCACTCTGTTGCGTAGCAGCTGACATCATTAAGGTCAATCAAGATGTTGTCTGACATGAGAGCCGCTCGGTTGCCTAACAAGGAGTAGGATACATTTATCTAGGTAATTGTATGAGTTGCAGGATAGACAGGTTGCCCAACTGAAAGATGAGGTGGTAAGATGAAAGAAATTAGGACTTTATTTAGACTTATACATTTGTATGAACGGAAGTTTGAGCATAAAAGACTCAACTTCACTGTTGCTGAACTGGTAGGATTTGGCTAAAGAGAAGATGGAAATGATGCTATTCATAGTTTCTATTATTCCCGTTAACTGTAGCATAACCCTTAATCTCTCAACTTATCAGCTGGCTTCATTGCTACTGGTGTACCATATCCTAAAACAAAGGAAGTGAGAGGGGTGTGCTGCCTCTTGGCTGGCAAAAAGATCTAGGTCCTAATGTACATGCTACAATTGTTTAGAGAGTGTTAGCAAATGAGGCAAGGGAATGCAGAGAAGTATGGGAGGTTATAAACACAAATTGAGATTTGATTTTTTTTCTTCAGCTGTTGATTTTCACTATAAAACTGACTCCATAGTTTAGATCTGGTTACCCTTTATAAAAATCTAAACTTTTTGTATTGCTTATATTAAATGTACTAACAGTGGACTTTTCCATCTGCAGATTATACTGAATGACCAGCAGTGGCAGTGTTTCACAGCAGAGTTTCTCTGAATTGCCAAGACTGAAGCAAACAAAAAAAAAGGAAGTCTTGTGGCATACTGCATCATTTTATCAATTTATGTGGTAAGTAAAACGCCCAATCATTCTTTTAGGCATTAAAAAGATGTTCATAGCATCAGAATGTCCTCACTACTTTATAGTGGGAGCCTGTGCCTGAATATAATTTCTGTTAAGAAAGAAGTAATATGGATCACATTATGTTGGTCATGATATTTAATAAAAGACTGACTGACTCGAACTCTACTAAAACCTGCTTTAGATCCTGGTGCTAGCAATGTTCTATTCAAGGAAATTGCTGTCTTTGAGGCTGAAATGCACCATCTCACTTATGAAAAGTAGTGTTAAATTCTCACGGTAGGAAGCTCATCTAACCTCTTCTCCAACACTCTATATGTTTGACTCTGATACTCAAGATGGATTGTTGTTAAGGATAGTCCGTCTATGTACCTCCATCCCACTTTCAAGAAGGACACAGTGCTTTGACTGGTTCAGATTCCTTTACCATTCCCTCTCCTACGTGGCTGGAAGTCATGAATACAGATAGTAAGCTACTGCATAACTTCTGATATCTCATCCTCCTGTGTGGTCAGCTTCCACAAGGACAATTGGTCCAGGGGTGTCTGACATCATAAAGCTAAAGCTAAAGCAAGAAGTTGTCTGACATGAGATGCCATTCTGTTGCCTAGCAGTCTGAGATCATAAAGCTAAAGCAAGATCCTTTCTGACTAGAGGGCCACTCTGTTGCGTAGCAGCTGACATCATTAAGGTCAATCAAGATGTTGTCTGACATGAGAGCCGCTCGGTTGCCTAACAAGGAGTAGGATACATTTATCTAGGTAATTGTATGAGTTGCAGGATAGACAGGTTGCCCAACTGAAAGATGAGGTGGTAAGATGAAAGAAATTAGGACTTTATTTAGACTTATACATTTGTATGAACGGAAGTTTGAGCATAAAAGACTCAACTTCACTGTTGCTGAACTGGTAGGATTTGGCTAAAGAGAAGATGGAAATGATGCTATTCATAGTTTCTATTATTCCCGTTAACTGTAGCATAACCCTTAATCTCTCAACTTATCAGCTGGCTTCATTGCTACTGGTGTACCATATCCTAAAACAAAGGAAGTGAGAAGGGTGTGCTGCCTCTTGGCTGGCAAAAAGATCTAGGTCCTAATGTACATGCTACAATTGTTTAGAGAGTGTTAGCAAATGAGGCAAGGGAATGCAGAGAAGTATGGGAGGTTATAAACACAAATTGAGATTTGATTTTTTTTCTTCAGCTGTTGATTTTCACTATAAAACTGACTCCATAGTTTAGATCTGGTTACCCTTTATAAAAATCTAAACTTTTTGTATTGCTTATATTAAATGTACTAACAGTGGACTTTTCCATCTGCAGATTATACTGAATGACCAGCAGTGGCAGTGTTTCACAGCAGAGTTTCTCTGAATTGCCAAGACTGAAGCAAACAAAAAAAAAAGGAAGTCTTGTGGCATACTGCATCATTTTATCAATTTATGTGGTAAGTAAAACGCCCAATCATTCTTTTAGGCATTAAAAAGATGTTCATAGCATCGGAATGTCCTCACTACTTTATAGTGGGAGCCTGTGCCTGAATATAATTTCTGTTAAGAAAGAAGTAATATGGATCACATTATGTTGGTCATGATATTTAATAAAAGACTGACTGACTCGAACTCTACTAAACCTGCTTTAGATCCTGGTGCTAGCAATGTTCTATTCAAGGAAATTGCTGTCTTTGAGGCTGAAATGCACCATCTCACTTATGAAAAGTAGTGTTAAATTCTCACGGTAGGAAGCTCATCTAACCTCTTCTCCAACACTCTATATGTTTGACTCTGATACTCAAGATGGATTGTTGTTAAGGATAGTCCGTCTATGTACCTCCATCCCACTTTCAAGAAGGACACAGTGCTTTGACTGGTTCAGATTCCTTTACCATTCCCTCTCCTACGTGGCTGGAAGTCATGAATACAGATAGTAAGCTACTGCATAACTTCTGATATCTCATCCTCCTGTGTGGTCAGCTTCCACAAGGACAATTGGTCCAGGGGTGTCTGACATCATAAAGCTAAAGCTAAAGCAAGAAGTTGTCTGACATGAGATGCCATTCTGTTGCCTAGCAGTCTGAGATCATAAAGCTAAAGCAAGATGCTTTCTGACTAGAGGGCCACTCTGTTGCGTAGCAGCTGACATCATTAAGGTCAATCAAGATGTTGTCTGACATGAGAGCCGCTCGGTTGCCTAACAAGGAGTAGCATACATTTATCTAGGTAATTGTATGAGTTGCAGGATAGACAGGTTGCCCAACTGAAAGATGAGGTGGTAAGATGAAAGAAATTAGGACTTTATTTAGACTTATACATTTGTATGAACGGAAGTTTGAGCATAAAAGACTCAACTTCACTGTTGCTGAACTGGTAGGATTTGGCTAAAGAGAAGATGGAAATGATGCTATTCATAGTTTCTATTATTCCCGTTAACTGTAGCATAACCCTTAATCTCTCAACTTATCAGCTGGCTTCATTGCTACTGGTGTACCATATCCTAAAACAAAGGAAGTGAGAGGGGTGTGCTGCCTCTTGGCTGGCAAAAAGATCTAGGTCCTAATGTACATGCTACAATTGTTTAGAGAGTGTTAGCAAATGAGGCAAGGGAATGCAGAGAAGTATGGGAGGTTATAAACACAAATTGAGATTTGATTTTTTTTCTTCAGCTGTTGATTTTCACTATAAAACTGACTCCATAGTTTAGATCTGGTTACCCTTTATAAAAATCTAAACTTTTTGTATTACTTATATTAAATGTACTAACAGTGGACTTTTCCATCTGCAGATTATACTGAATGACCAGCAGTGGCAGTGTTTCACAGCAGAGTTTCTCTGAATTGCCAAGACTGAAGCAAACAAAAAAAAAAGGAAGTCTTGTGGCATACTGCATCATTTTATCAATTTATGTGGTAAGTAAAACGCCCAATCATTCTTTTAGGCATTAAAAAGATGTTCATAGCATCAGAATGTCCTCACTACTTTATAGTGGGAGCCTGTGCCTGAATATAATTTCTGTTAAGAAAGAAGTAATATGGATCACATTATGTTGGTCATGATATTTAATAAAAGACTGACTGACTCGAACTCTACTAAAACCTGCTTTAGATCCTGGTGCTAGCAATGTTCCATTCGAGGAAATAGCTGTCTTTGAGGCTGAAATGCACCATCTCACTTATGAAAAGTAGTGTTAAATTCTCACGGTAGGAAGTTCATCTAACCTCTTCTCCTGCACTCTATATGTTTGACTCTGATACTCAAGATGGATTGTTGTTAAGGATAGTCCGTCTATGTACCTCCATCCCACTTTGAAGAAGGACACAGTGCTTTGACTGGTTCAGATTCCTTTACCATTCCCTCTCCTACGTGGCTGGAAGTCATGAATACAGATAGTAAGCTACTGCATAACTTCTGATATCTCATCCTCCTGTGTGGTCAGCTTCCACAAGGACAATTGGTCCAGGGGTGTCTGACATCATAAAGCTAAAGCTAAAGCAAGAAGTTGTCTGACATGAGATGCCATTCTGTTACCTAGCAGTCTGACATCATAAAGCTAAAGCAAGATGCTTTCTGACTAGAGGGCCACTCTGTTGCGTAGCAGCTGACATCATTAAGGTCAATCAAGATGTTGTCTGACATGAGAGCCGCTCGGTTGCCTAACAAGGAGTAGGATACATTTATCTAGGTAATTGTATGAGTTGCAGGATAGACAGGTTGCCCAACTGAAAGATGAGGTGGTAAGATGAAAGAAATTAGGACTTTATTTAGACTTATACATTTGTATGAACGGAAGTTTGAGCATAAAAGACTCAACTTCACTGTTGCTGAACTGGTAGGATTTGGCTAAAGAGAAGATGGAAATGATGCTATTCATAGTTTCTATTATTCCCGTTAACTGTAGCATAACCCTTAATCTCTCAACTTATCAGCTGGCTTCATTGCTACTGGTGTACCATATCCTAAAACAAAGGAAGTGAGAGGGGTGTGCTGCCTCTTGGCTGGCAAAAAGATCTAGGTCCTAATGTACATGCTACAATTGTTTAGAGAGTGTTAGCAAATGAGGCAAGGGAATGCAGAGAAGTATGGGAGGTTATAAACACAAATTGAGATTTGATTTTTTTCTTCAGCTGTTGATTTTCACTATAAAACTGACTCCATAGTTTAGATCTGGTTACCCTTTATAAAAATCTAAACTTTTTGTATTGCTTATATTAAATGTACTAACAGTGGACTTTTCCATCTGCAGATTATACTGAATGACCAGCAGTGGCAGTGTTTCACAGCAGAGTTTCTCTGAATTGCCAAGACTGAAGCAAACAAAAAAAAAAGGAAGTCTTGTGGCATACTGCATCATTTTATCAATTTATGTGGTAAGTAAAACGCCCAATCATTCTTTTAGGCATTAAAAAGATGTTCATAGCGTCAGAATGTCCTCACTACTTTATAGTGGGAGCCTGTGCCTGAATATAATTTCTGTTAAGAAAGAAGTAATATGGATCACATTATGTTGGTCATGATATTTAATAAAAGACTGACTGACTCGAACTCTACTAAAACCTGCTTTAGATCCTGGTGCTAGCAATGTTCCATTCGAGGAAATTGCTGTCTTTGAGGCTGAAATGCACCATCTCACTTATGAAAAGTAGTGTTAAATTCTCACGGTAGGAAGCTCATCTAACCTCTTCTCCAACACTCTATATGTTTGACTCTGATACTCAAGATGGATTGTTGTTAAGGATAGTCCGTCTATGTACCTCCATCCCACTTTGAAGAAGGACACAGTGCTTTGACTGGTTCAGATTCCTTTACCATTCCCTCTCCTACGTGGCTGGAAGTCATGAATACAGATAGTAAGCTACTGCATAACTTCTGATATCTCATCCTCCTGTGTGGTCAGCTTCCACAAGGACAATTGGTCCAGGGGTGTCTGACATCATAAAGCTAAAGCTAAAGCAAGAAGTTGTCTGACATGAGATGCCATTCTGTTGCCTAGCAGTCTGACATCATAAAGCTAAAGCAAGATGCTTTCTGACTAGAGGGCCACTCTGTTGCGTAGCAGCTGACATCATTAAGGTCAATCAAGATGTTGTCTGACATGAGAGCCGCTCGGTTGCCTAACAAGGAGTAGGATACATTTATCTAGGTAATTGTATGAGTTGCAGGATAGACAGGTTGCCCAACTGAAAGATGAGGTGGTAAGATGAAAGAAATTAGGACTTTATTTAGACTTATACATTTGTATGAACGGAAGTTTGAGCATAAAAGACTCAACTTCACTGTTGCTGAACTGGTAGGATTTGGCTAAAGAGAAGATGGAAATGATGCTATTCATAGTTTCTATTATTCCCGTTAACTGTAGCATAACCCTTAATCTCTCAACTTATCAGCTGGCTTCATTGCTACTGGTGTACCATATCCTAAAACAAAGGAAGTGAGAGGGGTGTGCTGCCTCTTGGCTGGCAAAAAGATCTAGGTCCTAATGTACATGCTACAATTGTTTAGAGAGTGTTAGCAAATGAGGCAAGGGAATGCAGAGAAGTATGGGAGGTTATAAACACAAATTGAGATTTGATTTTTTTTCTTCAGCTGTTGATTTTCACTATAAAACTGACTCCATAGTTTAGATCTGGTTACCCTTTATAAAAATCTAAACTTTTTGTATTGCTTATATTAAATGTACTAACAGTGGACTTTTCCATCTGCAGATTATACTGAATGACCAGCAGTGGCAGTGTTTCACAGCAGAGTTTCTCTGAATTGCCAAGACTGAAGCAAACAAAAAAAAAAGGAAGTCTTGTGGCATACTGCATCATTTTATCAATTTATGTGGTAAGTAAAACGCCCAATCATTCTTTTAGGCATTAAAAAGATGTTCATAGCATCGGAATGTCCTCACTACTTTATAGTGGGAGCCTGTGCCTGAATATAATTTCTGTTAAGAAAGAAGTAATATGGATCACATTATGTTGGTCATGATATTTAATAAAAGACTGACTGACTCGAACTCTACTAAACCTGCTTTAGATCCTGGTGCTAGCAATGTTCTATTCAAGGAAATTGCTGTCTTTGAGGCTGAAATGCACCATCTCACTTATGAAAAGTAGTGTTAAATTCTCACGGTAGGAAGCTCATCTAACCTCTTCTCCAACACTCTATATGTTTGACTCTGATACTCAAGATGGATTGTTGTTAAGGATAGTCCGTCTATGTACCTCCATCCCACTTTCAAGAAGGACACAGTGCTTTGACTGGTTCAGATTCCTTTACCATTCCCTCTCCTACGTGGCTGGAAGTCATGAATACAGATAGTAAGCTACTGCATAACTTCTGATATCTCATCCTCCTGTGTGGTCAGCTTCCACAAGGACAATTGGTCCAGGGGTGTCTGACATCATAAAGCTAAAGCTAAAGCAAGAAGTTGTCTGACATGAGATGCCATTCTGTTGCCTAGCAGTCTGACATCATAAAGCTAAAGCAAGATGCTTTCTGACTAGAGGGCCACTCTGTTGCGTAGCAGCTGACATCATTAAGGTCAATCAAGATGTTGTCTGACATGAGAGCCGCTCGGTTGCCTAACAAGGAGTAGGATACATTTATCTAGGTAATTGTATGAGTTGCAGGATAGACAGGTTGCCCAACTGAAAGATGAGGTGGTAAGATGAAAGAAATTAGGACTTTATTTAGACTTATACATTTGTATGAACGGAAGTTTGAGCATAAAAGACTCAACTTCACTGTTGCTGAACTGGTAGGATTTGGCTAAAGAGAAGATGGAAATGATGCTATTCATAGTTTCTATTATTCCCGTTAACTGTAGCATAACCCTTAATCTCTCAACTTATCAGCTGGCTTCATTGCTACTGGTGTACCATATCCTAAAACAAAGGAAGTGAGAGGGGTGTGCTGCCTCTTGGCTGGCAAAAAGATCTAGGTCCTAATGTACATGCTACAATTGTTTAGAGAGTGTTAGCAAATGAGGCAAGGGAATGCAGAGAAGTATGGGAGGTTATAAACACAAATTGAGATTTGATTTTTTTCTTCAGCTGTTGATTTTCACTATAAAACTGACTCCATAGTTTAGATCTGGTTACCCTTTATAAAAATCTAAACTTTTTGTATTGCTTATATTAAATGTACTAACAGTGGACTTTTCCATCTGCAGATTATACTGAATGACCAGCAGTGGCAGTGTTTCACAGCAGAGTTTCTCTGAATTGCCAAGACTGAAGCAAACAAAAAAAAAAGGAAGTCTTGTGGCATACTGCATCATTTTATCAATTTATGTGGTAAGTAAAACGCCCAATCATTCTTTTAGGCATTAAAAAGATGTTCATAGCATCAGAATGTCCTCACTACTTTATAGTGGGAGCCTGTGCCTGAATATAATTTCTGTTAAGAAAGAAGTAATATGGATCACATTATGTTGGTCATGATATTTAATAAAAGACTGACTGACTCGAACTCTACTAAAACCTGCTTTAGATCCTGGTGCTAGCAATGTTCCATTCGAGGAAATTGCTGTCTTTGAGGCTGAAATGCACCATCTCACTTATGAAAAGTAGTGTTAAATTCTCACGGTAGGAAGCTCATCTAACCTCTTCTCCAACACTCTATATGTTTGACTCTGATACTCAAGATGGATTGTTGTTAAGGATAGTCCGTCTATGTACCTCCATCCCACTTTCAAGAAGGACACAGTGCTTTGACTGGTTCAGATTCCTTTACCATTCCCTCTCCTACGTGGCTGGAAGTCATGAATACAGATAGTAAGCTACTGCATAACTTCTGATATCTCATCCTCCTGTGTGGTCAGCTTCCACAAGGACAATTGGTCCAGGGGTGTCTGACATCATAAAGCTAAAGCTAAAGCAAGAAGTTGTCTGACATGAGATGCCATTCTGTTGCCTAGCAGTCTGAGATCATAAAGCTAAAGCAAGATCCTTTCTGACTAGAGGGCCACTCTGTTGCGTAGCAGCTGACATCATTAAGGTCAATCAAGATGTTGTCTGACATGAGAGCCGCTCGGTTGCCTAACAAGGGGTAGGATACATTTATCTAGGTAATTGTATGAGTTGCAGGATAGACAGGTTGCCCAACTGAAAGATGAGGTGGTAAGATGAAAGAAATTAGGACTTTATTTAGACTTATACATTTGTATGAACGGAGGTTTGAGCATAAAAGACTCAACTTCACTGTTGCTGAACTGGTAGGATTTGGCTAAAGAGAAGATGGAAATGATGCTATTCATAGTTTCTATTATTCCCGTTAACTGTAGCATAACCCTTAATCTCTCAACTTATCAGCTGGCTTCATTGCTACTGGTGTACCATATCCTAAAACAAAGGAAGTGAGAAGGGTGTGCTGCCTCTTGGCTGGCAAAAAGATCTAGGTCCTAATGTACATGCTACAATTGTTTAGAGAGTGTTAGCAAATGAGGCAAGGGAATGCAGAGAAGTATGGGAGGTTATAAACACAAATTGAGATTTGATTTTTTTCTTCAGCTGTTGATTTTCACTATAAAACTGACTCCATAGTTTAGATCTGGTTACCCTTTATAAAAATCTAAACTTTTTGTATTGCTTATATTAAATGTACTAACAGTGGACTTTTCCATCTGCAGATTATACTGAATGACCAGCAGTGGCAGTGTTTCACAGCAGAGTTTCTCTGAATTGCCAAGACTGAAGCAAACAAAAAAAAAAGGAAGTCTTGTGGCATACTGCATCATTTTATCAATTTATGTGGTAAGTAAAACGCCCAATCATTCTTTTAGGCATTAAAAAGATGTTCATAGCGTCAGAATGTCCTCACTACTTTATAGTGGGAGCCTGTGCCTGAATATAATTTCTGTTAAGAAAGAAGTAATATGGATCACATTATGTTGGTCATGATATTTAATAAAAGACTGACTGACTCGAACTCTACTAAAACCTGCTTTAGATCCTGGTGCTAGCAATGTTCCATTCGAGGAAATTGCTGTCTTTGAGGCTGAAATGCACCATCTCACTTATGAAAAGTAGTGTTAAATTCTCACGGTAGGAAGCTCATCTAACCTCTTCTCCAACACTCTATATGTTTGACTCTGATACTCAAGATGGATTGTTGTTAAGGATAGTCCGTCTATGTACCTCCATCCCACTTTGAAGAAGGACACAGTGCTTTGACTGGTTCAGATTCCTTTACCATTCCCTCTCCTACGTGGCTGGAAGTCATGAATACAGATAGTAAGCTACTGCATAACTTCTGATATCTCATCCTCCTGTGTGGTCAGCTTCCACAAGGACAATTGGTCCAGGGGTGTCTGACATCATAAAGCTAAAGCTAAAGCAAGAAGTTGTCTGACATGAGATGCCATTCTGTTGCCTAGCAGTCTGACATCATAAAGCTAAAGCAAGATGCTTTCTGACTAGAGGGCCACTCTGTTGCGTAGCAGCTGACATCATTAAGGTCAATCAAGATGTTGTCTGACATGAGAGCCGCTCGGTTGCCTAACAAGGAGTAGGATACATTTATCTAGGTAATTGTATGAGTTGCAGGATAGACAGGTTGCCCAACTGAAAGATGAGGTGGTAAGATGAAAGAAATTAGGACTTTATTTAGACTTATACATTTGTATGAACGGAAGTTTGAGCATAAAAGACTCAACTTCACTGTTGCTGAACTGGTAGGATTTGGCTAAAGAGAAGATGGAAATGATGCTATTCATAGTTTCTATTATTCCCGTTAACTGTAGCATAACCCTTAATCTCTCAACTTATCAGCTGGCTTCATTGCTACTGGTGTACCATATCCTAAAACAAAGGAAGTGAGAGGGGTGTGCTGCCTCTTGGCTGGCAAAAAGATCTAGGTCCTAATGTACATGCTACAATTGTTTAGAGAGTGTTAGCAAATGAGGCAAGGGAATGCAGAGAAGTATGGGAGGTTATAAACACAAATTGAGATTTGATTTTTTTTCTTCAGCTGTTGATTTTCACTATAAAACTGACTCCATAGTTTAGATCTGGTTACCCTTTATAAAAATCTAAACTTTTTGTATTGCTTATATTAAATGTACTAACAGTGGACTTTTCCATCTGCAGATTATACTGAATGACCAGCAGTGGCAGTGTTTCACAGCAGAGTTTCTCTGAATTGCCAAGACTGAAGCAAACAAAAAAAAAAGGAAGTCTTGTGGCATACTGCATCATTTTATCAATTTATGTGGTAAGTAAAACGCCCAATCATTCTTTTAGGCATTAAAAAGATGTTCATAGCATCGGAATGTCCTCACTACTTTATAGTGGGAGCCTGTGCCTGAATATAATTTCTGTTAAGAAAGAAGTAATATGGATCACATTATGTTGGTCATGATATTTAATAAAAGACTGACTGACTCGAACTCTACTAAACCTGCTTTAGATCCTGGTGCTAGCAATGTTCTATTCAAGGAAATTGCTGTCTTTGAGGCTGAAATGCACCATCTCACTTATGAAAAGTAGTGTTAAATTCTCACGGTAGGAAGCTCATCTAACCTCTTCTCCAACACTCTATATGTTTGACTCTGATACTCAAGATGGATTGTTGTTAAGGATAGTCCGTCTATGTACCTCCATCCCACTTTCAAGAAGGACACAGTGCTTTGACTGGTTCAGATTCCTTTACCATTCCCTCTCCTACGTGGCTGGAAGTCATGAATACAGATAGTAAGCTACTGCATAACTTCTGATATCTCATCCTCCTGTGTGGTCAGCTTCCACAAGGACAATTGGTCCAGGGGTGTCTGACATCATAAAGCTAAAGCTAAAGCAAGAAGTTGTCTGACATGAGATGCCATTCTGTTGCCTAGCAGTCTGACATCATAAAGCTAAAGCAAGATGCTTTCTGACTAGAGGGCCACTCTGTTGCGTAGCAGCTGACATCATTAAGGTCAATCAAGATGTTGTCTGACATGAGAGCCGCTCGGTTGCCTAACAAGGAGTAGGATACATTTATCTAGGTAATTGTATGAGTTGCAGGATAGACAGGTTGCCCAACTGAAAGATGAGGTGGTAAGATGAAAGAAATTAGGACTTTATTTAGACTTATACATTTGTATGAACGGAAGTTTGAGCATAAAAGACTCAACTTCACTGTTGCTGAACTGGTAGGATTTGGCTAAAGAGAAGATGGAAATGATGCTATTCATAGTTTCTATTATTCCCGTTAACTGTAGCATAACCCTTAATCTCTCAACTTATCAGCTGGCTTCATTGCTACTGGTGTACCATATCCTAAAACAAAGGAAGTGAGAGGGGTGTGCTGCCTCTTGGCTGGCAAAAAGATCTAGGTCCTAATGTACATGCTACAATTGTTTAGAGAGTGTTAGCAAATGAGGCAAGGGAATGCAGAGAAGTATGGGAGGTTATAAACACAAATTGAGATTTGATTTTTTTCTTCAGCTGTTGATTTTCACTATAAAACTGACTCCATAGTTTAGATCTGGTTACCCTTTATAAAAATCTAAACTTTTTGTATTGCTTATATTAAATGTACTAACAGTGGACTTTTCCATCTGCAGATTATACTGAATGACCAGCAGTGGCAGTGTTTCACAGCAGAGTTTCTCTGAATTGCCAAGACTGAAGCAAACAAAAAAAAAAGGAAGTCTTGTGGCATACTGCATCATTTTATCAATTTATGTGGTAAGTAAAACGCCCAATCATTCTTTTAGGCATTAAAAAGATGTTCATAGCATCAGAATGTCCTCACTACTTTATAGTGGGAGCCTGTGCCTGAATATAATTTCTGTTAAGAAAGAAGTAATATGGATCACATTATGTTGGTCATGATATTTAATAAAAGACTGACTGACTCGAACTCTACTAAAACCTGCTTTAGATCCTGGTGCTAGCAATGTTCCATTCGAGGAAATTGCTGTCTTTGAGGCTGAAATGCACCATCTCACTTATGAAAAGTAGTGTTAAATTCTCACGGTAGGAAGCTCATCTAACCTCTTCTCCAACACTCTATATGTTTGACTCTGATACTCAAGATGGATTGTTGTTAAGGATAGTCCGTCTATGTACCTCCATCCCACTTTCAAGAAGGACACAGTGCTTTGACTGGTTCAGATTCCTTTACCATTCCCTCTCCTACGTGGCTGGAAGTCATGAATACAGATAGTAAGCTACTGCATAACTTCTGATATCTCATCCTCCTGTGTGGTCAGCTTCCACAAGGACAATTGGTCCAGGGGTGTCTGACATCATAAAGCTAAAGCTAAAGCAAGAAGTTGTCTGACATGAGATGCCATTCTGTTGCCTAGCAGTCTGAGATCATAAAGCTAAAGCAAGATCCTTTCTGACTAGAGGGCCACTCTGTTGCGTAGCAGCTGACATCATTAAGGTCAATCAAGATGTTGTCTGACATGAGAGCCGCTCGGTTGCCTAACAAGGGGTAGGATACATTTATCTAGGTAATTGTATGAGTTGCAGGATAGACAGGTTGCCCAACTGAAAGATGAGGTGGTAAGATGAAAGAAATTAGGACTTTATTTAGACTTATACATTTGTATGAACGGAGGTTTGAGCATAAAAGACTCAACTTCACTGTTGCTGAACTGGTAGGATTTGGCTAAAGAGAAGATGGAAATGATGCTATTCATAGTTTCTATTATTCCCGTTAACTGTAGCATAACCCTTAATCTCTCAACTTATCAGCTGGCTTCATTGCTACTGGTGTACCATATCCTAAAACAAAGGAAGTGAGAAGGGTGTGCTGCCTCTTGGCTGGCAAAAAGATCTAGGTCCTAATGTACATGCTACAATTGTTTAGAGAGTGTTAGCAAATGAGGCAAGGGAATGCAGAGAAGTATGGGAGGTTATAAACACAAATTGAGATTTGATTTTTTTTCTTCAGCTGTTGATTTTCACTATAAAACTGACTCCATAGTTTAGATCTGGTTACCCTTTATAAAAATCTAAACTTTTTGTATTACTTATATTAAATGTACTAACAGTGGACTTTTCCATCTGCAGATTATACTGAATGACCAGCAGTGGCAGTGTTTCACAGCAGAGTTTCTCTGAATTGCCAAGACTGAAGCAAACAAAAAAAAAAGGAAGTCTTGTGGCATACTGCATCATTTTATCAATTTATGTGGTAAGTAAAACGCCCAATCATTCTTTTAGGCATTAAAAAGATGTTCATAGCATCAGAATGTCCTCACAACTTTATAGTGGGAGCCTGTGCCTGAATATAATTTCTGTTAAGAAAGAAGTAATATGGATCACATTATGTTGGTCATGATATTTAATAAAAGACTGACTGACTCGAACTCTACTAAAACCTGCTTTAGATCCTGGTGCTAGCAATGTTCCATTCGAGGAAATAGCTGTCTTTGAGGCTGAAATGCACCATCTCACTTATGAAAAGTAGTGTTAAATTCTCACGGTAGGAAGTTCATCTAACCTCTTCTCCTGCACTCTATATGTTTGACTCTGATACTCAAGATGGATTGTTGTTAAGGATAGTCCGTCTATGTACCTCCATCCCACTTTGAAGAAGGACACAGTGCTTTGACTGGTTCAGATTCCTTTACCATTCCCTCTCCTACGTGGCTGGAAGTCATGAATACAGATAGTAAGCTACTGCATAACTTCTGATATCTCATCCTCCTGTGTGGTCAGCTTCCACAAGGACAATTGGTCCAGGGGTGTCTGACATCATAAAGCTAAAGCTAAAGCAAGAAGTTGTCTGACATGAGATGCCATTCTGTTGCCTAGCAGTCTGACATCATAAAGCTAAAGCAAGATGCTTTCTGACTAGAGGGCCACTCTGTTGCGTAGCAGCTGACATCATTAAGGTCAATCAAGATGTTGTCTGACATGAGAGCCGCTCGGTTGCCTAACAAGGAGTAGGATACATTTATCTAGGTAATTGTATGAGTTGCAGGATAGACAGGTTGCCCAACTGAAAGATGAGGTGGTAAGATGAAAGAAATTAGGACTTTATTTAGACTTATACATTTGTATGAACGGAAGTTTGAGCATAAAAGACTCAACTTCACTGTTGCTGAACTGGTAGGATTTGGCTAAAGAGAAGATGGAAATGATGCTATTCATAGTTTCTATTATTCCCGTTAACTGTAGCATAACCCTTAATCTCTCAACTTATCAGCTGGCTTCATTGCTACTGGTGTACCATATCCTAAAACAAAGGAAGTGAGAGGGGTGTGCTGCCTCTTGGCTGGCAAAAAGATCTAGGTCCTAATGTACATGCTACAATTGTTTAGAGAGTGTTAGCAAATGAGGCAAGGGAATGCAGAGAAGTATGGGAGGTTATAAACACAAATTGAGATTTGATTTTTTTTCTTCAGCTGTTGATTTTCACTATAAAACTGACTCCATAGTTTAGATCTGGTTACCCTTTATAAAAATCTAAACTTTTTGTATTGCTTATATTAAATGTACTAACAGTGGACTTTTCCATCTGCAGATTATACTGAATGACCAGCAGTGGCAGTGTTTCACAGCAGAGTTTCTC
The DNA here is from genome assembly GCF_964263255.1 of Lissotriton vulgaris. Classification (NCBI taxonomy): domain Eukaryota; kingdom Metazoa; phylum Chordata; class Amphibia; order Caudata; family Salamandridae; genus Lissotriton; species Lissotriton vulgaris. The sequence continues at coordinate 630,663,845 of NC_141699.1, read as the reverse complement.
TGAATTGCCAAGACTGAAGCAAAAAGAAAAAAAGGAAGTCTTGTGGCATACTGCATCATTTTATCAATTTATGTGGTAAGTAAAACGCCCAATCATTCTTTTAGGCATTAAAAAGATGTTCATAGCATCGGAATGTCCTCACTACTTTATAGTGGGAGCCTGTGCCTGAATATAATTTCTGTTAAGAAAGAAGTAATATGGATCACATTATGTTGGTCATGATATTTAATAAAAGACTGACTGACTCGAACTCTACTAAACCTGCTTTAGATCCTGGTGCTAGCAATGTTCTATTCAAGGAAATTGCTGTCTTTGAGGCTGAAATGCACCATCTCACTTATGAAAAGTAGTGTTAAATTCTCACGGTAGGAAGCTCATCTAACCTCTTCTCCAACACTCTATATGTTTGACTCTGATACTCAAGATGGATTGTTGTTAAGGATAGTCCGTCTATGTACCTCCATCCCACTTTCAAGAAGGACACAGTGCTTTGACTGGTTCAGATTCCTTTACCATTCCCTCTCCTACGTGGCTGGAAGTCATGAATACAGATAGTAAGCTACTGCATAACTTCTGATATCTCATCCTCCTGTGTGGTCAGCTTCCACAAGGACAATTGGTCCAGGGGTGTCTGACATCATAAAGCTAAAGCTAAAGCAAGAAGTTGTCTGACATGAGATGCCATTCTGTTGCCTAGCAGTCTGAGATCATAAAGCTAAAGCAAGATGCTTTCTGACTAGAGGGCCACTCTGTTGCGTAGCAGCTGACATCATTAAGGTCAATCAAGATGTTGTCTGACATGAGAGCCGCTCGGTTGCCTAACAAGGAGTAGCATACATTTATCTAGGTAATTGTATGAGTTGCAGGATAGACAGGTTGCCCAACTGAAAGATGAGGTGGTAAGATGAAAGAAATTAGGACTTTATTTAGACTTATACATTTGTATGAACGGAAGTTTGAGCATAAAAGACTCAACTTCACTGTTGCTGAACTGGTAGGATTTGGCTAAAGAGAAGATGGAAATGATGCTATTCATAGTTTCTATTATTCCCGTTAACTGTAGCATAACCCTTAATCTCTCAACTTATCAGCTGGCTTCATTGCTACTGGTGTACCATATCCTAAAACAAAGGAAGTGAGAGGGGTGTGCTGCCTCTTGGCTGGCAAAAAGATCTAGGTCCTAATGTACATGCTACAATTGTTTAGAGAGTGTTAGCAAATGAGGCAAGGGAATGCAGAGAAGTATGGGAGGTTATAAACACAAATTGAGATTTGATTTTTTTTCTTCAGCTGTTGATTTTCACTATAAAACTGACTCCATAGTTTAGATCTGGTTACCCTTTATAAAAATCTAAACTTTTTGTATTACTTATATTAAATGTACTAACAGTGGACTTTTCCATCTGCAGATTATACTGAATGACCAGCAGTGGCAGTGTTTCACAGCAGAGTTTCTCTGAATTGCCAAGACTGAAGCAAACAAAAAAAAAAGGAAGTCTTGTGGCATACTGCATCATTTTATCAATTTATGTGGTAAGTAAAACGCCCAATCATTCTTTTAGGCATTAAAAAGATGTTCATAGCATCAGAATGTCCTCACTACTTTATAGTGGGAGCCTGTGCCTGAATATAATTTCTGTTAAGAAAGAAGTAATATGGATCACATTATGTTGGTCATGATATTTAATAAAAGACTGACTGACTCGAACTCTACTAAAACCTGCTTTAGATCCTGGTGCTAGCAATGTTCCATTCGAGGAAATAGCTGTCTTTGAGGCTGAAATGCACCATCTCACTTATGAAAAGTAGTGTTAAATTCTCACGGTAGGAAGTTCATCTAACCTCTTCTCCTGCACTCTATATGTTTGACTCTGATACTCAAGATGGATTGTTGTTAAGGATAGTCCGTCTATGTACCTCCATCCCACTTTGAAGAAGGACACAGTGCTTTGACTGGTTCAGATTCCTTTACCATTCCCTCTCCTACGTGGCTGGAAGTCATGAATACAGATAGTAAGCTACTGCATAACTTCTGATATCTCATCCTCCTGTGTGGTCAGCTTCCACAAGGACAATTGGTCCAGGGGTGTCTGACATCATAAAGCTAAAGCTAAAGCAAGAAGTTGTCTGACATGAGATGCCATTCTGTTGCCTAGCAGTCTGACATCATAAAGCTAAAGCAAGATGCTTTCTGACTAGAGGGCCACTCTGTTGCGTAGCAGCTGACATCATTAAGGTCAATCAAGATGTTGTCTGACATGAGAGCCGCTCGGTTGCCTAACAAGGAGTAGGATACATTTATCTAGGTAATTGTATGAGTTGCAGGATAGACAGGTTGCCCAACTGAAAGATGAGGTGGTAAGATGAAAGAAATTAGGACTTTATTTAGACTTATACATTTGTATGAACGGAAGTTTGAGCATAAAAGACTCAACTTCACTGTTGCTGAACTGGTAGGATTTGGCTAAAGAGAAGATGGAAATGATGCTATTCATAGTTTCTATTATTCCCGTTAACTGTAGCATAACCCTTAATCTCTCAACTTATCAGCTGGCTTCATTGCTACTGGTGTACCATATCCTAAAACAAAGGAAGTGAGAGGGGTGTGCTGCCTCTTGGCTGGCAAAAAGATCTAGGTCCTAATGTACATGCTACAATTGTTTAGAGAGTGTTAGCAAATGAGGCAAGGGAATGCAGAGAAGTATGGGAGGTTATAAACACAAATTGAGATTTGATTTTTTTTATTCAGCTGTTGATTTTCACTATAAAACTGACTCCATAGTTTAGATCTGGTTACCCTTTATAAAAATCTAAACTTTTTGTATTGCTTATATTAAATGTACTAACAGTGGACTTTTCCATCTGCAGATTATACTGAATGACCAGCAGTGGCAGTGTTTCACAGCAGAGTTTCTCTGAATTGCCAAGACTGAAGCAAACAAAAAAAAAAGGAAGTCTTGTGGCATACTGCATCATTTTATCAATTTATGTGGTAAGTAAAACGCCCAATCATTCTTTTAGGCATTAAAAAGATGTTCATAGCATCAGAATGTCCTCACTACTTTATAGTGGGAGCCTGTGCCTGAATATAATTTCTGTTAAGAAAGAAGTAATATGGATCACATTATGTTGGTCATGATATTTAATAAAAGACTGACTGACTCGAACTCTACTAAAACCTGCTTTAGATCCTGGTGCTAGCAATGTTCCATTCGAGGAAATTGCTGTCTTTGAGGCTGAAATGCACCATCTCACTTATGAAAAGTAGTGTTAAATTCTCACGGTAGGAAGTTCATCTAACCTCTTCTCCTGCACTCTATATGTTTGACTCTGATACTCAAGATGGATTGTTGTTAAGGATAGTCCGTCTATGTACCTCCATCCCACTTTGAAGAAGGACACAGTGCTTTGACTGGTTCAGATTCCTTTACCATTCCCTCTCCTACGTGGCTGGAAGTCATGAATACAGATAGTAAGCTACTGCATAACTTCTGATATCTCATCCTCCTGTGTGGTCAGCTTCCACAAGGACAATTGGTCCAGGGGTGTCTGACATCATAAAGCTAAAGCTAAAGCAAGAAGTTGTCTGACATGAGATGCCATTCTGTTGCCTAGCAGTCTGACATCATAAAGCTAAAGCAAGATGCTTTCTGACTAGAGGGCCACTCTGTTGCGTAGCAGCTGACATCATTAAGGTCAATCAAGATGTTGTCTGACATGAGAGCCGCTCGGTTGCCTAACAAGGAGTAGGATACATTTATCTAGGTAATTGTATGAGTTGCAGGATAGACAGGTTGCCCAACTGAAAGATGAGGTGGTAAGATGAAAGAAATTAGGACTTTATTTAGACTTATACATTTGTATGAACGGAAGTTTGAGCATAAAAGACTCAACTTCACTGTTGCTGAACTGGTAGGATTTGGCTAAAGAGAAGATGGAAATGATGCTATTCATAGTTTCTATTATTCCCGTTAACTGTAGCATAACCCTTAATCTCTCAACTTATCAGCTGGCTTCATTGCTACTGGTGTACCATATCCTAAAACAAAGGAAGTGAGAGGGGTGTGCTGCCTCTTGGCTGGCAAAAAGATCTAGGTCCTAATGTACATGCTACAATTGTTTAGAGAGTGTTAGCAAATGAGGCAAGGGAATGCAGAGAAGTATGGGAGGTTATAAACACAAATTGAGATTTGATTTTTTTTATTCAGCTGTTGATTTTCACTATAAAACTGACTCCATAGTTTAGATCTGGTTACCCTTTATAAAAATCTAAACTTTTTGTATTGCTTATATTAAATGTACTAACAGTGGACTTTTCCATCTGCAGATTATACTGAATGACCAGCAGTGGCAGTGTTTCACAGCAGAGTTTCTCTGAATTGCCAAGACTGAAGCAAACAAAAAAAAAAGGAAGTCTTGTGGCATACTGCATCATTTTATCAATTTATGTGGTAAGTAAAACGCCCAATCATTCTTTTAGGCATTAAAAAGATGTTCATAGCATCAGAATGTCCTCACTACTTTATAGTGGGAGCCTGTGCCTGAATATAATTTCTGTTAAGAAAGAAGTAATATGGATCACATTATGTTGGTCATGATATTTAATAAAAGACTGACTGACTCGAACTCTACTAAAACCTGCTTTAGATCCTGGTGCTAGCAATGTTCCATTCGAGGAAATTGCTGTCTTTGAGGCTGAAATGCACCATCTCACTTATGAAAAGTAGTGTTAAATTCTCACGGTAGGAAGTTCATCTAACCTCTTCTCCTGCACTCTATATGTTTGACTCTGATACTCAAGATGGATTGTTGTTAAGGATAGTCCGTCTATGTACCTCCATCCCACTTTGAAGAAGGACACAGTGCTTTGACTGGTTCAGATTCCTTTACCATTCCCTCTCCTACGTGGCTGGAAGTCATGAATACAGATAGTAAGCTACTGCATAACTTCTGATATCTCATCCTCCTGTGTGGTCAGCTTCCACAAGGACAATTGGTCCAGGGGTGTCTGACATCATAAAGCTAAAGCTAAAGCAAGAAGTTGTCTGACATGAGATGCCATTCTGTTGCCTAGCAGTCTGACATCATAAAGCTAAAGCAAGATGCTTTCTGACTAGAGGGCCACTCTGTTGCGTAGCAGCTGACATCATTAAGGTCAATCAAGATGTTGTCTGACATGAGAGCCGCTCGGTTGCCTAACAAGGAGTAGGATACATTTATCTAGGTAATTGTATGAGTTGCAGGATAGACAGGTTGCCCAACTGAAAGATGAGGTGGTAAGATGAAAGAAATTAGGACTTTATTTAGACTTATACATTTGTATGAACGGAAGTTTGAGCATAAAAGACTCAACTTCACTGTTGCTGAACTGGTAGGATTTGGCTAAAGAGAAGATGGAAATGATGCTATTCATAGTTTCTATTATTCCCGTTAACTGTAGCATAACCCTTAATCTCTCAACTTATCAGCTGGCTTCATTGCTACTGGTGTACCATATCCTAAAACAAAGGAAGTGAGAGGGGTGTGCTGCCTCTTGGCTGGCAAAAAGATCTAGGTCCTAATGTACATGCTACAATTGTTTAGAGAGTGTTAGCAAATGAGGCAAGGGAATGCAGAGAAGTATGGGAGGTTATAAACACAAATTGAGATTTGATTTTTTTTATTCAGCTGTTGATTTTCACTATAAAACTGACTCCATAGTTTAGATCTGGTTACCCTTTATAAAAATCTAAACTTTTTGTATTGCTTATATTAAATGTACTAACAGTGGACTTTTCCATCTGCAGATTATACTGAATGACCAGCAGTGGCAGTGTTTCACAGCAGAGTTTCTCTGAATTGCCAAGACTGAAGCAAACAAAAAAAAAAGGAAGTCTTGTGGCATACTGCATCATTTTATCAATTTATGTGGTAAGTAAAACGCCCAATCATTCTTTTAGGCATTAAAAAGATGTTCATAGCATCAGAATGTCCTCACTACTTTATAGTGGGAGCCTGTGCCTGAATATAATTTCTGTTAAGAAAGAAGTAATATGGATCACATTATGTTGGTCATGATATTTAATAAAAGACTGACTGACTCGAACTCTACTAAAACCTGCTTTAGATCCTGGTGCTAGCAATGTTCCATTCGAGGAAATTGCTGTCTTTGAGGCTGAAATGCACCATCTCACTTATGAAAAGTAGTGTTAAATTCTCACGGTAGGAAGCTCATCTAACCTCTTCTCCAACACTCTATATGTTTGACTCTGATACTCAAGATGGATTGTTGTTAAGGATAGTCCGTCTATGTACCTCCATCCCACTTTTAAGAAGGACACAGTGCTTTGACTGGTTCAGATTCCTTTACCATTCCCTCTCCTACGTGGCTGGAAGTCATGAATACAGATAGTAAGCTACTGCATAACTTCTGATATCTCATCCTCCTGTGTGGTCAGCTTCCACAAGGACAATTGGTCCAGGGGTGTCTGACATCATAAAGCTAAAGCTAAAGCAAGAAGTTGTCTGACATGAGATGCCATTCTGTTGCCTAGCAGTCTGAGATCATAAAGCTAAAGCAAGATGCTTTCTGACTAGAGGGCCACTCTGTTGCGTAGCAGCTGACATCATTAAGGTCAATCAAGATGTTGTCTGACATGAGAGCCGCTCGGTTGCCTAACAAGGAGTAGCATACATTTATCTAGGTAATTGTATGAGTTGCAGGATAGACAGGTTGCCCAACTGAAAGATGAGGTGGTAAGATGAAAGAAATTAGGACTTTATTTAGACTTATACATTTGTATGAACGGAAGTTTGAGCATAAAAGACTCAACTTCACTGTTGCTGAACTGGTAGGATTTGGCTAAAGAGAAGATGGAAATGATGCTATTCATAGTTTCTATTATTCCCGTTAACTGTAGCATAACCCTTAATCTCTCAACTTATCAGCTGGCTTCATTGCTACTGGTGTACCATATCCTAAAACAAAGGAAGTGAGAGGGGTGTGCTGCCTCTTGGCTGGCAAAAAGATCTAGGTCCTAATGTACATGCTACAATTGTTTAGAGAGTGTTAGCAAATGAGGCAAGGGAATGCAGAGAAGTATGGGAGGTTATAAACACAAATTGAGATTTGATTTTTTTTCTTCAGCTGTTGATTTTCACTATAAAACTGACTCCATAGTTTAGATCTGGTTACCCTTTATAAAAATCTAAACTTTTTGTATTGCTTATATTAAATGTACTAACAGTGGACTTTTCCATCTGCAGATTATACTGAATGACCAGCAGTGGCAGTGTTTCACAGCAGAGTTTCTCTGAATTGCCAAGACTGAAGCAAACAAAAAAAAAGGAAGTCTTGTGGCATACTGCATCATTTTATCAATTTATGTGGTAAGTAAAACGCCCAATCATTCTTTTAGGCATTAAAAAGATGTTCATAGCATCAGAATGTCCTCACTACTTTATAGTGGGAGCCTGTGCCTGAATATAATTTCTGTTAAGAAAGAAGTAATATGGATCACATTATGTTGGTCATGATATTTAATAAAAGACTGACTGACTCGAACTCTACTAAAACCTGCTTTAGATCCTGGTGCTAGCAATGTTCTATTCAAGGAAATTGCTGTCTTTGAGGCTGAAATGCACCATCTCACTTATGAAAAGTAGTGTTAAATTCTCACGGTAGGAAGCTCATCTAACCTCTTCTCCAACACTCTATATGTTTGACTCTGATACTCAAGATGGATTGTTGTTAAGGATAGTCCGTCTATGTACCTCCATCCCACTTTCAAGAAGGACACAGTGCTTTGACTGGTTCAGATTCCTTTACCATTCCCTCTCCTACGTGGCTGGAAGTCATGAATACAGATAGTAAGCTACTGCATAACTTCTGATATCTCATCCTCCTGTGTGGTCAGCTTCCACAAGGACAATTGGTCCAGGGGTGTCTGACATCATAAAGCTAAAGCTAAAGCAAGAAGTTGTCTGACATGAGATGCCATTCTGTTGCCTAGCAGTCTGAGATCATAAAGCTAAAGCAAGATCCTTTCTGACTAGAGGGCCACTCTGTTGCGTAGCAGCTGACATCATTAAGGTCAATCAAGATGTTGTCTGACATGAGAGCCGCTCGGTTGCCTAACAAGGAGTAGGATACATTTATCTAGGTAATTGTATGAGTTGCAGGATAGACAGGTTGCCCAACTGAAAGATGAGGTGGTAAGATGAAAGAAATTAGGACTTTATTTAGACTTATACATTTGTATGAACGGAAGTTTGAGCATAAAAGACTCAACTTCACTGTTGCTGAACTGGTAGGATTTGGCTAAAGAGAAGATGGAAATGATGCTATTCATAGTTTCTATTATTCCCGTTAACTGTAGCATAACCCTTAATCTCTCAACTTATCAGCTGGCTTCATTGCTACTGGTGTACCATATCCTAAAACAAAGGAAGTGAGAAGGGTGTGCTGCCTCTTGGCTGGCAAAAAGATCTAGGTCCTAATGTACATGCTACAATTGTTTAGAGAGTGTTAGCAAATGAGGCAAGGGAATGCAGAGAAGTATGGGAGGTTATAAACACAAATTGAGATTTGATTTTTTTTCTTCAGCTGTTGATTTTCACTATAAAACTGACTCCATAGTTTAGATCTGGTTACCCTTTATAAAAATCTAAACTTTTTGTATTGCTTATATTAAATGTACTAACAGTGGACTTTTCCATCTGCAGATTATACTGAATGACCAGCAGTGGCAGTGTTTCACAGCAGAGTTTCTCTGAATTGCCAAGACTGAAGCAAACAAAAAAAAAAGGAAGTCTTGTGGCATACTGCATCATTTTATCAATTTATGTGGTAAGTAAAACGCCCAATCATTCTTTTAGGCATTAAAAAGATGTTCATAGCATCGGAATGTCCTCACTACTTTATAGTGGGAGCCTGTGCCTGAATATAATTTCTGTTAAGAAAGAAGTAATATGGATCACATTATGTTGGTCATGATATTTAATAAAAGACTGACTGACTCGAACTCTACTAAACCTGCTTTAGATCCTGGTGCTAGCAATGTTCTATTCAAGGAAATTGCTGTCTTTGAGGCTGAAATGCACCATCTCACTTATGAAAAGTAGTGTTAAATTCTCACGGTAGGAAGCTCATCTAACCTCTTCTCCAACACTCTATATGTTTGACTCTGATACTCAAGATGGATTGTTGTTAAGGATAGTCCGTCTATGTACCTCCATCCCACTTTCAAGAAGGACACAGTGCTTTGACTGGTTCAGATTCCTTTACCATTCCCTCTCCTACGTGGCTGGAAGTCATGAATACAGATAGTAAGCTACTGCATAACTTCTGATATCTCATCCTCCTGTGTGGTCAGCTTCCACAAGGACAATTGGTCCAGGGGTGTCTGACATCATAAAGCTAAAGCTAAAGCAAGAAGTTGTCTGACATGAGATGCCATTCTGTTGCCTAGCAGTCTGAGATCATAAAGCTAAAGCAAGATGCTTTCTGACTAGAGGGCCACTCTGTTGCGTAGCAGCTGACATCATTAAGGTCAATCAAGATGTTGTCTGACATGAGAGCCGCTCGGTTGCCTAACAAGGAGTAGCATACATTTATCTAGGTAATTGTATGAGTTGCAGGATAGACAGGTTGCCCAACTGAAAGATGAGGTGGTAAGATGAAAGAAATTAGGACTTTATTTAGACTTATACATTTGTATGAACGGAAGTTTGAGCATAAAAGACTCAACTTCACTGTTGCTGAACTGGTAGGATTTGGCTAAAGAGAAGATGGAAATGATGCTATTCATAGTTTCTATTATTCCCGTTAACTGTAGCATAACCCTTAATCTCTCAACTTATCAGCTGGCTTCATTGCTACTGGTGTACCATATCCTAAAACAAAGGAAGTGAGAGGGGTGTGCTGCCTCTTGGCTGGCAAAAAGATCTAGGTCCTAATGTACATGCTACAATTGTTTAGAGAGTGTTAGCAAATGAGGCAAGGGAATGCAGAGAAGTATGGGAGGTTATAAACACAAATTGAGATTTGATTTTTTTTCTTCAGCTGTTGATTTTCACTATAAAACTGACTCCATAGTTTAGATCTGGTTACCCTTTATAAAAATCTAAACTTTTTGTATTACTTATATTAAATGTACTAACAGTGGACTTTTCCATCTGCAGATTATACTGAATGACCAGCAGTGGCAGTGTTTCACAGCAGAGTTTCTCTGAATTGCCAAGACTGAAGCAAACAAAAAAAAAAGGAAGTCTTGTGGCATACTGCATCATTTTATCAATTTATGTGGTAAGTAAAACGCCCAATCATTCTTTTAGGCATTAAAAAGATGTTCATAGCATCAGAATGTCCTCACTACTTTATAGTGGGAGCCTGTGCCTGAATATAATTTCTGTTAAGAAAGAAGTAATATGGATCACATTATGTTGGTCATGATATTTAATAAAAGACTGACTGACTCGAACTCTACTAAAACCTGCTTTAGATCCTGGTGCTAGCAATGTTCCATTCGAGGAAATAGCTGTCTTTGAGGCTGAAATGCACCATCTCACTTATGAAAAGTAGTGTTAAATTCTCACGGTAGGAAGTTCATCTAACCTCTTCTCCTGCACTCTATATGTTTGACTCTGATACTCAAGATGGATTGTTGTTAAGGATAGTCCGTCTATGTACCTCCATCCCACTTTGAAGAAGGACACAGTGCTTTGACTGGTTCAGATTCCTTTACCATTCCCTCTCCTACGTGGCTGGAAGTCATGAATACAGATAGTAAGCTACTGCATAACTTCTGATATCTCATCCTCCTGTGTGGTCAGCTTCCACAAGGACAATTGGTCCAGGGGTGTCTGACATCATAAAGCTAAAGCTAAAGCAAGAAGTTGTCTGACATGAGATGCCATTCTGTTACCTAGCAGTCTGACATCATAAAGCTAAAGCAAGATGCTTTCTGACTAGAGGGCCACTCTGTTGCGTAGCAGCTGACATCATTAAGGTCAATCAAGATGTTGTCTGACATGAGAGCCGCTCGGTTGCCTAACAAGGAGTAGGATACATTTATCTAGGTAATTGTATGAGTTGCAGGATAGACAGGTTGCCCAACTGAAAGATGAGGTGGTAAGATGAAAGAAATTAGGACTTTATTTAGACTTATACATTTGTATGAACGGAAGTTTGAGCATAAAAGACTCAACTTCACTGTTGCTGAACTGGTAGGATTTGGCTAAAGAGAAGATGGAAATGATGCTATTCATAGTTTCTATTATTCCCGTTAACTGTAGCATAACCCTTAATCTCTCAACTTATCAGCTGGCTTCATTGCTACTGGTGTACCATATCCTAAAACAAAGGAAGTGAGAGGGGTGTGCTGCCTCTTGGCTGGCAAAAAGATCTAGGTCCTAATGTACATGCTACAATTGTTTAGAGAGTGTTAGCAAATGAGGCAAGGGAATGCAGAGAAGTATGGGAGGTTATAAACACAAATTGAGATTTGATTTTTTTCTTCAGCTGTTGATTTTCACTATAAAACTGACTCCATAGTTTAGATCTGGTTACCCTTTATAAAAATCTAAACTTTTTGTATTGCTTATATTAAATGTACTAACAGTGGACTTTTCCATCTGCAGATTATACTGAATGACCAGCAGTGGCAGTGTTTCACAGCAGAGTTTCTCTGAATTGCCAAGACTGAAGCAAACAAAAAAAAAAGGAAGTCTTGTGGCATACTGCATCATTTTATCAATTTATGTGGTAAGTAAAACGCCCAATCATTCTTTTAGGCATTAAAAAGATGTTCATAGCGTCAGAATGTCCTCACTACTTTATAGTGGGAGCCTGTGCCTGAATATAATTTCTGTTAAGAAAGAAGTAATATGGATCACATTATGTTGGTCATGATATTTAATAAAAGACTGACTGACTCGAACTCTACTAAAACCTGCTTTAGATCCTGGTGCTAGCAATGTTCCATTCGAGGAAATTGCTGTCTTTGAGGCTGAAATGCACCATCTCACTTATGAAAAGTAGTGTTAAATTCTCACGGTAGGAAGCTCATCTAACCTCTTCTCCAACACTCTATATGTTTGACTCTGATACTCAAGATGGATTGTTGTTAAGGATAGTCCGTCTATGTACCTCCATCCCACTTTGAAGAAGGACACAGTGCTTTGACTGGTTCAGATTCCTTTACCATTCCCTCTCCTACGTGGCTGGAAGTCATGAATACAGATAGTAAGCTACTGCATAACTTCTGATATCTCATCCTCCTGTGTGGTCAGCTTCCACAAGGACAATTGGTCCAGGGGTGTCTGACATCATAAAGCTAAAGCTAAAGCAAGAAGTTGTCTGACATGAGATGCCATTCTGTTGCCTAGCAGTCTGACATCATAAAGCTAAAGCAAGATGCTTTCTGACTAGAGGGCCACTCTGTTGCGTAGCAGCTGACATCATTAAGGTCAATCAAGATGTTGTCTGACATGAGAGCCGCTCGGTTGCCTAACAAGGAGTAGGATACATTTATCTAGGTAATTGTATGAGTTGCAGGATAGACAGGTTGCCCAACTGAAAGATGAGGTGGTAAGATGAAAGAAATTAGGACTTTATTTAGACTTATACATTTGTATGAACGGAAGTTTGAGCATAAAAGACTCAACTTCACTGTTGCTGAACTGGTAGGATTTGGCTAAAGAGAAGATGGAAATGATGCTATTCATAGTTTCTATTATTCCCGTTAACTGTAGCATAACCCTTAATCTCTCAACTTATCAGCTGGCTTCATTGCTACTGGTGTACCATATCCTAAAACAAAGGAAGTGAGAAGGGTGTGCTGCCTCTTGGCTGGCAAAAAGATCTAGGTCCTAATGTACATGCTACAATTGTTTAGAGAGTGTTAGCAAATGAGGCAAGGGAATGCAGAGAAGTATGGGAGGTTATAAACACAAATTGAGATTTGATTTTTTTTCTTCAGCTGTTGATTTTCACTATAAAACTGACTCCATAGTTTAGATCTGGTTACCCTTTATAAAAATCTAAACTTTTTGTATTGCTTATATTAAATGTACTAACAGTGGACTTTTCCATCTGCAGATTATACTGAATGACCAGCAGTGGCAGTGTTTCACAGCAGAGTTTCTCTGAATTGCCAAGACTGAAGCAAACAAAAAAAAAAGGAAGTCTTGTGGCATACTGCATCATTTTATCAATTTATGTGGTAAGTAAAACGCCCAATCATTCTTTTAGGCATTAAAAAGATGTTCATAGCATCGGAATGTCCTCACTACTTTATAGTGGGAGCCTGTGCCTGAATATAATTTCTGTTAAGAAAGAAGTAATATGGATCACATTATGTTGGTCATGATATTTAATAAAAGACTGACTGACTCGAACTCTACTAAACCTGCTTTAGATCCTGGTGCTAGCAATGTTCTATTCAAGGAAATTGCTGTCTTTGAGGCTGAAATGCACCATCTCACTTATGAAAAGTAGTGTTAAATTCTCACGGTAGGAAGCTCATCTAACCTCTTCTCCAACACTCTATATGTTTGACTCTGATACTCAAGATGGATTGTTGTTAAGGATAGTCCGTCTATGTACCTCCATCCCACTTTCAAGAAGGACACAGTGCTTTGACTGGTTCAGATTCCTTTACCATTCCCTCTCCTACGTGGCTGGAAGTCATGAATACAGATAGTAAGCTACTGCATAACTTCTGATATCTCATCCTCCTGTGTGGTCAGCTTCCACAAGGACAATTGGTCCAGGGGTGTCTGACATCATAAAGCTAAAGCTAAAGCAAGAAGTTGTCTGACATGAGATGCCATTCTGTTGCCTAGCAGTCTGAGATCATAAAGCTAAAGCAAGATGCTTTCTGACTAGAGGGCCACTCTGTTGCGTAGCAGCTGACATCATTAAGGTCAATCAAGATGTTGTCTGACATGAGAGCCGCTCGGTTGCCTAACAAGGAGTAGCATACATTTATCTAGGTAATTGTATGAGTTGCAGGATAGACAGGTTGCCCAACTGAAAGATGAGGTGGTAAGATGAAAGAAATTAGGACTTTATTTAGACTTATACATTTGTATGAACGGAAGTTTGAGCATAAAAGACTCAACTTCACTGTTGCTGAACTGGTAGGATTTGGCTAAAGAGAAGATGGAAATGATGCTATTCATAGTTTCTATTATTCCCGTTAACTGTAGCATAACCCTTAATCTCTCAACTTATCAGCTGGCTTCATTGCTACTGGTGTACCATATCCTAAAACAAAGGAAGTGAGAGGGGTGTGCTGCCTCTTGGCTGGCAAAAAGATCTAGGTCCTAATGTACATGCTACAATTGTTTAGAGAGTGTTAGCAAATGAGGCAAGGGAATGCAGAGAAGTATGGGAGGTTATAAACACAAATTGAGATTTGATTTTTTTTCTTCAGCTGTTGATTTTCACTATAAAACTGACTCCATAGTTTAGATCTGGTTACCCTTTATAAAAATCTAAACTTTTTGTATTACTTATATTAAATGTACTAACAGTGGACTTTTCCATCTGCAGATTATACTGAATGACCAGCAGTGGCAGTGTTTCACAGCAGAGTTTCTCTGAATTGCCAAGACTGAAGCAAACAAAAAAAAAAGGAAGTCTTGTGGCATACTGCATCATTTTATCAATTTATGTGGTAAGTAAAACGCCCAATCATTCTTTTAGGCATTAAAAAGATGTTCATAGCATCAGAATGTCCTCACTACTTTATAGTGGGAGCCTGTGCCTGAATATAATTTCTGTTAAGAAAGAAGTAATATGGATCACATTATGTTGGTCATGATATTTAATAAAAGACTGACTGACTCGAACTCTACTAAAACCTGCTTTAGATCCTGGTGCTAGCAATGTTCCATTCGAGGAAATAGCTGTCTTTGAGGCTGAAATGCACCATCTCACTTATGAAAAGTAGTGTTAAATTCTCACGGTAGGAAGTTCATCTAACCTCTTCTCCTGCACTCTATATGTTTGACTCTGATACTCAAGATGGATTGTTGTTAAGGATAGTCCGTCTATGTACCTCCATCCCACTTTGAAGAAGGACACAGTGCTTTGACTGGTTCAGATTCCTTTACCATTCCCTCTCCTACGTGGCTGGAAGTCATGAATACAGATAGTAAGCTACTGCATAACTTCTGATATCTCATCCTCCTGTGTGGTCAGCTTCCACAAGGACAATTGGTCCAGGGGTGTCTGACATCATAAAGCTAAAGCTAAAGCAAGAAGTTGTCTGACATGAGATGCCATTCTGTTACCTAGCAGTCTGACATCATAAAGCTAAAGCAAGATGCTTTCTGACTAGAGGGCCACTCTGTTGCGTAGCAGCTGACATCATTAAGGTCAATCAAGATGTTGTCTGACATGAGAGCCGCTCGGTTGCCTAACAAGGAGTAGGATACATTTATCTAGGTAATTGTATGAGTTGCAGGATAGACAGGTTGCCCAACTGAAAGATGAGGTGGTAAGATGAAAGAAATTAGGACTTTATTTAGACTTATACATTTGTATGAACGGAAGTTTGAGCATAAAAGACTCAACTTCACTGTTGCTGAACTGGTAGGATTTGGCTAAAGAGAAGATGGAAATGATGCTATTCATAGTTTCTATTATTCCCGTTAACTGTAGCATAACCCTTAATCTCTCAACTTATCAGCTGGCTTCATTGCTACTGGTGTACCATATCCTAAAACAAAGGAAGTGAGAGGGGTGTGCTGCCTCTTGGCTGGCAAAAAGATCTAGGTCCTAATGTACATGCTACAATTGTTTAGAGAGTGTTAGCAAATGAGGCAAGGGAATGCAGAGAAGTATGGGAGGTTATAAACACAAATTGAGATTTGATTTTTTTCTTCAGCTGTTGATTTTCACTATAAAACTGACTCCATAGTTTAGATCTGGTTACCCTTTATAAAAATCTAAACTTTTTGTATTGCTTATATTAAATGTACTAACAGTGGACTTTTCCATCTGCAGATTATACTGAATGACCAGCAGTGGCAGTGTTTCACAGCAGAGTTTCTCTGAATTGCCAAGACTGAAGCAAACAAAAAAAAAAGGAAGTCTTGTGGCATACTGCATCATTTTATCAATTTATGTGGTAAGTAAAACGCCCAATCATTCTTTTAGGCATTAAAAAGATGTTCATAGCGTCAGAATGTCCTCACTACTTTATAGTGGGAGCCTGTGCCTGAATATAATTTCTGTTAAGAAAGAAGTAATATGGATCACATTATGTTGGTCATGATATTTAATAAAAGACTGACTGACTCGAACTCTACTAAAACCTGCTTTAGATCCTGGTGCTAGCAATGTTCCATTCGAGGAAATTGCTGTCTTTGAGGCTGAAATGCACCATCTCACTTATGAAAAGTAGTGTTAAATTCTCACGGTAGGAAGCTCATCTAACCTCTTCTCCAACACTCTATATGTTTGACTCTGATACTCAAGATGGATTGTTGTTAAGGATAGTCCGTCTATGTACCTCCATCCCACTTTGAAGAAGGACACAGTGCTTTGACTGGTTCAGATTCCTTTACCATTCCCTCTCCTACGTGGCTGGAAGTCATGAATACAGATAGTAAGCTACTGCATAACTTCTGATATCTCATCCTCCTGTGTGGTCAGCTTCCACAAGGACAATTGGTCCAGGGGTGTCTGACATCATAAAGCTAAAGCTAAAGCAAGAAGTTGTCTGACATGAGATGCCATTCTGTTGCCTAGCAGTCTGACATCATAAAGCTAAAGCAAGATGCTTTCTGACTAGAGGGCCACTCTGTTGCGTAGCAGCTGACATCATTAAGGTCAATCAAGATGTTGTCTGACATGAGAGCCGCTCGGTTGCCTAACAAGGAGTAGGATACATTTATCTAGGTAATTGTATGAGTTGCAGGATAGACAGGTTGCCCAACTGAAAGATGAGGTGGTAAGATGAAAGAAATTAGGACTTTATTTAGACTTATACATTTGTATGAACGGAAGTTTGAGCATAAAAGACTCAACTTCACTGTTGCTGAACTGGTAGGATTTGGCTAAAGAGAAGATGGAAATGATGCTATTCATAGTTTCTATTATTCCCGTTAACTGTAGCATAACCCTTAATCTCTCAACTTATCAGCTGGCTTCATTGCTACTGGTGTACCATATCCTAAAACAAAGGAAGTGAGAGGGGTGTGCTGCCTCTTGGCTGGCAAAAAGATCTAGGTCCTAATGTACATGCTACAATTGTTTAGAGAGTGTTAGCAAATGAGGCAAGGGAATGCAGAGAAGTATGGGAGGTTATAAACACAAATTGAGATTTGATTTTTTTTCTTCAGCTGTTGATTTTCACTATAAAACTGACTCCATAGTTTAGATCTGGTTACCCTTTATAAAAATCTAAACTTTTTGTATTGCTTATATTAAATGTACTAACAGTGGACTTTTCCATCTGCAGATTATACTGAATGACCAGCAGTGGCAGTGTTTCACAGCAGAGTTTCTCTGAATTGCCAAGACTGAAGCAAACAAAAAAAAAAGGAAGTCTTGTGGCATACTGCATCATTTTATCAATTTATGTGGTAAGTAAAACGCCCAATCATTCTTTTAGGCATTAAAAAGATGTTCATAGCATCGGAATGTCCTCACTACTTTATAGTGGGAGCCTGTGCCTGAATATAATTTCTGTTAAGAAAGAAGTAATATGGATCACATTATGTTGGTCATGATATTTAATAAAAGACTGACTGACTCGAACTCTACTAAACCTGCTTTAGATCCTGGTGCTAGCAATGTTCTATTCAAGGAAATTGCTGTCTTTGAGGCTGAAATGCACCATCTCACTTATGAAAAGTAGTGTTAAATTCTCACGGTAGGAAGCTCATCTAACCTCTTCTCCAACACTCTATATGTTTGACTCTGATACTCAAGATGGATTGTTGTTAAGGATAGTCCGTCTATGTACCTCCATCCCACTTTCAAGAAGGACACAGTGCTTTGACTGGTTCAGATTCCTTTACCATTCCCTCTCCTACGTGGCTGGAAGTCATGAATACAGATAGTAAGCTACTGCATAACTTCTGATATCTCATCCTCCTGTGTGGTCAGCTTCCACAAGGACAATTGGTCCAGGGGTGTCTGACATCATAAAGCTAAAGCTAAAGCAAGAAGTTGTCTGACATGAGATGCCATTCTGTTGCCTAGCAGTCTGAGATCATAAAGCTAAAGCAAGATCCTTTCTGACTAGAGGGCCACTCTGTTGCGTAGCAGCTGACATCATTAAGGTCAATCAAGATGTTGTCTGACATGAGAGCCGCTCGGTTGCCTAACAAGGGGTAGGATACATTTATCTAGGTAATTGTATGAGTTGCAGGATAGACAGGTTGCCCAACTGAAAGATGAGGTGGTAAGATGAAAGAAATTAGGACTTTATTTAGACTTATACATTTGTATGAACGGAGGTTTGAGCATAAAAGACTCAACTTCACTGTTGCTGAACTGGTAGGATTTGGCTAAAGAGAAGATGGAAATGATGCTATTCATAGTTTCTATTATTCCCGTTAACTGTAGCATAACCCTTAATCTCTCAACTTATCAGCTGGCTTCATTGCTACTGGTGTACCATATCCTAAAACAAAGGAAGTGAGAAGGGTGTGCTGCCTCTTGGCTGGCAAAAAGATCTAGGTCCTAATGTACATGCTACAATTGTTTAGAGAGTGTTAGCAAATGAGGCAAGGGAATGCAGAGAAGTATGGGAGGTTATAAACACAAATTGAGATTTGATTTTTTTTCTTCAGCTGTTGATTTTCACTATAAAACTGACTCCATAGTTTAGATCTGGTTACCCTTTATAAAAATCTAAACTTTTTGTATTACTTATATTAAATGTACTAACAGTGGACTTTTCCATCTGCAGATTATACTGAATGACCAGCAGTGGCAGTGTTTCACAGCAGAGTTTCTCTGAATTGCCAAGACTGAAGCAAACAAAAAAAAAGGAAGTCTTGTGGCATACTGCATCATTTTATCAATTTATGTGGTAAGTAAAACGCCCAATCATTCTTTTAGGCATTAAAAAGATGTTCATAGCATCAGAATGTCCTCACAACTTTATAGTGGGAGCCTGTGCCTGAATATAATTTCTGTTAAGAAAGAAGTAATATGGATCACATTATGTTGGTCATGATATTTAATAAAAGACTGACTGACTCGAACTCTACTAAAACCTGCTTTAGATCCTGGTGCTAGCAATGTTCCATTCGAGGAAATAGCTGTCTTTGAGGCTGAAATGCACCATCTCACTTATGAAAAGTAGTGTTAAATTCTCACGGTAGGAAGTTCATCTAACCTCTTCTCCTGCACTCTATATGTTTGACTCTGATACTCAAGATGGATTGTTGTTAAGGATAGTCCGTCTATGTACCTCCATCCCACTTTGAAGAAGGACACAGTGCTTTGACTGGTTCAGATTCCTTTACCATTCCCTCTCCTACGTGGCTGGAAGTCATGAATACAGATAGTAAGCTACTGCATAACTTCTGATATCTCATCCTCCTGTGTGGTCAGCTTCCACAAGGACAATTGGTCCAGGGGTGTCTGACATCATAAAGCTAAAGCTAAAGCAAGAAGTTGTCTGACATAAGATGCCATTCTGTTGCCTAGCAGTCTGACATCATAAAGCTAAAGCAAGATGCTTTCTGACTAGAGGGCCACTCTGTTGCGTAGCAGCTGACATCATTAAGGTCAATCAAGATGTTGTCTGACATGAGAGCCGCTCGGTTGCCTAACAAGGAGTAGGATACATTTATCTAGGTAATTGTATGAGTTGCAGGATAGACAGGTTGCCCAACTGAAAGATGAGGTGGTAAGATGAAAGAAATTAGGACTTTATTTAGACTTATACATTTGTATGAACGGAAGTTTGAGCATAAAAGACTCAACTTCACTGTTGCTGAACTGGTAGGATTTGGCTAAAGAGAAGATGGAAATGATGCTATTCATAGTTTCTATTATTCCCGTTAACTGTAGCATAACCCTTAATCTCTCAACTTATCAGCTGGCTTCATTGCTACTGGTGTACCATATCCTAAAACAAAGGAAGTGAGAGGGGTGTGCTGCCTCTTGGCTGGCAAAAAGATCTAGGTCCTAATGTACATGCTACAATTGTTTAGAGAGTGTTAGCAAATGAGGCAAGGGAATGCAGAGAAGTATGGGAGGTTATAAACACAAATTGAGATTTGATTTTTTTTCTTCAGCTGTTGATTTTCACTATAAAACTGACTCCATAGTTTAGATCTGGTTACCCTTTATAAAAATCTAAACTTTTTGTATTGCTTATATTAAATGTACTAACAGTGGACTTTTCCATCTGCAGATTATACTGAATGACCAGCAGTGGCAGTGTTTCACAGCAGAGTTTCTCTGAATTGCCAAGACTGAAGCAAAAAAAAAAAAAGGAAGTCTTGTGGCATACTGCATCATTTTATCAATTTATGTGGTAAGTAAAACGCCCAATCATTCTTTTAGGCATTAAAAAGATGTTCATAGCATCGGAATGTCCTCACTACTTTATAGTGGGAGCCTGTGCCTGAATATAATTTCTGTTAAGAAAGAAGTAATATGGATCACATTATGTTGGTCATGATATTTAATAAAAGACTGACTGACTCGAACTCTACTAAACCTGCTTTAGATCCTGGTGCTAGCAATGTTCTATTCAAGGAAATTGCTGTCTTTGAGGCTGAAATGCACCATCTCACTTATGAAAAGTAGTGTTAAATTCTCACGGTAGGAAGCTCATCTAACCTCTTCTCCAACACTCTATATGTTTGACTCTGATACTCAAGATGGATTGTTGTTAAGGATAGTCCGTCTATGTACCTCCATCCCACTTTCAAGAAGGACACAGTGCTTTGACTGGTTCAGATTCCTTTACCATTCCCTCTCCTACGTGGCTGGAAGTCATGAATACAGATAGTAAGCTACTGCATAACTTCTGATATCTCATCCTCCTGTGTGGTCAGCTTCCACAAGGACAATTGGTCCAGGGGTGTCTGACATCATAAAGCTAAAGCTAAAGCAAGAAGTTGTCTGACATGAGATGCCATTCTGTTGCCTAGCAGTCTGAGATCATAAAGCTAAAGCAAGATGCTTTCTGACTAGAGGGCCACTCTGTTGCGTAGCAGCTGACATCATTAAGGTCAATCAAGATGTTGTCTGACATGAGAGCCGCTCGGTTGCCTAACAAGGAGTAGCATACATTTATCTAGGTAATTGTATGAGTTGCAGGATAGACAGGTTGCCCAACTGAAAGATGAGGTGGTAAGATGAAAGAAATTAGGACTTTATTTAGACTTATACATTTGTATGAACGGAAGTTTGAGCATAAAAGACTCAACTTCACTGTTGCTGAACTGGTAGGATTTGGCTAAAGAGAAGATGGAAATGATGCTATTCATAGTTTCTATTATTCCCGTTAACTGTAGCATAACCCTTAATCTCTCAACTTATCAGCTGGCTTCATTGCTACTGGTGTACCATATCCTAAAACAAAGGAAGTGAGAGGGGTGTGCTGCCTCTTGGCTGGCAAAAAGATCTAGGTCCTAATGTACATGCTACAATTGTTTAGAGAGTGTTAGCAAATGAGGCAAGGGAATGCAGAGAAGTATGGGAGGTTATAAACACAAATTGAGATTTGATTTTTTTTCTTCAGCTGTTGATTTTCACTATAAAACTGACTCCATAGTTTAGATCTGGTTACCCTTTATAAAAATCTAAACTTTTTGTATTACTTATATTAAATGTACTAACAGTGGACTTTTCCATCTGCAGATTATACTGAATGACCAGCAGTGGCAGTGTTTCACAGCAGAGTTTCTCTGAATTGCCAAGACTGAAGCAAACAAAAAAAAAAGGAAGTCTTGTGGCATACTGCATCATTTTATCAATTTATGTGGTAAGTAAAACGCCCAATCATTCTTTTAGGCATTAAAAAGATGTTCATAGCATCAGAATGTCCTCACTACTTTATAGTGGGAGCCTGTGCCTGAATATAATTTCTGTTAAGAAAGAAGTAATATGGATCACATTATGTTGGTCATGATATTTAATAAAAGACTGACTGACTCGAACTCTACTAAAACCTGCTTTAGATCCTGGTGCTAGCAATGTTCCATTCGAGGAAATAGCTGTCTTTGAGGCTGAAATGCACCATCTCACTTATGAAAAGTAGTGTTAAATTCTCACGGTAGGAAGTTCATCTAACCTCTTCTCCTGCACTCTATATGTTTGACTCTGATACTCAAGATGGATTGTTGTTAAGGATAGTCCGTCTATGTACCTCCATCCCACTTTGAAGAAGGACACAGTGCTTTGACTGGTTCAGATTCCTTTACCATTCCCTCTCCTACGTGGCTGGAAGTCATGAATACAGATAGTAAGCTACTGCATAACTTCTGATATCTCATCCTCCTGTGTGGTCAGCTTCCACAAGGACAATTGGTCCAGGGGTGTCTGACATCATAAAGCTAAAGCTAAAGCAAGAAGTTGTCTGACATGAGATGCCATTCTGTTGCCTAGCAGTCTGACATCATAAAGCTAAAGCAAGATGCTTTCTGACTAGAGGGCCACTCTGTTGCGTAGCAGCTGACATCATTAAGGTCAATCAAGATGTTGTCTGACATGAGAGCCGCTCGGTTGCCTAACAAGGAGTAGGATACATTTATCTAGGTAATTGTATGAGTTGCAGGATAGACAGGTTGCCCAACTGAAAGATGAGGTGGTAAGATGAAAGAAATTAGGACTTTATTTAGACTTATACATTTGTATGAACGGAAGTTTGAGCATAAAAGACTCAACTTCACTGTTGCTGAACTGGTAGGATTTGGCTAAAGAGAAGATGGAAATGATGCTATTCATAGTTTCTATTATTCCCGTTAACTGTAGCATAACCCTTAATCTCTCAACTTATCAGCTGGCTTCATTGCTACTGGTGTACCATATCCTAAAACAAAGGAAGTGAGAGGGGTGTGCTGCCTCTTGGCTGGCAAAAAGATCTAGGTCCTAATGTACATGCTACAATTGTTTAGAGAGTGTTAGCAAATGAGGCAAGGGAATGCAGAGAAGTATGGGAGGTTATAAACACAAATTGAGATTTGATTTTTTTTATTCAGCTGTTGATTTTCACTATAAAACTGACTCCATAGTTTAGATCTGGTTACCCTTTATAAAAATCTAAACTTTTTGTATTGCTTATATTAAATGTACTAACAGTGGACTTTTCCATCTGCAGATTATACTGAATGACCAGCAGTGGCAGTGTTTCACAGCAGAGTTTCTCTGAATTGCCAAGACTGAAGCAAACAAAAAAAAAAGGAAGTCTTGTGGCATACTGCATCATTTTATCAATTTATGTGGTAAGTAAAACGCCCAATCATTCTTTTAGGCATTAAAAAGATGTTCATAGCATCAGAATGTCCTCACTACTTTATAGTGGGAGCCTGTGCCTGAATATAATTTCTGTTAAGAAAGAAGTAATATGGATCACATTATGTTGGTCATGATATTTAATAAAAGACTGACTGACTCGAACTCTACTAAAACCTGCTTTAGATCCTGGTGCTAGCAATGTTCCATTCGAGGAAATTGCTGTCTTTGAGGCTGAAATGCACCATCTCACTTATGAAAAGTAGTGTTAAATTCTCACGGTAGGAAGTTCATCTAACCTCTTCTCCTGCACTCTATATGTTTGACTCTGATACTCAAGATGGATTGTTGTTAAGGATAGTCCGTCTATGTACCTCCATCCCACTTTGAAGAAGGACACAGTGCTTTGACTGGTTCAGATTCCTTTACCATTCCCTCTCCTACGTGGCTGGAAGTCATGAATACAGATAGTAAGCTACTGCATAACTTCTGATATCTCATCCTCCTGTGTGGTCAGCTTCCACAAGGACAATTGGTCCAGGGGTGTCTGACATCATAAAGCTAAAGCTAAAGCAAGAAGTTGTCTGACATGAGATGCCATTCTGTTGCCTAGCAGTCTGACATCATAAAGCTAAAGCAAGATGCTTTCTGACTAGAGGGCCACTCTGTTGCGTAGCAGCTGACATCATTAAGGTCAATCAAGATGTTGTCTGACATGAGAGCCGCTCGGTTGCCTAACAAGGAGTAGGATACATTTATCTAGGTAATTGTATGAGTTGCAGGATAGACAGGTTGCCCAACTGAAAGATGAGGTGGTAAGATGAAAGAAATTAGGACTTTATTTAGACTTATACATTTGTATGAACGGAAGTTTGAGCATAAAAGACTCAACTTCACTGTTGCTGAACTGGTAGGATTTGGCTAAAGAGAAGATGGAAATGATGCTATTCATAGTTTCTATTATTCCCGTTAACTGTAGCATAACCCTTAATCTCTCAACTTATCAGCTGGCTTCATTGCTACTGGTGTACCATATCCTAAAACAAAGGAAGTGAGAGGGGTGTGCTGCCTCTTGGCTGGCAAAAAGATCTAGGTCCTAATGTACATGCTACAATTGTTTAGAGAGTGTTAGCAAATGAGGCAAGGGAATGCAGAGAAGTATGGGAGGTTATAAACACAAATTGAGATTTGATTTTTTTTATTCAGCTGTTGATTTTCACTATAAAACTGACTCCATAGTTTAGATCTGGTTACCCTTTATAAAAATCTAAACTTTTTGTATTGCTTATATTAAATGTACTAACAGTGGACTTTTCCATCTGCAGATTATACTGAATGACCAGCAGTGGCAGTGTTTCACAGCAGAGTTTCTCTGAATTGCCAAGACTGAAGCAAACAAAAAAAAAAGGAAGTCTTGTGGCATACTGCATCATTTTATCAATTTATGTGGTAAGTAAAACGCCCAATCATTCTTTTAGGCATTAAAAAGATGTTCATAGCATCAGAATGTCCTCACTACTTTATAGTGGGAGCCTGTGCCTGAATATAATTTCTGTTAAGAAAGAAGTAATATGGATCACATTATGTTGGTCATGATATTTAATAAAAGACTGACTGACTCGAACTCTACTAAAACCTGCTTTAGATCCTGGTGCTAGCAATGTTCCATTCGAGGAAATTGCTGTCTTTGAGGCTGAAATGCACCATCTCACTTATGAAAAGTAGTGTTAAATTCTCACGGTAGGAAGTTCATCTAACCTCTTCTCCTGCACTCTATATGTTTGACTCTGATACTCAAGATGGATTGTTGTTAAGGATAGTCCGTCTATGTACCTCCATCCCACTTTGAAGAAGGACACAGTGCTTTGACTGGTTCAGATTCCTTTACCATTCCCTCTCCTACGTGGCTGGAAGTCATGAATACAGATAGTAAGCTACTGCATAACTTCTGATATCTCATCCTCCTGTGTGGTCAGCTTCCACAAGGACAATTGGTCCAGGGGTGTCTGACATCATAAAGCTAAAGCTAAAGCAAGAAGTTGTCTGACATGAGATGCCATTCTGTTGCCTAGCAGTCTGACATCATAAAGCTAAAGCAAGATGCTTTCTGACTAGAGGGCCACTCTGTTGCGTAGCAGCTGACATCATTAAGGTCAATCAAGATGTTGTCTGACATGAGAGCCGCTCGGTTGCCTAACAAGGAGTAGGATACATTTATCTAGGTAATTGTATGAGTTGCAGGATAGACAGGTTGCCCAACTGAAAGATGAGGTGGTAAGATGAAAGAAATTAGGACTTTATTTAGACTTATACATTTGTATGAACGGAAGTTTGAGCATAAAAGACTCAACTTCACTGTTGCTGAACTGGTAGGATTTGGCTAAAGAGAAGATGGAAATGATGCTATTCATAGTTTCTATTATTCCCGTTAACTGTAGCATAACCCTTAATCTCTCAACTTATCAGCTGGCTTCATTGCTACTGGTGTACCATATCCTAAAACAAAGGAAGTGAGAGGGGTGTGCTGCCTCTTGGCTGGCAAAAAGATCTAGGTCCTAATGTACATGCTACAATTGTTTAGAGAGTGTTAGCAAATGAGGCAAGGGAATGCAGAGAAGTATGGGAGGTTATAAACACAAATTGAGATTTGATTTTTTTTATTCAGCTGTTGATTTTCACTATAAAACTGACTCCATAGTTTAGATCTGGTTACCCTTTATAAAAATCTAAACTTTTTGTATTGCTTATATTAAATGTACTAACAGTGGACTTTTCCATCTGCAGATTATACTGAATGACCAGCAGTGGCAGTGTTTCACAGCAGAGTTTCTCTGAATTGCCAAGACTGAAGCAAACAAAAAAAAAAGGAAGTCTTGTGGCATACTGCATCATTTTATCAATTTATGTGGTAAGTAAAACGCCCAATCATTCTTTTAGGCATTAAAAAGATGTTCATAGCATCAGAATGTCCTCACTACTTTATAGTGGGAGCCTGTGCCTGAATATAATTTCTGTTAAGAAAGAAGTAATATGGATCACATTATGTTGGTCATGATATTTAATAAAAGACTGACTGACTCGAACTCTACTAAAACCTGCTTTAGATCCTGGTGCTAGCAATGTTCCATTCGAGGAAATTGCTGTCTTTGAGGCTGAAATGCACCATCTCACTTATGAAAAGTAGTGTTAAATTCTCACGGTAGGAAGCTCATCTAACCTCTTCTCCAACACTCTATATGTTTGACTCTGATACTCAAGATGGATTGTTGTTAAGGATAGTCCGTCTATGTACCTCCATCCCACTTTTAAGAAGGACACAGTGCTTTGACTGGTTCAGATTCCTTTACCATTCCCTCTCCTACGTGGCTGGAAGTCATGAATACAGATAGTAAGCTACTGCATAACTTCTGATATCTCATCCTCCTGTGTGGTCAGCTTCCACAAGGACAATTGGTCCAGGGGTGTCTGACATCATAAAGCTAAAGCTAAAGCAAGAAGTTGTCTGACATGAGATGCCATTCTGTTGCCTAGCAGTCTGAGATCATAAAGCTAAAGCAAGATGCTTTCTGACTAGAGGGCCACTCTGTTGCGTAGCAGCTGACATCATTAAGGTCAATCAAGATGTTGTCTGACATGAGAGCCGCTCGGTTGCCTAACAAGGAGTAGCATACATTTATCTAGGTAATTGTATGAGTTGCAGGATAGACAGGTTGCCCAACTGAAAGATGAGGTGGTAAGATGAAAGAAATTAGGACTTTATTTAGACTTATACATTTGTATGAACGGAAGTTTGAGCATAAAAGACTCAACTTCACTGTTGCTGAACTGGTAGGATTTGGCTAAAGAGAAGATGGAAATGATGCTATTCATAGTTTCTATTATTCCCGTTAACTGTAGCATAACCCTTAATCTCTCAACTTATCAGCTGGCTTCATTGCTACTGGTGTACCATATCCTAAAACAAAGGAAGTGAGAGGGGTGTGCTGCCTCTTGGCTGGCAAAAAGATCTAGGTCCTAATGTACATGCTACAATTGTTTAGAGAGTGTTAGCAAATGAGGCAAGGGAATGCAGAGAAGTATGGGAGGTTATAAACACAAATTGAGATTTGATTTTTTTTCTTCAGCTGTTGATTTTCACTATAAAACTGACTCCATAGTTTAGATCTGGTTACCCTTTATAAAAATCTAAACTTTTTGTATTACTTATATTAAATGTACTAACAGTGGACTTTTCCATCTGCAGATTATACTGAATGACCAGCAGTGGCAGTGTTTCACAGCAGAGTTTCTCTGAATTGCCAAGACTGAAGCAAACAAAAAAAAAAGGAAGTCTTGTGGCATACTGCATCATTTTATCAATTTATGTGGTAAGTAAAACGCCCAATCATTCTTTTAGGCATTAAAAAGATGTTCATAGCATCAGAATGTCCTCACTACTTTATAGTGGGAGCCTGTGCCTGAATATAATTTCTGTTAAGAAAGAAGTAATATGGATCACATTATGTTGGTCATGATATTTAATAAAAGACTGACTGACTCGAACTCTACTAAAACCTGCTTTAGATCCTGGTGCTAGCAATGTTCCATTCGAGGAAATAGCTGTCTTTGAGGCTGAAATGCACCATCTCACTTATGAAAAGTAGTGTTAAATTCTCACGGTAGGAAGTTCATCTAACCTCTTCTCCTGCACTCTATATGTTTGACTCTGATACTCAAGATGGATTGTTGTTAAGGATAGTCCGTCTATGTACCTCCATCCCACTTTGAAGAAGGACACAGTGCTTTGACTGGTTCAGATTCCTTTACCATTCCCTCTCCTACGTGGCTGGAAGTCATGAATACAGATAGTAAGCTACTGCATAACTTCTGATATCTCATCCTCCTGTGTGGTCAGCTTCCACAAGGACAATTGGTCCAGGGGTGTCTGACATCATAAAGCTAAAGCTAAAGCAAGAAGTTGTCTGACATGAGATGCCATTCTGTTGCCTAGCAGTCTGACATCATAAAGCTAAAGCAAGATGCTTTCTGACTAGAGGGCCACTCTGTTGCGTAGCAGCTGACATCATTAAGGTCAATCAAGATGTTGTCTGACATGAGAGCCGCTCGGTTGCCTAACAAGGAGTAGGATACATTTATCTAGGTAATTGTATGAGTTGCAGGATAGACAGGTTGCCCAACTGAAAGATGAGGTGGTAAGATGAAAGAAATTAGGACTTTATTTAGACTTATACATTTGTATGAACGGAAGTTTGAGCATAAAAGACTCAACTTCACTGTTGCTGAACTGGTAGGATTTGGCTAAAGAGAAGATGGAAATGATGCTATTCATAGTTTCTATTATTCCCGTTAACTGTAGCATAACCCTTAATCTCTCAACTTATCAGCTGGCTTCATTGCTACTGGTGTACCATATCCTAAAACAAAGGAAGTGAGAGGGGTGTGCTGCCTCTTGGCTGGCAAAAAGATCTAGGTCCTAATGTACATGCTACAATTGTTTAGAGAGTGTTAGCAAATGAGGCAAGGGAATGCAGAGAAGTATGGGAGGTTATAAACACAAATTGAGATTTGATTTTTTTCTTCAGCTGTTGATTTTCACTATAAAACTGACTCCATAGTTTAGATCTGGTTACCCTTTATAAAAATCTAAACTTTTTGTATTGCTTATATTAAATGTACTAACAGTGGACTTTTCCATCTGCAGATTATACTGAATGACCAGCAGTGGCAGTGTTTCACAGCAGAGTTTCTCTGAATTGCCAAGACTGAAGCAAACAAAAAAAAAAGGAAGTCTTGTGGCATACTGCATCATTTTATCAATTTATGTGGTAAGTAAAACGCCCAATCATTCTTTTAGGCATTAAAAAGATGTTCATAGCATCAGAATGTCCTCACTACTTTATAGTGGGAGCCTGTGCCTGAATATAATTTCTGTTAAGAAAGAAGTAATATGGATCACATTATGTTGGTCATGATATTTAATAAAAGACTGACTGACTCGAACTCTACTAAAACCTGCTTTAGATCCTGGTGCTAGCAATGTTCCATTCGAGGAAATTGCTGTCTTTGAGGCTGAAATGCACCATCTCACTTATGAAAAGTAGTGTTAAATTCTCACGGTAGGAAGCTCATCTAACCTCTTCTCCAACACTCTATATGTTTGACTCTGATACTCAAGATGGATTGTTGTTAAGGATAGTCCGTCTATGTACCTCCATCCCACTTTCAAGAAGGACACAGTGCTTTGACTGGTTCAGATTCCTTTACCATTCCCTCTCCTACGTGGCTGGAAGTCATGAATACAGATAGTAAGCTACTGCATAACTTCTGATATCTCATCCTCCTGTGTGGTCAGCTTCCACAAGGACAATTGGTCCAGGGGTGTCTGACATCATAAAGCTAAAGCTAAAGCAAGAAGTTGTCTGACATGAGATGCCATTCTGTTGCCTAGCAGTCTGAGATCATAAAGCTAAAGCAAGATCCTTTCTGACTAGAGGGCCACTCTGTTGCGTAGCAGCTGACATCATTAAGGTCAATCAAGATGTTGTCTGACATGAGAGCCGCTCGGTTGCCTAACAAGGAGTAGGATACATTTATCTAGGTAATTGTATGAGTTGCAGGATAGACAGGTTGCCCAACTGAAAGATGAGGTGGTAAGATGAAAGAAATTAGGACTTTATTTAGACTTATACATTTGTATGAACGGAAGTTTGAGCATAAAAGACTCAACTTCACTGTTGCTGAACTGGTAGGATTTGGCTAAAGAGAAGATGGAAATGATGCTATTCATAGTTTCTATTATTCCCGTTAACTGTAGCATAACCCTTAATCTCTCAACTTATCAGCTGGCTTCATTGCTACTGGTGTACCATATCCTAAAACAAAGGAAGTGAGAAGGGTGTGCTGCCTCTTGGCTGGCAAAAAGATCTAGGTCCTAATGTACATGCTACAATTGTTTAGAGAGTGTTAGCAAATGAGGCAAGGGAATGCAGAGAAGTATGGGAGGTTATAAACACAAATTGAGATTTGATTTTTTTTCTTCAGCTGTTGATTTTCACTATAAAACTGACTCCATAGTTTAGATCTGGTTACCCTTTATAAAAATCTAAACTTTTTGTATTGCTTATATTAAATGTACTAACAGTGGACTTTTCCATCTGCAGATTATACTGAATGACCAGCAGTGGCAGTGTTTCACAGCAGAGTTTCTCTGAATTGCCAAGACTGAAGCAAACAAAAAAAAAAGGAAGTCTTGTGGCATACTGCATCATTTTATCAATTTATGTGGTAAGTAAAACGCCCAATCATTCTTTTAGGCATTAAAAAGATGTTCATAGCATCGGAATGTCCTCACTACTTTATAGTGGGAGCCTGTGCCTGAATATAATTTCTGTTAAGAAAGAAGTAATATGGATCACATTATGTTGGTCATGATATTTAATAAAAGACTGACTGACTCGAACTCTACTAAACCTGCTTTAGATCCTGGTGCTAGCAATGTTCTATTCAAGGAAATTGCTGTCTTTGAGGCTGAAATGCACCATCTCACTTATGAAAAGTAGTGTTAAATTCTCACGGTAGGAAGCTCATCTAACCTCTTCTCCAACACTCTATATGTTTGACTCTGATACTCAAGATGGATTGTTGTTAAGGATAGTCCGTCTATGTACCTCCATCCCACTTTCAAGAAGGACACAGTGCTTTGACTGGTTCAGATTCCTTTACCATTCCCTCTCCTACGTGGCTGGAAGTCATGAATACAGATAGTAAGCTACTGCATAACTTCTGATATCTCATCCTCCTGTGTGGTCAGCTTCCACAAGGACAATTGGTCCAGGGGTGTCTGACATCATAAAGCTAAAGCTAAAGCAAGAAGTTGTCTGACATGAGATGCCATTCTGTTGCCTAGCAGTCTGAGATCATAAAGCTAAAGCAAGATGCTTTCTGACTAGAGGGCCACTCTGTTGCGTAGCAGCTGACATCATTAAGGTCAATCAAGATGTTGTCTGACATGAGAGCCGCTCGGTTGCCTAACAAGGAGTAGCATACATTTATCTAGGTAATTGTATGAGTTGCAGGATAGACAGGTTGCCCAACTGAAAGATGAGGTGGTAAGATGAAAGAAATTAGGACTTTATTTAGACTTATACATTTGTATGAACGGAAGTTTGAGCATAAAAGACTCAACTTCACTGTTGCTGAACTGGTAGGATTTGGCTAAAGAGAAGATGGAAATGATGCTATTCATAGTTTCTATTATTCCCGTTAACTGTAGCATAACCCTTAATCTCTCAACTTATCAGCTGGCTTCATTGCTACTGGTGTACCATATCCTAAAACAAAGGAAGTGAGAGGGGTGTGCTGCCTCTTGGCTGGCAAAAAGATCTAGGTCCTAATGTACATGCTACAATTGTTTAGAGAGTGTTAGCAAATGAGGCAAGGGAATGCAGAGAAGTATGGGAGGTTATAAACACAAATTGAGATTTGATTTTTTTTCTTCAGCTGTTGATTTTCACTATAAAACTGACTCCATAGTTTAGATCTGGTTACCCTTTATAAAAATCTAAACTTTTTGTATTACTTATATTAAATGTACTAACAGTGGACTTTTCCATCTGCAGATTATACTGAATGACCAGCAGTGGCAGTGTTTCACAGCAGAGTTTCTCTGAATTGCCAAGACTGAAGCAAACAAAAAAAAAAGGAAGTCTTGTGGCATACTGCATCATTTTATCAATTTATGTGGTAAGTAAAACGCCCAATCATTCTTTTAGGCATTAAAAAGATGTTCATAGCATCAGAATGTCCTCACTACTTTATAGTGGGAGCCTGTGCCTGAATATAATTTCTGTTAAGAAAGAAGTAATATGGATCACATTATGTTGGTCATGATATTTAATAAAAGACTGACTGACTCGAACTCTACTAAAACCTGCTTTAGATCCTGGTGCTAGCAATGTTCCATTCGAGGAAATAGCTGTCTTTGAGGCTGAAATGCACCATCTCACTTATGAAAAGTAGTGTTAAATTCTCACGGTAGGAAGCTCATCTAACCTCTTCTCCAACACTCTATATGTTTGACTCTGATACTCAAGATGGATTGTTGTTAAGGATAGTCCGTCTATGTACCTCCATCCCACTTTCAAGAAGGACACAGTGCTTTGACTGGTTCAGATTCCTTTACCATTCCCTCTCCTACGTGGCTGGAAGTCATGAATACAGATAGTAAGCTACTGCATAACTTCTGATATCTCATCCTCCTGTGTGGTCAGCTTCCACAAGGACAATTGGTCCAGGGGTGTCTGACATCATAAAGCTAAAGCTAAAGCAAGAAGTTGTCTGACATGAGATGCCATTCTGTTGCCTAGCAGTCTGAGATCATAAAGCTAAAGCAAGATGCTTTCTGACTAGAGGGCCACTCTGTTGCGTAGCAGCTGACATTATTAAGGTCAATCAAGATGTTGTCTGACATGAGAGCCGCTCGGTTGCCTAACAAGGAGTAGCATACATTTATCTAGGTAATTGTATGAGTTGCAGGATAGACAGGTTGCCCAACTGAAAGATGAGGTGGTAAGATGAAAGAAATTAGGACTTTATTTAGACTTATACATTTGTATGAACGGAAGTTTGAGCATAAAAGACTCAACTTCACTGTTGCTGAACTGGTAGGATTTGGCTAAAGAGAAGATGGAAATGATGCTATTCATATTTTCTATTATTCCCGTTAACTGTAGCATAACCCTTAATCTCTCAACTTATCAGCTGGCTTCATTGCTACTGGTGTACCATATCCTAAAACAAAGGAAGTGAGAAGGGTGTGCTGCCTCTTGGCTGGCAAAAAGATCTAGGTCCTAATGTACATGCTACAATTGTTTAGAGATTGTTAGCAAATGAGGCAAGGGAATGCAGAGAAGTATGGGAGGTTATAAACACAAATTGAGATTTGATTTTTTTTCTTCAGCTGTTGATTTTCACTATAAAACTGACTCCATAGTTTAGATCTGGTTACCCTTTATAAAAATCTAAACGTTTTGTATTGCTTATATTAAATGTACTAACAGTGCACTTTTCCATCTGCAGATTATACTGAATGACCAGCAGTGGCAGTGTTTCACAGCAGAGTTTCTCTGAATTGCCAAGACTGAAGCAAACAAAAAAAAAAGGAAGTCTTGTGGCATACTGCATCATTTTATCAATTTATGTGGTAAGTAAAACGCCCAATCATTCTTTTAGGCATTAAAAAGATGTTCATAGCATCAGAATGTCCTCACTACTTTATAGTGGGAGCCTGTGCCTGAATATAATTTCTGTTAAGAAAGAAGTAATATGGATCACATTATGTTGGTCATGATATTTAATAAAAGACTGACTGACTCGAACTCTACTAAAACCTGCTTTAGATCCTGGTGCTAGCAATGTTCCATTCGAGGAAATAGCTGTCTTTGAGGCTGAAATGCACCATCTCACTTATGAAAAGTAGTGTTAAATTCTCACGGTAGGAAGTTCATCTAACCTCTTCTCCTGCACTCTATATTTTTGACTCTGATACTCAAGATGGATTGTTGTTAAGGATAGTCCGTCTATGTACCTCCATCCCACTTTGAAGAAGGACACAGTGCTTTGACTGGTTCAGATTCCTTTACCATTCCCTCTCCTACGTGGCTGGAAGTCATGAATACAGATAGTAAGCTACTGCATAACTTCTGATATCTCATCCTCCTGTGTGGTCAGCTTCCACAAGGACAATTGGTCCAGGGGTGTCTGACATCATAAAGCTAAAGCTAAAGCAAGAAGTTGTCTGACATGAGATGTCATTCTGTTGCCTAGCAGTCTGAGATCATAAAGCTAAAGCAAGATGCTTTCTGACTAGAGGGCCACTCTGTTGCGTAGCAGCTGACATCATTAAGGTCAATCAAGATGTTGTCTGACATGAGAGCCGCTCGGTTGCCTAACAAGGAGTAGCATACATTTATCTAGGTAATTGTATGAGTTGCAGGATAGACAGGTTGCCCAACTGAAAGATGAGGTGGTAAGATGAAAGAAATTAGGACTTTATTTAGACTTATACATTTGTATGAACGGAAGTTTGAGCATAAAAGACTCAACTTCACTGTTGCTGAACTGGTAGGATTTGGCTAAAGAGAAGATGGAAATGATGCTATTCATAGTTTCTATTATTCCCGTTAACTGTAGCATAACCCTTAATCTCTCAACTTATCAGCTGGCTTCATTGCTACTGGTGTACCATATCCTAAAACAAAGGAAGTGAGAGGGGTGTGCTGCCTCTTGGCTGGCAAAAAGATCTAGGTCCTAATGTACATGCTACAATTGTTTAGAGAGTGTTAGCAAATGAGGCAAGGGAATGCAGAGAAGTATGGGAGGTTATAAACACAAATTGAGATTTGATTTTTTTTCTTCAGCTGTTGATTTTCACTATAAAACTGACTCCATAGTTTAGATCTGGTTACCCTTTATAAAAATCTAAACTTTTTGTATTACTTATATTAAATGTACTAACAGTGGACTTTTCCATCTGCAGATTATACTGAATGACCAGCAGTGGCAGTGTTTCACAGCAGAGTTTCTCTGAATTGCCAAGACTGAAGCAAACAAAAAAAAAAGGAAGTCTTGTGGCATACTGCATCATTTTATCAATTTATGTGGTAAGTAAAACGCCCAATCATTCTTTTAGGCATTAAAAAGATGTTCATAGCATCAGAATGTCCTCACTACTTTATAGTGGGAGCCTGTGCCTGAATATAATTTCTGTTAAGAAAGAAGTAATATGGATCACATGTTGGTCATGATATTTAATAAAAGACTGACTGACTCGAACTCTACTAAAACCTGCTTTAGATCCTGGTGCTAGCAATGTTCCATTCGAGGAAATAGCTGTCTTTGAGGCTGAAATGCACCATCTCACTTATGAAAAGTAGTGTTAAATTCTCACGGTAGGAAGTTCATCTAACCTCTTCTCCTGCACTCTATATGTTTGACTCTGATACTCAAGATGGATTGTTGTTAAGGATAGTCCGTCTATGTACCTCCATCCCACTTTGAAGAAGGACACAGTGCTTTGACTGGTTCAGATTCCTTTACCATTCCCTCTCCTACGTGGCTGGAAGTCATGAATACAGATAGTAAGCTACTGCATAACTTCTGATATCTCATCCTCCTGTGTGGTCAGCTTCCACAAGGACAATTGGTCCAGGGGTGTCTGACATCATAAAGCTAAAGCTAAAGCAAGAAGTTGTCTGACATGAGATGCCATTCTGTTGCCTAGCAGTCTGACATCATAAAGCTAAAGCAAGATGCTTTCTGACTAGAGGGCCACTCTGTTGCGTAGCAGCTGACATCATTAAGGTCAATCAAGATGTTGTCTGACATGAGAGCCGCTCGGTTGCCTAACAAGGAGTAGGATACATTTATCTAGGTAATTGTATGAGTTGCAGGATAGACAGGTTGCCCAACTGAAAGATGAGGTGGTAAGATGAAAGAAATTAGGACTTTATTTAGACTTATACATTTGTATGAACGGAAGTTTGAGCATAAAAGACTCAACTTCACTGTTGCTGAACTGGTAGGATTTGGCTAAAGAGAAGATGGAAATGATGCTATTCATAGTTTCTATTATTCCCGTTAACTGTAGCATAACCCTTAATCTCTCAACTTATCAGCTGGCTTCATTGCTACTGGTGTACCATATCCTAAAACAAAGGAAGTGAGAGGGGTGTGCTGCCTCTTGGCTGGCAAAAAGATCTAGGTCCTAATGTACATGCTACAATTGTTTAGAGAGTGTTAGCAAATGAGGCAAGGGAATGCAGAGAAGTATGGGAGGTTATAAACACAAATTGAGATTTGATTTTTTTTCTTCAGCTGTTGATTTTCACTATAAAACTGACTCCATAGTTTAGATCTGGTTACCCTTTATAAAAATCTAAACTTTTTGTATTGCTTATATTAAATGTACTAACAGTGGACTTTTCCATCTGCAGATTATACTGAATGACCAGCAGTGGCAGTGTTTCACAGCAGAGTTTCTCTGAATTGCCAAGACTGAAGCAAACAAAAAAAAAAGGAAGTCTTGTGGCATACTGCATCATTTTATCAATTTATGTGGTAAGTAAAACGCCCAATCATTCTTTTAGGCATTAAAAAGATGTTCATAGCATCGGAATGTCCTCACTACTTTATAGTGGGAGCCTGTGCCTGAATATAATTTCTGTTAAGAAAGAAGTAATATGGATCACATTATGTTGGTCATGATATTTAATAAAAGACTGACTGACTCGAACTCTACTAAAACCTGCTTTAGATCCTGGTGCTAGCAATGTTCCATTCGAGGAAATTGCTGTCTTTGAGGCTGAAATGCACCATCTCACTTATGAAAAGTAGTGTTAAATTCTCACGGTAGGAAGCTCATCTAACCTCTTCTCCAACACTCTATATGTTTGACTCTGATACTCAAGATGGATTGTTGTTAAGGATAGTCCGTCTATGTACCTCCATCCCACTTTCAAGAAGGACACAGTGCTTTGACTGGTTCAGATTCCTTTACCATTCCCTCTCCTACGTGGCTGGAAGTCATGAATACAGATAGTAAGCTACTGCATAACTTCTGATATCTCATCCTCCTGTGTGGTCAGCTTCCACAAGGACAATTGGTCCAGGGGTGTCTGACATCATAAAGCTAAAGCTAAAGCAAGAAGTTGTCTGACATGAGATGCCATTCTGTTGCCTAGCAGTCTGAGATCATAAAGCTAAAGCAAGATGCTTTCTGACTAGAGGGCCACTCTGTTGCGTAGCAGCTGACATTATTAAGGTCAATCAAGATGTTGTCTGACATGAGAGCCGCTCGGTTGCCTAACAAGGAGTAGCATACATTTATCTAGGTAATTGTATGAGTTGCAGGATAGACAGGTTGCCCAACTGAAAGATGAGGTGGTAAGATGAAAGAAATTAGGACTTTATTTAGACTTATACATTTGTATGAACGGAAGTTTGAGCATAAAAGACTCAACTTCACTGTTGCTGAACTGGTAGGATTTGGCTAAAGAGAAGATGGAAATGATGCTATTCATATTTTCTATTATTCCCGTTAACTGTAGCATAACCCTTAATCTCTCAACTTATCAGCTGGCTTCATTGCTACTGGTGTACCATATCCTAAAACAAAGGAAGTGAGAAGGGTGTGCTGCCTCTTGGCTGGCAAAAAGATCTAGGTCCTAATGTACATGCTACAATTGTTTAGAGAGTGTTAGCAAATGAGGCAAGGGAATGCAGAGAAGTATGGGA
The DNA here is from genome assembly GCF_964263255.1 of Lissotriton vulgaris. Taxonomy (NCBI): domain Eukaryota; kingdom Metazoa; phylum Chordata; class Amphibia; order Caudata; family Salamandridae; genus Lissotriton; species Lissotriton vulgaris. The sequence continues at coordinate 630,626,134 of NC_141699.1, read as the reverse complement.
GGTTATAAACACAAATTGAGATTTGATTTTTTTTCTTCAGCTGTTGATTTTCACTATAAAACTGACTCCATAGTTTAGATCTGGTTACCCTTTATAAAAATCTAAACTTTTTGTATTGCTTATATTAAATGTACTAACAGTGGACTTTTCCATCTGCAGATTATACTGAATGACCAGCAGTGGCAGTGTTTCACAGCAGAGTTTCTCTGAATTGCCAAGACTGAAGCAAACAAAAAAAAAAAGGAAGTCTTGTGGCATACTGCATCATTTTATCAATTTATGTGGTAAGTAAAACGCCCAATCATTCTTTTAGGCATTAAAAAGATGTTCATAGCATCGGAATGTCCTCACTACTTTATAGTGGGAGCCTGTGCCTGAATATAATTTCTGTTAAGAAAGAAGTAATATGGATCACATTATGTTGGTCATGATATTTAATAAAAGACTGACTGACTCGAACTCTACTAAAACCTGCTTTAGATCCTGGTGCTAGCAATGTTCCATTCGAGGAAATTGCTGTCTTTGAGGCTGAAATGCACCATCTCACTTATGAAAAGTAGTGTTAAATTCTCACGGTAGGAAGCTCATCTAACCTCTTCTCCAACACTCTATATGTTTGACTCTGATACTCAAGATGGATTGTTGTTAAGGATAGTCCGTCTATGTACCTCCATCCCACTTTCAAGAAGGACACAGTGCTTTGACTGGTTCAGATTCCTTTACCATTCCCTCTCCTACGTGGCTGGAAGTCATGAATACAGATAGTAAGCTACTGCATAACTTCTGATATCTCATCCTCCTGTGTGGTCAGCTTCCACAAGGACAATTGGTCCAGGGGTGTCTGACATCATAAAGCTAAAGCTAAAGCAAGAAGTTGTCTGACATGAGATGCCATTCTGTTGCCTAGCAGTCTGAGATCATAAAGCTAAAGCAAGATGCTTTCTGACTAGAGGGCCACTCTGTTGCGTAGCAGCTGACATTATTAAGGTCAATCAAGATGTTGTCTGACATGAGAGCCGCTCGGTTGCCTAACAAGGAGTAGCATACATTTATCTAGGTAATTGTATGAGTTGCAGGATAGACAGGTTGCCCAACTGAAAGATGAGGTGGTAAGATGAAAGAAATTAGGACTTTATTTAGACTTATACATTTGTATGAACGGAAGTTTGAGCATAAAAGACTCAACTTCACTGTTGCTGAACTGGTAGGATTTGGCTAAAGAGAAGATGGAAATGATGCTATTCATATTTTCTATTATTCCCGTTAACTGTAGCATAACCCTTAATCTCTCAACTTATCAGCTGGCTTCATTGCTACTGGTGTACCATATCCTAAAACAAAGGAAGTGAGAAGGGTGTGCTGCCTCTTGGCTGGCAAAAAGATCTAGGTCCTAATGTACATGCTACAATTGTTTAGAGAGTGTTAGCAAATGAGGCAAGGGAATGCAGAGAAGTATGGGAGGTTATAAACACAAATTGAGATTTGATTTTTTTTCTTCAGCTGTTGATTTTCACTATAAAACTGACTCCATAGTTTAGATCTGGTTACCCTTTATAAAAATCTAAACGTTTTGTATTGCTTATATTAAATGTACTAACAGTGCACTTTTCCATCTGCAGATTATACTGAATGACCAGCAGTGGCAGTGTTTCACAGCAGAGTTTCTCTGAATTGCCAAGACTGAAGCAAACAAAAAAAAAGGAAGTCTTGTGGCATACTGCATCATTTTATCCATTTATGTGGTAAGTAAAACGCCCAATCATTCTTTTAGGCATTAAAAAGATGTTCATAGCATCGGAATGTCCTCACTACTTTATAGTGGGAGCCTGTGCCTGAATATAATTTCTGTTAAGAAAGAAGTAATATGGATCACATTATGTTGGTCATGATATTTAATAAAAGACTGACTGACTCGAACTCTACTAAAACCTGCTTTAGATCCTGGTGCTAGCAATGTTCCATTCGAGGAAATTGCTGTCTTTGAGGCTGAAATGCACCATCTCACTTATGAAAAGTAGTGTTAAATTCTCACGGTAGGAAGCTCATCTAACCTCTTCTCCAACACTCTATATGTTTGACTCTGATACTCAAGATGGATTGTTGTTAAGGATAGTCCGTCTATGTACCTCCATCCCACTTTCAAGAAGGACACAGTGCTTTGACTGGTTCAGATTCCTTTACCATTCCCTCTCCTACGTGGCTGGAAGTCATGAATACAGATAGTAAGCTACTGCATAACTTCTGATATCTCATCCTCCTGTGTGGTCAGCTTCCACAAGGACAATTGGTCCAGGGGTGTCTGACATCATAAAGCTAAAGCTAAAGCAAGAAGTTGTCTGACATGAGATGCCATTCTGTTGCCTAGCAGTCTGAGATCATAAAGCTAAAGCAAGATGCTTTCTGACTAGAGGGCCACTCTGTTGCGTAGCAGCTGACATCATTAAGGTCAATCAAGATGTTGTCTGACATGAGAGCCGCTCGGTTGCCTAACAAGGAGTAGCATACATTTATCTAGGTAATTGTATGAGTTGCAGGATAGACAGGTTGCCCAACTGAAAGATGAGGTGGTAAGATGAAAGAAATTAGGACTTTATTTAGACTTATACATTTGTATGAACGGAAGTTTGAGCATAAAAGACTCAACTTCACTGTTGCTGAACTGGTAGGATTTGGCTAAAGAGAAGATGGAAATGATGCTATTCATAGTTTCTATTATTCCCGTTAACTGTAGCATAACCCTTAATCTCTCAACTTATCAGCTGGCTTCATTGCTACTGGTGTACCATATCCTAAAACAAAGGAAGTGAGAAGGGTGTGCTGCCTCTTGGCTGGCAAAAAGATCTAGGTCCTAATGTACATGCTACAATTGTTTAGAGAGTGTTAGCAAATGAGGCAAGGGAATGCAGAGAAGTATGGGAGGTTATAAACACAAATTGAGATTTGATTTTTTTTCTTCAGCTGTTGATTTTCACTATAAAACTGACTCCATAGTTTAGATCTGGTTACCCTTTATAAAAATCTAAACTTTTTGTATTGCTTATATTAAATGTACTAACAGTGGACTTTTCCATCTGCAGAGTATACTGAATGAACAGCAGTGGCAGTGTTTCACAGCAGAGTTTCTCTGAATTGCCAAGACTGAAGCAAACAAAAAAAAAAGGAAGTCTTGTGGCATACTGCATCATTTTATCAATTTATGTGGTAAGTAAAACGCCCAATCATTCTTTTAGGCATTAAAAAGATGTTCATAGCATCAGAATGTCCTCACTACTTTATAGTGGGAGCCTGTGCCTGAATATAATTTCTGTTAAGAAAGAAGTAATATGGATCACATTATGTTGGTCATGATATTTAATAAAAGACTGACTGACTCGAACTCTACTAAAACCTGCTTTAGATCCTGGTGCTAGCAATGTTCCATTCGAGGAAATAGCTGTCTTTGAGGCTGAAATGCACCATCTCACTTATGAAAAGTAGTGTTAAATTCTCACGGTAGGAAGTTCATCTAACCTCTTCTCCTGCACTCTATATGTTTGACTCTGATACTCAAGATGGATTGTTGTTAAGGATAGTCCGTCTATGTACCTCCATCCCACTTTCAAGAAGGACACAGTGCTTTGACTGGTTCAGATTCCTTTACCATTCCCTCTCCTACGTGGCTGGAAGTCATGAATACAGATAGTAAGCTACTGCATAACTTCTGATATCTCATCCTCCTGTGTGGTCAGCTTCCACAAGGACAATTGGTCCAGGGGTGTCTGACATCATAAAGCTAAAGCTAAAGCAAGAAGTTGTCTGACATGAGATGCCATTCTGTTGCCTAGCAGTCTGACATCATAAAGCTAAAGCAAGATGCTTTCTGACTAGAGGGCCACTCTGTTGCGTAGCAGCTGACATCATTAAGGTCAATCAAGATGTTGTCTGACATGAGAGCCGCTCGGTTGCCTAACAAGGAGTAGGATACATTTATCTAGGTAATTGTATGAGTTGCAGGATAGACAGGTTGCCCAACTGAAAGATGAGGTGGTAAGATGAAAGAAATTAGGACTTTATTTAGACTTATACATTTGTATGAACGGAAGTTTGAGCATAAAAGACTCAACTTCACTGTTGCTGAACTGGTAGGATTTGGCTAAAGAGAAAATGGAAATTATGCTATTCATAGTTTCTATTATTCCCGTTAACTGTAGCATAACCCTTAATCTCTCAACTTATCAGCTGGCTTCATTGCTACTGGTGTACCATATCCTAAAACAAAGGAAGTGAGAGGGGTGTGCTGCCTCTTGGCTGGCAAAAAGATCTAGGTCCTAATGTACATGCTACAATTGTTTAGAGAGTGTTAGCAAATGAGGCAAGGGAATGCAGAGAAGTATGGGAGGTTATAAACACAAATTGAGATTTGATTTTTTTTCTTCAGCTGTTGATTTTCACTATAAAACTGACTCCATAGTTTAGATCTGGTTACCCTTTATAAAAATCTAAACTTTTTGTATTCCTTATATTAAATGTACTAACAGTGGACTTTTCCATCTGCAGATTATACTGAATGACCAGCAGTGGCAGTGTTTCACAGCAGAGTTTCTCTGAATTGCCAATACTGAAGCACACAAAAAAAAAGGAAGTCTTGTGGCATACTGCATCATTTTATCAATTTATGTGGTAAGTAAAACGCCCAATCATTCTTTTAGGCATTAAAAAGATGTTCATAGCATCAGAATGTCCTCACTACTTTATAGTGGGAGCCTGTGCCTGAATATAATTTCTGTTAAGAAAGAAGTAATATGGATCACATTATGTTGGTCATGATATTTAATAAAAGACTGACTGACTCGAACTCTACTAAAACCTGCTTTAGATCCTGGTGCTAGCAATGTTCCATTCGAGGAAATTGCTGTCTTTGAGGCTGAAATGCACCATCTCACTTATGAAAAGTAGTGTTAAATTCTCACGGTAGGAAGCTCATCTAACCTCTTCTCCTGCACTCTATATGTTTGACTCTGATACTCAAGATGGATTGTTGTTAAGGATAGTCCGTCTATGTACCTCCATCCCACTTTCAAGAAGGACACAGTGCTTTGACTGGTTCAGATTCCTTTACCATTCCCTCTCCTACGTGGCTGGAAGTCATGAATACAGATAGTAAGCTACTGCATAACTTCTGATATCTCATCCTCCTGTGTGGTCAGCTTCCACAAGGACAATTGGTCCAGGGGTGTCTGACATCATAAAGCTAAAGCTAAAGCAAGAAGTTGTCTGACATGAGATGCCATTCTGTTGCCTAGCAGTCTGACATCATAAAGCTAAAGCAAGATGCTTTCTGACTAGAGGGCCACTCTGTTGCGTAGCAGCTGACATCATTAAGGTCAATCAAGATGTTGTCTGACATGAGAGCCGCTCGGTTGCCTAACAAGGAGTAGGATACATTTATCTAGGTAATTGTATGAGTTGCAGGATAGACAGGTTGCCCAACTGAAAGATGAGGTGGTAAGATGAAAGAAATTAGGACTTTATTTAGACTTATACATTTGTATGAACGGAAGTTTGAGCATAAAAGACTCAACTTCACTGTTGCTGAACTGGTAGGATTTGGCTAAAGAGAAAATGGAAATTATGCTATTCATAGTTTCTATTATTCCCGTTAACTGTAGCATAACCCTTAATCTCTCAACTTATCAGCTGGCTTCATTGCTACTGGTGTACCATATCCTAAAACAAAGGAAGTGAGAGGGGTGTGCTGCCTCTTGGCTGGCAAAAAGATCTAGGTCCTAATGTACATGCTACAATTGTTTAGAGAGTGTTAGCAAATGAGGCAAGGGAATGCAGAGAAGTATGGGAGGTTATAAACACAAATTGAGATTTGATTTTTTTTCTTCAGCTGTTGATTTTCACTATAAAACTGACTCCATAGTTTAGATCTGGTTACCCTTTATAAAAATCTAAACTTTTTGTATTGCTTATATTAAATGTACTAACAGTGGACTTTTCCATCTGCAGATTATACTGAATGACCAGCAGTGGCAGTGTTTCACAGCAGAGTTTCTCTGAATTGCCAAGACTGAAGCAAACAAAAAAAAAAGGAAGTCTTGTGGCATACTGCATCATTTTATCAATTTATGTGGTAAGTAAAACGCCCAATCATTCTTTTAGGCATTAAAAAGATGTTCATAGCATCGGAATGTCCTCACTACTTTATAGTGGGAGCCTGTGCCTGAATATAATTTCTGTTAAGAAAGAAGTAATATGGATCACATTATGTTGGTCATGATATTTAATAAAAGACTGACTGACTCGAACTCTACTAAACCTGCTTTAGATCCTGGTGCTAGCAATGTTCTATTCAAGGAAATTGCTGTCTTTGAGGCTGAAATGCACCATCTCACTTATGAAAAGTAGTGTTAAATTCTCACGGTAGGAAGCTCATCTAACCTCTTCTCCAACACTCTATATGTTTGACTCTGATACTCAAGATGGATTGTTGTTAAGGATAGTCCGTCTATGTACCTCCATCCCACTTTCAAGAAGGACACAGTGCTTTGACTGGTTCAGATTCCTTTACCATTCCCTCTCCTACGTGGCTGGAAGTCATGAATACAGATAGTAAGCTACTGCATAACTTCTGATATCTCATCCTCCTGTGTGGTCAGCTTCCACAAGGACAATTGGTCCAGGGGTGTCTGACATCATAAAGCTAAAGCTAAAGCAAGAAGTTGTCTGACATGAGATGCCATTCTGTTGCCTAGCAGTCTGAGATCATAAAGCTAAAGCAAGATGCTTTCTGACTAGAGGGCCACTCTGTTGCGTAGCAGCTGACATCATTAAGGTCAATCAAGATGTTGTCTGACATGAGAGCCGCTCGGTTGCCTAACAAGGAGTAGCATACATTTATCTAGGTAATTGTATGAGTTGCAGGATAGACAGGTTGCCCAACTGAAAGATGAGGTGGTAAGATGAAAGAAATTAGGACTTTATTTAGACTTATACATTTGTATGAACGGAAGTTTGAGCATAAAAGACTCAACTTCACTGTTGCTGAACTGGTAGGATTTGGCTAAAGAGAAGATGGAAATGATGCTATTCATAGTTTCTATTATTCCCGTTAACTGTAGCATAACCCTTAATCTCTCAACTTATCAGCTGGCTTCATTGCTACTGGTGTACCATATCCTAAAACAAAGGAAGTGAGAAGGGTGTGCTGCCTCTTGGCTGGCAAAAAGATCTAGGTCCTAATGTACATGCTACAATTGTTTAGAGAGTGTTAGCAAATGAGGCAAGGGAATGCAGAGAAGTATGGGAGGTTATAAACACAAATTGAGATTTGATTTTTTTTCTTCAGCTGTTGATTTTCACTATAAAACTGACTCCATAGTTTAGATCTGGTTACCCTTTATAAAAATCTAAACTTTTTGTATTGCTTATATTAAATGTACTAACAGTGGACTTTTCCATCTGCAGATTATACTGAATGAACAGCAGTGGCAGTGTTTCACAGCAGAGTTTCTCTGAATTGCCAAGACTGAAGCAAACAAAAAAAAAAGGAAGTCTTGTGGCATACTGCATCATTTTATCAATTTATGTGGTAAGTAAAACGCCCAATCATTCTTTTAGGCATTAAAAAGATGTTCATAGCATCGGAATGTCCTCACTACTTTATAGTGGGAGCCTGTGCCTGAATATAATTTCTGTTAAGAAAGAAGTAATATGGATCACATTATGTTGGTCATGATATTTAATAAAAGACTGACTGACTCGAACTCTACTAAAACCTGCTTTAGATCCTGGTGCTAGCAATGTTCCATTCGAGGAAATAGCTGTCTTTGAGGCTGAAATGCACCATCTCACTTATGAAAAGTAGTGTTAAATTCTCACGGTAGGAAGCTCATCTAACCTCTTCTCCTGCACTCTATATGTTTGACTCTGATACTCAAGATGGATTGTTGTTAAGGATAGTCCGTCTATGTACCTCCATCCCACTTTCAAGAAGGACACAGTGCTTTGACTGGTTCAGATTCCTTTACCATTCCCTCTCCTACGTGGCTGGAAGTCATGAATACAGATAGTAAGCTACTGCATAACTTCTGATATCTCATCCTCCTGTGTGGTCAGCTTCCACAAGGACAATTGGTCCAGGGGTGTCTGACATCATAAAGCTAAAGCTAAAGCAAGAAGTTGTCTGACATGAGATGCCATTCTGTTGCCTAGCAGTCTGACATCATAAAGCTAAAGCAAGATGCTTTCTGACTAGAGGGCCACTCTGTTGCGTAGCAGCTGACATCATTAAGGTCAATCAAGATGTTGTCTGACATGAGAGCCGCTCGGTTGCCTAACAAGGAGTAGCATACATTTATCTAGGTAATTGTATGAGTTGCAGGATAGACAGGTTGCCCAACTGAAAGATGAGGTGGTAAGATGAAAGAAATTAGGACTTTATTTAGACTTATACATTTGTATGAACGGAAGTTTGAGCATAAAAGACTCAACTTCACTGTTGCTGAACTGGTAGGATTTGGCTAAAGAGAAGATGGAAATGATGCTATTCATAGTTTCTATTATTCCCGTTAACTGTAGCATAACCCTTAATCTCTCAACTTATCAGCTGGCTTCATTGCTACTGGTGTACCATATCCTAAAACAAAGGAAGTGAGAGGGGTGTGCTGCCTCTTGGCTGGCAAAAAGATCTAGGTCCTAATGTACATGCTACAATTGTTTAGAGAGTGTTAGCAAATGAGGCAAGGGAATGCAGAGAAGTATGGGAGGTTATAAACACAAATTGAGATTTGATTTTTTTTCTTCAGCTGTTGATTTTCACTATAAAACTGACTCCATAGTTTAGATCTGGTTACCCTTTATAAAAATCTAAACTTTTTGTATTGCTTATATTAAATGTACTAACAGTGGACTTTTCCATCTGCAGATTATACTGAATGAACAGCAGTGGCAGTGTTTCACAGCAGAGTTTCTCTGAATTGCCAAGACTGAAGCAAACAAAAAAAAAAGGAAGTCTTGTGGCATACTGCATCATTTTATCAATTTATGTGGTAAGTAAAACGCCCAATCATTCTTTTAGGCATTAAAAAGATGTTCATAGCATCGGAATGTCCTCACTACTTTATAGTGGGAGCCTGTGCCTGAATATAATTTCTGTTAAGAAAGAAGTAATATGGATCACATTATGTTGGTCATGATATTTAATAAAAGACTGACTGACTCGAACTCTACTAAACCTGCTTTAGATCCTGGTGCTAGCAATGTTCTATTCAAGGAAATTGCTGTCTTTGAGGCTGAAATGCACCATCTCACTTATGAAAAGTAGTGTTAAATTCTCACGGTAGGAAGCTCATCTAACCTCTTCTCCAACACTCTATATGTTTGACTCTGATACTCAAGATGGATTGTTGTTAAGGATAGTCCATCTATGTACCTCCATCCCACTTTCAAGAAGGACACAGTGCTTTGACTGGTTCAGATTCCTTTACCATTCCCTCTCCTACGTGGCTGGAAGTCATGAATACAGATAGTAAGCTACTGCATAACTTCTGATATCTCATCCTCCTGTGTGGTCAGCTTCCACAAGGACAATTGGTCCAGGGGTGTCTGACATCATAAAGCTAAAGCTAAAGCAAGAAGTTGTCTGACATGAGATGCCATTCTGTTGCCTAGCAGTCTGAGATCATAAAGCTAAAGCAAGATGCTTTCTGACTAGAGGGCCACTCTGTTGCGTAGCAGCTGACATCATTAAGGTCAATCAAGATGTTGTCTGACATGAGAGCCGCTCGGTTGCCTAACAAGGAGTAGCATACATTTATCTAGGTAATTGTATGAGTTGCAGGATAGACAGGTTGCCCAACTGAAAGATGAGGTGGTAAGATGAAAGAAATTAGGACTTTATTTAGACTTATACATTTGTATGAACGGAAGTTTGAGCATAAAAGACTCAACTTCACTGTTGCTGAACTGGTAGGATTTGGCTAAAGAGAAGATGGAAATGATGCTATTCATAGTTTCTATTATTCCCGTTAACTGTAGCATAACCCTTAATCTCTCAACTTATCAGCTGGCTTCATTGCTACTGGTGTACCATATCCTAAAACAAAGGAAGTGAGAAGGGTGTGCTGCCTCTTGGCTGGCAAAAAGATCTAGGTCCTAATGTACATGCTACAATTGTTTAGAGAGTGTTAGCAAATGAGGCAAGGGAATGCAGAGAAGTATGGGAGGTTATAAACACAAATTGAGATTTGATTTTTTTTCTTCAGCTGTTGATTTTCACTATAAAACTGACTCCATAGTTTAGATCTGGTTACCCTTTATAAAAATCTAAACTTTTTGTATTGCTTATATTAAATGTACTAACAGTGGACTTTTCCATCTGCAGAGTATACTGAATGAACAGCAGTGGCAGTGTTTCACAGCAGAGTTTCTCTGAATTGCCAAGACTGAAGCAAACAAAAAAAAAAGGAAGTCTTGTGGCATACTGCATCATTTTATCAATTTATGTGGTAAGTAAAACGCCCAATCATTCTTTTAGGCATTAAAAAGATGTTCATAGCATCAGAATGTCCTCACTACTTTATAGTGGGAGCCTGTGCCTGAATATAATTTCTGTTAAGAAAGAAGTAATATGGATCACATTATGTTGGTCATGATATTTAATAAAAGACTGACTGACTCGAACTCTACTAAAACCTGCTTTAGATCCTGGTGCTAGCAATGTTCCATTCGAGGAAATAGCTGTCTTTGAGGCTGAAATGCACCATCTCACTTATGAAAAGTAGTGTTAAATTCTCACGGTAGGAAGTTCATCTAACCTCTTCTCCTGCACTCTATATGTTTGACTCTGATACTCAAGATGGATTGTTGTTAAGGATAGTCCGTCTATGTACCTCCATCCCACTTTCAAGAAGGACACAGTGCTTTGACTGGTTCAGATTCCTTTACCATTCCCTCTCCTACGTGGCTGGAAGTCATGAATACAGATAGTAAGCTACTGCATAACTTCTGATATCTCATCCTCCTGTGTGGTCAGCTTCCACAAGGACAATTGGTCCAGGGGTGTCTGACATCATAAAGCTAAAGCTAAAGCAAGAAGTTGTCTGACATGAGATGCCATTCTGTTGCCTAGCAGTCTGACATCATAAAGCTAAAGCAAGATGCTTTCTGACTAGAGGGCCACTCTGTTGCGTAGCAGCTGACATCATTAAGGTCAATCAAGATGTTGTCTGACATGAGAGCCGCTCGGTTGCCTAACAAGGAGTAGGATACATTTATCTAGGTAATTGTATGAGTTGCAGGATAGACAGGTTGCCCAACTGAAAGATGAGGTGGTAAGATGAAAGAAATTAGGACTTTATTTAGACTTATACATTTGTATGAACGGAAGTTTGAGCATAAAAGACTCAACTTCACTGTTGCTGAACTGGTAGGATTTGGCTAAAGAGAAAATGGAAATTATGCTATTCATAGTTTCTATTATTCCCGTTAACTGTAGCATAACCCTTAATCTCTCAACTTATCAGCTGGCTTCATTGCTACTGGTGTACCATATCCTAAAACAAAGGAAGTGAGAGGGGTGTGCTGCCTCTTGGCTGGCAAAAAGATCTAGGTCCTAATGTACATGCTACAATTGTTTAGAGAGTGTTAGCAAATGAGGCAAGGGAATACAGAGAAGTATGGGAGGTTATAAACACAAATTGAGATTTGATTTTTTTTCTTCAGCTGTTGATTTTCACTATAAAACTGACTCCATAGTTTAGATCTGGTTACCCTTTATAAAAATCTAAACTTTTTGTATTCCTTATATTAAATGTACTAACAGTGGACTTTTCCATCTGCAGATTATACTGAATGACCAGCAGTGGCAGTGTTTCACAGCAGAGTTTCTCTGAATTGCCAATACTGAAGCACACAAAAAAAAAGGAAGTCTTGTGGCATACTGCATCATTTTATCAATTTATGTGGTAAGTAAAACGCCCAATCATTCTTTTAGGCATTAAAAAGATGTTCATAGCATCAGAATGTCCTCACTACTTTATAGTGGGAGCCTGTGCCTGAATATAATTTCTGTTAAGAAAGAAGTAATATGGATCACATTATGTTGGTCATGATATTTAATAAAAGACTGACTGACTCGAACTCTACTAAAACCTGCTTTAGATCCTGGTGCTAGCAATGTTCCATTCGAGGAAATTGCTGTCTTTGAGGCTGAAATGCACCATCTCACTTATGAAAAGTAGTGTTAAATTCTCACGGTAGGAAGCTCATCTAACCTCTTCTCCTGCACTCTATATGTTTGACTCTGATACTCAAGATGGATTGTTGTTAAGGATAGTCCGTCTATGTACCTCCATCCCACTTTCAAGAAGGACACAGTGCTTTGACTGGTTCAGATTCCTTTACCATTCCCTCTCCTACGTGGCTGGAAGTCATGAATACAGATAGTAAGCTACTGCATAACTTCTGATATCTCATCCTCCTGTGTGGTCAGCTTCCACAAGGACAATTGGTCCAGGGGTGTCTGACATCATAAAGCTAAAGCTAAAGCAAGAAGTTGTCTGACATGAGATGCCATTCTGTTGCCTAGCAGTCTGACATCATAAAGCTAAAGCAAGATGCTTTCTGACTAGAGGGCCACTCTGTTGCGTAGCAGCTGACATCATTAAGGTCAATCAAGATGTTGTCTGACATGAGAGCCGCTCGGTTGCCTAACAAGGAGTAGGATACATTTATCTAGGTAATTGTATGAGTTGCAGGATAGACAGGTTGCCCAACTGAAAGATGAGGTGGTAAGATGAAAGAAATTAGGACTTTATTTAGACTTATACATTTGTATGAACGGAAGTTTGAGCATAAAAGACTCAACTTCACTGTTGCTGAACTGGTAGGATTTGGCTAAAGAGAAAATGGAAATTATGCTATTCATAGTTTCTATTATTCCCGTTAACTGTAGCATAACCCTTAATCTCTCAACTTATCAGCTGGCTTCATTGCTACTGGTGTACCATATCCTAAAACAAAGGAAGTGAGAGGGGTGTGCTGCCTCTTGGCTGGCAAAAAGATCTAGGTCCTAATGTACATGCTACAATTGTTTAGAGAGTGTTAGCAAATGAGGCAAGGGAATGCAGAGAAGTATGGGAGGTTATAAACACAAATTGAGATTTGATTTTTTTTCTTCAGCTGTTGATTTTCACTATAAAACTGACTCCATAGTTTAGATCTGGTTACCCTTTATAAAAATCTAAACTTTTTGTATTCCTTATATTAAATGTACTAACAGTGGACTTTTCCATCTGCAGATTATACTGAATGACCAGCAGTGGCAGTGTTTCACAGCAGAGTTTCTCTGAATTGCCAAGACTGAAGCAAACAAAAAAAAAGGAAGTCTTGTGGCATACTGCATCATTTTATCAATTTATGTGGTAAGTAAAACGCCCAATCATTCTTTTAGGCATTAAAAAGATGTTCATAGCATCAGAATGTCCTCACTACTTTATAGTGGGAGCCTGTGCCTGAATATAATTTCTGTTAAGAAAGAAGTAATATGGATCACATTATGTTGGTCATGATATTTAATAAAAGACTGACTGACTCGAACTCTACTAAAACCTGCTTTAGATCCTGGTGCTAGCAATGTTCCATTCGAGGAAATTGCTGTCTTTGAGGCTGAAATGCACCATCTCACTTATGAAAAGTAGTGTTAAATTCTCACGGTAGGAAGCTCATCTAACCTCTTCTCCAACACTCTATATGTTTGACTCTGATACTCAAGATGGATTGTTGTTAAGGATAGTCCGTCTATGTACCTCCATCCCACTTTCAAGAAGGACACAGTGCTTTGACTGGTTCAGATTCCTTTACCATTCCCTCTCCTACGTGGCTGGAAGTCATGAATACAGATAGTAAGCTACTGCATAACTTCTGATATCTCATCCTCCTGTGTGGTCAGCTTCCACAAGGACAATTGGTCCAGGGGTGTCTGACATCATAAAGCTAAAGCTAAAGCAAGAAGTTGTCTGACATGAGATGCCATTCTGTTGCCTAGCAGTCTGACATCATAAAGCTAAAGCAAGATGCTTTCTGACTAGAGGGCCACTCTGTTGCGTAGCAGCTGACATCATTAAGGTCAATCAAGATGTTGTCTGACATGAGAGCCGCTCGGTTGCCTAACAAGGAGTAGGATACATTTATCTAGGTAATTGTATGAGTTGCAGGATAGACAGGTTGCCCAACTGAAAGATGAGGTGGTAAGATGAAAGAAATTAGGACTTTATTTAGACTTATACATTTGTATGAACGGAAGTTTGAGCATAAAAGACTCAACTTCACTGTTGCTGAACTGGTAGGATTTGGCTAAAGAGAAGATGGAAATGATGCTATTCATAGTTTCTATTATTCCCGTTAACTGTAGCATAACCCTTAATCTCTCAACTTATCAGCTGGCTTCATTGCTACTGGTGTACCATATCCTAAAACAAAGGAAGTGAGAGGGGTGTGCTGCCTCTTGGCTGGCAAAAAGATCTAGGTCCTAATGTACATGCTACAATTGTTTAGAGAGTGTTAGCAAATGAGGCAAGGGAATGCAGAGAAGTATGGGAGGTTATAAACACAAATTGAGATTTGATTTTTTTTCTTCAGCTGTTGATTTTCACTATAAAACTGACTCCATAGTTTAGATCTGGTTACCCTTTATAAAAATCTAAACTTTTTGTATTGCTTATATTAAATGTACTAACAGTGGACTTTTCCATCTGCAGATTATACCGAATGACCAGCAGTGGCAGTGTTTCACAGCAGAGTTTCTCTGAATTGCCAAGACTGAAGCAAACAAAAAAAAAGGAAGTCTTGTGGCATACTGCATCATTTTATCAATTTATGTGGTAAGTAAAACGCCCAATCATTCTTTTAGGCATTAAAAAGATGTTCATAGCATCAGAATGTCCTCACTACTTTATAGTGGGAGCCTGTGCCTGAATATAATTTCTGTTAAGAAAGAAGTAATATGGATCACATTATGTTGGTCATGATATTTAATAAAAGATTGACTGACTCGAACTCTACTAAAACCTGCTTTAGATCCTGGTGCTAGCAATGTTCCATTCGAGGAAATTGCTGTCTTTGAGGCTGAAATGCACCATCTCACTTATGAAAAGTAGTGTTAAATTCTCACGGTAGGAAGCTCATCTAACCTCTTCTCCAACACTCTATATGTTTGACTCTGATACTCAAGATGGATTGTTGTTAAGGATAGTCCGTCTATGTACCTCCATCCCACTTTCAAGAAGGACACAGTGCTTTGACTGGTTCAGATTCCTTTACCATTCCCTCTCCTACGTGGCTGGAAGTCATGAATACAGATAGTAAGCTACTGCATAACTTCTGATATCTCATCCTCCTGTGTGGTCAGCTTCCACAAGGACAATTGGTCCAGGGGTGTCTGACATCATAAAGCTAAAGCTAAAGCAAGAAGTTGTCTGACATGAGATGCCATTCTGTTGCCTAGCAGTCTGACATCATAAAGCTAAAGCAAGATGCTTTCTGACTAGAGGGCCACTCTGTTGCGTAGCAGCTGACATCATTAAGGTCAATCAAGATGTTGTCTGACATGAGAGCCGCTCGGTTGCCTAACAAGGAGTAGGATACATTTATCTAGGTAATTGTATGAGTTGCAGGATAGACAGGTTGCCCAACTGAAAGATGAGGTGGTAAGATGAAAGAAATTAGGACTTTATTTAGACTTATACATTTGTATGAACGGAAGTTTGAGCATAAAAGACTCAACTTCACTGTTGCTGAACTGGTAGGATTTGGCTAAAGAGAAGATGGAAATGATGCTATTCATAGTTTCTATTATTCCCGTTAACTGTAGCATAACCCTTAATCTCTCAACTTATCAGCTGGCTTCATTGCTACTGGTGTACCATATCCTAAAACAAAGGAAGTGAGAGGGGTGTGCTGCCTCTTGGCTGGCAAAAAGATCTAGGTCCTAATGTACATGCTACAATTGTTTAGAGAGTGTTAGCAAATGAGGCAAGGGAATGCAGAGAAGTATGGGAGGTTATAAACACAAATTGAGATTTGATTTTTTTTCTTCAGCTGTTGATTTTCACTATAAAACTGACTCCATAGTTTAGATCTGGTTACCCTTTATAAAAATCTAAACTTTTTGTATTGCTTATATTAAATGTACTAACAGTGGACTTTTCCATCTGCAGATTATACTGAATGACCAGCAGTGGCAGTGTTTCACAGCAGAGTTTCTCTGAATTGCCAAGACTGAAGCAAACAAAAAAAAAGGAAGTCTTGTGGCATACTGCATCATTTTATCAATTTATGTGGTAAGTAAAACGCCCAATCATTCTTTTAGGCATTAAAAAGATGTTCATAGCATCGGAATGTCCTCACTACTTTATAGTGGGAGCCTGTGCCTGAATATAATTTCTGTTAAGAAAGAAGTAATATGGATCACATTATGTTGGTCATGATATTTAATAAAAGACTGACTGACTCGAACTCTACTAAACCTGCTTTAGATCCTGGTGCTAGCAATGTTCCATTCAAGGAAATTGCTGTCTTTGAGGCTGAAATGCACCATCTCACTTATGAAAAGTAGTGTTAAATTCTCACGGTAGGAAGCTCATCTAACCTCTTCTCCAACACTCTATATGTTTGACTCTGATACTCAAGATGGATTGTTGTTAAGGATAGTCCGTCTATGTACCTCCATCCCACTTTCAAGAAGGACACAGTGCTTTGACTGGTTCAGATTCCTTTACCATTCCCTCTCCTACGTGGCTGGAAGTCATGAATACAGATAGTAAGCTACTGCATAACTTCTGATATCTCATCCTCCTGTGTGGTCAGCTTCCACAAGGACAATTGGTCCAGGGGTGTCTGACATCATAAAGCTAAAGCTAAAGCAAGAAGTTGTCTGACATGAGATGCCATTCTGTTGCCTAGCAGTCTGAGATCATAAAGCTAAAGCAAGATGCTTTCTGACTAGAGGGCCACTCTGTTGCGTAGCAGCTGACATCATTAAGGTCAATCAAGATGTTGTCTGACATGAGAGCCGCTCGGTTGCCTAACAAGGAGTAGCATACATTTATCTAGGTAATTGTATGAGTTGCAGGATAGACAGGTTGCCCAACTGAAAGATGAGGTGGTAAGATGAAAGAAATTAGGACTTTATTTAGACTTATACATTTGTATGAACGGAAGTTTGAGCATAAAAGACTCAACTTCACTGTTGCTGAACTGGTAGGATTTGGCTAAAGAGAAGATGGAAATGATGCTATTCATAGTTTCTATTATTCCCGTTAACTGTAGCATAACCCTTAATCTCTCAACTTATCAGCTGGCTTCATTGCTACTGGTGTACCATATCCTAAAACAAAGGAAGTGAGAAGGGTGTGCTGCCTCTTGGCTGGCAAAAAGATCTAGGTCCTAATGTACATGCTACAATTGTTTAGAGAGTGTTAGCAAATGAGGCAAGGGAATGCAGAGAAGTATGGGAGGTTATAAACACAAATTGAGATTTGATTTTTTTTCTTCAGCTGTTGATTTTCACTATAAAACTGACTCCATAGTTTAGATCTGGTTACCCTTTATAAAAATCTAAACTTTTTGTATTGCTTATATTAAATGTACTAACAGTGGACTTTTCCATCTGCAGATTATACTGAATGACCAGCAGTGGCAGTGTTTCACAGCAGAGTTTCTCTGAATTGCCAAGACTGAAGCAAACAAAAAAAAAAGGAAGTCTTGTGGCATACTGCATCATTTTATCAATTTATGTGGTAAGTAAAACGCCCAATCATTCTTTTAGGCATTAAAAAGATGTTCATAGCATCAGAATGTCCTCACTACTTTATAGTGGGAGCCTGTGCCTGAATATAATTTCTGTTAAGAAATAAGTAATATGGATCACATTATGTTGGTCATGATATTTAATAAAAGACTGACTGACTCGAACTCTACTAAAACCTGCTTTAGATCCTGGTGCTAGCAATGTTCCATTCGAGGAAATAGCTGTCTTTGAGGCTGAAATGCACCATCTCACTTATGAAAAGTAGTGTTAAATTCTCACGGTAGGAAGCTCATCTAACCTCTTCTCCTGCACTCTATATGTTTGACTCTGATACTCAAGATGGATTGTTGTTAAGGATAGTCCGTCTATGTACCTCCATCCCACTTTCAAGAAGGACACAGTGCTTTGACTGGTTCAGATTCCTTTACCATTCCCTCTCCTACGTGGCTGGAAGTCATGAATACAGATAGTAAGCTACTGCATAACTTCTGATATCTCATCCTCCTGTGTGGTCAGCTTCCACAAGGACAATTGGTCCAGGGGTGTCTGACATCATAAAGCTAAAGCTAAAGCAAGAAGTTGTCTGACATGAGATGCCATTCTGTTGCCTAGCAGTCTGAGATCATAAAGCTAAAGCAAGATGCTTTCTGACTAGAGGGCCACTCTGTTGCGTAGCAGCTGACATCATTAAGGTCAATCAAGATGTTGTCTGACATGAGAGCCGCTCGGTTGCCTAACAAGGAGTAGCATACATTTATCTAGGTAATTGTATGAGTTGCAGGATAGACAGGTTGCCCAACTGAAAGATGAGGTGGTAAGATGAAAGAAATTAGGACTTTATTTAGACTTATACATTTGTATGAACGGAAGTTTGAGCATAAAAGACTCAACTTCACTGTTGCTGAACTGGTAGGATTTGGCTAAAGAGAAGATGGAAATGATGCTATTCATAGTTTCTATTATTCCCGTTAACTGTAGCATAACCCTTAATCTCTCAACTTATCAGCTGGCTTCATTGCTACTGGTGTACCATATCCTAAAACAAAGGAAGTGAGAAGGGTGTGCTGCCTCTTGGCTGGCAAAAAGATCTAGGTCCTAATGTACATGCTACAATTGTTTAGAGAGTGTTAGCAAATGAGGCAAGGGAATGCAGAGAAGTATGGGAGGTTATAAACACAAATTGAGATTTGATTTTTTTTCTTCAGCTGTTGATTTTCACTATAAAACTGACTCCATAGTTTAGATCTGGTTACCCTTTATAAAAATCTAAACTTTTTGTATTGCTTATATTAAATGTACTAACAGTGGACTTTTCCATCTGCAGATTATACTGAATGACCAGCAGTGGCAGTGTTTCACAGCAGAGTTTCTCTGAATTGCCAAGACTGAAGCAAACAAAAAAAAAAGGAAGTCTTGTGGCATACTGCATCATTTTATCAATTTATGTGGTAAGTAAAACGCCCAATCATTCTTTTAGGCATTAAAAAGATGTTCATAGCATCAGAATGTCCTCACTACTTTATAGTGGGAGCCTGTGCCTGAATATAATTTCTGTTAAGAAATAAGTAATATGGATCACATTATGTTGGTCATGATATTTAATAAAAGACTGACTGACTCGAACTCTACTAAAACCTGCTTTAGATCCTGGTGCTAGCAATGTTCCATTCGAGGAAATAGCTGTCTTTGAGGCTGAAATGCACCATCTCACTTATGAAAAGTAGTGTTAAATTCTCACGGTAGGAAGCTCATCTAACCTCTTCTCCTGCACTCTATATGTTTGACTCTGATACTCAAGATGGATTGTTGTTAAGGATAGTCCGTCTATGTACCTCCATCCCACTTTCAAGAAGGACACAGTGCTTTGACTGGTTCAGATTCCTTTACCATTCCCTCTCCTACGTGGCTGGAAGTCATGAATACAGATAGTAAGCTACTGCATAACTTCTGATATCTCATCCTCCTGTGTGGTCAGCTTCCACAAGGACAATTGGTCCAGGGGTGTCTGACATCATAAAGCTAAAGCTAAAGCAAGAAGTTGTCTGACATGAGATGCCATTCTGTTGCCTAGCAGTCTGAGATCATAAAGCTAAAGCAAGATGCTTTCTGACTAGAGGGCCACTCTGTTGCGTAGCAGCTGACATCATTAAGGTCAATCAAGATGTTGTCTGACATGAGAGCCGCTCGGTTGCCTAACAAGGAGTAGCATACATTTATCTAGGTAATTGTATGAGTTGCAGGATAGACAGGTTGCCCAACTGAAAGATGAGGTGGTAAGATGAAAGAAATTAGGACTTTATTTAGACTTATACATTTGTATGAACGGAAGTTTGAGCATAAAAGACTCAACTTCACTGTTGCTGAACTGGTAGGATTTGGCTAAAGAGAAGATGGAAATGATGCTATTCATAGTTTCTATTATTCCCGTTAACTGTAGCATAACCCTTAATCTCTCAACTTATCAGCTGGCTTCATTGCTACTGGTGTACCATATCCTAAAACAAAGGAAGTGAGAAGGGTGTGCTGCCTCTTGGCTGGCAAAAAGATCTAGGTCCTAATGTACATGCTACAATTGTTTAGAGAGTGTTAGCAAATGAGGCAAGGGAATGCAGAGAAGTATGGGAGGTTATAAACACAAATTGAGATTTGATTTTTTTTCTTCAGCTGTTGATTTTCACTATAAAACTGACTCCATAGTTTAGATCTGGTTACCCTTTATAAAAATCTAAACTTTTTGTATTGCTTATATTAAATGTACTAACAGTGGACTTTTCCATCTGCAGATTATACTGAATGACCAGCAGTGGCAGTGTTTCACAGCAGAGTTTCTCTGAATTGCCAAGACTGAAGCAAACAAAAAAAAAAGGAAGTCTTGTGGCATACTGCATCATTTTATCAATTTATGTGGTAAGTAAAACGCCCAATCATTCTTTTAGGCATTAAAAAGATGTTCATAGCATCAGAATGTCCTCACTACTTTATAGTGGGAGCCTGTGCCTGAATATAATTTCTGTTAAGAAATAAGTAATATGGATCACATTATGTTGGTCATGATATTTAATAAAAGACTGACTGACTCGAACTCTACTAAAACCTGCTTTAGATCCTGGTGCTAGCAATGTTCCATTCGAGGAAATAGCTGTCTTTGAGGCTGAAATGCACCATCTCACTTATGAAAAGTAGTGTTAAATTCTCACGGTAGGAAGCTCATCTAACCTCTTCTCCTGCACTCTATATGTTTGACTCTGATACTCAAGATGGATTGTTGTTAAGGATAGTCCGTCTATGTACCTCCATCCCACTTTCAAGAAGGACACAGTGCTTTGACTGGTTCAGATTCCTTTACCATTCCCTCTCCTACGTGGCTGGAAGTCATGAATACAGATAGTAAGCTACTGCATAACTTCTGATATCTCATCCTCCTGTGTGGTCAGCTTCCACAAGGACAATTGGTCCAGGGGTGTCTGACATCATAAAGCTAAAGCTAAAGCAAGAAGTTGTCTGACATGAGATGCCATTCTGTTGCCTAGCAGTCTGAGATCATAAAGCTAAAGCAAGATGCTTTCTGACTAGAGGGCCACTCTGTTGCGTAGCAGCTGACATCATTAAGGTCAATCAAGATGTTGTCTGACATGAGAGCCGCTCGGTTGCCTAACAAGGAGTAGCATACATTTATCTAGGTAATTGTATGAGTTGCAGGATAGACAGGTTGCCCAACTGAAAGATGAGGTGGTAAGATGAAAGAAATTAGGACTTTATTTAGACTTATACATTTGTATGAACGGAAGTTTGAGCATAAAAGACTCAACTTCACTGTTGCTGAACTGGTAGGATTTGGCTAAAGAGAAGATGGAAATGATGCTATTCATAGTTTCTATTATTCCCGTTAACTGTAGCATAACCCTTAATCTCTCAACTTATCAGCTGGCTTCATTGCTACTGGTGTACCATATCCTAAAAGAAAGGAAGTGAGAGGGGTGTGCTGCCTCTTGGCTGGCAAAAAGATCTAGGTCCTAATGTACATGCTACAATTGTTTAGAGAGTGTTAGCAAATGAGGCAAGGGAATGCAGAGAAGTATGGGAGGTTATAAACACAAATTGAGATTTGATTTTTTTTATTCAGCTGTTGATTTTCACTATAAAACTGACTCCATAGTTTAGATCTGGTTACCCTTTATAAAAATCTAAACTTTTTGTATTGCTTATATTAAATGTACTAACAGTGGACTTTTCCATCTGCAGATTATACTGAATGACCAGCAGTGGCAGTGTTTCACAGCAGAGTTTCTCTGAATTGCCAAGACTGAAGCAAACAAAAAAAAAGGAAGTCTTGTGGCATACTGCATCATTTTATCAATTTATGTGGTAAGTAAAACGCCCAATCATTCTTTTAGGCATTAAAAAGATGTTCATAGCATCAGAATGTCCTCACTACTTTATAGTGGGAGCCTGTGCCTGAATATAATTTCTGTTAAGAAAGAAGTAATATGGATCACATTATGTTGGTCATGATATTTAATAAAAGACTGACTGACTCGAACTCTACTAAAACCTGCTTTAGATCCTGGTGCTAGCAATGTTCCATTCGAGGAAATTGCTGTCTTTGAGGCTGAAATGCACCATCTCACTTATGAAAAGTAGTGTTAAATTCTCACGGTAGGAAGCTCATCTAACCTCTTCTCCAACACTCTATATGTTTGACTCTGATACTCAAGATGGATTGTTGTTAAGGATAGTCCGTCTATGTACCTCCATCCCACTTTCAAGAAGGACACAGTGCTTTGACTGGTTCAGATTCCTTTACCATTCCCTCTCCTACGTGGCTGGAAGTCATGAATACAGATAGTAAGCTACTGCATAACTTCTGATATCTCATCCTCCTGTGTGGTCAGCTTCCACAAGGACAATTGGTCCAGGGGTGTCTGACATCATAAAGCTAAAGCTAAAGCAAGAAGTTGTCTGACATGAGATGCCATTCTGTTGCCTAGCAGTCTGAGATCATAAAGCTAAAGCAAGATGCTTTCTGACTAGAGGGCCACTCTGTTGCGTAGCAGCTGACATCATTAAGGTCAATCAAGATGTTGTCTGACATGAGAGCCGCTCGGTTGCCTAACAAGGAGTAGCATACATTTATCTAGGTAATTGTATGAGTTGCAGGATAGACAGGTTGCCCAACTGAAAGATGAGGTGGTAAGATGAAAGAAATTAGGACTTTATTTAGACTTATACATTTGTATGAACGGAAGTTTGAGCATAAAAGACTCAACTTCACTGTTGCTGAACTGGTAGGATTTGGCTAAAGAGAAGATGGAAATGATGCTATTCATAGTTTCTATTATTCCCGTTAACTGTAGCATAACCCTTAATCTCTCAACTTATCAGCTGGCTTCATTGCTACTGGTGTACCATATCCTAAAACAAAGGAAGTGAGAGGGGTGTGCTGCCTCTTGGCTGGCAAAAAGATCTAGGTCCTAATGTACATGCTACAATTGTTTAGAGAGTGTTAGCAAATGAGGCAAGGGAATGCAGAGAAGTATGGGAGGTTATAAACACAAATTGAGATTTGATTTTTTTTATTCAGCTGTTGATTTTCACTATAAAACTGACTCCATAGTTTAGATCTGGTTACCCTTTATAAAAATCTAAACTTTTTGTATTGCTTATATTAAATGTACTAACAGTGGACTTTTCCATCTGCAGATTATACTGAATGACCAGCAGTGGCAGTGTTTCACAGCAGAGTTTCTCTGAATTGCCAAGACTGAAGCAAACAAAAAAAAAGGAAGTCTTGTGGCATACTGCATCATTTTATCAATTTATGTGGTAAGTAAAACGCCCAATCATTCTTTTAGGCATTAAAAAGATGTTCATAGCATCGGAATGTCCTCACTACTTTATAGTGGGAGCCTGTGCCTGAATATAATTTCTGTTAAGAAAGAAGTAATATGGATCACATTATGTTGGTCATGATATTTAATAAAAGACTGACTGACTCGAACTCTACTAAACCTGCTTTAGATCCTGGTGCTAGCAATGTTCCATTCAAGGAAATTGCTGTCTTTGAGGCTGAAATGCACCATCTCACTTATGAAAAGTAGCGTTAAATTCTCACGGTAGGAAGCTCATCTAACCTCTTCTCCAACACTCTATATGTTTGACTCTGATACTCAAGATGGATTGTTGTTAAGGATAGTCCGTCTATGTACCTCCATCCCACTTTCAAGAAGGACACAGTGCTTTGACTGGTTCAGATTCCTTTACCATTCCCTCTCCTACGTGGCTGGAAGTCATGAATACAGATAGTAAGCTACTGCATAACTTCTGATATCTCATCCTCCTGTGTGGTCAGCTTCCACAAGGACAATTGGTCCAGGGGTGTCTGACATCATAAAGCTAAAGCTAAAGCAAGAAGTTGTCTGACATGAGATGCCATTCTGTTGCCTAGCAGTCTGAGATCATAAAGCTAAAGCAAGATGCTTTCTGACTAGAGGGCCACTCTGTTGCGTAGCAGCTGACATCATTAAGGTCAATCAAGATGTTGTCTGACATGAGAGCCGCTCGGTTGCCTAACAAGGAGTAGCATACATTTATCTAGGTAATTGTATGAGTTGCAGGATAGACAGGTTGCCCAACTGAAAGATGAGGTGGTAAGATGAAAGAAATTAGGACTTTATTTAGACTTATACATTTGTATGAACGGAAGTTTGAGCATAAAAGACTCAACTTCACTGTTGCTGAACTGGTAGGATTTGGCTAAAGAGAAGATGGAAATGATGCTATTCATAGTTTCTATTATTCCCGTTAACTGTAGCATAACCCTTAATCTCTCAACTTATCAGCTGGCTTCATTGCTACTGGTGTACCATATCCTAAAACAAAGGAAGTGAGAGGGGTGTGCTGCCTCTTGGCTGGCAAAAAGATCTAGGTCCTAATGTACATGCTACAATTGTTTAGAGAGTGTTAGCAAATGAGGCAAGGGAATGCAGAGAAGTATGGGAGGTTATAAACACAAATTGAGATTTGATTTTTTTTATTCAGCTGTTGATTTTCACTATAAAACTGACTCCATAGTTTAGATCTGGTTACCCTTTATAAAAATCTAAACTTTTTGTATTGCTTATATTAAATGTACTAACAGTGGACTTTTCCATCTGCAGATTATACTGAATGACCAGCAGTGGCAGTGTTTCACAGCAGAGTTTCTCTGAATTGCCAAGACTGAAGCAAACAAAAAAAAAAGGAAGTCTTGTGGCATACTGCATCATTTTATCAATTTATGTGGTAAGTAAAACGCCCAATCATTCTTTTAGGCATTAAAAAGATGTTCATAGCATCAGAATGTCCTCACTACTTTATAGTGGGAGCCTGTGCCTGAATATAATTTCTGTTAAGAAATAAGTAATATGGATCACATTATGTTGGTCATGATATTTAATAAAAGACTGACTGACTCGAACTCTACTAAAACCTGCTTTAGATCCTGGTGCTAGCAATGTTCCATTCGAGGAAATAGCTGTCTTTGAGGCTGAAATGCACCATCTCACTTATGAAAAGTAGTGTTAAATTCTCACGGTAGGAAGCTCATCTAACCTCTTCTCCTGCACTCTATATGTTTGACTCTGATACTCAAGATGGATTGTTGTTAAGGATAGTCCGTCTATGTACCTCCATCCCACTTTCAAGAAGGACACAGTGCTTTGACTGGTTCAGATTCCTTTACCATTCCCTCTCCTACGTGGCTGGAAGTCATGAATACAGATAGTAAGCTACTGCATAACTTCTGATATCTCATCCTCCTGTGTGGTCAGCTTCCACAAGGACAATTGGTCCAGGGGTGTCTGACATCATAAAGCTAAAGCTAAAGCAAGAAGTTGTCTGACATGAGATGCCATTCTGTTGCCTAGCAGTCTGAGATCATAAAGCTAAAGCAAGATGCTTTCTGACTAGAGGGCCACTCTGTTGCGTAGCAGCTGACATCATTAAGGTCAATCAAGATGTTGTCTGACATGAGAGCCGCTCGGTTGCCTAACAAGGAGTAGCATACATTTATCTAGGTAATTGTATGAGTTGCAGGATAGACAGGTTGCCCAACTGAAAGATGAGGTGGTAAGATGAAAGAAATTAGGACTTTATTTAGACTTATACATTTGTATGAACGGAAGTTTGAGCATAAAAGACTCAACTTCACTGTTGCTGAACTGGTAGGATTTGGCTAAAGAGAAGATGGAAATGATGCTATTCATAGTTTCTATTATTCCCGTTAACTGTAGCATAACCCTTAATCTCTCAACTTATCAGCTGGCTTCATTGCTACTGGTGTACCATATCCTAAAAGAAAGGAAGTGAGAGGGGTGTGCTGCCTCTTGGCTGGCAAAAAGATCTAGGTCCTAATGTACATGCTACAATTGTTTAGAGAGTGTTAGCAAATGAGGCAAGGGAATGCAGAGAAGTATGGGAGGTTATAAACACAAATTGAGATTTGATTTTTTTTATTCAGCTGTTGATTTTCACTATAAAACTGACTCCATAGTTTAGATCTGGTTACCCTTTATAAAAATCTAAACTTTTTGTATTGCTTATATTAAATGTACTAACAGTGGACTTTTCCATCTGCAGATTATACTGAATGACCAGCAGTGGCAGTGTTTCACAGCAGAGTTTCTCTGAATTGCCAAGACTGAAGCAAACAAAAAAAAAGGAAGTCTTGTGGCATACTGCATCATTTTATCAATTTATGTGGTAAGTAAAACGCCCAATCATTCTTTTAGGCATTAAAAAGATGTTCATAGCATCAGAATGTCCTCACTACTTTATAGTGGGAGCCTGTGCCTGAATATAATTTCTGTTAAGAAAGAAGTAATATGGATCACATTATGTTGGTCATGATATTTAATAAAAGACTGACTGACTCGAACTCTACTAAAACCTGCTTTAGATCCTGGTGCTAGCAATGTTCCATTCGAGGAAATTGCTGTCTTTGAGGCTGAAATGCACCATCTCACTTATGAAAAGTAGTGTTAAATTCTCACGGTAGGAAGCTCATCTAACCTCTTCTCCAACACTCTATATGTTTGACTCTGAAACTCAAGATGGATTGTTGTTAAGGATAGTCCGTCTATGTACCTCCATCCCACTTTCAAGAAGGACACAGTGCTTTGACTGGTTCAGATTCCTTTACCATTCCCTCTCCTACGTGGCTGGAAGTCATGAATACAGATAGTAAGCTACTGCATAACTTCTGATATCTCATCCTCCTGTGTGGTCAGCTTCCACAAGGACAATTGGTCCAGGGGTGTCTGACATCATAAAGCTAAAGCTAAAGCAAGAAGTTGTCTGACATGAGATGCCATTCTGTTGCCTAGCAGTCTGAGATCATAAAGCTAAAGCAAGATGCTTTCTGACTAGAGGGCCACTCTGTTGCGTAGCAGCTGACATCATTAAGGTCAATCAAGATGTTGTCTGACATGAGAGCCGCTCGGTTGCCTAACAAGGAGTAGCATACATTTATCTAGGTAATTGTATGAGTTGCAGGATAGACAGGTTGCCCAACTGAAAGATGAGGTGGTAAGATGAAAGAAATTAGGACTTTATTTAGACTTATACATTTGTATGAACGGAAGTTTGAGCATAAAAGACTCAACTTCACTGTTGCTGAACTGGTAGGATTTGGCTAAAGAGAAGATGGAAATGATGCTATTCATAGTTTCTATTATTCCCGTTAACTGTAGCATAACCCTTAATCTCTCAACTTATCAGCTGGCTTCATTGCTACTGGTGTACCATATCCTAAAACAAAGGAAGTGAGAGGGGTGTGCTGCCTCTTGGCTGGCAAAAAGATCTAGGTCCTAATGTACATGCTACAATTGTTTAGAGAGTGTTAGCAAATGAGGCAAGGGAATGCAGAGAAGTATGGGAGGTTATAAACACAAATTGAGATTTGATTTTTTTTATTCAGCTGTTGATTTTCACTATAAAACTGACTCCATAGTTTAGATCTGGTTACCCTTTATAAAAATCTAAACTTTTTGTATTGCTTATATTAAATGTACTAACAGTGGACTTTTCCATCTGCAGATTATACTGAATGACCAGCAGTGGCAGTGTTTCACAGCAGAGTTTCTCTGAATTGCCAAGACTGAAGCAAACAAAAAAAAAGGAAGTCTTGTGGCATACTGCATCATTTTATCAATTTATGTGGTAAGTAAAACGCCCAATCATTCTTTTAGGCATTAAAAAGATGTTCATAGCATCGGAATGTCCTCACTACTTTATAGTGGGAGCCTGTGCCTGAATATAATTTCTGTTAAGAAAGAAGTAATATGGATCACATTATGTTGGTCATGATATTTAATAAAAGACTGACTGACTCGAACTCTACTAAACCTGCTTTAGATCCTGGTGCTAGCAATGTTCCATTCAAGGAAATTGCTGTCTTTGAGGCTGAAATGCACCATCTCACTTATGAAAAGTAGTGTTAAATTCTCACGGTAGGAAGCTCATCTAACCTCTTCTCCAACACTCTATATGTTTGACTCTGATACTCAAGATGGATTGTTGTTAAGGATAGTCCGTCTATGTACCTCCATCCCACTTTCAAGAAGGACACAGTGCTTTGACTGGTTCAGATTCCTTTACCATTCCCTCTCCTACGTGGCTGGAAGTCATGAATACAGATAGTAAGCTACTGCATAACTTCTGATATCTCATCCTCCTGTGTGGTCAGCTTCCACAAGGACAATTGGTCCAGGGGTGTCTGACATCATAAAGCTAAAGCTAAAGCAAGAAGTTGTCTGACATGAGATGCCATTCTGTTGCCTAGCAGTCTGAGATCATAAAGCTAAAGCAAGATGCTTTCTGACTAGAGGGCCACTCTGTTGCGTAGCAGCTGACATCATTAAGGTCAATCAAGATGTTGTCTGACATGAGAGCCGCTCGGTTGCCTAACAAGGAGTAGCATACATTTATCTAGGTAATTGTATGAGTTGCAGGATAGACAGGTTGCCCAACTGAAAGATGAGGTGGTAAGATGAAAGAAATTAGGACTTTATTTAGACTTATACATTTGTATGAACGGAAGTTTGAGCATAAAAGACTCAACTTCACTGTTGCTGAACTGGTAGGATTTGGCTAAAGAGAAGATGGAAATGATGCTATTCATAGTTTCTATTATTCCCGTTAACTGTAGCATAACCCTTAATCTCTCAACTTATCAGCTGGCTTCATTGCTACTGGTGTACCATATCCTAAAACAAAGGAAGTGAGAGGGGTGTGCTGCCTCTTGGCTGGCAAAAAGATCTAGGTCCTAATGTACATGCTACAATTGTTTAGAGAGTGTTAGCAAATGAGGCAAGGGAATGCAGAGAAGTATGGGAGGTTATAAACACAAATTGAGATTTGATTTTTTTTATTCAGCTGTTGATTTTCACTATAAAACTGACTCCATAGTTTAGATCTGGTTACCCTTTATAAAAATCTAAACTTTTTGTATTGCTTATATTAAATGTACTAACAGTGGACTTTTCCATCTGCAGATTATACTGAATGACCAGCAGTGGCAGTGTTTCACAGCAGAGTTTCTCTGAATTGCCAAGACTGAAGCAAACAAAAAAAAAGGAAGTCTTGTGGCATACTGCATCATTTTATCAATTTATGTGGTAAGTAAAACGCCCAATCATTCTTTTAGGCATTAAAAAGATGTTCATAGCATCAGAATGTCCTCACTACTTTATAGTGGGAGCCTGTGCCTGAATATAATTTCTGTTAAGAAAGAAGTAATATGGATCACATTATGTTGGTCATGATATTTAATAAAAGACTGACTGACTCGAACTCTACTAAAACCTGCTTTAGATCCTGGTGCTAGCAATGTTCCATTCGAGGAAATTGCTGTCTTTGAGGCTGAAATGCACCATCTCACTTATGAAAAGTAGTGTTAAATTCTCACGGTAGGAAGCTCATCTAACCTCTTCTCCAACACTCTATATGTTTGACTCTGATACTCAAGATGGATTGTTGTTAAGGATAGTCCGTCTATGTACCTCCATCCCACTTTCAAGAAGGACACAGTGCTTTGACTGGTTCAGATTCCTTTACCATTCCCTCTCCTACGTGGCTGGAAGTCATGAATACAGATAGTAAGCTACTGCATAACTTCTGATATCTCATCCTCCTGTGTGGTCAGCTTCCACAAGGACAATTGGTCCAGGGGTGTCTGACATCATAAAGCTAAAGCTAAAGCAAGAAGTTGTCTGACATGAGATGCCATTCTGTTGCCTAGCAGTCTGAGATCATAAAGCTAAAGCAAGATGCTTTCTGACTAGAGGGCCACTCTGTTGCGTAGCAGCTGACATCATTAAGGTCAATCAAGATGTTGTCTGACATGAGAGCCGCTCGGTTGCCTAACAAGGAGTAGGATACATTTATCTAGGTAATTGTATGAGTTGCAGGATAGACAGGTTGCCCAACTGAAAGATGAGGTGGTAAGATGAAAGAAATTAGGACTTTATTTAGACTTATACATTTGTATGAACGGAAGTTTGAGCATAAAAGACTCAACTTCACTGTTGCTGAACTGGTAGGATTTGGCTAAAGAGAAGATGGAAATGATGCTATTCATAGTTTCTATTATTCCCGTTAACTGTAGCATAACCCTTAATCTCTCAACTTATCAGCTGGCTTCATTGCTACTGGTGTACCATATCCTAAAACAAAGGAAGTGAGAAGGGTGTGCTGCCTCTTGGCTGGCAAAAAGATCTAGGTCCTAATGTACATGCTACAATTGTTTAGAGAGTGTTAGCAAATGAGGCAAGGGAATGCAGAGAAGTATGGGAGGTTATAAACACAAATTGAGATTTGATTTTTTTTCTTCAGCTGTTGATTTTCACTATAAAACTGACTCCATAGTTTAGATCTGGTTACCCTTTATAAAAATCTAAACTTTTTGTATTGCTTATATTAAATGTACTAACAGTGGACTTTTCCATCTGCAGATTATACTGAATGACCAGCAGTGGCAGTGTTTCACAGCAGAGTTTCTCTGAATTGCCAAGACTGAAGCAAACAAAAAAAAAGGAAGTCTTGTGGCATACTGCATCATTTTATCAATTTATGTGGTAAGTAAAACGCCCAATCATTCTTTTAGGCATTAAAAAGATGTTCATAGCATCGGAATGTCCTCACTACTTTATAGTGGGAGCCTGTGCCTGAATATAATTTCTGTTAAGAAAGAAGTAATATGGATCACATTATGTTGGTCATGATATTTAATAAAAGACTGACTGACTCGAACTCTACTAAAACCTGCTTTAGATCCTGGTGCTAGCAATGTTCCATTCGAGGAAATTGCTGTCTTTGAGGCTGAAATGCACCATCTCACTTATGAAAAGTAGTGTTAAATTCTCACGGTAGGAAGCTCATCTAACCTCTTCTCCAACACTCTATATGTTTGACTCTGATACTCAAGATGGATTGTTGTTAAGGATAGTCCGTCTATGTACCTCCATCCCACTTTCAAGAAGGACACAGTGCTTTGACTGGTTCAGATTCCTTTACCATTCCCTCTCCTACGTGGCTGGAAGTCATGAATACAGATAGTAAGCTACTGCATAACTTCTGATATCTCATCCTCCTGTGTGGTCAGCTTCCACAAGGACAATTGGTCCAGGGGTGTCTGACATCATAAAGCTAAAGCTAAAGCAAGAAGTTGTCTGACATGAGATGCCATTCTGTTGCCTAGCAGTCTGAGATCATAAAGCTAAAGCAAGATGCTTTCTGACTAGAGGGCCACTCTGTTGCGTAGCAGCTGACATCATTAAGGTCAATCAAGATGTTGTCTGACATGAGAGCCGCTCGGTTGCCTAACAAGGAGTAGCATACATTTATCTAGGTAATTGTATGAGTTGCAGGATAGACAGGTTGCCCAACTGAAAGATGAGGTGGTAAGATGAAAGAAATTAGGACTTTATTTAGACTTATACATTTGTATGAACGGAAGTTTGAGCATAAAAGACTCAACTTCACTGTTGCTGAACTGGTAGGATTTGGCTAAAGAGAAGATGGAAATGATGCTATTCATAGTTTCTATTATTCCCGTTAACTGTAGCATAACCCTTAATCTCTCAACTTATCAGCTGGCTTCATTGCTACTGGTGTACCATATCCTAAAACAAAGGAAGTGAGAGGGGTGTGCTGCCTCTTGGCTGGCAAAAAGATCTAGGTCCTAATGTACATGCTACAATTGTTTAGAGAGTGTTAGCAAATGAGGCAAGGGAATGCAGAGAAGTATGGGAGGTTATAAACACAAATTGAGATTTGATTTTTTTTATTCAGCTGTTGATTTTCACTATAAAACTGACTCCATAGTTTAGATCTGGTTACCCTTTATAAAAATCTAAACTTTTTGTATTGCTTATATTAAATGTACTAACAGTGGACTTTTCCATCTGCAGATTATACTGAATGACCAGCAGTGGCAGTGTTTCACAGCAGAGTTTCTCTGAATTGCCAAGACTGAAGCAAACAAAAAAAAAGGAAGTCTTGTGGCATACTGCATCATTTTATCAATTTATGTGGTAAGTAAAACGCCCAATCATTCTTTTAGGCATTAAAAAGATGTTCATAGCATCAGAATGTCCTCACTACTTTATAGTGGGAGCCTGTGCCTGAATATAATTTCTGTTAAGAAAGAAGTAATATGGATCACATTATGTTGGTCATGATATTTAATAAAAGACTGACTGACTCGAACTCTACTAAAACCTGCTTTAGATCCTGGTGCTAGCAATGTTCCATTCGAGGAAATTGCTGTCTTTGAGGCTGAAATGCACCATCTCACTTATGAAAAGTAGTGTTAAATTCTCACGGTAGGAAGCTCATCTAACCTCTTCTCCAACACTCTATATGTTTGACTCTGATACTCAAGATGGATTGTTGTTAAGGATAGTCCGTCTATGTACCTCCATCCCACTTTCAAGAAGGACACAGTGCTTTGACTGGTTCAGATTCCTTTACCATTCCCTCTCCTACGTGGCTGGAAGTCATGAATACAGATAGTAAGCTACTGCATAACTTCTGATATCTCATCCTCCTGTGTGGTCAGCTTCCACAAGGACAATTGGTCCAGGGGTGTCTGACATCATAAAGCTAAAGCTAAAGCAAGAAGTTGTCTGACATGAGATGCCATTCTGTTGCCTAGCAGTCTGAGATCATAAAGCTAAAGCAAGATGCTTTCTGACTAGAGGGCCACTCTGTTGCGTAGCAGCTGACATCATTAAGGTCAATCAAGATGTTGTCTGACATGAGAGCCGCTCGGTTGCCTAACAAGGAGTAGGATACATTTATCTAGGTAATTGTATGAGTTGCAGGATAGACAGGTTGCCCAACTGAAAGATGAGGTGGTAAGATGAAAGAAATTAGGACTTTATTTAGACTTATACATTTGTATGAACGGAAGTTTGAGCATAAAAGACTCAACTTCACTGTTGCTGAACTGGTAGGATTTGGCTAAAGAGAAGATGGAAATGATGCTATTCATAGTTTCTATTATTCCCGTTAACTGTAGCATAACCCTTAATCTCTCAACTTATCAGCTGGCTTCATTGCTACTGGTGTACCATATCCTAAAACAAAGGAAGTGAGAAGGGTGTGCTGCCTCTTGGCTGGCAAAAAGATCTAGGTCCTAATGTACATGCTACAATTGTTTAGAGAGTGTTAGCAAATGAGGCAAGGGAATGCAGAGAAGTATGGGAGGTTATAAACACAATTTGAGATTTGATTTTTTTTCTTCAGCTGTTGATTTTCACTATAAAACTGACTCCATAGTTTAGATCTGGTTACCCTTTATAAAAATCTAAACTTTTTGTATTGCTTATATTAAATGTACTAACAGTGGACTTTTCCATCTGCAGATTATACTGAATGACCAGCAGTGGCAGTGTTTCACAGCAGAGTTTCTCTGAATTGCCAAGACTGAAGCAAACAAAAAAAAAAGGAAGTCTTGTGGCATACTGCATCATTTTATCAATTTATGTGGTAAGTAAAACGCCCAATCATTCTTTTAGGCATTAAAAAGATGTTCATAGCATCGGAATGTCCTCACTACTTTATAGTGGGAGCCTGTGCCTGAATATAATTTCTGTTAAGAAAGAAGTAATATGGATCACATTATGTTGGTCATGATATTTAATAAAAGACTGACTGACTCGAACTCTACTAAAACCTGCTTTAGATCCTGGTGCTAGCAATGTTCCATTCGAGGAAATTGCTGTCTTTGAGGCTGAAATGCACCATCTCACTTATGAAAAGTAGTGTTAAATTCTCACGGTAGGAAGCTCATCTAACCTCTTCTCCAACACTCTATATGTTTGACTCTGATACTCAAGATGGATTGTTGTTAAGGATAGTCCGTCTATGTACCTCCATCCCACTTTCAAGAAGGACACAGTGCTTTGACTGGTTCAGATTCCTTTACCATTCCCTCTCCTACGTGGCTGGAAGTCATGAATACAGATAGTAAGCTACTGCATAACTTCTGATATCTCATCCTCCTGTGTGGTCAGCTTCCACAAGGACAATTGGTCCAGGGGTGTCTGACATCATAAAGCTAAAGCTAAAGCAAGAAGTTGTCTGACATGAGATGCCATTCTGTTGCCTAGCAGTCTGAGATCATAAAGCTAAAGCAAGATGCTTTCTGACTAGAGGGCCACTCTGTTGCGTAGCAGCTGACATCATTAAGGTCAATCAAGATGTTGTCTGACATGAGAGCCGCTCGGTTGCCTAACAAGGAGTAGCATACATTTATCTAGGTAATTGTATGAGTTGCAGGATAGACAGGTTGCCCAACTGAAAGATGAGGTGGTAAGATGAAAGAAATTAGGACTTTATTTAGACTTATACATTTGTATGAACGGAAGTTTGAGCATAAAAGACTCAACTTCACTGTTGCTGAACTGGTAGGATTTGGCTAAAGAGAAGATGGAAATGATGCTATTCATAGTTTCTATTATTCCCGTTAACTGTAGCATAACCCTTAATCTCTCAACTTATCAGCTGGCTTCATTGCTACTGGTGTACCATATCCTAAAAGAAAGTGAGAGGGGTGTGCTGCCTCTTGGCTGGCAAAAAGATCTAGGTCCTAATGTACATGCTACAATTGTTTAGAGAGTGTTAGCAAATGAGGCAAGGGAATGCAGAGAAGTATGGGAGGTTATAAACACAAATTGAGATTTGATTTTTTTTATTCAGCTGTTGATTTTCACTATAAAACTGACTCCATAGTTTAGATCTGGTTACCCTTTATAAAAATCTAAACTTTTTGTATTGCTTATATTAAATGTACTAACAGTGGACTTTTCCATCTGCAGATTATACTGAATGACCAGCAGTGGCAGTGTTTCACAGCAGAGTTTCTCTGAATTGCCAAGACTGAAGCAAACAAAAAAAAAGGAAGTCTTGTGGCATACTGCATCATTTTATCAATTTATGTGGTAAGTAAAACGCCCAATCATTCTTTTAGGCATTAAAAAGATGTTCATAGCATCAGAATGTCCTCACTACTTTATAGTGGGAGCCTGTGCCTGAATATAATTTCTGTTAAGAAAGAAGTAATATGGATCACATTATGTTGGTCATGATATTTAATAAAAGACTGACTGACTCGAACTCTACTAAAACCTGCTTTAGATCCTGGTGCTAGCAATGTTCCATTCGAGGAAATTGCTGTCTTTGAGGCTGAAATGCACCATCTCACTTATGAAAAGTAGTGTTAAATTCTCACGGTAGGAAGCTCATCTAACCTCTTCTCCAACACTCTATATGTTTGACTCTGATACTCAAGATGGATTGTTGTTAAGGATAGTCCGTCTATGTACCTCCATCCCACTTTCAAGAAGGACACAGTGCTTTGACTGGTTCAGATTCCTTTACCATTCCCTCTCCTACGTGGCTGGAAGTCATGAATACAGATAGTAAGCTACTGCATAACTTCTGATATCTCATCCTCCTGTGTGGTCAGCTTCCACAAGGACAATTGGTCCAGGGGTGTCTGACATCCTAAAGCTAAAGCAAGAAGTTGTCTGACATGAGATGCCATTCTGTTGCCTAGCAGTCTGAGATCATAAAGCTAAAGCAAGATGCTTTCTGACTAGAGGGCCACTCTGTTGCGTAGCAGCTGACATCATTAAGGTCAATCAAGATGTTGTCTGACATGAGAGCCGCTCGGTTGCCTAACAAGGAGTAGGATACATTTATCTAGGTAATTGTATGAGTTGCAGGATAGACAGGTTGCCCAACTGAAAGATGAGGTGGTAAGATGAAAGAAATTAGGACTTTATTTAGACTTATACATTTGTATGAACGGAAGTTTGAGCATAAAAG
Organism: Lissotriton vulgaris; assembly: GCF_964263255.1. Taxonomy (NCBI): domain Eukaryota; kingdom Metazoa; phylum Chordata; class Amphibia; order Caudata; family Salamandridae; genus Lissotriton; species Lissotriton vulgaris. Next base: position 630,589,968 of record NC_141699.1, on the reverse strand, counting down.
ACTCAACTTCACTGTTGCTGAACTGGTAGGATTTGGCTAAAGAGAAGATGGAAATGATGCTATTCATAGTTTCTATTATTCCCGTTAACTGTAGCATAACCCTTAATCTCTCAACTTATCAGCTGGCTTCATTGCTACTGGTGTACCATATCCTAAAACAAAGGAAGTGAGAAGGGTGTGCTGCCTCTTGGCTGGCAAAAAGATCTAGGTCCTAATGTACATGCTACAATTGTTTAGAGAGTGTTAGCAAATGAGGCAAGGGAATGCAGAGAAGTATGGGAGGTTATAAACACAAATTGAGATTTGATTTTTTTTCTTCAGCTGTTGATTTTCACTATAAAACTGACTCCATAGTTTAGATCTGGTTACCCTTTATAAAAATCTAAACTTTTTGTATTGCTTATATTAAATGTACTAACAGTGGACTTTTCCATCTGCAGATTATACTGAATGACCAGCAGTGGCAGTGTTTCACAGCAGAGTTTCTCTGAATTGCCAAGACTGAAGCAAACAAAAAAAAAGGAAGTCTTGTGGCATACTGCATCATTTTATCAATTTATGTGGTAAGTAAAACGCCCAATCATTCTTTTAGGCATTAAAAAGATGTTCATAGCATCGGAATGTCCTCACTACTTTATAGTGGGAGCCTGTGCCTGAATATAATTTCTGTTAAGAAAGAAGTAATATGGATCACATTATGTTGGTCATGATATTTAATAAAAGACTGACTGACTCGAACTCTACTAAAACCTGCTTTAGATCCTGGTGCTAGCAATGTTCCATTCGAGGAAATTGCTGTCTTTGAGGCTGAAATGCACCATCTCACTTATGAAAAGTAGTGTTAAATTCTCACGGTAGGAAGCTCATCTAACCTCTTCTCCAACACTCTATATGTTTGACTCTGATACTCAAGATGGATTGTTGTTAAGGATAGTCCGTCTATGTACCTCCATCCCACTTTCAAGAAGGACACAGTGCTTTGACTGGTTCAGATTCCTTTACCATTCCCTCTCCTACGTGGCTGGAAGTCATGAATACAGATAGTAAGCTACTGCATAACTTCTGATATCTCATCCTCCTGTGTGGTCAGCTTCCACAAGGACAATTGGTCCAGGGGTGTCTGACATCATAAAGCTAAAGCTAAAGCAAGAAGTTGTCTGACATGAGATGCCATTCTGTTGCCTAGCAGTCTGAGATCATAAAGCTAAAGCAAGATGCTTTCTGACTAGAGGGCCACTCTGTTGCGTAGCAGCTGACATCATTAAGGTCAATCAAGATGTTGTCTGACATGAGAGCCGCTCGGTTGCCTAACAAGGAGTAGCATACATTTATCTAGGTAATTGTATGAGTTGCAGGATAGACAGGTTGCCCAACTGAAAGATGAGGTGGTAAGATGAAAGAAATTAGGACTTTATTTAGACTTATACATTTGTATGAACGGAAGTTTGAGCATAAAAGACTCAACTTCACTGTTGCTGAACTGGTAGGATTTGGCTAAAGAGAAGATGGAAATGATGCTATTCATAGTTTCTATTATTCCCGTTAACTGTAGCATAACCCTTAATCTCTCAACTTATCAGCTGGCTTCATTGCTACTGGTGTACCATATCCTAAAACAAAGGAAGTGAGAGGGGTGTGCTGCCTCTTGGCTGGCAAAAAGATCTAGGTCCTAATGTACATGCTACAATTGTTTAGAGAGTGTTAGCAAATGAGGCAAGGGAATGCAGAGAAGTATGGGAGGTTATAAACACAAATTGAGATTTGATTTTTTTTATTCAGCTGTTGATTTTCACTATAAAACTGACTCCATAGTTTAGATCTGGTTACCCTTTATAAAAATCTAAACTTTTTGTATTGCTTATATTAAATGTACTAACAGTGGACTTTTCCATCTGCAGATTATACTGAATGACCAGCAGTGGCAGTGTTTCACAGCAGAGTTTCTCTGAATTGCCAAGACTGAAGCAAACAAAAAAAAAGGAAGTCTTGTGGCATACTGCATCATTTTATCAATTTATGTGGTAAGTAAAACGCCCAATCATTCTTTTAGGCATTAAAAAGATGTTCATAGCATCAGAATGTCCTCACTACTTTATAGTGGGAGCCTGTGCCTGAATATAATTTCTGTTAAGAAAGAAGTAATATGGATCACATTATGTTGGTCATGATATTTAATAAAAGACTGACTGACTCGAACTCTACTAAAACCTGCTTTAGATCCTGGTGCTAGCAATGTTCCATTCGAGGAAATTGCTGTCTTTGAGGCTGAAATGCACCATCTCACTTATGAAAAGTAGTGTTAAATTCTCACGGTAGGAAGCTCATCTAACCTCTTCTCCAACACTCTATATGTTTGACTCTGATACTCAAGATGGATTGTTGTTAAGGATAGTCCGTCTATGTACCTCCATCCCACTTTCAAGAAGGACACAGTGCTTTGACTGGTTCAGATTCCTTTACCATTCCCTCTCCTACGTGGCTGGAAGTCATGAATACAGATAGTAAGCTACTGCATAACTTCTGATATCTCATCCTCCTGTGTGGTCAGCTTCCACAAGGACAATTGGTCCAGGGGTGTCTGACATCATAAAGCTAAAGCTAAAGCAAGAAGTTGTCTGACATGAGATGCCATTCTGTTGCCTAGCAGTCTGAGATCATAAAGCTAAAGCAAGATGCTTTCTGACTAGAGGGCCACTCTGTTGCGTAGCAGCTGACATCATTAAGGTCAATCAAGATGTTGTCTGACATGAGAGCCGCTCGGTTGCCTAACAAGGAGTAGGATACATTTATCTAGGTAATTGTATGAGTTGCAGGATAGACAGGTTGCCCAACTGAAAGATGAGGTGGTAAGATGAAAGAAATTAGGACTTTATTTAGACTTATACATTTGTATGAACGGAAGTTTGAGCATAAAAGACTCAACTTCACTGTTGCTGAACTGGTAGGATTTGGCTAAAGAGAAGATGGAAATGATGCTATTCATAGTTTCTATTATTCCCGTTAACTGTAGCATAACCCTTAATCTCTCAACTTATCAGCTGGCTTCATTGCTACTGGTGTACCATATCCTAAAACAAAGGAAGTGAGAAGGGTGTGCTGCCTCTTGGCTGGCAAAAAGATCTAGGTCCTAATGTACATGCTACAATTGTTTAGAGAGTGTTAGCAAATGAGGCAAGGGAATGCAGAGAAGTATGGGAGGTTATAAACACAATTTGAGATTTGATTTTTTTTCTTCAGCTGTTGATTTTCACTATAAAACTGACTCCATAGTTTAGATCTGGTTACCCTTTATAAAAATCTAAACTTTTTGTATTGCTTATATTAAATGTACTAACAGTGGACTTTTCCATCTGCAGATTATACTGAATGACCAGCAGTGGCAGTGTTTCACAGCAGAGTTTCTCTGAATTGCCAAGACTGAAGCAAACAAAAAAAAAAGGAAGTCTTGTGGCATACTGCATCATTTTATCAATTTATGTGGTAAGTAAAACGCCCAATCATTCTTTTAGGCATTAAAAAGATGTTCATAGCATCGGAATGTCCTCACTACTTTATAGTGGGAGCCTGTGCCTGAATATAATTTCTGTTAAGAAAGAAGTAATATGGATCACATTATGTTGGTCATGATATTTAATAAAAGACTGACTGACTCGAACTCTACTAAAACCTGCTTTAGATCCTGGTGCTAGCAATGTTCCATTCGAGGAAATTGCTGTCTTTGAGGCTGAAATGCACCATCTCACTTATGAAAAGTAGTGTTAAATTCTCACGGTAGGAAGCTCATCTAACCTCTTCTCCAACACTCTATATGTTTGACTCTGATACTCAAGATGGATTGTTGTTAAGGATAGTCCGTCTATGTACCTCCATCCCACTTTCAAGAAGGACACAGTGCTTTGACTGGTTCAGATTCCTTTACCATTACCTCTCCTACGTGGCTGGAAGTCATGAATACAGATAGTAAGCTACTGCATAACTTCTGATATCTCATCCTCCTGTGTGGTCAGCTTCCACAAGGACAATTGGTCCAGGGGTGTCTGACATCATAAAGCTAAAGCTAAAGCAAGAAGTTGTCTGACATGAGATGCCATTCTGTTGCCTAGCAGTCTGAGATCATAAAGCTAAAGCAAGATGCTTTCTGACTAGAGGGCCACTCTGTTGCGTAGCAGCTGACATCATTAAGGTCAATCAAGATGTTGTCTGACATGAGAGCCGCTCGGTTGCCTAACAAGGAGTAGCATACATTTATCTAGGTAATTGTATGAGTTGCAGGATAGACAGGTTGCCCAACTGAAAGATGAGGTGGTAAGATGAAAGAAATTAGGACTTTATTTAGACTTATACATTTGTATGAACGGAAGTTTGAGCATAAAAGACTCAACTTCACTGTTGCTGAACTGGTAGGATTTGGCTAAAGAGAAGATGGAAATGATGCTATTCATAGTTTCTATTATTCCCGTTAACTGTAGCATAACCCTTAATCTCTCAACTTATCAGCTGGCTTCATTGCTACTGGTGTACCATATCCTAAAACAAAGGAAGTGAGAAGGGTGTGCTGCCTCTTGGCTGGCAAAAAGATCTAGGTCCTAATGTACATGCTACAATTGTTTAGAGAGTGTTAGCAAATGAGGCAAGGGAATGCAGAGAAGTATGGGAGGTTATAAACACAAATTGAGATTTGATTTTTTTTCTTCAGCTGTTGATTTTCACTATAAAACTGACTCCATAGTTTAGATCTGGTTACCCTTTATAAAAATCTAAACTTTTTGTATTGCTTATATTAAATGTACTAACAGTGGACTTTTCCATCTGCAGATTATACTGAATGACCAGCAGTGGCAGTGTTTCACAGCAGAGTTTCTCTGAATTGCCAAGACTGAAGCAAACAAAAAAAAAGGAAGTCTTGTGGCATACTGCATCATTTTATCAATTTATGTGGTAAGTAAAACGCCCAATCATTCTTTTAGGCATTAAAAAGATGTTCATAGCATCAGAATGTCCTCACTACTTTATAGTGGGAGCCTGTGCCTGAATATAATTTCTGTTAAGAAAGAAGTAATATGGATCACATTATGTTGGTCATGATATTTAATAAAAGACTGACTGACTCGAACTCTACTAAAACCTGCTTTAGATCCTGGTGCTAGCAATGTTCCATTCGAGGAAATTGCTGTCTTTGAGGCTGAAATGCACCATCTCACTTATGAAAAGTAGTGTTAAATTCTCACGGTAGGAAGCTCATCTAACCTCTTCTCCAACACTCTATATGTTTGACTCTGATACTCAAGATGGATTGTTGTTAAGGATAGTCCGTCTATGTACCTCCATCCCACTTTCAAGAAGGACACAGTGCTTTGACTGGTTCAGATTCCTTTACCATTCCCTCTCCTACGTGGCTGGAAGTCATGAATACAGATAGTAAGCTACTGCATAACTTCTGATATCTCATCCTCCTGTGTGGTCAGCTTCCACAAGGACAATTGGTCCAGGGGTGTCTGACATCCTAAAGCTAAAGCAAGAAGTTGTCTGACATGAGATGCCATTCTGTTGCCTAGCAGTCTGAGATCATAAAGCTAAAGCAAGATGCTTTCTGACTAGAGGGCCACTCTGTTGCGTAGCAGCTGACATCATTAAGGTCAATCAAGATGTTGTCTGACATGAGAGCCGCTCGGTTGCCTAACAAGGAGTAGGATACATTTATCTAGGTAATTGTATGAGTTGCAGGATAGACAGGTTGCCCAACTGAAAGATGAGGTGGTAAGATGAAAGAAATTAGGACTTTATTTAGACTTATACATTTGTATGAACGGAAGTTTGAGCATAAAAGACTCAACTTCACTGTTGCTGAACTGGTAGGATTTGGCTAAAGAGAAGATGGAAATGATGCTATTCATAGTTTCTATTATTCCCGTTAACTGTAGCATAACCCTTAATCTCTCAACTTATCAGCTGGCTTCATTGCTACTGGTGTACCATATCCTAAAACAAAGGAAGTGAGAAGGGTGTGCTGCCTCTTGGCTGGCAAAAAGATCTAGGTCCTAATGTACATGCTACAATTGTTTAGAGAGTGTTAGCAAATGAGGCAAGGGAATGCAGAGAAGTATGGGAGGTTATAAACACAAATTGAGATTTGATTTTTTTTCTTCAGCTGTTGATTTTCACTATAAAACTGACTCCATAGTTTAGATCTGGTTACCCTTTATAAAAATCTAAACTTTTTGTATTGCTTATATTAAATGTACTAACAGTGGACTTTTCCATCTGCAGATTATACTGAATGACCAGCAGTGGCAGTGTTTCACAGCAGAGTTTCTCTGAATTGCCAAGACTGAAGCAAACAAAAAAAAAAGGAAGTCTTGTGGCATACTGCATCATTTTATCAATTTATGTGGTAAGTAAAACGCCCAATCATTCTTTTAGGCATTAAAAAGATGTTCATAGCATCGGAATGTCCTCACTACTTTATAGTGGGAGCCTGTGCCTGAATATAATTTCTGTTAAGAAAGAAGTAATATGGATCACATTATGTTGGTCATGATATTTAATAAAAGACTGACTGACTCGAACTCTACTAAAACCTGCTTTAGATCCTGGTGCTAGCAATGTTCCATTCGAGGAAATTGCTGTCTTTGAGGCTGAAATGCACCATCTCACTTATGAAAAGTAGTGTTAAATTCTCACGGTAGGAAGCTCATCTAACCTCTTCTCCAACACTCTATATGTTTGACTCTGATACTCAAGATGGATTGTTGTTAAGGATAGTCCGTCTATGTACCTCCATCCCACTTTCAAGAAGGACACAGTGCTTTGACTGGTTCAGATTCCTTTACCATTCCCTCTCCTACGTGGCTGGAAGTCATGAATACAGATAGTAAGCTACTGCATAACTTCTGATATCTCATCCTCCTGTGTGGTCAGCTTCCACAAGGACAATTGGTCCAGGGGTGTCTGACATCATAAAGCTAAAGCTAAAGCAAGAAGTTGTCTGACATGAGATGCCATTCTGTTGCCTAGCAGTCTGAGATCATAAAGCTAAAGCAAGATGCTTTCTGACTAGAGGGCCACTCTGTTGCGTAGCAGCTGACATCATTAAGGTCAATCAAGATGTTGTCTGACATGAGAGCCGCTCGGTTGCCTAACAAGGAGTAGCATACATTTATCTAGGTAATTGTATGAGTTGCAGGATAGACAGGTTGCCCAACTGAAAGATGAGGTGGTAAGATGAAAGAAATTAGGACTTTATTTAGACTTATACATTTGTATGAACGGAAGTTTGAGCATAAAAGACTCAACTTCACTGTTGCTGAACTGGTAGGATTTGGCTAAAGAGAAGATGGAAATGATGCTATTCATAGTTTCTATTATTCCCGTTAACTGTAGCATAACCCTTAATCTCTCAACTTATCAGCTGGCTTCATTGCTACTGGTGTACCATATCCTAAAACAAAGGAAGTGAGAGGGGTGTGCTGCCTCTTGGCTGGCAAAAAGATCTAGGTCCTAATGTACATGCTACAATTGTTTAGAGAGTGTTAGCAAATGAGGCAAGGGAATGCAGAGAAGTATGGGAGGTTATAAACACAAATTGAGATTTGATTTTTTTTATTCAGCTGTTGATTTTCACTATAAAACTGACTCCATAGTTTAGATCTGGTTACCCTTTATAAAAATCTAAACTTTTTGTATTGCTTATATTAAATGTACTAACAGTGGACTTTTCCATCTGCAGATTATACTGAATGACCAGCAGTGGCAGTGTTTCACAGCAGAGTTTCTCTGAATTGCCAAGACTGAAGCAAACAAAAAAAAAGGAAGTCTTGTGGCATACTGCATCATTTTATCAATTTATGTGGTAAGTAAAACGCCCAATCATTCTTTTAGGCATTAAAAAGATGTTCATAGCATCAGAATGTCCTCACTACTTTATAGTGGGAGCCTGTGCCTGAATATAATTTCTGTTAAGAAAGAAGTAATATGGATCACATTATGTTGGTCATGATATTTAATAAAAGACTGACTGACTCGAACTCTACTAAAACCTGCTTTAGATCCTGGTGCTAGCAATGTTCCATTCGAGGAAATTGCTGTCTTTGAGGCTGAAATGCACCATCTCACTTATGAAAAGTAGTGTTAAATTCTCACGGTAGGAAGCTCATCTAACCTCTTCTCCAACACTCTATATGTTTGACTCTGATACTCAAGATGGATTGTTGTTAAGGATAGTCCGTCTATGTACCTCCATCCCACTTTCAAGAAGGACACAGTGCTTTGACTGGTTCAGATTCCTTTACCATTCCCTCTCCTACGTGGCTGGAAGTCATGAATACAGATAGTAAGCTACTGCATAACTTCTGATATCTCATCCTCCTGTGTGGTCAGCTTCCACAAGGACAATTGGTCCAGGGGTGTCTGACATCATAAAGCTAAAGCTAAAGCAAGAAGTTGTCTGACATGAGATGCCATTCTGTTGCCTAGCAGTCTGAGATCATAAAGCTAAAGCAAGATGCTTTCTGACTAGAGGGCCACTCTGTTGCGTAGCAGCTGACATCATTAAGGTCAATCAAGATGTTGTCTGACATGAGAGCCGCTCGGTTGCCTAACAAGGAGTAGGATACATTTATCTAGGTAATTGTATGAGTTGCAGGATAGACAGGTTGCCCAACTGAAAGATGAGGTGGTAAGATGAAAGAAATTAGGACTTTATTTAGACTTATACATTTGTATGAACGGAAGTTTGAGCATAAAAGACTCAACTTCACTGTTGCTGAACTGGTAGGATTTGGCTAAAGAGAAGATGGAAATGATGCTATTCATAGTTTCTATTATTCCCGTTAACTGTAGCATAACCCTTAATCTCTCAACTTATCAGCTGGCTTCATTGCTACTGGTGTACCATATCCTAAAACAAAGGAAGTGAGAAGGGTGTGCTGCCTCTTGGCTGGCAAAAAGATCTAGGTCCTAATGTACATGCTACAATTGTTTAGAGAGTGTTAGCAAATGAGGCAAGGGAATGCAGAGAAGTATGGGAGGTTATAAACACAAATTGAGATTTGATTTTTTTTCTTCAGCTGTTGATTTTCACTATAAAACTGACTCCATAGTTTAGATCTGGTTACCCTTTATAAAAATCTAAACTTTTTGTATTGCTTATATTAAATGTACTAACAGTGGACTTTTCCATCTGCAGATTATACTGAATGACCAGCAGTGGCAGTGTTTCACAGCAGAGTTTCTCTGAATTGCCAAGACTGAAGCAAACAAAAAAAAAAGGAAGTCTTGTGGCATACTGCATCATTTTATCAATTTATGTGGTAAGTAAAACGCCCAATCATTCTTTTAGGCATTAAAAAGATGTTCATAGCATCGGAATGTCCTCACTACTTTATAGTGGGAGCCTGTGCCTGAATATAATTTCTGTTAAGAAAGAAGTAATATGGATCACATTATGTTGGTCATGATATTTAATAAAAGACTGACTGACTCGAACTCTACTAAAACCTGCTTTAGATCCTGGTGCTAGCAATGTTCCATTCGAGGAAATTGCTGTCTTTGAGGCTGAAATGCACCATCTCACTTATGAAAAGTAGTGTTAAATTCTCACGGTAGGAAGCTCATCTAACCTCTTCTCCAACACTCTATATGTTTGACTCTGATACTCAAGATGGATTGTTGTTAAGGATAGTCCGTCTATGTACCTCCATCCCACTTTCAAGAAGGACACAGTGCTTTGACTGGTTCAGATTCCTTTACCATTCCCTCTCCTACGTGGCTGGAAGTCATGAATACAGATAGTAAGCTACTGCATAACTTCTGATATCTCATCCTCCTGTGTGGTCAGCTTCCACAAGGACAATTGGTCCAGGGGTGTCTGACATCATAAAGCTAAAGCTAAAGCAAGAAGTTGTCTGACATGAGATGCCATTCTGTTGCCTAGCAGTCTGAGATCATAAAGCTAAAGCAAGATGCTTTCTGACTAGAGGGCCACTCTGTTGCGTAGCAGCTGACATCATTAAGGTCAATCAAGATGTTGTCTGACATGAGAGCCGCTCGGTTGCCTAACAAGGAGTAGCATACATTTATCTAGGTAATTGTATGAGTTGCAGGATAGACAGGTTGCCCAACTGAAAGATGAGGTGGTAAGATGAAAGAAATTAGGACTTTATTTAGACTTATACATTTGTATGAACGGAAGTTTGAGCATAAAAGACTCAACTTCACTGTTGCTGAACTGGTAGGATTTGGCTAAAGAGAAGATGGAAATGATGCTATTCATAGTTTCTATTATTCCCGTTAACTGTAGCATAACCCTTAATCTCTCAACTTATCAGCTGGCTTCATTGCTACTGGTGTACCATATCCTAAAACAAAGGAAGTGAGAGGGGTGTGCTGCCTCTTGGCTGGCAAAAAGATCTAGGTCCTAATGTACATGCTACAATTGTTTAGAGAGTGTTAGCAAATGAGGCAAGGGAATGCAGAGAAGTATGGGAGGTTATAAACACAAATTGAGATTTGATTTTTTTTATTCAGCTGTTGATTTTCACTATAAAACTGACTCCATAGTTTAGATCTGGTTACCCTTTATAAAAATCTAAACTTTTTGTATTGCTTATATTAAATGTACTAACAGTGGACTTTTCCATCTGCAGATTATACTGAATGACCAGCAGTGGCAGTGTTTCACAGCAGAGTTTCTCTGAATTGCCAAGACTGAAGCAAACAAAAAAAAAGGAAGTCTTGTGGCATACTGCATCATTTTATCAATTTATGTGGTAAGTAAAACGCCCAATCATTCTTTTAGGCATTAAAAAGATGTTCATAGCATCAGAATGTCCTCACTACTTTATAGTGGGAGCCTGTGCCTGAATATAATTTCTGTTAAGAAAGAAGTAATATGGATCACATTATGTTGGTCATGATATTTAATAAAAGACTGACTGACTCGAACTCTACTAAAACCTGCTTTAGATCCTGGTGCTAGCAATGTTCCATTCGAGGAAATTGCTGTCTTTGAGGCTGAAATGCACCATCTCACTTATGAAAAGTAGTGTTAAATTCTCACGGTAGGAAGCTCATCTAACCTCTTCTCCAACACTCTATATGTTTGACTCTGATACTCAAGATGGATTGTTGTTAAGGATAGTCCGTCTATGTACCTCCATCCCACTTTCAAGAAGGACACAGTGCTTTGACTGGTTCAGATTCCTTTACCATTCCCTCTCCTACGTGGCTGGAAGTCATGAATACAGATAGTAAGCTACTGCATAACTTCTGATATCTCATCCTCCTGTGTGGTCAGCTTCCACAAGGACAATTGGTCCAGGGGTGTCTGACATCATAAAGCTAAAGCTAAAGCAAGAAGTTGTCTGACATGAGATGCCATTCTGTTGCCTAGCAGTCTGAGATCATAAAGCTAAAGCAAGATGCTTTCTGACTAGAGGGCCACTCTGTTGCGTAGCAGCTGACATCATTAAGGTCAATCAAGATGTTGTCTGACATGAGAGCCGCTCGGTTGCCTAACAAGGAGTAGGATACATTTATCTAGGTAATTGTATGAGTTGCAGGATAGACAGGTTGCCCAACTGAAAGATGAGGTGGTAAGATGAAAGAAATTAGGACTTTATTTAGACTTATACATTTGTATGAACGGAAGTTTGAGCATAAAAGACTCAACTTCACTGTTGCTGAACTGGTAGGATTTGGCTAAAGAGAAGATGGAAATGATGCTATTCATAGTTTCTATTATTCCCGTTAACTGTAGCATAACCCTTAATCTCTCAACTTATCAGCTGGCTTCATTGCTACTGGTGTACCATATCCTAAAACAAAGGAAGTGAGAAGGGTGTGCTGCCTCTTGGCTGGCAAAAAGATCTAGGTCCTAATGTACATGCTACAATTGTTTAGAGAGTGTTAGCAAATGAGGCAAGGGAATGCAGAGAAGTATGGGAGGTTATAAACACAAATTGAGATTTGATTTTTTTTCTTCAGCTGTTGATTTTCACTATAAAACTGACTCCATAGTTTAGATCTGGTTACCCTTTATAAAAATCTAAACTTTTTGTATTGCTTATATTAAATGTACTAACAGTGGACTTTTCCATCTGCAGATTATACTGAATGACCAGCAGTGGCAGTGTTTCACAGCAGAGTTTCTCTGAATTGCCAAGACTGAAGCAAACAAAAAAAAAAGGAAGTCTTGTGGCATACTGCATCATTTTATCAATTTATGTGGTAAGTAAAACGCCCAATCATTCTTTTAGGCATTAAAAAGATGTTCATAGCATCGGAATGTCCTCACTACTTTATAGTGGGAGCCTGTGCCTGAATATAATTTCTGTTAAGAAAGAAGTAATATGGATCACATTATGTTGGTCATGATATTTAATAAAAGACTGACTGACTCGAACTCTACTAAAACCTGCTTTAGATCCTGGTGCTAGCAATGTTCCATTCGAGGAAATTGCTGTCTTTGAGGCTGAAATGCACCATCTCACTTATGAAAAGTAGTGTTAAATTCTCACGGTAGGAAGCTCATCTAACCTCTTCTCCAACACTCTATATGTTTGACTCTGATACTCAAGATGGATTGTTGTTAAGGATAGTCCGTCTATGTACCTCCATCCCACTTTCAAGAAGGACACAGTGCTTTGACTGGTTCAGATTCCTTTACCATTCCCTCTCCTACGTGGCTGGAAGTCATGAATACAGATAGTAAGCTACTGCATAACTTCTGATATCTCATCCTCCTGTGTGGTCAGCTTCCACAAGGACAATTGGTCCAGGGGTGTCTGACATCATAAAGCTAAAGCTAAAGCAAGAAGTTGTCTGACATGAGATGCCATTCTGTTGCCTAGCAGTCTGAGATCATAAAGCTAAAGCAAGATGCTTTCTGACTAGAGGGCCACTCTGTTGCGTAGCAGCTGACATCATTAAGGTCAATCAAGATGTTGTCTGACATGAGAGCCGCTCGGTTGCCTAACAAGGAGTAGGATACATTTATCTAGGTAATTGTATGAGTTGCAGGATAGACAGGTTGCCCAACTGAAAGATGAGGTGGTAAAATGAAAGAAATTAGGACTTTATTTAGACTTATACATTTGTATGAACGGAAGTTTGAGCATAAAAGACTCAACTTCACTGTTGCTGAACTGGTAGGATTTGGCTAAAGAGAAGATGGAAATGATGCTATTCATAGTTTCTATTATTCCCGTTAACTGTAGCATAACCCTTAATCTCTCAACTTATCAGCTGGCTTCATTGCTACTGGTGTACCATATCCTAAAACAAAGGAAGTGAGAAGGGTGTGCTGCCTCTTGGCTGGCAAAAAGATCTAGGTCCTAATGTACATGCTACAATTGTTTAGAGAGTGTTAGCAAATGAGGCAAGGGAATGCAGAGAAGTATGGGAGGTTATAAACACAAATTGAGATTTGATTTTTTTTCTTCAGCTGTTGATTTTCACTATAAAACTGACTCCATAGTTTAGATCTGGTTACCCTTTATAAAAATCTAAACTTTTTGTATTGCTTATATTAAATGTACTAACAGTGGACTTTTCCATCTGCAGATTATACTGAATGACCAGCAGTGGCAGTGTTTCACAGCAGAGTTTCTCTGAATTGCCAAGACTGAAGCAAACAAAAAAAAAAGGAAGTCTTGTGGCATACTGCATCATTTTATCAATTTATGTGGTAAGTAAAACGCCCAATCATTCTTTTAGGCATTAAAAAGATGTTCATAGCATCGGAATGTCCTCACTACTTTATAGTGGGAGCCTGTGCCTGAATATAATTTCTGTTAAGAAAGAAGTAATATGGATCACATTATGTTGGTCATGATATTTAATAAAAGACTGACTGACTCGAACTCTACTAAAACCTGCTTTAGATCCTGGTGCTAGCAATGTTCCATTCGAGGAAATTGCTGTCTTTGAGGCTGAAATGCACCATCTCACTTATGAAAAGTAGTGTTAAATTCTCACGGTAGGAAGCTCATCTAACCTCTTCTCCAACACTCTATATGTTTGACTCTGATACTCAAGATGGATTGTTGTTAAGGATAGTCCGTCTATGTACCTCCATCCCACTTTCAAGAAGGACACAGTGCTTTGACTGGTTCAGATTCCTTTACCATTCCCTCTCCTACGTGGCTGGAAGTCATGAATACAGATAGTAAGCTACTGCATAACTTCTGATATCTCATCCTCCTGTGTGGTCAGCTTCCACAAGGACAATTGGTCCAGGGGTGTCTGACATCATAAAGCTAAAGCTAAAGCAAGAAGTTGTCTGACATGAGATGCCATTCTGTTGCCTAGCAGTCTGAGATCATAAAGCTAAAGCAAGATGCTTTCTGACTAGAGGGCCACTCTGTTGCGTAGCAGCTGACATCATTAAGGTCAATCAAGATGTTGTCTGACATGAGAGCCGCTCGGTTGCCTAACAAGGAGTAGCATACATTTATCTAGGTAATTGTATGAGTTGCAGGATAGACAGGTTGCCCAACTGAAAGATGAGGTGGTAAGATGAAAGAAATTAGGACTTTATTTAGACTTATACATTTGTATGAACGGAAGTTTGAGCATAAAAGACTCAACTTCACTGTTGCTGAACTGGTAGGATTTGGCTAAAGAGAAGATGGAAATGATGCTATTCATAGTTTCTATTATTCCCGTTAACTGTAGCATAACCCTTAATCTCTCAACTTATCAGCTGGCTTCATTGCTACTGGTGTACCATATCCTAAAACAAAGGAAGTGAGAGGGGTGTGCTGCCTCTTGGCTGGCAAAAAGATCTAGGTCCTAATGTACATGCTACAATTGTTTAGAGAGTGTTAGCAAATGAGGCAAGGGAATGCAGAGAAGTATGGGAGGTTATAAACACAAATTGAGATTTGATTTTTTTTATTCAGCTGTTGATTTTCACTATAAAACTGACTCCATAGTTTAGATCTGGTTACCCTTTATAAAAATCTAAACTTTTTGTATTGCTTATATTAAATGTACTAACAGTGGACTTTTCCATCTGCAGATTATACTGAATGACCAGCAGTGGCAGTGTTTCACAGCAGAGTTTCTCTGAATTGCCAAGACTGAAGCAAACAAAAAAAAAGGAAGTCTTGTGGCATACTGCATCATTTTATCAATTTATGTGGTAAGTAAAACGCCCAATCATTCTTTTAGGCATTAAAAAGATGTTCATAGCATCAGAATGTCCTCACTACTTTATAGTGGGAGCCTGTGCCTGAATATAATTTCTGTTAAGAAAGAAGTAATATGGATCACATTATGTTGGTCATGATATTTAATAAAAGACTGACTGACTCGAACTCTACTAAAACCTGCTTTAGATCCTGGTGCTAGCAATGTTCCATTCGAGGAAATTGCTGTCTTTGAGGCTGAAATGCACCATCTCACTTATGAAAAGTAGTGTTAAATTCTCACGGTAGGAAGCTCATCTAACCTCTTCTCCAACACTCTATATGTTTGACTCTGATACTCAAGATGGATTGTTGTTAAGGATAGTCCGTCTATGTACCTCCATCCCACTTTCAAGAAGGACACAGTGCTTTGACTGGTTCAGATTCCTTTACCATTCCCTCTCCTACGTGGCTGGAAGTCATGAATACAGATAGTAAGATACTGCATAACTTCTGATATCTCATCCTCCTGTGTGGTCAGCTTCCACAAGGACAATTGGTCCAGGGGTGTCTGACATCATAAAGCTAAAGCTAAAGCAAGAAGTTGTCTGACATGAGATGCCATTCTGTTGCCTAGCAGTCTGAGATCATAAAGCTAAAGCAAGATGCTTTCTGACTAGAGGGCCACTCTGTTGCGTAGCAGCTGACATCATTAAGGTCAATCAAGATGTTGTCTGACATGAGAGCCGCTCGGTTGCCTAACAAGGAGTAGGATACATTTATCTAGGTAATTGTATGAGTTGCAGGATAGACAGGTTGCCCAACTGAAAGATGAGGTGGTAAGATGAAAGAAATTAGGACTTTATTTAGACTTATACATTTGTATGAACGGAAGTTTGAGCATAAAAGACTCAACTTCACTGTTGCTGAACTGGTAGGATTTGGCTAAAGAGAAGATGGAAATGATGCTATTCATAGTTTCTATTATTCCCGTTAACTGTAGCATAACCCTTAATCTCTCAACTTATCAGCTGGCTTCATTGCTACTGGTGTACCATATCCTAAAACAAAGGAAGTGAGAAGGGTGTGCTGCCTCTTGGCTGGCAAAAAGATCTAGGTCCTA
The DNA here is from genome assembly GCF_964263255.1 of Lissotriton vulgaris. Lineage (NCBI taxonomy): Eukaryota > Metazoa > Chordata > Amphibia > Caudata > Salamandridae > Lissotriton > Lissotriton vulgaris. The sequence goes on along the minus strand of NC_141699.1, from coordinate 630,573,717 downwards.
ATGTACATGCTACAATTGTTTAGAGAGTGTTAGCAAATGAGGCAAGGGAATGCAGAGAAGTATGGGAGGTTATAAACACAAATTGAGATTTGATTTTTTTTCTTCAGCTGTTGATTTTCACTATAAAACTGACTCCATAGTTTAGATCTGGTTACCCTTTATAAAAATCTAAACTTTTTGTATTGCTTATATTAAATGTACTAACAGTGGACTTTTCCATCTGCAGATTATACTGAATGACCAGCAGTGGCAGTGTTTCACAGCAGAGTTTCTCTGAATTGCCAAGACTGAAGCAAACAAAAAAAAAGGAAGTCTTGTGGCATACTGCATCATTTTATCAATTTATGTGGTAAGTAAAACGCCCAATCATTCTTTTAGGCATTAAAAAGATGTTCATAGCATCGGAATGTCCTCACTACTTTATAGTGGGAGCCTGTGCCTGAATATAATTTCTGTTAAGAAAGAAGTAATATGGATCACATTATGTTGGTCATGATATTTAATAAAAGACTGACTGACTCGAACTCTACTAAAACCTGCTTTAGATCCTGGTGCTAGCAATGTTCCATTCGAGGAAATTGCTGTCTTTGAGGCTGAAATGCACCATCTCACTTATGAAAAGTAGTGTTAAATTCTCACGGTAGGAAGCTCATCTAACCTCTTCTCCAACACTCTATATGTTTGACTCTGATACTCAAGATGGATTGTTGTTAAGGATAGTCCGTCTATGTACCTCCATCCCACTTTCAAGAAGGACACAGTGCTTTGACTGGTTCAGATTCCTTTACCATTCCCTCTCCTACGTGGCTGGAAGTCATGAATACAGATAGTAAGCTACTGCATAACTTCTGATATCTCATCCTCCTGTGTGGTCAGCTTCCACAAGGACAATTGGTCCAGGGGTGTCTGACATCATAAAGCTAAAGCTAAAGCAAGAAGTTGTCTGACATGAGATGCCATTCTGTTGCCTAGCAGTCTGAGATCATAAAGCTAAAGCAAGATGCTTTCTGACTAGAGGGCCACTCTGTTGCGTAGCAGCTGACATCATTAAGGTCAATCAAGATGTTGTCTGACATGAGAGCCGCTCGGTTGCCTAACAAGGAGTAGCATACATTTATCTAGGTAATTGTATGAGTTGCAGGATAGACAGGTTGCCCAACTGAAAGATGAGGTGGTAAGATGAAAGAAATTAGGACTTTATTTAGACTTATACATTTGTATGAACGGAAGTTTGAGCATAAAAGACTCAACTTCACTGTTGCTGAACTGGTAGGATTTGGCTAAAGAGAAGATGGAAATGATGCTATTCATAGTTTCTATTATTCCCGTTAACTGTAGCATAACCCTTAATCTCTCAACTTATCAGCTGGCTTCATTGCTACTGGTGTACCATATCCTAAAAGAAAGTGAGAGGGGTGTGCTGCCTCTTGGCTGGCAAAAAGATCTAGGTCCTAATGTACATGCTACAATTGTTTAGAGAGTGTTAGCAAATGAGGCAAGGGAATGCAGAGAAGTATGGGAGGTTATAAACACAAATTGAGATTTGATTTTTTTTATTCAGCTGTTGATTTTCACTATAAAACTGACTCCATAGTTTAGATCTGGTTACCCTTTATAAAAATCTAAACTTTTTGTATTGCTTATATTAAATGTACTAACAGTGGACTTTTCCATCTGCAGATTATACTGAATGACCAGCAGTGGCAGTGTTTCACAGCAGAGTTTCTCTGAATTGCCAAGACTGAAGCAAACAAAAAAAAAGGAAGTCTTGTGGCATACTGCATCATTTTATCAATTTATGTGGTAAGTAAAACGCCCAATCATTCTTTTAGGCATTAAAAAGATGTTCATAGCATCGGAATGTCCTCACTACTTTATAGTGGGAGCCTGTGCCTGAATATAATTTCTGTTAAGAAAGAAGTAATATGGATCACATTATGTCGGTCATGATATTTAATAAAAGACTGACTGACTCGAACTCTACTAAACCTGCTTTAGATCCTGGTGCTAGCAATGTTCCATTCAAGGAAATTGCTGTCTTTGAGGCTGAAATGCACCATCTCACTTATGAAAAGTAGTGTTAAATTCTCACGGTAGGAAGCTCATCTAACCTCTTCTCCAACACTCTATATGTTTGACTCTGATACTCAAGATGGATTGTTGTTAAGGATAGTCCGTCTATGTACCTCCATCCCACTTTCAAGAAGGACACAGTGCTTTGACTGGTTCAGATTCCTTTACCATTCCCTCTCCTACGTGGCTGGAAGTCATGAATACAGATAGTAAGCTACTGCATAACTTCTGATATCTCATCCTCCTGTGTGGTCAGCTTCCACAAGGACAATTGGTCCAGGGGTGTCTGACATCATAAAGCTAAAGCTAAAGCAAGAAGTTGTCTGACATGAGATGCCATTCTGTTGCCTAGCAGTCTGAGATCATAAAGCTAAAGCAAGATGCTTTCTGACTAGAGGGCCACTCTGTTGCGTAGCAGCTGACATCATTAAGGTCAATCAAGATGTTGTCTGACATGAGAGCCGCTCGGTTGCCTAACAAGGAGTAGCATACATTTATCTAGGTAATTGTATGAGTTGCAGGATAGACAGGTTGCCCAACTGAAAGATGAGGTGGTAAGATGAAAGAAATTAGGACTTTATTTAGACTTATACATTTGTATGAACGGAAGTTTGAGCATAAAAGACTCAACTTCACTGTTGCTGAACTGGTAGGATTTGGCTAAAGAGAAGATGGAAATGATGCTATTCATAGTTTCTATTATTCCCGTTAACTGTAGCATAACCCTTAATCTCTCAACTTATCAGCTGGCTTCATTGCTACTGGTGTACCATATCCTAAAACAAAGGAAGTGAGAGGGGTGTGCTGCCTCTTGGCTGGCAAAAAGATCTAGGTCCTAATGTACATGCTACAATTGTTTAGAGAGTGTTAGCAAATGAGGCAAGGGAATGCAGAGAAGTATGGGAGGTTATAAACACAAATTGAGATTTGATTTTTTTTCTTCAGCTGTTGATTTTCACTATAAAACTGACTCCATAGTTTAGATCTGGTTACCCTTTATAAAAATCTAAACTTTTTGTATTGCTTATATTAAATGTACTAACAGTGGACTTTTCCATCTGCAGATTATACTGAATGACCAGCAGTGGCAGTGTTTCACAGCAGAGTTTCTCTGAATTGCCAAGACTGAAGCAAACAAAAAAAAAAGGAAGTCTTGTGGCATACTGCATCATTTTATCAATTTATGTGGTAAGTAAAACGCCCAATCATTCTTTTAGGCATTAAAAAGATGTTCATAGCATCAGAATGTCCTCACTACTTTATAGTGGGAGCCTGTGCCTGAATATAATTTCTGTTAAGAAAGAAGTAATATGGATCACATTATGTTGGTCATGATATTTAATAAAAGACTGACTGACTCGAACTCTACTAAAACCTGCTTTAGATCCTGGTGCTAGCAATGTTCCATTCGAGGAAATTGCTGTCTTTGAGGCTGAAATGCACCATCTCACTTATGAAAAGTAGTGTTAAATTCTCACGGTAGGAAGCTCATCTAACCTCTTCTCCAACACTCTATATGTTTGACTCTGATACTCAAGATGGATTGTTGTTAAGGATAGTCCGTCTATGTACCTCCATCCCACTTTCAAGAAGGACACAGTGCTTTGACTGGTTCAGATTCCTTTACCATTCCCTCTCCTACGTGGCTGGAAGTCATGAATACAGATAGTAAGCTACTGCATAACTTCTGATATCTCATCCTCCTGTGTGGTCAGCTTCCACAAGGACAATTGGTCCAGGGGTGTCTGACATCATAAAGCTAAAGCTAAAGCAAGAAGTTGTCTGACATGAGATGCCATTCTGTTGCCTAGCAGTCTGAGATCATAAAGCTAAAGCAAGATGCTTTCTGACTAGAGGGCCACTCTGTTGCGTAGCAGCTGACATCATTAAGGTCAATCAAGATGTTGTCTGACATGAGAGCCGCTCGGTTGCCTAACAAGGAGTAGCATACATTTATCTAGGTAATTGTATGAGTTGCAGGATAGACAGGTTGCCCAACTGAAAGATGAGGTGGTAAGATGAAAGAAATTAGGACTTTATTTAGACTTATACATTTGTATGAACGGAAGTTTGAGCATAAAAGACTCAACTTCACTGTTGCTGAACTGGTAGGATTTGGCTAAAGAGAAGATGGAAATGATGCTATTCATAGTTTCTATTATTCCCGTTAACTGTAGCATAACCCTTAATCTCTCAACTTATCAGCTGGCTTCATTGCTACTGGTGTACCATATCCTAAAACAAAGGAAGTGAGAAGGGTGTGCTGCCTCTTGGCTGGCAAAAAGATCTAGGTCCTAATGTACATGCTACAATTGTTTAGAGAGTGTTAGCAAATGAGGCAAGGGAATGCAGAGAAGTATGGGAGGTTATAAACACAAATTGAGATTTGATTTTTTTTCTTCAGCTGTTGATTTTCACTATAAAACTGACTCCATAGTTTAGATCTGGTTACCCTTTATAAAAATCTAAACTTTTTGTATTGCTTATATTAAATGTACTAACAGTGGACTTTTCCATCTGCAGATTATACTGAATGACCAGCAGTGGCAGTGTTTCACAGCAGAGTTTCTCTGAATTGCCAAGACTGAAGCAAACAAAAAAAAAGGAAGTCTTGTGGCATACTGCATCATTTTATCAATTTATGTGGTAAGTAAAACGCCCAATCATTCTTTTAGGCATTAAAAAGATGTTCATAGCATCGGAATGTCCTCACTACTTTATAGTGGGAGCCTGTGCCTGAATATAATTTCTGTTAAGAAAGAAGTAATATGGATCACATTATGTTGGTCATGATATTTAATAAAAGACTGACTGACTCGAACTCTACTAAAACCTGCTTTAGATCCTGGTGCTAGCAATGTTCCATTCGAGGAAATTGCTGTCTTTGAGGCTGAAATGCACCATCTCACTTATGAAAAGTAGTGTTAAATTCTCACGGTAGGAAGCTCATCTAACCTCTTCTCCAACACTCTATATGTTTGACTCTGATACTCAAGATGGATTGTTGTTAAGGATAGTCCGTCTATGTACCTCCATCCCACTTTCAAGAAGGACACAGTGCTTTGACTGGTTCAGATTCCTTTACCATTCCCTCTCCTACGTGGCTGGAAGTCATGAATACAGATAGTAAGCTACTGCATAACTTCTGATATCTCATCCTCCTGTGTGGTCAGCTTCCACAAGGACAATTGGTCCAGGGGTGTCTGACATCATAAAGCTAAAGCTAAAGCAAGAAGTTGTCTGACATGAGATGCCATTCTGTTGCCTAGCAGTCTGAGATCATAAAGCTAAAGCAAGATGCTTTCTGACTAGAGGGCCACTCTGTTGCGTAGCAGCTGACATCATTAAGGTCAATCAAGATGTTGTCTGACATGAGAGCCGCTCGGTTGCCTAACAAGGAGTAGCATACATTTATCTAGGTAATTGTATGAGTTGCAGGATAGACAGGTTGCCCAACTGAAAGATGAGGTGGTAAGATGAAAGAAATTAGGACTTTATTTAGACTTATACATTTGTATGAACGGAAGTTTGAGCATAAAAGACTCAACTTCACTGTTGCTGAACTGGTAGGATTTGGCTAAAGAGAAGATGGAAATGATGCTATTCATAGTTTCTATTATTCCCGTTAACTGTAGCATAACCCTTAATCTCTCAACTTATCAGCTGGCTTCATTGCTACTGGTGTACCATATCCTAAAAGAAAGTGAGAGGGGTGTGCTGCCTCTTGGCTGGCAAAAAGATCTAGGTCCTAATGTACATGCTACAATTGTTTAGAGAGTGTTAGCAAATGAGGCAAGGGAATGCAGAGAAGTATGGGAGGTTATAAACACAAATTGAGATTTGATTTTTTTTATTCAGCTGTTGATTTTCACTATAAAACTGACTCCATAGTTTAGATCTGGTTACCCTTTATAAAAATCTAAACTTTTTGTATTGCTTATATTAAATGTACTAACAGTGGACTTTTCCATCTGCAGATTATACTGAATGACCAGCAGTGGCAGTGTTTCACAGCAGAGTTTCTCTGAATTGCCAAGACTGAAGCAAACAAAAAAAAAGGAAGTCTTGTGGCATACTGCATCATTTTATCAATTTATGTGGTAAGTAAAACGCCCAATCATTCTTTTAGGCATTAAAAAGATGTTCATAGCATCGGAATGTCCTCACTACTTTATAGTGGGAGCCTGTGCCTGAATATAATTTCTGTTAAGAAAGAAGTAATATGGATCACATTATGTCGGTCATGATATTTAATAAAAGACTGACTGACTCGAACTCTACTAAACCTGCTTTAGATCCTGGTGCTAGCAATGTTCCATTCAAGGAAATTGCTGTCTTTGAGGCTGAAATGCACCATCTCACTTATGAAAAGTAGTGTTAAATTCTCACGGTAGGAAGCTCATCTAACCTCTTTTCCAACACTCTATATGTTTGACTCTGATACTCAAGATGGATTGTTGTTAAGGATAGTCCGTCTATGTACCTCCATCCCACTTTCAAGAAGGACACAGTGCTTTGACTGGTTCAGATTCCTTTACCATTCCCTCTCCTACGTGGCTGGAAGTCATGAATACAGATAGTAAGCTACTGCATAACTTCTGATATCTCATCCTCCTGTGTGGTCAGCTTCCACAAGGACAATTGGTCCAGGGGTGTCTGACATCATAAAGCTAAAGCTAAAGCAAGAAGTTGTCTGACATGAGATGCCATTCTGTTGCCTAGCAGTCTGAGATCATAAAGCTAAAGCAAGATGCTTTCTGACTAGAGGGCCACTCTGTTGCGTAGCAGCTGACATCATTAAGGTCAATCAAGATGTTGTCTGACATGAGAGCCGCTCGGTTGCCTAACAAGGAGTAGCATACATTTATCTAGGTAATTGTATGAGTTGCAGGATAGACAGGTTGCCCAACTGAAAGATGAGGTGGTAAGATGAAAGAAATTAGGACTTTATTTAGACTTATACATTTGTATGAACGGAAGTTTGAGCATAAAAGACTCAACTTCACTGTTGCTGAACTGGTAGGATTTGGCTAAAGAGAAGATGGAAATGATGCTATTCATAGTTTCTATTATTTCCGTTAACTGTAGCATAACCCTTAATCTCTCAACTTATCAGCTGGCTTCATTGCTACTGGTGTACCATATCCTAAAACAAAGGAAGTGAGAGGGGTGTGCTGCCTCTTGGCTGGCAAAAAGATCTAGGTCCTAATGTACATGCTACAATTGTTTAGAGAGTGTTAGCAAATGAGGCAAGGGAATGCAGAGAAGTATGGGAGGTTATAAACACAAATTGAGATTTGATTTTTTTTATTCAGCTGTTGATTTTCACTATAAAACTGACTCCATAGTTTAGATCTGGTTACCCTTTATAAAAATCTAAACTTTTTGTATTGCTTATATTAAATGTACTAACAGTGGACTTTTCCATCTGCAGATTATACTGAATGACCAGCAGTGGCAGTGTTTCACAGCAGAGTTTCTCTGAATTGCCAAGACTGAAGCAAACAAAAGAAAAAAGGAAGTCTTGTGGCATACTGCATCATTTTATCAATTTATGTGGTAAGTAAAACGCCCAATCATTCTTTTAGGCATTAAAAAGATGTTCATAGCATCGGAATGTCCTCACTACTTTATAGTGGGAGCCTGTGCCTGAATATAATTTCTGTTAAGAAAGAAGTAATATGGATCACATTATGTTGGTCATGATATTTAATAAAAGACTGACTGACTCGAACTCTACTAAAACCTGCTTTAGATCCTGGTGCTAGCAATGTTCCATTCGAGGAAATTGCTGTCTTTGAGGCTGAAATGCACCATCTCACTTATGAAAAGTAGTGTTAAATTCTCACGGTAGGAAGCTCATCTAACCTCTTCTCCAACACTCTATATGTTTGACTCTGATACTCAAGATGGATTGTTGTTAAGGATAGTCCGTCTATGTACCTCCATCCCACTTTCAAGAAGGACACAGTGCTTTGACTGGTTCAGATTCCTTTACCATTCCCTCTCCTACGTGGCTGGAAGTCATGAATACAGATAGTAAGCTACTGCATAACTTCTGATATCTCATCCTCCTGTGTGGTCAGCTTCCACAAGGACAATTGGTCCAGGGGTGTCTGACATCATAAAGCTAAAGCTAAAGCAAGAAGTTGTCTGACATGAGATGCCATTCTGTTGCCTAGCAGTCTGAGATCATAAAGCTAAAGCAAGAAGCTTTCTGACTAGAGGGCCACTCTGTTGCGTAGCAGCTGACATCATTAAGGTCAATCAAGATGTTGTCTGACATGAGAGCCGCTCGGTTGCCTAACAAGGAGTAGCATACATTTATCTAGGTAATTGTATGAGTTGCAGGATAGACAGGTTGCCCAACTGAAAGATGAGGTGGTAAGATGAAAGAAATTAGGACTTTATTTAGACTTATACATTTGTATGAACGGAAGTTTGAGCATAAAAGACTCAACTTCACTGTTGCTGAACTGGCAGGATTTGGCTAAAGAGAAGATGGAAATGATGCTATTCATAGTTTCTATTATTCCCGTTAACTGTAGCATAACCCTTAATCTCTCAACTTATCAGCTGGCTTCATTGCTACTGGTGTACCATATCCTAAAACAAAGGAAGTGAGAGGGGTGTGCTGCCTCTTGGCTGGCAAAAAGATCTAGGTCCTAATGTACATGCTACAATTGTTTAGAGAGTGTTAGCAAATGAGGCAAGGGAATGCAGAGAAGTATGGGAGGTTATAAACACAAATTGAGATTTGATTTTTTTTATTCAGCTGTTGATTTTCACTATAAAACTGACTCCATAGTTTAGATCTGGTTACCCTTTATAAAAATCTAAACTTTTTGTATTGCTTATATTAAATGTACTAACAGTGGACTTTTCCATCTGCAGATTATACTGAATGACCAGCAGTGGCAGTGTTTCACAGCAGAGTTTCTCTGAATTGCCAAGACTGAAGCAAACAAAAAAAAAGGAAGTCTTGTGGCATACTGCATCATTTTATCAATTTATGTGGTAAGTAAAACGCCCAATCATTCTTTTAGGCATTAAAAAGATGTTCATAGCATCAGAATGTCCTCACTACTTTATAGTGGGAGCCTGTGCCTGAATATAATTTCTGTTAAGAAAGAAGTAATATGGATCACATTATGTTGGTCATGATATTTAATAAAAGACTGACTGACTCGAACTCTACTAAAACCTGCTTTAGATCCTGGTGCTAGCAATGTTCCATTCGAGGAAATTGCTGTCTTTGAGGCTGAAATGCACCATCTCACTTATGAAAAGTAGTGTTAAATTCTCACGGTAGGAAGCTCATCTAACCTCTTCTCCAACACTCTATATGTTTGACTCTGATACTCAAGATGGATTGTTGTTAAGGATAGTCCGTCTATGTACCTCCATCCCACTTTCAAGAAGGACACAGTGCTTTGACTGGTTCAGATTCCTTTACCATTCCCTCTCCTACGTGGCTGGAAGTCATGAATACAGATAGTAAGCTACTGCATAACTTCTGATATCTCATCCTCCTGTGTGGTCAGCTTCCACAAGGACAATTGGTCCAGGGGTGTCTGACATCATAAAGCTAAAGCTAAAGCAAGAAGTTGTCTGACATGAGATGCCATTCTGTTGCCTAGCAGTCTGAGATCATAAAGCTAAAGCAAGATGCTTTCTGACTAGAGGGCCACTCTGTTGCGTAGCAGCTGACATCATTAAGGTCAATCAAGATGTTGTCTGACATGAGAGCCGCTCGGTTGCCTAACAAGGAGTAGCATACATTTATCTAGGTAATTGTATGAGTTGCAGGATAGACAGGTTGCCCAACTGAAAGATGAGGTGGTAAGATGAAAGAAATTAGGACTTTATTTAGACTTATACATTTGTATGAACGGAAGTTTGAGCATAAAAGACTCAACTTCACTGTTACTGAACTGGTAGGATTTGGCTAAAGAGAAGATGGAAATGATGCTATTCATATTTTCTATTATTCCCGTTAACTGTAGCATAACCCTTAATCTCTCAACTTATCAGCTGGCTTCATTGCTACTGGTGTACCATATCCTAAAACAAAAGAAGTGAGAAGGGTGTGCTGCCTCTTGGCTGGCAAAAAGATCTAGGTCCTAATGTACATGCTACAATTGTTTAGAGAGTGTTAGCAAATGAGGCAAGGGAATGCAGAGAAGTATGGGAGGTTATAAACACAAATTGAGATTTGATTTTTTTTATTCAGCTGTTGATTTTCACTATAAAACTGACTCCATAGTTTAGATCTGGTTACCCTTTATAAAAATCTAAACGTTTTGTATTGCTTATATTAAATGTACTAACAGTGGACTTTTCCATCTGCAGATTATACTGAATGACCAGCAGTGGCAGTGTTTCACAGCAGAGTTTCTCTGAATTGCCAAGACTGAAGCAAACAAAAAAAAAAGGAAGTCTTGTGGCATACTGCATCATTTTATCAATTTATGTGGTAAGTAAAACGCCCAATCATTCTTTTAGGCATTAAAAAGATGTTCATAGCATCGGAATGTCCTCACTACTTTATAGTGGGAGCCTGTGCCTGAATATAATTTCTGTTAAGAAAGAAGTAATATGGATCACATTATGTTGGTCATGATATTTAATAAAAGACTGACTGACTCGAACTCTACTAAAACCTGCTTTAGATCCTGGTGCTAGCAATGTTCCATTCGAGGAAATTGCTGTCTTTGAGGCTGAAATGCACCATCTCACTTATGAAAAGTAGTGTAAAATTCTCACGGTAGGAAGCTCATCTAACCTCTTCTCCAACACTCTATATGTTTGACTCTGATACTCAAGATGGATTGTTGTTAAGGATAGTCCGTCTATGTACCTCCATCCCACTTTCAAGAAGGACACAGTGCTTTGACTGGTTCAGATTCCTTTACCATTCCCTCTCCTACGTGGCTGGAAGTCATGAATACAGATAGTAAGCTACTGCATAACTTCTGATATCTCATCCTCCTGTGTGGTCAGCTTCCACAAGGACAATTGGTCCAGGGGTGTCTGACATCATAAAGCTAAAGCTAAAGCAAGAAGTTGTCTGACATGAGATGCCATTCTGTTGCCTAGCAGTCTGACATCATAAAGCTAAAGCAAGATGCTTTCTGACTAGAGGGCCACTCTGTTGCGTAGCAGCTGACATCATTAAGGTCAATCAAGATGTTGTCTGACATGAGAGCCGCTCGGTTGCCTAACAAGGAGTAGGATACATTTATCTAGGTAATTGTATGAGTTGCAGGATAGACAGGTTGCCCAACTGAAAGATGAGGTGGTAAGATGAAAGAAATTAGGACTTTATTTAGACTTATACATTTGTATGAACGGAAGTTTGAGCATAAAAGACTCAACTTCACTGTTGCTGAACTGGTAGGATTTGGCTAAAGAGAAGATGGAAATGATGCTATTCATAGTTTCTATTATTTCCGTTAACTGTAGCATAACCCTTAATCTCTCAACTTATCAGCTGGCTTCATTGCTACTGGTGTACCATATCCTAAAACAAAGGAAGTGAGAGGGGTGTGCTGCCTCTTGGCTGGCAAAAAGATCTAGGTCCTAATGTACATGCTACAATTGTTTAGAGAGTGTTAGCAAATGAGGCAAGGGAATGCAGAGAAGTATGGGAGGTTATAAACACAAATTGAGATTTGATTTTTTTTCTTAAGCTGTTGATTTTCACTATAAAACTGACTCCATAGTTTAGATCTGGTTACCCTTTATAAAAATCTAAACTTTTTGTATTGCTTATATTAAATGTACTAACAGTGGACTTTTCCATCTGCAGATTATACCGAATGACCAGCAGTGGCAGTGTTTCACAGCAGAGTTTCTCTGAATTGCCAAGACTGAAGCAAACAAAAAAAAAGGAAGTCTTGTGGCATACTGCATCATTTTATCAATTTATGTGGTAAGTAAAACGCCCAATCATTCTTTTAGGCATTAAAAAGATGTTCATAGCATCAGAATGTCCTCACTACTTTATAGTGGGAGCCTGTGCCTGAATATAATTTCTGTTAAGAAAGAAGTAATATGGATCACATTATGTTGGTCATGATATTTAATAAAAGACTGACTGACTCGAACTCTACTAAAACCTGCTTTAGATCCTGGTGCTAGCAATGTTCCATTCGAGGAAATTGCTGTCTTTGAGGCTGAAATGCACCATCTCACTTATGAAAAGTAGTGTTAAATTCTCACGGTAGGAAGCTCATCTAACCTCTTCCCCAACACTCTATATGTTTGACTCTGATACTCAAGATGGATTGTTGTTAAGGATAGTCCGTCTATGTACCTCCATCCCACTTTCAAGAAGGACACAGTGCTTTGACTGGTTCAGATTCCTTTACCATTCCCTCTCCTACGTGGCTGGAAGTCATGAATACAGATAGTAAGCTACTGCATAACTTCTGATATCTCATCCTCCTGTGTGGTCAGCTTCCACAAGGACAATTGGTCCAGGGGTGTCTGACATCATAAAGCTAAAGCAAGAAGTTGTCTGACATGAGATGCCATTCTGTTGCCTAGCAGTCTGAGATCATAAAGCTAAAGCAAGATGCTTTCTGACTAGAGGGCCACTCTGTTGCGTAGCAGCTGACATCATTAAGGTCAATCAAGATGTTGTCTGACATGAGAGCCGCTCGGTTGCCTAACAAGGAGTAGCATACATTTATCTAGGTAATTGTATGAGTTGCAGGATAGACAGGTTGCCCAACTGAAAGATGAGGTGGTAAGATGAAAGCAATTAGGACTTTATTTAGACTTATACATTTGTATGAACGGAAGTTTGAGCATAAAAGACTCAACTTCACTGTTGCTGAACTGGTAGGATTTGGCTAAAGAGAAGATGGAAATGATGCTATTCATAGTTTCTATTATTCCCGTTAACTGTAGCATAACCCTTAATCTCTCAACTTATCAGCTGGCTTCATTGCTACTGGTGTACCATATCCTAAAAGAAAGGAAGTGAGAGGGGTGTGCTGCCTCTTGGCTGGCAAAAAGATCTAGGTCCTAATGTACATGCTACAATTGTTTAGAGAGTGTTAGCAAATGAGGCAAGGGAATGCAGAGAAGTATGGGAGGTTATAAACACAAATTGAGATTTGATTTTTTTTATTCAGCTGTTGATTTTCACTATAAAACTGACTCCATAGTTTAGATCTGGTTACCCTTTATAAAAATCTAAACTTTTTGTATTGCTTATATTAAATGTACTAACAGTGGACTTTTCCATCTGCAGATTATACTGAATGACCAGCAGTGGCAGTGTTTCACAGCAGAGTTTCTCTGAATTGCCAAGACTGAAGCAAACAAAAAAAAAGGAAGTCTTGTGGCATACTGCATCATTTTATCAATTTATGTGGTAAGTAAAACGCCCAATCATTCTTTTAGGCATTAAAAAGATGTTCATAGCATCGGAATGTCCTCACTACTTTATAGTGGGAGCCTGTGCCTGAATATAATTTCTGTTAAGAAAGAAGTAATATGGATCACATTATGTTGGTCATGATATTTAATAAAAGACTGACTGACTCGAACTCTACTAAACCTGCTTTAGATCCTGGTGCTAGCAATGTTCCATTCAAGGAAATTGCTGTCTTTGAGGCTGAAATGCACCATCTCACTTATGAAAAGTAGTGTTAAATTCTCACGGTAGGAAGCTCATCTAACCTCTTCTCCAACACTCTATATGTTTGACTCTGATACTCAAGATGGATTGTTGTTAAGGATAGTCCGTCTATGTACCTCCATCCCACTTTCAAGAAGGACACAGTGCTTTGACTGGTTCAGATTCCTTTACCATTCCCTCTCCTACGTGGCTGGAAGTCATGAATACAGATAGTAAGCTACTGCATAACTTCTGATATCTCATCCTCCTGTGTGGTCAGCTTCCACAAGGACAATTGGTCCAGGGGTGTCTGACATCATAAAGCTAAAGCTAAAGCAAGAAGTTGTCTGACATGAGATGCCATTCTGTTGCCTAGCAGTCTGAGATCATAAAGCTAAAGCAAGATGCTTTCTGACTAGAGGGCCACTCTGTTGCGTAGCAGCTGACATCATTAAGGTCAATCAAGATGTTGTCTGACATGAGAGCCGCTCGGTTGCCTAACAAGGAGTAGCATACATTTATCTAGGTAATTTTATGAGTTGCAGGATAGACAGGTTGCCCAACTGAAAGATGAGGTGGTAAGATGAAAGAAATTAGGACTTTATTTAGACTTATACATTTGTATGAACGGAAGTTTGAGCATAAAAGACTCAACTTCACTGTTGCTGAACTGGTGGGATTTGGCTAAAGAGAAGATGGAAATGATGCTATTCATAGTTTCTATTATTCCCGTTAACTGTAGCATAACCCTTAATCTCTCAACTTATCAGCTGGCTTCATTGCTACTGGTGTACCATATCCTAAAACAAAGGAAGTGAGAAGGGTGTGCTGCCTCTTGGCTGGCAAAAAGATCTAGGTCCTAATGTACATGCTACAATTGTTTAGAGAGTGTTAGCAAATGAGGCAAGGGAATGCAGAGAAGTATGGGAGGTTATAAACACAAATTGAGATTTGATTTTTTTTCTTCAGCTGTTGATTTTCACTATAAAACTGACTCCATAGTTTAGATCTGGTTACCCTTTATAAAAATCTAAACTTTTTGTATTGCTTATATTAAATGTACTAACAGTGGACTTTTCCATCTGCAGATTATACTGAATGACCAGCAGTGGCAGTGTTTCACAGCAGAGTTTCTCTGAATTGCCAAGACTGAAGCAAACAAAAAAAAAAGGAAGTCTTGTGGCATACTGCATCATTTTATCAATTTATGTGGTAAGTAAAACGCCCAATCATTCTTTTAGGCATTAAAAAGATGTTCATAGCATCGGAATGTCCTCACTACTTTATAGTGGGAGCCTGTGCCTGAATATAATTTCTGTTAAGAAAGAAGTAATATGGATCACATTATGTTGGTCATGATATTTAATAAAAGACTGACTGACTCGAACTCTACTAAACCTGCTTTAGATCCTGGTGCTAGCAATGTTCCATTCAAGGAAATTGCTGTCTTTGAGGCTGAAATGCACCATCTCACTTATGAAAAGTAGTGTTAAATTCTCACGGTAGGAAGCTCATCTAACCTCTTCTCCAACACTCTATATGTTTGACTCTGATACTCAAGATGGATTGTTGTTAAGGATAGTCCGTCTATGTACCTCCATCCCACTTTCAAGAAGGACACAGTGCTTTGACTGGTTCAGATTCCTTTACCATTCCCTCTCCTACGTGGCTGGAAGTCATGAATACAGATAGTAAGCTACTGCATAACTTCTGATATCTCATCCTCCTGTGTGGTCAGCTTCCACAAGGACAATTGGTCCAGGGGTGTCTGACATCATAAAGCTAAAGCTAAAGCAAGAAGTTGTCTGACATGAGATGCCATTCTGTTGCCTAGCAGTCTGAGATCATAAAGCTAAAGCAAGATGCTTTCTGACTAGAGGGCCACTCTGTTGCGTAGCAGCTGACATCATTAAGGTCAATCAAGATGTTGTCTGACATGAGAGCCGCTCGGTTGCCTAACAAGGAGTAGCATACATTTATCTAGGTAATTGTATGAGTTGCAGGATAGACAGGTTGCCCAACTGAAAGATGAGGTGGTAAGATGAAAGAAATTAGGACTTTATTTAGACTTATACATTTGTATGAACGGAAGTTTGAGCATAAAAGACTCAACTTCACTGTTGCTGAACTGGTAGGATTTGGCTAAAGAGAAGATGGAAATGATGCTATTCATAGTTTCTATTATTCCCGTTAACTGTAGCATAACCCTTAATCTCTCAACTTATCAGCTGGCTTCATTGCTACTGGTGTACCATATCCTAAAACAAAGGAAGTGAGAGGGGTGTGCTGCCTCTTGGCTGGCAAAAAGATCTAGGTCCTAATGTACATGCTACAATTGTTTAGAGAGTGTTAGCAAATGAGGCAAGGGAATGCAGAGAAGTATGGGAGGTTATAAACACAAATTGAGATTTGATTTTTTTTATTCAGCTGTTGATTTTCACTATAAAACTGACTCCATAGTTTAGATCTGGTTACCCTTTATAAAAATCTAAACTTTTTGTATTGCTTATATTAAATGTACTAACAGTGGACTTTTCCACCTGCAGATTATACTGAATGACCAGCAGTGGCAGTGTTTCACAGCAGAGTTTCTCTGAATTGCCAAGACTGAAGCAAACAAAAGAAAAAAGGAAGTCTTGTGGCATACTGCATCATTTTATCAATTTATGTGGTAAGTAAAACGCCCAATCATTCTTTTAGGCATTAAAAAGATGTTCATAGCATCGGAATGTCCTCACTACTTTATAGTGGGAGCCTGTGCCTGAATATAATTTCTGTTAAGAAAGAAGTAATATGGATCACATTATGTTGGTCATGATATTTAATAAAAGACTGACTGACTCGAACTCTACTAAAACCTGCTTTAGATCCTGGTGCTAGCAATGTTCCATTCGAGGAAATTGCTGTCTTTGAGGCTGAAATGCACCATCTCACTTATGAAAAGTAGTGTTAAATTCTCACGGTAGGAAGCTCATCTAACCTCTTCTCCAACACTCTATATGTTTGACTCTGATACTCAAGATGGATTGTTGTTAAGGATAGTCCGTCTATGTACCTCCATCCCACTTTCAAGAAGGACACAGTGCTTTGACTGGTTCAGATTCCTTTACCATTCCCTCTCCTACGTGGCTGGAAGTCATGAATACAGATAGTAAGCTACTGCATAACTTCTGATATCTCATCCTCCTGTGTGGTCAGCTTCCACAAGGACAATTGGTCCAGGGGTGTCTGACATCATAAAGCTAAAGCTAAAGCAAGAAGTTGTCTGACATGAGATGCCATTCTGTTGCCTAGCAGTCTGAGATCATAAAGCTAAAGCAAGATGCTTTCTGACTAGAGGGCCACTCTGTTGCGTAGCAGCTGACATCATTAAGGTCAATCAAGATGTTGTCTGACATGAGAGCCGCTCGGTTGCCTAACAAGGAGTAGCATACATTTATCTAGGTAATTGTATGAGTTGCAGGATAGACAGGTTGCCCAACTGAAAGATGAGGTGGTAAGATGAAAGAAATTAGGACTTTATTTAGACTTATACATTTGTATGAACGGAAGTTTGAGCATAAAAGACTCAACTTCACTGTTGCTGAACTGGCAGGATTTGGCTAAAGAGAAGATGGAAATGATGCTATTCATAGTTTCTATTATTCCCGTTAACTGTAGCATAACCCTTAATCTCTCAACTTATCAGCTGGCTTCATTGCTACTGGTGTACCATATCCTAAAACAAAGGAAGTGAGAGGGGTGTGCTGCCTCTTGGCTGGCAAAAAGATCTAGGTCCTAATGTACATGCTACAATTGTTTAGAGAGTGTTAGCAAATGAGGCAAGGGAATGCAGAGAAGTATGGGAGGTTATAAACACAAATTGAGATTTGATTTTTTTTATTCAGCTGTTGATTTTCACTATAAAACTGACTCCATAGTTTAGATCTGGTTACCCTTTATAAAAATCTAAACTTTTTGTATTGCTTATATTAAATGTACTAACAGTGGACTTTTCCATCTGCAGATTATACTGAATGACCAGCAGTGGCAGTGTTTCACAGCAGAGTTTCTCTGAATTGCCAAGACTGAAGCAAACAAAAAAAAAGGAAGTCTTGTGGCATACTGCATCATTTTATCAATTTATGTGGTAAGTAAAACGCCCAATCATTCTTTTAGGCATTAAAAAGATGTTCATAGCATCAGAATGTCCTCACTACTTTATAGTGGGAGCCTGTGCCTGAATATAATTTCTGTTAAGAAAGAAGTAATATGGATCACATTATGTTGGTCATGATATTTAATAAAAGACTGACTGACTCGAACTCTACTAAAACCTGCTTTAGATCCTGGTGCTAGCAATGTTCCATTCGAGGAAATTGCTGTCTTTGAGGCTGAAATGCACCATCTCACTTATGAAAAGTAGTGTTAAATTCTCACGGTAGGAAGCTCATCTAACCTCTTCTCCAACACTCTATATGTTTGACTCTGATACTCAAGATGGATTGTTGTTAAGGATAGTCCGTCTATGTACCTCCATCCCACTTTCAAGAAGGACACAGTGCTTTGACTGGTTCAGATTCCTTTACCATTCCCTCTCCTACGTGGCTGGAAGTCATGAATACAGATAGTAAGCTACTGCATAACTTCTGATATCTCATCCTCCTGTGTGGTCAGCTTCCACAAGGACAATTGGTCCAGGGGTGTCTGACATCATAAAGCTAAAGCTAAAGCAAGAAGTTGTCTGACATGAGATGCCATTCTGTTGCCTAGCAGTCTGAGATCATAAAGCTAAAGCAAGATGCTTTCTGACTAGAGGGCCACTCTGTTGCGTAGCAGCTGACATCATTAAGGTCAATCAAGATGTTGTCTGACATGAGAGCCGCTCGGTTGCCTAACAAGGAGTAGCATACATTTATCTAGGTAATTGTATGAGTTGCAGGATAGACAGGTTGCCCAACTGAAAGATGAGGTGGTAAGATGAAAGAAATTAGGACTTTATTTAGACTTATACATTTGTATGAACGGAAGTTTGAGCATAAAAGACTCAACTTCACTGTTACTGAACTGGTAGGATTTGGCTAAAGAGAAGATGGAAATGATGCTATTCATATTTTCTATTATTCCCGTTAACTGTAGCATAACCCTTAATCTCTCAACTTATCAGCTGGCTTCATTGCTACTGGTGTACCATATCCTAAAACAAAAGAAGTGAGAAGGGTGTGCTGCCTCTTGGCTGGCAAAAAGATCTAGGTCCTAATGTACATGCTACAATTGTTTAGAGAGTGTTAGCAAATGAGGCAAGGGAATGCAGAGAAGTATGGGAGGTTATAAACACAAATTGAGATTTGATTTTTTTTATTCAGCTGTTGATTTTCACTATAAAACTGACTCCATAGTTTAGATCTGGTTACCCTTTATAAAAATCTAAACGTTTTGTATTGCTTATATTAAATGTACTAACAGTGGACTTTTCCATCTGCAGATTATACTGAATGACCAGCAGTGGCAGTGTTTCACAGCAGAGTTTCTCTGAATTGCCAAGACTGAAGCAAACAAAAAAAAAAGGAAGTCTTGTGGCATACTGCATCATTTTATCAATTTATGTGGTAAGTAAAACGCCCAATCATTCTTTTAGGCATTAAAAAGATGTTCATAGCATCGGAATGTCCTCACTACTTTATAGTGGGAGCCTGTGCCTGAATATAATTTCTGTTAAGAAAGAAGTAATATGGATCACATTATGTTGGTCATGATATTTAATAAAAGACTGACTGACTCGAACTCTACTAAAACCTGCTTTAGATCCTGGTGCTAGCAATGTTCCATTCGAGGAAATTGCTGTCTTTGAGGCTGAAATGCACCATCTCACTTATGAAAAGTAGTGTAAAATTCTCACGGTAGGAAGCTCATCTAACCTCTTCTCCAACACTCTATATGTTTGACTCTGATACTCAAGATGGATTGTTGTTAAGGATAGTCCGTCTATGTACCTCCATCCCACTTTCAAGAAGGACACAGTGCTTTGACTGGTTCAGATTCCTTTACCATTCCCTCTCCTACGTGGCTGGAAGTCATGAATACAGATAGTAAGCTACTGCATAACTTCTGATATCTCATCCTCCTGTGTGGTCAGCTTCCACAAGGACAATTGGTCCAGGGGTGTCTGACATCATAAAGCTAAAGCTAAAGCAAGAAGTTGTCTGACATGAGATGCCATTCTGTTGCCTAGCAGTCTGACATCATAAAGCTAAAGCAAGATGCTTTCTGACTAGAGGGCCACTCTGTTGCGTAGCAGCTGACATCATTAAGGTCAATCAAGATGTTGTCTGACATGAGAGCCGCTCGGTTGCCTAACAAGGAGTAGGATACATTTATCTAGGTAATTGTATGAGTTGCAGGATAGACAGGTTGCCCAACTGAAAGATGAGGTGGTAAGATGAAAGAAATTAGGACTTTATTTAGACTTATACATTTGTATGAACGGAAGTTTGAGCATAAAAGACTCAACTTCACTGTTGCTGAACTGGTAGGATTTGGCTAAAGAGAAGATGGAAATGATGCTATTCATAGTTTCTATTATTTCCGTTAACTGTAGCATAACCCTTAATCTCTCAACTTATCAGCTGGCTTCATTGCTACTGGTGTACCATATCCTAAAACAAAGGAAGTGAGAGGGGTATGCTGCCTCTTGGCTGGCAAAAAGATCTAGGTCCTAATGTACATGCTACAATTGTTTAGAGAGTGTTAGCAAATGAGGCAAGGGAATGCAGAGAAGTATGGGAGGTTATAAACACAAATTGAGATTTGATTTTTTTTCTTAAGCTGTTGATTTTCACTATAAAACTGACTCCATAGTTTAGATCTGGTTACCCTTTATAAAAATCTAAACTTTTTGTATTGCTTATATTAAATGTACTAACAGTGGACTTTTCCATCTGCAGATTATACCGAATGACCAGCAGTGGCAGTGTTTCACAGCAGAGTTTCTCTGAATTGCCAAGACTGAAGCAAACAAAAAAAAAGGAAGTCTTGTGGCATACTGCATCATTTTATCAATTTATGTGGTAAGTAAAACGCCCAATCATTCTTTTAGGCATTAAAAAGATGTTCATAGCATCAGAATGTCCTCACTACTTTATAGTGGGAGCCTGTGCCTGAATATAATTTCTGTTAAGAAAGAAGTAATATGGATCACATTATGTTGGTCATGATATTTAATAAAAGACTGACTGACTCGAACTCTACTAAAACCTGCTTTAGATCCTGGTGCTAGCAATGTTCCATTCGAGGAAATTGCTGTCTTTGAGGCTGAAATGCACCATCTCACTTATGAAAAGTAGTGTTAAATTCTCACGGTAGGAAGCTCATCTAACCTCTTCCCCAACACTCTATATGTTTGACTCTGATACTCAAGATGGATTGTTGTTAAGGATAGTCCGTCTATGTACCTCCATCCCACTTTCAAGAAGGACACAGTGCTTTGACTGGTTCAGATTCCTTTACCATTCCCTCTCCTACGTGGCTGGAAGTCATGAATACAGATAGTAAGCTACTGCATAACTTCTGATATCTCATCCTCCTGTGTGGTCAGCTTCCACAAGGACAATTGGTCCAGGGGTGTCTGACATCATAAAGCTAAAGCAAGAAGTTGTCTGACATGAGATGCCATTCTGTTGCCTAGCAGTCTGAGATCATAAAGCTAAAGCAAGATGCTTTCTGACTAGAGGGCCACTCTGTTGCGTAGCAGCTGACATCATTAAGGTCAATCAAGATGTTGTCTGACATGAGAGCCGCTCGGTTGCCTAACAAGGAGTAGCATACATTTATCTAGGTAATTGTATGAGTTGCAGGATAGACAGGTTGCCCAACTGAAAGATGAGGTGGTAAGATGAAAGCAATTAGGACTTTATTTAGACTTATACATTTGTATGAACGGAAGTTTGAGCATAAAAGACTCAACTTCACTGTTGCTGAACTGGTAGGATTTGGCTAAAGAGAAGATGGAAATGATGCTATTCATAGTTTCTATTATTCCCGTTAACTGTAGCATAACCCTTAATCTCTCAACTTATCAGCTGGCTTCATTGCTACTGGTGTACCATATCCTAAAAGAAAGGAAGTGAGAGGGGTGTGCTGCCTCTTGGCTGGCAAAAAGATCTAGGTCCTAATGTACATGCTACAATTGTTTAGAGAGTGTTAGCAAATGAGGCAAGGGAATGCAGAGAAGTATGGGAGGTTATAAACACAAATTGAGATTTGATTTTTTTTATTCAGCTGTTGATTTTCACTATAAAACTGACTCCATAGTTTAGATCTGGTTACCCTTTATAAAAATCTAAACTTTTTGTATTGCTTATATTAAATGTACTAACAGTGGACTTTTCCATCTGCAGATTATACTGAATGACCAGCAGTGGCAGTGTTTCACAGCAGAGTTTCTCTGAATTGCCAAGACTGAAGCAAACAAAAAAAAAGGAAGTCTTGTGGCATACTGCATCATTTTATCAATTTATGTGGTAAGTAAAACGCCCAATCATTCTTTTAGGCATTAAAAAGATGTTCATAGCATCGGAATGTCCTCACTACTTTATAGTGGGAGCCTGTGCCTGAATATAATTTCTGTTAAGAAAGAAGTAATATGGATCACATTATGTTGGTCATGATATTTAATAAAAGACTGACTGACTCGAACTCTACTAAACCTGCTTTAGATCCTGGTGCTAGCAATGTTCCATTCAAGGAAATTGCTGTCTTTGAGGCTGAAATGCACCATCTCACTTATGAAAAGTAGTGTTAAATTCTCACGGTAGGAAGCTCATCTAACCTCTTCTCCAACACTCTATATGTTTGACTCTGATACTCAAGATGGATTGTTGTTAAGGATAGTCCGTC
Source organism: Lissotriton vulgaris (assembly GCF_964263255.1). Taxonomy (NCBI): domain Eukaryota; kingdom Metazoa; phylum Chordata; class Amphibia; order Caudata; family Salamandridae; genus Lissotriton; species Lissotriton vulgaris. Next base: position 630,551,138 of record NC_141699.1, on the reverse strand, counting down.
TATGTACCTCCATCCCACTTTCAAGAAGGACACAGTGCTTTGACTGGTTCAGATTCCTTTACCATTCCCTCTCCTACGTGGCTGGAAGTCATGAATACAGATAGTAAGCTACTGCATAACTTCTGATATCTCATCCTCCTGTGTGGTCAGCTTCCACAAGGACAATTGGTCCAGGGGTGTCTGACATCATAAAGCTAAAGCTAAAGCAAGAAGTTGTCTGACATGAGATGCCATTCTGTTGCCTAGCAGTCTGAGATCATAAAGCTAAAGCAAGATGCTTTCTGACTAGAGGGCCACTCTGTTGCGTAGCAGCTGACATCATTAAGGTCAATCAAGATGTTGTCTGACATGAGAGCCGCTCGGTTGCCTAACAAGGAGTAGCATACATTTATCTAGGTAATTTTATGAGTTGCAGGATAGACAGGTTGCCCAACTGAAAGATGAGGTGGTAAGATGAAAGAAATTAGGACTTTATTTAGACTTATACATTTGTATGAACGGAAGTTTGAGCATAAAAGACTCAACTTCACTGTTGCTGAACTGGTGGGATTTGGCTAAAGAGAAGATGGAAATGATGCTATTCATAGTTTCTATTATTCCCGTTAACTGTAGCATAACCCTTAATCTCTCAACTTATCAGCTGGCTTCATTGCTACTGGTGTACCATATCCTAAAACAAAGGAAGTGAGAAGGGTGTGCTGCCTCTTGGCTGGCAAAAAGATCTAGGTCCTAATGTACATGCTACAATTGTTTAGAGAGTGTTAGCAAATGAGGCAAGGGAATGCAGAGAAGTATGGGAGGTTATAAACACAAATTGAGATTTGATTTTTTTTCTTCAGCTGTTGATTTTCACTATAAAACTGACTCCATAGTTTAGATCTGGTTACCCTTTATAAAAATCTAAACTTTTTGTATTGCTTATATTAAATGTACTAACAGTGGACTTTTCCATCTGCAGATTATACTGAATGACCAGCAGTGGCAGTGTTTCACAGCAGAGTTTCTCTGAATTGCCAAGACTGAAGCAAACAAAAAAAAAAGGAAGTCTTGTGGCATACTGCATCATTTTATCAATTTATGTGGTAAGTAAAACGCCCAATCATTCTTTTAGGCATTAAAAAGATGTTCATAGCATCGGAATGTCCTCACTACTTTATAGTGGGAGCCTGTGCCTGAATATAATTTCTGTTAAGAAAGAAGTAATATGGATCACATTATGTTGGTCATGATATTTAATAAAAGACTGACTGACTCGAACTCTACTAAACCTGCTTTAGATCCTGGTGCTAGCAATGTTCCATTCAAGGAAATTGCTGTCTTTGAGGCTGAAATGCACCATCTCACTTATGAAAAGTAGTGTTAAATTCTCACGGTAGGAAGCTCATCTAACCTCTTCTCCAACACTCTATATGTTTGACTCTGATACTCAAGATGGATTGTTGTTAAGGATAGTCCGTCTATGTACCTCCATCCCACTTTCAAGAAGGACACAGTGCTTTGACTGGTTCAGATTCCTTTACCATTCCCTCTCCTACGTGGCTGGAAGTCATGAATACAGATAGTAAGCTACTGCATAACTTCTGATATCTCATCCTCCTGTGTGGTCAGCTTCCACAAGGACAATTGGTCCAGGGGTGTCTGACATCATAAAGCTAAAGCTAAAGCAAGAAGTTGTCTGACATGAGATGCCATTCTGTTGCCTAGCAGTCTGAGATCATAAAGCTAAAGCAAGATGCTTTCTGACTAGAGGGCCACTCTGTTGCGTAGCAGCTGACATCATTAAGGTCAATCAAGATGTTGTCTGACATGAGAGCCGCTCGGTTGCCTAACAAGGAGTAGCATACATTTATCTAGGTAATTGTATGAGTTGCAGGATAGACAGGTTGCCCAACTGAAAGATGAGGTGGTAAGATGAAAGAAATTAGGACTTTATTTAGACTTATACATTTGTATGAACGGAAGTTTGAGCATAAAAGACTCAACTTCACTGTTGCTGAACTGGTAGGATTTGGCTAAAGAGAAGATGGAAATGATGCTATTCATAGTTTCTATTATTCCCGTTAACTGTAGCATAACCCTTAATCTCTCAACTTATCAGCTGGCTTCATTGCTACTGGTGTACCATATCCTAAAACAAAGGAAGTGAGAGGGGTGTGCTGCCTCTTGGCTGGCAAAAAGATCTAGGTCCTAATGTACATGCTACAATTGTTTAGAGAGTGTTAGCAAATGAGGCAAGGGAATGCAGAGAAGTATGGGAGGTTATAAACACAAATTGAGATTTGATTTTTTTTATTCAGCTGTTGATTTTCACTATAAAACTGACTCCATAGTTTAGATCTGGTTACCCTTTATAAAAATCTAAACTTTTTGTATTGCTTATATTAAATGTACTAACAGTGGACTTTTCCACCTGCAGATTATACTGAATGACCAGCAGTGGCAGTGTTTCACAGCAGAGTTTCTCTGAATTGCCAAGACTGAAGCAAACAAAAGAAAAAAGGAAGTCTTGTGGCATACTGCATCATTTTATCAATTTATGTGGTAAGTAAAACGCCCAATCATTCTTTTAGGCATTAAAAAGATGTTCATAGCATCGGAATGTCCTCACTACTTTATAGTGGGAGCCTGTGCCTGAATATAATTTCTGTTAAGAAAGAAGTAATATGGATCACATTATGTTGGTCATGATATTTAATAAAAGACTGACTGACTCGAACTCTACTAAAACCTGCTTTAGATCCTGGTGCTAGCAATGTTCCATTCGAGGAAATTGCTGTCTTTGAGGCTGAAATGCACCATCTCACTTATGAAAAGTAGTGTTAAATTCTCACGGTAGGAAGCTCATCTAACCTCTTCTCCAACACTCTATATGTTTGACTCTGATACTCAAGATGGATTGTTGTTAAGGATAGTCCGTCTATGTACCTCCATCCCACTTTCAAGAAGGACACAGTGCTTTGACTGGTTCAGATTCCTTTACCATTCCCTCTCCTACGTGGCTGGAAGTCATGAATACAGATAGTAAGCTACTGCATAACTTCTGATATCTCATCCTCCTGTGTGGTCAGCTTCCACAAGGACAATTGGTCCAGGGGTGTCTGACATCATAAAGCTAAAGCTAAAGCAAGAAGTTGTCTGACATGAGATGCCATTCTGTTGCCTAGCAGTCTGAGATCATAAAGCTAAAGCAAGATGCTTTCTGACTAGAGGGCCACTCTGTTGCGTAGCAGCTGACATCATTAAGGTCAATCAAGATGTTGTCTGACATGAGAGCCGCTCGGTTGCCTAACAAGGAGTAGCATACATTTATCTAGGTAATTGTATGAGTTGCAGGATAGACAGGTTGCCCAACTGAAAGATGAGGTGGTAAGATGAAAGAAATTAGGACTTTATTTAGACTTATACATTTGTATGAACGGAAGTTTGAGCATAAAAGACTCAACTTCACTGTTGCTGAACTGGCAGGATTTGGCTAAAGAGAAGATGGAAATGATGCTATTCATAGTTTCTATTATTCCCGTTAACTGTAGCATAACCCTTAATCTCTCAACTTATCAGCTGGCTTCATTGCTACTGGTGTACCATATCCTAAAACAAAGGAAGTGAGAGGGGTGTGCTGCCTCTTGGCTGGCAAAAAGATCTAGGTCCTAATGTACATGCTACAATTGTTTAGAGAGTGTTAGCAAATGAGGCAAGGGAATGCAGAGAAGTATGGGAGGTTATAAACACAAATTGAGATTTGATTTTTTTTATTCAGCTGTTGATTTTCACTATAAAACTGACTCCATAGTTTAGATCTGGTTACCCTTTATAAAAATCTAAACTTTTTGTATTGCTTATATTAAATGTACTAACAGTGGACTTTTCCATCTGCAGATTATACTGAATGACCAGCAGTGGCAGTGTTTCACAGCAGAGTTTCTCTGAATTGCCAAGACTGAAGCAAACAAAAAAAAAGGAAGTCTTGTGGCATACTGCATCATTTTATCAATTTATGTGGTAAGTAAAACGCCCAATCATTCTTTTAGGCATTAAAAAGATGTTCATAGCATCAGAATGTCCTCACTACTTTATAGTGGGAGCCTGTGCCTGAATATAATTTCTGTTAAGAAAGAAGTAATATGGATCACATTATGTTGGTCATGATATTTAATAAAAGACTGACTGACTCGAACTCTACTAAAACCTGCTTTAGATCCTGGTGCTAGCAATGTTCCATTCGAGGAAATTGCTGTCTTTGAGGCTGAAATGCACCATCTCACTTATGAAAAGTAGTGTTAAATTCTCACGGTAGGAAGCTCATCTAACCTCTTCTCCAACACTCTATATGTTTGACTCTGATACTCAAGATGGATTGTTGTTAAGGATAGTCCGTCTATGTACCTCCATCCCACTTTCAAGAAGGACACAGTGCTTTGACTGGTTCAGATTCCTTTACCATTCCCTCTCCTACGTGGCTGGAAGTCATGAATACAGATAGTAAGCTACTGCATAACTTCTGATATCTCATCCTCCTGTGTGGTCAGCTTCCACAAGGACAATTGGTCCAGGGGTGTCTGACATCATAAAGCTAAAGCAAGAAGTTGTCTGACATGAGATGCCATTCTGTTGCCTAGCAGTCTGACATCATAAAGCTAAAGCAAGATGCTTTCTGACTAGAGGGCCACTCTGTTGCGTAGCAGCTGACATCATTAAGGTCAATCAAGATGTTGTCTGACATGAGAGCCGCTCGGTTGCCTAACAAGGAGTAGGATACATTTATCTAGGTAATTGTATGAGTTGCAGGATAGACAGGTTGCCCAACTGAAAGATGAGGTGGTAAGATGAAAGAAATTAGGACTTTATTTAGACTTATACATTTGTATGAACGGAAGTTTGAGCATAAAAGACTCAACTTCACTGTTGCTGAACTGGTAGGATTTGGCTAAAGAGAAGATGGAAATGATGCTATTCATAGTTTCTATTATTCCCGTTAACTGTAGCATAACCCTTAATCTCTCAACTTATCAGCTGGCTTCATTGCTACTGGTGTACCATATCCTAAAACAAAGGAAGTGAGAAGGGTGTGCTGCCTCTTGGCTGGCAAAAAGATCTAGGTCCTAATGTACATGCTACAATTGTTTAGAGAGTGTTAGCAAATGAGGCAAGGGAATGCAGAGAAGTATGGGAGGTTATAAACACAAATTGAGATTTGATTTTTTTTCTTCAGCTGTTGATTTTCACTATAAAACTGACTCCATAGTTTAGATCTGGTTACCCTTTATAAAAATCTAAACTTTTTGTATTGCTTATATTAAATGTACTAACAGTGGACTTTTCCATCTGCAGATTATACTGAATGACCAGCAGTGGCAGTGTTTCACAGCAGAGTTTCTCTGAATTGCCAAGACTGAAGCAAACAAAAAAAAAAGGAAGTCTTGTGGCATACTGCATCATTTTATCAATTTATGTGGTAAGTAAAACGCCCAATCATTCTTTTAGGCATTAAAAAGATGTTCATAGCATCAGAATGTCCTCACTACTTTATAGTGGGAGCCTGTGCCTGAATATAATTTCTGTTAAGAAAGAAGTAATATGGATCACATTATGTTGGTCATGATATTTAATAAAAGACTGACTGACTCGAACTCTACTAAAACCTGCTTTAGATCCTGGTGCTAGCAATGTTCCATTCGAGGAAATAGCTGTCTTTGAGGCTGAAATGCACCATCTCACTTATGAAAAGTAGTGTTAAATTCTCACGGTAGGAAGTTCATCTAACCTCTTCTCCTGCACTCTATATGTTTGACTCTGATACTCAAGATGGATTGTTGTTAAGGATAGTCCGTCTATGTACCTCCATCCCACTTTGAAGAAGGACACAGTGCTTTGACTGGTTCAGATTCCTTTACCATTCCCTCTCCTACGTGGCTGGAAGTCATGAATACAGATAGTAAGCTACTGCATAACTTCTGATATCTCATCCTCCTGTGTGGTCAGCTTCCACAAGGACAATTGGTCCAGGGGTGTCTGACATCATAAAGCTAAAGCTAAAGCAAGAAGTTGTCTGACATGAGATGCCATTCTGTTGCCTAGCAGTCTGACATCATAAAGCTAAAGCAAGATGCTTTCTGACTAGAGGGCCACTCTGTTGCGTAGCAGCTGACATCATTAAGGTCAATCAAGATGTTGTCTGACATGAGAGCCGCTCGGTTGCCTAACAAGGAGTAGGATACATTTATCTAGGTAATTGTATGAGTTGCAGGATAGACAGGTTGCCCAACTGAAAGATGAGGTGGTAAGATGAAAGAAATTAGGACTTTATTTAGACTTATACATTTGTATGAACGGAAGTTTGAGCATAAAAGACTCAACTTCACTGTTGCTGAACTGGTAGGATTTGGCTAAAGAGAAGATGGAAATGATGCTATTCATAGTTTCTATTATTCCCGTTAACTGTAGCATAACCCTTAATCTCTCAACTTATCAGCTGGCTTCATTGCTACTGGTGTACCATATCCTAAAACAAAGGAAGTGAGAGGGGTGTGCTGCCTCTTGGCTGGCAAAAAGATCTAGGTCCTAATGTACATGCTACAATTGTTTAGAGAGTGTTAGCAAATGAGGCAAGGGAATGCAGAGAAGTATGGGAGGTTATAAACACAAATTGAGATTTGATTTTTTTTCTTCAGCTGTTGATTTTCACTATAAAACTGACTCCATAGTTTAGATCTGGTTACCCTTTATAAAAATCTAAACTTTTTGTATTGCTTATATTAAATGTACTAACAGTGGACTTTTCCATCTGCAGATTATACTGAATGACCAGCAGTGGCAGTGTTTCACAGCAGAGTTTCTCTGAATTGCCAAGACTGAAGCAAACAAAAAAAAAAGGAAGTCTTGTGGCATACTGCATCATTTTATCAATTTATGTGGTAAGTAAAACGCCCAATCATTCTTTTAGGCATTAAAAAGATGTTCATAGCATCGGAATGTCCTCACTACTTTATAGTGGGAGCCTGTGCCTGAATATAATTTCTGTTAAGAAAGAAGTAATATGGATCACATTATGTTGGTCATGATATTTAATAAAAGACTGACTGACTCGAACTCTACTAAAACCTGCTTTAGATCCTGGTGCTAGCAATGTTCCATTCGAGGAAATTGCTGTCTTTGAGGCTGAAATGCACCATCTCACTTATGAAAAGTAGTGTTAAATTCTCACGGTAGGAAGCTCATCTAACCTCTTCTCCAACACTCTATATGTTTGACTCTGATACTCAAGATGGATTGTTGTTAAGGATAGTCCGTCTATGTACCTCCATCCCACTTTCAAGAAGGACACAGTGCTTTGACTGGTTCAGATTCCTTTACCATTCCCTCTCCTACGTGGCTGGAAGTCATGAATACAGATAGTAAGCTACTGCATAACTTCTGATATCTCATCCTCCTGTGTGGTCAGCTTCCACAAGGACAATTGGTCCAGGGGTGTCTGACATCATAAAGCTAAAGCAAGAAGTTGTCTGACATGAGATGCCATTCTGTTGCCTAGCAGTCTGAGATCATAAAGCTAAAGCAAGATGCTTTCTGACTAGAGGGCCACTCTGTTGCGTAGCAGCTGACATCATTAAGGTCAATCAAGATGTTGTCTGACATGAGAGCCGCTCGGTTGCCTAACAAGGAGTAGCATACATTTATCTAGGTAATTGTATGAGTTGCAGGATAGACAGGTTGCCCAACTGAAAGATGAGGTGGTAAGATGAAAGCAATTAGGACTTTATTTAGACTTATACATTTGTATGAACGGAAGTTTGAGCATAAAAGACTCAACTTCACTGTTGCTGAACTGGTAGGATTTGGCTAAAGAGAAGATGGAAATGATGCTATTCATAGTTTCTATTATTCCCGTTAACTGTAGCATAACCCTTAATCTCTCAACTTATCAGCTGGCTTCATTGCTACTGGTGTACCATATCCTAAAAGAAAGGAAGTGAGAGGGGTGTGCTGCCTCTTGGCTGGCAAAAAGATCTAGGTCCTAATGTACATGCTACAATTGTTTAGAGAGTGTTAGCAAATGAGGCAAGGGAATGCAGAGAAGTATGGGAGGTTATAAACACAAATTGAGATTTGATTTTTTTTATTCAGCTGTTGATTTTCACTATAAAACTGACTCCATAGTTTAGATCTGGTTACCCTTTATAAAAATCTAAACTTTTTGTATTGCTTATATTAAATGTACTAACAGTGGACTTTTCCATCTGCAGATTATACTGAATGACCAGCAGTGGCAGTGTTTCACAGCAGAGTTTCTCTGAATTGCCAAGACTGAAGCAAACAAAAAAAAAGGAAGTCTTGTGGCATACTGCATCATTTTATCAATTTATGTGGTAAGTAAAACGCCCAATCATTCTTTTAGGCATTAAAAAGATGTTCATAGCATCGGAATGTCCTCACTACTTTATAGTGGGAGCCTGTGCCTGAATATAATTTCTGTTAAGAAAGAAGTAATATGGATCACATTATGTTGGTCATGATATTTAATAAAAGACTGACTGACTCGAACTCTACTAAACCTGCTTTAGATCCTGGTGCTAGCAATGTTCCATTCAAGGAAATTGCTGTCTTTGAGGCTGAAATGCACCATCTCACTTATGAAAAGTAGTGTTAAATTCTCACGGTAGGAAGCTCATCTAACCTCTTCTCCAACACTCTATATGTTTGACTCTGATACTCAAGATGGATTGTTGTTAAGGATAGTCCGTCTATGTACCTCCATCCCACTTTCAAGAAGGACACAGTGCTTTGACTGGTTCAGATTCCTTTACCATTCCCTCTCCTACGTGGCTGGAAGTCATGAATACAGATAGTAAGCTACTGCATAACTTCTGATATCTCATCCTCCTGTGTGGTCAGCTTCCACAAGGACAATTGGTCCAGGGGTGTCTGACATCATAAAGCTAAAGCTAAAGCAAGAAGTTGTCTGACATGAGATGCCATTCTGTTGCCTAGCAGTCTGAGATCATAAAGCTAAAGCAAGATGCTTTCTGACTAGAGGGCCACTCTGTTGCGTAGCAGCTGACATCATTAAGGTCAATCAAGATGTTGTCTGACATGAGAGCCGCTCGGTTGCCTAACAAGGAGTAGCATACATTTATCTAGGTAATTTTATGAGTTGCAGGATAGACAGGTTGCCCAACTGAAAGATGAGGTGGTAAGATGAAAGAAATTAGGACTTTATTTAGACTTATACATTTGTATGAACGGAAGTTTGAGCATAAAAGACTCAACTTCACTGTTGCTGAACTGGTGGGATTTGGCTAAAGAGAAGATGGAAATGATGCTATTCATAGTTTCTATTATTCCCGTTAACTGTAGCATAACCCTTAATCTCTCAACTTATCAGCTGGCTTCATTGCTACTGGTGTACCATATCCTAAAACAAAGGAAGTGAGAAGGGTGTGCTGCCTCTTGGCTGGCAAAAAGATCTAGGTCCTAATGTACATGCTACAATTGTTTAGAGAGTGTTAGCAAATGAGGCAAGGGAATGCAGAGAAGTATGGGAGGTTATAAACACAAATTGAGATTTGATTTTTTTTCTTCAGCTGTTGATTTTCACTATAAAACTGACTCCATAGTTTAGATCTGGTTACCCTTTATAAAAATCTAAACTTTTTGTATTGCTTATATTAAATGTACTAACAGTGGACTTTTCCATCTGCAGATTATACTGAATGACCAGCAGTGGCAGTGTTTCACAGCAGAGTTTCTCTGAATTGCCAAGACTGAAGCAAACAAAAAAAAAAGGAAGTCTTGTGGCATACTGCATCATTTTATCAATTTATGTGGTAAGTAAAACGCCCAATCATTCTTTTAGGCATTAAAAAGATGTTCATAGCATCGGAATGTCCTCACTACTTTATAGTGGGAGCCTGTGCCTGAATATAATTTCTGTTAAGAAAGAAGTAATATGGATCACATTATGTTGGTCATGATATTTAATAAAAGACTGACTGACTCGAACTCTACTAAACCTGCTTTAGATCCTGGTGCTAGCAATGTTCCATTCAAGGAAATTGCTGTCTTTGAGGCTGAAATGCACCATCTCACTTATGAAAAGTAGTGTTAAATTCTCACGGTAGGAAGCTCATCTAACCTCTTCTCCAACACTCTATATGTTTGACTCTGATACTCAAGATGGATTGTTGTTAAGGATAGTCCGTCTATGTACCTCCATCCCACTTTCAAGAAGGACACAGTGCTTTGACTGGTTCAGATTCCTTTACCATTCCCTCTCCTACGTGGCTGGAAGTCATGAATACAGATAGTAAGCTACTGCATAACTTCTGATATCTCATCCTCCTGTGTGGTCAGCTTCCACAAGGACAATTGGTCCAGGGGTGTCTGACATCATAAAGCTAAAGCTAAAGCAAGAAGTTGTCTGACATGAGATGCCATTCTGTTGCCTAGCAGTCTGAGATCATAAAGCTAAAGCAAGATGCTTTCTGACTAGAGGGCCACTCTGTTGCGTAGCAGCTGACATCATTAAGGTCAATCAAGATGTTGTCTGACATGAGAGCCGCTCGGTTGCCTAACAAGGAGTAGCATACATTTATCTAGGTAATTGTATGAGTTGCAGGATAGACAGGTTGCCCAACTGAAAGATGAGGTGGTAAGATGAAAGAAATTAGGACTTTATTTAGACTTATACATTTGTATGAACGGAAGTTTGAGCATAAAAGACTCAACTTCACTGTTGCTGAACTGGTAGGATTTGGCTAAAGAGAAGATGGAAATGATGCTATTCATAGTTTCTATTATTCCCGTTAACTGTAGCATAACCCTTAATCTCTCAACTTATCAGCTGGCTTCATTGCTACTGGTGTACCATATCCTAAAACAAAGGAAGTGAGAGGGGTGTGCTGCCTCTTGGCTGGCAAAAAGATCTAGGTCCTAATGTACATGCTACAATTGTTTAGAGAGTGTTAGCAAATGAGGCAAGGGAATGCAGAGAAGTATGGGAGGTTATAAACACAAATTGAGATTTGATTTTTTTTATTCAGCTGTTGATTTTCACTATAAAACTGACTCCATAGTTTAGATCTGGTTACCCTTTATAAAAATCTAAACTTTTTGTATTGCTTATATTAAATGTACTAACAGTGGACTTTTCCACCTGCAGATTATACTGAATGACCAGCAGTGGCAGTGTTTCACAGCAGAGTTTCTCTGAATTGCCAAGACTGAAGCAAACAAAAGAAAAAAGGAAGTCTTGTGGCATACTGCATCATTTTATCAATTTATGTGGTAAGTAAAACGCCCAATCATTCTTTTAGGCATTAAAAAGATGTTCATAGCATCGGAATGTCCTCACTACTTTATAGTGGGAGCCTGTGCCTGAATATAATTTCTGTTAAGAAAGAAGTAATATGGATCACATTATGTTGGTCATGATATTTAATAAAAGACTGACTGACTCGAACTCTACTAAAACCTGCTTTAGATCCTGGTGCTAGCAATGTTCCATTCGAGGAAATTGCTGTCTTTGAGGCTGAAATGCACCATCTCACTTATGAAAAGTAGTGTTAAATTCTCACGGTAGGAAGCTCATCTAACCTCTTCTCCAACACTCTATATGTTTGACTCTGATACTCAAGATGGATTGTTGTTAAGGATAGTCCGTCTATGTACCTCCATCCCACTTTCAAGAAGGACACAGTGCTTTGACTGGTTCAGATTCCTTTACCATTCCCTCTCCTACGTGGCTGGAAGTCATGAATACAGATAGTAAGCTACTGCATAACTTCTGATATCTCATCCTCCTGTGTGGTCAGCTTCCACAAGGACAATTGGTCCAGGGGTGTCTGACATCATAAAGCTAAAGCTAAAGCAAGAAGTTGTCTGACATGAGATGCCATTCTGTTGCCTAGCAGTCTGAGATCATAAAGCTAAAGCAAGATGCTTTCTGACTAGAGGGCCACTCTGTTGCGTAGCAGCTGACATCATTAAGGTCAATCAAGATGTTGTCTGACATGAGAGCCGCTCGGTTGCCTAACAAGGAGTAGCATACATTTATCTAGGTAATTGTATGAGTTGCAGGATAGACAGGTTGCCCAACTGAAAGATGAGGTGGTAAGATGAAAGAAATTAGGACTTTATTTAGACTTATACATTTGTATGAACGGAAGTTTGAGCATAAAAGACTCAACTTCACTGTTGCTGAACTGGCAGGATTTGGCTAAAGAGAAGATGGAAATGATGCTATTCATAGTTTCTATTATTCCCGTTAACTGTAGCATAACCCTTAATCTCTCAACTTATCAGCTGGCTTCATTGCTACTGGTGTACCATATCCTAAAACAAAGGAAGTGAGAGGGGTGTGCTGCCTCTTGGCTGGCAAAAAGATCTAGGTCCTAATGTACATGCTACAATTGTTTAGAGAGTGTTAGCAAATGAGGCAAGGGAATGCAGAGAAGTATGGGAGGTTATAAACACAAATTGAGATTTGATTTTTTTTATTCAGCTGTTGATTTTCACTATAAAACTGACTCCATAGTTTAGATCTGGTTACCCTTTATAAAAATCTAAACTTTTTGTATTGCTTATATTAAATGTACTAACAGTGGACTTTTCCATCTGCAGATTATACTGAATGACCAGCAGTGGCAGTGTTTCACAGCAGAGTTTCTCTGAATTGCCAAGACTGAAGCAAACAAAAAAAAAGGAAGTCTTGTGGCATACTGCATCATTTTATCAATTTATGTGGTAAGTAAAACGCCCAATCATTCTTTTAGGCATTAAAAAGATGTTCATAGCATCAGAATGTCCTCACTACTTTATAGTGGGAGCCTGTGCCTGAATATAATTTCTGTTAAGAAAGAAGTAATATGGATCACATTATGTTGGTCATGATATTGAATAAAAGACTGACTGACTCGAACTCTACTAAAACCTGCTTTAGATCCTGGTGCTAGCAATGTTCCATTCGAGGAAATTGCTGTCTTTGAGGCTGAAATGCACCATCTCACTTATGAAAAGTAGTGTTAAATTCTCACGGTAGGAAGCTCATCTAACCTCTTCTCCAACACTCTATATGTTTGACTCTGATACTCAAGATGGATTGTTGTTAAGGATAGTCCGTCTATGTACCTCCATCCCACTTTCAAGAAGGACACAGTGCTTTGACTGGTTCAGATTCCTTTACCATTCCCTCTCCTACGTGGCTGGAAGTCATGAATACAGATAGTAAGCTACTGCATAACTTCTGATATCTCATCCTCCTGTGTGGTCAGCTTCCACAAGGACAATTGGTCCAGGGGTGTCTGACATCATAAAGCTAAAGCAAGAAGTTGTCTGACATGAGATGCCATTCTGTTGCCTAGCAGTCTGACATCATAAAGCTAAAGCAAGATGCTTTCTGACTAGAGGGCCACTCTGTTGCGTAGCAGCTGACATCATTAAGGTCAATCAAGATGTTGTCTGACATGAGAGCCGCTCGGTTGCCTAACAAGGAGTAGGATACATTTATCTAGGTAATTGTATGAGTTGCAGGATAGACAGGTTGCCCAACTGAAAGATGAGGTGGTAAGATGAAAGAAATTAGGACTTTATTTAGACTTATACATTTGTATGAACGGAAGTTTGAGCATAAAAGACTCAACTTCACTGTTGCTGAACTGGTAGGATTTGGCTTAAGAGAAGATGGAAATGATGCTATTCATAGTTTCTATTATTCCCGTTAACTGTAGCATAACCCTTAATCTCTCAACTTATCAGCTGGCTTCATTGCTACTGGTGTACCATATCCTAAAACAAAGGAAGTGAGAAGGGTGTGCTGCCTCTTGGCTGGCAAAAAGATCTAGGTCCTAATGTACATGCTACAATTGTTTAGAGAGTGTTAGCAAATGAGGCAAGGGAATGCAGAGAAGTATGGGAGGTTATAAACACAAATTGAGATTTGATTTTTTTTCTTCAGCTGTTGATTTTCACTATAAAACTGACTCCATAGTTTAGATCTGGTTACCCTTTATAAAAATCTAAACTTTTTGTATTGCTTATATTAAATGTACTAACAGTGGACTTTTCCATCTGCAGATTATACTGAATGACCAGCAGTGGCAGTGTTTCACAGCAGAGTTTCTCTGAATTGCCAAGACTGAAGCAAACAAAAAAAAAAGGAAGTCTTGTGGCATACTGCATCATTTTATCAATTTATGTGGTAAGTAAAACGCCCAATCATTCTTTTAGGCATTAAAAAGATGTTCATAGCATCAGAATGTCCTCACTACTTTATAGTGGGAGCCTGTGCCTGAATATAATTTCTGTTAAGAAAGAAGTAATATGGATCACATTATGTTGGTCATGATATTTAATAAAAGACTGACTGACTCGAACTCTACTAAAACCTGCTTTAGATCCTGGTGCTAGCAATGTTCCATTCGAGGAAATAGCTGTCTTTGAGGCTGAAATGCACCATCTCACTTATGAAAAGTAGTGTTAAATTCTCACGGTAGGAAGTTCATCTAACCTCTTCTCCTGCACTCTATATGTTTGACTCTGATACTCAAGATGGATTGTTGTTAAGGATAGTCCGTCTATGTACCTCCATCCCACTTTGAAGAAGGACACAGTGCTTTGACTGGTTCAGATTCCTTTACCATTCCCTCTCCTACGTGGCTGGAAGTCATGAATACAGATAGTAAGCTACTGCATAACTTCTGATATCTCATCCTCCTGTGTGGTCAGCTTCCACAAGGACAATTGGTCCAGGGGTGTCTGACATCATAAAGCTAAAGCTAAAGCAAGAAGTTGTCTGACATGAGATGCCATTCTGTTGCCTAGCAGTCTGACATCATAAAGCTAAAGCAAGATGCTTTCTGACTAGAGGGCCACTCTGTTGCGTAGCAGCTGACATCATTAAGGTCAATCAAGATGTTGTCTGACATGAGAGCCGCTCGGTTGCCTAACAAGGAGTAGGATACATTTATCTAGGTAATTGTATGAGTTGCAGGATAGACAGGTTGCCCAACTGAAAGATGAGGTGGTAAGATGAAAGAAATTAGGACTTTATTTAGACTTATACATTTGTATGAACGGAAGTTTGAGCATAAAAGACTCAACTTCACTGTTGCTGAACTGGTAGGATTTGGCTAAAGAGAAGATGGAAATGATGCTATTCATAGTTTCTATTATTCCCGTTAACTGTAGCATAACCCTTAATCTCTCAACTTATCAGCTGGCTTCATTGCTACTGGTGTACCATATCCTAAAACAAAGGAAGTGAGAGGGGTGTGCTGCCTCTTGGCTGGCAAAAAGATCTAGGTCCTAATGTACATGCTACAATTGTTTAGAGAGTGTTAGCAAATGAGGCAAGGGAATGCAGAGAAGTATGGGAGGTTATAAACACAAATTGAGATTTGATTTTTTTTCTTCAGCTGTTGATTTTCACTATAAAACTGACTCCATAGTTTAGATCTGGTTACCCTTTATAAAAATCTAAACTTTTTGTATTGCTTATATTAAATGTACTAACAGTGGACTTTTCCATCTGCAGATTATACTGAATGACCAGCAGTGGCAGTGTTTCACAGCAGAGTTTCTCTGAATTGCCAAGACTGAAGCAAACAAAAAAAAAAGGAAGTCTTGTGGCATACTGCATCATTTTATCAATTTATGTGGTAAGTAAAACGCCCAATCATTCTTTTAGGCATTAAAAAGATGTTCATAGCATCGGAATGTCCTCACTACTTTATAGTGGGAGCCTGTGCCTGAATATAATTTCTGTTAAGAAAGAAGTAATATGGATCACATTATGTTGGTCATGATATTTAATAAAAGACTGACTGACTCGAACTCTACTAAAACCTGCTTTAGATCCTGGTGCTAGCAATGTTCCATTCGAGGAAATTGCTGTCTTTGAGGCTGAAATGCACCATCTCACTTATGAAAAGTAGTGTTAAATTCTCACGGTAGGAAGCTCATCTAACCTCTTCTCCAACACTCTATATGTTTGACTCTGATACTCAAGATGGATTGTTGTTAAGGATAGTCCGTCTATGTACCTCCATCCCACTTTCAAGAAGGACACAGTGCTTTGACTGGTTCAGATTCCTTTACCATTCCCTCTCCTACGTGGCTGGAAGTCATGAATACAGATAGTAAGCTACTGCATAACTTCTGATATCTCATCCTCCTGTGTGGTCAGCTTCCACAAGGACAATTGGTCCAGGGGTGTCTGACATCATAAAGCTAAAGCTAAAGCAAGAAGTTGTCTGACATGAGATGCCATTCTGTTGCCTAGCAGTCTGAGATCATAAAGCTAAAGCAAGATGCTTTCTGACTAGAGGGCCACTCTGTTGCGTAGCAGCTGACATTATTAAGGTCAATCAAGATGTTGTCTGACATGAGAGCCGCTCGGTTGCCTAACAAGGAGTAGCATACATTTATCTAGGTAATTGTATGAGTTGCAGGATAGACAGGTTGCCCAACTGAAAGATGAGGTGGTAAGATGAAAGAAATTAGGACTTTATTTAGACTTATACATTTGTATGAACGGAAGTTTGAGCATAAAAGACTCAACTTCACTGTTGATGAACTGGTAGGATTTGGCTAAAGAGTAGATGGAAATGATGCTATTCATATTTTCTATTATTCCCGTTAACTGTAGCATAACCCTTAATCTCTCAACTTATCAGCTGGCTTCATTGCTACTGGTGTACCATATCCTAAAACAAAAGAAGTGAGAAGGGTGTGCTGCCTCTTGGCTGGCAAAAAGATCTAGGTCCTAATGTACATGCTACAATTGTTTAGAGAGTGTTAGCAAATGAGGCAAGGGAATGCAGAGAAGTATGGGAGGTTATAAACACAAATTGAGATTTGATTTTTTTTATTCAGCTGTTGATTTTCACTATAAAACTGACTCCATAGTTTAGATCTGGTTACCCTTTATAAAAATCTAAACGTTTTGTATTGCTTATATTAAATGTACTAACAGTGGACTTTTCCATCTGCAGATTATACTGAATGACCAGCAGTGGCAGTGTTTCACAGCAGAGTTTCTCTGAATTGCCAAGACTGAAGCAAACAAAAAAAAAAGGAAGTCTTGTGGCATACTGCATCATTTTATCAATTTATGTGGTAAGTAAAACGCCCAATCATTCTTTTAGGCATTAAAAAGATGTTCATAGCATCGGAATGTCCTCACTACTTTATAGTGGGAGCCTGTGCCTGAATATAATTTCTGTTAAGAAAGAAGTAATATGGATCACATTATGTTGGTCATGATATTTAATAAAAGACTGACTGACTCGAACTCTACTAAAACCTGCTTTAGATCCTGGTGCTAGCAATGTTCCATTCGAGGAAATTGCTGTCTTTGAGGCTGAAATGCACCATCTCACTTATGAAAAGTAGTGTAAAATTCTCACGGTAGGAAGCTCATCTAACCTCTTCTCCAACACTCTATATGTTTGACTCTGATACTCAAGATGGATTGTTGTTAAGGATAGTCCGTCTATGTACCTCCATCCCACTTTCAAGAAGGACACAGTGCTTTGACTGGTTCAGATTCCTTTACCATTCCCTCTCCTACGTGGCTGGAAGTCATGAATACAGATAGTAAGCTACTGCATAACTTCTGATATCTCATCCTCCTGTGTGGTCAGCTTCCACAAGGACAATTGGTCCAGGGGTGTCTGACATCATAAAGCTAAAGCTAAAGCAAGAAGTTGTCTGACATGAGATGCCATTCTGTTGCCTAGCAGTCTGACATCATAAAGCTAAAGCAAGATGCTTTCTGACTAGAGGGCCACTCTGTTGCGTAGCAGCTGACATCATTAAGGTCAATCAAGATGTTGTCTGACATGAGAGCCGCTCGGTTGCCTAACAAGGAGTAGGATACATTTATCTAGGTAATTGTATGAGTTGCAGGATAGACAGGTTGCCCAACTGAAAGATGAGGTGGTAAGATGAAAGAAATTAGGACTTTATTTAGACTTATACATTTGTATGAACGGAAGTTTGAGCATAAAAGACTCAACTTCACTGTTGCTGAACTGGTAGGATTTGGCTAAAGAGAAGATGGAAATGATGCTATTCATAGTTTCTATTATTCCCGTTAACTGTAGCATAACCCTTAATCTCTCAACTTATCAGCTGGCTTCATTGCTACTGGTGTACCATATCCTAAAACAAAGGAAGTGAGAGGGGTGTGCTGCCTCTTGGCTGGCAAAAAGATCTAGGTCCTAATGTACATGCTACAATTGTTTAGAGAGTGTTAGCAAATGAGGCAAGGGAATGCAGAGAAGTATGGGAGGTTATAAACACAAATTGAGATTTGATTTTTTTTCTTCAGCTGTTGATTTTCACTATAAAACTGACTCCATAGTTTAGATCTGGTTACCCTTTATAAAAATCTAAACTTTTTGTATTGCTTATATTAAATGTACTAACAGTGGACTTTTCCATCTGCAGATTATACTGAATGACCAGCAGTGGCAGTGTTTCACAGCAGAGTTTCTCTGAATTGCCAAGACTGAAGCAAACAAAAAAAAAAGGAAGTCTTGTGGCATACTGCATCATTTTATCAATTTATGTGGTAAGTAAAACGCCCAATCATTCTTTTAGGCATTAAAAAGATGTTCATAGCATCGGAATGTCCTCACTACTTTATAGTGGGAGCCTGTGCCTGAATATAATTTCTGTTAAGAAAGAAGTAATATGGATCACATTATGTTGGTCATGATATTTAATAAAAGACTGACTGACTCGAACTCTACTAAAACCTGCTTTAGATCCTGGTGCTAGCAATGTTCCATTCGAGGAAATTGCTGTCTTTGAGGCTGAAATGCACCATCTCACTTATGAAAAGTAGTGTTAAATTCTCACGGTAGGAAGCTCATCTAACCTCTTCTCCAACACTCTATATGTTTGACTCTGATACTCAAGATGGATTGTTGTTAAGGATAGTCCGTCTATGTACCTCCATCCCACTTTCAAGAAGGACACAGTGCTTTGACTGGTTCAGATTCCTTTACCATTCCCTCTCCTACGTGGCTGGAAGTCATGAATACAGATAGTAAGCTACTGCATAACTTCTGATATCTCATCCTCCTGTGTGGTCAGCTTCCACAAGGACAATTGGTCCAGGGGTGTCTGACATCATAAAGCTAAAGCTAAAGCAAGAAGTTGTCTGACATGAGATGCCATTCTGTTGCCTAGCAGTCTGAGATCATAAAGCTAAAGCAAGATGCTTTCTGACTAGAGGGCCACTCTGTTGCGTAGCAGCTGACATTATTAAGGTCAATCAAGATGTTGTCTGACATGAGAGCCGCTCGGTTGCCTAACAAGGAGTAGCATACATTTATCTAGGTAATTGTATGAGTTGCAGGATAGACAGGTTGCCCAACTGAAAGATGAGGTGGTAAGATGAAAGAAATTAGGACTTTATTTAGACTTATACATTTGTATGAACGGAAGTTTGAGCATAAAAGACTCAACTTCACTGTTGATGAACTGGTAGGATTTGGCTAAAGAGAAGATGGAAATGATGCTATTCATATTTTCTATTATTCCCGTTAACTGTAGCATAACCCTTAATCTCTCAACTTATCAGCTGGCTTCATTGCTACTGGTGTACCATATCCTAAAACAAAAGAAGTGAGAAGGGTGTGCTGCCTCTTGGCTGGCAAAAAGATCTAGGTCCTAATGTACATGCTACAATTGTTTAGAGAGTGTTAGCAAATGAGGCAAGGGAATGCAGAGAAGTATGGGAGGTTATAAACACAAATTGAGATTTGATTTTTTTTATTCAGCTGTTGATTTTCACTATAAAACTGACTCCATAGTTTAGATCTGGTTACCCTTTATAAAAATCTAAACGTTTTGTATTGCTTATATTAAATGTACTAACAGTGGACTTTTCCATCTGCAGATTATACTGAATGACCAGCAGTGGCAGTGTTTCACAGCAGAGTTTCTCTGAATTGCCAAGACTGAAGCAAACAAAAAAAAAAGGAAGTCTTGTGGCATACTGCATCATTTTATCAATTTATGTGGTAAGTAAAACGCCCAATCATTCTTTTAGGCATTAAAAAGATGTTCATAGCATCGGAATGTCCTCACTACTTTATAGTGGGAGCCTGTGCCTGAATATAATTTCTGTTAAGAAAGAAGTAATATGGATCACATTATGTTGGTCATGATATTTAATAAAAGACTGACTGACTCGAACTCTACTAAAACCTGCTTTAGATCCTGGTGCTAGCAATGTTCCATTCGAGGAAATTGCTGTCTTTGAGGCTGAAATGCACCATCTCACTTATGAAAAGTAGTGTAAAATTCTCACGGTAGGAAGCTCATCTAACCTCTTCTCCAACACTCTATATGTTTGACTCTGATACTCAAGATGGATTGTTGTTAAGGATAGTCCGTCTATGTACCTCCATCCCACTTTCAAGAAGGACACAGTGCTTTGACTGGTTCAGATTCCTTTACCATTCCCTCTCCTACGTGGCTGGAAGTCATGAATACAGATAGTAAGCTACTGCATAACTTCTGATATCTCATCCTCCTGTGTGGTCAGCTTCCACAAGGACAATTGGTCCAGGGGTGTCTGACATCATAAAGCTAAAGCTAAAGCAAGAAGTTGTCTGACATGAGATGCCATTCTGTTGCCTAGCAGTCTGACATCATAAAGCTAAAGCAAGATGCTTTCTGACTAGAGGGCCACTCTGTTGCGTAGCAGCTGACATCATTAAGGTCAATCAAGATGTTGTCTGACATGAGAGCCGCTCGGTTGCCTAACAAGGAGTAGGATACATTTATCTAGGTAATTGTATGAGTTGCAGGATAGACAGGTTGCCCAACTGAAAGATGAGGTGGTAAGATGAAAGAAATTAGGACTTTATTTAGACTTATACATTTGTATGAACGGAAGTTTGAGCATAAAAGACTCAACTTCACTGTTGCTGAACTGGTAGGATTTGGCTAAAGAGAAGATGGAAATGATGCTATTCATAGTTTCTATTATTTCCGTTAACTGTAGCATAACCCTTAATCTCTCAACTTATCAGCTGGCTTCATTGCTACTGGTGTACCATATCCTAAAACAAAGGAAGTGAGAGGGGTGTGCTGCCTCTTGGCTGGCAAAAAGATCTAGGTCCTAATGTACATGCTACAATTGTTTAGAGAGTGTTAGCAAATGAGGCAAGGGAATGCAGAGAAGTATGGGAGGTTATAAACACAAATTGAGATTTGATTTTTTTTCTTAAGCTGTTGATTTTCACTATAAAACTGACTCCATAGTTTAGATCTGGTTACCCTTTATAAAAATCTAAACTTTTTGTATTGCTTATATTAAATGTACTAACAGTGGACTTTTCCATCTGCAGATTATACCGAATGACCAGCAGTGGCAGTGTTTCACAGCAGAGTTTCTCTGAATTGCCAAGACTGAAGCAAACAAAAAAAAAGGAAGTCTTGTGGCATACTGCATCATTTTATCAATTTATGTGGTAAGTAAAACGCCCAATCATTCTTTTAGGCATTAAAAAGATGTTCATAGCATCAGAATGTCCTCACTACTTTATAGTGGGAGCCTGTGCCTGAATATAATTTCTGTTAAGAAAGAAGTAATATGGATCACATTATGTTGGTCATGATATTTAATAAAAGACTGACTGACTCGAACTCTACTAAAACCTGCTTTAGATCCTGGTGCTAGCAATGTTCCATTCGAGGAAATTGCTGTCTTTGAGGCTGAAATGCACCATCTCACTTATGAAAAGTAGTGTTAAATTCTCACGGTAGGAAGCTCATCTAACCTCTTCCCCAACACTCTATATGTTTGACTCTGATACTCAAGATGGATTGTTGTTAAGGATAGTCCGTCTATGTACCTCCATCCCACTTTCAAGAAGGACACAGTGCTTTGACTGGTTCAGATTCCTTTACCATTCCCTCTCCTACGTGGCTGGAAGTCATGAATACAGATAGTAAGCTACTGCATAACTTCTGATATCTCATCCTCCTGTGTGGTCAGCTTCCACAAGGACAATTGGTCCAGGGGTGTCTGACATCATAAAGCTAAAGCAAGAAGTTGTCTGACATGAGATGCCATTCTGTTGCCTAGCAGTCTGAGATCATAAAGCTAAAGCAAGATGCTTTCTGACTAGAGGGCCACTCTGTTGCGTAGCAGCTGACATCATTAAGGTCAATCAAGATGTTGTCTGACATGAGAGCCGCTCGGTTGCCTAACAAGGAGTAGCATACATTTATCTAGGTAATTGTATGAGTTGCAGGATAGACAGGTTGCCCAACTGAAAGATGAGGTGGTAAGATGAAAGCAATTAGGACTTTATTTAGACTTATACATTTGTATGAACGGAAGTTTGAGCATAAAAGACTCAACTTCACTGTTGCTGAACTGGTAGGATTTGGCTAAAGAGAAGATGGAAATGATGCTATTCATAGTTTCTATTATTCCCGTTAACTGTAGCATAACCCTTAATCTCTCAACTTATCAGCTGGCTTCATTGCTACTGGTGTACCATATCCTAAAAGAAAGGAAGTGAGAGGGGTGTGCTGCCTCTTGGCTGGCAAAAAGATCTAGGTCCTAATGTACATGCTACAATTGTTTAGAGAGTGTTAGCAAATGAGGCAAGGGAATGCAGAGAAGTATGGGAGGTTATAAACACAAATTGAGATTTGATTTTTTTTATTCAGCTGTTGATTTTCACTATAAAACTGACTCCATAGTTTAGATCTGGTTACCCTTTATAAAAATCTAAACTTTTTGTATTGCTTATATTAAATGTACTAACAGTGGACTTTTCCATCTGCAGATTATACTGAATGACCAGCAGTGGCAGTGTTTCACAGCAGAGTTTCTCTGAATTGCCAAGACTGAAGCAAACAAAAAAAAAGGAAGTCTTGTGGCATACTGCATCATTTTATCAATTTATGTGGTAAGTAAAACGCCCAATCATTCTTTTAGGCATTAAAAAGATGTTCATAGCATCGGAATGTCCTCACTACTTTATAGTGGGAGCCTGTGCCTGAATATAATTTCTGTTAAGAAAGAAGTAATATGGATCACATTATGTTGGTCATGATATTTAATAAAAGACTGACTGACTCGAACTCTACTAAACCTGCTTTAGATCCTGGTGCTAGCAATGTTCCATTCAAGGAAATTGCTGTCTTTGAGGCTGAAATGCACCATCTCACTTATGAAAAGTAGTGTTAAATTCTCACGGTAGGAAGCTCATCTAACCTCTTCTCCAACACTCTATATGTTTGACTCTGATACTCAAGATGGATTGTTGTTAAGGATAGTCCGTCTATGTACCTCCATCCCACTTTCAAGAAGGACACAGTGCTTTGACTGGTTCAGATTCCTTTACCATTCCCTCTCCTACGTGGCTGGAAGTCATGAATACAGATAGTAAGCTACTGCATAACTTCTGATATCTCATCCTCCTGTGTGGTCAGCTTCCACAAGGACAATTGGTCCAGGGGTGTCTGACATCATAAAGCTAAAGCTAAAGCAAGAAGTTGTCTGACATGAGATGCCATTCTGTTGCCTAGCAGTCTGAGATCATAAAGCTAAAGCAAGATGCTTTCTGACTAGAGGGCCACTCTGTTGCGTAGCAGCTGACATCATTAAGGTCAATCAAGATGTTGTCTGACATGAGAGCCGCTCGGTTGCCTAACAAGGAGTAGCATACATTTATCTAGGTAATTTTATGAGTTGCAGGATAGACAGGTTGCCCAACTGAAAGATGAGGTGGTAAGATGAAAGAAATTAGGACTTTATTTAGACTTATACATTTGTATGAACGGAAGTTTGAGCATAAAAGACTCAACTTCACTGTTGCTGAACTGGTGGGATTTGGCTAAAGAGAAGATGGAAATGATGCTATTCATAGTTTCTATTATTCCCGTTAACTGTAGCATAACCCTTAATCTCTCAACTTATCAGCTGGCTTCATTGCTACTGGTGTACCATATCCTAAAACAAAGGAAGTGAGAAGGGTGTGCTGCCTCTTGGCTGGCAAAAAGATCTAGGTCCTAATGTACATGCTACAATTGTTTAGAGAGTGTTAGCAAATGAGGCAAGGGAATGCAGAGAAGTATGGGAGGTTATAAACACAAATTGAGATTTGATTTTTTTTCTTCAGCTGTTGATTTTCACTATAAAACTGACTCCATAGTTTAGATCTGGTTACCCTTTATAAAAATCTAAACTTTTTGTATTGCTTATATTAAATGTACTAACAGTGGACTTTTCCATCTGCAGATTATACTGAATGACCAGCAGTGGCAGTGTTTCACAGCAGAGTTTCTCTGAATTGCCAAGACTGAAGCAAACAAAAAAAAAAGGAAGTCTTGTGGCATACTGCATCATTTTATCAATTTATGTGGTAAGTAAAACGCCCAATCATTCTTTTAGGCATTAAAAAGATGTTCATAGCATCGGAATGTCCTCACTACTTTATAGTGGGAGCCTGTGCCTGAATATAATTTCTGTTAAGAAAGAAGTAATATGGATCACATTATGTTGGTCATGATATTTAATAAAAGACTGACTGACTCGAACTCTACTAAACCTGCTTTAGATCCTGGTGCTAGCAATGTTCCATTCAAGGAAATTGCTGTCTTTGAGGCTGAAATGCACCATCTCACTTATGAAAAGTAGTGTTAAATTCTCACGGTAGGAAGCTCATCTAACCTCTTCTCCAACACTCTATATGTTTGACTCTGATACTCAAGATGGATTGTTGTTAAGGATAGTCCGTCTATGTACCTCCATCCCACTTTCAAGAAGGACACAGTGCTTTGACTGGTTCAGATTCCTTTACCATTCCCTCTCCTACGTGGCTGGAAGTCATGAATACAGATAGTAAGCTACTGCATAACTTCTGATATCTCATCCTCCTGTGTGGTCAGCTTCCACAAGGACAATTGGTCCAGGGGTGTCTGACATCATAAAGCTAAAGCTAAAGCAAGAAGTTGTCTGACATGAGATGCCATTCTGTTGCCTAGCAGTCTGAGATCATAAAGCTAAAGCAAGATGCTTTCTGACTAGAGGGCCACTCTGTTGCGTAGCAGCTGACATCATTAAGGTCAATCAAGATGTTGTCTGACATGAGAGCCGCTCGGTTGCCTAACAAGGAGTAGCATACATTTATCTAGGTAATTGTATGAGTTGCAGGATAGACAGGTTGCCCAACTGAAAGATGAGGTGGTAAGATGAAAGAAATTAGGACTTTATTTAGACTTATACATTTGTATGAACGGAAGTTTGAGCATAAAAGACTCAACTTCACTGTTGCTGAACTGGTAGGATTTGGCTAAAGAGAAGATGGAAATGATGCTATTCATAGTTTCTATTATTCCCGTTAACTGTAGCATAACCCTTAATCTCTCAACTTATCAGCTGGCTTCATTGCTACTGGTGTACCATATCCTAAAACAAAGGAAGTGAGAGGGGTGTGCTGCCTCTTGGCTGGCAAAAAGATCTAGGTCCTAATGTACATGCTACAATTGTTTAGAGAGTGTTAGCAAATGAGGCAAGGGAATGCAGAGAAGTATGGGAGGTTATAAACACAAATTGAGATTTGATTTTTTTTATTCAGCTGTTGATTTTCACTATAAAACTGACTCCATAGTTTAGATCTGGTTACCCTTTATAAAAATCTAAACTTTTTGTATTGCTTATATTAAATGTACTAACAGTGGACTTTTCCACCTGCAGATTATACTGAATGACCAGCAGTGGCAGTGTTTCACAGCAGAGTTTCTCTGAATTGCCAAGACTGAAGCAAACAAAAGAAAAAAGGAAGTCTTGTGGCATACTGCATCATTTTATCAATTTATGTGGTAAGTAAAACGCCCAATCATTCTTTTAGGCATTAAAAAGATGTTCATAGCATCGGAATGTCCTCACTACTTTATAGTGGGAGCCTGTGCCTGAATATAATTTCTGTTAAGAAAGAAGTAATATGGATCACATTATGTTGGTCATGATATTTAATAAAAGACTGACTGACTCGAACTCTACTAAAACCTGCTTTAGATCCTGGTGCTAGCAATGTTCCATTCGAGGAAATTGCTGTCTTTGAGGCTGAAATGCACCATCTCACTTATGAAAAGTAGTGTTAAATTCTCACGGTAGGAAGCTCATCTAACCTCTTCTCCAACACTCTATATGTTTGACTCTGATACTCAAGATGGATTGTTGTTAAGGATAGTCCGTCTATGTACCTCCATCCCACTTTCAAGAAGGACACAGTGCTTTGACTGGTTCAGATTCCTTTACCATTCCCTCTCCTACGTGGCTGGAAGTCATGAATACAGATAGTAAGCTACTGCATAACTTCTGATATCTCATCCTCCTGTGTGGTCAGCTTCCACAAGGACAATTGGTCCAGGGGTGTCTGACATCATAAAGCTAAAGCTAAAGCAAGAAGTTGTCTGACATGAGATGCCATTCTGTTGCCTAGCAGTCTGAGATCATAAAGCTAAAGCAAGATGCTTTCTGACTAGAGGGCCACTCTGTTGCGTAGCAGCTGACATCATTAAGGTCAATCAAGATGTTGTCTGACATGAGAGCCGCTCGGTTGCCTAACAAGGAGTAGCATACATTTATCTAGGTAATTGTATGAGTTGCAGGATAGACAGGTTGCCCAACTGAAAGATGAGGTGGTAAGATGAAAGAAATTAGGACTTTATTTAGACTTATACATTTGTATGAACGGAAGTTTGAGCATAAAAGACTCAACTTCACTGTTGCTGAACTGGCAGGATTTGGCTAAAGAGAAGATGGAAATGATGCTATTCATAGTTTCTATTATTCCCGTTAACTGTAGCATAACCCTTAATCTCTCAACTTATCAGCTGGCTTCATTGCTACTGGTGTACCATATCCTAAAACAAAGGAAGTGAGAGGGGTGTGCTGCCTCTTGGCTGGCAAAAAGATCTAGGTCCTAATGTACATGCTACAATTGTTTAGAGAGTGTTAGCAAATGAGGCAAGGGAATGCAGAGAAGTATGGGAGGTTATAAACACAAATTGAGATTTGATTTTTTTTATTCAGCTGTTGATTTTCACTATAAAACTGACTCCATAGTTTAGATCTGGTTACCCTTTATAAAAATCTAAACTTTTTGTATTGCTTATATTAAATGTACTAACAGTGGACTTTTCCATCTGCAGATTATACTGAATGACCAGCAGTGGCAGTGTTTCACAGCAGAGTTTCTCTGAATTGCCAAGACTGAAGCAAACAAAAAAAAAGGAAGTCTTGTGGCATACTGCATCATTTTATCAATTTATGTGGTAAGTAAAACGCCCAATCATTCTTTTAGGCATTAAAAAGATGTTCATAGCATCAGAATGTCCTCACTACTTTATAGTGGGAGCCTGTGCCTGAATATAATTTCTGTTAAGAAAGAAGTAATATGGATCACATTATGTTGGTCATGATATTTAATAAAAGACTGACTGACTCGAACTCTACTAAAACCTGCTTTAGATCCTGGTGCTAGCAATGTTCCATTCGAGGAAATTGCTGTCTTTGAGGCTGAAATGCACCATCTCACTTATGAAAAGTAGTGTTAAATTCTCACGGTAGGAAGCTCATCTAACCTCTTCTCCAACACTCTATATGTTTGACTCTGATACTCAAGATGGATTGTTGTTAAGGATAGTCCGTCTATGTACCTCCATCCCACTTTCAAGAAGGACACAGTGCTTTGACTGGTTCAGATTCCTTTACCATTCCCTCTCCTACGTGGCTGGAAGTCATGAATACAGATAGTAAGCTACTGCCTAACTTCTGATATCTCATCCTCCTGTGTGGTCAGCTTCCACAAGGACAATTGGTCCAGGGGTGTCTGACATCATAAAGCTAAAGCAAGAAGTTGTCTGACATGAGATGCCATTCTGTTGCCTAGCAGTCTGACATCATAAAGCTAAAGCAAGATGCTTTCTGACTAGAGGGCCACTCTGTTGCGTAGCAGCTGACATCATTAAGGTCAATCAAGATGTTGTCTGACATGAGAGCCGCTCGGTTGCCTAACAAGGAGTAGGATACATTTATCTAGGTAATTGTATGAGTTGCAGGATAGACAGGTTGCCCAACTGAAAGATGAGGTGGTAAGATGAAAGAAATTAGGACTTTATTTAGACTTATACATTTGTATGAACGGAAGTTTGAGCATAAAAGACTCAACTTCACTGTTGCTGAACTGGTAGGATTTGGCTAAAGAGAAGATGGAAATGATGCTATTCATAGTTTCTATTATTCCCGTTAACTGTAGCATAACCCTTAATCTCTCAACTTATCAGCTGGCTTCATTGCTACTGGTGTACCATATCCTAAAACAAAGGAAGTGAGAGGGGTGTGCTGCCTCTTGGCTGGCAAAAAGATCTAGGTCCTAATGTACATGCTACAATTGTTTAGAGAGTGTTAGCAAATGAGGCAAGGGAATGCAGAGAAGTATGGGAGGTTATAAACACAAATTGAGATTTGATTTTTTTTCTTCAGCTGTTGATTTTCACTATAAAACTGACTCCATAGTTTAGATCTGGTTACCCTTTATAAAAATCTAAACTTTTTGTATTGCTTATATTAAATGTACTAACAGTGGACTTTTCCATCTGCAGATTATACTGAATGACCAGCAGTGGCAGTGTTTCACAGCAGAGTTTCTCTGAATTGCCAAGACTGAAGCAAACAAAAAAAAAGGAAGTCTTGTGGCATACTGCATCATTTTATCAATTTATGTGGTAAGTAAAACGCCCAATCATTCTTTTAGGCATTAAAAAGATGTTCATAGCATCGGAATGTCCTCACTACTTTATAGTGGGAGCCTGTGCCTGAATATAATTTCTGTTAAGAAAGAAGTAATATGGATCACATTATGTTGGTCATGATATTTAATAAAAGACTGACTGACTCGAACTCTACTAAACCTGCTTTAGATCCTGGTGCTAGCAATGTTCTATTCAAGGAAATTGCTGTCTTTGAGGCTGAAATGCACCATCTCACTTATGAAAAGTAGTGTTAAATTCTCACGGTAGGAAGCTCATCTAACCTCTTCTCCAACACTCTATATGTTTGACTCTGATACTCAAGATGGATTGTTGTTAAGGATATTCCGTCTATGTACCTCCATCCCACTTTCAAGAAGGACACAGTGCTTTGACTGGTTCAGATTCCTTTACCATTCCCTCTCCTACGTGGCTGGAAGTCATGAATACAGATAGTAAGCTACTGCATAACTTCTGATATCTCATCCTCCTGTGTGGTCAGCTTCCACAAGGACAATTGGTCCAGGGGTGTCTGACATCATAAAGCTAAAGCTAAAGCAAGAAGTTGTCTGACATGAGATGCCATTCTGTTGCCTAGCAGTCTGAGATCATAAAGCTAAAGCAAGATGCTTTCTGACTAGAGGGCCACTCTGTTGCGTAGCAGCTGACATCATTAAGGTCAATCAAGATGTTGTCTGACATGAGAGCCGCTCGGTTGCCTAACAAGGAGTAGCATACATTTATCTAGGTAATTGTATGAGTTGCAGGATAGACAGGTTGCCCAACTGAAAGATGAGGTGGTAAGATGAAAGAAATTAGGACTTTATTTAGACTTATACATTTGTATGAACGGAAGTTTGAGCATAAAAGACTCAACTTCACTGTTGCTGAACTGGTAGGATTTGGCTAAAGAGAAGATGGAAATGATGCTATTCATAGTTTCTATTATTCCCGTTAACTGTAGCATAACCCTTAATCTCTCAACTTATCAGCTGGCTTCATTGCTACTGGTGTACCATATCCTAAAACAAAGGAAGTGAGAGGGGTGTGCTGCCTCTTGGCTGGCAAAAAGATCTAGGTCCTAATGTACATGCTACAATTGTTTAGAGAGTGTTAGCAAATGAGGCAAGGGAATGCAGAGAAGTATGGGAGGTTATAAACACAAATTGAGATTTGATTTTTTTTCTTCAGCTGTTGATTTTCACTATAAAACTGACTCCATAGTTTAGATCTGGTTACCCTTTATAAAAATCTAAACTTTTTGTATTGCTTATATTAAATGTACTAACAGTGGACTTTTCCATCTGCAGATTATACTGAATGACCAGCAGTGGCAGTGTTTCACAGCAGAGTTTCTCTGAATTGCCAAGACTGAAGCAAACAAAAAAAAAAGGAAGTCTTGTGGCATACTGCATCATTTTATCAATTTATGTGGTAAGTAAAACGCCCAATCATTCTTTTAGGCATTAAAAAGATGTTCATAGCATCAGAATGTCCTCACTACTTTATAGTGGGAGCCTGTGCCTGAATATAATTTCTGTTAAGAAAGAAGTAATATGGATCACATTATGTTGGTCATGATATTTAATAAAAGACTGACTGACTCGAACTCTACTAAAACCTGCTTTAGATCCTGGTGCTAGCAATGTTCCATTCGAGGAAATAGCTGTCTTTGAGGCTGAAATGCACCATCTCACTTATGAAAAGTAGTGTTAAATTCTCACGGTAGGAAGTTCATCTAACCTCTTCTCCTGCACTCTATATGTTTGACTCTGATACTCAAGATGGATTGTTGTTAAGGATAGTCCGTCTATGTACCTCCATCCCACTTTGAAGAAGGACACAGTGCTTTGACTGGTTCAGATTCCTTTACCATTCCCTCTCCTACGTGGCTGGAAGTCATGAATACAGATAGTAAGCTACTGCATAACTTCTGATATCTCATCCTCCTGTGTGGTCAGCTTCCACAAGGACAATTGGTCCAGGGGTGTCTGACATCATAAAGCTAAAGCTAAAGCAAGAAGTTGTCTGACATGAGATGCCATTCTGTTGCCTAGCAGTCTGACATCATAAAGCTAAAGCAAGATGCTTTCTGACTAGAGGGCCACTCTGTTGCGTAGCAGCTGACATCATTAAGGTCAATCAAGATGTTGTCTGACATGAGAGCCGCTCGGTTGCCTAACAAGGAGTAGGATACATTTATCTAGGTAATTGTATGAGTTGCAGGATAGACAGGTTGCCCAACTGAAAGATGAGGTGGTAAGATGAAAGAAATTAGGACTTTATTTAGACTTATACATTTGTATGAACGGAAGTTTGAGCATAAAAGACTCAACTTCACTGTTGCTGAACTGGTAGGATTTGGCTAAAGAGAAGATGGAAATGATGCTATTCATAGTTTCTATTATTCCCGTTAACTGTAGCATAACCCTTAATCTCTCAACTTATCAGCTGGCTTCATTGCTACTGGTGTACCATATCCTAAAACAAAGGAAGTGAGAGGGGTGTGCTGCCTCTTGGCTGGCAAAAAGATCTAGGTCCTAATGTACATGCTACAATTGTTTAGAGAGTGTTAGCAAATGAGGCAAGGGAATGCAGAGAAGTATGGGAGGTTATAAACACAAATTGAGATTTGATTTTTTTTATTCAGCTGTTGATTTTCACTATAAAACTGACTCCATAGTTTAGATCTGGTTACCCTTTATAAAAATCTAAACTTTTTGTATTGCTTATATTAAATGTACTAACAGTGGACTTTTCCATCTGCAGATTATACTGAATGACCAGCAGTGGCAGTGTTTCACAGCAGAGTTTCTCTGAATTGCCAAGACTGAAGCAAACAAAAAAAAAAGGAAGTCTTGTGGCATACTGCATCATTTTATCAATTTATGTGGTAAGTAAAACGCCCAATCATTCTTTTAGGCATTAAAAAGATGTTCATAGCATCAGAATGTCCTCACTACTTTATAGTGGGAGCCTGTGCCTGAATATAATTTCTGTTAAGAAAGAAGTAATATGGATCACATTATGTTGGTCATGATATTTAATAAAAGACTGACTGACTCGAACTCTACTAAAACCTGCTTTAGATCCTGGTGCTAGCAATGTTCCATTCGAGGAAATTGCTGTCTTTGAGGCTGAAATGCACCATCTCACTTATGAAAAGTAGTGTTAAATTCGCACGGTAGGAAGCTCATCTAACCTCTTCTCCAACACTCTATATGTTTGACTCTGATACTCAAGATGGATTGTTGTTAAGGATAGTCCGTCTATGTACCTCCATCCCACTTTCAAGAAGGACACAGTGCTTTGACTGGTTCAGATTCCTTTACCATTCCCTCTCCTACGTGGCTGGAAGTCATGAATACAGATAGTAAGCTACTGCATAACTTCTGATATCTCATCCTCCTGTGTGGTCAGCTTCCACAAGGACAATTGGTCCAGGGGTGTCTGACATCATAAAGCTAAAGCTAAAGCAAGAAGTTGTCTGACATGAGATGCCATTCTGTTGCCTAGTAGTCTGAGATCATAAAGCTAAAGCAAGATCCTTTCTGACTAGAGGGCCACTCTGTTGCGTAGCAGCTGACATCATTAAGGTCAATCAAGATGTTGTCTGACATGAGAGCCGCTCGGTTGCCTAACAAGGAGTAGGATACATTTATCTAGGTAATTGTATGAGTTGCAGGATAGACAGGTTGCCCAACTGAAAGATGAGGTGGTAAGATGAAAGAAATTAGGACTTTATTTAGACTTATACATTTGTATGAACGGAAGTTTGAGCATAAAAGACTCAACTTCACTGTTGCTGAACTGGTAGGATTTGGCTAAAGAGAAGATGGAAATGATGCTATTCATAGTTTCTATTATTCCCGTTAACTGTAGCATAACCCTTAATCTCTCAACTTATCAGCTGGCTTCATTGCTACTGGTGTACCATATCCTAAAACAAAGGAAGTGAGAAGGGTGTGCTGCCTCTTGGCTGGCAAAAAGATCTAGGTCCTAATGTACATGCTACAATTGTTTAGAGAGTGTTAGCAAATGAGGCAAGGGAATGCAGAGAAGTATGGGAGGTTATAAACACAAATTGAGATTTGATTTTTTTTCTTCAGCTGTTGATTTTCACTATAAAACTGACTCCATAGTTTAGATCTGGTTACCCTTTATAAAAATCTAAACTTTTTGTATTGCTTATATTAAATGTACTAACAGTGGACTTTTCCATCTGCAGATTATACTGAATGACCAGCAGTGGCAGTGTTTCACAGCAGAGTTTCTCTGAATTGCCAAGACTGAAGCAAACAAAAAAAAAAGGAAGTCTTGTGGCATACTGCATCATTTTATCAATTTATGTGGTAAGTAAAACGCCCAATCATTCTTTTAGGCATTAAAAAGATGTTCATAGCATCAGAATGTCCTCACTACTTTATAGTGGGAGCCTGTGCCTGAATATAATTTCTGTTAAGAAAGAAGTAATATGGATCACATTATGTTGGTCATGATATTTAATAAAAGACTGACTGACTCGAACTCTACTAAAACCTGCTTTAGATCCTGGTGCTAGCAATGTTCCATTCGAGGAAATAGCTGTCTTTGAGGCTGAAATGCACCATCTCACTTATGAAAAGTAGTGTTAAATTCTCACGGTAGGAAGTTCATCTAACCTCTTCTCCTGCACTCTATATGTTTGACTCTGATACTCAAGATGGATTGTTGTTAAGGATAGTCCGTCTATGTACCTCCATCCCACTTTGAAGAAGGACACAGTGCTTTGACTGGTTCAGATTCCTTTACCATTCCCTCTCCTACGTGGCTGGAAGTCATGAATACAGATAGTAAGCTACTGCATAACTTCTGATATCTCATCCTCCTGTGTGGTCAGCTTCCACAAGGACAATTGGTCCAGGGGTGTCTGACATCATAAAGCTAAAGCTAAAGCAAGAAGTTGTCTGACATGAGATGCCATTCTGTTGCCTAGCAGTCTGACATCATAAAGCTAAAGCAAGATGCTTTCTGACTAGAGGGCCACTCTGTTGCGTAGCAGCTGACATCATTAAGGTCAATCAAGATGTTGTCTGACATGAGAGCCGCTCGGTTGCCTAACAAGGAGTAGGATACATTTATCTAGGTAATTGTATGAGTTGCAGGATAGACAGGTTGCCCAACTGAAAGATGAGGTGGTAAGATGAAAGAAATTAGGACTTTATTTAGACTTATACATTTGTATGAACGGAAGTTTGAGCATAAAAGACTCAACTTCACTGTTGCTGAACTGGTAGGATTTGGCTAAAGAGAAGATGGAAATGATGCTATTCATAGTTTCTATTATTCCCGTTAACTGTAGCATAACCCTTAATCTCTCAACTTATCAGCTGGCTTCATTGCTACTGGTGTACCATATCCTAAAACAAAGGAAGTGAGAGGGGTGTGCTGCCTCTTGGCTGGCAAAAAGATCTAGGTCCTAATGTACATGCTACAATTGTTTAGAGAGTGTTAGCAAATGAGGCAAGGGAATGCAGAGAAGTATGGGAGGTTATAAACACAAATTGAGATTTGATTTTTTTTCTTCAGCTGTTGATTTTCACTATAAAACTGACTCCATAGTTTAGATCTGGTTACCCTTTATAAAAATCTAAACTTTTTGTATTGCTTATATTAAATGTACTAACAGTGGACTTTTCCATCTGCAGATTATACTGAATGACCAGCAGTGGCAGTGTTTCACAGCAGAGTTTCTCTGAATTGCCAAGACTGAAGCAAACAAAAAAAAAAGGAAGTCTTGTGGCATACTGCATCATTTTATCAATTTATGTGGTAAGTAAAACGCCCAATCATTCTTTTAGGCATTAAAAAGATGTTCATAGCATCGGAATGTCCTCACTACTTTATAGTGGGAGCCTGTGCCTGAATATAATTTCTGTTAAGAAAGAAGTAATATGGATCACATTATGTTGGTCATGATATTTAATAAAAGACTGACTGACTCGAACTCTACTAAAACCTGCTTTAGATCCTGGTGCTAGCAATGTTCCATTCGAGGAAATTGCTGTCTTTGAGGCTGAAATGCACCATCTCACTTATGAAAAGTAGTGTTAAATTCTCACGGTAGGAAGCTCATCTAACCTCTTCTCCAACACTCTATATGTTTGACTCTGATACTCAAGATGGATTGTTGTTAAGGATAGTCCGTCTATGTACCTCCATCCCACTTTCAAGAAGGACACAGTGCTTTGACTGGTTCAGATTCCTTTACCATTCCCTCTCCTACGTGGCTGGAAGTCATGAATACAGATAGTAAGCTACTGCATAACTTCTGATATCTCATCCTCCTGTGTGGTCAGCTTCCACAAGGACAATTGGTCCAGGGGTGTCTGACATCATAAAGCTAAAGCTAAAGCAAGAAGTTGTCTGACATGAGATGCCATTCTGTTGCCTAGCAGTCTGAGATCATAAAGCTAAAGCAAGATGCTTTCTGACTAGAGGGCCACTCTGTTGCGTAGCAGCTGACATTATTAAGGTCAATCAAGATGTTGTCTGACATGAGAGCCGCTCGGTTGCCTAACAAGGAGTAGCATACATTTATCTAGGTAATTGTATGAGTTGCAGGATAGACAGGTTGCCCAACTGAAAGATGAGGTGGTAAGATGAAAGAAATTAGGACTTTATTTAGACTTATACATTTGTATGAACGGAAGTTTGAGCATAAAAGACTCAACTTCACTGTTGATGAACTGGTAGGATTTGGCTAAAGAGAAGATGGAAATGATGCTATTCATATTTTCTATTATTCCCGTTAACTGTAGCATAACCCTTAATCTCTCAACTTATCAGCTGGCTTCATTGCTACTGGTGTACCATATCCTAAAACAAAGGAAGTGAGAAGGGTGTGCTGCCTCTTGGCTGGCAAAAAGATCTAGGTCCTAATGTACATGCTACAATTGTTTAGAGAGTGTTAGCAAATGAGGCAAGGGAATGCAGAGAAGTATGGGAGGTTATAAACACAAATTGAGATTTGATTTTTTTTCTTCAGCTGTTGATTTTCACTATAAAACTGACTCCATAGTTTAGATCTGGTTACCCTTTATAAAAATCTAAACGTTTTGTATTGCTTATATTAAATGTACTAACAGTGCACTTTTCCATCTGCAGATTATACTGAATGACCAGCAGTGGCAGTGTTTCACAGCAGAGTTTCTCTGAATTGCCAAGACTGAAGCAAACAAAACAAAAAGGAAGTCTTGTGGCATACTGCATCATTTTATCCATTTATGTGGTAAGTAAAACGCCCAATCATTCTTTTAGGCATTAAAAAGATGTTCATAGCATCGGAATGTCCTCACTACTTTATAGTGGGAGCCTGTGCCTGAATATAATTTCTGTTAAGAAAGAAGTAATATGGATCACATTATGTTGGTCATGATATTTAATAAAAGACTGACTGACTCGAACTCTACTAAAACCTGCTTTAGATCCTGGTGCTAGCAATGTTCCATTCGAGGAAATTGCTGTCTTTGAGGCTGAAATGCACCATCTCACTTATGAAAAGTAGTGTTAAATTCTCACGGTAGGAAGCTCATCTAACCTCTTCTCCAACACTCTATATGTTTGACTCTGATACTCAAGATGGATTGTTGTTAAGGATAGTCCGTCTATGTACCTCCATCCCACTTTCAAGAAGGACACAGTGCTTTGACTGGTTCAGATTCCTTTACCATTCCCTCTCCTACGTGGCTGGAAGTCATGAATACAGATAGTAAGCTACTGCATAACTTCTGATATCTCATCCTCCTGTGTGGTCAGCTTCCACAAGGACAATTGGTCCAGGGGTGTCTGACATCATAAAGCTAAAGCTAAAGCAAGAAGTTGTCTGACATGAGATGCCATTCTGTTGCCTAGCAGTCTGAGATCATAAAGCTAAAGCAAGATGCTTTCTGACTAGAGGGCCACTCTGTTGCGTAGCAGCTGACATCATTAAGGTCAATCAAGATGTTGTCTGACATGAGAGCCGCTCGGTTGCCTAACAAGGAGTAGCATACATTTATCTAGGTAATTGTATGAGTTGCAGGATAGACAGGTTGCCCAACTGAAAGATGAGGTGGTAAGATGAAAGGAATTAGGACTTTATTTAGACTTATACATTTGTATGAACGGAAGTTTGAGCATAAAAGACTCAACTTCACTGTTACTGAACTGGTAGGATTTGGCTAAAGAGAAGATTGAAATGATGCTATTCATATTTTCTATTATTCCCGTTAACTGTAGCATAACCCTTAATCTCTCAACTTATCAGCTGGCTTCATTGCTACTGGTGTACCATATCCTAAAACAAAGGAAGTGAGAGGGGTGTGCTGCCTCTTGGCTGGCAAAAAGATCTAGGTCCTAATGTACATGCTACAATTGTTTAGAGAGTGTTAGCAAATGAGGCAAGGGAATGCAGAGAAGTATGGGAGGTTATAAACACAAATTGAGATTTGATTTTTTTTCTTCAGCTGTTGATTTTCACTATAAAACTGACTCCATAGTTTAGATCTGGTTACCCTTTATAAAAATCTAAACTTTTTGTATTGCTTATATTAAATGTACTAACAGTGGACTTTTCCATCTGCAGATTATACTGAATGACCAGCAGTGGCAGTGTTTCACAGCAGAGTTTCTCTGAATTGCCAAGACTGAAGCAAACAAAAAAAAAAGGAAGTCTTGTGGCATACTGCATCATTTTATCAATTTATGTGGTAAGTAAAACGCCCAATCATTCTTTTAGGCATTAAAAAGATGTTCATAGCATCAGAATGTCCTCACTACTTTATAGTGGGAGCCTGTGCCTGAATATAATTTCTGTTAAGAAAGAAGTAATATGGATCACATTATGTTGGTCATGATATTTAATAAAAGACTGACTGACTCGAACTCTACTAAAACCTGCTTTAGATCCTGGTGCTAGCAATGTTCCATTCGAGGAAATAGCTGTCTTTGAGGCTGAAATGCACCATCTCACTTATGAAAAGTAGTGTTAAATTCTCACGGTAGGAAGTTCATCTAACCTCTTCTCCTGCACTCTATATGTTTGACTCTGATACTCAAGATGGATTGTTGTTAAGGATAGTCCGTCTATGTACCTCCATCCCACTTTGAAGAAGGACACAGTGCTTTGACTGGTTCAGATTCCTTTACCATTCCCTCTCCTACGTGGCTGGAAGTCATGAATACAGATAGTAAGCTACTGCATAACTTCTGATATCTCATCCTCCTGTGTGGTCAGCTTCCACAAGGACAATTGGTCCAGGGGTGTCTGACATCATAAAGCTAAAGCTAAAGCAAGAAGTTGTCTGACATGAGATGCCATTCTGTTGCCTAGCAGTCTGAGATCATAAAGCTAAAGCAAGATGCTTTCTGACTAGAGGGCCACTCTGTTGCGTAGCAGCTGACATCATTAAGGTCAATCAAGATGTTGTCTGACATGAGAGCCGCTCGGTTGCCTAACAAGGAGTAGGATACATTTATCTAGGTAATTGTATGAGTTGCAGGATAGACAGGTTGCCCAACTGAAAGATGAGGTGGTAAGATGAAAGAAATTAGGACTTTATTTAGACTTATACATTTGTATGAAAGGAAGTTTGAGCATAAAAGACTCAACTTCACTGTTGCTGAACTGGTAGGATTTGGCTAAAGAGAAGATGGAAATGATGCTATTCATAGTTTCTATTATTCCCGTTAACTGTAGCATAACCCTTAATCTCTCAACTTATCAGCTGGCTTCATTGCTACTGGTGTACCATATCCTAAAACAAAGGAAGTGAGAGGGGTGTGCTGCCTCTTGGCTGGCAAAAAGATCTAGGTCCTAATGTACATGCTACAATTGTTTAGAGAGTGTTAGCAAATGAGGCAAGGGAATGCAGAGAAGTATGGGAGGTTATAAACACAAATTGAGATTTGATTTTTTTTCTTCAGCTGTTGATTTTCACTATAAAACTGACTCCATAGTTTAGATCTGGTTACCCTTTATAAAAATCTAAACTTTTTGTATTACTTATATTAAATGTACTAACAGTGGACTTTTCCATCTGCAGATTATACTGAATGACCAGCAGTGGCAGTGTTTCACAGCAGAGTTTCTCTGAATTGCCAAGACTGAAGCAAACAAAAAAAAAAGGAAGTCTTGTGGCATACTGCATCATTTTATCAATTTATGTGGTAAGTAAAACGCCCAATCATTCTTTTAGGCATTAAAAAGATGTTCATAGCATCAGAATGTCCTCACTACTTTATAGTGGGAGCCTGTGCCTGAATATAATTTCTGTTAAGAAAGAAGTAATATGGATCACATTATGTTGGTCATGATATTTAATAAAAGACTGACTGACTCGAACTCTACTAAAACCTGCTTTAGATCCTGGTGCTAGCAATGTTCCATTCGAGGAAATTGCTGTCTTTGAGGCTGAAATGCACCATCTCACTTATGAAAAGTAGTGTTAAATTCTCACGGTAGGAAGCTCATCTAACCTCTTCTCCAACACTCTATATGTTTGACTCTGATACTCAAGATGGATTGTTGTTAAGGATAGTCCGTCTATGTACCTCCATCCCACTTTCAAGAAGGACACAGTGCTTTGACTGGTTCAGATTCCTTTACCATTCCCTCTCCTACGTGGCTGGAAGTCATGAATACAGATAGTAAGCTACTGCATAACTTCTGATATCTCATCCTCCTGTGTGGTCAGCTTCCACAAGGACAATTGGTCCAGGGGTGTCTGACATCATAAAGCTAAAGCTAAAGCAAGAAGTTGTCTGACATGAGATGCCATTCTGTTGCCTAGCAGTCTGAGATCATAAAGCTAAAGCAAGATGCTTTCTGACTAGAGGGCCACTCTGTTGCGTAGCAGCTGACATTATTAAGGTCAATCAAGATGTTGTCTGACATGAGAGCCGCTCGGTTGCCTAACAAGGAGTAGCATACATTTATCTAGGTAATTGTATGAGTTGCAGGATAGACAGGTTGCCCAACTGAAAGATGAGGTGGTAAGATGAAAGAAATTAGGACTTTATTTAGACTTATACATTTGTATGAACGGAAGTTTGAGCATAAAAGACTCAACTTCACTGTTGATGAACTGGTAGGATTTGGCTAAAGAGAAGATGGAAATGATGCTATTCATATTTTCTATTATTCCCGTTAACTGTAGCATAACCCTTAATCTCTCAACTTATCAGCTGGCTTCATTGCTACTGGTGTACCATATCCTAAAACAAAGGAAGTGAGAAGGGTGTGCTGCCTCTTGGCTGGCAAAAAGATCTAGGTCCTAATGTACATGCTACAATTGTTTAGAGAGTGTTAGCAAATGAGGCAAGGGAATGCAGAGAAGTATGGGAGGTTATAAACACAAATTGAGATTTGATTTTTTTTCTTCAGCTGTTGATTTTCACTATAAAACTGACTCCATAGTTTAGATCTGGTTACCCTTTATAAAAATCTAAACGTTTTGTATTGCTTATATTAAATGTACTAACAGTGCACTTTTCCATCTGCAGATTATACTGAATGACCAGCAGTGGCAGTGTTTCACAGCAGAGTTTCTCTGAATTGCCAAGACTGAAGCAAACAAAACAAAAAGGAAGTCTTGTGGCATACTGCATCATTTTATCCATTTATGTGGTAAGTAAAACGCCCAATCATTCTTTTAGGCATTAAAAAGATGTTCATAGCATCGGAATGTCCTCACTACTTTATAGTGGGAGCCTGTGCCTGAATATAATTTCTGTTAAGAAAGAAGTAATATGGATCACATTATGTTGGTCATGATATTTAATAAAAGACTGACTGACTCGAACTCTACTAAAACCTGCTTTAGATCCTGGTGCTAGCAATGTTCCATTCGAGGAAATTGCTGTCTTTGAGGCTGAAATGCACCATCTCACTTATGAAAAGTAGTGTTAAATTCTCACGGTAGGAAGCTCATCTAACCTCTTCTCCAACACTCTATATGTTTGACTCTGATACTCAAGATGGATTGTTGTTAAGGATAGTCCGTCTATGTACCTCCATCCCACTTTCAAGAAGGACACAGTGCTTTGACTGGTTCAGATTCCTTTACCATTCCCTCTCCTACGTGGCTGGAAGTCATGAATACAGATAGTAAGCTACTGCATAACTTCTGATATCTCATCCTCCTGTGTGGTCAGCTTCCACAAGGACAATTGGTCCAGGGGTGTCTGACATCATAAAGCTAAAGCTAAAGCAAGAAGTTGTCTGACATGAGATGCCATTCTGTTGCCTAGCAGTCTGAGATCATAAAGCTAAAGCAAGATGCTTTCTGACTAGAGGGCCACTCTGTTGCGTAGCAGCTGACATCATTAAGGTCAATCAAGATGTTGTCTGACATGAGAGCCGCTCGGTTGCCTAACAAGGAGTAGCATACATTTATCTAGGTAATTGTATGAGTTGCAGGATAGACAGGTTGCCCAACTGAAAGATGAGGTGGTAAGATGAAAGGAATTAGGACTTTATTTAGACTTATACATTTGTATGAACGGAAGTTTGAGCATAAAAGACTCAACTTCACTGTTACTGAACTGGTAGGATTTGGCTAAAGAGAAGATTGAAATGATGCTATTCATATTTTCTATTATTCCCGTTAACTGTAGCATAACCCTTAATCTCTCAACTTATCAGCTGGCTTCATTGCTACTGGTGTACCATATCCTAAAACAAAGGAAGTGAGAGGGGTGTGCTGCCTCTTGGCTGGCAAAAAGATCTAGGTCCTAATGTACATGCTACAATTGTTTAGAGAGTGTTAGC
This sequence comes from Lissotriton vulgaris, assembly GCF_964263255.1. Taxonomy (NCBI): domain Eukaryota; kingdom Metazoa; phylum Chordata; class Amphibia; order Caudata; family Salamandridae; genus Lissotriton; species Lissotriton vulgaris. The sequence continues at coordinate 630,509,560 of NC_141699.1, read as the reverse complement.
AAATGAGGCAAGGGAATGCAGAGAAGTATGGGAGGTTATAAACACAAATTGAGATTTGATTTTTTTTCTTCAGCTGTTGATTTTCACTATAAAACTGACTCCATAGTTTAGATCTGGTTACCCTTTATAAAAATCTAAACTTTTTGTATTGCTTATATTAAATGTACTAACAGTGGACTTTTCCATCTGCAGATTATACTGAATGACCAGCAGTGGCAGTGTTTCACAGCAGAGTTTCTCTGAATTGCCAAGACTGAAGCAAACAAAAAAAAAAGGAAGTCTTGTGGCATACTGCATCATTTTATCAATTTATGTGGTAAGTAAAACGCCCAATCATTCTTTTAGGCATTAAAAAGATGTTCATAGCATCAGAATGTCCTCACTACTTTATAGTGGGAGCCTGTGCCTGAATATAATTTCTGTTAAGAAAGAAGTAATATGGATCACATTATGTTGGTCATGATATTTAATAAAAGACTGACTGACTCGAACTCTACTAAAACCTGCTTTAGATCCTGGTGCTAGCAATGTTCCATTCGAGGAAATAGCTGTCTTTGAGGCTGAAATGCACCATCTCACTTATGAAAAGTAGTGTTAAATTCTCACGGTAGGAAGTTCATCTAACCTCTTCTCCTGCACTCTATATGTTTGACTCTGATACTCAAGATGGATTGTTGTTAAGGATAGTCCGTCTATGTACCTCCATCCCACTTTGAAGAAGGACACAGTGCTTTGACTGGTTCAGATTCCTTTACCATTCCCTCTCCTACGTGGCTGGAAGTCATGAATACAGATAGTAAGCTACTGCATAACTTCTGATATCTCATCCTCCTGTGTGGTCAGCTTCCACAAGGACAATTGGTCCAGGGGTGTCTGACATCATAAAGCTAAAGCTAAAGCAAGAAGTTGTCTGACATGAGATGCCATTCTGTTGCCTAGCAGTCTGAGATCATAAAGCTAAAGCAAGATGCTTTCTGACTAGAGGGCCACTCTGTTGCGTAGCAGCTGACATCATTAAGGTCAATCAAGATGTTGTCTGACATGAGAGCCGCTCGGTTGCCTAACAAGGAGTAGCATACATTTATCTAGGTAATTGTATGAGTTGCAGGATAGACAGGTTGCCCAACTGAAAGATGAGGTGGTAAGATGAAAGAAATTAGGACTTTATTTAGACTTATACATTTGTATGAACGGAAGTTTGAGCATAAAAGACTCAACTTCACTGTTGCTGAACTGGTAGGATTTGGCTAAAGAGAAGATGGAAATGATGCTATTCATAGTTTCTATTATTCCCGTTAACTGTAGCATAACCCTTAATCTCTCAACTTATCAGCTGGCTTCATTGCTACTGGTGTACCATATCCTAAAACAAAGGAAGTGAGAGGGGTGTGCTGCCTCTTGGCTGGCAAAAAGATCTAGGTCCTAATGTACATGCTACAATTGTTTAGAGAGTGTTAGCAAATGAGGCAAGGGAATGCAGAGAAGTATGGGAGGTTATAAACACAAATTGAGATTTGATTTTTTTTCTTCAGCTGTTGATTTTCACTATAAAACTGACTCCATAGTTTAGATCTGGTTACCCTTTATAAAAATCTAAACTTTTTGTATTACTTATATTAAATGTACTAACAGTGGACTTTTCCATCTGCAGATTATACTGAATGACCAGCAGTGGCAGTGTTTCACAGCAGAGTTTCTCTGAATTGCCAAGACTGAAGCAAACAAAAAAAAAAGGAAGTCTTGTGGCATACTGCATCATTTTATCAATTTATGTGGTAAGTAAAACGCCCAATCATTCTTTTAGGCATTAAAAAGATGTTCATAGCATCAGAATGTCCTCACTACTTTATAGTGGGAGCCTGTGCCTGAATATAATTTCTGTTAAGAAAGAAGTAATATGGATCACATGTTGGTCATGATATTTAATAAAAGACTGACTGACTCGAACTCTACTAAAACCTGCTTTAGATCCTGGTGCTAGCAATGTTCCATTCGAGGAAATAGCTGTCTTTGAGGCTGAAATGCACCATCTCACTTATGAAAAGTAGTGTTAAATTCTCACGGTAGGAAGTTCATCTAACCTCTTCTCCTGCACTCTATATGTTTGACTCTGATACTCAAGATGGATTGTTGTTAAGGATAGTCCGTCTATGTACCTCCATCCCACTTTGAAGAAGGACACAGTGCTTTGACTGGTTCAGATTCCTTTACCATTCCCTCTCCTACGTGGCTGGAAGTCATGAATACAGATAGTAAGCTACTGCATAACTTCTGATATCTCATCCTCCTGTGTGGTCAGCTTCCACAAGGACAATTGGTCCAGGGGTGTCTGACATCATAAAGCTAAAGCTAAAGCAAGAAGTTGTCTGACATGAGATGCCATTCTGTTGCCTAGCAGTCTGACATCATAAAGCTAAAGCAAGATGCTTTCTGACTAGAGGGCCACTCTGTTGCGTAGCAGCTGACATCATTAAGGTCAATCAAGATGTTGTCTGACATGAGAGCCGCTCGGTTGCCTAACAAGGAGTAGGATACATTTATCTAGGTAATTGTATGAGTTGCAGGATAGACAGGTTGCCCAACTGAAAGATGAGGTGGTAAGATGAAAGAAATTAGGACTTTATTTAGACTTATACATTTGTATGAACGGAAGTTTGAGCATAAAAGACTCAACTTCACTGTTGCTGAACTGGTAGGATTTGGCTAAAGAGAAGATGGAAATGATGCTATTCATAGTTTCTATTATTCCCGTTAACTGTAGCATAACCCTTAATCTCTCAACTTATCAGCTGGCTTCATTGCTACTGGTGTACCATATCCTAAAACAAAGGAAGTGAGAGGGGTGTGCTGCCTCTTGGCTGGCAAAAAGATCTAGGTCCTAATGTACATGCTACAATTGTTTAGAGAGTGTTAGCAAATGAGGCAAGGGAATGCAGAGAAGTATGGGAGGTTATAAACACAAATTGAGATTTGATTTTTTTTCTTCAGCTGTTGATTTTCACTATAAAACTGACTCCATAGTTTAGATCTGGTTACCCTTTATAAAAATCTAAACTTTTTGTATTACTTATATTAAATGTACTAACAGTGGACTTTTCCATCTGCAGATTATACTGAATGACCAGCAGTGGCAGTGTTTCACAGCAGAGTTTCTCTGAATTGCCAAGACTGAAGCAAACAAAAAAAAAAGGAAGTCTTGTGGCATACTGCATCATTTTATCAATTTATGTGGTAAGTAAAACGCCCAATCATTCTTTTAGGCATTAAAAAGATGTTCATAGCATCAGAATGTCCTCACTACTTTATAGTGGGAGCCTGTGCCTGAATATAATTTCTGTTAAGAAAGAAGTAATATGGATCACATGTTGGTCATGATATTTAATAAAAGACTGACTGACTCGAACTCTACTAAAACCTGCTTTAGATCCTGGTGCTAGCAATGTTCCATTCGAGGAAATAGCTGTCTTTGAGGCTGAAATGCACCATCTCACTTATGAAAAGTAGTGTTAAATTCTCACGGTAGGAAGTTCATCTAACCTCTTCTCCTGCACTCTATATGTTTGACTCTGATACTCAAGATGGATTGTTGTTAAGGATAGTCCGTCTATGTACCTCCATCCCACTTTGAAGAAGGACACAGTGCTTTGACTGGTTCAGATTCCTTTACCATTCCCTCTCCTACGTGGCTGGAAGTCATGAATACAGATAGTAAGCTACTGCATAACTTCTGATATCTCATCCTCCTGTGTGGTCAGCTTCCACAAGGACAATTGGTCCAGGGGTGTCTGACATCATAAAGCTAAAGCTAAAGCAAGAAGTTGTCTGACATGAGATGCCATTCTGTTGCCTAGCAGTCTGACATCATAAAGCTAAAGCAAGATGCTTTCTGACTAGAGGGCCACTCTGTTGCGTAGCAGCTGACATCATTAAGGTCAATCAAGATGTTGTCTGACATGAGAGCCGCTCGGTTGCCTAACAAGGAGTAGGATACATTTATCTAGGTAATTGTATGAGTTGCAGGATAGACAGGTTGCCCAACTGAAAGATGAGGTGGTAAGATGAAAGAAATTAGGACTTTATTTAGACTTATACATTTGTATGAACGGAAGTTTGAGCATAAAAGACTCAACTTCACTGTTGCTGAACTGGTAGGATTTGGCTAAAGAGAAGATGGAAATGATGCTATTCATAGTTTCTATTATTCCCGTTAACTGTAGCATAACCCTTAATCTCTCAACTTATCAGCTGGCTTCATTGCTACTGGTGTACCATATCCTAAAACAAAGGAAGTGAGAGGGGTGTGCTGCCTCTTGGCTGGCAAAAAGATCTAGGTCCTAATGTACATGCTACAATTGTTTAGAGAGTGTTAGCAAATGAGGCAAGGGAATGCAGAGAAGTATGGGAGGTTATAAACACAAATTGAGATTTGATTTTTTTTCTTCAGCTGTTGATTTTCACTATAAAACTGACTCCATAGTTTAGATCTGGTTACCCTTTATAAAAATCTAAACTTTTTGTATTGCTTATATTAAATGTACTAACAGTGGACTTTTCCATCTGCAGATTATACTGAATGACCAGCAGTGGCAGTGTTTCACAGCAGAGTTTCTCTGAATTGCCAAGACTGAAGCAAACAAAAAAAAAAGGAAGTCTTGTGGCATACTGCATCATTTTATCAATTTATGTGGTAAGTAAAACGCCCAATCATTCTTTTAGGCATTAAAAAGATGTTCATAGCATCGGAATGTCCTCACTACTTTATAGTGGGAGCCTGTGCCTGAATATAATTTCTGTTAAGAAAGAAGTAATATGGATCACATTATGTTGGTCATGATATTTAATAAAAGACTGACTGACTCGAACTCTACTAAAACCTGCTTTAGATCCTGGTGCTAGCAATGTTCCATTCGAGGAAATTGCTGTCTTTGAGGCTGAAATGCACCATCTCACTTATGAAAAGTAGTGTTAAATTCTCACGGTAGGAAGCTCATCTAACCTCTTCTCCAACACTCTATATGTTTGACTCTGATACTCAAGATGGATTGTTGTTAAGGATAGTCCGTCTATGTACCTCCATCCCACTTTCAAGAAGGACACAGTGCTTTGACTGGTTCAGATTCCTTTACCATTCCCTCTCCTACGTGGCTGGAAGTCATGAATACAGATAGTAAGCTACTGCATAACTTCTGATATCTCATCCTCCTGTGTGGTCAGCTTCCACAAGGACAATTGGTCCAGGGGTGTCTGACATCATAAAGCTAAAGCTAAAGCAAGAAGTTGTCTGACATGAGATGCCATTCTGTTGCCTAGCAGTCTGAGATCATAAAGCTAAAGCAAGATGCTTTCTGACTAGAGGGCCACTCTGTTGCGTAGCAGCTGACATTATTAAGGTCAATCAAGATGTTGTCTGACATGAGAGCCGCTCGGTTGCCTAACAAGGAGTAGCATACATTTATCTAGGTAATTGTATGAGTTGCAGGATAGACAGGTTGCCCAACTGAAAGATGAGGTGGTAAGATGAAAGAAATTAGGACTTTATTTAGACTTATACATTTGTATGAACGGAAGTTTGAGCATAAAAGACTCAACTTCACTGTTGCTGAACTGGTAGGATTTGGCTAAAGAGAAGATGGAAATGATGCTATTCATATTTTCTATTATTCCCGTTAACTGTAGCATAACCCTTAATCTCTCAACTTATCAGCTGGCTTCATTGCTACTGGTGTACCATATCCTAAAACAAAGGAAGTGAGAAGGGTGTGCTGCCTCTTGGCTGGCAAAAAGATCTAGGTCCTAATGTACATGCTACAATTGTTTAGAGAGTGTTAGCAAATGAGGCAAGGGAATGCAGAGAAGTATGGGAGGTTATAAACACAAATTGAGATTTGATTTTTTTTCTTCAGCTGTTGATTTTCACTATAAAACTGACTCCATAGTTTAGATCTGGTTACCCTTTATAAAAATCTAAACTTTTTGTATTGCTTATATTAAATGTACTAACAGTGGACTTTTCCATCTGCAGATTATACTGAATGACCAGCAGTGGCAGTGTTTCACAGCAGAGTTTCTCTGAATTGCCAAGACTGAAGCAAACAAAAAAAAAAAGGAAGTCTTGTGGCATACTGCATCATTTTATCAATTTATGTGGTAAGTAAAACGCCCAATCATTCTTTTAGGCATTAAAAAGATGTTCATAGCATCGGAATGTCCTCACTACTTTATAGTGGGAGCCTGTGCCTGAATATAATTTCTGTTAAGAAAGAAGTAATATGGATCACATTATGTTGGTCATGATATTTAATAAAAGACTGACTGACTCGAACTCTACTAAAACCTGCTTTAGATCCTGGTGCTAGCAATGTTCCATTCGAGGAAATTGCTGTCTTTGAGGCTGAAATGCACCATCTCACTTATGAAAAGTAGTGTTAAATTCTCACGGTAGGAAGCTCATCTAACCTCTTCTCCAACACTCTATATGTTTGACTCTGATACTCAAGATGGATTGTTGTTAAGGATAGTCCGTCTATGTACCTCCATCCCACTTTCAAGAAGGACACAGTGCTTTGACTGGTTCAGATTCCTTTACCATTCCCTCTCCTACGTGGCTGGAAGTCATGAATACAGATAGTAAGCTACTGCATAACTTCTGATATCTCATCCTCCTGTGTGGTCAGCTTCCACAAGGACAATTGGTCCAGGGGTGTCTGACATCATAAAGCTAAAGCTAAAGCAAGAAGTTGTCTGACATGAGATGCCATTCTGTTGCCTAGCAGTCTGAGATCATAAAGCTAAAGCAAGATGCTTTCTGACTAGAGGGCCACTCTGTTGCGTAGCAGCTGACATTATTAAGGTCAATCAAGATGTTGTCTGACATGAGAGCCGCTCGGTTGCCTAACAAGGAGTAGCATACATTTATCTAGGTAATTGTATGAGTTGCAGGATAGACAGGTTGCCCAACTGAAAGATGAGGTGGTAAGATGAAAGAAATTAGGACTTTATTTAGACTTATACATTTGTATGAACGGAAGTTTGAGCATAAAAGACTCAACTTCACTGTTGCTGAACTGGTAGGATTTGGCTAAAGAGAAGATGGAAATGATGCTATTCATATTTTCTATTATTCCCGTTAACTGTAGCATAACCCTTAATCTCTCAACTTATCAGCTGGCTTCATTGCTACTGGTGTACCATATCCTAAAACAAAGGAAGTGAGAAGGGTGTGCTGCCTCTTGGCTGGCAAAAAGATCTAGGTCCTAATGTACATGCTACAATTGTTTAGAGAGTGTTAGCAAATGAGGCAAGGGAATGCAGAGAAGTATGGGAGGTTATAAACACAAATTGAGATTTGATTTTTTTTCTTCAGCTGTTGATTTTCACTATAAAACTGACTCCATAGTTTAGATTTTTATAAAGGGTAACCAGATCTAAACGTTTTGTATTGCTTATATTAAATGTACTAACAGTGCACTTTTCCATCTGCAGATTATACTGAATGACCAGCAGTGGCAGTGTTTCACAGCAGAGTTTCTCTGAATTGCCAAGACTGAAGCAAACAAAAAAAAAGGAAGTCTTGTGGCATACTGCATCATTTTATCCATTTATGTGGTAAGTAAAACGCCCAATCATTCTTTTAGGCATTAAAAAGATGTTCATAGCATCGGAATGTCCTCACTACTTTATAGTGGGAGCCTGTGCCTGAATATAATTTCTGTTAAGAAAGAAGTAATATGGATCACATTATGTTGGTCATGATATTTAATAAAAGACTGACTGACTCGAACTCTACTAAAACCTGCTTTAGATCCTGGTGCTAGCAATGTTCCATTCGAGGAAATTGCTGTCTTTGAGGCTGAAATGCACCATCTCACTTATGAAAAGTAGTGTTAAATTCTCACGGTAGGAAGCTCATCTAACCTCTTCTCCAACACTCTATATGTTTGACTCTGATACTCAAGATGGATTGTTGTTAAGGATAGTCCGTCTATGTACCTCCATCCCACTTTCAAGAAGGACACAGTGCTTTGACTGGTTCAGATTCCTTTACCATTCCCTCTCCTACGTGGCTGGAAGTCATGAATACAGATAGTAAGCTACTGCATAACTTCTGATATCTCATCCTCCTGTGTGGTCAGCTTCCACAAGGACAATTGGTCCAGGGGTGTCTGACATCATAAAGCTAAAGCTAAAGCAAGAAGTTGTCTGACATGAGATGCCATTCTGTTGCCTAGCAGTCTGAGATCATAAAGCTAAAGCAAGATGCTTTCTGACTAGAGGGCCACTCTGTTGCGTAGCAGCTGACATCATTAAGGTCAATCAAGATGTTGTCTGACATGAGAGCCGCTCGGTTGCCTAACAAGGAGTAGCATACATTTATCTAGGTAATTGTATGAGTTGCAGGATAGACAGGTTGCCCAACTGAAAGATGAGGTGGTAAGATGAAAGGAATTAGGACTTTATTTAGACTTATACATTTGTATGAACGGAAGTTTGAGCATAAAAGACTCAACTTCACTGTTACTGAACTGGTAGGATTTGGCTAAAGAGAAGATGGAAATGATGCTATTCATATTTTCTATTATTCCCGTTAACTGTAGCATAACCCTTAATCTCTCAACTTATCAGCTGGCTTCATTGCTACTGGTGTACCATATCCTAAAACAAAAGAAGTGAGAAGGGTGTGCTGCCTCTTGGCTGGCAAAAAGATCTAGGTCCTAATGTACATGCTACAATTGTTTAGAGAGTGTTAGCAAATGAGGCAAGGGAATGCAGAGAAGTATGGGAGGTTATAAACACAAATTGAGATTTGATTTTTTTTCTTCAGCTGTTGATTTTCACTATAAAACTGACTCCATAGTTTAGATCTGGTTACCCTTTATAAAAATCTAAACTTTTTGTATTGCTTATATTAAATGTACTAACAGTGGACTTTTCCATCTGCAGATTATACTGAATGACCAGCAGTGGCAGTGTTTCACAGCAGAGTTTCTCTGAATTGCCAAGACTGAAGCAAACAAAAAAAAAAGGAAGTCTTGTGGCATACTGCATCATTTTATCAATTTATGTGGTAAGTAAAACGCCCAATCATTCTTTTAGGCATTAAAAAGATGTTCATAGCATCGGAATGTCCTCACTACTTTATAGTGGGAGCCTGTGCCTGAATATAATTTCTGTTAAGAAAGAAGTAATATGGATCACATTATGTTGGTCATGATATTTAATAAAAGACTGACTGACTCGAACTCTACTAAAACCTGCTTTAGATCCTGGTGCTAGCAATGTTCCATTCGAGGAAATTGCTGTCTTTGAGGCTGAAATGCACCATCTCACTTATGAAAAGTAGTGTTAAATTCTCACGGTAGGAAGCTCATCTAACCTCTTCTCCAACACTCTATATGTTTGACTCTGATACTCAAGATGGATTGTTGTTAAGGATAGTCCGTCTATGTACCTCCATCCCACTTTCAAGAAGGACACAGTGCTTTGACTGGTTCAGATTCCTTTACCATTCCCTCTCCTACGTGGCTGGAAGTCATGAATACAGATAGTAAGCTACTGCATAACTTCTGATATCTCATCCTCCTGTGTGGTCAGCTTCCACAAGGACAATTGGTCCAGGGGTGTCTGACATCATAAAGCTAAAGCTAAAGCAAGAAGTTGTCTGACATGAGATGCCATTCTGTTGCCTAGCAGTCTGAGATCATAAAGCTAAAGCAAGATGCTTTCTGACTAGAGGGCCACTCTGTTGCGTAGCAGCTGACATTATTAAGGTCAATCAAGATGTTGTCTGACATGAGAGCCGCTCGGTTGCCTAACAAGGAGTAGCATACATTTATCTAGGTAATTGTATGAGTTGCAGGATAGACAGGTTGCCCAACTGAAAGATGAGGTGGTAAGATGAAAGAAATTAGGACTTTATTTAGACTTATACATTTGTATGAACGGAAGTTTGAGCATAAAAGACTCAACTTCACTGTTGCTGAACTGGTAGGATTTGGCTAAAGAGAAGATGGAAATGATGCTATTCATATTTTCTATTATTCCCGTTAACTGTAGCATAACCCTTAATCTCTCAACTTATCAGCTGGCTTCATTGCTACTGGTGTACCATATCCTAAAACAAAGGAAGTGAGAAGGGTGTGCTGCCTCTTGGCTGGCAAAAAGATCTAGGTCCTAATGTACATGCTACAATTGTTTAGAGAGTGTTAGCAAATGAGGCAAGGGAATGCAGAGAAGTATGGGAGGTTATAAACACAAATTGAGATTTGATTTTTTTTCTTCAGCTGTTGATTTTCACTATAAAACTGACTCCATAGTTTAGATTTTTATAAAGGGTAACCAGATCTAAACGTTTTGTATTGCTTATATTAAATGTACTAACAGTGCACTTTTCCATCTGCAGATTATACTGAATGACCAGCAGTGGCAGTGTTTCACAGCAGAGTTTCTCTGAATTGCCAAGACTGAAGCAAACAAAAAAAAAGGAAGTCTTGTGGCATACTGCATCATTTTATCCATTTATGTGGTAAGTAAAACGCCCAATCATTCTTTTAGGCATTAAAAAGATGTTCATAGCATCGGAATGTCCTCACTACTTTATAGTGGGAGCCTGTGCCTGAATATAATTTCTGTTAAGAAAGAAGTAATATGGATCACATTATGTTGGTCATGATATTTAATAAAAGACTGACTGACTCGAACTCTACTAAAACCTGCTTTAGATCCTGGTGCTAGCAATGTTCCATTCGAGGAAATTGCTGTCTTTGAGGCTGAAATGCACCATCTCACTTATGAAAAGTAGTGTTAAATTCTCACGGTAGGAAGCTCATCTAACCTCTTCTCCAACACTCTATATGTTTGACTCTGATACTCAAGATGGATTGTTGTTAAGGATAGTCCGTCTATGTACCTCCATCCCACTTTCAAGAAGGACACAGTGCTTTGACTGGTTCAGATTCCTTTACCATTCCCTCTCCTACGTGGCTGGAAGTCATGAATACAGATAGTAAGCTACTGCATAACTTCTGATATCTCATCCTCCTGTGTGGTCAGCTTCCACAAGGACAATTGGTCCAGGGGTGTCTGACATCATAAAGCTAAAGCTAAAGCAAGAAGTTGTCTGACATGAGATGCCATTCTGTTGCCTAGCAGTCTGAGATCATAAAGCTAAAGCAAGATGCTTTCTGACTAGAGGGCCACTCTGTTGCGTAGCAGCTGACATCATTAAGGTCAATCAAGATGTTGTCTGACATGAGAGCCGCTCGGTTGCCTAACAAGGAGTAGCATACATTTATCTAGGTAATTGTATGAGTTGCAGGATAGACAGGTTGCCCAACTGAAAGATGAGGTGGTAAGATGAAAGGAATTAGGACTTTATTTAGACTTATACATTTGTATGAACGGAAGTTTGAGCATAAAAGACTCAACTTCACTGTTACTGAACTGGTAGGATTTGGCTAAAGAGAAGATGGAAATGATGCTATTCATATTTTCTATTATTCCCGTTAACTGTAGCATAACCCTTAATCTCTCAACTTATCAGCTGGCTTCATTGCTACTGGTGTACCATATCCTAAAACAAAAGAAGTGAGAAGGGTGTGCTGCCTCTTGGCTGGCAAAAAGATCTAGGTCCTAATGTACATGCTACAATTGTTTAGAGAGTGTTAGCAAATGAGGCAAGGGAATGCAGAGAAGTATGGGAGGTTATAAACACAAATTGAGATTTGATTTTTTTTCTTCAGCTGTTGATTTTCACTATAAAACTGACTCCATAGTTTAGATCTGGTTACCCTTTATAAAAATCTAAACTTTTTGTATTGCTTATATTAAATGTACTAACAGTGGACTTTTCCATCTGCAGATTATACTGAATGACCAGCAGTGGCAGTGTTTCACAGCAGAGTTTCTCTGAATTGCCAAGACTGAAGCAAACAAAAAAAAAAGGAAGTCTTGTGGCATACTGCATCATTTTATCAATTTATGTGGTAAGTAAAACGCCCAATCATTCTTTTAGGCATTAAAAAGATGTTCATAGCATCGGAATGTCCTCACTACTTTATAGTGGGAGCCTGTGCCTGAATATAATTTCTGTTAAGAAAGAAGTAATATGGATCACATTATGTTGGTCATGATATTTAATAAAAGACTGACTGACTCGAACTCTACTAAAACCTGCTTTAGATCCTGGTGCTAGCAATGTTCCATTCGAGGAAATTGCTGTCTTTGAGGCTGAAATGCACCATCTCACTTATGAAAAGTAGTGTTAAATTCTCACGGTAGGAAGCTCATCTAACCTCTTCTCCAACACTCTATATGTTTGACTCTGATACTCAAGATGGATTGTTGTTAAGGATAGTCCGTCTATGTACCTCCATCCCACTTTCAAGAAGGACACAGTGCTTTGACTGGTTCAGATTCCTTTACCATTCCCTCTCCTACGTGGCTGGAAGTCATGAATACAGATAGTAAGCTACTGCATAACTTCTGATATCTCATCCTCCTGTGTGGTCAGCTTCCACAAGGACAATTGGTCCAGGGGTGTCTGACATCATAAAGCTAAAGCTAAAGCAAGAAGTTGTCTGACATGAGATGCCATTCTGTTGCCTAGCAGTCTGAGATCATAAAGCTAAAGCAAGATGCTTTCTGACTAGAGGGCCACTCTGTTGCGTAGCAGCTGACATCATTAAGGTCAATCAAGATGTTGTCTGACATGAGAGCCGCTCGGTTGCCTAACAAGGAGTAGCATACATTTATCTAGGTAATTGTATGAGTTGCAGGATAGAAAGGTTGCCCAACTGAAAGATGAGGTGGTAAGATGAAAGCAATTAGGACTTTATTTAGACTTATACATTTGTATGAACGGAAGTTTGAGCATAAAAGACTCAACTTCACTGTTGCTGAACTGGTAGGATTTGGCTAAAGAGAAGATGG